>NC_088793.1:162597615-163846365 GCF_011386835.1 Chrysemys picta bellii | reverse complement strand
TTCAAACTTCATTTGAGGAAGTACTGTTTCATTCATTTCAATTAAGTACCGTATTTTCCGGCGTATAAGACGACTGGGCGTATAAGACGACCCCCAACTTTTCCAGTTAAAATATAGAGTTTGGGATATACTCGCCGTATAAGACTACCCCTCTTCCAACGCACACCAAAATTTTTTTTAAAAACATCAGATTTGATTTCAATATGGTAATTTTAATTCAAATGCTTATGACATGCAGGTACTTAGCAGGAAAACTGTCACTTATAAACATAAGGCTGTTTGTCATCAAACATGTAAACATAAAACAGTGCAAGTGGATTAAACTTTTCCTAATTCACTCTAAAGCTGAAAGGAAGGATAAGACAATAAACCCATGGGAGCTGCCATGCTGTTTGTTTTCTAAGCTGTCAACCAAACTGGAACTGATGATGATAGGAGGAAGATAACAAACAAGAGAGAGAGAGCAAGTGCCGGGCAAGTCCCTGGCGAGTTAGCAACGCCCATCATAACTGCAAGCTACGGTATTTTTACAGGTTTTGCATGACAGTTTCCCTTTAAAAGCCTTCAAAATCCTCCTGTTCCTCATCTGATATCATAAGTACATCAATGACATCTTGTGATACATTTGTAAGGCAGTCATCGTATGGATCGAATTCCGTATCAGATGGTGTGGTCTCAGCTTCGGCTTCCTCTTCATCTTGCCACAAGTAGTCGTCCTCCATACCATCTAATGAATTTGATATGCCACACTTCTTGAAAGACTTGATTACTGTTTCTGCATCAATATCATTCCAGGCTTTTATGACAAACTTGCACAAAACATCCAACTGTGGAGCAGGCATGTTTCCTCCTTTTGTGAATGACTTTTCGCCGCTAACCATCCATTCATTCCACTGTTCTTGAATGCAATCTTTAAATGGCTTGTTTAGGCACACATCCAGTGGCTGTACCAACGATGTCAATCCTGCAGGAATAACTGCTGCATCTGTGTTTAGTCTTGCAAGCATTTGCTTGGTGCTGGGAGTTAAATGAGCCCTGAACATATCCCACACCAGTAGACTACATTTTTGAATAAGTCCACCTGGTCGCCTGCTCCATACATTATCAAGCCATAGCTTTACCCCTTCTTCATCCATCCAGCCTTTTTCATTCACATGTACAAAACAACCAACAGGGAACTTGAATTTTGGCATTGTTTTTCTTTTAAAAATAATCATTGGTCTCAGTTTGGCGCCATCAGCTGTGCATCCTAGTACCACTGTAAAACTGGACTTCTCATGTCCTGTTGTTTTAATTAAAATTGTTTTTTCACCTTTTTGATGGACAGTTTTATTTCCAACCATATCAAAATTCATTGGAGTTTCATCCATATTTCCAATACTACTTAACGCATAGCCATGTTTAGTGCGCTGTTGTATTACGTATCGATGGAAACTATTTACTTTGCTATCAAGATCTGCAGGTAATTTTGGGGCAATTTTCATCTTTTGCCTCAGTACCATATTATGCCTTCCCATGAATCTAGTACACCAGGATACAGTGGCCTTAAATCTCTTGCTGTGATCTGGGTTAGATTTGGCCCACTGAAGTGCAAACAAATGTATTTTATTTCGTGTCACTACATAACCGTTTTGGCGATGCTCATTCACCATGTCTGCTACATGTTTTTCGAGTTCTGGCCAATGTGGAGTGCCTCTTCTTAATGCACACTTACCCCTTGGCATACTCTTTAATGCTTTTTCATTTGCTTTCCAGTCCCGAACCATCTTTTCTGTTACTCCATATTGTCTTGCAGCAGCGCAGTTATTATGTTCCATGGCAAAGTTTACAACTTTAAGTTTGAAACTGGCTTCATATTTCTTTCTTCTTGCTGGTGGAGCCATGATGGGGTTTTGACTGTTGGACATTTGTATACTGTACTGTATGTACTGGTGCTATACTGTATGAACAGGTACAGATACTGGTGCTGTACTGTATGTGGTACCCAGTATACAACAACCAGCCAATCACGGCAGGCGATGTACCTTACCGGCGATTGGCTGGTTGTTGTATACAAAGCCTGCTTGGATTGGTCAGCTCTCCCTGCCTGCCCAGCCCTCCCTGTCTCCAAGACTATCAGAGCGGTAGCGCAAACACGCCTCTTTCACCCGTCTGGCCTGCCCTTGTATCCTATTACCTCCTTCTCTGCCTCTCAGATCTCGCACATGCGCGCCTGCGCCGCTTCACTGCAGTCCTCAGGAGCGAGATCTGAGAGGCAGAGAAGGAGGTACGGTAATAGGATACAAGGGCGGGCCAGACGGGTGAAAGAGGCGTGTTTTTCTGGGCACAGCGCCGCTCTATCTCTTTTTTCCATACCCCGGGCGTCCCGGACGCCTGCAGCTTGCTCCGCCCTTCACTTACACCTTCCTGGTGAGGCGCCCCCTCACCTCGTCATCGGGCGGGGATGCGGCCGCAGCCGTTTTTGAGCTCCCCCCCACCATATGCGGCGACCGCAGATTCTCCAGTCCGGCTCGGAAGTTTCAGCACCCGCCCTATAAGACGACACCCGGCGTATAAGACGACCCCCGACTTTTGAGAAGATTTTCCTGGGTTAAAAAGTAGTCTTATACGCCAGAAAATACAGTAATTGTATGCATAAAAAGAGTCTGAATTTGGCCCAGTAAACGTAAACATTTCTATCTCTCTGTTGGTAGAAACAAACAAATATATTAAGAGATGGGGGTGGTTGAGTTTGAGGTGATTATTGCAGGAAAGTTAAGATGCATTTAGTTCTGAATATGGTGACGGTGGTTATCGTTCTTATTCTGTCTGACAGAGTTCTGTTGTCTTTGTCCAAAACTTCTCTGGTTCTCTCTTCTGTGAGTTTTCCCATTTGTCAACAGATTCTTTTTTTCCTATGGAGTGAAGCTGTCATGTGAGGTCAGCATTGCAGTAGGAAAGGTAATCTCTCACATAGCCAGAGCCAATACCACGCCGGGATTTTAAAATCAGTAGGACGACCTTGAACTAGACTCTGCATTCAACGGGAAGCCAGCACAGGAAGCAGCAAATTTGGAGGACTTGTTCCTAAAAAACAGTGTTTGTGAGCAGATAAATTGCTGTTGTATGAAACAGCTGTAGCTTCCTCAGGCCATTGAGCTTCATTCCTAGATACTGAAATTTTCAGTAGGCCACCCTGAGGTTACGAACACATAGGTCACTGTGGCCTGATCAGTATCTGATAGAATCCAGCACATTCCTCTGGCTAGTCAGAGATGAAGTGGGTATTCTTTGCACAATGGATATTTGGGTACCTTAGCGCAGTGCAGCCTAAGACAGCCCCCAAGGCAGCAGTTCAATCTAACCATACGAGTATAGATTACTTCAATAGTGAGGGCTGAAATTGAGGCGAATTCTTCAAAGCACTTCCTGCTTCCTACCAGCATGCTCTCAGTCTTGTCAAGGTTCAACTTCAGTCACTTGCTCTTCAGCCAGGCACTTTTGGAAAGCTTGGAGAGTGTGCCATTATTTCTGCTATGAGAGAGATGTACAGCTGGGTGTTGTCCACACGCTGCTGGCACTGCCGCTTGTTTTGTCTTACTAGCTTTCTAGACACGTTTATATAGGTATTGAACAGGATGGGGACTCAACCTTGCAAAACCTCACAAGTGAGGGCTTTTGACCAGAACAATTCTGGGTTTGCTTAACAAAGAAAAACGCTGCCATTTCGGGGTATTTCCATCACTCCTGCAGTTTCTTGGGGACAGGACAAAAGTGTTTGGTTATCAATGGAATTAAATGCTTGCGAGGTCCAGCAGAATGTGAATGGATGTATATTTATTGTCAACAAGCAGGAGGAGGTAATGCACCAAAGCAACAAGTGCTGTCTGTCCCATGCTCCCAACTGAAGCCTTAATGGGAGGGGTCCAGGATGTTGGCATTTGAAACTGGAGACAGTTTTTGGCCAACAGTGACTTAAATAACTAAGTCTTGGACTTCATTCAAGCTCTAGTGTAGACAGCGTCTTTTAGAGACAACTATATCACAAATCATCTGTGCCATAGGACATAGTGAGTGTCTGCAGTGTATAGGACTAGTGTAGTATTCCTTTTAATAGCCGTGAGACCTCTGTATATTCTGTCCTAGAAGCTGCCAGAAACATGTCAGAACAGCAGTACGTATATAGCTAGGCCTTGCAAACTTATATTTAGTTAGTAAACCATTATCTGGGATCTAGCTGCACATGTATGGAATAGGAGTTCTAATTTCATGCTGAAAGGCCTTTGCTTCTAGCTGTTTTACCTCTTCAAAATGTAACTATGCCAATGACAAATGCTATGGTACAACACAGCACTAAATATGATCCAGTGCTGGCTGAAATGTACAACATTATGACAACTGGAAGATTTATGCACACAAACATCTGTTTAAAGGGCTATTACCCTATTCCTAAAACACTTCAGTGTCCACTTTTGGAAAAACTACTCAGGATATTTTCTAAACATTTGTGCCAGGTTACAAATATTTGTGGTTCACCCCAGAGAGCAGTTTAGAGAGAATCGGGTACCAATGGCAAAACACTGGACTAGAACGTAAAATATTTTAGAATATTTTCTTGATAAATTTTAGCCAATCAGATCCTGGAAGTTTCCATTACTGTATATTTTACCATGAGTTGCTTTTCTGCAAGATTATTTATAGAATGAGTTTTCAAAATCAAGAATTACCTAAGGACAGTTACAAAGGAGTTACAAAAAATACGGGATTAAAATGGGTTGAATCTTTCAGTCTCTTTGTGGTACTTAGGCTGCCACTCATTTGTATTTGTCAGAGGTAGCACACTTCTCACATGTCCCTCTTTCCAAAGGATGGTCCTCATCATAGACCCCCTTCTAGCCCTGAACCCCACACAGATCTGGAACTACCTGGGATTACACCCTATTGGTAGCAGATATACTAAAATCAAGAAATTGAAATGAGGAGGAGGCATGAATCCACGTTGCATCAGGCTCCCTGAGCTACTATTTTTTTCACGTCCTGAATTTTGGGTGTTTGTCCCACATCTAGGATTTCTCAGATCAAATGGTCATGTCAGGGATGTTAGTCTACTCTTTCCTTAGAAAGCGCCAATGAAAGAGATTCTACAACCTCCTTAGGATAACCTGTTCTAGTGCTTAACTATTCTTATAGTTACAAAGTTTTCCCCAATATCTAACCTAAATCTCCCACACTGCAAACTAAGCTGATTACTTCTTGTTCTATCCTTGGTGGACATGGAGAACAATTTATCACTGTCCTCTTTATAACTGCCCTTAACAAGTTTGACAACTCTTCTCAGCTTCTCTTCTCTAGAGTAAACATGCACAAATCTTTCACCCTTTCCTCACAGGGCATGTTTTCTAAACCTCTTATTTTTACTACTCTCCTCTGGAGTCTCTCCAATTTGTTCTCATCCTTCTTAAAGTGTGTTCCCAAAACTGGACATAGCTTAGTGACGACGACTGCTAATTATAGACAGAAAGTCCTTTCTCCAGATAGTACTGATGTCAGTAAATCATGTTGGGTGTCATTTCTCTCTGACAGGACTAGGTGCAGACAAGTACCTTTCAGAGTTTGGCTCAGTCTGTGCACACGAATGGAAAAATATGCCCAAGCTGATATACATCTGATCCCCTTACTTTCTCTGGGGATAGTTTTCTGGGAAAATGCATTACATGAAGTCAGCTAGCTCAAAATATCTAGCTCATCTTGACCCAATTCATTAGTCAAAACAAGTCTTTGCTCTAATTTGTCATCATTTTATCACAATTCCTGGATCCAGCAAATTTGTGAATAGACCTAATGACATCAGCTTGAACACAGATGTGCAGAGTTCCCTATTAATCATTTGGAATGCTGGAGGAAAATCACAGTGAAGCAATCTTTAACATATCAAGAATGCAGAGTGGTGCTTGAAAAGGTACAAGTATTTTAAGCCTTACAATAAGTAGTACTTAATTAAGCCCGTCTTCCCTAATTCTGTTAAAATGTTCCATCCAGTTGTTTACGTCTCACCTCCCACCTCAGCAATAATCAGTCCCAGTCTCCCTTGGCTATTCATCCAATCTCAGACTCTACCCACATACTGACTCCCAGTATCGCTCCATCATCTCTTCCAGTCCTAGTCTCCTTGCCCAGCCAGCCATAGTCTCCTCACACCCAACTCCCAGTTCCAATATCCCTCTTCCAGCCTCCAGTCAAATCTCCTCTGTCCCCACCACTCCCCAGGCTTCTTCTCCCAATCTATTCCCCCCAGGGGTCTGGTTCTTGTCCCCTCTGCATTCAAATCAGGCACCCTCCTCTTTTGCGGTCTAAACCCAGCAACAGAGTCACTGATGCACAGGAAATAGTCTCCTGCTCTCAGTTCAGTTGCCCAGTCCCAGCATGGCCTGCAGCAGTCCAGCATTGCAATTTCAGGCAAAGTCCTGCTTAGCCCTAGGCTGGAGTCTGCCCATTGTGGACAGAATCTTCGAGGAATTTAGCGGATATGAAATCTTAGTCTCTACTGAGCATGTGCAAACTGCAATTTTTCAAAGTCTGATAAGTTGGTCTGACAACAGCCAATTCCCTGCCAAAAAAATCATGTCTCTGCTCCAAAGCATGGGCCACTCTAGCTTTCCAAATAAAAGGTCACCAGAATTTTTTTAACATGGCCAAAACAGTATATTTGTTATTAGCCTTGTTCTCAAAAAACAGCTGAATCATTCTTGCTGAAATTGAAAAAAAAAAAAAAATTATGAGCCTAATGCAGACACCAGCATGGGAAATTTCAGCCCTCTTTCAGTGAGGACATGACTCCTTATTGCTCCAGTCAGGTACCATAATCCAGTAAAGCCGAGCTCCATAGCAATGGAATAGTACTTGCAAGTAGAAAGGCCTGTCTTTCTTGATTCTGATAAGGTTACAATACTACTGCAAAGAAGGTATATGTAGGAATTCAGAAAATAAAGTAAAATAGACTAAAATGTGGTCTAGTGGCTAGGACATGCAAAAAGGTAGTTAGGTATTCTGTGTCCTATAGTGAAGAGTCCATTCCAGACTGAGTTAGCCACACATCGGCTTATACCTTGACCAGACCCCATCACAGGATCATCTGTATCTTCCCTTTGTGTCTTGTATAGTGTCACTCATGCAGTCAATGATTAACAAATAAATAGTAACTTAACTTCATGGTGAGTGTAGGGCAATTGGAACCCCCCGGGATCAGACCCTAAATTTGCTTATCTTCAAAGTTAGCCTGGCAGCCTGTCTAGTGTAACAGAGTATACAACTTTTTTCATTCAAGCTCTTCTAATGTATTAGAATTCCTCCAACACATGCAGATTATTGTCGACACCTCCAGAGAATCAGTGCTACCAGTTCAATATGGAATGCTATGCTACAAAAACTACAGTCTTCCAACTATTTGGAAATTTAGGCTTGCAACTCTCATCATTGTTCACAGGAGTTACATTTTCAGCTATTTACACACAGTGTTAGGAATACAACCGCACTATGAACAGTAACAGGAGTGTGAGCCTACTTTTCTATAAACTCCATTGGAAATTTATTCCTAAAATCCCATCTAAACTGGCTTTTCACACACGATTAAAAAAATAAAAGTACAATTTAAACATAGCTGCAGCCAAACATGGTTCAACCAACCAACCAGTGTGGAAAGGGCCAACCCACATACTAGCATGGATAGGAGCCTCTTACATTTACTGTCCGGTCAGCCCCGCTTTTTTGACTTCTGCAAAAGATAACTCTGACAAGTGCAACTTTCATTGCCATTTGACTTAGATCTCGTATGGATTTTCATCATCCTTGCAAAGTGAAGCGTATTACTGTTAGGTGAGCCTTTTAGACAGAGCATTAACCCTTTCACAACTCCACTAGTGAATGATCATCTGGGCAACATGTCTTCAGGTACTAGAGACAGCAACGAGCTCTTTCAATATTTCAGTGAATTCTTGTACACAAATTATTTTAGAAGTCTATGATCTTTCATTTTTGAAATTACAGTGGTTTTCCAAGGATGAATTCATGGACAAACCCATAACTTCCAGAGACATGAAAGATATTCAAAATTTTCAAGCTTGTAAGGCTCCTGACTTTCTATTTGCTGTTTTTCCAAACTCTACTCAACCATTTTCCAGCTATGTTTCTGAAATGACTGGCTTCCTCCCAGATTTATCCCCGATGCTCCAACTACAGTACACATATTGGATAGCCTGAGATAGCAAGACACTTATTAATTTAATTAACTAGTACATACTATACTAAAAGCTGTAACAGTTGAGACACAAATAATTAATTAGGCATCTAAAAATATACTGATCCAAACTGGCTTTATTAATAGTAGATTCTCCTGTAACAGTATAAAATGGCTTACTGATCTGATTTATGGTAATCAACAGCACAGCACCCTCTTTTAATTTAATGGGCACTGAAGACAGAAGAAGTATTTGATTGCATTGATTAAGTTGAAAACTTTGAAGGCCTCGGTACTCTATGTCGTAACCAATAACTGATTCTCAAGTTGCACCCAAACACCTCCAGGGCATGCACAGTATCTCAGAATCCAAGGCATGCACATCTCTCAGAAACAGAAGGGGAAAAACATCTATCTAATGTTCAATTGTGACCAATTCAAGGGAGTCTCTGTGCATGGCAAGGTAAAGCTAAAGTGATCAAGGGACACGTTTTTTTCATGGACAGTTCCAGTTTTTCATATGATGTTCCGCTGGTCCAAAAATTTCTTTAGACATAAGATTACTCATGTTTGTGAAACTACCCACATATGTAAATGTTTGAAAGATCAGGACCTCATTCTCTGCGCCTCAGTTTCTACTTTAAATTGAGGGTACTTCCTGACCTACATCATAGAGGTGTTGTTAAGATTAGTTAACGCCAGTTCATACAGCAATTTGAAAATAGGTGTTCTATGAAGTAAATTATTACTTTTCATATGGTAATTGATGATCCTTCCAGTTGCTCAGAAGAATTTTAAAATTCTTCCAGGAAAGAAGAATTTTTTTTTTGTTTTTCTTTCTCAGATGTAAATATTTGTTTCCTCTACAGAATCTGCTGGGTCTACATGTGCAAATCACTCATAAGGAAGCATTCCCTGCTCTGAATTTCACATCAAAATGGGTCTTCAATCCAAACAAAACTCCCTAAAAAGGAAAAAAAATAATTGTGTCTGGAAACTCAACTTAGACCGATCTATTTCCGATAAGGACAATCTCCATCTGTAATAAATGATTTGATTTTTAATGTCTTTTGTTGCTTTAGAGTGCAACATCCATCCAGATGTATATGCCAGATATGCTCAAGATGGGAACTTTAGCTGTACCAATGTGGCAAATTGGCACACTATGCCATATGTTAGGAGTTTGCCAAAGGATCTCAGATTTCTGTTCTAAGGTACTCAACAAAAATCATTCAATTTTCATATATTCCCTTATTGCAGTCCTTGAGTTACTACTATTTTGTGTTGCAAGCTCAAGCCTCAGTCACCTTGTTTGTAGTGCTATTTGTTCTCACAAAACTTATGCCTGTAAAACAAATTGTGGGTACACATGAATAGTTCATCTTACAGCTACTTGATTTATATCCAAAGCACAATAATTAGATAGAGGTGTAACAAGATCTGAACACCTCTTTTTGTGGGTTCAAAAATACAGATGTAATTTGTGCCTGCAAAAGAGTGAAAATTTACCCAGACATACAGTAAAAGCTTTGTTATCTGGCATGTTGGGGAAATGGGGGTTGCCAGTTAGTCAAAAATTCCAGTTAACTAAACTTATACTTACCAATGGAATACCAAATTTCCAAAGAATTAGAATACAATTAAATGAATAACAGGTATTCACCAATCCAGTAGTAGTACTGCACTGCAGAGTCCTTGGTTTCTTGAAGCATTTAGGTGCATACAGGTAAAGTTTTCTATACAACAGGTTATCTTATAACACTACACATCACTATGGCCAGCGCCTGGCATATACCCAGATCACTAAGAATACACTTAACACTAAAACTATACTGAACATAATTTAATCTTTCTTTGATGATTCAGAAGGCACGTCAGAATCTTGCAGTGCCTCAGGGTCATCATTATCAACATCAATTATCATTGTAGATGTAGAAGGTGTAGGAGATTGGGCTCAATCTGTAATGACCCTATGACACATTATTTTTTTGAATAAATCCCTGATATCAGCTTGCTTACTTGTCTTTTGCCTCTTTTGCATAAAAGTAGAGTGCAGACTGTGCAATTGCATAACCTCCTGTGCAGTATAACATGGCTGCCTTTCTGCAAATTTAACTATTGTATCAAAAGCTGAAGCAGCCTTTCCCCAAGTTATTTTGTCCTCTTCACTAAAATCTTCTTCTTCACTGTCTTTATCAGTGTCCTTTGACTTTTCAGGATTCAAAACATTCTCTATTATGTCTGTATCAGTAACAGTATGTGTCACTTCAACCTCCTTGTCCACTTCAACCCACTCTATCTATCTCACTTTCAGGAAGTTTGTTGATTGGGTGTGAAGGAGTATCCACTATTTCAAGAATTTGTGCTAATGTATTTTTTCTAACTCTTATTTTAAAGCCTTCAAATTCATCTTCATCAGAAGACACTTTTGCAAATGTAACACTAGGCCACAATTTTGTCCAAACTCTCCTTAATATTTGACTTTTAACAGAATTCCAGGCACAACCAACATTAAAAATTGCATCTTTCATGTTATAACGAGATTGAAAGTCCTGTATAGTGCCTTCATGATTGATCAACTTTCTCAGGAAATCTCTTCTGTAATAACCTTTCATGTTCTGGATCAGAGGTGGGCAAATTACAGCCCGTGGGCCACACCCGTGGGACTGTCCTGCCCCACCTGTGAGTTCCCGGCTGGGGAGGCTAGCCCCCGGCCCCTCCCCCGCTGCCTCCCCTCCCTCGCAGCCACACCGTTGCGCGGGCAGTGCTCTGGGGGGCAGGGTTGCGCGCTCCTGCCGAGCAGCGCAGCAGCGTGTTTGGCACCGGCCGGATGGCGCGGCGGCCAGACATGCTGCTCTGAGAGGCATGGAAAGGGGGCTGGGGGGTTGGATAAGGGGTGGAGGACCCCGGGGGGCAGTCAGAAGACAGGGGGTGGTTGGACGGGGCAGAGGTTCTGGGGGGTAGGGGGTCGGATAAGCGTGGGAGTCCCAGGGGGGCCTGTCAGGGGGTGAGTGTGTGAGGGGTCAGGGGTCAGGCCCTCTATATAGTTTTGTAATCCCAATGTGGCCCTCGGGCCAAAAAGTTTGCCCACCCCTGTTCTGGATGATGCCCTGGTCCATAGGTTGAATCAATGAAGTAACATTGGCAGGCAGGAAGATAGTAAAAATATTACCAGACACTAACTCTGTTTCATGAGGGTGAGCTCTACGATTGTCTAGCAAGAGAATAGCTTTGCTATCTTCAGGCAAGCCTATTTTTCTAAAATGTTCTTTCACTGCAGGTACAAAAACATGATGAAACCAATCATAAAAAATTTGTCCATCCATGAATTACCTTGCACTTTGTAAACAGGTAAACGTGCAACACCTTTGAAAGTTCTAGGACGATTATATTTTCCAATCACCAAAAGTTTTATTTTATGCGAGCCTTCAGCATTAGCACACAAGAACTGTTAGTCTGGCTTTATTCTACTTAAAACCAGCAGCACTAGATTCACTTGCACCTACTAGGGCAGAATTTGGCCAGCATCGGCAAAATAGGCCAGTTTAATCAGCATTATAAATTTGTTCAAGGGACAGATCATGTTCAGCAATTAAATTTCTAAAAAAAATCACAATATTTTTCTGCAGCTTCATGGTCAGCCGATTTTTGTTCACTGGATACATCTAGTTTTCTAATGCCATGGCGAAGTTTAAAACACGAAATCCATCCATCAGAAAATGCACATGGCTCAGTCAATTGCATTTGCTCATAAAAATCTTTTGCCTTTTCAATGAGCCTGAGATGGGGCGCCCTCCAATCATTTCAATGAAAACCTTTCATATAAAACACTGTCTAGCTTCTCTAATATGTCGTAGTTCAACACTTTATTTTACTCACAATTACCAAAAAATTTGAGCAATTTTCCTTTTTGATCCTTGATGTCATATATCGTGGATGAGCCAACACTGTACTTTTGCATTAAAACATTCCTATTCTTGTCCTTTTCAAGACGTGTACAAATATCTATTTTCTCTTTTAATGTCAACACAACTCAGTTACGCTTCTCTCCTTTGCTTTTTGCTGGTATTTTGGATGCCATAATGATAGGGTGGTGTTGATATTTAACGATAAACACAGGACAATACACCAAGTAATAAACCAACCGATCACAATGGCGGATACAAACAGAAAGAACAGTATTTGGCTCGTCTCAGCTAAATCGAATGTAGTCCGACTGCTCTCGGAAATTCTCAGGTCCTGAATAGCTTCAGCATCAGTCCTGGTTATTAGATTGAAGATTTGTATTGAGATATCAGAAATGCCGGTTTCTAGAGCTTTCTGGATGATAAAGTGCCGGATAACACAGCTTTTATTGCATTATGTTAGGTCCGCATGGAGGGATTTAATACAAAGAGAAGACATCTACCTGTGGAATTAATCCTGACACCCGTACAAAGAGTACATGAGTTTTGTGCAGGAGTTAGCTGCAGAGCCCAGGGGGATCCAAATCCTCTTCCACAAGCCACAGAGCTTTCTGCAACCACTGCTGCAGTCTCAAGGTTATAGCAGCTTCTGCAGCCCTTCTGCTGAAGTCAACAGAGTTATGATGGTGTAAAACCTGAATGAAAGGAGTATCATATCTACCATCTTAACACTAACTCTACGGCTATGACCTGATTTTTATTTTCGAACAACGGTAGTATCAAATACAGACTACTAAAGTTTTCATACTCAGGTATTATACCACCATTATGTTCCAAGTAAACCACAGAGAGGAAAAACACTCTCTTGGTTCCAGCTACTAGTGTACGGTTACCTGAGATGGTCAAAAACACAGGTGGATTTTGGTTTTGCATTACATCAGTTGTGTGTTTTGCCTTACAAACTCAAAACCTTGAGCCATTTGGATGTCGTTAATCTAAATTCCCCATGAAAATCAGGGAAGGCAATAATGAGTTGCAAATAACCAATTCTATTTTGGTTCATCTTTAGTAGATATTGATATTGCTGTTAAAGAATGAAAAAATATAATTAAACAACCCGCTTATTTTTCTCTGAATGAATTTGGTTAATTTAAACCACAATGCACTCAAGCCAATTCAAAAAATGTGACACCCACTGAAACAGTCCATTAACAATGACAAAAGTTATCTGATAAGGCAGTTATACCATTAATATGCATTTGGTTTGTTTTCACAAGGTATTGCAGGTCTTGCTAGAGTGCTTGGTGAACTTCCAGATCTTATTAAATATTTATAATTAATCCTTACAAAGTCACATTTCACAATGCTTGTTCTAATTAAAGGGACACTGTCAACTTGAATTTTTTTAAAATGACTACTTTAAAAACTTCAGTTTTCTGGTAGACTACCATTTAAATAGCAGAGTCTAATATTTTTAATTACTTAAAAAAATGGTTACAAGACTCTCCGTTCCTCTGTTTATATTTAGAAGGATCTGTGGTGTGATCCTGAGAGCAAAACAACATAGGTACTCAGGCTAAACCTCTCACCCCACCCCAACCTTTTCTCTCTCTGCTTCTTGCTGCCCCTTCAGTTTCATCTTTGCTTGTTGCTGTTACTGTCAAACTTTCCAGGCCCTGGGGAAGCTTGTCCACAATTGGACACAAGATGTGACAAAGACCAAAAATCATGAACACAAAAATTATTAATGCAAGAATGCAGTGGGACTCTTCCTTTAGAATAAATAGCTCTTTCTATAAGACCAGTTTCTTAATTCTTTATTTTTTAGGTTAATTTTCAACAATAAAACTGAAGGGAACACCACATTTGGGTAGAACTGAGGTAACTTTGGGACTGAAATGAGTAACATCCCTCACATTTTGGAGGTATGTTTACAAGCAAAAAACCAGTGCAACTGATTATATAGAGTGCTGTCAAATGCACAGTGTAAAATGTAAATTTTCATTTTAAATATAAAGCCTCTAGCCCTTATCGGTGCAAAGAAAACCTTGAAAACGAATACAGCAATGTCTTCCCCAGTTTGCAAAGGGGAATGAAAAATTTAAAAAATCTAATACCTTCCAATTAAAGTTATTTTAGGAGTTACTTACTAGTATAGTAGTTTGGGATTTTTGGAAAGAAATGTGATTTCCAAGCTGACAATGTCCCTGTAATACTATATGTATGACAATTTACCTGTTTCTGTATTAATCTGAAAAAAACAGGCAAGCCCACACACACCCAGCCCACTAATTTTTCAGAGTTTACAACATCACTATATTAGAATTTAGATGATTTTGATAGCCTACAGCCCTATCTCAAAGAAAGGGCTAATGCAAGTGCTTATCACAGATGAGTGATTTCATCATGTGGCAGAGAGAGGATAAAGTTCTTACCCCTGATTCACAAAGTATGCTGGCAATGTGCTTATTATGATATGAGCTACCCTAAGGCTAGCTTTACGGAAACACAGTGATAAAAAAGGATATAGTGGGTTTCAATTAACACCACTTTAAGTTATTAAAGAAGTTTACAGATATGCTATAACTCAAAAGGAGAAACATTAAGCACACACAGCTATGAGGGGGAAATAACATTTAAAATTTTTGGTGAAGGAAAGAGTTTGGCAGGGTAGTCTAGTCAGCTTTCTAATTTTGCTTGAGCAATTGATGTTAGAAAGTTGGATGTCTAAATGACTGAGCCATACACAAATTATTTGCGTATGTCAGTGTTGAGCACAAAAGGATACAGGGCTATATCCCTTATGCTGCTAAAGATGAGACTGTTCATCCATAAAGCTCCTCACTAAGGAATGTGAGCTGAGAAAACTCCCACTTCTTCAACCAAATAGGACCTTTCTCCTACTTAGCCCTCTCCCTCTACAAGGCCAGTAAGACATCCCCCACTGAGCAGCCCAAGAGCCTCACATTATCTACCTCCTCCCCACAGCCACCAGCCCTCTCCCCGCACACAGAGCTACTGTCAGTTCTCTACTGGTTCCTCCCTGCACCCAGCTCCCAGAGCAGCCCACCTCTCCTGCACGTTCCAGGCTTGAGGGAAAGCTCAGGAACAGATTCCTTCAACCCAACCCAAATCCAACAGAACACGACTACAAGTGTTCGAATTGGGTCAAATCAAGTATGAAAACAACCTGACACTCTCGGGCTTGGGTCAGGTAGTCTCTATTCAACTTCTTCTGCCCATGGGATTGTCACGGCAGTGACTGCTTTTCCTGCTTCTACCTCACTAAGCAGGGGTTGCCGCAGGGTGAGCTTGCCAACAAGTTGCAGCGCCTCTCATTCTGCAGCACACGCAGCACAATGAGGCAGCCAGCAGCAAGAGTGGGGCACATGGTTGCCACGTCACCAACCCCACATGGAGGAGACATCCAGAGATGGATTTTGGGCAGGGAGAGCCAGAAGGCCCCGCCAAGCTAAGACCTAAAGACAAGGTGGTGGCAGCAGTGCTGACACAGATTCATGGGAAATAGTTTGCTCTACAGTGAGCAATGCTGGGCCAGGAGAACCGGGGAGCAGCTGGTGGGCCAGGGAATAATTAGCCCTCAGGGACTCTGCAGAGAAAACAAAATAAAGTCTGAGCCAGCCACTAGACCCTTGCAACCCAACCCAATACCAATAGGACCCCACTACAGGGTCAGGCCGGATTGAGTCTAGTCTGAAAACAAGCCAACATGCTTGGCTCAGGTTCAGATTGGCTGTAATCTAGGTGGGTTTGGGCCGGGCTTTAAAATTAGGCCCAAGCAGACTTTTAGTCAGGAACACAGAGAGCCAATAACTCTCAATGGAATAGGTGAAGTCTTGCAAAAGGGAAATCACTGGCTCCCCCAAGAGTCTTGAGCTGCTACATTCCCAACTCCTGGACCAGGCAGGCCTGCCAACAGTCCCAGAGTCCAGAAGGCATAAGGTGACAAAGTAATCTTCACCTCTCTTTCCTCCACCCCCTTCCTGCATCCAGAACGGGAACAGGGGAACTTAGAATCGAGGCCTTTTTTCATGCTAGTTTATTTAATTTACACATCTGGTTCAGCCAAAGCAGAACTGTCTATTGAATATTCAATAAAGTATTTATTATAGTTTGTATATAACAGATGGCTCTGCTTTTGCTGAATCACATATGAAAAAATCCTGTAAGAATGCCAAATGATACACCTTTTTCTTATTCCATCTGCCCAGGCTCCCCCAGGGCAGTCAACTTTACAGTTTCATATAGCTTGCACATGGCTGGAGAAGAAAACAGAAAATATATTGGGGAGGAGGATACAGAATAATGCCCCTTCCAATTTTCCCTAACACTCTCTTATTTTCAAAAAAGGTATTCGTTCTGGGTATTCCAATGCCAAGAACACTGGGAAATTATCAGGGCTTAAGTTTGCCAAATGGCTGCAGTGAAATTCACAAAAGCGCTGTTTACTGAGCATTATTATTAATGGTGAGAAGAACACAGTAGAATTGAGGACATTCTTTCTGGAATATATCCAGATCTTAAAAAAAGAATATAGTGCTTTACTTCTGGTTCCAATGAAAAATAACAAGTTTATCCTAAATTCCAATTTTTTTTTAAAAATGTGGAAAATATTCAAAAGTGTCAATATTAACCCTGATCTCTTACTAGAACAATAGTCCACTGAAGTTAGAGAGAAAGAGATGCATCAAAAATATCTAAATGTCATACGTGACTGTAAAAATATGAGCAAATTAACATTTTCAACTAGCCTCTAAAAAGGCCAGTGCTTAGATTTCTTTTTTTTTAAAATGTTAGTATCAGAGCCATTGGGGCAGAGTCTGTTCTTCGATTCATTTCAATTATAGTCCTGAGAGCATATCTAAGCACTAAGCCTACACGGGCAAGTATAGTCTCGGCTTTCTGTTAACTTTACACATGCTTTCGAAGTATAAATTAACACATGTTCAAAACGTTTCCATTTTAGACTCCATATAGAATCTTCCAGCAATTAATTACAGTAAAGTATTTCATTATAAGATAAAAATCAGAAATTGGCCTCAGAGGAATCCCAAGTATCCATAAATCTTTGATAGACGTTCAAAATCTAAATTTAGATCTGGATCCAAATTTTGCAGCTCACGATATTCTTGCAATAGGCCAAACCAAACCTTTGAACCCAAACACCCCTGAACTTTGAGGATAGAATTTTTCTGTAATCCATACCTGGATCTAAAGCCAAATTTTTCAACTTTTCCCTATCAAAACATGGGATCCAAAAAAGCTCCAAGTTTTCAGGGATTGAAACCCCGCTCCAAATTTTGTGTTTTAGGTCCACACTTACATATAATACATGCAGGATGGTAGGACTTACATTATCTCCTTGTGTGTAGCTGTCCTTGGAGCAGAGGCATCTATATGGCTTAGTACTTGTGTCACAATGATCAGCATGGCCATGACAATTACACCTGCAAACAAAAACAGCTATTAAAGAAAATACACAACATGCATTATTTGAGAGACATCTCTCCACTATTTTTACACTGTCATGAAGGTAATTTTCTGCCTTGTTAAGAATAAACCAAGTCCCAAAAAATACTGTTCTTAAGTGTAGTAACCATTAGATGTCTTCTCCATTCAACATTTATAAATGTCAAGTAAATGCAGCTTTCCAGGGGAGTAAATTGACAGGACCGTTTCTAGACCAACTATTAAGTTATCAAGTGTGCATTACGTGCTTTCATTACATACTATGCAGATACAAGGCCTTAATTATTTACTACAGCTAGCACCTATCTTGTCAATATTAACCCTTTGATCTTATAACTTGGTCATAATATCTTAAAGATCTTTCATGTATTGAACTTAAACACACAGGGCCCAATTTTGCCCTCAATTAAAAAAAAATGACTCCCACTGAAGTCAAGTTCTCCTATGAAAATCAATAAGTAATACATCCAAGTAACAGAGGGCAGAATTGAGCCTGCAGTCTTTTCTTTTTGAGATATGAAATAGCCTCGTAGCTTTGCAGTAGAAAGGACTGTGCATGTATAAAGTCACTGACATAGTAACTGTTTAAGCAAAACAGAAATCACAATACATCTAAATAAACCATCAAAATTTTACAAATTAAGGAAATTAATTTAATATAAAGGTGAATGTGACCTCTGATAGGGTGTTATCTCCCAAAATGAGATCACATCTTTCAAAATATAAATTCACATATAATACATGTTCACAAAAATCAGCACCATATGCTTTGGAGACTATTTCACTGTTAAATTTGCATATTATTTACAGGGCATAATTAGTCCTTTAACAAGACTGCATACTTAACATACATATTAAAATTGTCAGTCACAGATAATACAATACTTTCAGAACAGCTTCCTTTTTAAAGGAAAAACTGTGGCAAAAACAAAGAATGTTTATCATTATTAAGACCATTAAATTTGCCATGTCTGGAAATCTGTAATGAAACTTAGAAGACCTACGAAAGCAAAGCATAAGACAGGATTTCAGTTATAAGCCCCTATTTAGAAGAGTTTGTAACTCTAAGAAAAAACCTCTTTTGACATATTTGTGTAATAAAAGTCATTAATTATTTTAAATATGCATTTGGATAAATGTTCAGAAAATATGTTTAATGGCATGTGGGACCTGATCCAATACTATGGGCCAAATACTTTGCACAGTCAAAGTAAAACCAGAATAAAGCCATTGACTTCAAGGTGGCTAATGATAGATCACACATCTTTCTCAAATTTTCAATTGTTCAGAAGTTTCTTTAACCAAGAAAAAAAAAAAAAAACAGACATTCCAATAACTTCTACCTTCCACTGATTGTAATTTCATCAACTCCATAGTATCTGTGCCTGAAGTTGACCCAAGGCTCAGTTGTATGATACTGGCCAAGAAGATGAATCCTCACTTGTGTGGCTTTTACAAACTCTTGGAGAGATGGAGTATTGTAGAAGTCATTGTAACCAGGCCGACGATTCGGTTCAGGTGTAAGAATACTGAAAGTAATGTTTCCACGGGAGTATGGAGTAAACCTGTTTTAAAAAAAGATGACAAACATATTTTACAGGTTATCTATTCTTCATGTTTTCACAGAGGACATTAATTAAGTGAGCACAACTTTATTTATGGTTTCTAATGGACAATCTCTGATGAAAATGGAAACCACACACAGAGCTCAAATAAAAGATATACACAGGCAGATGCCGTATGTCTGTTTTCCCCGAACTGCCACTTTGTGGTCCAAAATATAAATTTTCATTTTAAATATAAAGCCTCTAGCCCTTATCGGTGCAAAGAAAACCTTGAAAACGAATACAGCAATGTCTTCCCCAGTTTGCAAAGGGCCTGAAACAATGGCTCAAAAGGTGTAAACTGGTCTTGTTGCTATAAGGTGTTAACTCAAATGGTCAGTGGAGATAATTTAAGTGCCCACATCATTAACTATTTCCCAACTGATCAAGGTATGTAAAAAACAGAGGCACAAATCACACTATGAAGACCTATACAAACTACTGTGACATCTCATTTTGGCATGAGTGGGTGGTACTTGGTAGAGTACTACACAACTTGCTTCCCTCTCCCAAATCAAGAAAAATGCAAGTGCATGGAGTTTAGTGAAACCCAGCAGGGGCCAATGGGAGCTAGGGCCAACGAGCCCAGCTGAATATTTGAGCTTCAACAACGGAGGACATAGCCAAGCAAAGCCCTACACAGCATGCCTAATCAGAGGGTCTTCACAACCTATGAGCAGCATCTCATTTTGTAGGGTTACCATACGTCCTCTTTTTCCCGGACATGTCCGGCTTTTCGGCAGTCAAACCCCCGTCCGGGGGGAATTGCCAAAAAGCCGAACACGTCTGGGAAAATGGCAGCTCTGCTCCTCCCCTGACTCTTCGGCTCTGTTTAAGAGCCGAGCTGCCCGAGCGCTACGGGCTTCAGGCAGCCCCCTTGCCTCCGGACCCCAGCCGCCGGCCGGGCACTTCCCCTCCCGGGCTCCGGCGGCGCAGGGTCCGGAGGCACGGGGGCTGCCCGAAGCCGGTAGCGCTCGGGCAGCTCGGCTCTTAAACAGAGCCGAAGAGTCAGGGGAGGAGCAGAGCCTCCGGCCGCAGCGGCTCTACTCCTCCCCGACTCTTCGGCTCTGTTTAAGAGCCGGGCTGCCGGAGCGCTACCGGCTTCGGGCAGCCCCCTTGCCTCCGGACCCTGCACCGCCAGAGCCCAGGAGGGGAAGTGCCCCGCTGGGGGCGCAGGGTCCGGAGGCATAGGGGCTGCCCAAAGCCCGAGCGCTACCGGCTTCATGGTTTGCCGGGCAGCCTCCAAACCCTGCGCCCCCGGCTGGGCGCTTCCCCTCCCGGGCTCCAGCTGTGCTGGGGAAGCGCCGGTCGGGGGCGCAGGGTCTGGGGGCTGCCCGGCAAACCGTGAAGCCGGTAGCGCTCGGGCAGCCCTTTCCGCGTGGCTGGGAGTGGGAGGGAGGAGGGGGAGGAGTTAGGGTGGGGAAGGGGCGGAGTTGGGGCGGGGCTAGGGGCGGGGCCAGGGCCCGTGGAGGGTCCTCTTTTTTTATTTATTAGATATGGTAACCCTACATTTTGGCTTCTTTAATTGGCAGAGTTTGGCAAGTAGACAGAGCCTATTGAGAAGAACCACTGCTTTTTCCCCTACCCAAATTTGGACTCTCTAAAATCTATGCACCCAAAAGCAGAACTTGATAAATGAAATTCCCATGCATTGTTTTTTCCTCTAGAAAACTGCTGGGCTGTTTGAAACTTAGAAGCTCTTGCTAGGAATTTTTGTTAACAATTCCCAGTTTAAGCCCCTACCCTGCAATGAAATCCTCCGCTAGTGCAGACCCTTGAGGCTCAGTGAGGGGTTCCATTGACTTCGCTGAACCCTTACACAAATCAGGGGCCCATGCTACAGCATCAGAACCTCAGTTTTTCAACAGAAAATGGCTGGAGGGCCACAAACTGATCTCCAAGCAACCCATTATCACCAATTTCTTGTAACTGTCTCTATGATTCTTGCTCCCCATCCATTTTTTCTGCCCCTAGCACAGATCCCCTTTTTGTTTGGCCATCAGGGATGAGGCTCCAAATGTGAATAATTGCAAGTTGGTACACATCGCAAATTAATATGTCATCAGAAATAGCACCAAGTGACCAGAGAATGGGTTTGGATGATCAATATCCAAAGAAATACTAGAATAGAATATATCTATACAGTTTCACTGAGAAGTTTAGTATTAGAGCTATATGTTATTTTCTCCAAAGGAATCAGTGGGTGTTTTCCTGTCCTTAAAAAGAATACATAACATAGTAACCAATTTTTATCTTCCACATAATGCCTGCTTGACTATATAGAATATACATTGGTCTTTAGAGGGCTTTTCAGAGGATTTTTTTTTTTTAAATTAAGTGTACTGTACATCCGTCATACGCAACATTATGCACTTTTATCATATGTGCCATGTAGTTGAAGGGAGAAACAGTACTACATTATAAAACATTTATGGAAGCAGTTCATACATTGGCTTTTCTTTTTTTTTTTTAAGATAAGCTAATTATGTTTTAATTGGGCTTGGCAGATTTTTTTATTTTTGTAATTTTACTAGATAATATCAGTTTTGTTTCAAGCATTTTCTCAATTTTTTTATCAGTTCAAATTTTTCAGCTGTCCAAAATTATGGGTTTAAACATTTACTTTTTTTTGTATCTATTTAAATTTTCACAGTTGTGGGAAATTATATGACGGGGGGCAGAACTTTATTTACTGACCATAGACATGGAGATTGAAAAAGTTAAAGCTTTATAAACCATTAAAACCCAAACTGTCAACATCATATGCCAAAATATAGATAAATATAATATATAGTAAATATTCTTAAATCAACTAGTCATTACTGTTTTTGCTATTCATTTGCTAATCCATTGGTAACGAGTCTATTCAAAAAAGTCTAAATCACTGATTTTTACTCTAGTAAGTTCTCAACCCACATTCTTCTTAGTTTGCCTATCTGTAAATTTCTATGATCATCGTTAGAAGTTAGAACTATTCCTTGTCAGTTTGTGTGTGTACACAGTAAAAAAAAAAAAAAAAAACTGACATATTCCCAATAAAAATCTAATCCTTCCAACCCTAGTTTTAATGTTAGGCCAGGCATCATTTTACAACTAATTTAGATGATCAAAACTGGTTTCTTTGCTTACTTAATGAATTGGCTTTCTCCATTCCCCTCCCCCACTGAATAGCAACAATGTTCAATAGTCATTGTTAAAAACTGACTTAATTCAAGTGACCACATGCTGCTTCCCCTAGAATCCTGAACTCTTAGAACCCAGAGAAAGATGATCACACTTTAAAAGCCTCGGTGAGGTGGCAAATGTGAAACAGAAAAAGCCTACAGCACCTGGTACTGTATTCCCAGATTGTTTTCCAGCCAAGTACTAACTAGGCCTCACACTGACTAGCATCTGAAATCAGGCAAGAGCTAGTGCCTTATGACAGGTATGGCTATAAGCAGAATCAGTTTACTTTTTAATTTGCACAAGGCAGTCAGTGAAACAGGGGACTGGCAATATGTTTCTGAGGGGGCATCCCCAAACAAAATGTGTTCTAGCCTTTAAAGGCTAAACGCATTAGAAAATGAATTTGTACCCTATTTCTTGAATGGTTTCTCACATCCACTGTAACTCTAAAGAGCTGACTTTGTCCTCACTTTTGCCCTTGCTGATTTTTGTCCATCACTACAAAAGCATCTAAGTTCCAACACAAGATCTGACACTCTCAGAAGTCATCTGTGATATTTTTTAGATTAGATTGGATGCTCAAAATCAGTTAAACTAGCACTCTTCTCTATCCCTCTTATCAGTGCACCTCAATTTCTTTACTAAGTGATAACAGTCCCATAAAATATGAATTACCAAATTTCAATATTCTCACTCCATTAGAACATGGAAATCAATTGTGTCAGGTGCGTAAATGTTTGAAATCTGATAAAAATGACAGCTGACCTTTTGGTGATCTCCAATTGAAAGGTTAAATTTGGGATCTTTTATGTATTCGGCAGCCCATAATAAATGAGCATATCAAATTTCAAGATTCTATCTCAATGGGAACATGGAGATGAATTGTGTCAGACACCTGTTAAAAGCATCTGTATGATATAGATAATATCTATTCATACCTAGGAAGTTGGAGACAGTTGACAGAGTCTGGATTTTCTAGAGAGCCATTGTTATCCATTCCAAAAATACTGCAATTTCTAGCAAAATACTGCCAATCTTCCCAGTTTAAATCATTTTTCTTTTTCCTTTGAATTCTCATTGCTTCCGGCTGTGGACTATAGAACTGAAGGATAATATAGAACACCTACAAATGAACAACAAAATACAGAACTGAAATGAGAATAGCTTGAACTACAGACCAACATGAATACAAATATTAAATAAATTTCTGTATCCACATGTATTAATATAAAAAACTTATTTCACAGCATTCACCATATATATGCATTTTGAATAAACAACAAATAGATATCGCACATGAGAAATATCTAAGATATTTCTCCCCTTCTCCCAGACAGGTTTAAGAGTTAAAGTAAACTTTCTTGTTAAACCTGCTCTTTATACTGCTCCTTGTAGGCAGTGGAATCTTCCATGACAATTATTCTTCATTACTTTTTGAGGTCTATTTGAAATTAGTACCTCATTGTATGGCAAGTCCATGCTCTGTGATATTACCAACATTTTGGCCACAAGAAAAAGGGATACTTTTTTTTTTTTTTTGTATTGCCAAACAGGTGGTGGATAGTTTTTTGGTTTTAAGACCACCCAATTTATCATTTTCCCCTGCCTTTGGCCTGGAACTACTTCAAATATCTGTGACACAGAAGGGAGTTTCCTCCACCACGCTGTTGTATGGGCATTTGTGATAAGCACTCCCACATGTATACTCCGAATCAATTGAGTCTTAATATTTCACAGATATTTAAATTGGGTTTTAAATAGAGAACAAGTTCTTACAAACTACGCCAAAAATCTATCCTCAGATTCTTCTCTTCTCCTACCCCAAACATGCAAACTCAATTGACAATAAACAAAAAAGCTAACGAGAATAAGTTTTATAAACATTAGACCTTGGGCTTGATTCACCTCTGTGCATATAAGGGACCCAAACAAATGCCTGTTCTCATGGAGGCAGTTTCATCAGGGGATCTATTCATCCCCAGGGCAGACCACAGTAGGCTACTGCCCTTCAGCACTGGAGGGAGGCACCAAACTCCAAGCAGGACTCCACAGAATCCAGGCTGGTGGAAATGCTAGTTGGCCTGTCTCTGTCCCCTCCCACAGCAGTCCATCCCCTTTCTGGGCTTCACTAGCCAACTTCAAATCCCTGATGAAGCAGAGATTTCACATGGTTTTGTACTGATGCACACCTTTGAGTAGACTTTTTTTTTACTGCACCTATCTTCCAGTGGCTGAAGGCATGAAATCAGTCTCTTGTGTTTTAATAGAAATTACGGTTAAAAATTACAGCAGTGAAGCAACTTAAAAATGCATGTTTTGTTTATGAACGTAGGAGTTGTCATACTGGAGCTGAACATTAGTTCATCTACTCCATTATATTGCCTCTGACACTAGCCAAGATCTGATGTATCAGAGAAAAGCCAGAAACACAATGCACCTGCTCACTTTTTGCAACATTATGGGCAGGAGGAAATTTCTTCCAGGCCACCAAAGTAACCTGTTGATAGGTCAAAGTAAGAGGTTTGAACTTGCTTAAAATTGAAATCTGGTATACTTTCAACCTCCTCCTAGCTTTCATTTAATAAACATCAGGGAGCATCAACTACATTCCATTCTCATGCCCCAATGACAAACAAGAAAAAAATAGCCTTCTCATTACCTGATACTGTCCATTTTGTAAATCTATTGTGATAGTAACGCCACGGTCCAGATGTGCCGTGCTAATGAACAGAGATGAAATCCAGGAGGTTCCAATATCATTATCGTTGATATAACACAGGGAATGGGCTTCTGGGTTCAGCCTCAGCACTCTGTCATTAGTTGTGTCATCTGCACCATTAGGGATGCAATATCTCTGCACCAACGGGTGTACCCGGGGGTGACTGCCTGGGCAGCGGCATTCTGACTGGGTGTGCAGGTGAGGAAATTCCCCAGAGAGTACCTCCAAAATGTCTCTGTTACAGCATAAAAAAGTAAATAGGTACATGGGTAAAGGGAAAGATGAGTGAAATTATGAGCATCTATGATTACAGATTAAATTTCAGCCCGAGCCTTAACCACCACCATCATAAACCACCACACTAAATGCGATTAGAACACCACCATTAATAGTTCTCTTTTATTACATCATGCCTGACTCTGATCACTAATCTGAATACTTTCCTTAAAACACATTATAGCATTGACATCGTGTCTGTAGTAGCTGTATCAATTAATCCACTTGAGTGTTATGTGACGAACTGGGACTGTTCTTACTGTGGTCTTTAAATGCTGACAGGGGAGTGTGGCTAGGATGGCCTGCGTTGGGGGATGGGAGATTGACCGAGGGAAGATACCTGAGCATGTAACGTGAGAACCCAGGAAGGGGTTACAGGCCAGGTGACACCTTTGCCCAGGAAACTGAACAAAGGCTGTGGGAGGGGTCGCTGAAGGGAGAGTTTTCAGGAGCTGGCTGGTGATATGGCTGGGGGGCAGACAGGGCTCTGACATCCCAAGGGGGCTGGGGCGCCCTGGGACCTCAAGATGGACCTGAGGGGGGTCCTGTTGTCTGTGCCTGCAAGACCTGTCTTGGACTGTATTCTTTACTGGCTGGCTGAGAGTCATGGTGAATCGCAGGAAGCCGGGGGTGCAGGGCCCTGAATCCCCCATACTCCGTGACATGCTAGTACCTAAATTTTCTGAAAAACATCCAGTTATGCAGACAAATTTGCACCCTCAAATAACTATGAGTGCAGAAAAAAAGTGTTTATTGAGAATTTTGGCCTCAATATCGGAAGTGTCCACTACCTATGTGTGCCTGTCTTTGTGGTTACCCAACTAGACACGGATTTCAAAGGACACTGACCACATACAGTTCCCATTGACTTCCTTGGAAGATGAAATCAGGCCCTAGCTCTCAGGTAGGTTACCCAAAAGCTGAGGCACCCGAAATTAGTGGATACTTTTGAATATCTGAGTATTTAATCACCTGATATGCCAGCTATCATAGAAGATTAGGATTGGAAGAGACCTCAGGAGGTCATCTAGTCCAACCCCCTGCTCAAAGCAGGACCAACACCAACTAAATCATCCCAGCCAGCGCTTTGTCAAGCCGGGCCTTAAAAACCTCTAAGGATGGAGATTCCACCACTTCCCTAGGTAACCCATTCCAGTGCATCACCACTCTCCTAGTGAAACAGTGTTTCCTAATATCCAACCTAGACCTCCCCCACTGTAAATTGAGACCATTGCTTCTTGTTCTGTCATCTGCCACCACTGAGAACAGCCTAGCTCCATCCTCTTTGGAACCCCCCTTTAGATAGTTGAAGGCTGCTATCAAATACCCCCTCACTCTTCTCTTCTGCAAACTAAATAACCCCAGTTCCCTCAGCATCTCCTCATAAGTCATGTGCCCAGCCCCCCAATCATTTTCCTTGCCCTCCGCTGGAGACTCTCCAATTTGTCACATCCTTTCTGTAGTGGGGGGCCCAAAACTGGATGCAGTACTCCAGATGTGGCCTCACCAGTGCCAAATAGAGGGGAATAATCACTTTCCTCGATCTGCTGGCAATGCTCCTACTAATGCAGCCCAATAGGCCATTATTCTCCTTGGTAACAAGGGTACACTGTTGACTCATATCCAGCTTCTCTTCCACAGTAATCCCCAGGTCCTTCTCTGCAGAACTGTCACTTAGCCAGTCAGTCCCCAGCCTGTAGCAGTGCATGGGATTCTTCCGTCCTAAGTGCAGGACTCTGCATTTGTCCTTGTTGAACCTCATCAGATTTCTTTTGGCCCAATCCTCCAATTTGTCTAGGTCACTCTGGACCCTATCCCTACCTTCCAGTGTATCTACCTCCCTCCCCAGCTTAGTGTCATCCGCGAACTTGCTAAGGGTGCAATCCATCCCATCATCCAGATCATTATGAAGATGTTGAACAAAACCAGCCCTAGTACTGACCCCTGGGGCACTCCGCTTGATACCAGCTGCCAACTAGACATCGAGCCATTGATCGCTACTCATTGAGCCTGATGATCTAGCCAGCTTTCTATCCACCGGATAGTCCATTCATCCAATCCATCCTACTTTAACTTGCTGGCAAGATTACTGTGGGAGACCGTATCAAAAGCTTTACTAAAGTCAAGGTATATCATGTCCACTACTATCTATCAACTGCACCTGCAGTTAATTCTGGGCTCATTTGTTTGTGGCCACTATACCCACAAAATTGGATACTGGTTTAAGGATCTTTAAAATCAGATAAACAGTTTAGAATATGATATATCTGGCTGAATTAATCTAATTTTTATTTCATGGGAAACAGCAAGGATTTCCTTGAGAGAATAAAAGCCAATGTGATTGTGGCAGTGTCGGGATAGGTCTGTATTGAATTATGAACTCATTTTCTATTATGCCTTGCACCCATGTCTATTCTTGCCTAACAGCAGCCTATTGTAATGTATTTCCAGATGGCTGACCTTCCAAATAAGATGATTGATACCTCATTGCAGGACAATCACTGAGAAGTCATCCAGATTGCAATCTGGGGCCATCAACTTTGACTGTGCCCCAACTGTTGGCTCACCGACATGGAGTAATGGACTTTCTACTGAGGGGCCTGCATGGAGGTGGAGCATACATGATTGGAGGGTGGTTGAGAATTTCCCAGTGAAACACATGGCAGAGACAGAGGTCTCCTTCAGAACTGAGTACTGCTCTGGACAAGGAGACAGACCATCCCCACATGCAAGGAGGACTTTCAGGAGAGTGCGAGCAGAAGGGTCTCTGTCTAGCCTGGAATACTAACAAACCTCAGACTCACAAGAAGAGGCGAGATCAAACCAGGGGATTGTGCTCTAAGGATTTTTGTTTTCAAAACTTCTGTAACTCTTGAGGGCTTCAACAGCAAAGTTTCTGTAGTTAAGAATTTTTTTTGCTAAACCTGCATTCCTTGCTTACCTGCCACTTTGTCCCCAAAGGAGTTAAATTAGAAGCCTGGAGTACCCACAGCCCCAGGTGGAGCTCTGGGGTATGTGTAAAAGCAACTGCAGGTGCTTGGAAAGTCTCAGACACTGAGTTCAGGGTCTAGAATGGTTGAGTGGTGCCACATGTCCCAGGAAAGCATCTTAGACCAGTGGTCTGAGCATGGGAGTGTACAGACCCAGAAACAAAAAAGGGATAATACTTTACCCTGACCCTGTTGGCTTGGGAGCACGTGAGACACAGCAATGGGGTCTACTCGCCACAGACTGGGTAACTGTACAGTAGGGTACTAGGCCAGGTTGCAACAATGACAACATAGAAACACAAAGGATATCACAGTATGACTATCTAGTATTAGAAGTCACTGTATATATTTTAAAAACATCGGAAAAACACAACTGATATCTAACATTCCATCCATGACTGATCTCGCCTCAAAGCCTGTTTGATACGAACAGCCCTGTTGAATCCATTCCCAGTAAACTATGACCACAAAAGTAACCATCTTTTAAGGAGAATATCAAAAAAGCCCTGTATTTTGGGGAACAAATTTACCATTATGTATTCTTCCTCTCTCTCATCATACTCCTAGGTTTTACCAAGAACAACAGGGTTTTTTTGTTTGTTTTTTTTACCTGTTTGTAAGTGCCACTTGGTACAATCGAAAATCTTGCATTCTTCCAACAAATTGCTCTAAACCTATGAAAATATATTATAGATAAATAATTAATTCCATCAACCAGAAATCAACTCTACACTGCATGAAAGCACCTTTTATTCAGCACATAGTGATCTCTCTTGCACAATTACCTCCCATGAATGAAACCATCTTGGATGTGGACAAAACTATAGAGGGCAGTGAATTAAATTTTTGATAAAAAGAATGATTTATAATAACTTTATAGGAACATTTTGTACCTCTCTTTTTTCTGATTAGAGAGGTGGCACAGGGACCGGCTCATTAGACAGAAGTAATGAGCCAGTCTATGTGCCACCTCTAATTAGAGAAGAGATACAGTAGGTACAACTGTACCTATCAATTTATAAAATAAAGATAAAAGGTATTTAAAATATTCCTTTCCTTTATACAGTCATTAGGTTGATGTCATTCTAACTTTTGAATACTAACAGAAGACATTTCCAGACATTTTAAGAGTTTTTAAAAGTAGGATGGAAAATTACTTTTCTTGGTTGCCCAATAACAAAATAACTCTGTTTAAGACAGACACAGATATATTTAGGAGTTAGTTCCAAATTACAATATGTTCTGGATCAATGGTACCTTTTTTGTCCACAGAGCCAATTCATCATCGTACAGAATTGAAGAGAGCCACAAACTAACAGTACCCGGATTTTGCACTGTTCATACAATGATGTAGAATTTGTCTAATTCTGAATGTAGACTGATGTAGAGCTCTATAAATCATGATGTAGTCTGAAAGGAAGGACTGGTAGCAGTAGTAAGTTGTTATCTATGTGAACCAGTCATTAGTGAAGGCTGAGGAACCCCACACTTTGCAAGTGGCTTTCATGAGTATTTGATAGAAAGCAGAGGAATATCAGGCATCAGGAAACTTGAGTTCTCTTCCTGGCTCAGGAAAGGAAAGTTGTCTGCTTGCTACAAACAGTCCAGATAAGTACACAGATTTGGCATATTTATTCTGAAATGCAGTGGGAGATACTTGCCATGCTAGATACCTGGTTTCTAGAACATGCTGAAAAGAATCTACCTGACTGTGATAATCTCCATGACCTATTATGCCATCATCCAGGCACCTCTGTCTTGGTGCCAAGTTTCTGAGGAATACCATTTACTAATGGGCATTTTTTGTTGCATGGAGCCGTGTGCCTAGCTTTATGTACCCTTTCAATATGCATTACCTCACTGAAAATTAGCTTGCAGAGCTACTTACCACGGTTTTAGACACACATCAAGCATATAATATTTTGAATGCTGAGCATACAGTGCTAAAATACTGCAGAACTTACCACTGAAACTTTGCCCAATTTGCAGTGCTCCGTCAGCAGCAAGGTCTGCAATTGGTCCACCAAGTATTCTTGAATCAAAAGCAGTGTTGTCATCCTCCAAACCATCTACAAAGAAACTGATTTTGGTGTGATGAACCTACAAAGATATATATAAAGAGGCAAATAAAGGTTCATTAGAAATAATCATTTTTAATTTTGTACTAATTGCATCTATTATTGATTAACCATTTTGAACAAAGTAAGAGAGTTTTTTACTTTCTTGATATCTTTTAAATCCCCTGGCCTGTTTTCCATATTTACTAACTAATCTTCCCACTAGTAATCTAGGTAACAAACATGTCAGAAACATAGACTAGAAAAGTATCATAATGGTCAAAGCAAACAAAAAGCTACAATGAATTAATATTAAGGGGTCTTTCTGATTGAATCAACAAACAAACCAAGGAAATGCAGAGTCAAGGTTATCGCTCGATTCCCAATTTTACTGTAATGCCTAGGTATTTCTTCATTTTAAGATCAGGGCTTCACGCACCATAATCCTATTAGTCTTTTTCCTTGATGGGGAAAACATTTCAATACATCTTTCTCAGAGAACTGAGGGTATCCTTCCTTCACTGTACAGAACAGTAATTAAAATAATAATTACTACTTTCCACATTACATCCAAAGATCTTAAAGCACTTTACAAACATTAACTAATTATGTGACATGCTTGTGATATATCATCCTCCTTTTAAAGATGCGTAAAGAGAGGCCCAATGAATTTAAATGACTAGCCAATGGTCAAAACACAAAGTGGTACAGGTGGTACATAGATTTCAGGAGTCCTTTATGCTAACCATGAGAAAACCCTGAATTTAAAACACTTTCACTGAGGAATTGAGAAAATGCAAAGAAGGTACCAATGTGAGATTTGTAAAGATGGCTACAGCACTCGACCCAAGATTTAAGAATCTGAAATGCCTTCCAAAATCTGAGAGGGAGGAGATAGAGAGAATCCTTTTAGAAGTCTTAAGAGAGCAACACTCCAATGTGGAAACTACAGAACCCGAACCACCAAAAAAGAAAATCAATCAATCTTCTGCTGGTGGCATCTGACTCGATGATGAAAATGAACAAGCATCAGTACACACTGCTTTGGGTGGTTTTTGAGCAGAACCCATCATCAGCATGGACACATGTTCCCTGGAATGGTGGTTGAAGCATAAAGAGACACATGAATCTTTAGCTCATCTGGCACGTAAATATCTTGCAACGCCGGCTACAACAGTGCCATGAGAACATCTGTTCTCACTTCCAGGTGACATTGTAAACAAGAATCGGACAGTATTATCTCCTGCAAATGTAAACAAATTTGTCTGAGCGATTGGCTGAACAAGAAGTAGGACTGAGTGGACTTGCAAGCTCTAAAATTTTACATTGTTCTATTTTTGAATGCAGTTATTTTGTACATAATTCTATATTTGTACGTTCAACTTTCATGATAAACAGATTGCACTATAGTACTTGTATTAGGTGAATTGAAAAATACTATTTTTTTTTATTTTTTACAGTGCAAACACTTGAAATAAAAATAAATATAAAGTGAGCACTCTACCCTATATTCTGTGTTGTAATTGAAATATTTGAAAATGTGGACAACATCCAAAAATATTTAAATAAATGGTATTCTATTATTGTTTAACAGTGCGATTAATCGCACAATTAATCGCTATTAATTTTTTAATCGCGCGATTAATCACGATTAATTTTTTAATCACTTGACAGCCCTACTTTATTGATAAATGAAGCACTGCAAACAGTTCCCTTTAATGTATAGAGCTGAGTGAATAATTTGTAACAAATACTTTACTAGATTAATTTAGCTTCCTTTTTCTGTTCACAGAATAACTATGAGCAGATCACAATTTCCTCAATTAACTAACTTTTTGCCTTTTACTCCAAAGACTAATCACAAACAGTTTGCTGATAGTACACAATACTCGACATTCAGAACTCAAGCTGTGTTGCTTAGTTGCAACTGGGTGTGTGTCATATAGGCTTGCAACCTTTTCTTTTCTGAGCCACATAAAATTTTGCCAAGTCTTCATTCCTAGAAAAGTGAGATGAATAAAGTTACACATATAAATAAATGTTTGCACTATTGGAGCCCAATCCTTGTTGTAAAGTATATGGTTAGACACTGGTCTCTCTTCCTAGAGTGGCTCTGTGCCTGGTATATAGCAAAGTGTTTGGGGAAAGTTAGCCCTCTCGATGTGTCAAATAGTATCCCATTAAATATAAGATAACATAAAATATACCAAATGCACTGATTTACTGTCATTTTTCTGTCATTACCATAGTGATTTTACATGAAGTGTATGCATGTGACTGTGGGGATTCACCAAGTATATGGTCAGTCCCTTGTTTAGATCACTTCCTGGGCTATTTAAAAGTTGCTTACCACAAATAATCATGCATACAGGTTTGAAATGTAGGGCCAAATTTGGAGATGAGGTGGTGGCATCAGGCAGCCTGTTATGACTCCTTGATTCTCTCCCAGGCTCTGAACACAAGTTAGGGCAGTCTGGGGGCTTCTCTAATTTGCACCATCTAATATGGACCCCAAAGGACCATCCACCAGCTTAGTATAGCAAAGCAAGCACAACACATTCAAACAGGCCTCTGACATTCCTCCAACATACCTTCCAACCCCTGATATGCCCCTTTCATCAGTGGCTGCAAGGAGTGCTAGTTAAACCTACTCTGTACCCACTGGAGATTCCCCTACACTAGGGGATGTCTATGCAGACAGTCTTCACTCCAGGCAGTGATTTCTGCAAGCATTCTTTTTCTTGTCAGTTTATGTTAAATTTGAGTTAATATTCAAATAAATATTTAGTGGCAGTCTCCCAGTCCTAGTAATTCAGAAGACACTGAGCTTTTTTCTGTTAGAACTGTTCTGAATTAGCGTATAAGTTACATGAAATTAGAAAGAATTTATAACACAGCAGGCTTCTAGGTGTGATTTTATGGAATTCAAAAATTTAATCTGAAAAATAAGGAGAGACAGACACACGGGAAAGGAAACCACACACCAGTTTCATTGCCTTATAGCCATATTTTCCTAACTTAATTAAATATATTAAATGCAACTCATTCAAAATGTTCAAACTCGCCCTGATAGCTCACTTCATTATAAATACAATGAATAAACTTTATTGAAAAACCTTCTTTATTTATGTGTGTGATTTATTCGCAAGAACATTCAAACCAGGAATTATCAGATTTTAACTGCATTTTGTTTGTGTGAGGTTTATTTCAAATGATGGTTTGGAGAGTGTCAGATTTCAAAACATTATTTTGTTGTTGCCAGAATGTTATTTCCATTTTGAAGAAACAGGTAATCATGAACTTAAATGGATGCCTGGTGAATAGTCTCTACTGATAGAGGCTAAGAGAAGCTGGAGTGCTCTAGCCTGCCTTGAGATCCACTCTAATCAAATCAAATAGGGCTGGAATAATTGCATCCTTAAGAACAAGGGGTGTGTGAGGCCAAACAAAAGGCTTATGAGCCAACACAATTTGGTGCAAAAGGAAGGCGAGACCCTGAAAAATTCATTTTAAAAATCAGAGAACGAGCATTCAGAATGCTATTCCACCAACAAAACCTTTCAAATTCTAACCAAGATAAACAGCCACAGTTATCTATAAATCTGAGCTTGAGTGATTATCATCAGTGCTTCAGGCACCATGATTCTATTAGTATTTTAAGAAAGAAAATGTGAAATGAATAGAAAATTGATTTTATGGAGAAAATTTATTTCCCTTAAATTATACTTTAAAATAAATATACATGCTGAGTTTTATTATTGTTATTTCCAGATGCAGTCAATATTTCCCAAATTTAGACAAGGATTTATTGCCCTGCCACTGAAAAAAAAATTGGAAGGTTATCGTCATAATTACTAGGCATCGAGATTTGTTCAAAAAGTTCTTGTGCATATGGGTTTCCCCACTCTAAGCACATCACTTTCATTTTAAGTTAGCTTTCTGTGTTGACACATCCATGACCCAAATGCAGGAAGATCTTATTTAATTTAATACAAAGCCTTTAAACAGCCAATGCCCTGTATGTGAGAGAGAGAGTGTGTGTGTGTGTGTGTGTGTGTGTGGTGGTTGAATTGCAGGGGGTTGGGGGGGTTGCATCACATTTTTTTACAGCCTTTTACTGTCATTTGGTGTTTGACTGTTATCATTATAAAAGATACAGGCTTTTCTACTTTGTTATTTGTAGCATTATCTCATGTTTTACAACATCTTTGCACAACATGCAGGCACATGAAATATAACTAGTGAAAAGTTCTCAGTTGTATTAATGCATAAAAAAGAATGTGGTTCCATCTCTACTGTCTTTACCCAGCCAAAAGCTGATGAACAGCCAATTTTCCTTTATCACATTAGCACAGCCATGAGGGAAACACATTTGTTCTAGTCAGCTACACTAAAGATACTATTACCAATCTAACATATACATGTTTTATATCAGCAGTATTCTCAGAGTATGAGGGAGCCAACAATATATTAACACTAGCATGACAGTTTATTTAAGAAAAGAAAATTGTCTCTGTAGAGGGACAGAACTTAGAAATGTATGGCTAAAGCTCAGTGTCACTGGTCTAATAAAGGTAATAATTCTTAAGCTTTCTTTATAGCAGGTAACACTCCTGTGACAGCTCTGTCATATCATTCAAATAAAAATGTTGTCTTTTTACAAGTTTAAGTGCACCTTTATTTTGAGTCAGATATGAAGCATGTTTTTTATTTTCTGTTTTCATGGTAATAACATCTATACTTGGGGGTGAGTAGGCCAGTTCTCAGCTCATTACAAATTTGCTATCTCAATTTTTCTAGGACCCAATTCTGCCACATTTATTTTGCCCTGAGTAGTACCTTATTCTACAAGTATTGCTATAGGAAATCAGTGGAACTATTCGCAGAATTGGACCTTAAATGATTAGATATTTTATATAGTAAAAATAGATTAATGCAATCTCAAAATCTCTCGCCAGCTTTCCCACTCCCCCTGCTGCAACCTCTTTATATTAAATAGGATTTAGAATAGTTGGGTTTAATATAGCACATTCCCAAAGTAGCCCTAAGCACTTTACAGTGCTGAACTGGATATCAGTAGTGCAGTGACTGTGTACAGCTAAGGCAGCAGTCATTATGCATTTGGCAGTCGCTCAATGTGATGATCCCCCTGCTGGTTATTAAAGGGGGTATGAATACTTGACAGAGAAAGAAATTGTAGGAGGGGAACCATGTGTGGTATAAAAAAATCCCAGTGGCTCTCCCAGTGTGGGAGGAGGGAAATGTCTCCAACTTTGGTGTCTATATAAACTAAGCTAAAGAAGAAGAAAGGTTGGAACTGAATTGACTGTTTGATGTGATTATTTAAAGTGTCCTCCCCAGGAGCATTACATCACATACAAAACATTGAAAATAAACTATCTATTTTTACTGTCAGATGCCCAGGACAACAGGATTATCCCCCTATTTTGCTATCAATAAAGTTCTATGCAATCTTTAATTTCCCCCAAGAGAGCAGCAAGAGATGGAGAGAGGAGTCAAAGTGTGGCCTGATGGTTTTACAGAGCACAGGACCTGAGATCTGTACTGCCAGAATTCTAATCCCAGCTCCGACAACTGTCCCAATCTGTCAAATATTCACTAAAGCACTTTACAGGTAGGTTGTGAGGAATAATTAGTTACTGAGCTAGATTCATCTTGAAACTGTGCTGAGCTTGATACAAAGACAAAAAGGGGGGGGGGCACAGTGGAAAATCCACATAGCAGGAAACTGTGGTGGTGCAAGATGCCCAAAACCTCTCCTTTAGTGGAGGGCCTGTAATTTATCCTGCACGGCCTCAGCAATGGGCTGTCCAGTGAGATGAGGGATAAGCATCCCTCTTAAAGTCTGCACTAGTGAGGTTTTCATAAAGCCCCAGCTATGATTCAAACGGACCTCTGCATCCAGAAACTCCAAGAAAACAAGAAGTATGGTCACTGCCCTCCCTGGGGTAAATCCCCCATGGGGTAAGAGGGTCAGGCTGGTTCAAAGAAGTGTGATTTGCACTTTCCTGTGCATAAAGTTAATCTGACCCAACAGCTGTAAAATGAGGTAAGATTAAAAAATTTATTATCAATGCTAAATATTATCTCATTTGAAGATCTGTTCCTCCTGAAGACCCAGCCACATTGTCCAAAAAACTGAATTTAACAATGGTTCTGAATCATGGGTTTGACCATGCAGAGCTGTAACACATTTTACTGACATACATGGACTATTATTGTGCTATAATGTAACTATAATGTAATATAACTGCAACATGGGATAGGTCACAATGAAGATCAACAATTCTTTCCATTAAGTGGATGGGATCTAACAATATATCATATGCCTAGTATCACACTGGGATGTCAGCTTTAGGCATAATGGTAATAAAAGTACCTTGTACTTCTATAGCACTTTCACTGCCCAAAGTACTCAACAAACGGAAGTAATTATGACCGTGTTCTACAGACGAGAAAACCGAGTTGTAGAAAATTTAAGTAGTGCAGCCATGTTCACACAGTGAGTCCTTGTCAGAATGCATAAGACAACCCAGGTATCTTGACTCCAATCTAGACCATGCTGCTGGCCTTCCATGCATAAACCCAAGTCCTTATGTACCAGGAATTGAATCCACAAACTTTTGTCCCAGAGGTAACAATAGTGACTGAACTTCAAAGGCATTAGAATACTATATACATACAATATGTAGCATATAATGTTTTTTATGTATGCATACAAAGCTGTCACTCAAACTGACATTATTATACAAAGCAAAACAACTGAACTACTTTTACAAGAGGTGGTGAACTGTATTTTTGGACTCCTCTACACAAGAAAATTTTATCCCTTTAACTAAATCTGTTTAGAAACTGGTTTAGTTAAATTAGTGTGTATGCTTTAAATTATATGCTTTAAATAAGTACCTGCTTTACCATAAGTACTATCAAAAAGCTACTGTGTGTCCTACTGGAATTTTTGCCAGAAGAAAAACTTACAAAAAGACCTGAAGAAGAGCTCTGTAGAGGTTGAACGCTGGTAAAAGAGACAAACAGAAGTTGATCCAATAAAAGACACCACATCACCCACCATGTCTCTAAATTAGGCTGTCATGGGATAAGATGGAAGGTCATCTTATGGATCAGTAAGTGGTTAAAAGATAGGAAAAAAAGGGTAGAAATAAATGGTCAGTTTTCAGAATGGAGAGAGGTAAATAGTGGTGTCCCCAAGGGGTCTGTACTGGGACCAGTACTATTCAACATATTGACAAATGATCTGGAAAAAGGGGTAAACAGTGAGGTGGCAAAATTTGCAGAGGATACAAAACTACTCAAGATAGTTAAGTCCAAAGCAGACTGCAAAGAGTAACAAAGGATCTCACAAAACTGGGGGACTCGGCAATAAAATGGCAAATGAAAGTCAATGTTGATAAATGCAAAGTAATGCACACTGGAAAACATAATCCCAACTATACATATAAAATTAACTGTTTACCACTCAAGAAAGAGATCTTGGAGTCATTGTGGATAGTTCTCTGAAAACATCCACTCACTGAGCAGAGACAGTCAAAAAAGCAAAGAGAGTGCTGGGAATCATTAAGAAAGGAATAGCTAAGACGACCGAAAATATATAGCCTCTATATTACTCCATGGTAAGCCCACATCTTGAATACTGAATGCAGATGTGGTTGCCCCATCTCAAAAAAAGATATAGTGGAATTGGAAAAGATTCAGAAAAGGGCACAAAGATGATTAGGGGTATGGAACAGCTTCCTTATGAGGAAAGATTAATAAGATTGGGACTTTTCAGCTTGGAAAAAGAGATGACTAAGGGGGGGATATGACAGAGGTCTAATAAAATCATGACTGGTATGGAAAAAGTAAATAAGGAAGTGTTATTTACACCTTCTCATAACACAAGAACTAGGGGTCACCAAATGAAATTAATAGGCAGCAGGTTTAAAACAAACAAAAGGAAGTATTTCTTCACAAAGCGCAGTCAATCTGTGGAACTCTTTGCCTGAAGATGTTGTGAAGGGTTCAAAAAAGAACTAGATAAATTCATGGAGGATAGGTCCATCAATGGCTATTAGCCAGGATGGGCAGGGATAGCGTCCCTAGCCTCTGTTTGCCAGAAGCTGGGAATGGGTGACAGGGGATGGATCACTTGATGATTACTTGTTCTGTTCATTCCCTCTGGAGCACCTGGTATTGGCCACTGTCAGAAGACAGGATACTGGGCTAGATGGACCTTTGGTCTGACCCAGTATGGTTGTTCTTATGTTCTTATTTCTGATACTCTAAAAGGAAACATTCCTTTTACTTGTTAAAAATACATTCTTTTTAATGTCTCACCATAGTTCCTAATTTCCATGGGACAGAATTTTAATTCCAATGTTTTACCTCAGTCTATTGCTCTAACCACCATACCACATTGTCTGGTAAGATACACGGGAAAACTAGAAGGGCCTCTTCCCTGGCATATAGATCAGGAAAGAGGGCTTTTGCAATAGGTAGAACCTCTTATAAGCAGAGGAAAATAATAAACCTTCCACTAGCCAGTCAGGCTAAATGACACCAAGCCTAATCAGTCAATTTACTGATGGCTGCAGGTTCAACTGCAGTCTCCAGCCTAGGGTCAGCTATGCCCACTCAAGAAAGTCTCAGGTGACAGGGACAACATGACATTTGTAGAACCCAGTGTGGAGGGGACACACCCATGTTGCTATGGACAGCCACTGTCTCCAATCAGGAAGCACACCAGTAAACCATGATATATGCTCAGGACCCCAGGGGTACTGCAACTGGCTTATTGCTGTAGGGAAAAACAAGTTGCAAACGCACCTGCAACCTGACTGTAAAGCAGTGAATGGAGCCATTATGAACATTAGGTGTTCGCAAGATGTAAAAATGAAAAATCTGTTTGTGTGTCAGATAAGAAAAGGAAGCTAAAACTTTCCCCTAATTTCAGACCAATTGGGAGATGGGAGCATGTTGAGATAGTCTCCAAATTAATTTAGTTCATCCGTTAAATAGCTCCCAATTACTTACTAGAAATTCCTCAGGACTAGCAATACTGTTAATAAGAAAATTGTGCACTTATATAAATTCCAAAGATTTCAAAGCAGATTACAAACAGTAATTAACTGAGCCATACCATACATTTATGAGGTAAAAAGTTATGGTTATACTCATGTCTCAGATGGGCAAACTGAGGCACATGGTGGTTTAGGGCCAAATTTTCATCTCAGTTATGCTGATAAAAATCTTCAAGTCTATTGAAGTCAATCAAATTACTCTGGATTTACACTGGTGTAAGTGAAAGCAGAATTTGTCTAGTGATTTGCTCAAGGTCATGCAGTTAATCAGTGTTAGTCACGTCTCTCAAACTACCAACTTTAAATCAGTACACCATATTCCCTTACAACTGTTCCGCGTCATGTAATTTTGTATGTTTCTTCTAATGGATATTTCCAATGTATGGCCTTTTCCTGAACTCATATTCTTTGACTACGTAGTAAGCTTCCCCAACTCTCTTAGATGCATTGTGAACACTGTACACATCAGGAGCTCTCTCAAGAAGCTCACTATACAGAAATGGACAGTGTATCAAGACATTTTTTCCAAGGTGATAAAACAGATTAAGGATATGACAAAAATGACAGGCCTATGGCTTCCTTGCTTACTTTAATAGACACAACAAATCAGCAGCGGTCACTGATGACAACAGATGAAGATATAATAGATGGAGGAGCAAATTAGCGATGCTGCTACAACAGTCTAAACTCAAGTGTACATTTTTTTTCACCTTCAGCGGGTCTAAAAATGTTACTTTTGCCTACATGTAGGAAGATAGATAGCATATTTTACCATTAGGGGTTGATTCTGTCCTCTGATACACAGGTTCACGTCACCCCACCTTCTGAAAAACAGCTATTGAGCACAGGCATAATAGTTAGCAATAAAAGACACACTAATAGACATTGTGACAGACCCAGACCAGTGGGGTACAGGAGACTGGCAGAGGGCAAATATACTGGTCACTGGATGAGTAGTTTTCTGTTCCCTGAGTGACCAGAGCAGGGGCTGTACTAGAGTAATCAGGAACCTGCTAGAACCAGTTAAGGCAGGCAGACTAATTAGGACACCTGGAGCCAATTAAGAAGAAGCTGCTAGACTCAATTAAGGCAGGCTAATCAGGGCACCTGGGTTTTAAAAAGGAGCTCACTTCAGTTTGTGGTGCAAGTGTGAGGAGCTGGGAGCAAGAGGCGCAAGGAGCTGAGAGTGAGAGGGTGTGCTGCTGGAAGACTAAGGAGCACAAGCGTTATCAGACACCAGGAGGAAGATCCTGTGGTGAGAATAAGGAAGGTGTTTGGAGGAGGCTATGGGGAAGTAGCCCAGGGAGTTGTAGCTGTCATGCAGTTGTTACAGGAGGTACTATAGACAGCTGCAGTCCACAGGGCCCTGGGCTGGAACCCGGAGTAGAGGGCGGGCCCGGGTTCCCCCCAAACCTCCCAATTGACCTGGACTGTGGGTTCTTCTAGAGCGGAAGGTCTCGGGCTGTTCCCCAACCCACGTGGTGAATCTCTGAGCCAAGAAAATCCGCCAATAAGCGCAGGACCCACCAAGATAGAGGAGGAACTTTGTCACACTGGTGTGAGAAGTGGGATCTTGGGGTGCACAGCGCGGTGGAAGAAGGAGGGTGATTTAAACTAAAATCAAAACAACAACAACAACAACAACAAAACAAAAAACAAAAAAAAGAGGGTTTATTTTTTTTCACCACAATGGATGACGTAGTGTGGGCACTGATACAAGCTATGGCGGCCCAGCAGGAGGCTACCCGTGTCCAGGCAGCTGCCCAACAGGAGGCAGTGCGGCTGCAGCAAGAGACTAATCGCCTGCTGATGGACCAGGCTGCTCAAGACTGAGCTATGTTGTAGGAACTGGTAAACCAGGTAAAGTCCCTTACAGAGCTGAATCACGGCCATGATGGGATGCGGCTCATACGGGCCAGCCATTGGCTGCAGAAAATGACACGGGAGGATGATATAGAGGCATACCTTCTGGCCTTTGAGAGGACAGCCCTATGGGAGGCCTGGCCTCGAGATCAGTGGTCTGTCATCCTTGCCCCATTCCTGTGTGGGGAGGCCTAGAAGGCCTACCATGATCTGCCTGAAGAGGCGGCGTCAGACTACCCCCAGCTGAAAGCAGAGATCCTGGCCAGATCTGGGGTAACGACAGCAGTGCGGGCCCAGCAGTATCACAGTTGGAGGTACCAGAAAGACAAAACCCCGCGGTCCCAACTGTATGACCTCATCCATCTCGCACGAAAGTGGTTGCAAACAGAGTCCCAGAGTCCGGAAAAAGATACTAGCAGTTCTGGTCATCGACCGATACATGAGGGGACTACCACCAGACCTTTGTGCCTGGGTAAGCCAGAATGAACCCTCCACCTATGATGAGGTTGTCGCCCTGGTAGAGAGGCGAAGGACAGCGAGGGAGCTGACCCGACCAGTTAAGGAAGAGGCACCCCGGGTTAAACTAGCAGCACCAAGCCCTAAAGTTCGGGTGACTGGGCCACCAGAAGGGCCCAGGTGGAAAAAGAAGGCTGAAGGCCCATTAGAGGCCACAAGGAGTCGGAGCACTGAGGGAGAAAAGGATCGTGATGTTAGACTTCCCAAACCAAGAGACCTGGGAACGCCTAGGGCTCCATACAGATGTTATACCTGGGGGGAGTGGGGACACATAGCTGCACAGTGTCACAATGCTGAGGAGCCTATGCAGTGTAACCTGGGGAACTGGGCAGATCCATGCTCCCTAATACATATGTATACCAGACCAGTGAAACTAAATGGGGTAGGGACCACGGCACTGGTTGATTCGGGGAGTGCTATCACACTTATCTCAGGGAAGCTCGTGAAGCGTAGTCAGCTGCTGCAGGCTAAACATACAGGGATCACATGCGTCCATAGGACAGTTAGTTACTACCCCACCATCCCAGTAAAAATTGAGATCCAAGGGAACACTACTGAGGTAGCAGCAGGTGTAGTCCCTAAACTCCCATACCCGGTGCTCATAGGGAGAAACTTCCCAGGGTTTGGAAACTTACTCCCAGTAGGGGGATTGGAGAAAGATGGGGACCCTAAAATTGATGAGGCATCCACAGCAGACTGTCAACCCCCAATCTTCTCTGAAATATCCCCAGATTTGTTCTCCACTCCCAGACAGGGTAGAAAGACAAAAAGGGAAAGAAGGGCAGCTAAGGCCTTGGGAACCCGAATACTGACCCAAAACCAGAGGGTCGCTCTTGTAGGTAGGTGGACCCGCACAGCTGAAAAGGAGGCCACGCAGGAAGGAGAAGCACCTGAGTCTGACCCCCACCCTAATGCTTCTGAACCAGTAGAGGCAACAGAAACTGGGCCCCTAGATCTTGGGCAGATTAGCCCCGGGAGAGGAAATTTTGGACAGGACCAGGCAGAAGACCCAAGGTATGACAACATTAGGAAGGAGGTGACTGAAATAGATGGGGTCCCCGTGGAAGGAAAAATCCAGGGATCAGGACCCTACTTCATAATGAAGAAGGATCTCTTATACCGGGTTGCACCAGTACAGGGGCAGAAGGTACAGCAGATCCTAGTACCTCAAAAACACCAGAACGCTGTATTAAGACTTGCTCATAGTCATCTTTTTGGGGGGCATTTGGGGGTAGAGAAGACCCTGGCACGAGTCCTACGACGGTTCTTCTGGCCCGGAGTACATGAAGAAGTGCGGAGGTACTGTGCCTCCTGCCCGGAGTGTCAGCTGCACAGTCCCCGTCCCCACTTGAGGGCACCTTTAGTACCCCTTCCCATCATAGAGGTCCCCTTCGAGTGAATAGCCATGGACCTAGTGGGACCCCTGGAGAAGATGGCTCGGGGCCACCAATATATACTTGTTGTTTTGGACTATGCTACTCGCTACCCAGAAGCCCTCCCCCTACGGAACACGGCCTCTAAAACTATGGCTAAAGAGCTGGTGGGGATCTTTGCCCGAATGGGGCTACCAAAGGAGATATTAACCGACCAAGGAACCCCATTTATGTCGAAGCTAATGAAGGACCTCTGTATGCTGCTCCATATACATACCTGAGAACTTCGGTCTACCATCCACAGACTGATGGGTTGGTAGAAAGGTTTAACCGAACCTTCAAGACTATGATAAGGAAGGTGGTAAGTCGGGACGGGAAGGATTGGGACACCCTACTACCCTACCTTATGTTCGTTATCCGGGAGGTACTACAGGCCTCAACTGGGTTTTCCCCCTTTGAGTTATTATACGGGCGTCACTCCCGTGGCATACTAGATATCGCCAAAGAGATCTGGGAAGAGGAACCCAATGAGGGGAGAAATATAATAGAGCATGTAATGCAGATGCGAGACCGGATAGCCCGGGTTACCCCTATTGTACAAGAACATTTGGAGAAGGCCCAGGAGGCCCAGCGAACCCATTACAATTGCCAGGCAAAAGTGCGACAGTTCCAACCAGGGGATCGGGTTATGGTGTTGGTACCCACGGCAGAAAGCAAGCTTCTGGCCCAATGGCAGGGGCCCTATGAGGTGGTTGAACCCATGGGGAAAGTAACCTACAAGGTGCGGCAGCCAGGACGCAGAAAACAAGAACAGATTTATCACGTTAACCTTCTGAAACCCTGGCATGCACAAGAGGCATGCACAACGGTCCAAAAAGACCTAGCCCAGGAAAACAAAACAAGCCTTCCAAACAGGTGAGAGTGTCTCCCGATTTAACACCAGACCAGAAGAATGAGGTGTCTGAGATGATCTTCCGGAACCAAGATGTGTTCTTGACAAAACCAGGTCGAACAACCGAGACATATCACCACATCGTCACGAACCCTGGGGCCAGAGTAACAATGAGGCCCTATCGGGTGCCAGCGGCAAAAAGGGAGGAAATAAAAGCAGAAGTAAAAAAAATGCTGGAGTTGGGGATCATCGAAGAATTCCACAGTCAGTGGTCCAGCCCAATCGTGCTGGTGCCCAAACCTGATGGCACCACAAGATTTTGCAACGACTTCCAGCGACTAAACGAAGTATCCCAGTTCGATGTGTACCCATACCTCGCATAGATGAGCTAGTGGACCGTCTGGGTAATGCCCAGTACTTGACTACCCTAGACTTGACAAAGGGGTACTGGCAGATTCCCCTTGCAGAAGACGCAAAGGAAAAGACTGCGTTCTCTACACCAGAGGATCTTTTTCAATATACTGTCCTCCCTTTTGGACTACATGGGGCCCCAGCTACCTTCCAGTGCCTCATGGACAAGCTATTACGCCCGCATAACAGTTATGCTGCTGCCTACTTGGACGATGTGGTCATTCATACCCCAGACTGGGAAACCCACCTGGAGAAGGTGGAGGCAGTCCTCGATACCTTCAGGTGAGCTGGCCTTACAGCAAACCCTGCCAAGTGCGCTGCAGGGTTTACAGAGGCCAAATATCTTGGCTACATTGTGGGAAAAGGTCTGGTAAAACCCCAAGTGAACAAGTTAGAGGCCATCCAAAATTGGCCCTGACCAAGTCGCAAGAAACAAGTCCGGGCGTTCCTAGGTGTGGGGGGGTATTACCGACGATTTATCTCCCACTTTGCCACAAGGGCAAGCCCCCTGACAGACCTAGTGAAAGCCCGTGGACCTGATCTGGTGAGATGGTCTGACGCAGCAGAGGAAGCATTCACAGACCTACGGACTGCCCTCTGCAGGTAACCCTGTACTGATAGCCCCTGATTTCACCAAGGAGTTTATCCTGCAGATGGATGCATCAGAAGTAGGGTTGGGGGCCGTTCTATCACAGATGGTCGGGGAGGAGGAACACCCAATTCTATACTTCAGTCAGAAACTCCTTCCAAGGGAACAAAAAAATGCAGTGGTGGAGAGAGAATGCCTCGCTGTAAAATGGGCCACGGAAACATTGCACTACTACCTGCTCGGGTGCAGATTTGTCCTCGTAACCAACCATGCCCCTCTTCAATGGATGCAGCGGAAGAAGGAGAAGAACACAAGGGTGATGGTTCGTATCCCTCCAACCTTTCCAGTTCCGTGTGCAACACCGAGCAGGGAGCCGTCATGGCAATGCTGATGGCTTGTCACGTGTGCACTGTCTGGCGTCCCAAGCTGCCCAACCCCTTGGCATTGAGCAGGGGGGAGGGATATGTGACAGACCCAGACCAGTGGGGTACAGGAGTCTGGTAGAGGGCAAATATACTGGTCACTGGATGAGTAGTTTTCTCTTCCTTGAGTGACCAGAGCAGGGGCCGCACTAGAGTAATCAGGAACCTGCTAGAACCAGTTAAGGCAGGCAGGCTAATTAGGACACCTGGAGCCAATTAAGAAGAAGCTTCTAGAATCAATTAAGGCAGGCTAATCAGGGCACCTGGGTTTTAAAAAGGAGCTCACTTCAGTTTGTGGCGTGAGTGTGAGGAGCTGGGAGCAAGAGGCGAAAGGAGCTGAGTGAGAGGGTGTGCTGCTGGAGAACTGAGGAGCACAAGCGTTATCAGACACCAGGAGGAAGGTCCTGTGATGAGAATAAGGAAGGTGTTTGGAGGAGGCCATGGGGAAGTAGCCCAGGGAGTTGTAGCTGTCATGCAGCTGTTACAGGAGGTACCATAGACAGCTGCAGTCCAAACCTCCCAACTGACTTGGACTGTGGGTTCTTCCAGAGGGGAAGGTCTCTGGGCTGTTCCCCAACCCACGTGGTGAATCTCTGAGGCAAGAAAATCCGTCAATAAGCGCAGGACCCACCAAGATAGAGGAGGAAATTTGTCACAACATTTACACATCAAAAAATGAGAGAGATGTAGGTTATGTACTTCAATGTTTCCTTGCACAACGGCAATGGTTACAGATGGGGTATTTATTTAGAACGTTTACATATTTTTTAGTATTTTGATCTTTTTAAAGCTGTGGGTGAATTCTGTACTCCTGAAAGTGAGAGGCCAAATGACATTGGCGTGAACAGGCAAAGCATGGCAATGAGCCACTCAGAGATCTGTCAATACAGTCAAGCCTAGTCTTCAAATCTCATGCTATTTTCCCTCTCCTGAGTAGAGGCTGCTGGTTACATTGAATTGTGCCAGGCTACATGGCAGTTTTATGATATTAGAGAGTAGCATGAGATCAGCAAACTCATTTTCACCTGTGACCAGGGCTATATTAACCCAAGTACAGCCCACTGACCCTAAAATGTTGTGTTCCTCTTTGCATATTGACAACCTTTGGGTCCCAATGTGCCACTAAACTGATGCATCGGGAGCAGCTGAGATCATTTTGTCAAATGTCAACTCTTTCTTTTCACTGAGTCAGCCTCCTTCATTTACACATTTTCTGTAAAACCATTCTTCCCTCTGTCCAAGGCTTTTTCCCCCTCAGTCTGCCTCCTTTTCTTGCTTCTTATTTTTCCTTTCAGCATCAGTCACACACTCTTATTTTGTATTACTAATTTTTATTTCTTCCTTTAAGGTGCCCTTTTCCTTATAAGCCTGCTGCTTCTTCCTTCTCTACAGAAACACAGTACTGTAAATTTGGCACTCAGTCCAGGGCCCATTGGGACTAATATCCCTTCCCACAAACCTAAGCAGTCAGAAAGGGAAGGAAGGCTATATCCTAATACTCTCTCAGCAAAGTAAACAGAATATAAACATCCCACCTGGTTCCTTTCTTCTAGCCCCTTCAGCAGCTACACAATGGTTACTCTAGAACAGGGGTAGGCAACCTATGGCACGCATGCCAAAGGTGGCACGCGAGCTGATTTTCAGTGGCACTCACACTGCCCGGGTCATGGCCACCGGTCTGGGGGGCTCTGCATTTTAATTTAATTTTAAATGAAGTTTCTTAAACATTTTAAAAACCTTATTTACTTTACATACAATCATAGTTTAGTTATATATTATAGACTTATAAAAACGTTAAAATGTATGACTGGCCCGCAAAACCTTAAATTAGAGGGACCAAATGAAGACTCAGCACACCACTTCTGAAAGGTTGCCGACCTCTGCTCTAGAAGCTCCAGAGTTGTAACCACCTCCACAGCCTCAATGCTGGGGTCCTAGCCCTCCTGCAGCTCATTCGGATGGGATACCCACCCCTAAACAGCTCCATACCACCTCATCCATCACACACCATCTTCCTTACCAGATCAAATCACTCCCAGAACTGACTGTCCCAATGCACAGTCTGCTTATACAGCCTCAGGAAGCCTATTCACCCCTCACAACTGCATAATAATGGATTATATACCTAGTGAGCTACAAACTCTAGTAGAGCGAAATGGTCAAGAACAAGTACAATATACCAGGAATGACGTTACAGCAAAATTTTTACGTACACCAAAATCTCAGTGCTCTCTTTCTGAAGCAGAGCATACAGCCCCATAGATGAAAGAGTAGAGTTGTTAATCTTTTGCTCTTTGCATTTTAATTTTTGAATTGGAATGAAAATTGAGACTACACAGAGGGAACTTGGCAGATCTAACGCTTGGCAAGAGGTAATTAATTTATGTAGCAAACATATGAGAACAAGACAGACGTCACTTTTAACATAAAAGAGCCTCTCTGCATATGTCATGAGGAATTTGTCAGGGGCCTTGTTCTCAAACAGACAAAAAAGATGCAAATGCCATGTTAACAGAGGGGAAAATCAAAGAATGACGTCCAGGAGGACAAGCCAGCTCAGATAATTTATCTACATAATATTTGACAGACCAATGGCAACTTCTAAGCTAGTAAGACAACTTGTTGGTATGTCTGCCAAGGAGCCTGGTGCTGTTTCAACTGGAAATCCTGTGTATTATAGTTTCAAATGCATTTGTCTTTATAGATCTCCATTGAGAAAGAGAATGAAAAATTCCACCTCATGAGGCTATTATACGTTCTTTGAAATTTCACATTGTTCCCAGATTGTCTGAATATTATATTTTAAATATAAAAAATGCAAGAAATGTACATGCATTAATGGTAGCCAAACTGAACACAAAGGCCGTGAAAGGATTTTGGCTCTTCAAAAAAGACTTCTACAGTCCCATATTTCCATATTGTAACCTTACAGTGTATCATTCACACTGCAAAAAGTAAAATGTACTCAATCTAAGCAGTCACAACACTAGATATATATAACAGGGCCCCCGAAACCTGGTACAAACTATGATACAAACCTGAAACACGAGGGAGCAGCCAAAACAAGAGAGAGAAATGAAAGAAAAAAAAATGAAGCCCAAAATCACATTCAGTGTCTGTTAGGTGGTGCCCTTCAAGTCTTCTGGGCTCTCAGACCAAATGGAACAAAACTGGGGCCGAGTTCAGTTTCCATTGAAGCCAATGAGAGTTTTGCTACTGACTTCAACAAGAACAAGGTCAGGATCCTATGTTTTGAAAAAAACAAGGGGGGAAAACTGGATTCCTTAATTTTCAGCTATTCACTCTAGATATTTAAGTGAAATCAAACCATGTTTGTCCCAAATTGTCATCCATAGTCTGAGACTAGTCCAAAATACTACCCAGATCTGTCTCCTCATTACCACTTCCTGCCACTCTAAACTAAGAAGAAGAAAAATCTTAAAGGAGGAAAGTCTGTATCCCTATTCCTTAGAGAGAAAAGAAAGTGGCAGCTTTGAGTGTCTAATAAATATGTTAAATAGATTATACTCAAAACTAAAAAAAAATCCATCTTTAGGCCATTAAAAATCATATTTATTTAAAGTTATAAACAAGTACTGTAAACTGTGTACTTACACAACATGTCAGGGTGAGGTTGAATTTCACTACACAAGCAGGGATTCATTTTAAGCAGATTGAAGTTTACAAAGAAATATTCTGAAATAATTCAGGAATTTTGTTCTAGATCAGCATTCAGTACATGGAGTTGCAATATATTCAAGTTCATCACAAACAGGTTCAACTGTATCTAGATCTATGAATGAACCTACATTTTAACCCATGGTATTTCATTCTAATTTAGCAAAGTTATGAGAAACATGGCAAGTTAATTTGATTAAATATAAGGGATTATATATACACATATGTACTCACGTATGTGAAATATACTTGTGTATATACCAGGCATGGCCAAACTGTGGCTTGTGAGCCACATGCAGCTCTTTTACAGTTTGTGTGGTTCCCGGAGCCCTACACGCTCTCACCCACAATTCTCCACTTACAAGACTGGCCAGTGCGGAACTCGGGGCCTTTGCCCTGTAGTGGGGTGGTGGAACTAGGAGCTTCTGCACTGCATGGAGGGGGAATCTAGGGGCTTTAGCCCAGCGGGGGGAGACAGGGTATTGGGGCAGTAGCCCCACACCTTAGCAGGCGCCGTCCCACAGGGCCGGTTGTGCATGTCTTGAAGATCTTGAACGTCTGAAGATTATTGTATGCGGCCTAGAGGATCAATAAGTTTGGCCACTCCTGGTATATACTAGCCATATGTGTACATGTGTATATATAATACCTTAATATATATATATGGTCCAATGTCCAATCTTGCTGCAACGTGCCAAGCATCCTCAACTCTTAATGAATTTGGAAGATCTCAGAATATCAACATAGAATGAGTTTGTCTGCAGAACAGCTGTGCCCCAAGGAAATAAGTCCAAAAAACTCACTTTTTACTTTAAACTTCCCTTCGTTTTCAGTCTTATACCCCTTTTGTGCTTCTACTCTCCTTGTTACACTTTGGGTATATTTGCACCTGGAGCTGGGAGTGTGACTCCCACCTCATACCGACATACTCGAGCAAGATCTCCTCAAGCTAGCATACTAAAAATAGTAGTGTAGCCGGGGTAGCATGGGCAGCAGCATGCAGCACCACGGGCTAGCCATGCCGAGTACAAACCCACCTGATCCCCATAAGTCTATCCTTGGCACGGTTAGCCTGTGGCCTGTGCTAGTCCAGCTACATTACTATTTTTAGCGTGCTAAGTCAGAGAGAGCAAGCGCAAGTACATCTACAAGAGTTGGGAATCACACCCATAGCTCCAAGGATAGATGCAGCCTCGGACAATTGCTTTTCAAGGAGTACCTAACAACAACATCTTGATCAGATGGCTTCTGAAATTAAAATTCCTTAACTGGGCAAATGCACTTTTTAAAAATATTGAAATTGAATCATTACAACATTTGGTCCAGAGATAACAAGTGGACTGACTAGATCTTAGCTGTGAATATATTTAAATGTGGACATACACAGGCAATAGTATGTAGGTAAAAATAGGATATGAAATAAACATTAGCCATCAACTCTAAGCTCACTGTCAAGAGTACACCAAGGCTTCTAACCACAGAGTTCAGCTGAAGGTAACTATCTGTCAAATGTAATCTTTACAAGTGAATATGCTTAAGCTGGTGCTATGAATCAACCAAAATTGCTTTGGTCTTATTGACATTCAGTTGCAAGGAGTTGCAGCTCATCCAGTCCAACAGACAGTCTGACAACACCAAGAGTGCTTCAGTGACAGAAAGCTTTAAATATAGATGCAACTATCATCACAATACGCACGGAACTAAAACTCTATGATCCTTCATACCATCTTCAGAAATTGGTCAGTCAGTCATCAACTGGCCAGAGATGCCATAGGACTGAATCATCATGTTCTGCCTTTTGCCAATTCCTGTAGTTAATAAATCATTATGACTTCATAAAGGGATACAGATTTGACTGACGGCAAAAGACACTTGATCCATCATCACTCTCCCCTTTACACTTTTCTCTCAATTCACCTCCCTTCTTTGTCACTATAGTCTTCATTTTCCCTTCCTATAAAACAAATGCCTCATTCAAACTCATTTAAACTACATGGCTTGGATGAGAAGTTAAGAGACAGATCCTCAGCTGGTGTAAATAGGAATAGCCCCATTGACCTCAAGTTGGAGCTATACTGATTTATAGCTGCTGAGGCTCTGGCCTTAAATATGTTAAATTCACTTTCTTCCTGACAGCTGTCATTTACATCTCAAAACAAAATGCCCAGTAAGGTGTGTATGGGAGGGCAACACTGGAGGGGAAAGAATCATTCATATCAGGTCTTATGTGGTGACCTGATCCATGTCCTTACTTTCCACAAAAGGAACTTTTCCAACTGCGAGGTGTTTGCAGGATCCTTTGCACTGAAACTAGGGTTGCCAACTTCATACTCACACAAAACCGAACACCTTTGCCCCGCCCCCTGGCCTGCCCCGCCCCTCCTCCGAGGGCCCGCCCCTCACTCACTCCATTCCCCCTCCCTCTGTTGCTCGCTCTCCCCACCCACCCTCCCTCACTCGCTCATTTTCACTGGGCTGGCTCAGAGGGTTGGGGTGTAGGAGGGGGTGAGGGCTCCGGGGTGAGGCCAGGGATGAGTGGTTTGGGGTATAGGAGGGGGCTCCAGGCTTGAGCTGAGAAGTTTGGAGTGTGGGAGGGGGCTCCAGGTTGGGGCAGGGGGTTGGGGTGCAGGGGTGGGGGTGAGGGCTCTGGCTGGCAGTGCAGGCTCTGGGGTGGGGCTAAGGATGAGGGGTTTAGGGTGTAGGAGGGTGCTCTGGGCTTGGACTGAGGGGTTCAGAGGGCAGGAGATGGATATGGGCTGGGGCAAGATCCAGCTGAGGGTGTGGGCTATGGGGTGGGACAGGGAATGAGGGATTTGGGGTGAAGGAGGGGGCTGGGACTGAGGGATCGAGGGCAGGAGGGTGATCAGGACTGGGGCAGAGGGTTGAGGCACGAGAGGGGAGGCAGACTCCAGGCAGTACTTACCTCAAGCAGCTCCTGGAAACAGCGGCATGTCCCCCCTTCGGCTCCTATGCGGAGCCGCAGCCAGGCGGCTGTGTGCACGGCCCAGTCCGCAGGCTCCACCCCCGCAGCTCCCATTGGCTGCCCCTACACCTGGGAGCTGGAGGGGGAACATGCCTCTGCTTCCAGGAGCCACACAGAGCCAAAGCAAGTAATGAACCTGCCTTAGCCCCGCTGCTCCGCCGACCGGACTGTTAACGGCCCAGTCAGCAATGCTGACCAGAACCGCCAGGGTCCCTTTTCGACTGGGCATTCCAGTAAAAAACCGGACAACTGGCAACCCTAATTGAAACAAATCCTTTCACACCAGTGCAAGCTGTTCCAATCCATGACAGCTGTATTTTTTCAAAAAATTGCATATAGCCACACAAACTACAGGAAGTGTAAGATCAATCTGTCTGCCTTGAGCTGCTCCTACATCTACATTCTTCCCCTCAGCATGCAGTGCATTGAGTCACCTCTAAGATGCAACCATGTAAAAAGGTTTTGGGGGTACCACAAACACATGAGACCCGCAGCCATGTTGAGGAGGACACTAAAACTGTTTTGGAAGAAGAAGAGACGTGCTCTCATTCTCACTTCCCTCAATGGTAGTGCCTATGTTCTGAGAAACTGCAGGACTGAAAAAAAAGCACTGAAAAATAGTCAGAGGCTTGAGGAACAAACCTCATCAGGGGACCAGAGTGACAGAACTGTCATAAAACAGAAGGGCTGGGGAAGATAAAGGGACAAGAGGAGGATTGATAAAGAACAGTGAAGGAAGGGAGAAGCCCAGGGTCAAGAGGGGCAAGTTGTCTCTTTGCCTTTCCTTTTTTTGCCTCAGGCCCATATCGGCCTTTCCCTTTTTTGACTTAACTGGGATGAATTTTAATTTCAGCCTCTCTACGTGTTTTGTACACTGTATACTTTCCATTTGTGTGGAGTGGATTTCCCATTCATCACAAGATTTCAGGCAAAAATCCCAGGAGCATTTTGCTTTCCTTCAAAGTTAGCTTTGCTAAAATCAATAACTTTGGGGCTGCTTCCTTTATCTAGTACATATCCTCAAGAGCATTTCAAATCTAGTGATTTTGTGATCAGTTGATCCTGCCTGTTCTTCATTTCCATATGTACATTCATATTTATATTCTCTCCCAGAATAATATTCAGAATACTCTTGCTGTATAGTCTAAGAAACTGCATAAAGGCAGCAATCTTGCATTTGCACTGGAATCATGCTCTCCTTTGTAATTTTAACACAGAAATCAGTTGGGATTCTTCCTAACAATTTCACCCCAGATTCCCCCTTTTCCCAAATGATCAAAAATTGCTCTTTTTAGGGGCCTATTATATGCTGGAAATAAACATTTTCTGATCTATTTTTTCTGGCTACCTGGAGGTCTATTGCAACTACCTTGTATTGTCCTTAACTTCTATACAAATATTTATGATTTTTTTCCTCTGAAGACTCAGTGTCATCCCTCACCAATATTACTACCTCTTTTCCAACTTCATATTAGCTCTTCCTTCACTAAAACTCTGTATCTTGGTATTTTAAATCCCCCTTCATTTTCCTGGTTGTCTCTCTTCTTCCAATAATATCTTTCTTATCCTTGAAAACATGTCACTCCAGTTCAGCAGTCTTATTACATATGCTCCTAGCGTTTGTATAAAAGATACTTAGCTTTTCTCTTTTCCCTCCTTTATTTTTCTCTCTCACTATCTCCTACAATGTTAATCCCTTCTCAACGGGAAATGGTTTTCCTTCAATCCAAGGCTTTCTTTTTGTGCATAGTGCCACTAGTTCAGCTTGAATCCCCCAAAGAACCATGTAAATTAAAAGAAAAGAAGGGGCCAACAATGGAACCCTGGTGTGCTCCTGAAGCAATTAACTTGGTGTGCAAGAACAAGCCATGTATTAATACATATTTAACCTCAGACTGTGAGATGAGAAGGGAACCAGAACATGGTGTGGCCCTGAAGGTATTTCAGGGACTATAGACAACCTAATGGTCACCTTCTGAATAACTCTCTCAAAATACTTTAATGTCAAGTAGCATTTAGCAGAAGAATGATCCAAAATAACCATCAAGTGTACCATTAATTACTTGGACAAGGATAATCTTAGTGCTGTGAGAAGATCTAAAAATCTGAGTGAAATCACATATCTGATTCCCTGACCAACTAGCCAGGAGATGACAGATTAGGAAGAGAGGCAACATATGAAACAGGTCTGTATTTTGATAAAGAATTAGTATTTAATCAGCAAAGAGTGCATATTGTTTTAAAATTTTAAAAAGAGCATCTGTCGAATCAGAGATTAATTGACCCCTATGCTCTATAGGCAAGAATTGCAAGTAAGAGTCTGAAAATGTCACTTAATCCTTTACTGGTGTGTAGATCTGGCTATTAGTATGAAGCAGAATTAGAATTGTTAATTGTAGTTCAGTTGCATTCCACCCCAAAACAGCATTGTGGCAATAAAAATATTCTTTATTAGCTCAGTTAGTAGTGCCCTATTATGCTATTAAAGATGCCTCAGGAGAGAACAAACCGTAAATTTCAGGGGAGGGGGGTGGAAATGTAAGCTCAAAATTGTAAACAAACATTCTGAAAAACTTTAAATAATTAATGAATAAGCTTTTCTCTAACTGCTATTTTAGCAGTCTTTGCTCTTCCATATGCAACTGCAGAGAAGCAAGTAACTTGTGCTGCTAATGAGTTCCAAACAATAAAACATAAGAGGATCCTAGTAATCAGATCTGAAAATAGATGGAGAACAATTGCTTTCTTGCCGCATAATAACTCTATTTTTCCCAAGTCACAGAACAAATCAGATCCAAGCACCAATGATCACTATAGTAACATGAAAAGAGACAAGTATTAAGGATTCAACAAGCTGCCTTTTAGAAGCTAAAACAGCTACATAAAATAGACTTGCCAAAATTAATTGAAACAAAAAGCTCTGCAAGTACATTTGAGATAATCTCATAACATCGCATTTTTCTTTTTTTTTTTTATCTGTTTAAAATACAATGCTACCACTGATTCTGATTTTTTTCCTGAACTATTTGTAATCATGTAAATGATAATAAGATGTAGATGTCAAATGAAATGTTGGTTTTAAATAAAGTCTCTGTACTTTAGCAGTCAAAGAATAAGTAACTATTTGCATAGATGAAGGAAGTGAACAGCTATCAATACACAATGATTAATACATATTACATTATTGATTATAGACCTATTTCTAATCACCTGATCAGGATGTATTCAATATGTGAGCAATGTAATGACATTTAGGCACCGTCCAGTGCTGAACATGGTGCAGCACTGAACTGACTAGGGGGAACTCTGGGCAGAATTATGGGTCAGAAGGCATAGTCTCCCCTCAGCTTCCCAATGTGAAGGGGGAATGGGCAGACAGCCAGCTGGTGCTTCTGGTTAGCACCATGAATGCAGGAAGATGGAGAGGAGAAGAGGGAGCTGCCCTTGAGTGCCCTTCCACCCACACTGAACATCCAGGCAATGGCCAGGCACAATCTAGCAGCGTAACCAGAAAATCATCTTCTCCAACTGCTTGTACCACACCACTCCTCTATTTACAGCTTTCCAATGTCTTCTGCAACAAGATCAAGTCCTTCCTCATTCTAAAAGCGATAAACTATTCTGCTTTCAATTCACGTTTCTTCCCCTCTTATTCTGTCCCCTGCACCAATGCCTAACTGTTCCCTTCTTGCCTTCTCCCATACTTAGCTTCCTCCACAGAGTTTCCCAGCTTCAAACTGAATTAATCAAGCTGGGCACAGAAGAGAAGATTTTTGCCTGTGTGAGAGAATTACACATCCTTTTTTGAGTACTACCACCTGAACATATACATTTTGCATTTTATATGCACAAAACCTATTTAGACAATGGATGGGATGTGCATATGTAATTTCTATTGCTCTACAAATGCTGTATGCAGAGGTGATAGCACTCAAAACATGAATGCAGAAGTATCTGTCGGCAGAAAATTGCACATGTAGAAATGGAGGCTGGATTAAGGACAATTGGAAAATCTGGTCTTTAATTTCTTGATCTGGTTTTTGGCTTTTCTTTCACAGGAAAACCTGAAACTATTCAATAATTCATTTTAAAAAAAGAAATCAAAGCCTGCTCTAAACATTTCACTACATTTTTGAAGCTTCCACTTAAATTTCAACAGAAGGTTTCAGGTACTAGCTCAGGACAATTTTGATGTTTTGTTACTAATACTGACATCAGATATACTCAGATATTTTGTAACTCACAATTTGCTCCCTAGAGAGCCTCAGGGAATACAGCATGTATACCAATTGGAAAAGCACTCATACAGCTGTATAAACGTATTTTATGTCACTGCAATCAATAGATAACTGGGAAGAGGTTTATCAAGGTGCGTACATGGGCATGCACTCAACAGATTAATTCAGTCATGGTCTCTCTAGTCTAATGAAAGCCTTGCTTACATTTTCTTTTGCATTAGGACTCCAGATTTCTGACCATCCCAAATTAGATATATGAATCCAAAGACCCTAGTTTAGACACAGGGTGACTGTGAAAACCACACACCACTTCTTCATCTCTTCAGTCTTTCAATTATAGTTACACAATCCTTTTTTATTATTAATTTTAATACCTATTTTGGGCACTCAGAACACTTCTCCCACCCCTACCTTCATCTTCCCACTCATACTCCTACGAGGAATGGGTAGACTGCTTAACATTAGCACGCACTGTAACTTTATTACACACCAGGTTATGTAGCTCTCAGAATCTTACAAGAAATGTTAAATATTCTTTGGTTAACTCATTGGTTGGCTCCATATTTGCTGTATGCCATCCGCTGTAAATTACAGTAATGGTTTTATTGCATATTACAAATGGTCACTAGAAGGCTCACTGGGCTGATTATTTTTTAATGCTGTTTATTCTATAAAATGTGTAAAATTATTCAGGAGGATGCGCAAAAGGGTTTGGCTTTTCTTTTTAAATGAAAAAGTCCTGGGTTCCAGGCTAACACTGAGCCTACTCAATACAATTTACTTGGATTTATTATATTTATATTTTTTTTCCTCCAAAATGCCCAAAACTACACTAAACACTACTATATCTGCAGAATTTTATTTTTAGAGATAAAGATTTGGAAAAAGGCATCTAAATCATTTTTCTGAATCTGATTTTTCTAATGCTGATACTAAAATAAGACAATTGGTTGTCACCAAGTTTTGTGCAGAGAAATGATCATTTGTATAACAAATTTAAGCCTGATGCAGTTTCATATAACCAATGTAATCAAACCTCTACTAGTATTCCAATAGAAACTGTTATAGCCATCACTAGAAAGACAAGCAAGGCATTTCTTTGACAAGCCAGACACTAATTCCTAGTCTCAGCACTGGTCACTCAAGAGACTGATCTCGTGAGTTCCCATTGCAGTTAATGGGAAGTCTCCATTGACCAAGTTCTGTAGTTGACAATTGACACTGCAAAGAGGATATTGGTAACACTACTCTTTCAGCACCTTATAATAGCATTAAATTCCTGCTCTTGGATGAAGTGATACGTCTTATCCTCCCAGACACAGGTTTTTTTTTAAAAAAAAGTCCCAATCTTGCAAATCCTTAGGTGTAGTGCTTCAGAATATCCTTGCTAGTTGTAAACATTTGCAGGACAGCAACATATGTTCTTATTCATGCAAGGAAGGAAGCTTTTGAATACGAGATAATGAGGGGTTGAGGGGAATAGCCAAGTTTCCAAGGACCTCAAGTCGTCATAACCAGAGAGCTTTCAATCAGCACAAATCAGTCCATACTCCACATGTTGTGGCCCAAGAGAATAAGCAGCAAACACCACACTGGCATTTCTGACTCTGGTGGCATGAGTATAATTGAAGGCCCCCAAAGCTGCAAAGTCAAAAGCAATGTCTGAGTGGCTGTAATCTTAACAGTTTCTAAATGATGAACCAGTTATTGAGAGACCCATGCTTATTTCCTCACACAAAGGTCTGTTAGCATACATACAAAAAACTTTAGAGGTCTATAGCACATGTATTTCTAGGTTGTACGCTGGGGCTGCATGTGAGAAAATAAGCATGACTCTCTCAATAAGTGTTAGACATGTTTGGGGCGAAAAAGGTAAATACATGTACTAGAACTTTTTGTGTTGCTGATTTCATCCTTTTCTGAAGAGACAAACTGCTGTGGATTGTAAATGAAAAAGGACAACATGCAGGAGACTGAAGTGATTTAATGAATTAAGTGGTTTCCTTGCTTTTTAGCCTATGCTCCCATTAAATTGGGGTGCATGTCAGGCATTGGCCTATTCAAAAGGAATCATATTTTCTATGTACATAGAGAAAAGGTACCTGTTTTCCTCAATTCTTTCAAGACACAGTTGGGTTCTTGGCTTTTAATATAAAATGTAAAGTAGTCAAAAACTTGTGCAGAAAATAAAAGGATTTCACAAATTGGAAAGGACAAGTTTTCTCTTGATAGTCAAACAGTTATGATGTAAAGCGGTCTCATTAAATCATAAGTACTTTAACCTTTTCTTGAAAGAACTGGAAGATTTAAAGATTTATAAAGAAATTTTGCCTAAACTAGGAAATGACTCATATTTGACATGTATTGAAATGATAATGCTGATTTCAATAGGCACTCTAAGAGCATTTTGCTCCCAGGAGAGTAATTCAGTCATGGTTACCTCTTTGCATTTAGATTTTAAACTTTCTTACTAAAGCTTTTAATGTGCTACTGTCTGCCAAAACATGGCAGAGTTACGCAGATATGATCAGGCAAAATAAAGGTTAGTAAAAAGATTATTTTTATAATTGCAGACACTAACTATGCAACAAACACATCAATCTGACATGTTCTCCAGAACCTCCTGTTTCAGCAGACTTGGATGCATCTATGGAATCCTTATTTAAATTCCATCTTTAATTTGTTAAATAAATCTTGAACTATCAAAGGGAAAAATGTGGGACTCTGAACAGTGACTATAATAAGAAAAATATAGAGAGCTATTGATACAAAGAGCTGTAGATCTAAGGTTAGCATCGCTCTGAGGCAAAAGTAAAGCAGTTTGGGTGCATGTGTTGTGCATTGTTATACTTTCAAATGTTTTGGTTTCTTTTACATTCATTTTTAACTATGAATTTTCTGGGTTTTCATTACTACTTTTGAAAACTTATATTCTTGTAACTTTCTTTTATACTCCACCTCAACTCTATTATACATCTTAACAGAGTTTTGTGTCTGGGAATATATACCTAAATGTGATCAAGTATCAGGGGGTAGCCCAAATAAATCTGTTAGTCTTTAAGGTGTCACCTAAATGAGAGAAGCAATGAATACTAGTAAATCAACACAAAACATATAGAATTAACTCCTACAGTTTTCCCAGACCTTAAAGACTTGATCTTGCATCTGCTGAAATCAATGAGAGTATTCCCATTAACTTCAAAGGGAACGGGATATAGCTCTTTTTTTAGTACACATTAGTTACAAACCAAAGAATCACAACTGTACGCCTGTTCTATGTAGACAATATTTTTAAAATGTAAAGTAAGCACGGCACATCTTGGCTAGAGAAACATTAGTTACACTTAAAAAAAAATTAAAAAGTAACAGTCCACATTCATTTCTAGTTTAACTCAATAGTTCAATTGACTTCAGTGGAATTATACCAGGGATGAGTTTTCCCCCAAACACTTGTTCTTTATACTCAGTAAAGGAATAGCTAGCCAAAGGAGTCGATATATCTTGATTTTTAGTAAGGTTTTTGACACAGTCCCACCTGACATTCTCATGAGCAAAATAGGGAAAAGTTATCTAGAGGAAATTACTATAAGGTGGGTGCACAACTGGTTGAAAGACCATACTCAAAGAGTATTTATCTATGGTTCACAGTTAAACTAGTCCCATAATGATAAGTCTTGGATCCAGTACTATTTAATATTTTCATGTATGACTTGGACAATGGAGTGGACAGTATGCTTATAACATTTGTGGATGATACCAAGCTGGGAGGGGTTGCAAGCACTTTGGATGACAGGATTAGAATTCAAGAGGACTTGAAAAATTGGACAATTGGTCTGAAATCAACAAAATGAATTTCAGTAAAGACAAGTATTACGCTTACGGGAAAATATCAAATGCACAACTATAAAATGCAGAATAACTGGCTATATGGTAGTAGTGCTGAAACAGATCCGGGGGTTATAGTGGATCACAAATTGGCTTATATTCAATGTGATGCAGTTGCAAAAAGGCCAATATCATCCTGAGGTGTGTTAACAGCAGTGTTGTATGTAAGACACATGAAGTAATTGTCCTGTTCTACTCGGCACTGGTGAGGCCGCATCTGGATTACTGTGTCCACTTCTGGGTGCCACACTTTAGGAAAGACATGGAGAAACTGGAGAGAAACAAAAGGACAGAACAAAAATCTTCAAAGGTTTAGGAAACCTATGAGGAAAGAATAAAAACACTCCACACATCAGTCTTCAGACAAGAAGACTAAGAGGGGACCTGAGAACAATCAAATGTGTTAAGGGCTATTATAAAGAGGACTGCGATCAATTGTTCTCCATGTCCACTGAAGGTAGGACAAAAAGTAATGGGATTTAATCTGCAGCAAGTAAGATTTAGGTTAGATATTAGGAAAATCTCTAACTCTAAGGCTAGTTAAATTGTCTAACAGGCTTCCAAGGAAGGCTGTGGAATCCCCAATATTGGAGAATTTTAAGAACAAGTTGGATAACACCTCTTAGAAATGGTCTAAGGGCACGTCTTCACTACCTGCCGGATTGGTGGGTAGCGATCGATCGATTTATTGCGTCTAGTGTAGACGCGATAAAATCGATCCCCCATCACTCTGCCGTCGACTCCGGAATGCCACTGCAGTGAGAGGCGGAAGCGGAGTCGACGGGGGAGTGGCAGCGGTCGACTTGCCGCCGTCCTCACAGCCAGGTAAATCTATCTAAAATACGCAACTTCAGCTATGCTATTCGCGTAGCTAAAGTTGCGTATCTTAGGTCGACACCCCCCCGTAGTGTAGACCTAGCCTAAGTTTACTTGGTCCTGCCTCAGCACAGCAGGTTGGATTTGATGACCTCTCGGAGTCCTCTCCAGCCCTATATTTTAATGATTCTAAGGCACCATTGCAGTTCATATTAAATAGGGCTGTATAAAATACTAGTAACTGCTGTAAACAGTAGACCACAAATGCTCTTAACCACATTTTTATGATTCACATTTTTCCTGAGGAAAAGGAGCAAAGCAATGGATTTTGTGTTTACAGGTACACAGGGTGTAGCAAGAAGGTACACTCAAGCGGGAGAGTAGGGAGCAGCCCAAAGAAACCAGGCAACAGTCTGGTTGAGAGTGGGCCTGAAACAAGGCTAATGTGTTGCGGGCAGATCCCCGCTGACCCAGTGGCGGACCACTCCGCCATTGTTAGGGCCCTGCACTGGGACGTGGATCATTAAGAAGGGTTGCTCAAAGCATGGTAAGGAAGTCCAAAGATACAGACCCACAAATGAAATGGCATGGTTTTAATATTTCAAAGGGTGGTTTTTCAGGGTTAGCTGATTTTGTATAATATTCCCCTTTTTGTGAGAGGGCATCAGCCTTGCCATTCTTGTTGCCTGAATGATACGTGATTGTGAAATCAAATCTTGAGATGAACAGGGCCCAACCCAACTGTCGCTGATTTGGTACCTTGGCAGATCATAGGTATTCTAGATTCTTATGGTTGGTTAAGACTAGGATGGGGTGTTTGGTCCCTCAAGGCAGTCTCACCAAGTCTCAAAATCAAGCCTTGATAGTGAGTAACTCCTTGTCTGCTATTTCATAATTGCATTTGGGTGGGGTGAGTTTTTGTGGAAAATACACACATGGATGAATCTTGCACTAGGCATCGCTCGTTCGGATAGTACTGCCCCGATGGCTACATCAGAGGCGTCAGTCTCAAGGACAATGGGTTGGTCAGGGTGGACCAGGCCCAGGGCAGATGGGAAAGCAATCTTCAGGCATTCAAAGGCCTGGTGGGCCTCCTGGGGCCAAAGAAACCTTGAACGTTTATAAAGGATGGCAGTTAAGGGCTGCAACCTTTGAGAAGTTCAGAATAAACCTCCTGTAAAAGATGGCAAACCCCCACGGACCTTTGGATGGTTCAAATGCTCTGGGGTTTGGCCTAAAATCAAATTGAAGATACCTTCTGAGGGTCCATCTGTAGTCTATGTACTGACAGGATGAACCCCCAAAATTTGATGGATGATTGGTCAAATATTCACTTTTCCAGTTTTGTAATAATGCATGCTGTCACAGCTGTGAGAGAACTTCATGGTTATAGTGGTCATGGCTTGCTTGACTATGAGACTAGATTAAGATATTGTTTAGATAGGCCACTACAAAACAGTCTAGGATATCTTGAAATATGTTGTTGATCGGGTGCTGGATGGCAGCAGGAGCACTAGTGAGCCCAAAGGATATTACCAAATATTTTAAGTGTCCATGCCCCATTCTAGAAGCTGTCTTCCACTCATCCCCCATCCTGATTCAAACTAGATGCTCCTCTAAGGTCCAGTTTGGTGAACACTCAGGATGACCATACTAAATTCAGGAGCTCTGGGATTAATGGTAAAATGTATCGATTGCACAAAGTCTCAAAGAGCCATCAGGTTTTTTCTACAGAAAATACAGGGGCACCTACTGTTTTAGCTAGGTTTTACTGGAGGTGCTCCCTTCATGCTGCTAGCTTTGCTTTGGACATAGAATTTATATGCCTGAATAGAACTGTGGCTCTAGGCTGAAGGTCAATGGGGCAATCATAAACATGATGTGGGGGTAGCAAGTGTGCGTTCCATTTTTTGAAAACATCCTGATAGTCCTTTATACTTCAGAGGAAGACATGGTCCATCATGCAGGATTGATGTTTCTAGGTACAACAGGGTTGCCATCACATGGGGGAACATCTGGTTTGCTCATGAAGGGGAACCCCCTGGCTTGGTTTCTAGGGTTTTGAGTTCTTGACTGAGAAGACAATTCTCCCTAAAAAAGCTTGACAGGAAGGCAGTGATGTGTTGGGACCACAGAATATGGGGATCATGACGGATGAGCCAAGGTGCCCCTAAAAATCAGGGTGAAAGGAAGTAGGGGTAAACCATAGGACTTCCCCATGCTCCCCAGTCGCCACCTGCAGGATCCTCAATTGCAGGGGAATCTGTAGTAGTGTAGATGGATAAGGAACACCTGGGTTAGCATAACCTTGGGGTTTCTTCCTGGTGGTACTCAGGCTCGAGTCTCCGACTGGGTGTGGGGTTAGTCTCTTCCCTGTCATCAGCTTAGCAGTGCGTTTGACAGGACACGTTACCACATTATCTGTTCCTCCGTAACAGAAGTGGAGTTCTTCTGTCTTCTGTGCTCTCGTTCACCCAGTGACAGGCAGGTATGTTGGTATGGCTTGACCAAGGCTGAGCTCACTTGGGCTGAGGGCTAAGCTTTGAGTAAGGGTGACAGGTAGGTGAGAGGTAGGTCCTCCTATGTTCCAGTTTCCATTCATGCAGTCTGGTGTCTATCTGGATGCCCAGGTCCATGAACACCTCTAAACTGGTGGTTGGGAGGTCCACCTGTGCCTGCTCATATTTTAGTTCTTTGCAAAGGCCAAGCCAAAGCCGATGGACGAATACAGCATTATTCCAGGAAGTGTCTATGGCCAAGCATCTGACCTAGGCAACATAGGAAGGGCTAACCCCTGGGTTCACCTAAGCTTTGGTAAGGCAGTCTCTGCCACGCAGACTTTGTGAGGGTCATCAAAAATAATGGCAAAGGCTTATATGAGTCCCAGTTGGTCAGTACTGGGTTATTCTGTTCCAAAAATGGAGAGGCCCATGACAGCTCCTCCCCTGTGGGCAAGCTCAGTACTAGCTCCATCTTAACTTGATCTATGATGTACTCCTGGGGCTGAAACAAACAGAAGTCTGCAATAGGTAATGAACCTGCAAAACGTATTGCAGATACTACCATCTCTCTTCTAGCAAAGGAACTCTGGGGCTAGTCACACAAGTTGGTGTTATAAGAGAAGCCGAGTGGTTACCCACAATCGCACGGAGCACTGTAGCTTGCTCCTGCAAGGAACGATTTCCTGCCTGCAGTTATCATACTTGGTCCCTCCCTTTCTGGCTGGAGGGTAGCCATCTGTTCTTGTGGACTCAGAGGCCCCTGGACATGATAGCAGGGCTAGAGCCCCAGCAGTGTCCATACTCAGTCAAGAAGTTCAACAAAAAGTCCCAGAGGAGATGAGGTTGGTCTGAGAAAGCTATCAGGGCCCGTAACATGGGCTGTTTGACCTAGTGGTCACAGCCAGGAGTAGCGTTGGGGTCATGGTCACGCCAAGGGGCAAAGCCAGAATCAGCAACAGGAGTCAGGACAAGGAAACAGGAACAGGCAGGAGGCGTGGTAGCAAGAACAAGGTCAGACAGGAGGAACAGGAGCAGGAGCCAGGAAAGGAGGCAGCGATTTGGTCTCAGAGCTCTGAGCAGCAACAGGCCTAGCAATTAGTTGCTCAGACAAGAGATGGGACAGGAACAGGAAATTTTATACCAGTGGTGTTTAATCAGCGGTCTGTTGTTAGTCATCTGACCCCACTGAGTCATTGGGTGTAGCTTCTAGTGGTGGGGTACTAGCAGCAGTTCCTGTATCAGCCTTCACAGCTCAGTGGTACAGAGGGTAAGGCTCCCATAGCCCCCCAAGCCTGGGTTCGAAACTCATGGCACCTAACAAATATACACTTAAAATCAAGTTGGTTGGAGAATGGCACTGAACTTTTTCCATAATGTTCAAGCAATCAGATCAATCTTGAGCCTTGTCTTCGCTACAAAATAAAAGGTGTGTATTTAAGTTAGCTAACTCCAGTTAATATCCTAGTGAAGACAAGGCTGTAGTTTTCACGTGAGTTAGAGTATTGGGGAACCTGGGGTTTAACGCAATGCTCTAACTCATGTGAAAACAGACAGACTGCCTTGTCTCCACTAGGATTTTAACTTGAGTTAGCTAAATTTGATTTAAGAACACTCCATCTGTCCGCCCCGTGTAGACAAAGCTTGAGTCTGCGGAGGTTTCTGGAAACATCCAGTCTGCTACTCGACATAAATAATTGCTAATACCTGTTAAACCAGAGTCTCACCCATACTAAAATTACTGCCTCTCTTTTCTGCATTCACACTTCGCCCCACCCCCCAATATTGGTAACTTGCCACCTTCCCATCCCTGCAAAATGGTAAAACTAGTTCCTTTTATTGTTTGCTGAGAGTTACATAAATGTAGGGACTACAAAAACATTACCAAACTAAAGGCCTCAATGCACACTGCCTGGAGATCAAAAGCCATATCTATTCTACAATATATCGAACAGGCTGCTGACATTATCATCCTTTATAGGAAGTTGTGGCCTACAGGTCGCAGTATGCAAGGCTCTATGCTGATCTGAGCATTGCAGCAAAGAATTCAGTCAATAGTCTCCTCAAGTCTCAATAGGTTGTACTTCCTTATTAGGATATGTCTACACTATCCGCTGGATCGGCTGGCAGCGATCGATCCAGTGGGGATCGATTTATCGTGTCTAGTCTAGACACGATAAATCGACCCCCCAGCGCTCTACCGTCGACTCCTGTACTCCAGTGCTGCGAGAGGCACAGGCAGAGTCGACTCACCGCGGTGAAGACACCATGGTAAGTCGATCTAAGTACATCGACTTCAGCTACGTTATTCACGTAGCTGAAGTTGCGTAACTTAGATCAATCCCCCCACCCCCCTGGTGTAGATGAGGGCTTAGGGTACATCTACACTACAGGGGGGAGTCGATTTAAGATACACAAATTCAGCTACGTGAATAGCGTAGCTGAATTCGACGTATCGCAGCCGACTTACCCCGCTGTGAGGACGGCGGCAAAATCGACTTCTGCGGCTTTCTGTCGACGGCGCTTACTCCCACCTCCGCTGGTGGAGTAAGAGCGTCCCGAGAGGTCGATTTCTACCCGCTGATTCAGGCGGGTAGTGTAGACCTAGCCTTAGAGAGGAGGGCGGCCACAAGCTGCATTACTAGAACTGCACTGTGGATAGCTCTGCCTCGAACAAATGAAGGACTAAATGCTGGGGAGCTTTTTTTTTTTAAATTTCAAATTTAAAACTTTAAGAAATCTGGTCCATTTGCTCTTCATTTGGCTATCCCAGCCTTTAGCAGCTTCTGACGCTAGTACAAAACATGGCTGACAGTCATAGCAGTAATATAGCACCCTTTGAGTGTCTGCAGTGTAAAGTTCATTAGTTCTCCCTTAAGGTCACTCTTTTAATCCAACAGACAAAATTTTATTCACCCTACTATGCTGTCATCTCAGAAGAAAGAAAACTGAAAAAAAAAAAAAAAATCAAGGACAGCTTGGATACTTCTATGAGTGAGGAGGATCAGCACTACAAATGCAAATCACAGTCAATACTATTTAACAAGTTGCAAGAATGCATTGAAGCCATTTCTTGATTGTATCATTAACCAAATAAACTTAAATAGTACAGGTAAAATAAACTAACTAAGAAAAACATTTCAATACAGGACAATTACTGTTGATGAAGTTATTAATTGAAGTTGGATTAAAAACAGAATTTAGTATGGTCTGTTGGGAATTCTAAGATATACAACTAATTGAAAGTATTTTAGATTCTGTTGTATTTGTTGACTGATTTTTGTAAATACATTTAACAAAAAACCTTGCTTGAACCTCACAATCTCTTTTAAATCATTAAAACGTTGATATGCCAAGGGAAAATTATTTTTTAAGTTGCAGGGGCTTTGTCTTTATAATTGTGTATGACACTTAATACAAATAAAAATTCAGTGTTGTAAATGTACTTGCTCTGACCCTGACGAGAGTTCAGCACATGCTTAACTTTGCACATTATAAGTAGTTTCAGAGTAGCAGCCGTGTTAGTCTGTATCCGCAAAAAGAAGAACAGGAGGACTTGTGGCACCTTAGAGACTAACAAATTTATTAGAGCATAAGCTTTCGTGGACTACAGCCCACTTCTTCGGATGCATATATGTCCACGAAAGCTTATGCTCTAATAAATTTGTTAGTCTCTAAGGTGCCACAAGTCCTCCTGTTCTTCTTATTATAAGTAGTCTGTCACAAGCAACAGAACTATCCACAGTGCATAAACTTAAGCACATGCATATGTCTTTGCAGGATCGTGGCCTTTGTGCCTATATTTGAGTGAGATGTTGCCCTCTAGAGGCTATGATACTTACTACTAGTAGCAGTTCTCTACCTCCAGTGCTAGAGCTTTGAGTTTGTGGGGCTTTTAGTCCTGCTTCACTAGGTTAAATGTGTGCAGTTGTGACAATGTTAAATTAGGGTTTATTTCAAAATCTGTCCCCAAATGTACTCAAATTATTTACATTTACTTTAAGGGCCTGATCCTATAATATTCCAAGAACTCCCAACTCCTGCAGGATCCCCCAATTTACCATTAATATTTTCCCTACAGTTTGGGTGTTTGTGCAGATATACCACTCTCACATTTCCTGCATTTAACCAAATGTGGCTTTTTTTTATTTTACTCACCTGCACGCTAAGATGAATCCATTTCCTCACAAGAATTCTCCCCAGTGTCATTACTTTTATTGGCGGCTGCAAACCATTTACTGTGTGATAGTAAAACATGGTCTCTTTTTCAGAGACTGTGAGTTTGAACACAGTCTGCCCATCAACGGCCTTTTCCATCACACACCTTTGGAAATAACCAAGAAAAACAACATAAGGTCAGAGGCACACAGACAGACACACTCAAGCCAAGGTGCTATGCAGTAAAGTGATGCTAACCAGAATGTATTAAAATAAAATGTTAAAAATACAACCTGAGAGGATGCTCAGTGGCAGAGGTGTCACAGGATATACTACGCATAAGGAAAAATATTCCTGCTGCTAAAACCCCTTATAACTTGAAAGGAGAATCTTTATTTGCAATATATTCCCCACAGTCTCACTTTCTTTCTTCATGGATCTATGACAGAAAACATGGTGGCTGGCTATAGTCTGTAAAACTAATATTGAAACTTCTGGCTCATTAGTTTCTTTGCTGTACTTTTCCTACAAAGCTGCACAACACTGCATCCTGATAAGGCACTAAGCCACTAGCACGCTTTCTTTTATTTTTAATAAAGAGGATATATCTGCCAGAAGGCCAATATTTTTCCACAGAACAGGTGCGGCACAGTCACCAACAGTGCAAGATTCCCCCACATTGTTCTGTAGATATGCCTCAACCCTCTCTAGAGAACCCCCAAGTTGCAAGAAGATTGTTCAGTCGATCCTTAGCTTTTCTGCTGAGATTTCAGGTTAGCACCAAATGCAACATGGACACTGATGGACAAGGGACTCGACTGACGCCACGCAAATTCATTTCACACATCTAGCTGTCCAAGTAGTTTTACCACCTATCACCATGTTGTCGGAAGCTACGCAGCAGACAATAGGCTACATAAGAGGCTTCAGACAGTAAGGTATTTTAGGCACTACTGAGTGAGCAATCCAAAGCTTTACATTCCATTGTCAATCCATCAAGCCATTCAGGCAGAATTCAACTCACTCATCCATGAACATGTACATGAAGAGCCAGATTCTGATCTCAACTACACTGGAGTAAATCAGAAGTTACATCAGTTTTACACTCATATCTCCATAGACCTCACTGGAGCAAGTGAAATAAGAATTTGTTCCAATATACTTTATTTGCTACTAAACCTCATTCCTTTATGTTGTCCACTCTCTCCCCTACACACAAAAGTATCACAGCAGCTGGCTTATTGGTAAAGGTACCTTTGTCATTAACTGACTCGCATTTAAAACCACTAAGGGAAAAATAAATGGATTTTGACTGTTACTCTTTTTAGCCCCCAGGGATGTTGTCAATAAAATTTACTTGCCAAACACAGACTCCTATTTTCCAAGCTTACTAAAAACACATTTTTTAATATATTGTTGATTGGTCTTCTCACTGTTTTGTTTGCCTGTAAACATGCTAGTTTTGGTAGATAATCAATGTGAGGGAAGGCACAGCTAAGTAGCAAAATATTTAGGAACTGGATTTACCCAGTTTCTGGATAAACAATAGTTGGATAATCCAGGATTTGTTTATTTTGCTTATCTAAAACAAACACCCCCCACATTTTTTTTATCCCCATAGGTGTCACGACTTTAAGAAGGGAAGTGACCTTGATGTACTGAATTTTGAAAACTGGAAATTACAGATATAAATTGTGACCCACCCGTCAAAAAAAGAGGAAGAAAGTGAGATGTGTGTGTGAGGGAGAAATGATGTCAATAAAGGTGAAATAGGCATAAGAGTATCAGTTCTGGTTAGAAATGGTACTTTGCATTCCAGCCAAACCTTTAAAAAGAAACAGCCATTCTCTGTGACTGTTCCAACTTTCTGGTAAAACACATCCCCAGAGAGTTACTTCCTGACTGCGAAATTCTTAGAATGCACACCTCTCTGATACTCAAAAAGAAAATAGCATCCAGAATGTGTATGGTGTTGTGGGGGAGTGAGAAGGGAAGAGAGGACAGACCAGGAAAGGGTGGTGGGGGGTGGGGGGTCACTGCTTTATTGTCCAAAGGCAGAAAAATGCAAAGCTTTTAAAATTACAGATGCAATCATTACACAAAGACAACTTTCTATATTATATGGAATCTCACTGTTTCTCTTTTTTCTTGCTATTCTGTCTTCAGTTTCTCAAAATGCTAACTTAAAAGGGGGACCTATAAATATAAATACAAAACATGTATGTTAACAGAACATGAAGATTGTAAACTTAGTAAATACACATTCAACCTTAATTCTACATCTTTGGGTGCGTATTTGTTTTTCTATTATGGAGTCTTCCGGTCTCTCGACATTACATTCCTGGTTCTATTCCTAGCTCTGGGACCAAAGTGGGATCAAGTGGTTAGAGCACATTTTAAACAGCACAGGCAAGCACACAGATTTGGTAGATTCATTCTGAAAGACAGTGTGGAAAAATGGATGAGACTTGGGTCTGTTATATTTGAGATCAGAGTTCTATTCGAACACTGCCTGAAGTACTTGGGCAAATTTTCAGTTAAGCTAGTTGTAAAATGGGTGACTAATACTTTCCTGTCTCCTTAAATGTTGCAAGGCAGTTGTGCGAAGCCTTGGTCAGTTTGGCTCCCACTTCAGTGCACCTTCTGTTAGAGCAAATGGGGTTTGGAGTGTCTCTCTGTCCTATAAAGATTTTTTTCTGAGACACAGGCAGGGCCTACTACTGCTATGAGCATGTAAGGAAAGGTTCACTACACACCCAGTATAACAAAGTGGGAAAATGCAGTTCTGTCAGCTCTGGTGATGTTGTCTTTTGTGTGGTGGACTACATGCCTGTTGAGTCAGACTTCAGAGCCTGTTTGTGTGGCACTAAGCGGTTGACTGGCCTTCTGTGTGACTAGGCTGATCCAATGTGTCTATCTGCACAATACTCCAAGCACTCCCTCTGTCTGATGATGTGCTGAGCTTTTGTTCCAAGTTCACTCTGCTATACCACCAGTTAGTAATCAACTATGGTCTAGCAGCGTAACATACATGTATATGTACTGAACATCTATTGCCAAAGTCACAGAAACTGCTGGTATCCAATACAAATATTGAACAGAAACATTAAAATTAGGATTTTAAATTGTAAATTTCCATGATATTCCAGAACTGAAGGAACTAGATATGCCCCTTGTGTCGTCATTTATGCTTCTGCAAAATGAATGCAACATAAGGAGGAAGCCAATGAAGAACCAGGCATAAGATCTTGCCTATGACTGCTATTATCTAACAGAGGTCCTGGTTCGGCAAAGCACTTAAATACACGCTTAACTTTAAGTAGATGATTAATCACATGAATTTCCATGCTAGTAGTCTCAGTATCACAGAGTTACTTCAATGGTATTACTAATCTGTTTAAAATTAAGCAAATGCTTTACTCCTGAGGGCATTCTGTGCCAAAAAATAAAAATTCTGCACACATTTTAAAATTCTGCAAATTTTATTGTCAAATAAATGTGGAGGCTCCAGCACGGCACTGGAGAGCACAGGCCACTGGCAGCACAGAGGTGGGAGATCGCTCTGCAGCTTCCCCCAGGACACCGTCTCAGCAGTGAGGCTGCACCCAACCCTGACACAGTGCAAGGACTGAGCCTCCCCCAGAAACACCCCAGAGCCCACCAGATGTGGGCAGGCAGGCTCAGCAAGATAGGATCCAAGTGTGAAGGGGCTTAATGTGGTGGGTGTAGGTTCAGAGTGTTTTATGTGGGACAATCTGGGTGCGGGGGGCTCAGTGGGGGATCTGGGTGCAGGGGGATCTGGATGCACATTCGGGGTTCTGGGTGCAATGATAATGGGACTCTGCAGGGGGGTCTAGGTGAAGGTGGTTGGGGCTCAGCGGGAGGGTGTGGGGGGATACAGCTCAGCAAGGGGGTTGGGTGGTGAGGGACTCAGTGGGGGAGTCCAGATGCAGCTGGTTGGAGTTCGGCGGGGTTGGGATCCAGGTGCATGTGGCTCATTTGGGTGGTCCAGGTGCAGGGGGAGTGGGGCTTGTCAGGAAGTGTTCTAGGCTTGGTGGGAAGGTCTGGGTACGAGGGGGGTCTCCCCCTGAGGAGCCATGGGTACAGGAGGCATGTGGGGGAAGCAGTTTGCAGAGCTTCCTACAGAAGGAGGAGAAATCAGGGGATGGATCTGACACAGCCCCAGATGCCATGCAGGGGAAGAGGAAGTCCCATCTTCCCCAGGTCAGGCAGGACTAGAAGCTGAGCCTAGCGCAGGATAGGAGCCACTAGCCAGGTCTTCCCCAGTCCCGCCCCCTGCCTCACAGTGATTTACCTGGGCACCCAAAACATACTGCTGGGGAGAGTTGTATGACCGCTCTTGTGGCTTCCCTTTGCTATCCCATCAGAAAGTCATTTTTCGGGGAAGCAAAGAAATCTGTGGGGGGACATAAATTCTGCACGTGCACAGTGGCGCAGAATTCCCGCAGGAGTAATACTTGAGCACTTTGCTGTATCAGGGCTACAATTATTCCTGGAGATCAAGTTGAAGGGGCTTTACATTTGGTTCTGTCTGAAGGTTCTATCCTTATAACCATGTCATCTGTATGTATGTAGACACTGGTTTGTTACAGAGCAGCTCCCCAGGTTGGAATTTAACGTCTGTGGATTTCAGATGCTCAAGAGGCACTGGTCTTTACAGGTACCGTATGTAATATACTGTCACAGTAGTTAAAACCTATAACTCCCTGCAACTGTATCACAGCTGAGTTTCTCCTTTAGCACAAGGGGTAAAGACCTGCACTTTTGTTGCTGTAGGTCTCAGGTTCAACCACTGATTTTGACCACAAGAGCAATACATGTATGTGGTCCCCGGCTTAAGGCAAGGGCTTAAATGTAATTACGCATTGCATCTTAACATGTTGTGTGCTTAAAACACCATAACTCTGCGATGCTGTATGAAAATCAAGACGTGAAAATGACTAGAAACAAAAGAAGAAAAAATTCTAGTATTTTTTGTCTAAGCTGAGTAAAGTACAAATATATAAACAATCACTATCTATAATGGTACAGAGGAGCATATTAGATTTTAACATTCCAAAAATATGGAAACATTTTATTTTTAATATATGTTCACCATGAACATATTCTGCTTTTCGCATACTATAAAGGTCAGCTGCAAAGAAAAACTTTGGGGATTGAGCTTTTCTTTATGATGTATAAAGGCAGCCTGAAAGGCTGGTATTTTTTAAAACAACCTGCTTGTGTTTTACATTAGATTCAGGTCCTCTCCAGGCTGAAAGACTGATAGGAGAACTAATATAATGATATCACGTTTTCTAGAAGAGTGAAATTTAAGCAATTGAAACAAGAAGCAATTTTTAGTCTGTTTTTAAAACTTCATTTTTTAAACACTTATTCAAACTTCAATGACTAACATTTGGAATAAAATAAGCCTTTGTTAAAAGGTTTAGCACCTTTCAAATTCAATAAACATCTCTCAACCTTTCACCAACAGAATATGGTCCACTAAGAGATATTACCTTATCCACCTTGTCTATCCCTAAACCTGGAAGAAATCCTCCAACAAAACGGTGACAGCCAGACTTTATAATCCTGATAGTTCTACTTTTTTAAAGCAGGGCAGGGGGGTTAATGTTAAGTCATCTTCATCCATCTTAAAAACAAAGCAAAAAAGGGCACAAACCCCTTTTTCTTTTTTTATTTACAAATATTTTTTAAAAGTTCATATAAATTATGATCCAATACATTTAACTGAAAAAATGAATATGGGTTTGTATATAAATATCTCCATTGAAATTAATGGCATTACTCATGAGTAAACACTGCAGGAACAGACTTCATGTGCCTTAATATTTGAAGAGCATGAAGCCCTGATCTGAAATATAATTTTTAAAATGTCTTACAGTTTCCTACAATGCACCTTTGTTAAATGTTTAATAGCACAGTAATAGCAGCCTTGACTACCATGGTTTTTCAGAGCACCATGAAAGTAAACACATGCAACACTACTTACATTACACCTTCTTGCTCAGGTTTCAGCCATACAGTTAATGTAAATGATGCTGCGAGCCTCTGAGAACGGGGAATAGAAAAACAATCCTTGTGATTACGAAAAATAAAACTTAGAGAGTTGATGGAGGAGCCTGGATGCAAATCATTCTTGTCTTCTGAGATACAAGTGCCAAGGCCTGTTGAGAAAAGTGCAGTGTAGGAGGCAGGTGAAGATCTATATGGACACTCCTGAATACAAAACCTCTGGGTACAGGACTGAATACTTTCAACAGCAATAGAACTGTGACAAAAAGTACTTCGGTCTGGCAATCCACACGTTGCTTGAGTTGGCACAACAGACACATTCTTGAAAGCTCCCACATTTTCTAGCTTGGGGAAATGTCCCTGTGAGCTAACCAACGATAAGGCGACATAATAAGCTAAGAGTAATGTTTCAATGGCATGAAACAGGAAGCCACCACCCAAGGAAAGAACCAGGCAATTCATGTTTACAAAAAAGTCTCCTGCGGATAAAGAATCCCTAAATAAATAATATCCATCTCGGCAACACTGCTTTCAAGTAGCGTGGTTCTAAAATGATGCAGAGTTCCATCTTTGGGAAACCAAGGCAGGTTTGCATTCTTGGAGGACACAGATGTTCTTCTGGCCAATGGCACAGAAATGGGTGACCGCCAGCATCTGTAAACCAAGACAAACAGTGTCCATGAGATGAATGCTACTTTCTTTTTTTAATTGAAGATATCCTGTTGGAAATATTAGGGGCCATATTCTTCCTTCAACTTCAGGTCAGTGGGTCAAACCAGCAGTCTTTGGTTAGACAATATTCCCTTTAACTTCAGTCTTATTTAGCTTGTGGGGGTTTTGTTGGAGTAAAGAATGTAGGATTAGGCCTAATGGAAGTTGCATACATATATCTGATTGCAGAATTTGGCCCAGTTCTATTATGGTAAAAAACACAATTACTTCAAAAGTAATGAAAAAAATGCTATATTATATAAAAGCACAGTTTAGCTACCAAATATATGGATTTAAGAATTTTTGTTAGTAATACTTAGAACCTCAAACTTTACAACATAATTAAAAAAAAATCCATGCGCATGTCAGCTCCACAGTTCCGTATTTAAGCTATACAGAATATCAACTATACAGTTCCATATTTAAAGTTCACAGAATGTTCAGCTGTACTATACCAAAAACTGTTCACCTGCACTTATGACACAAAATGCAACACATAAAAGGTGCATCCCAAGGTTGAATGAAAAATGATATAGTTTAAGTTTGCAAAGCTCTTTGTGTCTTACCCCATTGTCCATTTGACGCAGCTCCTTTTAGCTCTCAGTAAAGCTGATTAAAAACATATCACCATCTGTCCTGTGTAAACCTTTTAATAGAAAAAGTCTGCGCTGTTTACGGACACTATAGCTATATAATTTGGGTTATATATGGACAGCTAGCACTATTTAATTACAATTGATAAATAAGTTGAGTTACCGTTATTTATTGCATTTCAAAGAAGAGGATACTGCTCCCTCGGTTTGACAATTGGCTCATTGGTAGGAACACTGGCTGCTGTTGCCTGGCAACACCATGCTAACCCCACTTACTCTTAGTAAACAGGCTTTGGCAGCAGGAACACTCAGACTCACAGGTAAGCACTTTATTAACTGGAGTCGGAGAGCAGTCAGCTCTTTAGCCCGGCTACAGGAGCTTAACTCCTCAGGGCTGCATCTAGTACTCCTTACAGTGGGAGGCACCCAGATCCTAGCCCCACACACAATTTTAAAGTAACAGTACACACCACACACACACCTCTTTTCCCCCTTCGATTTTCACCCATCTCCCTCCTGATTAAAAAAAAAAAAACCAGTAGATTGTCAAGCAATTTTCATGTCACTCAAGTTTAAGGGATAAAATATTTAATACAGCAAGTGATGAAAACTTGTTCCTCTTTGTGGGTTACAGAGGTTACAAGCATTTAAACTGCTGGAAAACAGACTTTACAATTGGTTTAGTATGGAATCTTTATGCTTGGACAGCATGTATCTGAACTTCCTGTAGGTTATGCCACATCTGGCATGTTCTCTGCTGTTTGGGTTTGGAGGGGCAGAGGTTCTGTATGCCCTCTGATGGTACTGCTGTCTGGCCTAGAATAGGTGTTGTCATGCATCCCATCCTTGTTTTATGAGCTCGGATGTTAAGTGAATTCCACAGATGAGGACAGAGGAAGAGTTTCTCTGTTGGACCAATTTAAAATATAGGCAGTGGTGTGAAAGCAGTTAGATCTGTGGGCAAAAGACAGGAGTAGAACATGCTGTGACAGAATGTACCCCCGTGTCCACACCCTACTGGAACAATCTTCGTACAGTATCATTTGAAAACTCAATTTGCTGGTCAATATTGTCTTGATAAAACAGGTGGTGGCAACATTATAATGTGACGTTATAAGATTCTACTGTATAGTGTTAACACATATTCCAAACCGAGGTTGGCAAACAGGGTTGTCTCCAACAAAAAAATGGGTGCTCTGCTTAATTTGCATTTTAGCAGTAAACAGAGTCAATCAATCAATCAGGAAGGGAAGACAGAAGAAGCTCAAAACAGGTGAGGGGAAAAAAGCAGGGAACATCTTTCCATCTAGATCTTGTCTCGCAGTACCAATCCAGAAATGTTTTTGAAAAGAGGGACAAACTATAAAAAAGATAGGCAAACACCCCATCTCTCTCTCCCTGCCCAATCACATTCACAGCATCAGAAGTGACAGAGGTAGAAGGAAGGGGTTCTCCTAAGAAATTTGGTCAGTAAGACTGATAAAAGCATATGGTGAGAAACTTTACTTGAATCTGAACTAATTTAAGTTAGACACCAGTAGAATTTTAACTTTATTTTCTTGTAACCATCTCTGACTTTTATGCCTCGTTACTAGTACTCACTTCAAATCTCTCTGTAGTAAATAAATTTGTTTTATCTAATCCAGTGTGTTTAAATTGAAGTGTTTAGAAAACAATGTGAGGTGGCAAGTTGTGAGCATATTATTTCTATTAAAGAAATAACAGACTTCATATAAATTGTTATTGTGTAGGAGAGGGCTGGGCAGTACACTATATACATTTCTGGGGGGAAAAATCTAAGACTGGGAGTGCTTTGGGGTCACTTTGCAGTAAAACCAAAGCAAGTAAGAGCCAAGTTGTAGGTGGCTGGCTGGCTGCCGGCCGCACACACAGTTGAGAGTGACTTGCATGCTAGAGACTGTTTGTGAGGAGTCCGGGCAGAGGCTATAGCAACAAAGCATTGTAAAAGACACCCCAGGTTAGATGGTAGGGGTGACACAGCTACTGATCAGTCTGTATTGTACCCTAGTGTCCCCCCTGCGCTAAATGCATTTATAACATGATTCCTCATCATGACATCACCTCCGCATATATGGTTTTATATACACACACTAATGATGACCATGATTTGAAACTTTTATTGGCAATTATAGAATTATTCTGTTTCTTTTTTGCTGTAGGTGATAAATTGCAAATGTTGACAATGTAACTTGTCTATTTTTATATGACTGCAATATCTTGTGTAAATTTAAGTCAAGAACCAGCTGAGATGGGACTGACCAATCATTTGTCTAGCTCAGTCTTTTAAATAAATTAAATTGACTCAGGCTTAGAACGAAGCATGTCTGACCATGTCATCATAAGACAAACACCTGTTATTATGCCAGTTTTGTAGTGCATATTCTATTCCTCAGTACATTTCCCTCTCAGCATGGAAACTCTAGATACCAGTGTTGACAGGGCACATAAGTGTGTCAGTTTTGGTATGAATCATTTGTCTGTATAGCATGGCAGTGTTAAGACGCATCCCAGTCTATGAATACCATTCTCATGTTCTCATCAATAAGCCTGTCATGAGGGAGTTGATCAGACATAGCTCTGGACAGAGCAACTCCAATTAAGCTCTCTCCACCCCATATTTAAGCAACTGCAAGGTTATATCTTTGCAGTTGAAGTAACATGGGTTGCAACCAGGTTGCTATTTTCCCCAACAATTTAGTCAAAATAGTCTCAAGTGGCTTGTGACCTGACTGCACTTGGACTTCCACTCCGGCTCTGTACTGATGGAATTAGTTTTGTAGAAAACAAATGCCAACGATTCTCTGTCAAAATTCTTAATGCATATTTATCAGGTCCTTCATCCTACATGAAATGAGCTCCTAGACCACCACACTTGGATTACATCCACTTAAACAGTTACCTTTTTGCGAGGGTCATAAAATCAAAGTAGCGATGCCAGCCAAAGCATTGTTTTCAATCACTGTAGTGTGTGTGTGTGTTCTGGTGGTAGCACTAAGATTGCTAGGCTACAGTCAGTTACTTTGCCCAGAATTTTCAGGAATAGGTATTGTACCATCTCAAGGTATTGTAACATCCCATACTGTAACATGCCCCAGGGTACAATCTGGACCGTTGGATAGCTGTTTCCCTCAGTTCGCTAACTTGAGGTGCCTTTTACACTGTTTCACTCTGATAGCAGCCACTCCTGGCCAGTTCTCATAGCCTTCAGCATGTAAATTGCCCCCAGCTATATTGTAAGAGTGCTTCAGCCAGCCTGCCACCCTTGAATTATACTGCAGAGCGACACCAGCAGATGTCTAGTCCCAGATGACTTGTGCCCAGAAATGCACATCTTGTACTGCCCAGCTCTTTCCTTCTAGAGAAGACAAGCCTATAGAAAGTTTGTCATCTCATTAATAGAAAATGATATGCACAAACGCTGTTATCTCTAATGCAGGCTCCCAAACATTTCAAACAATAATAAACTTGTTTTAACTACAGAAAGTGATTACAAGTAATAGGCATAAAAGCCAGAATTGGTTAAAAAGAAATAAAAGATAAAATACCCAACTTAACAAGCTAAGTCAACTTGCGGTGGGAGGGAAGGTTTCTCACACCACATGCTTACAGGAGTCTGGCTGGATCTGTCAGCCAGGGCCCCTCCCCCAGGTGAATGATGTTTCTTTTGTCTTTTAAACATCATTGATGCTGTGAGTAGAAGTGATGGAGAGAGAGGACTTCGGGCCCCTGTTCCTCATTTTTATATCTCCAGCTGGGGTTCAGGTTAAAGCAAGTCTGTTCCTTTGCCAAGATATAACTTTCACCCACACCCTTCTTTCTGCTTTAAAAAAAAGAACACCTCTTAATCAAGTGATAGCTCATTTGATTATGTTGAAATCTGGCTGAGGTGTTGACTAGCCTTTTGTTTCTAGGGAACTGGTCTAAAGTTGTTTCCCCAGACTTGGAACATGCCTTAGTAAAGTCATACAGCAGAATCTTATAACTGTACATACAATGTTGCCACATACATTTTACCGGGACAACAATACTCAGCAGATTATGAGTTTTCAAATGATACTGCAAGGTATACTTTGTACACAATTTATCAGACGCTTGTAAAAAGGATGAACTATCAAACATACATATCGGCAAGTAGAGCCTTGCAACCGGACCCAAACCCACCACTTGTAGTCAGGTTCCATAGTGTGCAGGTCAGGTATGCAAGTGATTTGACATGTTTATGTTGGGTTAGGCTTTAAAATTTGGCCAGAGCAGATTGGTGACAGGCACAGCGTCGCGGCTACAGGAAGTAGTCATTTGTTTACATGGGCCGGTAGCGAGCAGAGGTAGCACCACTAGGGGTGGGAGGACAGTGTTTGCACTAGCTGTTTCTCACCTTGGCATAGCCCAGCTCAATTGCCAGGACTCTACACCAGGCACCGTTTGCTCCATGTCCTGCCCACCACACACTGTGGAATACTTCATGGTGCCAACACAGAAGGTGGTTGCCCTTACTGCAACACTTCAGGAAATCCAAGGTGATGGCGATTGGGGACCTTTTCAGTTGGGTACCAGACCCACCGTCCGTCACATCTGCATCCCCACTAGCGCTGTCACCATGCCCGGCAACCAGAACTTGCAAAGGACTCCTCATAGGCCAGCAGTTCAGACTACTCAGTGAGAGTCAACACTGACCATCTGAATAATTTGACATGAGATGCATAACAGATAAGACACCTGAACTAGGGTAAGAAGATGAGAAGATTAAGAAAAGAGAAGACTAACAAGAAACCCAACAATGTTCTGATTTAAAAAAAAAAGCCTCCTTGCCAGACAGGGAGCAATTTACAGCCAGGGCAAGTATCTGTGATACAAAGAGAAGCATGGATGAAAGGGTTGTGGAGAGCTTGTTTTTCGGGGTGGAGGGGGGGTTGTTTTCTAATGAGCACCAGAATTAAGCCCAGCAGAGAGGAACATTCTGTAGAGATTCCAAAACCAAAGACATTAATTCATGTTTTCAAGCCTTGATTAAGAAAGGTTCAAAGCCTGCAAAATTTGGGGGGAGGGAACCCTGATATTTCACTGAACAACATGTGCTCCCATATTCTCTTATCTTTGTGGGTTTCTCATACAACCAACTACAAAAAAAAGAGGGGAAAGATGGCCTTGCAGCTAAAGCATGGGACTAAAGAGTCTGGATATCAGACTTGGATTCCTAATCCTACCACAGTGTTGAAAAAGTTATTGAAGGGCAGATTTTAAAAAATGACCTCTAATGATAGGCATCTCCATTTTTGGGGAGCACATCCTCAGATGTCTAGGGCCTCTAGGTGAACTCAATTATGCTGGCCCTAAAAGTGCTCGAGGTGGGCATCCAAAAGTTTAAGAGCCAAAACAAACCTTATCTTCAATGCGTAAATATTATCTCCTTGTAAATGAGATAACTACTCACTTCACCTTAGTGTTGTGAGGCTTATTTAATAAATATACGAACATGCTTTCAGATCCTGGCTACAATCTCCTGTAGAAGTGCATATATATTTTGAAATATATTTCTGTGAGATGGTTATTATCCCCATTTTACAGAAGGGGAAACTGAGGTCATTTTTCAAGTGACCAATTTTGAATGCTTCAGCTTGCATATTTACAGTTATATGCTCAGCACCCGTGAAGATGAAACCTTCGCTATTTACAGTTGTGGTTTCAAAAAATTAGATCACTTTTGAAAATCCGGCCCTGAGTGGTTTGTCCAAAGTTTCACAGGAAATCTGTGGCACAATCCAGAATCCAACCCTGACAGTTTAACTTCTTATTTTAAGTGGTGTGATTAAATATGCCTAGAGTTTTCTGCCTGATACTTTTCTTTATTTAGGCTAGGTCTACACTACCCGCCTGAATCGGCGGGTAGAAATCGATCTCTCGGGGATCAAATTATCGCGTCTCGTCGGGACGCAACAATCGATCCCTGAATCGACGCGCTTACTCCACCAGCGGAGGTAGGAGTAAGCGCCATCGACGGGGAGCCGGAGGTCGATTTTGCCGCCATCCTCACAGCGGGGTAAGTCGTCTCCGATACGTCGAATTCAGCTACGCTATTCGTGTAGCTGAATTTGCATATCTTAAATCGACCCCCCCCCCGCCCTTGAGTGAAGACCTACCCTAAGACTCTTTCAAGTTGCTTATAACTTTGCCAAATGTTAACCATTTGAGTTGAAAGTTGTCCATGTCAGGTATCTGCCTCAGACAAAAAAATTTGGAACAATTTCAGCTACAAAAGGTTCAGCCATTTCAAAAAGCTATGCAAAACAATTTATTTCCCCTATTAAAAAATTCTCAAGACTGTCTCTTGAGAAGCTATAGCACATCAACGCTTTGGAGCAGGGACTTGAAATTTGGCAGAATGCAGAGGGAGAGAATGTCAATCTTAACTAAGATAAGTAAGTCCAAAGCAGACTGCGCAGAGTTACAAAGGGATCTCACAGAACTGGGTGACTGGGAAACAAAACGGCAGATGAAATTCAATGTTGATAAATACAAAGTAATGCACATTGGAAAACATTATCCCAACAATACATATATAATGATGAGTTCTAAATTAGCTGTTACCACTCAAGGAAGATCTTGGAGTCATTGTGGATAGTTCTCTGAAAACATACACAATGTAAAGCATCAGGCAAAAAAGCTAACAATGTTGGGAATCATTAAGAAAGGGATAGATAATAAGACAGAAAAGATCATATTGCTGCTATATAAATCAAAAATGTAGGCATACCATGAATACTGCAAGCAGATGTGGTTGCCCCATCTCAAAAAGAGAGATACTGGAATTGGAAAAGGTACAGAAGAGGGCAACAAAAATGATTAGGGGTATGGAACAGCTTCCATATGAGGAGAGATTAATAAGACTGGGACTTTTCAGCTTGGAAAAGACATGACTAAGGGAGGATATGATTGCGGTCTATAAAATCATGACTGGTGTGGAGAAAGTAAATAAGGAAGTGCTATTTACTCCTTCTCATAACACAAGAACTAAGGGTCACCAAATGAAAATTAATAGGCAGCAGGTTTAAAAACAAACAAAAGGAAGTATTTCTTCACACAACACACAATCAACCCATGGATCTCTGCCAGCATAGGCGCTGACTACGTGGGTGCTCTGAGGCTGAAGCACCCATGGAAAAAAATTGGTAGGTGCTCAGCACCCACTGCAGCTCCCCACCCCGCCCCAGCTTACCTCCACCTCTGCTGCGAGTGCGCCACCGCGTCCTGCTTTTCCCCCCTCCCTCCCAGTGCTTGTGCCGCAGAACTGCTGATTCATGGGTCAGGGAGGGAGGGGGAAGGAGGAGGAACGTGGCTCGCTGGGAGAAGAGGCAGGGCTGGGGTGTGGATTTAGGGAGGGGATCCAATAGGGGCAGGGAGGGGGCAAAGTTAGGGCAAGGACTTTAGGGATGGGATTGGAATGGGGGCGGGGCCAGGGGCGGGGAAAGGGTGGAGTTGGGGCGGGGCCACAGAAAGGGGCAGGGGGCCGCGGGCACCCAGCAGCGACGGAGAAAGTTGGTGCCTATGTCTGCCAGAGGATGTTGTGAAGGCCAAGACTATAACTGGGTGCAAACAAAAAACAATGAACTAGATAAGTTCATGGCGGATAGGTCCATCAATGGCTATTAGCGAAGATGGGTAAGGATGGTTTCCCTAGCCTCTGTTTGCCCGAGGCTGGGAGTGGGCAGCATGGGATGGATCACTTGGTGATTGCCTGTTCTGTTCATTCCCTCTGGGGCACCGGGCACTGGCCACTGTCAAAAGACAGGATACTGAGCTAGATGGACCTTTGGTCCGACCCAGTATGGCAGTTCTTATGTTGGGTCAGAGAGGTTCTTTTCACCATCTCTCTGAATATCTGCCCAAATTATGAGCATCTGAAAAAAAAAATCTTAATTTGCATATGCTCTTGCTTTATTAAGGTTTTTATGCAAGACAACCTTTGCATTTCCTAACTTTCGAATGTTTAACTTTGCAACCTTAATGTTCTTTTAATGTAGTGTGTGTATACATGAAAACTAGAATCATACACAAATGGTTTTACCAAAGTGTACTGGCATATGTGGATATGGTATACATACACCCCCGGATATCTCTGTGCAGTTTCTATTTTAAAGAATGTAATACAGTTTTGCAGAATTCCTTCTCATTCAGAGAGCAACATAAAATCTTCTGTAATCAATTTCCCCAGCACATTCATTTACATCTGGCATCAATCCCTTTTAAGCATTACAATAATTAATGCTGAGCAAATAATTCATAACAATTGATTAATCAATTTTGCCTTGTTTTCTGTTTACTCAGATTGCAAAATTCTCAGCACATTATTCAAAATATTTTTGTAACTTTTTTAATATACTTACACACCTTGTATTTAATACCAAATTTTCTTTGTGCAGTCTTTGCTAAGTTTCTGCTTCTTTATGGCAGGGACCTATGTAAATAGGGTGACCAGGCAGCAAGTGTGAAAAATCAGAACAGCGGGTGGGGGAAAGGGGGGATAATAGGAGCCTATATAAGAAAAAGACCCCAAAATCGGGTCTGTTCCTATAAAAATTGGGATATCTGGTCACCCTATCTGTAAACTAGCCAATATCTCATGAATTTCAAAGATTAGACTCAATTGTACAATTCAAGATTCACTTGCAGCAAGTATTCTAGTTTAAGTTTCTTTATGAGTATTGATTCTATAAAGTTCCCCCACTCAAATTTTCAGAAAATGAAGAAAGGTCCATTTACATCATCAAGTTGATATTTTGAATTCAACTGACTTGCAGATTTTTTTTAAAAATATTCTCTCAACCCTAATAAAAAACTACAATGCAAGTACATTTTAATAGCTAGAGGGGAGTTAGATCCTGACATCTCAGGAATAATTAACAACTTATCTTTTAGGGGAGGAAATTCTGAGTAAGCCAGGGAGATAAATACTACAGTAAAATTTTCAGAAAGAGCAGGAGGAGGCAGCAAGTATTTTATAGAGCTGTTAAGAGCCTTTTAACAGCTTTAGAAGTACTTTACATCACATAGGCCTTGTCTACACTACGAGAGTAGTTCGATTTTACTTGCATCGAATTTTTGTAATCGATATTGCAAAGTCGAGCGTGTGTGTCCACACTAAGGACAGTAATTCGACTTTGTGCGTCCACACTAACGGTGATAGCGTCGACATTCGAAGCGGTGCACTGTGGTCAGCTATCCCACAGTTCCCGCAGTCCCCTCTGCCCATTGGAATTCTGGGTGTAGCCGGCAATGCCTTCTGGGTAACAAAATGAGTCGAGGGTGCTTTTGGGAAACTGTCGTCATCCGTCCATCACTCCCGCCCTCCCTCCCTGAAAGCGCCGGCGGGAAAACAGTTCGCGCGCTTTTCCAGTCATTGACAGCGCGGACGCCACTGTACTCCGAGCATGGAGCCCGCTGCGACCATCGCTGCAGTTGTGGCCGCTCTCAACGTCTCGCAGCTTATCATAAAGGTTTCCCTGAGGCAGATGCAGAAAAGTCAGGCAAGGAGGCTACGGCACCGCGGTGATGTCCTGAAGTCTGAGAGTAGCACAGACCTGTCAGAAAGCAGGCGACCCAGCGCCGAGGACATCACAGTGGCAATGGGTCATGTTGATGCCGTGGAACGGCGATTCTGGGCACGGGAGACAAGCACTGAGTGGTGGGACCGCATAGTGCTGCAGGTCTGGGATGAATCCCAGTGGCTGCGAAACTTTCGCATGCGGAAGGGAACTTTCCTGGAACTTTGTGAGTTGCTGTCCCCTGCCCTGAAGCGCAGTGACACCCGGTTGCGAGCTGCACTGAGTGTACAGAAGCGAGTGGCCATAGCCCTGTGGAAGCTTGCAACGCCAGACAGCTACCGGTCAGTCGCGAACCAGTTTGGGGTGGGCAAATCTACCGTGGGGGTTGTTGTGATGCAAGTAGCCAAGGCAATCGTTGATGTACTGCTGCCAAAGGTAGTGACCCTGGGAAACGTGGAGGCGATCATAGATGGTTTCGCAGCGATGGGATTCCCAAACTGCGGTGGGGCCATAGATGGAACTCACATCCCTATCCTGGCACCGGACCACCAGGCCACCCAGTACATTAACCGAAAGGGCTACTTTTCCATGGTGCTGCAAGCACTGGTGGACCACAGGGGACGTTTTACCAACATCTACGTGGGATGGCCGGGCAAGGTTCATGACGCTCGTGTTTTCAGGAACTCTGGTCTGTTTAGATGGCTGCAACAAGGTATTTACTTCCCGGACCACAAAATAACTGTTGGGGATGTGGAGATGCCTATAGTCATCCTCGGGGACCCAGCCTACCCGCTAATGCCCTGGCTCATGAAGCCCTATACTGGCGCCCTGGACACTGAAAAAGAACTCTTCAACTACCGGCTGAGCAAGTGCAGAATGGTGGTGGAGTGTGCTTTTGGCCGTCTCAAGGGGAGATGGAGAAGCTTACTGACTCGCTGTGATCTCAGCGAAACCAATATCCCCATTGTTATAGCAGCTTGCTGTGTGCTCCACAATCTCTGTGAGAGCAAGGGGGAGACCTTTCTGGCGGGGTGGGAGGTTGAGGAAAATAGCCTGGCTGGTGATTACTCACAGCCAGACAGCCGGGCGATTAGAAGAGACCAGCGGGAAGCGCTGTGCATCCGGGAGGCTTTGAAAGCAAAGTTCCTGAGTGAGCAGGGTAACCTGTGATTTTATAGTTTGTGTACTGAGAAGCTAAACCTGCCCCCGTTTCTTTACCCAGGTAATGTTGACTATCCTATCCAGTTACATACCCCCTTCACCCCCCCTCCAACACACGTGTCGAAATAAAAATAGTTCTACTTTGTTAAAGCACACCGTTTTCTTTAATACTGTTTTAGCGGGAATTTTTTAAAACTGGGACGCAGACTGTGGTGCGGGGCGGGTCTAGTGTTGTGATGCGAATGCAGCTTCTAAACTCAAGGATTGACAGGCTCCGCTGCGGTGGGATGCTTGTTTCAACGGAGCCTGTCACCCCTCCTGATCGGGACTGTGTGTATGGGAGGTCTATTTGACTTTGTGGCAGGGGGAGGACGGTTACAGATCCCATGCTGTGTGGCTCTGTGATCCTGTCTAAGGACCGGCGCTTAAGATCTGTAACTGCCCTCCCCCGCCACAAAGTCACAGAGCAACCCACCCCCCCCAACATTACATCAAAACAACCTCCCAGACTAACCGGGGCAACTAGTCACTGCATCACTGCACTGTGTATGTGCCCTGCTGCTGTGCCTGCCCCCGACTATGTACCCTGCCAAAGGAGACTGTCCTGTCCAATTTCCAACCCCCTTTCCCCTCCTCCTCCAAAAGAACATGATTGAAACAGTAGTTAACAGAAACGAATTTTTTATTATCAACTACACATGGCATTGGGAGGTGAAACTTGGACGTGGGCTTGTGTCAGGCGGGAAGGAAAGAACTTTTCAAATTTTGGGAAATGAGAGCCTTCTGCTACTAGAGCTCTCTGCAGGGGTGGAGTGAGAGTTAGCAGGGACTCTGCCGCCTCTCCTTCTTTGCACTTTGGGTGAGGTGGGTATGGGACTTGGTGGCGGGGGAGGGCGGTTAGAGATGGACTGCAGCGGGGCTCTGTCCTCCTGCCTCCGTTCCTGCAGAACATCCACAAGGCGCCGGAGCGTGTCCGTTTGCTCCCTCAGTAGTCCAAGCAGCGTTTGAGTCGCCTGCTGGTCTTCCTGCCGCCACCTCTCCTCCCGATCCATGTTGGCTTGGTGCATTCGGGTCAAGTTCTCCCGCCACTGGGTCTGCTGTGCTGCCTGGGCTTGGGAAGAGGCCATAAGCTCAGAGAACATGTCCTCCCGTGTCCTCTTCTTCCTACGCCTAATCCGCGCTAGCCTCTGGGAGTGTGATTCCAGGCTAGGTTGTGAGACAGTCGCAGACGGGGCTGTGGAAATGGGAAAAAGGGAGTGAATTCCTCTGAAAGATAAATGTAGTTGTGAACAAAGAACATAGTCTTTCTCTGTGAACAAGACCATGCACAGCACCTTTCACATGCGCACTCAGCACAAGGTCGAATTCTCGGCCTTCGCATTCTGTGCCTGGGGTCTTGAACAGCACATTTGAGAAGCGAGGCAGCACAACGGAATTTCTGTTGCAGGCAGACATGGTAAGCCGTACACTTGTGGCAGTTTAAAACTTTTATATTACCACTGGCCTCATTTCACATTTAAATCAATGTCAGTCCCTGCTGCCAGCAATCCGGCAAGCGGGAACTCTGCCCCTGTCCCACCCCCTCGCGGCTGTCCCCGGGAATGATCCCTTTCGGCTGCCCCTCTCCCGCCTCCACCGCGTGGCTGCAAACCAGCGGTGACAGTTCTGTAAAGGAACGGGAAAGCAGTCCCAACACTAACATTCCCCTACCTAATTAAAAGCAGGTCACCATGGCCGACATCACCCTGATGAGGATCTCCGAGAGCGACAAAGAGAGAATGCTCCGGGAAAGCCTCCAAAGACCAGGGCCGTATGCCGCCCTGCTGTGCAGAGCAATGATCCCCGAGTACCTGATAATCTCGTGGCGCGGCAACGTGTCGTACTTCGGAGGACCCAATAAGGCCGCTCTCCCCAAGAACCTCATGCAACGGCTTTCAAGTTACCTCCAGGAGAGCTTCATCGAGATGTCCCAGGAGGATTACTGCTCTATCCCCGCACATATAGACCGCATTTTACTGTAGCTGCAGTAGCAGGGAATACACAGTAGAGCGGCTTGTGCAGGACAATCACTGAAAACCGGACATTGCTAGATTTCTTTTCAAAACTTGCACTGCCCCTTACTAAACCGTTAAGCGCCTAGGGCACACTAATCATGAACAACCCATTCTTTTAATTGTTAATATTCCTGTTTTGTTAAAAATAAATGTTTAGATGTTTACAACACTTACTGGCTGATCCTTCACCAGATTCTGTGTCCGGGGTAATGGCTGGGGACGCTTCGTAGGGGATCTCTGTAAGAGTGATGAAGAGATCCTGGCTGTCGGGGAAATCAGCGTTGTGAGAGCTGCCAACTGCCTCGCCCTCCTCATCTCCTTCCTCATCTTCCCCGTCCCCTAACATGTCTGAGGAACCGGCCGTGGACAGTATCCCATCCTCAGAGTCCACGGTCACTGGTGGGGTAGTGGTGGCGGCAGCACCGAGGATGGAATGCAGTGCCTCGTAGAAACGGGATGTCTGGGGATGGGATCCGGAGCGTCCGTTTGCCTCTTTGGTCTTCTGGTAGCCTTGTCTCAGCTCCTTGATTTTCACGCGGCACTGCGTTGCATCCCGGCTGTATCCTCTCTCTGCCATGTCTTTAGAGATCTTCTCGTAGATCTTTGCATTCCTTCTTTTGGATCGCAGCTCGGAAAGCACGGACTCATCGCCCCACACAGCGATGAGATCCAAGACTTCACGATCAGTCCATGCTGGGGCTCTCTTTCTATTCCCAGACTGCACGGCCATCACTGCTGGAGAGCTCTGCATCGTTGCCAGTGCTGCTGTGCTCGCCACGATGTCCAGACAGGAAATGAGATTCAAACTGGCCAGACAGGAAAAGGAATTCAAATTCAAATTTTCCCGGGGCTTTTCCTGTGTGGCTGGTCAGAGCATCCGAGCTCGCACTGCTGTCCAGAGCGTCAACAGAGTGGTGCACTGTGGGATAGCTCCCGGAGCTATTAGCGTCGATTTCCATCCACACCTAGCCTAATTCGACATGGCCATGTCGAATTTAGCGCTACTCCCCTCGTCGGGGAGGAGTACAGAAGTCGAATTAAAGAGACCTCTATGTCGAACTAAATAGCATCGCAGTGTGGACGGGTGCAGGGTTAATTCGATTTAACGGCGCTAACTTCGACATAAACGCCTAGTGTAGACCAGGCCATAGTCGCTTTTAGCACCAAAAACTTCCTTTGCTACTGGAGGGGCAGGACTGAAATGGTCTTTCAGGCAAGGAGCTGTAACAGAAATTTCTTTCACTTGAAATAGTACTGGGCCAGTTGGTCCACTCCCATATGAAAAAAAGACAGTGGAAAGGACTTGAGAGGACTTCCTGGCTGAGATTTTCCCTCATATTTCCATTTGGGAATGAGTTTGGTGTTGTCTTTCTGCAAGGGGCAAAGTTAATCAATTACCTGAAAGGCCAAGGCCATTTGTGTAGAAATCTTGTACAGTACGGCTGAAACAACCCCGGCCACAGTGACCACTTCCCTCCCCAGCTACTCTTCAGTAGCATGGCCCCAGGGATTTCTCTCCCCCCCCCCCCACCCTGCATTTTCTTTATATTTCTCTCCTGTCAGCAGTTCTGGTTACAGCTCCCATCTTCACTCTTGTTCTTCCCCCTGCCCCGCCCCATTGCTCCATCTTTTTTCCACCATCTATATTGTCCTTATAGCGCTATCAGTCTTCTACCATCCACTCATCTCTTTCCCCAGGCCCATAAGCCTCTCCAAGCATTTCTCTGCCCTAATCTAACCTTTGCCCCTTCTCCTAACTACATTTTCTGCCTTCTCAGACCAGCCAATTATCTTTCCCCCAATCCATTTTAATCTCTCCAGCTCAGCTCCCCATATATCCCATGTCCCCCTTACACCCTCTTTTCCTCCATAAATCCATCCTCTGGCAGCCAGAATTCCATAATGTATCTCCTATGTAACCCGATAAATCAACTCTCTGTTCCCCCAATCAACCGATTATCTCCCCGCTCCCCAGGCTCTCAATCTTCTCAGTTAATTCTCTCATCTCAAATCCATATCTGCCCCACACCACAGCTCAGTACCTCCTATATAACCACTCCCAGCAGATTTTTCCTTGGCTCTCTTTAGGCCTGACCCACCCACTTCCCAGCAAAACTGATCCTGTGTCCCCCTCCAACTTACCAACAAGCTTCTTTTCACTCTGCTTCACAGGAGGGTCTCAGCAGCTAAATCCCTGCTCCCCAGGGCTGGGCTCTGTGATTATGTTAGGGGAGGCGAGGGGAGAACAGGCCTGCGTGATAGGTATTCCCCAGGCTGGGCCCATCTGCAGCCAATGGAGCACTAATCCTGCTCCTTCCGACCATTCTCTGTGCACCAGCAGAGTAGCCAGAGCAGTACCCTCTCCCCAGACAAGTGAGGCAACCGACAGCCGTCAGAAATGTCGCCGAGGCAGCTGCAGCTCAGCACACTCGCTCACTGCTCCCACACAGGAAGCTGTTGCTGAGCTCTCAGAGCTGTAAGGGAGGAGGCCCTCCACAGATCAAGAGGCCTGGGCTCACCAAGTCATTATGATGTTTAACACACATGCACTTCTGCATGTAAAAAAGAGTTGCTCTATATTCAGAAGGCCAAATGAGAGAATCCTTATTCAATCCTGTCAGTCTAACCAACTGTCATGGGGCACACTCACCACTAGAGGCACTTCCTTGTGGCCACATCCGGGGATTAGCTCCACTCTGCTCCAACACCACTTTTCTTGCCCCATGATCTCTGTCTCTGAGACTCAGCCCTCCAGCCAGGTCACTATATAGTCTTCTCCTTCTAGCATATGACAATCCCATTGGATCAGCAGCCTGCTAGCCATTCCAGTCAGCCTTCTAGTCTGAGGCTAGGTCCAGTGCCACTTTCCCAGCAGCTGGTAAGGGACCCCAGACCTGCCCACTACTCCAGGTTCCAGTCCAGGGACCCTATATTTGGCAACTGTGCCAGTCGCTTTCCCTCAGACCCTGTTGCTCTCTCCCTAGACTCCTTCCTACAGCCCTCTCCCCAGCCTGTTCCAACTTAACTCCCTCCTCTCAGCTGCAGACTACTGAACTCCATAGCCTCAAACACACCTCCCCACTCCCAGGGAGGGACTACAACCCATTTCCGTATAGCTCCTTTCTATTGCCAACTTGCTGGCTTTGAACCTGCTCTTCCACAGCTGGGGCTCCATTTTCAATCAAACCTTCAGTCTCTGGCTCTTTTCTAGATGCAGCCTATCAGGTTAATTATCCTAATTTAACCTGCTCTGCCTTGTTTCGGTTAGACACCCCATCACACCAACTCTCCAAGAAGTCAGTGAAAGGTTTGAGTAAAGTGTATTCATTTGGAAAACAGAGCATGATTTCAGGATTTTGCAATAAATTACTAAATAGATATAATCATCAGGTAAATTTTCAAGAGGGCTGAGGCCTGGGCTTCTCACTGTGGAGTGCAGTCAGCTATTTAGCCACTCAAGTACTCAATTTTAGGTTCACAAACCCAGCTGCAGATGCAAACCTGGTGACTGCTCTTCTGAAAGTGTACCTCTATGTGCAGGTTACATTCTTAGCAAAAGCCAGCCTTGACAGCAGTAGGTTAATTTTGCCCAAAAAAAGTGGCTATGGGAGAGATAGAACACTTCATCAAAATAACACAAGCTCACCTGAAGAGCCCAACATCTCCTGTCCTCCCACCCTCATAGTGCTCCAAAACTATCCCGCTCACCCCTCCTCCCAAGTGTCCAGTTTTTAATCCCTCTTCCTGCAAATCCCTCCCTCTATATCCTCCCCATTAGCCCTCACTCCCCAAACACCCCTTCAGCTAGTCTGTCCTGTGAAACACTGCACTTCACCTACCCTCAATCATTCTACCCTGCCCTGAGTTTAAGCCTTTGCTAAACACCCCCCTTCCATTTATTCCTGGTCACGCCCCACTTCATCCAACACTGCTTTGCACCCAGCCTCTCACTGAAGCTTACTCTGTGCCCCCAAAACCCAACTTCTGACTTTCCCTCTTCTGACCCTCAGCAGACCCCCCCATCCTCCCAGCTCCCCCATTCTCACCTCTTCCTCTCTGCCTCCCTCCTTCCCCTCCAAGTACCAACCTGGGGCCTCTTCCAATCACAGCTCCCTTTTCCAAGGGTCCCCAGTGCCCTCCTGCCCTCTCCCATGGGGCCTCAACCCCCTGGTCTCCTCCTTGTACCTGTTCTAAAAGGGGGGATGCTGCAGAGCTTAAAGGTGTAGCACCCAGGGCCAGCTGAGGAAGAAAACCTGTAGGCAGGGGCTGAGCCAGCTGCAGATGAGGGAGTCTCTCTCATTGCACTCTCCTGCCTGCCCAGCAGAGACTCAGAGCATCTCCTATTGGCAGGAGGCTACCATGCAGTTGTTTTCCAGCAGTGGGGGCTGAGCACTGCTACCCTTTGCCCCCACTATTTTCCCTCTTCAGAAAGAAATCTGGTTGGGGAAGGTTCCCCCTTTACAATTGCACCCATGCCTAGCACAGTGTTTAACTATATTACCTTTTCCTCAATCAAAAGTTAGCTCTTCGAATCATCCCAAATGAACTGAGCTTTGCCATGTCTTAGGCTTTGGCAGAGCAGGCTGGGTTAGTTGACTCAAGTTCTCTCTTCTTTCTGTTAGGTGTGGAGTAAGGGACTTCCTGACTACAACACATTTTTCTCTCCTGAATTCCCCAGTTCCACTGTGTGCCATTTTTAACAAAGCAAAACAGATGCCAGCAGAGTGCCTTTGGGAGCCACTTTGGCTCTCTTCAAACTGGTGTTTATTCTGTGCTCTTACTACTACCACCTTTCTCCCATGGCCCTTTACAAAGTGCATTCCACTAAAAGAGACAGTAATCTCCCTGGAGCTATGGTGTTAACCAGGTTATGCTTCCACCTGTAAATGAAATATTAGCATAATTCATCTTTTTACCTTTGAGCAGTTTATTATTCCCTGTTATCTTCCAGGGGCATTACATCTGCCATAACGACCATGCAGAAATGTGCATATAATCTTGTGCACTAATTTTATACTTCAAGTTGTTAGAGTCCCTTTCAGGAATACTTTTTCAGTAGAATTTTCTTGAAATGGAAAACAGGAAGTCTGGACCAGTTTGGATAAGATAAATCAACAACCTTCCAACTGGGAAACTTTAGTGTTAGATTAAGGGAAGTAGCATGATAAGCAAAGGGAGCACAAAACATTGTCAAAAGACCAAAATTCTAATCACAGCTCTGACAATAGTTATTTTGTAGCCTTGTGCAAGTCACTCAATGAGGTTTACTAATCTGCAAATTGAGAACAATGATACCCACTTTGAAAAGTACAGGCAAAAGGCAAAATATAGAAGGGCTATGTATTTTTAAGGTTCTGGTTGTAAGCTCTCTGATAGTAATCCAGGCGCTTTAAAAAAAAAAAAAAGCATTCAAAACAGTTTGGTTAACTTAAAAATAATCCTTGTTTCAGATGGCAGCAGAAAATGAGCTCATTGGGCTTTGCAAAACATTCAGATGAGGCATGTTTGTTTTACTACTATTCTCTCTATTTTCAATAAAACTTGTTAAAGAAGAATACAGTTGTGGAGTTTGCCTCAAAGAGATGAGAATCAGACTAAGAAAAGGTGCTGAAGGATAATGGGTTTCTGGAGTCTAACCCAAACATTTGTGGTCTTGGTAAGACCGGACAGAGGTGTACTCAGCGTATTGCAAAGGGCTGTGGCAGGCAGCCTAAATACCAAGGAGAAGACACGATTTGGCGGGGATGTTGGGGATATTATCCCAATGTAAATCCATTCCTTCTCTGACACTTGAGCCAGTTACACAAACCTCTTTATATCTCAGTTTTCCCCATCTGTAAATCTGGGATAAAAATACATGTATACCAGTACCTCCCTTATCAAGAGTGTCGCAAGTATTACTTGGTAATATTTGTACAGTACCTTAAAGTTATTGGTGGGATATAAATGCTAAGTAGAATTATAAAAAAGCATGACCTAATGAATTTCAGCCCAGTTTTTATATGAAATTTGTTTAGATAAGCATCCAAACATTTGGATTCTTATCCAACACACAGACCTCAGACATTTGAGATTTGCCTAAAGTTAGTCATTATAGTAGCTTTAAAAAAAAAAGCTTTGTAGAATGACTAGTACTGTGTTTCCATTGCCGTGAGTTACTTGGTAAATAATCTTTAAAATTTAACCAGAATTCATGTATACATTCCTAAATGTATTGCAGAAGTTCAAGATTCACTGAAACACTTGTAAGAGGTCCATTATAAAATTAAACCACTTTGTCTGTATCCCTTCAAATCAGTTTATATATACAAAAAAAAATCAATTCTAAACATTTTACTGGCCAAGATGTGACATTTTCCTTTTTTATAATATTAAAAAATGCAAGCAGAAAATGCCATGTAACTTAGGTGATCAGTTGCACACCTACAAATAATGAAGAGTGAATAATGAAAGACATGGGCACATTCTTGCAGTATCTATGTGGGAACACCTGTGCCATCATGAAGCCATTTGTGTTACCATTTTAAACAATTTTTTTTTCATTTTGATGTTGAGTCAGATATCTGGATAGCTATCCATTGCTTCTAGAGCTAATGCAATTAGCAAAGCTTTAAAAAAGTTTCATACATATGGTTGCATATTTAAAGAAAAAATTATATTGACTACAGCAGTCCTTCTCAAGACAGCATATATAAGCAACTGAAATTGGAGATAAATCTGTTACTAAGAATGAAAAATTACAGGTCAAATTCATCCCTGGTTTAATTTCATTAAAACCAGTGGATTTTCCATGAACAGAGTTTGATTTATAAAAATTAATTATTCAAACATGTTCAACAGATATTTTCTGCCAACACATTTCATCCTATTGGTCGTTCATAAACTATGTGCTTCAGCTATGGCACTAATTCTGCAAGCTATTTTCATACAGGTGCCCTGCATTTCCATTGAGTTCCATTGACTTTTCTGGAGCTTAATGATGGCACAGGTGATCACATAGTTACTGCAAGAATGGGCCCATGTCTTTGATTTTTCACTGTTCATTATTTGTAAGTGTGCAACCTTGGGGGATTTGTCCTGCTTTGAGCAGGGGGTTGGACTAGATGACCTCCTGAGGTCCCTTCCAACCCTGATATTCTATGATTCTATGAAACGGTCACCTAAGTTACATGGCATTTTGGGTTTTCTGCTTGGATGACCTATTTAAAAAAAAACAACAAGATGGCCATACAAACATTTCCACTGGGAACTTTCACACAAACATATCTGCATGGGTGTTCTTGAGACTTTCAACTTTTTCCTGAAGATATAATGAAGCACTGTGCTGGGAGATATGAAACCCTGCAATTCTCCTGAGAAGAGTGTAACAATTGTGCTAAATTGTAGCAAGTTTTTTGCTGTGGTCACATGCTCTGAGGCGATTATGCTGAGACTACCTAGCTTTTAGTTACTAAATTCTAGGTGTAAAATCCAGGTTTCTGGAAATAGAAGATCACATTCACCTACTGTACAGGTAGCCTGCACCTCATTCATGTTGAGATATATATGTTAACAAGTTACAACTAAGTGTAACAGATGGAAGTTATTTAAATTATATAATAATTGCATTTTGTTCAATAAAGGGTCAGACTGTCTACTAGATAAACCATTTTTAGAGGGAAAAAGTTGATTTCTAACAAACACTGGTTTGTTGTTGAAGATACAGTACAATATAGTTTACCACTTTGGTATCCTAAATTTGATCCTTTTTTCTTCATAATTCAATATGAGCAATATGTTTAGTCTTGCAGCTCTTGTATTATCAGTCCCATTGAAATCAATTGGAGTACTCACTTTTATTAGGGCTGAAGAAACAAGGCCTTACATTATAAAATATTGTCAAGATTGCTACTGTTGTATCTATAGAAGTGCCTGCTGAGATTTCATGATTCAGAAAGGTATGGCTCAGCTTAGAACATCAGCAATACAATGGCTGTTGGGGACACCTGAAAGTGACCTGCTCTTTTCAGGTGTGCTTAGAGCCAGTTCACACTAGTAGGTAAAGATCATACCGTGTGTGACCCAAACCAAGATAGGTTAAACTACCCACACAAGCTTCCAGCTTAAAAACTGGTTTTAGTTGTTAGACTGACACAATGTTTGGAGTCACAAAGGAAAATTATATGTATAGTCAGGGTGACTATTACACTGTCCAGAATGGTTCAACACAGAGAGCCAACCTCAGGGCAAACTATAAAAAAAAAAAAAAAAAAAAAAAAAAAAAAAGCAGGGCATACACCTCAAACTAGTGGTATGTTCTATAATTTGATTTCACCAACCCAGTAACAGTTGTGAACTCCTGAAGCACTATATCAAGTCTTACCATGGAGTCACAGGTAGTCCCCTTGGGCACTCCAGTCTATCTTGCTACCCAGGACTTAGGGATAAATGGTCACTTACATCAAAGATCACAAAATATTTAGGTTCCTCCCAGTCTCGAGATGCTACTCACTCACCCCACATCAATTTGTACCTTAGATCTCACAGCAAAAACAGTGCTTGTAGCCAATCCTATAATAATTAAGATTTATTAACTGGGGGGGATGGGGGATCATATAATTGTAGGAGTGGAAAGGACCTCAAGAGGTCTTCTAGTCCAGTCCCCTGCACTCAAGGCAGGACAAAGTATGATCTAGACCATTCCTGACAGGTGTCTAACCTGCTCTTAAAAATCTCCAATGATGGAAATTCTACAACCTCCCTAAGCTATTTATTCCAGTGCTTAACCATCCTGAAGTTAGGAAGTTTTTCCTAATGTCCAACCTAGACCTCCCTGGCTGCAATTTAAGCCCATTGCATCTTGTCCTACCCTCAAGGTTAAGAACAAAAAAATTTCTCCCTCCTCCTCCTCACAGCCTTTTATGTACTTGAAAACTTATGTCCCCTCTGTCTTCTCTTTTCCAGACTAAACAAATCCAATTTAAAAAGAAAAATAAATCTTCCCTCATAGGTCATGTTTTCTAGACCTTTAATCATTTTTGTTGCTCTTATCTGGACTTTCTCCAAATCTTTCTGAAATGTGGTGCCCAGAGGTGGACACCATACTCCAGTTGAGGCCTAGTCAGTGTTGAGTAGAGCAGAAGAATTACTTTGGGTCTTGCTTACAAGACTGCTGCTCTTACATCCCAGAATGATGTTTGCTTTTTTGGCAACAGTATTACACTCTTGACTCATATTTAGCTTGCGATCCACTATGATGTCCGATCCTTTTTTGCAGTACTCCTTCCTAGGCAGTCATTTCCCATTTTGTATGTGTGCAACTGATTGTTCCTTCCTAAGTGGAGTACTTCGAATTTGTCCATAGTGAATTTCATCCTATTTACTTCAGACCATTTCTCCAGCTCATTTTGAATTTTAATCCTATGATCCAAAACACTTGCAATCCACCCACACCCTTCATCTTGGTATCATCCACAAACTTTATAAGTGTACTTTCTGTGCCATTATCTAAATCATTGATGAAGATATTGAACAGAACCAGACCCAGAACTGATCCCTGTGGGACCCCACTCAATATGTCCTTCCAGCTTGACTGAGAACCACTGATTACACTCTGGGAATGGTTTTCCAGCCAGTTAGGCACCCACCTTATAGTACAACCTAGATGGAGCTATTTCCCTAGTTAGTTTATGAGAAGGTCATGCGAGACAGTATCAAAAGCATTCCTAAAGTCAAGATATAACATCTATTCTCCCCCCCCCCCCGCCCCAATCCACAAGGTGTGTTATCCTGTCAAAGAAAGCTATTAGGTTGGTTCAACAGGATTTGTTCTTGGCAAATCCATGCTAACTGTTACTTATCACCTTATTATCTTCTAGGTGTTTGCAAATTAATTGCTTAAGTATTTTCTTCATTTTCTTTCCAGGTACTGAAGTTAAGACAATTGGTCTGTAATTCCCCAGCTTGTCCTTATTCCCATTTTTATAGATGGGCATTATATTTGCCCTTTTCCAGTCTTCTGGAATCTCTCCCATCTTCCATAACTTTTTGAAGATAATCACTAATAGCTCAGATAGCTCCTCAGTCAGCTCCTTGAGTATTCTCAGATGTATTTCATCATGAAAACATCTAAATTGTCTCAGTAATTTTTAATCTGTTCTTTATCTATTTTCACTTCTGATCCCACCTCCTTTTCATTGGTGTTCATTAAGTTAGATGTCCAATTGCTACTAAACTTTTTGATGGAAAAAAAAAGTCATTAGTACTTCTTCCATTTCCACATTTTCTGTTATTTTTCTTTCGCCCCCCTCCCACCCCCATTGAGTAATGGGCCTACCCTGTCCTTGGTCTTCCTTGTGCTTCTAATGTATTTCTAAAACATTTTCTTGTTACCCTTTATGTCTGTAGCTTGTTTAATCTCATTTTGTCCCTACATACTTGTGTAATTTGTTTATATTCATCCTTTGTAACTTGATCTAGTTTCCACTTTTTGTATATTCTTTCTGGAGTTTCAGATCATTGAAGATTTCTTTGTTAAGGCAGGGTGATCTCTTGCCATACTTCCTATCTTTCCTATTCAGGGGGATGTTTGCTCTTCTGCCCTTAATAATGTCTCTAAAATCTGACAACTCTCATGAACTTTTCCCCCACTTAGACTTGCTTCCCTGAGTTTGCTGAAGTGTGACTTCTTGAAATCCATTCTCTCTATTTTGCCGTTTTCTCTCCTACTATTCCTTAGAATCATGAACTCCATAGGGCTGACTTCCCCTCTGCCCTGTGGGTGCTTGACCTCCCCCCCCGCCAAGTACCCATCCCTGCACCACCTCCTCCCCTGAGTATGCCACATCCCCACTCCTCCTCCCTCCCGGAAAGTCCTAAGCGCTGCCAAACAGCTGTTAGGCTGCAGGCAGGAAGCACTGGGAGGGGGAGGAGCGGGGACACGGCCTGCTCAGTGGAGGAGGCAGCGGCAAGGAGGGGATGGGGGGAGAACTTGGTTGCCAGTGGCTGCGGAGCACCTGCTAATTTTTTCCCATGGGTGCTCCAGGTCCGCAGCACCCATGGAGTCAGTGCCTATGATGAACTCTATCATGTCATGATCACTTTCACCCAAGCTGTCTTCCACTTGGAAATTCTCAACCACTTCCTCCCTATTTCTCAGAAATGAAATCTAGAACAGCCTCTCCCCTGGTGGATTGCTCCACCTTCTGAGAGAGTTATTTACAGCTTAAAGCAGGCAACTTATATACACAAAGGAGTTACAGATGACGGTTCCAAGAGGGGACAGATGTATCATTCTGTCAGCACTGAATGTTTTTTAAGGTGAACCCAAGTTGACCCGGGGATCTCTGCTTTTGTTTCCTTGCTCCCAGGGCTTTGGAGCGGAGCCCGGAGCTGGAGCGTGGAGCAGCTCCGGAGCAGTGGAGCTGCAGGTTTTTGCCTGGAGCTGGAGCACAGCTCCAAAGCCCTGCTTGCTCCAACCCTGTGACAGTCCAAACAAAAATAAAAATTCATCTTTATTTCCCTCTTCCAGAATCCAAACTGATGAGTTGAACACTTCTGCACATAAACTGCATAGGGGAAGTTAGCAAAGTCTTTATATGGTGATGTTTCAGAATGGCCAACTTAGTTCTGATAGTCCTCCTTGATGGTCGAGGGAACCACTCCCGGTGTCTGAGTTGACAAGAGCAGGCTTTTTTACAGTTATAAAGCAAAAAACTTACATATTTCCTTATAACATGGGATACAGACACAAGAAAGATTAGTACATTCGGCAATTTACAAGTATTTTTATAGAGTCTAAACACATCCTGACAAGTCTAACACCTATCTTGAATACTAACATTCAGGTGAGCAGATCTGATTTCCAGCTATGAATTTGTCAGTGCTCAGCTGGTGCAAGAGCTGGCAACTGGTCTACCAGCATCCATGACATTTTCTCTTAAGGTATTCACAAATTAGTGTGACTCCGTTACTGACAACAAAGCTGGATAGATAAGTAGGACAGCAATCTGCTCCTGATTGAATTCCCAGTTTCCTAATTCCAATGCATGATTCTTTCAGTTGCCCTTATTCTGACACATTGGAAAGGTTACTCACCCTAGCTTATTTCAGAAGGGTTTTTATAAATTGTTCTCTTCTTCCCCTCTAGTTTTAGATAGAGTATGATTTTATACAGAGTAGAGTAAACTGGTGGGATAACTAAACAGAAAAAAAATACAAAGGTAGTCTACAAGTTCCCTCCCCTCTCCTCCAAGAAATAGATTACAAGAAAGCAAATAAGGTAACAAAAGCAGAAAAGGAAGCAAAAGATTCTGGAGCTCGAGATTTATCCCAGTCCCTGATTATGGGTGTGCAGCTTGTCTTCCAAGCAGCCAATTCATAATCAGTCCATCTGTGCAAGGGTGGGGAAGGAACTGAACTGAGGTGAACCCTTTGTTCAGTGGAGATCACTTAGAACCTGTGCACCCTGTCACAAACTCTCAATATTAGTCATGGCTGCTTTTTTTTCTTCCTGTGAAGTGGCCAGTGCTGCTTTTCCACATTGGTGAGATGAAATCTCTTCATGACTATATACAATATCCTGGGGAACGGACAGGATATAACATCTTGTTCCTCCCTGAGGTCTATTTATCTTCAGGAGCTTCTGTAAAGATTCCAGTAGAGAAAGTGCCTCCTAGTGCTCAGCGTTCCTCACCAATGTGTCACTCTTAGAAGAATCCCATCTTCTGATTATTTCTGCCATGTAAAGGTCCTGAGGGGGCCTATTGATACATCATTCAAGCCTGAGTTAAGGCACCAGCAGCAACTCATAATGAGACAGCACAAACTGCACAAGGAGCAGACTCTTGAGGGCATTTGTTTCACATGATGCCATGAAGTCAAGCTATTTCTGGCTACAAAATGCTCATACAGGATATTGCTTCTTTGATAAATAAAGCTGTGTGTCCTACTTATGTGGAACAAATACCTACTCCATTTTATTGAAAATCAGAGTGTGCTTGAGTGAGGATTAATGATTTGGCCCAGAATGAGGACTACTTCCTGAACAAACCGCAAATAATTGGACAGTGGGATTGCCCTATGCAAGTGCTTTCCTTTTGAAACCACCTACCTGACCATTAAAAGAACAGGAGTACTTGTGGCACCTTAGAGACTAACAAATTTATTAGAGCATAAGCTTTCGTGGACTACAGCCCACTTCTTCGGATGCATATCCGAAGAAGTGGGCTGTAGTCCACGAAAGCTTATGCTCTAATAAATTTGTTAGGCTTGGTCTACACTACCCCCCTAATTCGAACTAAGGTACGCAACTTCAGCTACGTGAATAACGTAGCTGAAGTCGAAGTACCTTAGTTCGAACTTACCTTGGTCCACACTTGGCAGGCAGGCTCCCCCGTCGACCCCGCGGTACTCCTCTTGCCGAGCTGGAGTACCGCAGTCGACGGCGAGCACTTCCGGGTTCGACTTATCGCGTCCAGACTAGACGCGATAAGTCGAACCCAGAAGTTCGATTGCTAGCCGCCGAACTAGCGGGTAAGTGTAGCCAAGGCCTTAGTCTCTAAGGTGCCACAAGTACTCCTGTTCTTTTTGCGGACACAGACTAACACGACTGCTACTCTGAAACCTACCTGACCATTGTAATTTATGAAAAATATCATGCTCATATAACTAGGTAGAACATTTACATGATAAAGATATTCCCTAGTCAATGTGCTTCAGTCCTGACCAGTCCTCTAGGTGTGAGAAAGTAATTCACTCCCCCTGCCTACTCAGTGATTGACCGCTGCTCTCAGATTAGTAACAAGGGAACAATTAATTGTCCTTTTTATATTTGTATCTATGCAATGAGAACAATTTGTTTGTGTAGATTGTTTTACTGCCCCTATGGGTGTGGTATCTGGATTGAAATCATCAAACGCCTTTTCCACAAGCCATCAAACAGCCATGAGATGATACCTTTCAAACACTACCAACCAAGTTGGATTTAAACCAGCAGTTTAGTAATCCAATCCCTTCCAGTGTATAAGGAGAGGACAGAAGGAAGGAGCATTCCCCTTGTAAAAATCTTTCCTACTTGAGTCTTGGTTTAAAGCTCTTAATTATATAAATTAAGACATGTATCAGAACAACGATTTCAATGAAAGGAGCATTGAAGGAACTGCAGTGTCAGATAATAGAATGGATTCAGTTGCTGGTCCTTACTCGGATTCCCTCTGTGGCTATTAATGTGACAATTGTATCTTCATTCCCCCATATGGAGAATACTGACCTACTCCACAGGGATATTTGACTAGAGCTGGGTGAATAATATGTTCCAAATAATTTATGAGGACACAAGACAAAACAAATTATATATAGTCTACAAACAAGTTGCAAAATTATTCAGTGTATTTAATATTTTAAAGTCATCCATGAGTTTCTTCAGATAATTCCAGATCTGTAGGTTTACAACTAGTTTGCTATTTTTGCAAAGTTTGGGCTGCATTTGTAAATGACATAGCAAGCCATAAAATATTCTCTTTGTTCCCTGATCGGATGATTTATGTCCAAACAACAACAGTGTGAATTTCAAACCTCACATACTAATGTAAAATTCACAAATTGAAATTTGCACTATAGTTGATTAGTTAAGGGCCAGATCCTCAGCTGGTGTACATTTCAGTGGAGTTATGATGGGGTTTGATCCTGTTCCCATTGAAGTTAATGGCAAAGGCCCAGATCCACATAGGTATTTAGGCTCCTGACTGCCATTGGATTTCAGTACATCTGTGGATCTGGGCTATACTCCTAATAGGGTTGCCAACTTTCTACTTGCACAAAACCGAACACCCTTGCCCCACCCCTCTTCCAAGGCCCTGGAATTTCACCAGAAAATAGAGCTGGGCAGAAACCTGGAACTATAACTGTTTGGAAGTTTTCAGAAGTCTCAAAATTTCATAAGTAGTGAAAACTTTTGCAATCCCCGTGTTACTCACTCCATCCCCCCTCCCTCTGTCGCTTGCTCTCCCTACCCTCACTCACTCATTTTCATAGGGCTGGGGCAGAGGTGCAGGCTCTGGGGTGGGGCCAGGGATGAAGGGTTTGGAGTATGAGGGGGGGGCTCTGGACTGAGGCAGAAGGTTGGGGTGTGGGAGGGGGTATGGACTCTGGGCTGGGGATGCAGGTTCTGAGGTGGGGCCACAAATGAGGGATTTGAGGTGCAGGAGGGTGCTCTGGGCTGGGATCAAAGGGTTTGGAGGGCAGAAGAGGGGAAATCAGGGCCGGGCAAGGGTGCAGGCTCCAGGCGGCACTTAGCTTAGGCAGCTCCTAGAAGCAGTGGCATGTCCCCCCTCTGGCTCCTAAGCAGAGGTGCAGCCAGGCAACTCTGTGCGCCACCCCCGAAGTTTCCGTTGGCAGGAACCATGGCCAATGGGAGCTGCAGAACTGGCGCTTGGGGCAGTTGCAGTGTGCGGTGCACCCTAGGCACCCCTATGCACAGAAGCCAAAGGAGGGACTTGCTTCCAGGAGCCGCACGGAGCCATGGCAAGCAGAGAGCCTGCCTTAGCCCCACTGACCGGACTTTTAACCACCCAGTCAGCAGTGCTGACCAGAGCACCAGGGTTCCTTTTCGACCAGGCCTTCTGGTTGAAAACTGGACACCTGGCAACCCTAACTCCTAATGACTTCAGTGGGTCAAGATCAAGCCCCAGAGGAGGATGTGGCCCACTATTTGAAATTTATTGATGGTGAATATTGAAACATTCAAGCTTAACATTTGCTTTCATTCATGATAGTAAAGCTCATTGACTAGAATAGTCACAGGAAATCAACACTGAAGCAGCAAAAACTCATTCACCATCCATTTGTTTAAACGTGTGAATAAGGAGATCTTGCTGTGCGGGAGTGAGAATTCACATGCTTGCACAGGGGGAGAGAGTTTTAAACTGGCAAGTTAGTAGCAGGCTGTTGACAAAGCAGGGGAGAAGCAGACCAGGGAGGAGCTGTGGATAAGAGCCAGTGAAGAGGAGCAGCGGGAGAGGAATGGGGAGCACAAAACATGGAGCAAGCCTGAAATGCCAGTTTACATGTTGGAGGGAAGTGGTGAGGAAGGACTCTGCCTGTGTGTACACGTGTAGAGGTTTACACCTCTAGAACATTTCAAATTTTCAGAAAAAAAAAAAAGGTGAAAAAATTTCACCAGAAAATAGAGATGGGCAGAAACCTGGAACTATAACTGTTTATGAAATTTTGAGACTTCTGAAAACTTCCAAGTAGTGAAAACTTTTGCAATCCCCGTGTTACAACCTGACCTAGTGCATTTCTGTATGGTCACCAGTCTGTCACAACCCCTGCTTACCATATTGGGTTTGGATAGCATAGAGTCACTATTTCTAGGTCTGGGTGTCTTGGCCCATTCCCAGGTTTCAACCGCATTTGACACCCTTCTTTGGGAAGTGGAATTCCCCTGTCCAGACACATACTATTTCCCCCCACCCCCCAAAAAACCAACCAAACAAAAACACCCAGCCTCAGTCTGAGCCTCCCCAGTTATTCTCTCATACACACACACAAAGTTCCACCTAAACTGTGGGCATTCTGGATTTCCAATTTAACCTGTTTGGAGACAACATGGTAGGAAAGCAAGGAACACAGGCTTAGCAAAGGTATTTCTTAACAGACACTATTACTGAAAGTACTAAAAAGAGTTAGAGGTCATTGACAACAACAAAAGTCCTGAGCTGCACCCTCCCCAGTCTGATTTCACCCCAGGAAGTTCTGTTAATGTTTCAGGCAAGCCAGAGCCCCTCCTGCCTTTGTGTGATGATGGTCAGCTCCCTGCTCAGAGCAGCACCATTGGCATGTCCCCAGCTGGAAACCTCCAACCCCCCTCCTCAGGCTTGCCACACCACTGTAGAAGACCCATTGTTCCAGGCAGGTAAGCCAGTTGTTGATAGTCATTCAAAGTTAATAGCCCTAGAAAACAGTTTTCATGGCTTCTCCATGATCATCCTTCAGTGAGATATCATGCCCTTCTCCTGGTCAGGACACTGCCTGGAATTCAATACAATAAGCTGCCATCAGGAATGTTTAGACATGTGTTTACCACACAATATAAAAAGGGATTTCTCAATAAAAAATGGAGCTCACAGTTGGACACAGACTTATCCCACATGAACCTCTCTGCCTTTAATACATTCACATAATCTTCCAACCAGCGCTAGAGTGGAGCAAGCATCCACATGTGTGTGGCATATATACAGTCAGTTTGTATGCATTGCAAGTATGGAAAGAGTGGCCTGGGAGTGGTGGTCAGTGTGTGCTGGGGGTAGGTGTAGTTGCTGTGTAAATGTTAGAAAAGCATTAGCATTCTTTGCCTAGCGTTACTCATGAGGATTACATAAGAGATCAAATTCACTACAATGCACATAAATCCCTTCCATATCCAGGGGCTTGTAGCTCCAAAACACCCAGGGCATTTGGCCAATTGTCCCTTGCAAAACTATTTCAGATGTTGCCAACTAGTCATCGATCTCTACGCAAACAGCTGAGTTCCACTTCCCTTGCGGGAGGAGGTTCATGAGAGCCTGAAAATTTGTTCCTAGCGCCTTAGAAATAGAAGTTGAGTCAACTAAATTTGGTGAGGGTATACCTCAAAGAATAGTCTCACTCACCCTCCCTAAAATCCTCAAGCAGGCCCTGGGGATTGTGATATGATCACAATAGACAGAATTCGGTTGCAGTTGGAGAAAGGAACAGGTGAAAAGTTGGTTTGCAGGCTCACCTGAAAATGCAAATTGTCTTTTGAATAAAGCAGATATCATTGGGAGCATGAATAGTTAAGAGTGACTACTCAGCACTTCTTAAGGAATGGGGGTGGGGGGGACAGACATGTTTTAGAACTATGTGGAGGATAAATAACAGATGCCAGATGGGAGACCAGAGAAATGCCTGAGGTCAGCAGCTAACATGAGGAAATCTGAAGGCCAATATGCGCAGACATTATGGTGGATAAGGTACAGGAGGGTAATCCTCACAATGAGATAATATAGCCTTTTCATATAATTATGATATTTGAAAAATTATAACTTCATTTTAAAAATCAAAATATAGTCAGCATAAGCTCTAATATTAATAGGGTGAGTAAAGCGAATAAATAGTATTATCCTATTTAATCACAAAAGTGATTTAATGACCCTTATCTGATTATATGGGCATCCCAAGCAACAGTATTAAATAAATAGAATATTAAAAGATTGTTAGCTGGTAAGCTGCTTGAAAATATCTAAATTAAATGTAGTGGGGGGGGAATCTAACAGTATATACACATTTAAAAAGATGTTGTGCTATGGCATCATCAAGCATTAATAACTAGGCCCCAAGCCTATTCCCAATCAAGTCAATGGCAAAACTCCCCTTGGCTTCACAGTGGGAGCAGGACCAGGGTCCTTAAGGATAGAGAATTTTTGTACCATTAGTCATGTTGAATAATAGCTTTCTCCAAAAGTAGTCCCATGCATCATTCAGGGTGGAACACTCAAGCCCTTTTATGAATTTGCCCTCCTTTTGGAGGGGGAGCTCGTTTTGTTTCAGCATGGATTGCCTATGAACAGCTTGCAACTTTCTTGATATTTATTGACTGACTTTTACCCAAATATATTTTACCCATATGTAATTTGATATGTTTCTCTTCCTGGATGGATTATGAATTGCATGTATTATGCAGCTGAATGTATTATTTATGCAGCTTTGTTCCACCTTGCCTGCACTCTGCCCATCTCTGTCAATTCCAAACCCCTAAACAGCTGCCATTAAGAAAAAAAAGAAGGCTTCTTTAGAAACATTTCCTCTTTTCCCCATAAATGTGGAATATCCCTCTCCCCTCCCCCAAGAGTCCCAAATGACCCTGGCCTGACATCCAAAAATGGGTAATGCATAGTCCTGGACCAAGGATATGTTTAAGGTCTGATATCCTGTAACCCTTCAGAGCTCAAAATAGGTGCTTTCTTCCATCAGGTGAACAATCCTATTTGCCACTGGGAAAAAGTTATAAGACTTGGTTAAAAATGGAAGTGGGGGGTTGTGAGAAAAGGGAGACCTAAAATACTTGCCAGAATATTTTTTTATACCAGAGATTTTTCTCCTTGCAGGCTTTTAAAGGATTTTGTAGGGTGTGTTTCAGTCTCACAAAAATTATCCCAGTAGCAACCTGAAAAACTAAACCCCTCTCTTTCACAGGCAGTAATTACATCAAGCAAGGAGAATCCACAGATTTTAGTGATGTCAAAAGGATCAGAGCTTCATTAGGAACTGCTGAAACATCTTAGCGGGATGCAACTGAGCACATTCAGAAATTATTTTTCAAATGCTCATAATGGTTTTTCTCCCCAAACTTTCTCCCTCAATAAATAAATAAAAAAGACTGAACTGATTTCTCTAAAACTTTCCACAAATATTCTCCTCTGAGATGAAATTATGAAAAAATTCTCAGATACTGGGTTTTACAAAGTCATTTCAGTGGGGAATTATTATATGAAAGTTTGAATATAACAATAGATTTCTAATATCTAATGTACATCTACATCAATATCTGGATATTGGAGTGTATAAAATAAATAGAAAATGGTTTCTACTTATACACTTCACCTTAAGATAAAATGTGCAATTAAAGTAAAACAAATGCATTCACATTTATGTGCATTAAGAAAAAAAAATCTTCCTGACAGTTGCTTTTCACATATATTGTAGCAAGTACATGTCTGATGCTTTTTTGCACTCATTTGACCTACCAAATGTATTTGTTTTGGAAAATATAAATGACAAATTGACCATTAGAGTAATAGCCACCATATTGGTAATGTGCAAATCACTTTTAACAGCCACTATTACTTTGGTAAAGAGAAGCTTGCTAACTGCTCTTTAATTAAGTACACTTAATGACCTTAAGGGGATTAGTAGTCCTGCCTGATAATCAATAATCATTGCAAGATTGCTGCCCCATAAAATGGGGCTAGAGAACAAAATTAAGCTGTGAAGATTAGTTCTTCCTACTTTGGTTTGTTTGCTAAGACTTTCAGAATTACTCAGAACATATGAGAATTGCTTTGAAAGATTTTTTACAAATGTGATATCTTATTTGTCCTATAGTAAAGGGCTATGCTTACTGGCAATAACATATGCAGAGGGAGGCCTAGATTTTGAGCTGCAGTCAGTGCATGAGACAAAAGAGAAAGTGTACCAATTTTGCAGGCTCCAAGAAAAGCAGCATGTTTTGGGGGGGGGGGGGGGGGGGAGGGGGAGGAAGAGACTGAATTGGAAATCAGGAGGCTTAATGTGAACTGTTGGCCCAATTGAAATCAATGAAGTCAGGATTTCACTCCTAAATTCTAATCCCAGCTCTGCTATTGACCTTCTTCGTGAACTCCAGCAAATCACTTCACCTCTGTATACCTTTATACCTCTCCCAACCTTTGCCTGAATCGGGGCCATTCCTGCAGCCAGAAATAACTGCAGGTATATTGTGGCCCCACCCCATTTATCTTGGCCGTGACTCCTGTGCCAGAAGACCAACAGGAAAGGTAGTCACTATGCTGACTATACCCCACCAAGTCATTCATCTTACATAAAAGCAGCAGCTAATGCTTCTAGAACTGTGATTTTGGTTCAAAAAGTCCAAAGAATTCTTTCTCCCATATAAAAACTGATCCAACGTCTAATGCGACTCTCCCAGGCATGATTTTTATTGCTATATTTCAGGTGAGAAGATACATATTAATATTACAAAAAGGTGTAAGTAGTTGCTTTAAGAGAAGTGCTGTAATCAGTTTTTCAGCTGTCTCTCAAAATAAAAAAAACCCTCTTAATTCTCTAGTGCCACGTGTGCAATAAATCAAAGGTTTCCATTTTAAAATTGTAATCAACAAAATAGTTCATGATCCATTATACAAAGATCTAGGATTAAAAACTACTGGCTGAGGGATTGGATGGATCATGGGCTTGGTAATGTGAAATAGAGCCTGTCACCTCTAGGTTACTGATTCAAATACAGTCTAAACCGGTACAGCCCAAAAATTGTGCATAGGCTATCAGCCTTCAGATGGGAACAATGAGCATATTTCCTAGTGGACAAAAACACATATCTCGTCTTGTCCTAAATTAGACTGGGTAAGCTCTCAGGACAGATGGTCCCTGTCCCGAAAGTATGACAAGCTGTGTTGTATGTTTGTACAGTGCCTAGCACAATGGGGTTGAGCCCCCTAGGCACTACATCAATAATATAATAAACTACATCTGGGGTGTCAGTTTGCACAGGTTCACACTTGTAGATTTTTTTTTCAGTTAGAACAAACCTAAAAATTAAAGGTGAAACTCAGCCCACCTGCCAAGTTTGGCATAGTTTCCATCTAATGCAGCAATACCTCTATTGATTCACTTCCCCTGACCTCAGCAGAGTGAAAGGTGTGACATTCCCCTCTGGTGTGATCTGGACTGGTGATCTGCTAGGTCACTCCAATCCTTGACTCTGGGAGCCAGCCTTACCCTGCTCTGCTGTGAGAACCGCCACTCCTGGGCTGTTCACGCACAGCCTCTGGCATGTAAGCTGCTCCCAACTACTTGCAACCAAATGATACTAGCCAATATCTCCAGTCCCAGACACAACCCAAGGAACCTCCATCCTGCAAAGTTCAGTTATGCCCACTGGACAATGCAAGCTTACATGAGTTTGTCAATTTAACAAAGAAATTGATATATACCAGGCTTGTTATCCCAAGGGGAGTCTCTGACACGCTCCAAACCAAACGCACTGCTTCAGGTAAAATAAACAAACAGATTTATTCACTATAAAGATAGATTTTAAGTGATTAGAAGTCAAAGCACAACAAATCAGATTTGGTCAAATTAAATAAAAGCAAAATGCCTTCTATGCTCATCTTAACACTTTCAGTGCCCTTACAAACTTAGATGCTTCTCACCACAGACTGGCTGGCTGCTCTTCAGCCAGGCTCTCCCCTTTGATCAGCATTTCAGTTGCTTGGTGGTGTCTGTAGATGTAGGTGGAAGAGAGAGGGCATGGCAAATGTCTCTCCCTTTTATCATGTCCTTTCTTCCCTCTTAGCTTTGACCCCCCACCCCCTTCAGAGTCAGGTGAGCATTACCTCATCGCAGTCCCAAACAGACCAAAGGAAGGGGGTGGATGTGTGACTCACTCAAGAGTCTAACAGATCCCTTTGTTGCTGTCTAGGCCAGTGTCCTTTGTTCCTATGAGGCTGGGCTGGGCTTGTCCCATACATGCCCTAGTGAGGTGTGAACTGCCTCTCTGTCCTTAGAGAGTTTTTGCCTGGGCTTGCTTTGAGCCACAAGGATAAATTTTCAGCCTCGTACCTATATACATGAAATTATATCTTATAACATTACTATAATAAGCAGGCTCGAGTGCATCATGAGCCTTCTGAAGACCTAACATGACAAACTTTGCATTGGATACCACACAATCATTTCACAAGGATGAACCTGGGGGTGTTGGTTGTTCCCCCAAGGTACAGAGTGTCACACAGGGAAAGGCTTTACAGTTCCTCAGACCACAGAAGGGATCTTGGGAAGAAGATCTGGACTAGTACTTTTTCTTCAAAAACAACAAGGAGTCTGGTGGCACCTTAAAGACTAACAGATTTATTTGGGCATAAGCTTTCGGGAGTTAAAACCTCACTTCTTCGGATGCATAGAGTGAAAGTTACAGATGCAGGCATTATATACTGACACATGGAGAGCAGGGAGTTACTTCACAAGTGGAGAACCAGTGTTGACAGGGCCAATTCAATCAGGGTGGATGTAGTCCACTCCCAATAATAGATGAGGAGGTGTCAATTCCAGGAGAGGAAAAGCTGCTTCTGTAGTGAGCCAGCCACTCCCAGTCCCTATTCAAGCCCAGATTAATGGTGTTGAATTTGCAAATGAATTTTAGTTCTGCTGTTTCTCTTTGAAGTCTGTTTCTGAAGTTTTTTTGTTCAATGATAGTGACTTTTAAATCTGTAATAGAATGACCAGGGAGATTGAAGTGTTCACTTACTGGCTTGTGTATGTTACCATTCCTGATGTCTGATTTGTGTCCATTTATTCTTTTGCGGAGGGACTGTCCGGTTTGGCCAATGTACATGGCAGAGGGGCATTGCTGGCACATGATGGCATATATGACATTAGTGGATGTGCAGGTGAATGAGCCCCTGACTGTGTTGCTGATGTGGTTGGGTCCTCTGATGCTGTTGCCAGAGTAGATATGGGGACAGAGTAGGCAACGAGGTTTGCTACAGGGATAGGTTCCTGGGTTGGTGTTTCTGTGGTGTGGTGTGTAGTTGCTGGTGAGTATTTGCTTCAGGTTGGGGGGTTGTCTGTAAGCGAGGACTGGCCTGCCTCCCAAGGTCTGTGAGAGTGAGGGATCATTTTCCAGGATAGGTTGTAGATTGTGGATAATGCGCTGGAGAGGTTTTAGCTGGGGGCTGTATGTGATGGCCAGTGGTGTTCTGTTATTGTCCTTGTTGGGCCTGTCCTGTAGTAGGTGATTTCTGGGTACCCGTCTTGCTCTGTCAATCTGTTTCCTCACTTCCCCAGGTGGGTATTGTAGTTTTACGAATGCTTGATAAAGATCTTGTAGGTGTTTGTCTCTGTCTGAGGGGTTGGAGCAAATTCGGTTGTATCTTAGGGCTTGGCTGTAGACAATGGATCGTGTGATGTGCCTTGGATGGAAGCTGGAGGCATGTAGGTACGTATAGCGGTCAGTAGGTTTCCGGTATAGGGTGGTGTTTATGTGACCATCACTTATTTGTACTGTAGTGTCCAGGAAGTGGATCTCTTGTGTGGACTGGTCCAGGCTGAGGTTGATGGTGGGGTGGAAATTGTTGAAGTCCAGGTGGAATTCTTCAAGGGCCTCCTTTCCGTGGGTCCATATGATGAAGATGTCATCAATGTAGCGCAAGTAGAGGACGGGCACTAGGGGACGAGAGCTGAGGAAGCGTTGTTCTAAGTCAGCCATAAAAATGTTGGCATACTGTGGGGCCATGCGGGTACCCATAGCAGTGCCACTGACTTGAAGGTATAAGTTGTCCCCAAATCTGAAGTGGTTGTGGGTGAGGACAAAGTCACAAAGCTCAGCCACCAGGCTTGCTGTGGCCTCATCAGGGATACTGTTCCTGACAGCTTGTAGTCCATCCTCATGTGGAATATTGGTATAAAGTGCTTCTACATCCATGGTGGCCAGGATGGTGTTTTCAGGAAGAACATCAATGCACTGTAGTTTCCTCAGGAAGTCGGTGGTGTCTCGAAGATAGCTGGGAGTGCTGGTAGCATAGGGCCTGAGGAGAGAGTCCAAATAGCCAGATAATCCTGCGGTCAGAGTCCCAATGCCTGAGATGATGGGGCGTCCAGGGTTTCCGGGTTTATGGATCTTGGGTAACAGATAGAATACCCCTGGTCGGGGTTCTGGGGGTGTGTCCATGTAGATTTGTTCCCGTACTGTAGCTGGGAGTTTCTTGAGCAGATGGTGTAGTTTCTTTTGGTATTCCTCAGTGGGATCAGAGGATAGTGGCCTGTAGAATGTGGTCTTGGAGAGTTGCCTGGCAGCCTCCTGTTCATAATCTGACCTGTTCATTATGACTACAGCACCTCCTTTGTCAGCCCCTTTGATGATAATGTCAGAGGGGTTTCTGAGGCTGTGGATGGCATTGCGTTCTGTACGGCTGAGGTTATGGGACAAATGATGTTGTTTGTCCACAACTTCAGCCTGTGCACGTCTGCGGAAACACTCTATGTAGAGGTCCAGTCTGTCATTTCGACCGTCAGGAGGAGTCCACGCAGAGTTCTTCTTCTTGTAGTGTTGGTAGGAGGGTTCAGTGGTGCATTGAAAATATTCCTTGAGTCGGAGACGACGAAAGTAGGCTTTTTCTTCAAGACTCTCTCCCTGATGAGGAGCTTGTCTCCTCTATTTGCTGCCTCAAGAGTATGCATGAGACACAGTGGCTTTACATCCCATATGCCAAATTCATCCCAGTGTTATTGTAGTGCCTAACTGTACCCTGTGAGTGCAAAGTAGGTGTAAAATGCTACCAAATCAGAATGGTAGCAGTTCACACTCACCTTACACAGGTGTAGATGACTACACAAACTGCCAAGCTGGGAAGAATTGGGCTGAGTCTTCTGAGAGACCTCAGCTGATGTTGCACTCTGAACAGAAAGGAGTAACAAGCAGGCCTCAAAACACTTGATAAAAAGAATTTTATTGCAATAAGATTGAAGCAGTCACAGTGGGCTTGTCTACACCACCCAGCTTTTAGCGATACAGCCTTGTCAATAAAAGTCAGCAGGTGTACACACTCTTTTTTGGTACTTTGTTGGCACTTTTGCAGACAAAATACTTCCAGCCCCGTGAGCGGTGTTAGTTTTGTTGGCAGGAGAGTGCTCCTGCTGACAAAGCCACGTTCACACTGCCACTTGCATCAGCAAAACTTTTGTCTTTCGTGGGGGGGGGTTGGGGGTGGGAGGCTTTAAGTACCCGTGAAAGACAAAAGTTCAACAACTTTTCAGTGTAGACAAGCCTCTTGAGCAGTGGTTCTCAAAGTTTTGTACTGGTGACCCCTTTCACATAGCCAGCCTCTGAGTGCGACCCCCCCCTTATAAATTAAAAACACTTTTAAAATATATTTAACACCATTTTAAATGCTAGAGGCAAAGTGGGGTTTGGGGTGGAAGCTGACAGCTCGCGACCCTCCATGTAATAACCTCATGACCCCCTGAGGGGTCCCAACCCCCAGCTTGAGAACCCCTGCTCTTGAGCTTCACTGACTCATGCTCCTCTTTTCTGCATAGAGATCTTCTGAGCCTTGATTTGCTCTGAATGCCCTTGCAGTTGACTTCTCTAACGGTTTACCAATACAGGCAAAAAGTGTCCTAGCAAAACTGAAGGGTCAGGTTGTCTCCTCACTAGTTTGTCTCACTTCCTCTTCTGTTCCCCCCTCTTCTCACCCATGAGTTAGTATTTTCTGCCCCCACCTACTCATACTTCTCAGAGTGGCAGACAAGAGCCAGAATTAACAGCTCCTTCCAGTGGAGCAGTTTGGAACAATACCTTCCATTTTAACTTGAACAAAAGATGTCATTTAACCTTGTTCTAAACATGCTTTTAGGGTAAAAGTATCACTCTGGTGTACAGTTGAAAACAAAACCCCATAGTAAGATTATGCTCTTATTACTCAGCTGAGCGGCAAACAGCGGACGCTAACAGAGGGAGTTTGCCTGGGAGTCTGCCTGCAGAGAGCCCACTGAGCCTTACACCTCACGGGCTTCTGTGAGTTGCTGCAACAGCTGAGGAAGCTCTTAGAAGGAAGGTAATATGGAAGGTGAGCGTTCAGTTTTTGTAACCTGCACAGGTTGTGCCATGTTGGGGATCTGGGGCAAAATCAGTACATGGTCCTGCTAGTGAAGGCAGGGGGCTGGACTCGATGACCTTTCAAGGTCCCTTCCAGTTCTAGGAGATAGGATATCACCATTAATTATATATTATTGTATAATTATTATATTATTATATGTTTGTTTTTCTTCCACAGGACAGAAATGACTCTCTCTGTACAAAGTGCAAGCTGGTCTCCATATTGGAAGAGAAGGTTTAAGGTCTGGAGAAACAAGTATCGACCCTGCGTTGCATACGAGAAAATGAAGATTTCCTGGACAGACGTCAGGATATGCTTCTACAGGCACAACGTTCCGAAGAATCGGAGCAGGTTGGGCAGAGGGGACTGAGGGATGGTGAAGAAAATTGACAGCATGTGACCTCCAGAAGAAGAAAGAGGAGCGTCCATGTACCAGCAATGGAGATACAGGTGAGCAACCATTTTCATGTTCTCTCCACAGGTACTAATGCGGAGAGTGGAGTAGATGATACATCTGAGGGAAGGGAGCAGAAGGAGACTCCTCCGATGCACTGTCCTCGGGATGAGGGTTCCACGGCCACTGCTCCCAAGAGAAGGAGGAGGGGGGTGGTGGTTGGGGACTCCCTCCTCAGGGGGACTGAGTCATCTATCTGCCGCCCCAACCGAGAAAACCGAGAGGTCTGCTGCTTGCCAGGAGCTAGGATTCATGATGTGACGGAGAGACTGCCGAGACTCATCAAGCCCTCGGATGGTTACCCCTTCCTGCTTCTCCACATGGGCACCAATGATACTGCCAAGAATGACCTTGAGCGGATCACTGCAGACTATGTGGCTCTGGGAAGAAGGATAAAGGAGTTTGAGGTGCAAGTGGTGTTCTCGTCCATCCTCCCTGTGCAGGGAAAAGGCCTGGGTAGAGACCATCGAATTGTGGAAGTCAACGAATGGCTACGCAGGTGGTGTCGGAGAGAAGGCTTTGGATTCTTCGACCATGGGATGGTGTTCCAAGAAGGAGGAGTGCTAGGCAGAGACGGGCTCCACCTAACGAAAAGAGGGAAAAACATCTTCGCAAACAGGCTGGCTAACCTAGTGAGGAGGGCTTTAAACTAGGTTCACCGGGGGAAGGAGACCAAAGCCCTGAGGTAAGTGGAGAAATGAGATACCGGGAGGAAGCACGAGCAGGAGAGTGCAAGAGGGGAGGACTCCTGTCTCAAACTGAAAAAGCAGGACAACCAGCGATTTATCTAAAGTGCCTATACACAAATGCAAGAAGCCTGGGAAACAAGTAGGGAGAACTGGAAGTCCTGGTACAGTCAAGGAACTATGATGTCATTGGAATAACAGAGACTTGGTGGGATAACTCACATGACTGGAGTACTGTCATGGATGGATATAAACTGTTCAGGAAAGACAGGCAGGGCAGAAAAGGTGGGGGAGTTGCGTTGTATGTAAGAGAGGAGTATGACTGCTCAGAGCTCTGGTATGAAACTGCAGAAAAACCTGAGAGTCTCTGGATTAAGTTTAGAAGTGTGAGCAACAAAGGTGATGTTGTGGTGGGAGTCTGCTATAGACCACCAGACCAGGGGGATGAGGCTTTCTTCCGGCAACTAGCAGAAGTTACTAGATCGCAGGTCCTGGTTCTAATGGGAGACTTTAATCACCCTGATATCTGCTGGGAGAGCAATACAGTGGTGCACAGACAATCCAGGAAGTTTTTGGAAAGTGTAGGGGACAATTTCCTGGTGCAAGTGCTGGAGGAACCAACTAGGGGCAGAGCTCTTCTAGACCTGCTGCTCACAAACCGGGAAGAATTAGTAGGGGAAGGAAAAGTGGAGGGGAACCTGGGAGGCAGTGACCATGAGATGGTTGAGTTCAGGATCCTGACACAAGGAAGAAAGGAAGAGCAGCAGAATACAGACTCTGGTCTTCAGAAAAGCAGACTTTGACTCCCTCAGGGAACTAATGGGCAGGATCCCCTGGGAGAATAACATGAAGGGGAAAGGAGTCCAGGAGAGCTGGCTGTATTTTAAAGAATCCTTATTGAGGTTACAGGAAAAAACCATCACAATGTGTAGAAAGAACAGTAAATATGGCAGGCGACCAGCTTGGCTTAACAGTGAAATCCTTGCTGACCTTAAACACAAAAAAGAAGCTTAAAAGAAGTGGAAGATTGGACAAATGACCAGGGAGGAGTATAAAAATATTGCTCAGGCATGCAGGAGTGAAATCAGGAAAGCCAAATCACACTTGGAGTTGCAGCTAGCAAGAGATGTTAAGAGTAACAAGAAGGATTTCTTCAGGTATGTTAGCAACAAGAAGAAAGTGAAGGAAAGTATGGGCCCCTTACTGAATGAGGGAGGCAACCTAGTAACAGAGGATGTGGAAAAAGCTAATGTACTCAATGATTTTTTTGCCTCTGTCTTCACGAACAAGGTCAGCTCCCAGACTGCTACACTGGGCAGCACAGTATGGGGAGAAGGTGACCAGCCCTCTGTGGAGAAAGAAGTGGTTCGGGACTATTTAGAAAAACTGGACGAGCACATGTCCATGGGGCCGGATGCGCTGCATCCGAGGGTGCTAAAGGAGTTGGCGGATGTGATTGCAGAGCCATTGGCCATTGTCTTTGAAAACTCATGGCGATCGGGGGAGGTCCTGGATGACTGAAAAAGGGCTAATGTAGTGCCCGTCTTTAAAAAAGGGAAGGAGGAGGATCCGGGGAACTATAGGCCAGTCAGCCTCACCTCAGTCCCTGGAAAAATCATGGAGCAGGTCCTCAAGGAATCAATTCTGAAGCACTTAGAGGAGAGGAAAGTGATCAGGAACAGTCAGCATGGATTCACCAAGGGCAAGTCATGCCTGACTAACCTAATTGCCTTCTATGAGGAGATAACTGGGTCTGTGGATGAAGGGAAAGCAGTGTATGTGTTATTCCTTGACTTTAGCAAAGCTTTTGATACAGCCTCTTACAGTATTCTTGCTGGCAAGTTAAAGAAGTATGGGCTGGATGAATGGACTATAAGGTGGATAGAAAGCTGGCTAGATCATCGGGCTCAACAGGTAGTGATCAACGGCTCCATGTCTAGTTGGCAGCCGGTTTCAAGTGGAGTGCCCCAGGGGTCAGTCCTGGGGCCGGTTTTGTTCAATATCTTCATTAATGATCTGGAGGATGGCGTGGACTGCACTCTTAGCAAGTTTGCAGATGACACTAAACTGGGAGGAGTGGTAGATATGCTGGAAGGAAGGGACAGGATACAGAGGGACTTAGACAAATTAGAGGATTGGGCCAAACGAAACCTGATGAGGTTCAACAAGCACAAGTGCAGAGTCCTGCACTTAGGACGGAAGAATCCCATGCACTGTTACAGACTAGGGACCAAATGGCTAGGAAGCAGTTCTGCAGAAAAGGACCTAGGGGTTACAGTGGACGAGAAGCTGGATATGAGTCGACAGTGTGCCCTTGTTGCCAAGAAGGCTAATGGCATTTTGGGCTGTATAAGTAGGGGCATTGCCAGCAGATCGAGGGACGTGATCTTTCCCCTCTATTCGACATTGGTGAGGCCTCATCTGGAGTATTGTGTCCAGTTTTGGGCCCCACACTACAAGAAGGATGTGGAAAAATTGGAAAGAGTCCAGCGGAGGGCAACAAAAATGATTAGGGGGCTGGAGCACATGACTTATGAGGAGAGGGTGAGGGAACTGGGATTGTTTAGTCTGCAGACGAGAAGAATGAGGGGGGATTTGATAGCTGCTTTCAACTACCTGAAAGGGGGTTCCAAAGAGGATGGATCTAGACTGTTCTCAGTGGTACCTGATGACAGAACAAGGAATAATGGTCTCAAGTTGCAGTTGGGAAGGTTTAGGTTGGATATTAGGAAAAACGTTTTCACTAGGAGGATGGTGAAGCACTGGAATGGGTTACCTAGGGAGGTGGTGGAATCTCCTTCCTTAGAAGTTTTTAAGGTCAGGCTTGACAAAGCCCTGGCTGGGATGATTTAGTTGGGAATTCGTCCTGCTTTGAGCAGGGGGTTGGACTAGATGACCACCTGAGGTCCCTTCCAACCCTGATATTCTATGATACTCCACATTGATCCCGCTTCCTCCTACTCTCTGGCCTCCAGCCTCATGGACCCAGTTTCCACTCCATTACACCATTTTTTGTTCATCACAAACTCCTCTTTCTTGCTTGGGTTTCCATTGCCACATTCTTTTAGTCTTTCCTCCCATCTCTTCACAGATTTTCTTTCCCCACAGTTGAATTTGCCTGTACGCCCAGTTCTCTTCCTTTCATTTCTCCAGCTCCCCACTCACTACCTTGTCATCTTTAGACTCTCCCAGAACTATGGATACGTTTGACTATTTTACTGCATTACTTGCTACCCCTTTTGGCCCACAGTAAATCCGCTTATATGAGCCTCTCTACGCCAAAACATCTTCCACTTGGTATGATCACCTCTTTAAATATCTCAGAGAGGACTCTTCCATTACCTTAAACACTGTATAGTGTTGCAAGTTGGCACTCAAGGTCAACAATATTGTGCCGAACACATTCATTGCTCAGATGCCTGAGGGGAAGACCATAAAAAAAGCATCTGGGGAAATGTATGAAATACAGGAACACTTGTAAACGGGTTTTGTTTTATAGGTTACTGCATTGTTCTGAAGAACTCGGTAAGAGAAGGCAACAAGGAATTTCCTTCCCTTCACCTCTCCCCCCATTTGAAATTGTTGCTGAAAGCCCTAAACAGAAAAGTAACAATGTCTTTTTCCAGCTTTTGAATGCATTTGGCCTTTTGGCTATGATCCCAAGTAGCATTATCAGTTTAATGGGTCTTATCTTGCTCCCACTGAAGAGTTTAATGGCAGCAGGGTCTGACTCATCCTTTCTTGGATGGCAGTTCCCTACACTTGAAAGGGGATGGATTTGGTGAGCTAGCAAGTCTTTTCTGTCTCTAAGTGTTTTGCCAGGATTGGGTCCACTGAATTAAGGGAATTTTGGCTGGGGGAGAGAGACGGTAACAAGGAATTTCTCCTTCAGGTGAAACAGCTGGTGAGTTCATTTGAATTTAATTAATATTTACTTCTAAAGCAGCTACTAGATGAGGATCTCCTTGATCTCTGAAAACATTCAGTACTATCATTTTAATCCATTGTAAAGTTTATTGTTTTTAAATAGAGAGTAGGAGAAAAATAAATCATCAGTATACATATTTAGTGTAAATGTGTACCACGGCACACTACAGAATGGAATCAGGTCTGCTCAGCTATGTGCCATAGGCCCTGTACAGCTAATTGCTACTGAAGGTTCTCCATTAGACTAGGGAATAAGGGGGCTATGTCTAAATATATGTAACCTCTCACTTACCTCAAAAAGCATTTTAAGCCAAGCTGGGAAGAGCAGTGTTGAGTTCTAGTTTTTAGAAAAGTAATATGTAAATCAAACAAACTTTATACTCAAAGATTTCAAGAAACAAGAAAATAAGCCATAAAGATATTTTCTCTACTTCCACTATAGGACTATAATGGGGTGCACTCACCTCTCACATGCCCCCCCTGTAGGGTGTGCCTACATACACTCCCTACCTGTTTGTGGTAGGTCTTTGGCAACTCAGCCTTCTGCAAGTCACATGCAGTCTGTGTGATAAAAGCAAAGCAAATGTCTTCTGGGATGTAAGTACAGGGGGGAGGGTCTAATTCTGCACCCTCTGTAAGATCCTTCAATCTGAAGCCCTATCCTGGGGCCCACTCATCAATCAGTCCAGCAGGGCCTATCACACTAACCTAGTCCAAACAGTCTCTCAGCCCCTTCTGGGCCATCTTAAATTATCCCTGCTCTTTAAGTAGTCCCAGCCCTGGTGTGAAGCCATATCCCTCAGGGCTCCTCCCCTGGAGACTTTTCACCTCTCTGGCCACAGCTCTTCAGCCAGGCCACTAAAAGAGTTCATTTCCCCTTCTATGGTGCATCAAAGTCCAGGCCACTTTCCCAGTGGCTGGTGGGGGGAACCAGGCCCACCCTCTACTCCAGGTCCCAGCCCATGGACCCAGTAGATAGCAGCCATTACCAAGTCCCTTTAAACAAAACATGCTGCTACTACAATTCCCTGAGCCACTTCCCCATAGCTCCACTACATTCTTCACCCTTATCTCAGCACCTTGTCCTGGTGGATTCCCAGCAACCAACCCAGAGCACTCTCCTCCAGCTCTAGCAAGGAACTGAACTCATATGACCTTGCAGCTCTTCTTATACTAGCCTGGTGGACCCTGATAGGCTGCTTCCCAAACAACCACTCTAGGCAGCTTGGAGGACCTCTGTATTGTCCTTTTCTGGGGCCGGGTGTGGCAGGGCTACAAGGCCTCCAACAGGGGGCCTCAGAGCCTAGTCCACCCTGTCAGAAAGACTCAAATTCCAGGTCATTAATGCAACTCTATAAAATGCATTTTATACTGGGGGCTATTTGTATGTTAGTGAGCTTGGTCCCAAACCTGCAACTGAATTCACATGGGCATCAGACCCTTGTATTCACGAGGAGCCCCACCTATACCAGTGAACTGAAACATGCTTAAACTCCTGAAGGTCATTAGTCTTTACAGGAAAAACAGAAATGTACATCGCTATGTGTGTGTATGACTATAACAATCTGCAGACTAATGGGATAAGGCATATATGTTTTATGCATCAAACATGCATACTACCTTGCAAAGACTCTCCCAATAACAAGCACTAATAGGTAAATGGAGGCACGGAAAGAAGTTAGTTTCAATCTTCATACACAATCAATATCAGCCTCTTTCCCCCAACCTTTTCCAAAGCAGGCTGTAAAGGACGCAGTACAGCTCTGAAAAAGAAAACCTGGAAATCTCCTGATTGTCTTCATGTTATAAAACATGTTGTAGTTAGATTTGCAGGTCCCTTTGTTACGCTGTCCGTGTGAAAAGGTTTTGTAGTGGGAAGTACAGAAGCTGACCTTAAATCTTTTCTCACTGGAAGTTGGAATTTTTTCCTGAATCTTCTGGTTAAAAGATGGATCCCATTTATATGTAAGATATAAGAATAACCTGGCTCAGCAAGTCATTTAGCGAGACATTTGGTTACTGTAGAGGAGCAGGATCCTCCCCCTCCCCGCCCCCCGACACTTCATTGTACACTTTTTTCCCTGGTCACCTTGTGAGTGGGTTTCTGAGTCTTGGCTACACTGTGGTAATTTGTTCAGTGCAGTAACTATATAAAATCCTCTTATTGCAGGCACATCTACCTTTCACAGCATTATCAAAACCAATCTTACAATGAATTTTCAAGACGTCTCACTATCTCAGACATATCAAAGCCAGCATTCTTTGCTACCATACTCTGAGGATATGATATAAATGAAGGGCCCTACCAAATTCATGGCCATGAAAAATGTATCACAGGCCATGAAATCTGGTTTCCCGCATGAAATCTGGTCTTTTGTGTGCTTTTACCCTTTACTGTACAGATTTCATGGGGGAGACCAGCGTTTCTCAAACTGGGGGGGTCCTGATCCAAAAAGGAGTTGCAGGGGGGTCACAAGGTTATTTTATAAGGGAGTTGCGGTATTGGTACCCTTACTTCTATGCTACCTTCAGAGCTGGGTGGCTGGAGAGCAGCAGCAGTGCAGAAGTAAGGGTGGCAATACTATACGAGGCCACCTTTACTTCTGCGCTGCTGCCTGCAGAGCTGGGTGGCCGGAGAGTGGCGAAGGCTGACCAAGGGCCCAGCTTTGCAGGCAGCAGCGCAGAAGTAAGGGTGGCAATACCACACCATGCCATCCTTACTCCTGTGCTGCTGCTGGTGGCGGCGCTGCCTTCAGAGCTGTGCTCCTGGCCAGCAGCTGCCACTCTCCAGCCGCCCAGCTCTGAAGGCAGCGCCACCGCCAGCAGCAATGCAGAAGTAAGGGTAGCACAACCCCACCCTACAATAGCCTTCTGACCCCACCCCACACAACTCCTTTTTGGGTCAGGATCCCTACGATTACTACACTGTGAAATTTCAGATTTAAATAGCTGAAATCATGAAATGTATGATTTTTTAAATCCTATGACCATGAAATTGACCAAAATGGACTGTGAATTCGGTACGGCCATACATATAACACATAAAGTTGCTACAATGGTTTTTGACTATTCTGTGACTCTATAGCTCATTCACAGGTTGACAGTCCTTGATAGTTGCTTCCTGCTTATATGCTTATGCCTCCGCCAGGCATGGCATTGCTTTTCCTGTTTCCCGAAGGCAATAACCCCAGTGGGTATCAATACATGGGGCAAAGGGAAACAGAGACACTTTTTTTTCCCCATTTATCTCCAGTTTATAGATGGGCAAGCTAGAATAAAGAGACACTAAGTGATAACACCGCTAGGCAAGGGCAGAGGAGAGAATACATATCAGTAATCTTGGCTCCCTAGCTCCTTCTTTAATCATTAGAAAACACGCTGGGCTTAATCACTGGCCTCTCTAGGGTTGCTTTGGGCTGGTCCTGTGGCACAATGTAGATGTAAACTCATCTGAAAGAGCTACTTGAGGAGGCTTCCCAAGCGCACAGGGCTAGTGCAGCACGCTGCTCCTGTGCGCCTCATATGGAGGGCAAAGTGGCTCCATCAAACTGCTGTTGCATGTGGCTGATCCCCAATCTGCTGGCATGACAGCCAAGTGCCACAGGTGTTCAGATTCTGAGGACTGGGCCAACACAGTTGCCTTGGGCTTAAGGAAAAGCAAAGGTGTCTTAAAACTACAAGAGCACAACTCAGCTATATGAGCGAATCTGGCCCTCCTGCTTCAGGAACCATTGACAAGCAATTCTGCCTCAGAGGGCTTGCAGTGACAGGCAGCAGTGAAGGGGTTCAACCAGTCACAATTGAAAACACACACTGTAGGTTTGCACTAATCCCCTCTCTAAAGTTGTACGTTTGCCATGAAACAAGACTGTGTCAGATTTTTATCAGCTGCCTGTCCCTGTATTGCCTTTGTTAACAAGGGCTGGTTTTAGAGCGTCAAGTGAGACTGCTGTAGATGGCAGCGCCCCAGGTAGGGGCAGAGATTAGGCTACATCTACACTACAGGGGGGAGTCGATTTAAGATACGCAAATTCAGCTACGTGAATAGCGTAGCTGAATTCGACGTATCACAGCCGACTTACCCCGCTGTGAGGATGGTGGCAAAATCGACCTCTGCGGCTTCCTGTCGATGGCGCTTACTCCCACCTCCGCTGGTGGAGTAAGAGCGTCGATTCGGGGATCGATTGTCGCGTCCCGATGGGACGCGATAAATCGATCCCCGAGAGGTCGATTCCTACCCGCCGATTCAGGCGGGTAGTGTAGACCTAGCCTTAGAGCATTTGTATCAGCCTTTCCCTGCTACTTGCATCGTAGTGACACACATCACCTCTATTCCAGCACTTCGCTAGTGCCAGTACTGCTTACACACTTATGCCTCTGCGCTGGTCATTTTTTTCTAAATCACCAGAGAGGCGTGGTCTGGTAGCCTGAGCACAGCTATAAGCAGTAGGAACTCTTCAATTAGTCCCAGCACGAACGCCTTCCGGCACTTTGGTAAGGCTGGCATGGGCCCAAGACCCTTAGGTGCTGAATGGTGCACGGTGCTCAGCAGCTCCAGCTCCCGTTAAGGTCAGTGGGCGCTGAGGGTACACAGTACCTCATAGGAAGCCCTCAGCACAGGCCAGGGTTGGGGCCCTAACCTGTCTAGGGAACCCCATCATTAAAATCTTTCATAGGAAGTAGCTACACACTTTTTTGGTTTTGTTTCTTGCTAAGCGCAGGTTCTTAATGGCAACAGAAAGCAACTCCCTATTGGGGGGTGGAGGGAAAAAATCATTTGTGCTTATAGCAGCTTTTATAAGTGGGTCAAAACATAGTCGCTACAAAATAATTAAATGGTGGTGTTTAATGGCTAATCATTAGCATTCCGTGCAAACTGGTTCAGTATTTGATTGGGGATGGGGAATGAAGCAGGGAGGAACATACAGGCACTTATCGGCTACAACCCAACTTCTAGGAGGCTGTGCCATGTGTATTACTGAGCAGTAACTCAAGCTCAGGTGTGTCCAATACAATTTACTAATAGAGAGGTTTTAAATAACTGAACTCTAAGGGACAAATTATGCAGCACATGTTCAGATGGGGGTGGGGTGGGGAACATGTAGTGACCTCGCCCGTTCTCTTCCCAGTGCAGTGGGTAGCTCGAATTATGCCACGGGGCTCTGGAGAATATGGAAGTGAGGGTGCTGGGAAATAATGTGTCTGGGTGGCAGGAGGGTGGGCTCAGTGGATAATTGTCACTCAAAAGCTCATCCGTCTGTTACACAGAGTCTTCCCTCGAAGTAGCATGGGCTGGGAGAATGGGATGAGGAGGGGAGAAACTATGATTCCTAAAGGCTCAAAGTTAAACTGGCACTTTTGCAAGTCCTTGGAGGCCACATACCAGAAGTGTGTCCTCCTTATTGACTTCCTTTTACTGACAGTCCCTCACCTTGTGGACATTCCCAGTGAAGCTGTGAAATTAGCTAGAGCATGGTAGATTGAGCTGGAGAGTGTTAGGAGTGTGATTTTAATTCTCTTGCCCTACAAAAATATTTTCCTTTTAACCCCTTTCAATCACCCTTGTTCACTTTCTCTGAAAAGTCAACCTGAACAATGGTAGCTGGTCTGTCCTTTCCAGACCTGGACCACTAAACGGTGTGGGGTCACTTTTTCGGAGATGTGCAGTACATGTACTAGAGGTTCAGCATTTGTATATGGTACAGACATTGTAAGCTAATGCTTAGATTGCACAACTGGGCATCAGATAGCTGGGTTCTGGCCTGACTCAGCCATTGACTTGGGGTCTGATTATGAGCAGGGCACTTAACTTTCCAATGCCTCTCTTTACCCACCTAGCAAATAAAAATAACAACACGCCTCCTCCCCCTCCCCGCCCATTGACTTCTTTGGACAAAAGGTGCTCAGTAAATGCAAACTATGAAAATAGTCATTATTAGGAAACCTTATTTATACAGACTACTCCATGACTTCTGTTAGCTCCCTGCTAACACTGTGCAGAGGCTGAGAGTTATAATTTTACAGGTCTCTAATCAGAGTTTACTAGGAAAATTATTTAGAAAAGAACAATAAATCACGTGCTATTGGGCCCCTATTCAGAGCAGAGGGAAGCAAAATGGAGCAGAAAATCCCTCCAGTTATGGAAGGGAGAGGGGTGTGTGTGTGTCTGGTATAGTCACTCACTGTGAGACAGGGGGATTCCCTCTGCAAGCGAGATGTGCTGTTGGGACTCCAGCAGGGCAGTGCTGGGGAAAGTGTGGCTCACTGTAGCGCTATTACTCCTGCGTCTCCAAACACTCTAGAATTACATGACCTGAATCTAACAGCCCTGACTCAGCGTATGACTACTCTGCCAAAAAACAAAAACAAAAAAACCCCTGCGTGTTTCATAAATTCTAGGATTCTAGGACTGGAAGGGACCACAAGAGGTTATCCAGTCCAGTCCCCTGCCCTCATGGCAGGACCAAATACTGTCTAGACTATGCCAGATAGACATTTATCTAACCTACTCTTAAATATCTCCAGAGATGGAGATTCCACCTCCCAAGGCAATTGATTCCAGTGTTTAACCACCCTGACAGGAACTTTTTCCTAATGTCCAACCTAAACCTCCCTTGCTGCAGTTTAAGCCCATTGCTTCTTATTCTATCCTTAGAGGCTAAGATGAACAAGTTTTCTCCCTCCTCATGACACCCTTTTAGATACCTGAAAACTGCTATCATGTCCCCTCTCAGTCTTTTCTTTTCCAAACTAAACAAACCCAATTCTTTCAGCCTTCCTTCATAGGTCATGTTCTCAAGACCTTTAATCATTCTTGTTGCTCTTCTCTGGACCCTCTCCAAATCTTTCTTGAAATGCGGTGCCCAGAACTGAACACAATACTCCAGTTGAGGCCTAACCAGCACAGAGTAGAGCGGAAGAATGACTTCTCGTGACTTGCTCACAACACACCTGTTAATACATCCCAGAATCATGTTTGCTTTTTTTGCAACAGCATTACACTGTTGACTCATATTTAGCTTATGGTGCACTATAACCGCTAGATCCCTTTCTGCCATACTCCTTCCTAGACAGTCTCTTCCCATTCTGTATGTGTGAAACTGGTTGGTCCTTCCTAAATGGAGCACTTTGCATTTGTCTTTATTAAACTTCATCCTGTTTACCTCAGAACATTTCTCTAATTTGTCCAGATCATTTTGAATTATGACCCTATCCTCCAAAGCAGTTGCAATCCCTCCCAGTTTGGTATTATCTGCAAACTTAATAAGCTTACTTTCTATGCCAATATCTAAGTCGTTAATGAAGCTATTGAACAGAGATGGTCCCAGAACAGACCCCTGCAGAACCCCACTTGTTACACCTTTCCAGCAGGATTGGGAACCATTAATAACTACTCTCTGAGTACGGTTATCCAGCCAGTTATGCACCCACCTTATAGTAGCCCCATCTAAGTTGTATTTGCCTAGTTTATTGATAAGAATATCATGCGAGACCGTGTATTCTTAGCTCAGGTTAGCTAACTCAGATAAAACCACAGGGAAGAGCCATCAACCTGGTTTTTAACACCGGTTAGCAGCAAACATTAAAATCTATAGAGAAGCCTGGGGTTGACCATGAGCTGCTAACCCGAGTTACCATGTCTCCCCATACTACTTTAACACAAGTTAGCTGATGCAAGAACACATGTTTTTGCAATGTAGACACTCTACTGGCAGAAGAATTGCTGGCAGCTACCACACTGTGGTGCCATGGAGTCAGGATGCGGTATGGTGCCCTGTGTCATTGACTAATGTCCTAAATTCTCAGACATTTGCACATTTTAGTGCCATCAATCCCTTGAGCAGTTCCACAGGTGTGCATGGGAACTCCACTTCCCAGTAGAAGAATATTGAATTAAATTCCAAGAGTGGGAACTCCGAGTTTCCTGTATGTGAGTTTAGTCCATGGAGTGGATGACTTGGCCCATTTAATCTATAGCAAAACTCACAGTGAGTCAGGGCTGGCAGAACGATACAGTTATGCCTCAGGCAGCCAGCAATAAACGACTCAGAAATTATGCTGTTTGCAGTGTTGTAGCCATGTTGGTCTCAGGCTATTAGAGACACAGGGTGGCTGAGGTAATATCTTTTTTTGGACCCCCTAATATTGGTGAAAGAGACAATCTCTTGAGCTACACTGAGCTCTTCTTCAGGTCTCAGAAGTTATGCTGTCACTCACTGAGCTGCTATGGTATGGAGTGGCAAATATTGGTTTCTTAGTCTGATTTTTACATTTGAGTAACACGCCCTGTGAAGATCTTCCACTTAATCTTGTGACAAAATTCCTATAGTAAGACACACAAAAGCATTGTTCCTATTGGACATCATTCTTTGAGACTGCAGAGTTTATGGCACAGTTAATTATTAATTTGGCTGGCATCTGTAAAGTAGAAGGGAGTTCTTGTGCTTTTAGGCCATGTGCTCAGTGTGTAAATCTCTTGTACAGCTGCCATAATCATATTCCTGCAGCTATGTTGTCACCTCTTGTAATTTTTCTGCTAATAAGAAAATTTAAACTAGCCAGGAATCCTAAATTTGAAGACTAGTTGTTTATTTCAAATATACTCCAGAGAAATAATAATGCAGTTCGGCTCTGAATTTAATTTAAACAGGAACAGGCAAAACAAATCTCTGTGGAGGGCATTTGACAATAATAAAATATTTCTCCCAGCGGGTGAGCTGGTAGCAATTGTATTGTTGCCATCAAAGCTCACGTTTCAGCAGGTCATTACCATCATAACAAGCCCTTGGACCAACTGGCATGGACATGCAACATTGAGCTCCTGATGGGCACATTATTTCAGACCTTTAACTTCATGGAGAACAAGACAAATACTCCTGGGAAAGGAGGATTATATTTTGAAATGCCCTTCTTTTCTGTTCTGCTTAATAATAAGATGCTGTGTGTAATCAATCTACCGCTACTTGCTTTTTTATATTAACATTGTAAGAAACTAGGCTTCGGAATTTGAATGCTAGGAAAGAATGGGCAGAAATCTTAACAAAGACAACTATTAGCATGACCAAAATATATCAATCCACCTATAAACACTTTAAATGCTTGTGAATAAAATGTAAAAAAGGCAAACAAATCTACCAATGTCATTTTCTACATTTACATTTCTGTAGCAAATGAGAGGAGAAAGTTTGTAGAATATGTTAGAGGAGAGGTATTCTGGACACATAAAATCAACATCTTATCAGACAGGAAAAAACACACGCTATGTGATGTAGCTACTGCAGCCAGACTATATAACAAGGATATAGTAATTAACAAAGAGCCATGTGAAATCAAAGAGAACTACAATACACTAGAGAGACCTAATGCAAAGTAAAGTAAAGGTGCAAGTGAAAAAGCTGATAAGGAAAATAAACAGGGGTAGTCAAAAATTGATTTAGAATTCAGAGAACAGATTAAAATTGTGCCATTCTTTAGTTTAGTCTGAAGAGCCAACACGGGTTAAGTGAAAAATTAAGGAGTGGTTTGATATTCTGCAGCAAAAGCCTCTAAGAAAATATCTTATATGGGGCATTACCAGAAGAGACAGCTGGGTAGCACCTAAAAAGAAGATTTATGAATCATGTATTTTTGTCCCTATCTACACCATATTTCCTTATGTTTGTTATCTTTAGGAAGCCATTCTTTTCCTACATCTATTTAATCGGTACTAGTATTTCCATAACAATAGTACCACATACTAAACAAACATACATAAGTGCATGTATAATGTAACTATTGATTGTTACATGATTTTCTTTTGTACAGAAGGACCATATAGAGAGACTATAGGCTACTTATTTGGTGGTGTTCCATATCACCTTGTACTGTGAATCCATGAGATCATAAAAAGCTAAGAAGAGGCAGGCTATTACTTGGAGGGGAGTTTCCAAGGAAAACCAAGATGCTATCAGAAATAGAGCGTCATTCAGTAGTGTACTTGATAGTAGCATTTTTTTTCTCCAGAATTGGTACTGAACCCTTTGCATTTTAGCAGTGGCTACTGTGCTGGTGGAGATAACACCTGTTGGATGAGATTTAAAAACCAAGATCCTGACCACTTTTCCTCTGAAAACTTCCAGGGGCTATTTTCACAGTTAAGAGTTGTTAATATGTCTTGGCCAATTTCCCCATGGGTACTTACAAAAATATTTCTGCCTACTTAAAATATTTCAATTGGATAGCTGTCCACTTCCTCAACTAAACTGCTGTGTAATGTTGTTATTTGCTGTTAAACGTTTGCCATGGTGCACCCCAGAAGTGGCTGCATTTCAGTTGTGTGAAATGGTCTCTGAAAGGTATATACCCCATTTTTCCCCTTTCCGGGAAAGTGTGAGGCTCGATCAATGCTTGTGAAGTGTTCTGAGATCCTTAGCTGAAAGGGGGTATAGAAGTGCTAATTATGATTATAACTGTATGTGGAAATGTTCACAGTCAAATATTTCAAGCCAATGAATAGATACAATTACATTTTGTTCAAATCTGGAGCATCTGCAAGTCTGAGAGTGGCATGTTGTTTACACATGGCAAATTACAGTTCGCTTTGATTTTTTTAGAGTGATATTTTATAAACAGTGCGTCTCTCCATTTTAGGCTGTGATGATGCATTATACTCCTGAAGTGTGTAATAACTAAACAATAAAATAATAAAAGCCAAACCAGGAAAAGTTTTATATACTGGGTCACCCTTAAAAATATTTTGATTTCTTTCTGTCATTCCTTTATTCAAGGAGAAATTTCCTAGAATTGTTAAAATGTAGAAGGTACCATTTCCCCCTTCCCATGTCTTTCAATGGCATATTACTTCTTAAAAGATTGCACAATACAAAAATACCAAGAACTATCCTGATAGCTTGTCTTAATGGCTGAAACAATTCTTGTCCCTGAATACCATTCAGTTTAGTAGCCTTTGTGTCATCAGCCAAAGTCTCCAGAGAATGGCCAGCACTGAAGGTGAGAAATATGTTGGGCACATACAATGACAAAATACTATCAAGAAGATAGGCTAAAAAGCAAGAAAAGCACACATTAGCACTTCTGTGATGGCTCCAGAAGGGTCCACAGGAAACACAGGTTGACCCTGTGCAATAAGGGCTATAACCTTTCAGACTGTAAAAGGCTGAGAGGCTATTTACTGTCAGTTTTAAACCAAGCTGTTTAACCCCTTTGGATCTTGAAGACTTATCAGAACTCTTTATTAACACTAATCTATATTATTGCTCCCATGACTATTTACTTCCATTCATAAAAGCTGGTTCAAATAATATATTTTTTAAACAAACAAATAAACAAACAAACCCAGAACATGTAAAAGGAGTCCCCCATCCATAGGAAATGAATGATGGATTTAGTTGTTGATGGAGAAATCAAATAAGTGCTTCTAGATGGTATTAATATGATCTTAAAATAGTGGGAAAGTTTTCTTTTATGACATTGACAGAGAGGCAATGATTTTTGAGTAATGCAGGTTGATGGGGAGATGCTTTAAGATTAAATAAGTGCTATATAAAGGCTTGTCAGAATGAATTCTAATGTGCTATGAGACATTTTGCATATTTAAGAGTATGCAAAATGTCTTGTATCACACTGGAATTCATTTTGACAAGGCTTTATATAGCATTTATTTATGCTTGTACTCTACTTTAAGGGAAAAGGGATAATGCTTGCTACTCTTTGAATGGAAGTAACAAAAGGTAATGCTTATTGATTTGTTTCCCTCTTATAACAAAAACGAAAAACAAAAAAACAAAACCACAACACAAAAAATAAAATAAAAGCAATCAAAAGTGGAAGCTTGTTTAATATTGCTCTACCATCATCCTGAAAGGCATAATAATTTGAGTTACACATCTGAACTGATTGGAGTTACAGAATCATATCTCCTTTTTGCATTTAACAATATATACAATATAAAATAAATACATTTACACAAATGGACATTGGTTGGAGCACACGGTATGATACACATCACAAAAATATACAGTTGATTGCTTTACAGATGTGAAGCCCATCTACAGCTATTGACATGGTTATTTTACTACTGGCTATTATGCAACTCCTGGATTATTATAAGCAGTTTAATTTTTTTTGTCCTTTTGCGATCTTTGCACGATACGATTGCCATAAAATGTTTTCCTAGGCAGGTAAACAGAGACGCTTAAATAATTAAAATACAATCACCAACACCCATTTTCTCTTCTATAAGAAAAATAGCAGTTTTAATTTTTTATATCTTTTTTATGTTATCATTTAAATGCAAAATAGTGGAATAAATACAACAATCTGATCTGATTGAAACAAATGTGTAACTTCTGGGAGTCACACAATCATATTGCTTTAAATAAGAAAAAAATAAAAAAATGAAGCAAAAAATAGAAATTAAATCATTATGGCTAAACAGACACCTTTTGAAATTTTCCCAACACTTCACATTAAGTAAGTGGTCTTGAAAGAACTCTCCTCCAGCTAGGTTTAGGATGAACATTATTATAAAGCCTGTGCAGTTCTTTTAGCCATATTTCGGTTAAAGTTTTTACAGTCTTGAGATACTTGTTCTTTTGCAGCTCTAAAAAATTACTAAAAATGAAAACTAATGTTTGCACCGTGTGCCTTTAACACATCTCCATTTTTTGTGTGTTTTTGTATTGTAGTTGATTGGCTTTTGACCCTGAAGCCCAAGTTCTTTAATGTGATACAGCAAAAACAATATTTATATTATATATTTATATATATATACTGTAATTGAACAGTAGTAACTTAAACCCTGCACAAACTATCTGGAAAATAAACTTTTTTATTTTTGCACTCTTACATATATAAATAATCTTATAGAATCAGCACCTTTTTTCCCAGGAGTTGTATTTTTTTTTGTCATTTTTAAAAGGGATGTGCCAATTTCTGAACTCCTATCACAGCTATAAATTTCAAGTTATTGACCATCTGAATGAATTGCTAATGATGATTTATCTAGAATCACACTACAGTCACTTCTCTACTGAGAAAACACAATCTACAATATAGTCCCATATAGCTAATGATAGATACACAGTATTTTCTAGCACAAGGCTGATGCACCATCAGCCTACTGTATTTGTTTAAAGCACACAAAGTAGCAATAGTTTTGGAAACTTGTCCGCACCAAAAAAGTTTTGCAACAACACAGAGCGAGTTAATAACAACATCTGAGAGATGATTGAATAAAAGCTATATTTACAGCATTTAAAAATTAGACTTATCTATAATCTTGAAATATTCAAAGTTTTATTTCTAAGCTATACATTGGTATTCTATAATAAACTATTACAGAAATTATCCCTTGTTTTGAAAATATTATGATTTCAATGTGTATCTGTTCATAATGAGTACTTGTTTGGAGTTTTGATCTCTTAATTATTACTAGGAAGAACCTTATTACCAGTAAGGAATAGAATATACTACTGTATTCTCCTGAGGAATTGTACATCCAATATTGTCTCTAATTCTACCCTGTGTCTATAAGCACACACCACAAGAATCCAAACACCACAAGAAGAACAAGACAACAGTCTTTGAATGCAACATAAAAATTCAGAAAAGCACAGCAAACATGAAACACTGAAAAGCTGAACTACATTTCTTTTGTTTGTTAGGATTACAATTTTAATTACATCTGTGTACATAGAATAAGGATGTTCACATAGTACAGGGAGCAGCTACTAACACTGGTACATTGGTATAGCATTTGATGGAGGTTATTGTTTATTGGTTATTTAGCGACTGTAGTTTTCTGGGGGCATCTAATTGGCTTATACATTAGATTACACCTCTTAACAGTCTTGAAACTGACTGACTTTCATGCTGTGACAATACTGGTTGAAAAGCACATATATTGATTTAGCTACTTGTTAAAAATTGCAATTTACAAAATAAAGTCTAAATTAATAAAGTGTAGAAGTGTTAAATTCTTGAATTTGGTCAGAAGTCTACTACTCTGATTTCTTAATTTTGCAAACATTGGCATTTGCCGTATTGCCTCTAAGCTAGTATTGGTTCACAGATCTTTGTGTGAGAATGTTATAATTTTGCAAGTAACAGGCAGTATCTCATTCATTTACAACTGAATCAGTTAGAAATCATGTAGCAACTGTACATTTGTACAGTCACGTTCTCTTACCATCTTTATAGATTTGTACTTGACATTAGACTACTCAGATATATTGTAGGTGTAATCTAATCCTTTGTGTCAGTGAACATTTAGTTAGAAACTGGAGCTCATGTTAAGAAACTGGATGTTTTGGACCAGACTGGCACACAACATAAATTGCATCCGTGATAATATGCACCTTCCCTTCAACTATTGCTTTAGTAAGATAAATTCCCACATTAATAAATGGCTGAAAAGTGGTAAAGCTGGTACAAAAAAATCTCCATTAGTAAGAAGAAACAAAACATTTAAAAAAATCTTCCTTCAGGATTCATTTGTCCTTCATTATTGTTCATCATTGTTCAAGCCAGCACAAAAATGCAGTATTTTTTCTCTCTCTTTAGTATTGCATGAATGAATAAAGCTTAAACTATTCCCTGAAAAAGTTACATTGTAGCTAACCTAAGAAATATCTGGAAGACTTGAAAAAACAATTAAGGAATCAAATGGCTGTAACTGATCTAGATGGAAAATGCAATGATAAGAAGCAGCCGATGCATCGTTGCTTAGTTGTCTAATTAGAGACTGCTCCTATGAAATCTAATACTGCATTCAGTCAGTTCGTCGTGTTGTACTGTACTGCAAGGTATGATGGTTCTTTCTTTGATTCCTTTGTCACTGGGGACATTATAGTTCATAATAAGTTCACTGGCATCCATATTATGGATTTCCATCCTTTGGCAGGCCTGGCTTCCATCTCTCTTCAATTAGAGACCTCTTTTAAAAAGTTCAGCAGCAAAGGGGGAAAAAAAGGAAAAGGAAGAAATAAAAGAACAGAAAAGGAAAGCAGAGAAAAGGAAAAAGGAAAACTGCATCAGATAGACACAGAAAAAAAGAGTTGAAAGCTGCTTCACAGTCTTGCTGCTAAATATCAGTGCAGTCATTTTTTTCCTTAATTAAACACTAAGTTTCTTTGCCATTATTATCCTGTTTATTTTCCCTTTTTTTCAATGAGCATGATGGGAAGGCCCATGATGCTTTAGTCAGACCTTGGCCTCCAGCATTTCCAAAAAAAGTTTGTGCATGGGGACTTTGCCTTCCAGTTTGATGTTGTAGAAATGCTGCACGGCCTTAGTGGAGGTTTGCCTCAGAAGTGGGAGAGTCATCAGCATCTTGCCAGCTCGGCGTGGGTCTTCCATATGCTGCCCAGCCTCGTAATCCTGTAGAGCCTCATGTAAGACATCTTGAAGTTTCTGAACTGCTTCAACATCTTCTATGTGCATTGAGTCTACAAAACAAAAGAGCGACATCAGTTTTCAGTTCAGTGTGCCAGAATGTTGAATTACAGTGTAACGGCTCTAGACTGTAACTTGCACTGTAGTAAGTAACCGTACCATAATTATTGATGGATTTGCATGGATTTACGTTGTATTTTCCATATTGTTTTAGGGATAAGCTAGATAATTATCCACTTATTTCTATATTGACCTTCAGGAAAATATTTGTGTCTCCTTGTGTAATTATACACATGGAATTGCCATCTGTAAAGGTGCTAAGTTTATGTATATATAAAAAAAAAGTTAAAAACTATCTATTCAACTACACAAATAATTTCATACAGTCATTTTCTAGCTACACAGACATGATAGAAATGAAAGGGCAGAGCCCCTCTCAATCACAGCCCATATTGCTAGGTCTGCAAGAATGACTCCCTTCAAAAAGTGTGGCACCAATCCATGGCAATCTCCATGGTTACAGACCGAGATGCCATTGATCAGAAAAACAGAGCCATTGGTCTGTCGCACTGGCTGACACAAAGAAGATGTGTGTGTGCATGTGACGACTTCTTTCCTCCCTCTTGGGCTAGCAAGGAAATTTCCCTCTCAGCCAGTCATCCTTACATAGATTCTAATGAAGTGGTTCTCAAACTGTGGTCTGCAGAACACATACGGGTGGCACTTGGAGCGGTCTCTGCCTTGTAACACTGATATATCTTGTTAGATGTAGCCCGCCCAGAAAGTTTGGATCCTATAGAGTTACTTCTGCCAATTAAACCTTTTAAAAAAATCAACAAACCAAATGCCTCTCTGCATCTTGCCTGGCTACTCTATATCTATCTTTGCCAGCTGTTATCAGATTTGAATAGGAGATCTAATCAAAACACATAGGAGGAACCAAACTGAACTGCCAAGTGACCTGGAAAGATTTGAGCAGTGAAAGCTGCAGGCAACAAAGGGAGATTCAGTCCAAACAAATGTAAAGTCCCAAACAGCACAGATACAAAGCAAGGAGATGTAATCAAGAAACCAAAGCATTGCAACAAAATGGGTGTATTTTAAATTTATAGTCCTAATCCTCTGACTATTTCCTTTAACTATAAATACCGCAGGAAAGGTCAGAGATAAATAATGGGAGCTTTGGGGTGAGGGGAAGGGGAAGGTGGTCCATGAAAGAAGTGGTTCAGAGTATGTAAAGTTGAGAGAACCTAATATGTTATCTTGAGGGCAATGATAGGCATTGGGTACATCATTTGCAATTGATTATCCTTCCCTAGAAGTCAAAAAGTCATTCTCCTAAATTGCCTAGATATGGTTTCTGAAATGAAATTTGTTACATAATAATAATAAAATAATAATTTCTCATTCTTTTTGTCTGTGTTAGCTCTTAGTTGCTTTCTTATATCTTCTAACAGGATTGAAACTTAAGGCAACTCAATACTTAGCACAGGGACCTAATAGCCACTTTTTCTCCCTTGCTCCCCAGCAGATGGGAGATGAAGGGGGGAAGAAATGTTTTTTCTTCTGTAACATGTATCAACACCACCATCACCAGAGGACTTATGGGAGGTTGATCTGGGACACTCCCTAACTCTCTAAGGTAGAATGAGTGGCGTTGCCAGGGCTTCTAACCCAAAGTATGGTAGGCCTTAGTGTGCAAGCATTCTTTGATTATATGGGGAGACCAGTTGGATCTCCAGGACAGTTGTCAAAAGTGTGGTGAAAGAAAGAGTAGACATTGGCACTCCCCTCCAGTTACCAACACATAGATGGGTGCATCATCTTAAGAGAGCTTGATAAAGTACCACAGCCTTATACACTATTTATCACGAGGGTTAACTCAATCAAATTGTGGCCTTGTTGCCTATTCAGTTAGAGAATGGACCACATGTAACACTACGGCAGATGGGTGCACACTCAAGGAAATCAGTGAAGTTGTGCAAACTTACACTAGGGTTGATTGTGGGGTAGTGAGTCCATTGCATTATAAGAGTATTTCCTCAAGAGGCCCATTCAATATAAAACCCATTTTCATAGCACTGTAGTTTTGATTTTAATTTTTGACTATTTAGCAAAGCTCTTTTTTCAGATGGAACAATGATTAAGTGAAACTTCTTCCTGTAGCCAAAATACACTTATATAATTATTTCTTCTGTTGTATTAAGCAGCATCACTACCTGATGGCTGACACAGCACCTGATTTGTCAGTTTTATCCTACAGAAAATAACAGTCTATCAGGTTGTGTGCCATGAGTTTAATTTTTGCAACTCTTACCTATCAAAGTAATTTTTGTTGAAGCATGTGGCTCCATTAGCTTTAATTGGACTATTTGTTTGAGTAAAAGTTACTCAAGTGAGTAACAATTACAGGATTAGGCCCAGGAACCTGAAGTACAATCCTAGAGATAAGATACAAATTTCCTACTAATTCATGTTTTCTCAGATAATTTCAGCATATGGGAAATACACCTCTTACTAAAAAGACAGTGTGAAAAAAACATGACAAACACAGGTAAATAAGAGGTTAACAAAGAAAGGTTAATGTTCCATCTTGAAAGAAAGCTGCAAACTGAAAAAAAAAGTTATAGCTCTTGCTCTGAAACAGACAATTATATACAAGTTTGGATCATTTAGCACGTATTACTGATTCTGATGACAGTTTATCTGTTAATTACACATAATGGAGTCCTATGGGGGTTTTACATGTTTAATAATTCTAGGTCTCAGAGAATACATGCCCTAAGAAGCACACACTGCTGAGATTAGATACCGTGCACCAAGGTAGTCAGGTCTAAAAAAATTAAAAGGGAAAAACAAAAATCAAGTATATAAAGGAGGGAGTAAAGGATTAAAAAATTTAAAAAGGAAAATCAGTAAAATTTTAGCACAGTTCCTATCACCCAAATCTGCCTTTTTTGCTACTTTTGTAACAACTTCAACTTTCACCTCTTAGTATTAGTATAGAACCAGTTAGTTAATATTATTTACCTGGGACAATGAAAGGTAAATCCCTGAGTATAGAACACACACACACACACACACACACACACACACAGGTTCTGATCTTAATTATACTGGTGTAAACATAGAGTGCTCTACTGAATTGAACATTCATAAACAAACACTTCTTGATCATCCACTGGACTCTATTTAAAGTGATTTCTTTGCAAACATTTACACTGCATTTCAAAAGCCAGGTTCTCTGCTGTGCCAAGTTTCTAATTACAGATCCCTGATTCTCTGGTTGGGTTTGGGCTATTCCTAATGGAGTTTTAGAGCAATGTGGGGGCTGCTCTAAACTCTGCTGGCTAATAACAGTCCGCAAGGAAATGTCTATTAACCATGGATTGCTAAATCACAGTGTGTGCAGACTATGCCCCACCATGCCCTCTGCCAGGGCTATGCTTAGGGGCTAGTGTAGGAGCTGGGTATTTTGGCTCTGTGCCAGCTGAGAGCTCTTCCATGTCAGAGAAATTCAGCTTGCCAAATCTGTCTGTTCTCCAGCCAACAGAGGAGCAAAAAGAGGCAATAACATTCTAGAAATTGGCACTAAATGTTTGCCAATTTCTACCCTCTACAAAATTGTCCAGATTATTCCTAACTGGGTAGCTCTTTGTTTTATGCAGCAGATGTGAAGTTTGAATTTCAAAGGGATGGGTGGCAGTCTGCATTGATATATGGGTTTTGTAATATTTTCCTCAGAGGAGTGGAAGACTTTCATTGAAATCAATGGTGATCCTGTAGATCTGTAACAGTGCAGCTCAGATTAAATTCTGGCCATATGACTTTATGAATGCATGCTGCCTGTACATTTTTTCCCTCACACTGAATTTGATTATGAGAAGAAAAAAAAAAACAGACAGAAAAAATGAAGGTGGAAAGCAAATCAGAATCTGTGACATCACACAGCTGTTACACCCCAGGTTCTCAAACTTTTTTACAGTGTGGACTACATCTTAAGAGAGGGATTGTCTTGCAGCTCCCCTCCTTTCCCATCGGTGATCATATAGCATCCCTGGGGTACACAGAGCAATTGCTTACATGGAAAAGTAATAGTCGCAATGTATTTTTTGCTGTCTTTTAAATCAATTTGGCAGTGGGAAACAAAGTGACCAGCCAACTCTCCAAGGACCACCTGCGTGTACTCCGCAGACAGCCAGTGGTTCATGGGCAGAGTTTGGGCAGCTGTGCCTTGGGAGATATAGAAGTATGTCACAGGAAATGAGGTGAGAACAAATAGTATCGAGAGATGTTCACAAACAGCTATTAAGATTTCTTTAAATTCTTTGATTTAGCTTGAAAGATTTTAAAATGATTTAATTGAATTACTATAATTTAACTTCCCATTTAGAGAAAAGATGCAAAATCATTTCAGCTTTACTCATCCTAGAGTCTGCTAACACTTAAATGCAAACTCACTAAATCTGTGCTATTTAATTAGACCATGATTCAGCTGGCAGACTGCTCAGGAAAATATTAATCTCGATTAAGATCCTTCTTCATGTTCCAGCCTTGCTGTTTGGCTCTATGTCTCGTTCCTGGTATTAAATTAATGTAGATCTTAATCAGGCTGGCATTTGTTTCCGGAAATAAGGAAAACGGTCCAGAATGTTGCACTGGCCATGCAAAAGTAAAAAGAAATATCTTCAATAAATATAAAGTGGCAGATACAGAAACTACAACTGAATCCAGAAACAGATTCATTTATCGTTGACAAACCCTGTCTATGCTAGTGGGATGGTGAGGTCAATAAGAACTATTATAATTTAAGGGAACACAGAGGCTATGTAGAGACCCAGAAAGGCTTAATATATCAGATAACATAATAAATAGTTAGATGTTAAGTATAAACATTTTAAATACTCTACCTGTGCCAGGTAAATGAACCTGTGAAAATAAGATTAGAAAAATCATTTTCCTAGTAGACCCCCCCTTGAACATCTTACAATTACCATTCCAAAGGGAAATGGTAAAAATCTACACCCAGATGTGAAATCCTTTCAAACCAGTGCCTAGGTTAACAATTAAATTAAACAGGGACATGAGGATGTGTTGTCATTCAGAAGTATGCAGATTTTGATCTTAAATGACCTGCAAAAAAGCAGCACAGATTGGTGAGGGTGAAGATTTGTACAGCCAGGCACAGGAACTCATTGGTACTCTATCAAACACTATGTGCTACTCAGAGCAAGAGATTTCAGTGCTAAAGGGGTGAAAGAGGTTGTTGATCAGAGTGTCGCAATGAAAGAAGGTGAAATCAACAAATTAGGACATCGACTCATTGAGCTCTGCTTTGAGAATCATCTTATCCTTGCAAATGCTTTGTTTCCCCATCACAGCAAGGGACAATACAATTGGACCTCTTTTGATCAGCTCCACGGAAACTTGATTGATTATATCATTGTGCAGAAAAGAGAGAAAACTAGATCTCTCACCTGAGAAAAACTACAAAATCCAGATACCAACTCAGATTACCATCTACCTTGTTTAAAATTCAGGTTCCATCTCAAATGCAGAAAACAAACATCTGGTCACCCAGGAATAATCCGAAACACACCACAGAGCATGGAAACTAGCAAATGTTTGGCATGAACCTAAAATGAGGGGAAAGAGACCACTCTAAAATGATACTTTGTACTGTTTATGTATTTAATATCACTAGGAAGAAAACATGGACCAGATGAAACACATGGACCTCAAATGAAGCATTTCTGCATTTCAAAAAATAGAGGCAATCTAAAGCAAGAAAATAGTAGAATGAATAAAGCAACAGGGATTATGCAGCAGTGAGCAGAAAAGTTCAGATGCTCACAAGACATAATACAGAAGAAAACATCAACAAGTAGGGGGAGAAACTTGACTGAAAGCAACCACCGGGCTATACTGATGGTTCTGTATAAGTAATTCACAAGTCAAAAATGGATACAATCAAGTTAAGCAGTTGTAAGATCCTGACAGAATTTGATGAGATCAAGAACAAGTAGAACAGTAATTATAGTGCTTTTAATGCAACTCTAGATAGCACAATCCAAATTTGGATTATGTCTCAAATAAAATGAATTTGGTGGCCTGACTCTTTTCTCTAACTGGAATTAATAAACCAAAACAATATTGCACAAATCCCCACAATTTGCAGTGTCTACTTAGGGGTGCGCTGTTCTGAAACTGAAAAATTACTGCATGTTGGGACTGAAATGCATGATAGAGTTGCACGGGGAAACTTGCAAACTTTGCTAAGTGCTTGCCCGCTGCATTATTTATATTTCATTTCATGAGTACTGTTACTCAAAAAAAGTAATATAGCCCCAAAAATGTAAAAAAGAAAGTTTTTTTTTTAAAGTTGAAAGAGATTCTTTATAATCATTAAACAAACTATATTCCTGGTTTGTTTATCTGGCCTCTTCTGATAAAAATCTTCATAATTAAGACTTAGGAAAGCACTTGAACACATGCTTCAATCCATCCTTATTTAGGATTTAAACCTGTGCTTAATTTTGAGTATTAAGCACCCTTCCTGAATAAAGATGATTTCCTGAGTCTGAGGCCTGAGGCTGGATATAGGAATGTAGACAAGTAGAATACTTTCTGCAGCTAAAGTGATTGGGCAAAAATGGTCTGAAGATAGGATTATATCTGATTATAACATTGGGAAGCAGAATTTATCAGCCAGAATATACAAGGGAAATTAAAGAGAAACAAATGAAGAAGTTCTGGTATCCAACGAAGGACAGCTAGGGCATGTATAACAAGCAGAGAGAAAAAAGAATTTCAATCAACACAGAGGTAGTCGGGAATGCACTGATCTGGCCTACTTTTAAGTAGAGACATGAAAGCTGAATTCTCAAGACAGTTTACATGCGGCCCAGATAACGCTGACTCAGGCTCATGGGGTTCAGGCTCCACGGCTGAAAAATTGCTGTGTAGACTTTCAGGCTTGGGCTGGAGCCCATGTTCTGGGACCCTGAACTTCTACACAGCGATGTCTAGCCTAGGGTGACCAGACAGCAAGTGTGAAAAATCGGGACAGGGGTGCGGGGGATAATAGGAGCCTATACAAGAAAAAGACCCACAAATCAGGAATGTCCCTATAAAATCAGGACATCTGGTCACCCTAGTTTAACCCCCACATCCCAAGCCCCGTGAGCTCAAGTCAGCTGATCTGGGCCAGCCGCAGCAGGGTTTTGATCCCCATATAGATGTACCCCTGATGTACAGTGGAGAGAATATTTTAAAGATGGTGACAGTGTAACACACAGAGTGTAAAAATGAATTCAAGAAATACTTTAATTAATGGTAATTAGGGTGTGTGTGCGGATTTATGGTGTCATGAAAAAACAGTACGTTTAGGATTAAAATAAATTTTAAAAGGGGGAAAATTGTCTTTTCTTTTACCTACATTCCAAAAGGAAGCACAGGGTAAGGACAATGAATAAGTAGACGGGACATCTACCAAGGAGAGATACAAAGCGTCCGGAGAAGGGGTGATTGCAAGACTGAGTAATAGGACAAGATATTAAAAAAAAGACAAAGCTGCGTGGATAACATCAAGGGTCCTATTCTTCCACTGCAGGATACAAATAATGGTTTTAATAACCAATGAGAGTTCCTTGTACTCTCCAGTGGAAAAATAGGGTGAATATAAGCATTTCTATTTCTGCTACTGTGGTTAATATCGTTGCTTTGTAGTCAGTTGATCTGGGTTTGCTTCCTGGCCAATATACCTGACTCTTGGCAGAGGAATCATAGTCTCTTCCAGTGAAGGCATTGGACTGGGAGTAAGGAACTCGGGGTTCCATTCCCAGTGCTGCCATAGGATTGGGCAAGCCACTTCACCTTTTTGTACCTCAGTTTCCTAATCTGTAAAATGGGGATAATGCCTGCCTACTTCATAATGATATGAAGAAAAACTCATTAACATACACGAGGTGCTCGGACACTAGACTGAAGTGCCAGAGAAAAGTCTATTAAATAACAAAATTCTAGCAAATGGTGGCAAACATGGACATCTTCTCTACAAATTGTGAATGGCACCGAGATGAGAACATGGAAGATGAACTGGAGGCAGAAAAGGCATTCATGTATCAGGAAACGCTTACTATACTAGCAATTTCCAATATGTTTTTTAAAGTGGTGTCCCACAAATTTTGGTATTTTTATTAGCAGAAGAAATACTAGTATAGTAACAATGACATAAATACAGATTTTATATGTTTCCTCCAAACTAATTTCAATATTAATGGAAATAATAATACAATGAACAAAATACAACTACAAAAGATGGCATCACTAGAAATTAGATATAGCCTGCTACAGTATACCATATAGCTAGTGTCAAAATTGGGCATAAAAGAAGATATAGATTCAATGGAATAGGAAATTTATATTGTTCTTCCAATTAAATAGTGTTCCCATGTAAAAGTTAACACTAACAAGCCTCTGCTCAGAGTATGTAATTTAGGTGAAGGTAAAGTTTGACAAGTTAAATCCTAGATATGAGCAAAATTTGCCACTGGCATAAGTGGGTGTGTAACTTCATTGATATCAACATTTGTCTGTGTTATGATGTATAACAGACTCCCTGATTCTCTCTCTCTCTCTCTCTCTCTCTTTGGGGTGGGGTGTATTAAAAGAGCTCTTCTTTAGAGCTAGATCAAGTAGGAGAACAGTGATCATGATGGGGAGCAGAAAAGGTCCCTCTGCTGCCTCTGAAATGGAGCAACTATGCACCCAGTGCTGAGATATAGGGGCAAATTTTCAACAGAGCTCAGATTTTTCAGGGCTCAAATCTCATTTAGGCACCTAAATAAGGGCCAGCTTTTCAATCCTGCTGAACTCTTTAGAAAAGCTGGCCACTTACTTTGGTGCTTAAATGGGAGCTGAGCTGTTCTGGAAAAGTCTGACCTGAAGGTACAGTCTAGTTGAGGTTGTTACTGGTTAAGCAATTCCAAAAAACTGCTCTCCTGGATCTTTCTATTTGGTATTAATCAATACACAAAAGCACATCATGCTACCACATGGTCACCTTTTATGTGTATGTGTATGCACAAGTAACTCTGTGTATATACACTCTCAAACACGATACAAACATTTCATCTCTCCTAACATCTGAGAAACTAATTGGAACATGAATATTTTGGAAAATGTTCACAGTTATTTTTCTATGTGAGTAAACAAAGTGCTCATTGGTGCCAGATTGTTTCCACTGAGCAGTGTACAGTTGAACACAGGGAATTTTCTTGCAGTCATTTTGAGGTACCTGTCCGTCTTTGTGTGTGCTTGGAAGGAAGGAAGGAAGGAAGGAAGGAAGGGAACAGTGATATCGATAGGACAACCATTAATAGTAAGTCTCTTCTCTGGTATTAAAGCATAAAGAGTGCATTAATTATTATTGAATCAAGCCAGATGTTGAAAACTAAGCTGTTAATTTAGATGAATGTCATATCAAGCACTGCAGGTCAAAAAAGAATTACTGAAATCATGACTGTAAACATGCTGAACTGTGTGTACAAAATGTGAAAACATTTATGCTGTTATGTAGATAAACTATAGACTCTTCCCAGACTTTATATGCATTCTGTTCTTACCAATACTTATAAAAGATTGTTCTTTAAATGAGAAGTACAGACATAGTATGATTCTAGGGAATTGTAGAAGCAGAACTATAATGGTCATTCAAAAGTGAAAACTTGCTAATAGTTACCACACAGCACTACCTGAAATATAAATTTTTCCCTCTGCTCTTAGTATAGGAAATAATGGTGGTATCTTAGATACCATTCTACAGAAACTGTTGGAAAATGGTGAAATTTTAATGGTATCAATGGCATATACTGTAGGAGAATTTAAGATTGAAAGATTTGGTATTTTATGACACTTAGATTTGTCAATCCACACAAATAGCTTGTGGTATTTACTAAAAACAGAATCCAATCAAGGTTAAGGCAATCCAAAATTTGTTTTCTGCTTCTGAATACCAGCAATGAAAATGGTATGATGTTGAATCATAAATCACTAAATACAGATACTGTGTCAGAAACCCCTTATTGTCTATTATTTACATTAGAGTTAACCTGGGATTCTTTTTAGACAAGATAGATGAGCCAAAAACATATGAAATCTGTAAGATTCCTTGTGGTACTTGATCTTTTTTCCCTACAGATATATAATATGAGTCCATTAATGTTAAGTTGGGAGAATAAATATCTGAATAACACTAGAATTGCTTGAAGAAAGAAGAGGTGATAACAACAAAATGTATTTAAAACCAAATTATTAAATGATTATTCTTAGAATTGCATTTCACTCTAGGATATCTATTATAGTTGCATTTACACTAATCAAGGTCATGGTTACGTAACACTGAACTACTCTATTTTGTCTAGGAAAAAAGCTTATACTGTACTTTTAGTAGAATTTGCAATCGAAACACTAAGGGTTTGATTTTCTGTAATGACTTGTAATTTTGTAAGTGCAATTCACACCTACAAATTAGTGTGATAGCAATTGGTAGAAGTTTGACATCTAACTACCTGAGTTGCATGTGCAACCTACTAAAACTAGAGATTGGTTTGACCTTTTCCTGAAAATGATACCGAAGAATCCAATCCTGAATTCCTGCTCAGATAAAACTCCTGCTTATGTCAATGTGTGTTTTCTTAAGTAAAAAGTTCAGTGGGACTACTATGCTAAAGAGCTTCTAGGATCAAGATTCGGGCCCTTAGTAACTAAAATGTAACTAACAATATAAATACCGTTAACACAAAGCCAAATTGGTATTAGGTAGCTGATATGCATTTTAAATCCTTTTCACAATAGTTTAGTTTCAAGTCAACATATAATTTTATTAAAATATGGAGAGGAAATGATTTCATTTTAACTTGCTTTGAAGTTACACTGCACTATATTTGTTCACATTACCCTGGATGTAATTCCCATTGAAGTTGATGGGAATTGGAGTAACTTAAGCTACAGATGAATTTGGTCCACTATATGTAGCATGTATAACTAAACTTTTTGGATGATATCTTATGCAGTTATCCATCATGTCTTTTTTATTGAATAACCTATAGAAATGTTTCTTAACCAAACAGGCTAAGAATTATAAAATAGCAAAAATAAATAAAATAATAAAACTTCTCAATTTAGACCCCTAAATGACCATAATTTTGGTGTTTTGCACCTGGAATATAATCTTGGGGGAAACCTTTCCTATAGCTATGAAGTATTTTGAACTCAATATTCAGCTTGCTCTAAAATAAATCATCTTCCAAAAAGAGACTTTGACCACTGAATGGCATACCAGAACCATTCTGTGTAGGGTAAATAAAAAGGACACATACAAATTAAGAAGATTCAATAAGGGGATGGAGGATATTATATAAAGAAACAAATGGTGTTTTGGTTTTGCATTTTTTGAATTATATTTCCAATTAAAAATGCTAAATAACATTACAAAGACAAATAGGAAATTACAACTTCATTGTTGAAAACAATTTCCCTCCTATCAGTCTGAGGATTCATGCATCAATATTGTAGATGAACTGTTAATTACAAAATCAATTAAAAAATTATTTCTAAAAACAGTCACGCGTCCTGACTCTCAGGGGGGCAATTTGGGCAGAAGGTCTCATCTCACTAGGACCGCGCCAAATCACAAGTCGTCATCCACAAGTAAGCAAAAGCAATCTGGTTTTTCATTTTTCAGCGCGGCTGAGCCCAGCCTGAGATTGATCGTCACATATGGCCCCAGAAAACAAACTGTCAATACCTTGAATGCTGCAGAATTTGAACAAATAGCCGTCCGCCCATTCAAGCCACTCATTGCATCCCATTTAACAGATTTTATTGACAGTTTCCTTCTTGTAATTAAAGGGAAAACTACTGGCCAGCAACCAAGATAAAGTTCAAAGATAGGGTCAAAACAAAAGCAGATGGAGGGGCACGGTGTGACTGTCAATGGTACATAGCATCAGAGCACGTTATTGACACACAGGTATCTAATGATCGGCATGTCATTAAAGAGGGATCTATCCTGAACTTTATGCAAATGATAGAAGGGACTTAAGACCATAATAAAGCATTAGGGAGACAAAAGGAAAAACAACAAAGCACAAACGATTTTTACTTATCAGACACTGTTCACTGCTTCAGCACTTTTACATTCAAATTTAGAGAAAAAAATACTTTCTGCAATTCTTAACCCCTTCTTCACAGGTAATATCTTTTAGTGAAACTTTACTAGAATAATAGAGGATTCATATGGTAAAGCGTAGCCCTTGTACGATGAGAATGGGAATTTCCCCCCTGCAACCAACTCTGGATTCACCTTACCAATACATTTAATAGCTGTATTCAAGGAAATCATATAATGCATATAGTCATGCATCCATCCATTCTATTCAGTTTAAGTGAAATGATTAGTCTTATCTGGATTATGAAATGGATTTAGTAGAATAAACGTCTATATTCATTTGAAAGGATCTCTGCTTGTGTAATACCTTCCAAATTATCCAGTGTATTATTCTTTACTGCATTAGGAATATATTCCACAATGGCTTAAAACCGTAAAGAACTTCCTTAATTTGAACTACCTTGTTTATAGCCTTTCCGTATAAGAGCCACAAAAACTGAAGGTCCAATTAAGAATTACTTATTCCTAAACATTGTTTAGAACAACCATGCAGAAGATACTATGGGAAGGAAAAAAGTGATGTGAAAAAAATGTAGCAACCATCATGACAAACTGCCAACCTGAATTAGCAAGCGCTATAGCTTTGAGGGTCACAAACTCTTCTTTCTCCAACTTCATGCTCTTGTATTTCTTTACCAGCTGCAGGATGGCATTGTTGAGGTCAAGAAGGCCTGCTAATTTGGACTGGTCTTCATCCATAATATAATCTTCAGCATAGACAAGCTCATCCTCAAAAGAAAGTGATCGGTACACTACGCCCAGGATCAAAATCTCCATCCAAGCACTCTGCAGAAGGCTCATCTGGTCAGCCAGAGACAAAGTGGAGAATCCTAAACAGCAAAGAAGGGCAGGGGAAAAATATTAAATAGGTTCAAATGCACCATAACTCTGCATTACAACTTTCCCTTTTTGTTTTGTTTTTATGTAAGTTATGAATCAATATATATGGATTCCACTCTCCCCCTCTGCAAGATCAATCAGCATAAAATTAAAGGGCTTCTAATCAAGGTAAAAGTTAGAAGCAAGCCTGAATTTGTATGCATTTTCTGTAGGAGTTGTATTAATTCTGAGGAGTTATAACAGCAACGTAAAATGGTTTGCACTTTCTCTTCTCAGTAGAAACATTCTAAAATCTAATGCTATGAGGCTCTGATCTGATGGCATCTAACAAGCTAGATAATAAAAAACCTAGGTTCAAAGGGCTTTTATTAGCAGAAGCTTAGTTCTGTTCATCACTGCTGTAAAGAGAATGAACTAATGTCTTCAGAGGCCCCCTTTAAACCAAGGAGCATGTTTTCGAAAAAACTTTTTTAAGAGGAAAGATTTTATGCCTTAATAGAATTAAGGTGATTATCACAATGAGCAAAGAGCGCTTTGAACTTCAACCTCAGCAGAAAGAGAAGTAAGGCCTATCCTCTTCAGAAAAGACGCTAATTACTTCTGTAATGGCTTCTGCCTCTACTACGGTTGCTGAAATAACAGGATGGCACATTAAAGTGCCAAGTGAATAGTAATCACACCATCATTTTTGAGAGGGAGAGAGAAAATTTAATAATGCCTCTTAATGAATTTAAGTTTTGCCATCTTTTTTTTCCTGCTCTCTTTCCTAATAGGATCACAAAGGGCAAGTATCTTTACTGTCTTACCTTTTCAAGCTCTTGTTTACAGTAGCTGTTAATTTATTATATCAAATATCCCCAATCACATTAGGAGCTACAGAACAATATGGGAGAGGAAGTGATTTCCTGGCCTGTTGGTGAAATGTAGTAGTTTGCCAGTTGGCACCATCAACCACAAGTACTTAATAAAATCATCAAAGGGGATTAGTCAAGCTTTTCTTAAGGGGGTCTTAAGACATGTCTGAAGCTTTCATGTAGTTGTTTATGGAGCTGCTTACATGTTCTTTGACAGGGTTCCTGCTGCAAGAAGAGTCTTTGTCATTCGACTATACTTAAACGCATTTCCCTTCTGTTTTGAAAGTCTGGATTTACATTTCAGTAAGAATATAACAAACTGGCAAATGTACACAGGTGTCTGCTACAAATTAGTAACAAACCTATTACATTTTTTTTTATTAATGCATCTAAAGCAACAAGCATCCATAAAAACTGAAACACAAAACTGGCTGCTCTCTCTCTCGTTTTCATTTTCTCATACTGTCTTTTGTGCACAGTGATAGAATTGTAGTTCCCTGCCTTCAAAACAAATCCAACAAAAATAGCAAACAAGAAGAAACCTTGAAGAGGTGAAAAAAGAGAACACCACATCTGTGATTAAAATAAATAGGATGGAAAGGGAAAGGAAATAATCATTTGAAAAGTCATAAGGAGGAATGTATGCTTTCAATTAGCTTTCATGTTTCTGTTCCTTTCCCTTCTCTCAAGAACCAGTTTTTCTGCAGTAGCAGATGGACAGAGAATGTAGCCTGCAGCACCGTCCTGTGACAGCCCTATTCTCCCTTCCAGACACTGCTGTTAGTAAATAGATTTACACATTCTCCAATCTCCACACATCTTTCTGCCGAATAATTAAAAGCAGGATGATTAGTTTATTGAGTGGAAGGAGGAACTTTTTTATTGAGGTCCATCCACGATTTTATCAGGGCCAGCACTTTTACGGTTGTCATGAGGGTGCAGGCATCCAATTTTTCTTATCTGCCTGATTAATACAAACGCTGTTTCAGGACGCATTAATTAACAGATACAAATCTACGTTCTCATGGAAGGATCAATACAGAGAAGAAAAGAGGCATCAATGTGAATTTAGTGCTGATGATGGAGAAGGCACTCTATTGACATTTACGTGCATGGAAACTTTAAAGTTGCAGTAGAGCCCCTTTGTCCCTGTGATTTACAAATGACCAATTTTTTAGCCATAACAATGTTTCACACACTTCTGAGGGGTTTAATTAAGCAAAATGCAATAAAATCAGTTTTGATTAAAAAAAGTTTAACTTGCATTCACCTCCTTTCTATTTTTCTCAAAGCTCTCAACTTCCTTCTTTTATTTAAAAAGAACAGGAGTACTTGTGGCACCTTAGAGACTAACAAATTTATTAGAGCATAAGCTTTCGTGGACTACAGCCCAGTCCACGAAAGCTTATGCTCTAATAAATTTGTTAGTCTCTAAGGTGCCACAAGTACTCCTGTTCTTCTTTTTGCGGATACAGACTAACACGGCTGCTACTCTGAAACCTTCTTTTATTTACTTATCTACTTTTGTACAAGAGTTTTTACAAATTACAGTGTGTTTCGATACCACATTTATCGTGTGTCATAATAAAAGGAAACCACATACAACCTTTATGAAAAAAATGAGGACACTGCCTGTGATTTACTGTGCAGTACTTATGAAGAATGCATCTTCTGCAGAGGCATTACAGATGCTAAGGTTTTTCACAGGAAATGTTTAAAAATCAACACAAATTATTATATCAAAGAAACTGACAAATATAAATCACAAAATTCTACTCTTTACTAATAAAACAAATATGCACGGTCATTTCCTCCTCTGTTAAAAGCAACTTTTGCTTGAAAGTCTGCTCAGTGAAAGCCTATTTTAACTCTTAGGTACAACCCTTCACGGGAAGTAAAGTTGAATCTTGTAGTATCTAACCTATGGAGTGGTTTTTTGTTTTTGTTTTTTGCCAGAATATTTGGAAGCGTAAGACATGCCTATAGTACAATACAATTTTCCTTTCACTGGACATTCAGCATATCACAGTAAATGACGGGGTTAAGAAGGGATATGTGTTTACATAGTGAGATCTTTTTAAAATTGAGATCCCTATTCCGCTATCTCATCGAACTCTGGTCCTGACCCTACAAACCTTACCCGCATGAACGCTCTCTATTTATGTTCCAACTCCTACTTCAATGAATCAATCAGGACCAAAATTCGTTCTAAATTTTGAGCAGACGTTCCAAAATTTGGCCTTCTATTTGCAAATATAGGAACATTTTTTATGAAAAATATATTTTAATTATACCTAATATCCAGATGTAGTGACAGCACCAGTGTTACTAACTAAAGTCACAATAAATAGATATATGAAGTGTTTTCATTAGCAATACTAACCTAAACTAATAACCCAAATAATAATTTGTCCTAGCCTGAAAGAATATTAACCCTGTTTTCTGACAAGTGACTATTTTCTATTCAAAATGTAATTATTTGAAAAGAAATCCCCAAACTATGTATAAATACATGTCAAGCTATCTGGACTAGTTACAGGCTTCTAGCTCACAATAGCAAACTCTTTTCAAATAGATATAAGAGGTTGCATTATGGTTGTGTTGCTGAACTTTATGTAGTGCGTTGCATGGGTCTTTAATCCCTGGTGTTTGACAGGTCATAGTTTAAAATGTTCAGCTGTATTATGGCTTTTAAAAATGCACTTATATTGTGGTACTTTCCCTCCCTCCTTCCCAGCTTGGACCATTCCATGCATATTGGTGACAACTTTGATCTCTCTTCATCTCCTTCCCCGAGTCAGTGCCATTTAATGTATCTCAGGCATTTTGCTAGCAGAATGACTCTGTACCTTGACCTGCAGTTAAATAGCATGTTTATCTGCAATACAGTGTGCTCCAAATAAACCAGATGACAGTTTGGAATAACGTCATTTGGAAGGATTGAAAAGCTTCTCAAGAGTCAGGTACCCCCGAGGTAATAAGCTTGAAGGAAGCATGTTTTGTGCCAACCCTCCTGCCATCTTCTACTAGACGCTCATGTGCTTGACAATGATGCCATGGGCACTTGTCAAGATTTTTTTTATTTTTGCCTGGCAAACTGATGCACTTTGCAGTCAACTTACAAAAAAGGCTAAGCATTTGAAAGTGTGAAGGGCAAAAAATATCTGACGGCTAGTCTTCAAAAATACACTTTCATTTCAGAAAGTATAAATGTTTATTTCCTGACCTGAGTGTTGACAGAAATAGGCTGCAGTGCAGGCATATGAATTTAACCCCTGCTAGGCATTCTTTTCAGTGCCATTTTTATAAAGCTGAGTGCAAGCATTGTAAATCTACAGGGTGTCTCATAATATCAGTTAGCAATGGCATTGATTTGCTGGTTACAGTTGTTGGATTTTTTGGGGGGGTGGGTGGGGAATTGTAATGTTTCTCCCTCTAAAAATAGCGACTTTTCAACACACAGTATATCACACTCAAACTGTAATTATGCCATAATGATTCACTGCGATCACTAAGTGTGCATTGAGAGAAGGTTGATTGAGCAACTTAGCATATGCTTGATTTTTCCTTTCACATACCAATAAACCCAGTGCTTAGAGGAAGTGAGGAATAAATAGGTAACAAAGGCCTTAGCGTTTTTATTATGTGTCCTTCCACTAACAAGAAGCTGAACTATACTATCCACAGTATTGGGAGTTATAAGCCACGGTTACATACAGATTTAGCAGACTTTTAAATGGGGCTATTTAATCCATTGCTCTCTTCAAATACCGGCACATGAAACACTTCCTTTCTATTTCACATCACACACAGCTCCATGCTAAGCAAGGTAAATCTTTTATATTCCTGAAGACCCTTTCCTCTACTTCATTAAGATGGACTTCGTGGACACTAACTCACTAGGGGCTAGAGTGAAGCAGCTGCAGATGGTCAAGTGCCAAAGCAAGATCTGTAGCATATCCAGAGCACTATGAGAACTATTTTACAAAAAGAGTGTCGACCGTTCTCCCTGCTATTATTTTCAGCATTAAGCATTTGATGCCTAACCCAGGCTACTCCTTCTTAAACCCTTGTTTCTTTTGCTTCACATTAAACTAGATTTATTACATCAATAGTATTTGTTTATAAACCAGGATTTTTTTTTTGTATTGGATACCAAAATAATTGACAAATCTGGAAGTTACTGATGTTTATTGATAATCTGGCCCCAATTACTTCACCGTTTGTTTCCATGTTTTTGTGTCTATGAGCAAAATATTCCTCTAGTTTCCAATGTATTATACTTCAAATAACTTCATTTACATTTTTTATAATCAAAGCTGTGCTTTAAAATGACATGTTCACTAGCGTGTTGCAAATTCAATATATTTCCACAGTTGAAATATCAGAGTTTGGATTTTTAAATTATTTATACTTAATTTTGATAGATTAACTTCCTTCTAAATGTTTTGTGTGTACTGGTGTTTCCAGTGCAATTTCCTCATTTCAAAAAATGATGCATATTCACCATTGGCTGAAAGAACAAAACCAAAGTTTTCAAAGCTATGGCTTATTTCTCTCACTCTCTTTTCCTGCAAAGCAGAATACTTTATCTAGTGTGCTCGGCTTGGGATTCAAACTATCAATGGTGGGCCAGATTTTTATGTCTGTTGCACCAGTGTAAATCTGCAGTAGTTCCACTTCATTCTGAAATCCGAATCTGGCCTAACAGGTTTCCAGTTTTGTTACTGTAGGACTATTGTCCTCTCTCCTTTTCTTATACATTCAATACTTGTCTAGATTCACCCTGGGACTCCCACGGATGTAAACCCTGGCAGAGGACTCCAGCAGCAACATTTCTGCTATAGGAACATGGGGTTGTTTAGACACGACTAGGGCAGCTGGAGAAAGGTACCTAGGTAGCACTGACTCCAACTTAAAGCTGTTCTCTTCCCATTGGGGAAATCCCACGGAGAGCAGGAAGCATTAATAGTATTCTCCTTTAGAGTAAATACTCCCCTGACTTCCAGGCTCCTGAATCGCATAATTCATGTAATCCCATTTTTAAAAGCACAAATTTACCTCATTGTAGTCTATAAACATTTTGGCCATTAAGCAGATCACCAAATGCAGCTGCAGTACTTTCACTCTGATATCATGTAGTCACCACCTATATTTAATAGATTGTAGCCCCAGTTTGTCTCCTGGCAGGTTAGTACAACTCCACTGACTTCCAAAGACTTAAATTTCATCACACCAGCGTTGAATTTGGGTCCCAACAGTACATGTTGGTTCCTCAACTTGAAAATATCTGTCACAGCTGTTTGCTTCATGGCAGTCTTCAAAACAAACCCTTGGTACTGAAGGTAAGCAACTGCACATGGTGCCACAGCAAGATGGAGTCTGACAACTATTGAAGATTTTCATGTGGTAAATATCAGATAAAGCTAAAAGCACAAACATATCAAAACTGTAAGTCAAGACCAAATACACAAGCATAAAGACAGACTTTATCCTGCCTTTCTGGACAAATTTGAAATGTCACAGTAACATTGTATGTTTAGGGACTAGTTTGTAGCATTATGGACCAAAGTTCTCTCTCACTTGCATTTGGCCCCATGACTTTTGCACAAAACTAAGAAAAAATGATCAGTTTGTCCAACTGATGCTTTGTTACAGAGGATAAGTTGAGCTTCTCCCTCATGAATATAATGGGGAAAATAGGTGTGCTAAGGTAAGAACTGGTTTCGGCATCTGTAAACTCAGATCCTTGTCTGACCACACCCTCCATCTCATCATGCAGTTTGGAAGTTATAGTGTCTGCACTACGAGTTCTGATTGCCATCTGCTAGTTTTGCCTTGGGGCAAGGACAGCGGATAGATAGATTTCACAACAAGTGTGTCTGGGGGCCAATTTGAGTCTCCTAAAAAAGGCCCCCATGTATCTTCAGAGTCTAATGTTGTCTTGGACCAGCCCTGTTCATTTTTCTATTTCTTATTTAAATATACATCTATATTTTTATCTGTTTATGTAAGTTCTTATAAAATATTAATTTATTTTATTTTATAACACAGAAAAATGCTGACCATAAGCACTGTTGAGTAAACCTTACTGATAGGATGGCAAGTGCCAAACAGTAGATTGAGAAACCTTGGGCTTTTATCACAATGCTACTTTCATCTCACTGAAACAACAGCAGATAGATGGGTTGGCAATAAAAATGCATTCACACTGCGTGTCCATCTCAATCCATTAAGAACAATGGATTCTCACTAAGCAAATATTCACTTGTCAGAAGTATTTGCAACACTGGATTCATTCAGCAGGACTAAGTAAGTGAGGTTCACAGCAATTTAAAAGCAGCAAATTAGACATTTACAAACAGTGAAGATGCTTCTTGTCTAGCGTGACCTTTCACTCAGACTGTACAAGAAGGTGTTAATGTAATTTAAATGCCAGTTAGAAATATTTCAGTTTTGTTGTCTACTCTCTATCAAACCTTACATAATAATTCTAAAGAGGAACAATTTAAGTTTGTACTTTTTTTTCACACAGAAGGCTGCATTCCTCATGTAACTTATTGTAGTTCACAAGCATGTAGTTGTTTAAATCAGAATTATGTCCCAGAAAGAAAAGAAATGTGTCCATATCTATATATCTTTTAGTTTCTTGCTATTTCCAGTTACAGTACTAATTCTTGCAAGTTTTTCTTTAAGACTAACAGCATAATAGCAGCTTGAAAGTGTCACAGAAAGGAACCTTTTATCTGACTCCATACTAGCCTTTTCAATTGCTAACATTCAGCAATGTGACAAGTTAGATGTAACAAGTTAGCCATAGTTGCCTGGGGACAGATTTGGTAATCCCTCCATGTGTGGCACTCCCTTTAGTGGGGGTTCCACACACAGAAAGCTTGCAACATTGGACTCTATTTCCCTCACCTGTAATTTCACACCATACTATCTTAGTATTCTGATCTCAAAAAATTAAGAAAAAAAATAGGTTTAAACAATTAAAGAGCCTGATTCTCCTCTCACATTGATTTCACCACTGGAACACTACAGATTCCAAACAGGGTTATGCCAGATTTATACTAGCATGAAATGAAACCAGAATCAGGTCCAACGCATACATTTTGATTCATCATTGAGTGCTATGAGAACAAGGGGAAAAATAACTGTAAAGAAGAAAGGGATTATTTTTCCTTCCTACTTGCAGGATGGTATGTGAAAACACTTGTGTGCTACCTTTCTACGCTGGTGATTTTAACTTTAAGATATCGCCAATGGAAGAACTCGAACATTCAGGTGAGTAGTACAGTGTGGTCTACTACAGTTGTAGGTCTCCTGAAGGGAGAGCAATCCTAATGTAAAGAGTCCTGGGTATGGCTGTTTTTGAGTACACCAGTATGTACAATCTGATTTGTTTGTTTAAAGTTAACATTTGCAGGTCTTCAACTCATGATCTTTAAACATGGTTGGGTCCCGGCTACCTGAAAGAGTGTCTCTTCATCTGTGTAAAGCTGCTGCAGGTGAGATCAATTTATGTGCTCCTACTACCATATCGGTTTCTAAATATGAACAGGTGTGAACCAGGGGCAGAACATTTTCAGTGGAATTTGCTTCTCTAAATAGTCCAAGACAGCCTGAGCTTGTTACCCTTCCGGCTAAGGCATTTAAACGAGAGAGAGAAAGGAGTAAGTCTATATTTATGATGCTGATAGTTTGCTTTGGGTGAGTCTACTATATAAAAAGGCCCAAATTTTGAAACCCACACTCTAATTTTGCACTCATTTTCCCTCAGTGAGTTGTGGATGCAAGTATTAGAATTCAGACACATTACTAAGAGATTTGCAGGTGCAAATGTCATTTGCGCCTGCAAATCATGTAGATATCACCGTTGCATCTTTTGTGCTTATAAATGATTGTAGATGCAAAAATGCAGGTACAAAATTAGAAGCTGGGTTGAAACCTCGTTGAAAATTTTGCCCATAAAATGGCCAATTTGTTTAACATGGAAAAGCCATTACGGTATATGCACTTCCCACCAAGTTGTAACGAAACATTTTATATGGTTTTCAACTTGCCCGAATTAAACTGCACACTCACACAGGTCCCACTGATTCAGGACTATCTAAGTACACATTGGTGCGACAATGGGCAAGGGATCAGGTCATATATCCTCAGACAATGGGAGTAACTCACACCCACTTCCATTAAGATTGCAAACGTTCTGATGTTGCCATTCTGATATAATGAAAAAACAGATACACACAAACCAGCACCAGAGCTGGCTCCCTTGCTCATAGTCTCAGCATGTGTTGAATGAGCATGGAGACTGAGTAATTCTGACTCCCTACAAATAGACTTTCCCAAATTTTCCTAAAAAGAACATGAAGAGAAAAAAAATTGAAGAAAGTGACAAAACAAGAACAACAAAAGTCATCTCCTGGAGACATTTGTATTGCCTTAGTTAGCATCACAATGGTTCCAAATTTAACAGACAGGCAACAAAACTAGAATATTCAGAATTAAAGCTTCTTAAACCTTCCTACATTCACACAGACTTGCAGATATTGTAGGGTCTGAAAATAATTAGGGGTCATGGCACTCATATGTGCTGCAAAGACTGGGCACAATGAATTGAATTGAAGATGGCATGAAAAGCCTTCTCTCTGAATTTCTTAGTGTTTTTTTGTTTGCTTGCTTTTTCATCCGCTTTCAAAATCAGATTATAAATGTTAGAAGGGGAGGGGGCTTTGTATATGTGTATTATGAGCCACAGTTTACTGATAAACTCTACTGGGTCTACTTTGAGTGCTCTTTGGCTCAAACAGTGTTAGGTCATTACTGTCTGACTTTCACTTCTCTAGGGAAGCAACCAGTCATTTCCTCATTGAGAACAGTGGCAATCCCTGGTCCCTCCATCTTTCCATCTGGCAAAGTCAAATTTCCAGGAATTGCCCAATCTGGTTATTATGAAGCCAGTGTTGGAATGTATTAGCATACAGCAATGGCTATGCTTACAACACAATCAATGTACATAAATTAAGCCTGCCTGTGCTGTGACAGCTGTGTGTGAAAAGCTTTCATAGAATCATAGAATATCAGGGTTGGAAGGGACCTCAGGAGGTCATCTAGTCCAACCCCCTGCTCAAAGCAGGACCAATCCCCAACTCAGTCTACAGAATAAAAACTTATCAGGGCTGTAAAAATCTCTGATGAATGTATCCCTCACTCCCCCTTACAAAAAAAGTCACATCAGAGCATTGTGTTATAAACTTTCCGCCTCATATCTTTTCCTGAGCGGGTTTTTGCTTCCTTCTACTGGTTAGTTTCTTTCCTTAATGTCGTGGTGCCATGGAATGTTTCAAATAATATTTGCATTTGCCCTGCTCTCAGGGGATTCAGGAGGGGAGGAGAGAAAAAGGAAGACTGGTACCTCTCCTGTATGAATGTAGAGGGTTCACTTGCCCTAGCTGAGTGTGTATGTACCATTAAGACTACCTCTGGAGGCAGAGTGTCTTAAGTCTGAAACAGTCCAAATAATAAAGAAAGAAAAAAGCTGCCTGATTCTAATACACCTAATTAGCCATCAGCAGATTCTTAATTGCATACATTAGGATGATTCCATAGTGGAGATTAATTCTAAATATACCCAAGCAGCTGGTTAAGATGCCATGGATTACAGTGTGGACTGTACTTTTCCACTTAATTAGATATCAAAATTAAGCAGCAACAAGCATTTTGACATAACGGGGATCAAGCCGCCGCTTGGCATCCCAGAGCTGCACTAAAGTGACCGCTAAACAGAGCCGCACAGATGGAGAGATATTAAATGCCGCACTGGAAAGTAATTTCAAATAATAAAATATCAATATTTACATTTTAATTACCCCTACTGAGAGCCGCTCTGTCATTTTCACTATTGCCGACGCAGCAAGGGGTAGTGGAATGACATTGCGGCTCTGACTGCAATGACTATTTTGTTTCCATTAAAGAATGACAAGTGTTTTAGAGGCAGTGACACCCAGTGTGTGAACAAGAATGACAGCAGATCAGAAAATTCCTATTAAGGGAATAAATGACTCAACAAGAGAATTTATTCCAAGCAGCCAGCTCCTTTTTGAAACACATAATCCTTCCAAATTTTCTGGGGAAAGTTTATTATTAGAGATGCCCAAGGGAAACCTTAGCCTCACGTGAGATATTTAGAAAGGTAAGACATTATACGATGACTGGTCAGTTTAAAACAACAATACTCCAAATGGGCAAATATCTGACAGTTTTGTATAAATCAAAATAGTTTGGGGGGGGGGGGGAAATGGGAAACTACTGGCACTTCTTGTAAAAGGAGTTTCCTTCCTGTTAAATGACCTCACAAAAGTTTTGACTGACCACAAAGAATCCTGGATTTATTTTTGCTATCTTTTCATTCATTTTATTACAATTAGTCCAATGAACACTGCCTCATCTGGACTGCAATATGCCTGTCTTTGGAATTGTTGCCAGAAACTGAAAACAACAGGTTGCGGGCATGTCTTTCTCGCTCTCTCCCTCTTTTTAAGATAGGTATATTTTTTTCTTTCCTTCTGTCCTTCAGTATTTACATCAGAGGCTATTGAGTTACTCTTGAAGCACCTTACCAAATCTAATTACTCCTTAGCAGGTCCGAGGTCAAGATTATGAAAAAATATACATATATTAAATCTGACTTGCTGCATGCACAAAGAAAAACAGAAAGGAAACAAATATGAAAAGAGTTTTTAAAAGAAAAGACTTCCTTGGGGATGTCTGTCAAATTGTAAAGATCTTGACAGAATTTCAATGCACCCAGATATGAGAAAGTGCATAAAAGAAAATACTTGGTCAGTACACTGTAGTATGCAGCTAACTAGCCCTCCTGTGTCCTGGCATCTATTTATTTAGGGCATGGAGAGCTAAACATCTATGAATGCAACAAATGGCTAAAAAAGACGACAAATAGAATTTTTATAAAAAGGAAAAAGTAAAGCTTGGTGATGGTGTCTATTTTTAAGAGTCTTAGAGATAGGTTTGACATAAAATGTAACAGTGAAGTACAGAAATGTGATCCTCATATTAGTTGCCTAACTAGTTGATCTTCCTCTTCTTCTTTCTTTTTCTTTAAGTACCCAGGAAGTACTTCTTAAGCATCCCTAATGCTTTTAGGACAAGACACTTCCCCATTTCTCAGCCACTAGCACCTTTTAATTTCTGAAAGAGCCACGGTTGAAAATCTTAATTAATTGTTCCATACTGCTTCAGGATCATTATGCAATGTAATAAAGGCCGTGTAATTATGAAATTTTACAGCCATTACCAAGGCTGATGGCTCGTATTTCATCCTCAGCTGGACCCAATGGCTTTTAGCCACTCAGCTCCCCTTTGATGAACTACAGACAGATCTATCAGGCCCAAACAATATCCAGGCAAGGCGGCTATAATAGCTACCTACAGATGAAGCCATAGATAAAGATAAACTATAAATCTACACACAAATGCAGGCACATTGCCTCAGGATGACAGAGGGGAGAGGATGAGACACTTGGGAAAGCAGGCTGCTTGCATGAAGGCAACCTTCTGTGGCTCTTTCTCTTATTCAATTTGGAATTTGTTTGATTTCTTAAAGATGTAAAACCTTTGTTGAATGCCTCACTGTTTTAGAAAATAATCAAATAATGGTAGACAGGCGGGGGGGGGGCGCATTTTTCTGTGGAAGGGAAGATGCTGCATTAATCTTCGGTAGAGTTTGAAGAAAGGAATTTAAATGGGCAAATTAACACGCCCCAGATGAGAGAATTTCAAGTCAACAAGTTTTGTAAATTATAGCCTTCTGTTCTCCTTCCCTTCATCTTATACATTTAAAAATGTATTCAGTTCAATTCCTTCTATCAAGAAAAGCAAATATAAATTAATTTTTACATGCATAAAAGCAACATTCTGAATATATGTTATGAGATTTAGTTAGATTTTAGCCTTTCACTGTAGGCAGTAATGAAGATAAGGTAAGGAAACTTAACGTCATGCAACATCCTCATAGAGCAGTGTTTCTCAATGACTGGTCCATGGACCGGTGCCGATCCCTGAGATCTCCCTGGCACAGTTTAGGAAGGAAGCAAGTTAGTCCCTGGTATCAATGACTTTAGTTTTTATTCTCAAATTGAAGAACAAAGTGAAAGTTGAAGGAACAGGTAACAGGCTTAGTTATTAGCATTACCTGCTTTTGTAACAAAGGACCCTCTTTGGTTGGTACCTGGGTCACCATAATCTAGGCATTTTATGGAGATGATGGAAATGGAATTATTTTATGGCTGGCAGGATGGTAAGTGCTGTTTGTGTGGCTATTCTCTAGGGAGAAAAAAAAGGCTGGGCTGCAGTGTTTCTGCCCTACCGTGATGGAGACTATGCACAAGTTTGGGAACATCACCATGACCAATTACATTCCTTCTACGGTACCCACGACCATTCAACGAGTAGTCCTGGAGCTTGTGCCAGGTTAATTAATGGTTAAAAGGAAAGAACATGCCAGAAGAAAGGCAGGCAGGCCGGGTGTCCTTGAAAGCAGGCACACCCATCTCACTGATATCTGTAAATACTCTTCTACTCTTTTTCTTAAAAGTATTACTAACAGTACATGTTTATATGATGTACGCATATACTTTTGTCAATCATTTTCTCAATTGGGAGTCTATAATTAATATTGAATTTGAAAAGAGGTCCGCCAACAAGTGTGAGAACCTCTGCTCTAAAAACAATGGTGCACCCTCATTTGGAATACTGTAGGCAGTACTGGTCACTCAAAAAGATATTGCAGCTTTAGATAGGGTTAAGAGAAAGGCGACAAGAATCCTATGAAGACATACGGAAAAAAATGGGATTTTTACTTTAGAAAGGAGATTAATAAGAGGAAGCATCGATAAAAGTATAAAAACCAGATGATACAGAGAAGGCAGATCAGGAGTTTCTGTTCTACCTGCCTCACAGCATCAGAAGTAGGGGATATTCAATAAAAATGGAAGGTACCAAATTCAAAGCTGAAAAAAAAAGAACTACTTTTTCATTCAGTGCATAATTAGACTGAGGAACTCAGTGCCACAGGATGTCACAGAGACCAAGTATTTAACAAGATTTAAAGGGAGATTGCACGTTGATATAGAGAACAATAATGTTCAGAGTTGTAACAGTTAAAGCTCTCTCTCTCTCTCTCTATATATATATACACACACACACACACACACACACACACACACACACTTACTTGCTTATTTCTAAGTAATAAAGACCTTGTGCTTCAGAGTTTAAACCAATTTCTAACCATTAGGGATTAGGATGAGATCTTCATGGAGACAGATTATCACACATCTGCCTAATGTGGGGATCTTGCACCTCACTCTGAAGCATCGGGTATTGACACTGTTGGAGACAGGATACTGGACTACAAAAACTGTCTGATCCAGTCTGGCAATTCTTGTGGTCCTAAAAATGGAATTAATGATGGCACCAGAAGATCGACCGAATTTAAAAAAAAATAGATGTTGGGGAGATGGACATCAGCTACAGAGTTTCAATATCACAACATCTGGACTTTCACTGTCTGTATAGGTTCCTAAAATCATGCATCATGTTGACTGTCAGGGATGGATAGGCCACATTCTGAGGCTTGAGGCTACTTCCATAGAAATAAATATGGGTGAGAAATCTGCGTTACTCACACATAAATTGCACATATACACACGTATGTGTGTGTGTATATATTTGTGTACTTTGCTTTAAGCAAACTCATGGCACTCTGAAAGCTACTGAGATTAGCTTCTCAGTAATTTTGCCTTCTTGGCCAGTTTCATTACAAAGTGGTTTTTTAAAAGATAATCCGGCTGAATTATAAGGACAACATAATAGTATAATCAAACATCTTAAGTCTGAGAGATGTCTCCATAGTCACCGAGGGTCACTAGTCAGCAGGTCTGCAAGTTCAGGGAAGGGATGAGATGTGTGATTCTGGTTTCTTCCAGCATAAACATTGGCAATCCTTGATATATGGTCTATTAAGGACCAGGGTGTGCTGTTAGCATGCTTTATTGAAAGTGTATGTGTGGACAGTATTCATTGTACATGGTGTGAATTGATCTATTCCTGTACTGTATTTGGAAGCATCGTAAACATTCTCAGTGTACAAAAAGAAAGGAAAAAGCCCAGCGTAAACGTTAAACATATACAGCATACTAAAACATCTAAAACACTAGACTATAGAGATACTCATGGACTCTGATCCCTGGATAGCATTTAAATCACTTCCTTAAACTGTAAAAAGTTACCAAAATTCAGCTGATGCTTTAGCTGAAACATAGGGCTATATACAATTGGGAAGATTTGATGTAGACTGATAAAAACTGTCAAATCCTCCACCCCCACCGTCTCCCAGCCAGTTGACTTGTGCTTAGCCAAATTAGCATCAGCCTCATGCAAGAGCCCCTTAGCTTTGTTTCTTTTCATCCTCCCACCCAATCACTCACACCACTAGGATGAAAAGCAAATACAAATATGCTCAGCAGGAGCATTTTTCAATGGAAAAACTTCAAGAAGGATGTAGCCCCAAAGAGGCTGTGATTCTCAGTTCTATCTGGAAAGGTAATACCAATGAACATGCAATAACAGCCTAATAAAATATAAAAAAACTAAATTACATTAAAAATTGGATAAAACCTGTATATCTTCTCCGGTGCTTCTTGTTTTACAAAAGAATTGCTTGAATTTTTATGCACTTTGGTAACTGTCCAATTAGTAATTGTACGTACATACTAAACATTCCATAACGTGAGAATTCAACTACAGTTTTTAAATGAGGACAGGAAATTTCTGCATGACAAATATTCAGGCAATTAATTTATGGCTTACTGTATATTGGTTGAGGTAGAACTTGCCCCAGCACATTGAAATGATGAGAAGTTTATCATTCCCATATATGGATTAAAAAACAAACAAAAGGGAACCAATAGTATATATTTTGATCAAAGACAGATTTTCAATATTGCTTTTGTATCTTTTTCCTTTTTCATGTAAGCCATTCAGTTTTCAATTTTAGAACATTCTCATGCAGATGGCACACTAGCATAAGATGTTTCTAAGAAATCTGTTTTAGGTTACATGAACAGGAAAGCTTCTGTTAAGTGTTTTAAAGACAACCTGTAATAAGAATATACATTGGCTTAGGGAAAAACATTACCATACATACAGACGAAAACCAGAAAGGAAATGGTGCATAATTGTATGTCTTCTCTGTTAAGATTCATTTAATGCTGCAGAAATCTGTAGCTGCTGTTACGCATGCCATGTTTTACTCTAATTTTCTACACTTGGTATTCCCCAACTGAACTGTTTCTAATGGTGATTTTTTTTTTCCTACAGCAAATCAACAGTTTTTCAAGAGGTCTCTGTGCAACCAAGGAGTATGACATTTACTAATGTGTTGAGAGTCAGGGATTCTCTTTTGTAGGAGCCAATACTAATAAGAAAGATATGGTTCAGTGTCCTGGGTATTCTTCCAAGATTTATTAATTAGATGGAAAGCTTTTCCCTCTGGAATATTGTAAGGTATTTATTAACACTTCAGTTCACAAACTAGAACAAATTTACAGTAGTGGAGGTAATTGTTACATATACCAGCCCTGGTTATCAACTTGGCAGGGAAAAGCAGAAAAAGGTTAAGATTATAATCTTTTTCATGATATTTTAATTGTACTTCTTAATCTGCTAAATTAAAAACTACAGAGCAATCTTATTCAGATCACAGACGAAAAAGATCATATCAATTTGTGACAAAATGTATGAATGCTCCTATCTGCTTTAATTATACAGAGAATTTAACAGTCAAATTCAGTATGATCACAGAGCGGGTAAGATACAAATATTATCTCTTCTCCAGTTGTGCTATCTTCTCCCTAAGCATTTTTGGGTTTTCTTCCAAGCCTCCCGTCCCTTAATGCCTGGACACTCTCCCCCAGCTAATTTGTAATACCACCGCCTTCTCCTTCAAATTAAACATCAAGATCCATCCCTACCACTACGTTTTCAGTAAATTGGCAACTGATAATGTCAATGCAGGTGGTCATAACTATCTCACTTATTTATATGCTTCAAAAAGAATCATAACTGTGCTCATAGCTAGTCTGTGTAGCCACATGTTCTTTTAACTATTGCCCTTGGCCTTCCCATTCCCACTCCATCTGTTTTTTATATCTACTTAATTCAGATTGTCATCTCTTAGGGATACATGGGTGTTTGTTCAGTGCCTAACACAGTGGGACCCTGATCTGAATGGATGCTATTGTAACACACAATTAACGAATGATAATGTTTTGTTATGCATTTCTAGTGTAAAACTACTTTGATGATGAAAGTATATTTGGGCCTTATCTTGCACTCCTGAATCCATGCCCATGAAGTCAATGGGAGCTTTCCCTGAGGAAGACCCACAAAGAGTTCGATCCAAGCTTCTAATATTTAAGCACATATTGCTGTGAATCCTCTAAAACAATACTTGTGCAGGTGTGTAAACGGGCAGAACTTGGTTGTGCAAGGTTTGCTAAGGATGTGCAACCTGGAGTAAGACCTGAAACTGTTAGCCACTTAAATGCTGTTATTTTGGGAAATCTGCTCCTCCATCTTCTTAGCCCGTTATTTTTCCATGATGTACCTCTAATATGCTGTGTCATGGCAACTCTCCTTCTTGTTGACCAGTACTTGATGTGGCTATCTTTCTGAAGGTTATCAATACCAACCAGTGTGTGATACAGAAGGGTTCATTTCTTCCCTCACCAACACTGCCAGAATATTATTTTGGCAATGTTCTCAAGTCAGGATCCGAAGCAGCAGATCAGCCAAGGTCTGGAATCTGGGTCAACTGCATGGCAACATGTTTTGCCACCTCTGGATTTAAGAGCCGGCCTCAAATACTGCTCCTTTATTAATTCAATATTGCTTCTTTTTGTCTTAATAATAAACCTCTAGTTGGAACACATTACTATTCTGGATTTATATACTTAATTCCTTCACTATCAAAGTCATGATTGCATTTACAGTGGATTCCATTTGGCCATACTGACCATCACAGAGCCTGCATATTATACAGTTCTTGGCACCTGCCAAATCCACCTTTGTTGAAGCATTGAGTTCTAGCTTATTGAAACGTGTGGGATTTTAAGAGTTTGATATAGTAACATACACAAACTAATAGGGAAAGATTGGCTGAAAGATGAGCTAGTGCAGGGGTCAGCAACCTGTGGCAAGTGAGCCGATTTTTAATGGCACGCTGCTGCCAGCCGAGGTCCCGGCCGCCAGCCCCGCTCAGCCCGCTGGCAGCCTGGGTGAAAGAAACCCCAAGCCGGCAGCGGGCTGAGCGGGGCCAGTGGCCGGGGCCCCAGGCTGGCAGTGGGCTGAGTGGGGCTGGTGGCCGGGATCCCAGAGAGGCAGAGGACTGAGCGGCTCAGCCCGCTGCCGGTCTGGGGTCCCGGCTGCCGGCCCCAGTCAGCCTGCAGCTCTCCGACAGGGAGTTCCTCCAGGAAGGGCAGGCAGCCGCCGGCCAGGAATTCTTCCCCGCGGGGCAGCGGAATAGCACCTCGGTGATCTTGGATGTGAGTTCCGAAGCCCCTGCCCACGGGGCTCGGGGAGCACTGGGGGGACTGGGCTCTGGGAAGCAGCTGCGTTAGGGCTCCCAGATGCTGCATGGAATTTAAAGGCGGAGCTTTGACTGGTGCAAGTTGCAACTGGTCCCCCTCTTTGCATAGCCCTGCTGACGCCTCATGCTCCCACTCTCCTCTCCCCTTCTCTGGCACTGCATCAGCCCAGGAGGGGGCCGTGCCCCTGGCACACCTGAGCCGGCCGGGCAGCGGTGCAGTTGGACAGATTTTGCAGCCTCTGGAAAGAGCAGATGGAGACAGGGAGGCTCTTGCTGTGTCTGTGCATCCTAACACAGTGGCACTTCAGCTCGGGTGAGAATGGCCCCCCGTCTGGGAGCTTTCAGCCCCCAGGAGAGTTCAGGTTTAAAATGTGCAAACTGCGGAGTGATCTGGGTAAGTCTTGCATCTCAGGGGATCTGCATCTCAAAGGGGAAGGCAGTGGGGAGTGCAGTGGTCCCTAGAAGCAGCCAAATGAGTTTTTTGGGGAACAGGGACCCAGGTCTTAAGGGCCACTTGTGAGAGCTCCAGTCCCTGCTGTGTCAGTGTCATGTCAGGAGTTGCAGCTGAGCTGCTTCTCTGAGCTATTGGCATCACCAAAAGGGAGAAGCTGAAACTCCCCTGGGCACGGTGTCAATAAGAGTATTTGGTGCACAGGTTCCTTTGAAAGAACCTCCTAATGCTGCTTTATGTGGTAGCAGTGTCCCCCCATCCCCCTCCCGCCCTGTTGCTGGCACAGTCGCTGCTTTTCCTCTTAAACGCACATGCTACCATCTTCTGAACTTGAAAAGTATCTGGGGTGTTTGTGTGGATCAATATTGCAGGGAGAGATGGGAGCCAGAAAGGGCGAAATCTATATGGACCGTCCATTTAGATCAGTGGTAGGCAACCTATGGCACGCGTGACAAAGGCGGCACGCGAGCTGATTTTCAGTGGCACTTGCACTGCCTGGGTCCTGGCCATCGGTCCGGGGGGGCTCTGCATTTTAATTTAATTTTAAATTAAGCTTCTTAAACACTTTTAAAACCTTATTTTCTTTATATACAACAATAGTTTAGTTATATATTATAGACTTGTAGAAAGAGACCTTCTAAAAACGTTAAAATGTATTACTGGCACACGAAACCTTAAACTAGAGTGAATAAATGAAGACTCGGCACACCACTTCTGAAAGGTTGCCGACCCCTGAACTAGTGGTTAAGGCACAGGACTGTGAATCAGGCAATCTGGGCTCAGCTCCCAGCTCTACCACAGACTTCCTGTATAACTCTGGTGGAGTCACAGAACCTTTCTTTGCCTCAGTTTCCTTATCTGTAAACTAGACATAAGGAAACTACTTCAGAAAGCTGTTGTAAGACTTTATTTATTTGTGTTTGAAACCCATTTACATCTTGAAATAGAAGGCTCTATAATGTAGTATTACAGAAGAGGGACAGCTCACCTACATTTAAGGTTAAGACCAGCTTTCTGTTGAAAGCTTGATTCTAAGTGCTCTACAATTTACATGGTTACTTGCCTTGAAATTTGGTGTGTCTCATGGGGGCATGGACTTTTTTGTTAGTGATATGAATTTGGGGACACTTGACCAAGGGGTTCCTGAGATACAGACTCCAAAATAAAAAAGCTTTTCTTAAAGTTGAGAGATTCTGGCAACTTTTTCCCCCCTCACAGACAGAGATCAAACCAGGGCTCAGATCATTGCTCCAGGGTCTCCAATGTTCAAGGGTTAGGGAAAAATCTGCCCCTGAGAAGGATGTTTTTATTGTTCTTATTCTTATGTGGAGAAATGCAACCTGAGTACAGCAGCATATTCAGAAAGTGCTGAAACTATTTTTGAATAAAAAAGGAATCACACATGAGAATGCTCTCTGGGAGGAGAGGATGATTGGGAAGCATGAGTAGGTGGTAATGGGGATGAGGGGTTTGGGTCTGCATCGAGGGAAGAGGGTATCATGGGGAGGGGGACAAATGGGAATTGGTGGTAGGGCAGTTGAAAGGGGTTGGGAGGCTCAGGTAAGGGGGAGTGAGTAGGGATCTGGGGAGTGTGAGAGGAGAAGATGAAGAAGGCTGGAGAATATATGGGGTAGCAGAGAAAATTGCGGGTTTACAAATGTGGGAGGCATGTCAGCCCTGATTTGTCTCCTTCTCTGTATGTGCTGGGATCTGAGCCTCTCTCTCTGCCCACAGTGTGCTCTGGGATTTGGGGGACTCCGCTCCTCTTGGGGTGTCTGAGCCCCTCTCCCTGTACCTCCATGTGAGCTGAGATTTGGGGCAGGGGACTGAAAGTAACACAAATTTAAAAATCTGAAATCTAGACAATGAATACCTAAGATGCACATCACCCCTGCGGGTGGGGGGAGGGGCCCCATTTGCAAGAGGGGTGGCTTGGGTGAACCTGGGGCATGGCTGAAGCAAGGGCGGGAGTCCCAGCTGGAGGTGGATAGTGGGACTGAGGGGCCCAGTTCAGTGTGCAGCTCGGTTCAGATAACTGAGATTCTGTGCAGCCCTCTAGCAAGCTGCTACCTGTGATATGTGTACGCAACAGCATAGGGCAGGAGACAGCAAGGGGCAACTTCTTACATGTTAATGGCTTGTACTGTACCGACTAATGGCTTAATGGGATGGCGGGGGAGCTGGAAATGTTGGCAGGAGACTACATGTTGTGGTGGGGCAGAGGAGAAGGACATACCAGTCGTCTCTCACATGCTTAAAGTCACTGCAACAATCGTGTAATTAAAAACAGTCAAGGCTCTGGGACACAGACCTCAGATGAGATTTTTCTCACTGGCCATGTTAGCAACTGCACACTGCTAACATTTCAATGCACGACCATTATCCCCATTCCACTATAACAAAATGTACAGGAGAGGGGGGATCATTGAGGAATCACATAGCAACTGTGTAGCCTAATAGAAAGACCAGAGAACTGGGGCTATTCCCAGCTCTGCCACCAGCCTGCTAGGTGACTTTGGGCAAGTCACTTCACCCCTCAGTGCCTCAGTTTCCCCTCTGTAACAGGGGATAATGATGTCAGGTTCCTTGAGATCTATATAAAAGCTAGATCTTTTGATTATTATCTAGCCACAGTAGTCTATCAACTGCAAACCTAAGTGAGAAATACAACTGTCGAAATGACCACTAACTCTGTGCAACAAACATTTCTCTCTCTCTGTTTAAAAAAGTAGTATATTTACGTGATCAAAACTTAGTTACTGCAGAGTTAAGTTTGCCCAGTGATACCTCGCACCCTTCCAGAAAGTGGAGTTCAGCAAAACTCAAACTTCTGAAAACCAGAAAACACAGAGTTACGGTTAACACCCAGAAACTCTGGCCTCAGTGAGCGATGCCCCAATAAATCTATAACACACATCCTCACACTCTGCCTTTTCACTGTAATGGGCAGGCATTACATAAACTTGCCCTAAGCTCAAACACTGAGTTTATTCCCACAACGGAATACCACAAATGCAACATTTAACAATCACTTTGTACCCTTTTACAACCCTTTTCACTTGCACACAAGTTGCCACCTAAACCTGTACTTTCCCCTACCCATCGTGAAATCCTCATATCCTGCCTCACTACTAACAATACCCCTGGCAAGAAGATTCCAGTGCCCTGCTGCTGACACAGCCTACTCAAGTCTGTACTGAAATGATGCAGACTGGCACCCCAAATACACATGTACCTCTTTCCTTTGATAGCATATATGGGGGGACTCAGACCCAGATCTCCCCATATGACAATCACAGCTCTTCTAAGCTGCTCCAACTTCTTCCTCCACCACTCAATATATCTACTCCTAACAGCGAATGCAGCTGGAGTGCATGCAGATAATTCCCAGTAGCTATTGCCAGCTCCAGTGGGGGCAGAGTTAAGGTTGTGTGGGTGTTTCTGCAGGGGCGCCATTTGGGGGGGGAGTGGCAGGCTCTACACCCTCCCCCCAAGTTTTGTAGGGGAGGTCTACTCACCCTAACCCCAGTTGGAGCTCTTAACTGCAACAGCTTGAGTGTGATACGCGGTGAGTTCAGAAGCTGGGAGCAGCACAGCCTTTGGGGCAGGGAGTTTATTTATAAACAGAGGCAGGGTAATAAAGATAACAAAAAGCTTATCATTAAAGTATATTAAGGATCGTTCGATGATCCTGAAAGCATTGCCAGGCACTTCAGTTAAAAGATAGGAAACAAAGCGTAGGAATAAAAGGTGAGAATGGAGAGAGGTAAATAGTGGTGTCCCTCAGCGGTCTGTACTGGGACCAATCCTATTCAACATATTCACAGATGATCTGGAAAATGGGGTGAACAGTGAGGTGGTAAAATTTGCAGATGATAACTATCTTGAGTAATTTTGTAAGGCCAAAGCAGACTGTGAAGAGTTACAAAGGGATCTCACAAAACTGGGTGACTGGGCAACACATGGCAGAAGAAATTCAGTGTTGATGAATGCAAAGTAATGCACATGGCAAAATATAATCCCAACTACACATACAAAATGATGGGGTCTAAATTAGCTGAACCCATCAATAAAGAGATCTTGGATAGTTCTCTGAAAACATCTGCTCAATGTGCAGTGGCAATCAAAAAAGCTAACAGAATATTGGGAATCATTAGGAAAAGGATAGATCATAAGAGAAAAATATCAGATTGTCTCTATATAAATCCACGGTATGCCAACATATTGAATAGTGTGTGCAGATTTGATCACCCCATCTCAAAAAAGATATATTGAATTTGGAAAAGGTACAGAGAAGGGCAACAGAAATGATGAGGGGTATAGAACACATTCTGTATGAGGAGAGAGTGAAAAAGACTGGGACTTTTCAGCTTGGAAAAGAGATGACTGGGGGGGGGGTATAATAGAGGTCTATAAAATCATGACTGGTGTGGAAAAATTGAATAAGGAAGTGTTATTTACTCCTTCACATAACACAAAAACTAGGGGTCACCAAATGAAATTAATAGGCAGCAGATTTAAAACAAACAAAGTATTTCTTCACAGTCAAGCTGTGGAACTCTTTGCCAGGGGATGTTGTGAAGGCCAAAACTATAACAGGACTATCATAAGAACTAGATAAATTAATGGAGGATAGGTCCAGCAATGGCTATTAGACAGAGTGGGTAGGGCTCTAACAAAATGTTCGGCATGTCCCTCACTTGCCAGAAGCTGGGAGTGGGCAACAGGGCTACTTGATGATTGCCTGTTCTGTTCATTCCCTCTGAAGCACCTGGCATTGGCCACTGTTGAAAGACAAGATACTGGGCTAAACGGACCATTGGTCTTACCCAGTATGGCCATTCTGATGTTCTCATATAGAACCCAGATGTATCTGGTCCCTGCTGTAACCCATTAGACCCCACTCTCCTCCCAGAGCTGGGATAGAACCCAGGAGTCCTGATGGGGTCTCTCTCTCTACAGAGTTAGTAATAAAGTAAGAATATACATTTTAAACCTAACCAGTGTCCCTTAAGTGACCTGCCACAAGATGTCAGAACAGATTGTTATTAGAGCTGAGTGGGTCTAATATTTATTTAATTTTCTTTCTTTTATAAAGGAATTAGATACAGGGCTCCTGACAGCTAATTGCTAAGTTATCTGCCAAAAAAACTAGAGTTTTCAAGTGCCTAAGTAGCCCCAGGAATCACGGTTAAAGTTCCCCCACCCCACCCTGCCCCCATCTACCAAAATCTGAAATGGTGCCCTTGTGTTTTTGTATTTCCTGTTTTTTTTAGAAGTTTGAGTTTTGCTGCACTTGACATTCTGGAACGGCACAAGCTATCGCTAGGCAACCGTAACGCTGTGTTAAGTGGCAAAAAAACTTTGTTAATTAGTAGTAGTAATAGAACCCAGTTTATTCAAAAGTCTTGAAAGATACCTGAAAAGGATACTGGAAGAAAATGACCAAAGTACTATGAAAAGGATAGACAGGCGCTACTCATGTAGTACATAGGATATGTTTGCATTGCAGCTGAGAGCTGGCTCCTGGTGTGAGTAGACAGACATGTCTTAACTCTGCTCAAGCTAGCACACTAAGAATAGCAGTGTCTCCAAGGGCTGCCTGAGTACAAACCCACCTGAACACCCTGGGTACATGTTCAGGTGGCTAGCCCAAGCCGCTGCTCATGCTGTCCCTAGCTACACTGCTATTTTTAGTGTGCTAGCTGAGCAAAACTAGCACAAATCTGTCTACTCATGCTGGGAGGCACACTCCCACCTGCAGTGTAGAGGTACCCACAGAAGAAACAACTGGATAACACATTGTGCTAAGTCACTGAGCCCCAGAGTGCCATGAATAATATCTAGCAATTTAAATCTATAGATCTCAAAGCACTCAAAAATTGGGGGTATAATTCACATTTTTCAGAGAGGGAAATAAAACTCAGAGATTAAGTGACTTGCCCAAAGTCACACAGCAAAGAGCCAGTGGCAGAGGTCTTTTGACTTCCATTCTTGTGCCCTGTCCACTGAAGCATAACACAGATCTAATATCGGGCCTGATCCAAAACCTATCCAAAGAGTCCCAATGACATCATGGCTATACATACCAACCAACCAGTTTAAAAAAGAGTCAGGGGACATAAACAGACTTCAGTGGACAAGAAATTTCAGCTGATTGGTACAACTGGGACTGATACTGCTTCTATTAAGGTCACAGGAGGTTTTTCCACTGACTTCACTGGGAGCGGGATTGGACCAGTGTATGAGTCTTTTCACTTTCTGATGATGAAAAATTAAAACTAGGATCTTAAATAACTATACAGTGCTGACTTTATAGTTTATACCACTGAGTAAGAGGGTCAAGTGTGTTAGTGTTATAAAACTCTAAATCAACATTGATATTATACTGTCTGTATGAAAATACATAAAAATACATTTAATTAACTGGAAGGTTGTGACACAAACTGACAAAAGCAATTTAAAACAGAAATTTCAAAGCGAAGTCTGACACCTTTAGAGTCATTCTGATCTCCACAGAAGATACATATTTAGGCCAGAATTTTTATATATGCCCATGTATTTTTAAATGTTTGAAAAATATGCATATTATTTACCCAATTGCCTGGAATGTCTGTCGGAGAAATACATATTTATTTTTAAAAGCAATCCATATATTATTTACTCAGTGGCTGAGAATGACTGAGAAAAAGCCGTTCTGGTCTGTCAAGTAAATACATATTTATAAATGGTTTTAAAAACATATTATTTACCCAATGGACTGTAATGGCTCTGCCAGGGCCATTACACGTAAATATGTAATTAGCCACATAATAAAACAACCCCATAAAATTTCCCTGAAAACATTAACTTTCTATGTGTCAATACACAATTGTTTTAATTTTGTTTTTCAAAATACCAAAAGCTAGGTTAATGAGTAAGACACATTTTTCCATTATATATAGAGGGTCGGGAAAAAAGTATCCCAATTACTGAAGTCTAATTTTCTTTATTTTATACTTTACCGTGTATGGCTTCAATGCTGCCTGCCATCGGATTCACCTGTGCAGACCCTCATACCCAGCCGTACTGACTTCAACATGGCTCTGCATAGAGCAAGATTCTATTGGCAGCATGCCAGGCTAATTTAGTACTCACGAAGGTATGGAACTGATACAACTTGCTAGAGTTACGTGTAATGGGGACAGTTGTTGTATTAGCTTCTCCACACAGCTTGCCAATGCACCTGCAACACTGCCGGGCCCTCTTGAATAAGGCCTGCCAAGCATGATATATGCCAAATTGGATGATGTTTTTTCACACGGAGCATTGTCCACAATGAACTAGGGATAAGACCATCAAATCCTTTTCAGTTGTGAAAGTGGGAACAGGATTTGAAACTAGGGCTCCAAAGATTAAACCCTATAAAACATCCCTATTAAACATCACCTAGCCCAATGAGTGTTGGCATTTAAGTTGGAACTTAAAATAAAATCCCAACCATATAATTGTTGTGAAATTTGTTAATTAAGAATGGTAACTTGTGAACTTTGGCTGAGACCGTACACATACAATTTCAAACTGGAGTGAACTATACTGTTTCTAGTAGTGCAAATGTGTGTTGTAATAAAAGTCATACATTAAGATGTAAATTTTATTCTCTGAGCTGAATACTAGATGATTAATTCTCATAGCGCAGTGATCAATTGGTACAGATGCTGCACCTGTAGTAATGTTTGTTTTTGTACATATTAGTAACAGAAGTGCACCACTAACACAGGTGTCACTTGCGTAGCTGTGCAACATTTCTGATATTTTGAAAACACTGAGATTGGTAGTTAGATTGTATGTAGTTCTGCCAATTTTTTCAATTAGATCCATTATTGATTTGATCTAAAAGCAAATTAAAGATACCATGGTGGTATGTAAATTGGTTAGAGAGAGCATAAGGTTCTGGTACTGATTTTATAAGTCACATGGCTACTGAAAATGGCTTTATCAAATTTACCTCAATGAGATTTCTGGTGACTGCCTACAACCATGAGGGACATTTTGCAAAAGACCACTACAGGATTAGTCCAGCAGCTGAGGTTTAAAACATATAAAGGAATATGCTAAAATGGCATACAGACCTTTAGAAAAAGAGTGCTAGGAGTGTATTATGGCAGACTCTTGTTTAGAACCTGTTGGAGTTACAGGGCCAGAATCTACCTCAGTTACACCAGTTTAAATTTGGAGTAATCCCTGCATATCAATGGAATTATTCCAGGTTTACACTAGTGTAAGTGAGTTTAAAAACTGGCGCATGCATATTAACATTTTATATTTTTCAAAGCAGCAATAACTGTTTATAAATTGATGCTGTATTTCAAGCTGTCTAAATGCTTGGCATGTAGACACAGCTAACTAACATTACTTTGCAATATTCTATAATCTATCTCATTCATACACTTCTTTTGCCAGAAAAAAAGAACAAGACTTTTTCATGCCAAGAATGAATTCCATGTGGTGGTCATGCAGCAGTTCACATTTTCATGTTTGCAAAGTCAACCCCCACCCTTTCACCTCTCTTTCACCAGACAACTGTCAGCAAAGAGATTCAAAGTGATGCAGACCCAAAAGCAAGTAGAGCCTTCCCACAAAGAAGCCTCTTACCTAATTTACACTTAATTTATTTATAAAATCAAATCAAAATGCTGCCATGAAAAAAATTATTCTTACTTAGGCTGCTGAAGAATCTTTCCAACTAGTGCTCTCCTCAGTTACTCCATAGCATATGAGGTTCCCCTTCTCAATTGGGGGAGGGAGGGGGAGGAGGCGAGGAAGGGAAGAAGGAGAGCTGAAACAGGCATAATGGCAAAGGAGCCCTGGAACTAGCTTGACAGAGTTCAGCAACAGAAGGTCCAAATATAGGTACCATAGGGAAGTCTTTTAAGGTCAGATACAATTAAGTCCCATGTCCGGCTTTGGTGCAGTGGAAACCTACATAAGATGACACAAGCCTCCAAAATCCTCTTTTCTGATTTCTGCACAGCCACTTATGGCTTAGTAGAAAGCCAGCTTTTTGTAGAATCTGGCCCTTCCATCGTATCATAATAATAGAAGCAGCCATAGGGTCCAATACTGCAGTCCTTACTCCTACTGGCTTCACTGGGAGTTTTGCCTAAGTATAGGATTGCAGTTTTAGGTTCTTCATTCTACAGACTCATAAAACAATGTCTGTGAACGTAAAGCAGTGGTCTACGTTGTTTAGTTCAGAATACAGTAAGCACTGTTCATAAAGGAGCACCCTTGTGTGTACAGACCTATCCTGAATATATTGAATTATGGAGCATATCTTCATAATTAAAATTAATTTTACATCATTGATACAATATATTTTCAACATATGTACAAACATTTAATGAAACATATGATGCATATATTGACACTATGGGTGAAATCTCTTTCTCCTGGAAGTCAATGGGAGTTTTGCCATTGATTCCAATGGGGTCAGGATAGCAGTCTATTTCTTTTCCCCCCTTTGAAAACTATCCAAGCCTTTGCATACAAATAGAGCCATTAATGGAAAACAACACTCTACAAGTAAGACAATACACATATCAATTAATCCACAGGATGCACATGAGGCAATCAATTTTCCCAAATCAATTAAAAAAAGAAAGAAAGAAGAAAAAGAATTTGAATTTCCACTTGTTTAAATGGAAAAAAAAATCAGATTACTCAGTTATTGAAAACTCTTTCACATTTGCATTGTGTCTTCATTGCATTCAGCCAGATGCTGAATAACTTGTGCAGAAGAGTTATATGTAGGAAATCCAAAAGTTATTTTTTTTTAATTGGGGTAAGATTTTTTTTTAAACAACTTGTTTCAGTCATCCAAAAAAAAAGGCAGGAGAGGAGGTAGGGGGGCATGTGATAAATATTAGAAAACTTTTTAGATTGCAGTTTTAGTTATGCATGATGGGCCAGTATTGGAAAAAGTGTCATGTTCTTTTTTCCATGCCTCTTTGTGCACCCATGGAAGACATGCCCTTCAGTGTTTCAGTCATTTGCTGAAGTTTGGTCATGGTGGTGGGGATGTTGTTAGGGAAGTAAAACGAGCAACGTCCATTTGAAGCTTGTCTGTGAACTTTGCATGAACCGCCAGGAATAATGTAGTGTGATGACAAGCCAGTTATACCTTCCACTAAATTTGCTGTCTGGAATGAACTGAAATAGTGTTTGGTTTGTGTAATTACGTCCATCTATCTTTATATTCCAGCGGCATATCGCAAATTGAAAATACTAAAAATTGACTGTTGGTTCTGATATTTAATGATTGCCAAAGACAAGACGATGATTTATTGGTTACTTACCGATGTGACACATTTGCATCTTATTAGACGGAGATTACTATTCCTTAAAATGCGGACGAGGCCTGATCATGTCTGATGGATTGATTTGATTTGCAAATGTAATCAAACTAATAAGAGGGAAAAAATGAGCAATAATGCCTTGTTTTTCAACTGGCAATCACTCCCCTGCCAACAACGCTGATATCCCTGACTAAGCAGCCTTCACACAGCCTTCCTGTCTCCTCAAATAAACAAAGGGATGCAGAGAGCTTGATAAGAGGATAACAAGCCAAGTATGGATGGAACAAGGAGCCTATACCTCAGAACAGTATAGCTGCATTAATGGGCTAATAGGCGTACCAGCCTAGGACTTGCTGTGACTTTTATCATCTTAAAAAACCTCAACAATATCCATCCAAATAGAACAAGAAAACCCAGAAGAACGTAGCAGTTTTAATTAAGGGAATCCCAGAGGGATATTCATCACCAGTGCAAAAGCAATAAATTGCAGGTGAAATTATTAGAATGGGAAGCTAGTTTGGGAAATTATTAGATTATTATTAGATTATTGAAATTATTAGAATAGGAAACTAGTTTGGGAAAGTAGTTTGACCAGTTGGAATCACAACCTATGGGCAGAAGACAAGAGAACAGTTTCAAAGGACCATCACATAGTGTTTTTAAAACCTCTCAAATCATAAATACAGACTTTCTATGGATTTTTCCCTGCACTGAATTGATAACATAATCAGCTAAGGAGTAAGTTCCACTACAGACACACTAGCATGCAGGCCACGTGCTGGTATTTCTGTAAGGGCTGAAATATGGTTCTAGCTAAGAACAGACTCTTATTCTGCTTTACAGTAAGTGACCCTAATTCCCCACAGCAGGGCTCTTTTCCTCATTAATGACCTCATCGCACAATAAGTGGTGGGCCCTCTGTCTGGCTCGTTGGAGAAGGTGTGTTGCCCCTTTAAGGGCTAGAGAGCCAGAGAGTTACCTGTTACAGAGGCAGGCAGCTCCATACCAGGTCAGCCTGAAGAGGCTGATCCATCCCCCAAGTCACAGGAAGAGAGAGGGGACTATTTATACCCATGTCTGTGCAGTAAAAGCCCCCTTTTTTACCTGGACCAGGCAGAGCAACATCCACCCTTTCACCCACAGAAGTAGCTAAAATACCATGTTTCGTTCTGATCTGCTGTGGGCATTAGCTAGTCGCTCCTTTCTCAGGAGGCTGGGAAGGAATTTTTCACTCACCACCAGGGCAAGATGGGTTTTTCACCTTCCCCACAGCACGTTGGGGGCTCAGTGGGGGGGAAAAAAGGGGGAGTTAGGTTATGATGCAATTCATTACGTAACTGTGGGGTGTGTGTCCAGTGCAGGTACTCCATAGAGAGTAGATACGCTGATCAGAAAAAATGGATTGGGAAAGGATTTAAAGGAGATATTCTTAAAGGAGTGGAAACAGGGGGGGGGCAAAGCTCCTATGACTGGTATCACAGGGAGTCAACACCCCCTCTTTTGTCTTTTATATCCCCCCTTAACCCTTATTAAAGGGGCAGGTTGGCCAGGGATCCCTCCCAGGACCATCCCTAGCTATTCTGGGGCCCTACGCAGCCCACCTGTGGGGGCGGGGTGTGGGGCCCCAGGCATCCGTGTGGGGGGGAGAGGTGGCCCCAGACCTCCATGGGGAGGGGGCGGGGCTGGCTTGGGGGGCAGAGGAAACCATCCCCCAGCACTCACCGGGGGCATGGCTGGGGCCGGGTTGCTGCACTTCCCGCTGCCGGCGAGTGCAGGCCCAGCCCTGCTGCAGTCCTCAGGGGAGTGGGGGGTGGGGCTGGAGCGGAGCAGGAGCTGGAAGAGGCGGGACTGGGGCGAAGTGGGGAAGGGGCTTTGGGGAAGGGGCTGGGGCCATGGGGAAGGGACTGGGGCCATGGGGAAGAGGCGGAGCAGGGGCTGGAGCAGCACGCAGCTGCACAGGTGCCCCAAATTTCCTGGTGCCCTATGCAATTGCGTACTTTGCGTATGGGTAGGGATGGCCCCTGACCCCTCCCAATATATGTAAATGATTATGGAATTATCTGCACTGTGCAATTTTATCAGCTGGGAGCTCCCAGACATTCAGGAATGAAGTTGTGGCCTAATTAAACCACATCCAGTGACTCCTGTCCTTCTTCCAGCTTAGCATGAGGGAACTGCAATAAGTCTCCCATCCCATCCCTCTCCCCCACCCCACTCCACCGAAAGTAGAAGGCAAATAATAAACTTTAAGGCCTGCAAAGCTGATCATGACATACATCTTTATGGTCTGATCCAAAACACACTGACGTCAATGAAAGTCTTTCTATTGACTTCAATGGGGTTTGGGATCAGACCCTTACAAAGAGAAGACTGGCATGTGAACCTTGATAGTTATGGGTCTGATCCTGCACATTGAAGCAAATGGATAACTTTGCTCAGTGGAGCTGTGCATGTGAGGAAATTTATTCATGTACTTAAGTGTTTGCAGGATTGGTTACTAGGTTGCTGCAGTAAAAAGTATCAACTGACATCACACACCGTTAAGGAAACAGGCATTACAAGGTGTTAGGTAAAAACAAAGTTGAATTTATGAAATTAATTACCATGCTCGAAGGACTCAAAATATTTCCATAACTTAAAATTGCACAGCCAGTGCAATTTGAATGTATATAAAGATATCCCAACAGTGCAAAAGCAACCTGGTCAAATTCCAATTCAATAATTATATTCTGCCTGCCTAAAATTCCCCCTCTATTTTTAACTGGATTAGGTATACTTCACTGCTTGTCCTAAACTGTTGTTTAGTGTTGCTGTAAAAAGTTATCAGCTTCTACTGCAGAGATAGTGCATTCAATTGTTAGTGAAGTTCTCTATGGCAAATTTTAGCCCACCATGTAAAAAGCTTCAGGAACATATGCCACCATAGCAATATATATATACACATACATCTTTTCCCCCCAACAAGCCCTTTCATAGTCCCTCTCAAAGATTATTCTCTCTCATTGCAGACATGATCTCCACAGGTTACGTGGTTGTAGATGGCATTGTTCAGTTAGCAGGCATATTAACACTCTATCATCATCATAGGCACTGACTCCGTGGGTGCTCTAGGGCTGGAGCACCCACAGGGAAAAATTAGTGGGTGCTCTTTAACCCACCGGCAGCCAAGCTCCCCTCCCCCTCACCCCACATCCTCCTCCCCCCCAAGTGCGCCATGTCCCTGCTCCTCCACCTACCTCCCAGAATTTCCTGCCTGGCCGCCGCCAAACAGCTGTTTGGCAGTGTTAGCACGCTCGGGGGTGGTGGTGAGGGGAATGTAGCACGCTCAGGGGAGGCGACGGGGCCGGGGATTTGGGGAAGGAGTTGGAATATTGGCAGGGAGGGGGCAGAGTTGGGGCAGGGACTTTGTGGAAGGGGTTGGCATGGGGGCGGGGTAGATTTGAAGGTGTTGGCAGGGGCAGGGCCTCATGGATGGGGTGGAGTGGGGCGGGTCAGGGGCAGAGAGGGGGGTCGAGCACCCACGTGAAAGGGGAAGTCGGTGCCTATGATCAACACCCTCTACTCTAGTGGTTCTCAAGCAGGGGTACATATACTCCTGCGGGTACTCAAAGATTTTTGCCTATTTTAGAACAAGCTACATACAAAGCACTAGCAAAGTCAGTATAAACTAAAATTTCATACAATGACTTGTTTATACTGCTCTATATACCATACACTGAAATATAAGTACAATATTTATATTCCAATTGATTTATTTTATAATTAAATGGTAAAAAGTAAGCAATTTGTCAGTAACAGCATGCTATGACATTTTTGGGTACGTCTTCAGTACCCGCCGGATCAGGGGGTAGTAATCGATCTATCGGGGATTGATATATCGCGTCTCGTTAAGACGCGATATATCGATACCCGAACGCGCTCCCCGTCGACTCCGGAACTCCACCGGAGTGAGCGACGGTAGCGCAGTCGATGGGGGAGCCGCGGCCGTCGATCCCGCGCCATGTGGACCCCCAGGTAATTCGATCTTAGATACTTCGACTTCAGCTACGCTATTCGCGTAGCTGAAGTTGCGTATCTTAGATCGATCCCCCCCCCCATAGACCAGCCCTTTGTATTGTTATGTCGGAATTTTGTAAGCAAGTAGTTTTTAAGCAAGTAGTTTTGTAAGCAAGTGAGCTGAAACTTGGGGGTCCGCGAGACAAATCAGACTCCTGAAAGGGATACAGTAGTCTGGAAAGGTTGAGAGCCACTTCTCTACTCTGCTTGCCATCCCCTGGAATGCTATGCTGCTATCTCTGTTGTTGGGTTTTTTTCCCAGCAGCTAGATGCATCAGAGTTGTGAACCAACTGATTTGCCCTGCCATTCCCTCAACCTGCTCATAACTCTTTCCCAATATGCTCATGCACAGAGAGCAACTGCAGAGCTTTGAAGGCTCTTCCCTTCAAGTGCTATTTACATTGGATTTGGAGGCCTTCTTACACCTGACACTGCTGAGCAATCTCAACCCTCAGTACTGTCAATTGGAATTAAAGGAACTCAACACCTCACGTAAGGAGAGATCAATTCTATAAGGTGCTGAACACTGCATCAAGGTGCGGAGTGCTCTACACACACTGAAGTCAGTGAGAGTTGAGGGCTGTCAACTGCTTTCAGAATGAAGCCTTTAATGAGTAGCACAGCTTGCTTATTAAATTAAGAAATTTCTCTTGTGTCTGGCTACAATAAAGTGTCTCATAAGTTTAGGGAGCAAAAGCTCTTGGGAATGTTATTCAATGTTCAGAACATGTTGGGCACAGTCTACATGTTTTCAAATAAAAAGGGGAAGTTCTACAGGGTTTTGTTTTTCTTTGAAGTAAAAAAAAAAACAAAAAACCCACCCTCTCTAAATACTACTGTGGGCAATTAACTCTGGAGGGTTTTAAACCTGGAGAGAGTGAATTAAAAATATCAAGGGAAACAAGCTTAATAGTTACTGCCCAGTAAGTATTCATTTTAGGTAATTAAATAAAGGAGTATTTAGGACCAACATGTAAGGCTAATTCTCTTTTTTATATACATATATCAAGCACTGCTCAAAAAGAAGCTTACTGCTAGCACTGGAAACATAAGTTCACAAAGCTCTTGTATGATCCAGCTGATGCAGAAGGAGATTACAGCCAACTGATTTTTAAAAACTGCTGACTCTGTTGATCAGATTGGTCCAAGTCTTGCCATTAGCACCCATATGCTCTTTTTTCCTCTCTCCCCCTATATTCATGCCCAGGTCACCATGTGCCCTGCCAGAAACGTGCTGACTGGCTAAGGGGGCCTTGCAATTCAGGTAATTAATCCTATTCTAATGTAGGTTAAGCAGGTGTGAAGCCTACCTCATCCAGAGAGAAAGTAGATGCTGTTTAGAGGCACCCTTGGAATTACAGTATTTAATTGGGCTCAGATAACTTCAGGAAACTAGACCAGTCTGTGCTGCTGACCTAGTCATACAGGTGTAAACCTGTCTGCTCTAAATCCAGTCTGACCAACTGGCTCTTTCCCCCCACCCTGGATTTACAGTGTCAACAACACATGGCTGTAAAGCTAGCCTCCTCTTCCCCACCCATATCAAAGTAAATATACTTTTGTTGGAGGCAAAGCTAGATGATTAACTGTAACCTGCTTGGTTTTAGAATTAACTAGACTGAGAGGCTGCAATATGTTGAGGGATGTATTGATTTGATTTTACCACTTCAAATCCAGTATGTGAGTTGATCATTTTGATAACCAAGTTTGAACATACAGCACTTGTGATCTTATGGGAAAAAATGATCAGGGACTGCATTAGGCTTTTAAAATCATCTAAAAATCTTTCTGTGTTTGGAAGCCTTTACATTCTTTCTGATTCTGGTTGAAATAGCTCTATATAAGCAGGGAGGGGAAGATAGCAACAAAAGTGATATTTATTGTCCACAAATAAAAAGTCCAATAATGCAACCCTCCCGACTCGTGTAAATAATATTCACTCATCCGAGATAGGATTGTGGGATCAGGCCCACGTGTCTTAGCCTGTTTTAGAGCAAGCAAACCTCCATTTGCTCATCTTAGAAAGAATTGGCCTTCCTTGTCTATTGACTGTATGCTGTAAGTTGTTTGGGAAATGAAGCACCCTAAAAGATTATTTCAGGAATTTAAATTGGTATTTTATAGCACTCTCCTAATTAGCAGTCATTTAAAATGGTTGGAAATTGCACTAAATTATGGGGGAAACAGCATGATTTTAAGGAAATAATATGCCAGTAAATGCCTAGCATGCCCTGGCATCTCATGTGTGGCAATCCAGATGCTCTCCCATTTATAAATTCCACTGCTTCTTGAGTCTCAGGTCAATTCTGAGGTCAGTTAGTGCTGCAGATATCAGATTAATTTTCTTACAGGGAAGAAAAAATGTAGAGTGTAGTAAAATAAGAAAGGAAATAGGATACAATGATACATTTAGACTCTCTTCTGGTAATAAGGTTAATTCTGTATTGGCTAGGAAAAATGAAAACTGTATGACAGTCACCTGCAGTGAGAGTGGATCTAATCTACTGAACCCTTAGTCACACAAATAATCAGTACTAATGTGAATATTATGGTCCCATAAGCAGGACTACCTGCTTAAGGCTCAACTCTGCAAGGTGCCGCAGTTCTCAGCTCTCATTGGCATAGGGACTACTGATGTGAGTCGATCCCTAGATGAAGTATAGGGTACAGCTCACCTGACTTCAGTTAAGTTACGCCAAATTACACCATCTACCTGGGTCATAGAAGTGTGTGTATGTTTTAAATTAATTTTATAAATGTGTATATATATTTTTTCCTCTAGAATTTCTCATTTTAATTATTCAATTTTTTTTAACAAGTATAAACTATTCCTATGTTCTTCTTTTCCATTTAAAATCTGTTCCAGGGTTGGCCAAACTTACTGATTCTCCGAGCTGCACGTGACAATCTTCAGAAGTTCGAGAGCCAGGGTATGTCTGCTGGGGCTTGGGGCTTTAGCCCCACAGGAGGCACCTGCCAGGGCTCGGGGCTTCAGCCCTGTTCCTGCTGAAACTCCATGCCCTGCCAGGCGCACCCCTCGAGGCTGAAACCCCTACCACACCACCCTGCTGCAAGGCAGAGATCCTGAGCTCCCCCACAGTCTGGTAGACGGAGAGTGGGGGGACATTGGGGACTCCGTGAGCCACACTTTAACTGTAAAAGACCCACATGTGTCTCGCGAGCCACAATTTGGCCACCCCGTATCTAGTCTATTGGTGATCTTAAAGCCCTAAAATGCTCAGTAGAAATCCAAAACCCAGTGTGTTAATGTAGTGGGATTAAAGTTTGTTCAATTTCCCCTCTCATCTCTACTCCACGACTTCAAACCCTTTTAAATATGAAAAATGCAATTGTGTATTCTCAATCCAATGGACAAGTCAGTAATTCAGCTTTTGTCTAACAAGGAAGCAGGCTGTATAAGTCAGTCCAGATGTCACCTAAGGTAACATACTTGTCCAGATTTTGTTATGAAAATTATGAATAGAAAAATATTTCCATTTTTTTTTTACTCTGGCATTTAAGATCCAAATAATGTCTGTTTCTATTTAAAGAAATACAATTATTTGGTGTTAATTTATCATTTCATTAACCATTTATTATTTTTTTAAAATGCCACAGAAGTGAACAGCATTATATAGGCAGCAATAGAGGTAGAAACATATTTTGCAATTTCGTACTTCATTATAAAATTATTTGGAAACCTTTATATCTTTTGTTTAATATAATTATTATCAATAGATATAAAACAGGATTCCATATTTGTAGCATGAAGAAAATGTGATGAATACTGGATGGAAATCTTGCATTTTGCTATGTAAAACTTGTTCTCCAAGTTTGCAATATAAGAAAATAATTTTCCACTTCCTTTTTAAATGCATATGTTTTCAGATTAGCCTGTGATATTCTATAGAAACTGTCTCTTTTTATGCTTCAAGTCTCCAGCTGCCACACAATTTATCTCTCTTTCCTCTCCTCTTTGTTTTTCAGCCATATTCCCTGAATGTCAAAGCCAATTTAGTGCATTTCACTTTGCTGAATAAATCAGAGGCGAAATCCTTGCTAAAAGTGAAAATTTGATTTGCTAAAAGGAGCTTAGGGCAACTATTAATCAATATATCCAGAGTGTCAAAGCTAAGGCCATGATAGACATGCATTCATTTGGAGATTGGTTGAGGCAGATAAAGGGGGACACTGGGGGGAAAAAGTGCAACAACCAGACTGTGAATGTGTTGGTGGGTAGGGTTTGCTTTAAAAAATGGGAAAGGATTCTGAGAAAAACTGATTTTACTGATGGATTTAAGCTTTTTTAAAGGCTTTGTTTTAATGAAGAGTAAATAATAAATAAGTGGTGAGCTGAAAGTTCTTCTGTGATCTGATCAACTGAACAATGTTTTTTACAACGTTCTTTCAGTGGACAGACAACAGATGTTAAAACCGAAAGCAGCAGGAGTTACTTGTATGAGTTTTACTGGATGTCTTCATATCAAGCTCTTTCAAGTCGTATAGAATATTTATTTTATATTCAACCATAAGACTTGGAATGGATAAAAATGGCTGGGCATGCAAGATTTTCTTTTCTTTTAATTTAATGCTAGTCATAGATGTCAGAATTGATAATATAAGAAACTGAAGTTCTGTGTTTATCCACAGGACAGGCACAGAACACCAGTAGGACAAACTTCCTCACATCCCCCCTCCCAGTTTGCCTCAACCTTACCTGGAACCAATCTTCCCTGAACAGTAGACATGCTAATATTGTATGTATCTGTTTTTGCACTTTGGCCTGCTCCTGTTCCCGTCAAAGTCAATGAAAGTTTTGTGGTTGATTTCAGGAGGAGTGGAAGCAGGTCCCTAGAGATTTTTGTGCCAGATCCACGGATCTCAGATGAATATTCCAAATACTTTTAAAATAAACATCTCATACAAGAGAGAAAAAAGACCTTTCCATGACTGTCATTTCCACCACTACCAGTTCCCTATTTTTATTTGAAAATACTGGGTACATTTGTTAATGTGCGTGCCTCATAATACATCTTCTCATACAGAGCCACTGGCAGTGGTGCAGGCCACTTTAGGAGCACTTCTAAATCCCCCCCCCCCCCCCAATTTGCTAACACTAGTTCAGTTCCACCAGTGTTAGCAATGTTGATGTACCAAAGTAGTGTAGATAAGCTGCTGGCACTGGAAGCACAGTGTTGGAGCAGGGTTATTCAGCATGGTGCTTAAAACACGGGCACCAGCTGGCAACCCATCCACACTAAGGCTCCAAGATTCGAATTTGCCAGTTAGTGTCCTCCAAGGGGGTAAGAGAAACACTCTTGAGTGCACATATGAACACATAATATAAGCATATATTCATATAAATGTATCTCCACAGTTCTCTATAATAGTCACAGTGGAACCCTCTGATATGGTGAAATTCAGGAAGAGACCATTCAAGGAAATCTGGGGCTCGTGAGAAGCTGTTTGACTTGGATCCCTGACTGTAGGGCCCAATCAGTGACCTTCTCCCATGACTCAGATGCCATTTAAACTGTGGGTTGGGGGAGGAAGTAAAATACCATAGGGAAATAGTTCTTATGTCCAGATCCAGTGTGCATGCTTGTGGAAGGGGTTAAAGGAAGAGTGGATAGTGTTTTTCTGATGAACAGCAGACAGGGGGAACTTGCAAAGTATCCAAGACAGTGCAGGGATAAAGAGCAAGATGTCCTGATTCCCCAGGAGGCTCAAGTTATTATCACTACAGAGCTGTCAGGCAGCATGAAGTAGCTCATACTCCATACCATGTAGCATGAGGAGTAAACACCACATTAGAATTTCCACCTGTTTCTGAAGGGACAGGGACTCCAGGACCTGGGGACTGCTGTGCAGCTGCAAAATTGGAAGTGTTGCCTAAAATGGCTCTGAATTCAGCTAGGAGCATAATAGGCTGTGGAAGGCCATAAACTCAACAAAACCACATGATTACATTGTGTGAGAATGAGTAGCTTTGGAGTGGGTGCTCAGTGGGGCTCTGTAACCACTCCACACGGCAGAGCTAGGCTCTGCATCAACTCCACAAAGGCCTCAGAAAGAGGACTATGGGGACAGACTGGGAGGCTGGCCAATGTATATGTGATTATACACACCCAGTGGTCAAAGTGCTGCAGAGAGGTTGAAGTAAAGGCAGTGGAGAGGTTTAAGAGTATGCTGCCTGGAAGGTGGGAGGTGAAGTGCATACTACATGCAGCCCCATGTAATTTTTCCACACAAAACCCCAGCCTGTCTCCAAAGTCCTTTGGGTCTATGTGGAGTTATTTCTGCATGTGCACTTAAGTACTGTAAAACTCCATCTATTGTGAAGTAGCACAGAAGTTCAACCTTTTTCATTTACACTTTATATAACACAATGATTTATATAGAATATACACACACACTTTAGTATATGTGAGAGGATGTGCATAAATACATATATACACACACCTTCCATCTACATATACACATAGGATACATTGCTGGAACACTTTAAAGTGATTATTTCCAGCTTCTTCTTTATGTCTTTACCCACATTTTTATCACACAGAGTGGCATTTCTGGAGCAGATGATGAGTAAAGGACAGTTTAAAAATGACAACTCTACAGCGAATCATATTCCTGTTCAATTTTACAATGTTAAACTACACCCCTGAGAGCTGCTTTGGAAAGAAAAGCTTAAATATTGTCCTCTACACAGAGTGTATTGGAACAATAATGTTTCATAAAACATTAACATTAGCACTAAAATATTCAAAACATTCTTGGATCTGCTCCATCAAAAAATCATACCCTCATGCAGTACCCCTTTTAAATACCAGGATAGTGCCTATTTTTACCTATACCTATAATGGAATATTGTTAATTCCTGGCAAAATATGAACACATTTGAAAGCAAGCAAGTTTAACTTATGAAATTGTGTAACTAGTTAATTTTTGATAGATTAGCCCAATGTAGTGATTTCAACCAAATTTTTCATTTTAAGTGCGAAAACTTGATTTCTATGGTCTGGTTGGTGTTTTTTCATGCATGCAAATTTTTTTAGAGAACATTTCGTCCCTTTAGCTTCCTGTTATGCACAGTTTTAAGAGCTTAATGTTTCCTGCCTCCACTTAGAATAAGAGAACATTGCACATTTTTGCTGAATGTCAATGAGACAGTTACATTACAGAAATGGTGCCTGAGTGACTCTGAAACTGTGACTAGACATCAGCAGAATTCCATCCTATACTGGAGAATAGCTTAATTAATTCAATATGCCCAAAATAAAATGCCCCCCCAACCCAAAGCAAAGGGGAGGGCCCCAACCACAAGTAAACCATTGAGTGAAACAGCTGTCTATTATGTAAAAAAAAATGTCTAGCACAGCTCCATAAATATATTTAGGCCGTTTATATAGGTCAACTAATGTGGGTTTTGTCTCATCAGGCAGGAGATGAAGCAGCCTCAGTGTCTCCCTAAGCACCTTCAGCATTTTGCTAACGAAGTTACAGTACATAGGAATATTTTAATCTGACAGAAAGAACAACAATAGATCTGACTGCAGGGCTGATAATCTTCTTATCACACCCTGTGAAACCTAGCTCTAATATTTGACTGAGCCTCCATTACTTGGCAACCCATTCTAAAAAGGCCAACAATGGAGAGAGAGAGAATGAAGTGGAGTGTGCAAGTACCTCCATATCTACATAAAAGAGATTAGAGGCGACAGCATTCCATTTTACAGCTCAATCATATTGTGTTAGCATGCGCTTATCCGAGCGCGGACGAAATTGAAAGAGAAATAAAAAAGAGTCAGGCAGATAGGAACCAGAAAAGCGAGGCATGAGCAATTTCAAGGATATAAAAGGATGCTAATGGCGGGGCCCTGTCATTCTTAAAAAGGGCTATTAGGGCACCATCATCTGTTCTTGTGCCCTTACGCTCCTCTAACTAAAGTCAAACATTTCTTAATACCATTGTGCTCTTTTTCTTCTTCAGATAAGACATGGTCATGTTTCATAACAACACACTTCCCATTTATTTGATTTATTAACGTGAGTAGACTAATTCTATTTGCTGATAAAGCCTTTCCAGACATATTTTTCTTTCAATATTTCCTTCTGTAGAACTGTACACTTTTTGTTCAGAAAAAGCAGCTGTTAGAGAATATTCCCAATAATTCAGAAGTCCTAATGATTTTATGATAGCATATGAATTTAATATAATTTAAAGCAAATTTTAGGAGATGACCTCCACAGAGAACGGTGTAGATGGAGGGATCAAATGCGTACAGTACATTACTTTCTGTAGATAACTTCAAGAAATAATCCTCTTTATAATGGCTGAAAAAATGTTATTTTCTTCCACAATAAAGTTGTCTTTCAAAATATAGAGGTTTCCATTGAATTACAATGCATTACAGCTTAGTCTTTTATTGGTTCTAATACAACTGAAATGAAAGGGCCTTTAATCATGTTACACCTGAAGAAATTACTGCAATAAAGGAAGATCTGGTGTAGCCCACATAATGGGCCAAATTCACATATAATGCCACTGCATTCAATGGACTGCCACCAAAGGTTTATTTGGCTGACTATGGCTATATAACAATTCATCCCTTTGTTGCTCTTTGTTCCTTTTATGACTTGTCCCTTTTCCCAGTTCCACTGTATCACTGCCTAGAATAACATGCGCTGGCATAGGCAACAGCAGGGTAGCACCACTGCAGGCTTCTCTACCGTTGTTTTGTGCCAATGCCAGTCATTAGTTAAGCTCTGGCAGCCCAAGTTCAGCAGCACTCCATCATTCAAAACCAAACTAAAAACCTTCTGATCATGCTCATCACATTTGCCCTTTAGCATGTCAAGCTCTTCCTCATTTTGATTTTTGTGATCTAAAGCAGCAAGCACAGATTTTATCACTGACCTCGGCTTATCAGAAAGCTTAGGAAAGGATTGCCTTTGTTTACTATTTAGGTTATTTTTTTTAACCCAAATGGGGTCAAGCAAGTAACCTTAGATAGTGCAGCTTTACCACGGCAGGTGTGTTTTTGACTTTGTCTCGTAAGACAGGGCTGGCCTACTATATAGACATTTTCCTCCGCTAGCTCAGATTGTGGGTCTTAAATTTATAATGCCATCTTACAGTGTCCAATAGCTTTTCATGCTAACTACAGGCATTGAATTGTTTTTAAAAGATTGTTTTTAAAAGATTGCTCAGTTTCTCCACTCCCCCCACACCCCACACTCCAAAAGAAAGCTATGTAACATATTCACAAATCAAACTGATAAAAGGTCCTGGGGCAATCATTGTGGTGTGTGACTGACTTCTAGCTCCAGTGCTCTATTTCAGTTAGACTGATGTAGGTATCTTCTGAAGATGAAGCTCAAACTCACCTATTTAACTAGTTTTGACTTAATTTGGGGTGCTTTATTAGCAACCAGTGTAAGACAAAGTAGCTAGTATAATACAGAGTGATGTTTAAATTAGTTTACAATTTGCTTGGGCTCATCTAGAACTGCTCTGAACAAAGCCATTCAGAAATGTCAGCTGTGTTCCTAACCACTGTAACAAATTGTTGCCTGAACGCTGCACACCTAATGACTTCAAATTAGCTTCACTGCGATATTGCCTGACAGTTCGTTACGACTGTTAGCAACATAGCTGGCGTATCATGACCAATAAATTGGTTTCAGTGTGGGCTGGGAAAGGGACTTCCATCAATTTGATTAAAGAAATTACTGTAGCATTCAAAGCATAAAGACAAACTAGTTTAAGGAGACAGAAATAAGTTAACTGTACCAGAAAAACATTGCTCATGATTCAAAAGCTTGTTTATAAACCATTTGTGGTACAAACTTCGAACAAATACATTTAATCTGGGCAGAATATGAAATATTTCAGCATGTGTAGGATACTGTCTCCCTACAAAAGTAAAATTATGCTTTAGAAGAATATTGATTATTTATTATTATTATTATTATTTATGATCTATACTGTGGTAGAACCAGAAGCCCCAAGCAGAATTGGGGCCCCATTGTTTTTGACATATAGGAAGACAAAAACCCAACACTTAAGTGTTGAGTCACTACCACAAGAAATGCTTAAAACAAAAGTGTCTCAGGAACAAAGTAACATACTAAAATGTAGCTGTTTACTGTCTGCTGTTCCATGCATAAATAAAATCCAGTATTCTGGCTTGCTGTATGTATATATGTAGTCTATACAGTCTATTAATATTATAATAAAGGTGCAATTTCTGATGGTATTAGAAATATACATTATTTTTTAAATTTGATAAACAGAAAGTTGCCTGGATTACGCATTTACATTAAGGTGAATCAGAAAATTCCATGGGGTAAAATGAAATCTAAAAGGACATTGCTACATTGGTTATAGCAATTAAAGTACATCCGTCCTCATTGTGAATGGTTGGTATTCTGAGGCTCCAATGTGACAATTAGCTGACTGAAATGCACAAATATCTCTGCTAGAATACCAAGACGAATATAATAAAATAAATAACAAATAAAAAGCTAACACTTTTTTTCATATGTTTGTGAAAGGTGAGAGACTGACAGCCCTGGAGAGTGTATGTGTTTATTAACCCATAGAATGACCGCACTACAGGCTAAGCAGGGGTGGAAGAGAGGGCTTTGTCCGGCTTGCTAGAGGAAGGTGCATACGTCTTTAAGGAATACAGAGGCACAGAGTGAGTTTGCAGCAGCCGCAGAGCAGGTCAGCATGGGTATACTGACCCATTGCCCCAGGTGACCGGAAGAAAGGGGAGGTTACATAGGCACATGCCGGACTAGAGAAGCCTGCTTTTACCTGGACCTGGCACAGCCGGACAACAGGTACGAGTGTCTCAAACACTGCATTGAAAACATGCTTCAGACCTGACCTGGAAGATCCACAAATCTTTGCTCTGAGAGATTATTTCTGCTAACCACTGTCTCTGCTGAGATTGCTAATTAGCTTTAATTATGGTATGTCATTGTGTGATGTGGACATTGGTCCATCTTGCACTGACCAAGGAAATATTTAGATACGGTTTGGTTGCCTTGTGCCCTACTGCTGGCATAATCTGGCCCTAAAACCAGTTTAACTCTCCCAAGGACTGTAACCCCAGTATAAGGTGATCTGCCTGCTAATGTAGGTGTTCTTATGCCACTTCCCCAACTCCTGCTGGCATAGCAGGGGAGAGGGATAGTGGCCAGGATTCCCCTATTTCACACTGAACTTTAGTTGCATTTTTTACCAGTTTGGGGTGTTTACAGTGCAGCCTTCAGATTGCTCTAATCTGGTGCAGAGGAACTAGCCTTGTATAGAGTTTTAAAGAGCATGCTTTAAGATGTCTTTCAACACACATCTCTCACTAATGCCCTGTGCAGTTCAACTGCACCTGAGATCTGGTCCTCTTTAATAAAAACCACGTTAAAACATTAATTCACTTTTACCTCCACTAGTACCATTTAATAGTAAGAATGATACTATATCCAGACCAGGATATATTGTAATTAACATTCCTGTAATGATTCTGCAGTCTTAAACATAAAACTTTATAAATTTTGTCACCGTAATGAAATAATCTGTGTGCTGATTTTCAGGCGGTCATTGTTTTACAACTATATATATATATATTATGTACCTGGAATATGTTTAGCCCATCCAATGATGACCACCAATTCTCTGTCTGCCAGGTCACAAAGTGTGGTGAGCGCTTTGATGTCACTATCTGGAACAGTTGGGTCAGGCATGGCATAGATCTTCTCTGGTTCAGCAACCAGCAAATGGGAGACAATCTTGTTATCTGTAAAAATGGACCAGAATGCTACAAGATCACCAATAGTGTTACCCTATTTTTCTAATAGGTGAATTAAGTTTCACATTAACTTAAAAACAGTGACCAAATTTACCCCGTGTGACTCTATTAACTCCACCAAGGAGTTACAGCAGAGATTAACTGGGCCCGATATAAACATTTTCAGCAAACAGGACTAATTTATTATACATAAATTACAAATAAAATAATATGAGATGCACACATAAAATTATTACATCGTAACATTTGGAATAAAATTGTAATTGTCAAAACTTTTAGGGACTGAAATAAGTTTTAGGTTTTGCACATTGAGACATTTTCTGTTATTTATATTTTTGGAAATAATGTTTTTAAGAACAGCTGCACATTGCTTGAATAAAAATAACACAGACAATTAACAAATCATTAAATCCTTAAAATCTGAAACTTCTGTTGCCATTCTTTATCTCAGATGTCAGTGTCAAACTGTCCTAAAACATGTAATCGCAAGAGTTTCTGAGCAGCTATCACCCTATATATCTTATAGTACCTATAAGTCTGCTCTTTTAAAATGATAATATTAAGATTTGTGGTCCCAGGGGCTTGTATTCTAGGAACAAAATGGCTACTGCCTGTATTTGTGCTACTGTGTAATGCAGAACCTCAGAATCTCACCCAAAATTAGCTTCTTTTAATTTTTTTTTTTATGGAGATATCCCATCTCCTAGAACTGGAAGGGACCTTGAAAGATCATTGAGTCCAGCCCCCTGCCTTCACTAGCAGGCCCAAGTACTGATTTTGCCCCAGATCCCTAAGTGGCCCGCTCAAGGATTGAACTCACAACCCTCGGTTTAGCAGGCCAATGCTCAAACCACTGAGCTATCCCTCCCCTATTTAAACAGGAGGGGGCTGATACTCCTTTAATTTATAGATAAAATCAGGAGTAACTCCATTAAAATCAATGGAAATATATCAACGTAAAACTGGTGTAAGTGACATCAGAATTAGGCCCTATTTGAGAAAGCTCTTTTGTGCACAAAAATGTTATTGTATTATTTTGGAATGCTTTTTAATATCTGTAACATTTTCGTTTATTTAACATTTATTTTGCCTACAGTTGAATCATGTGATCTATATGGATAAATCAGTTATATTAGAATGAACAGTCAAAAAAAGAAACAGCAAGAAAAACTGTATGGGCTAATTACAAGATGCCCGCAATTCTACAGTATACAAGTTGCAAACAAATAAAAGCTGTCAGTATTACACTGTATATTGAGGCTTTAATTTGAGGTGCAAAAAGAAGCCTTTTTTCTTCTTTAGGAGCCTGATCCACCTCCCAGAGAACTCAGTAGAAAGACATCAGTGGGAGATGGATTGGGCCCTTAAGTCTTCTATACTTTTCCCAATATATGCAGCCAGATGTCCTACCTTTTAATGATAGGGACATCTTGTAGCATACCTGAAATGTATCAGCCAGACATAAAGCATATGTTCTTAGAGCCCAAACAGTAGCCCTTTAGAGGACTTAGACTAATCCTTTCAGTCCCTTGGGATAAACAGTCATGGGGCTTGACATATATAGGGTTCAATCCTGAGAAGATTGTCCAGCACCCTCAACTCCCTCTGACTGCCCTGAAAGCTGATGGAGTTGATATTTTTTCCTGCTTCCAAATATCAGATCTAGGTCCTACTGTCCTCACAGGAAAAACTACAACTGAACTAAATGGGAGTTTGACTTGCATAGCGACTGCAGGACAGGTTCCAAGATACGTGCTCATGTCAGATTTCCCTAAATATCCTTCCTTGATTCTGATTTCTGATGCTTTATGCTCTTTTGTGACATTGACTCCTTGATTCTGATCTATTTTCAGTAGTATTTTAGCCTTATTACAAATTTGTGTAAAGTTGTGGTACATGTAAGTCCTTCATAAAATAAGTGCAAGACACAGCTGGAAAGCATTCCACCAAGTATGTTTTATTACAAGGGGATGGATTCATGTTTATATGACCTGTAGGAGCTATGCCAACTGAATCATTATTTATTTCAATATTCTACTTATTATCAAATTGATTAACAGGGAATTATAATCTTATTTAAAGATGTCATTTGGTAATTTTAACAGATACACCTCTACCCCGATATAATGCGACCCGATATAACACGAATTCGGATATAACGCGGTAAAGCAGCGCTCTGGGGGGGGGAGGGGGAGAGGGCGGGGCTGCATGCTCCAGCGGATCAAAACAAGTTCGATATAACACGGTTTCACCTATAACACGGTAAGATTTTTTGGCTTCTGAGGACAGTGTTATATCAGGGTAGCGGTGTAGTGGCAAATAGTTATTCAACATAATATTATTATTTTTTTAAATGAACAGATGTTTTATTGATTGTTTAACTTATTAGAAAACATAATTCTTTCCAAAAGTCAAAGATTATAGCATATTTTCTCAAGAATTTAACAACAAACCATATGCAGTGAAAAGCAAAGTAACTAAATTCTATTTTTCTTCCTACTTGTTCTCAAAAAATTTATAAATGGACCCAGCATTCATATTAAAATGCATAAAGATGGGGACATAAGTCATGTATTTAAAATTATAGTATATTAATTAAAATTACAGTATATTAGTGAACAAGAGCTCCAGATTGCTAAGGTAAATGTCCACAAATTCAGTTGTTCTCACTTCAGACTCACACAAGGAACAGACTGGAAATCTTTTTTTTTTTTTTTTTTTTTTAATAACAGCATCTTCATCAAATGTTTGCTTCTTGCAGATGATTCAAGAATAGTGTACATTTTCATTTCTGCTTCACAAAATCTCCACTTTCATTATTCTGACAACACAACAAGACCTGAAGGCAGGCCACTAGATTCTGTAGATAAGAAAGGAAATGCAAAAAAGGGCAGAAAGAGGTCTGTCTAAAAGAGACCTCCTAATCCCTGTTATTTCACTACAGAGAAAAAGGCTACATGTATTGAAGCATGGTTTAGTACAAGGCATAGGGAAATTCTGAATGTTTTCAGAAAGCCCCATCACAGAGGAAATTGAATAGCCATGAGCACCATTTCTAGGTAAATCTTATTTAATGTTTCCCTAATTAGAATCAATAGAACCCAATTTTCATTCCTGTGCCTTTGTTATGCATAAACTATCAGTCAGGGTCCAGAAAATCTCCCAGGCTACTTCCTCAATAAAACAAATTCAACTGTTTCCTGACACTTATCTGTCAGGATCCAAAAATTAAGTTTTATAAGTGTTCGTTACAAAAATGTCTGTAATTGGGTGAACTAAGGAAAATTAAAAGAAGCCTTTAGGTAATAATGATTAATAAGGAGATTAGTTTATCTCACACAAATGGAGTTTACTGAAATTGGTGGTTATCTTCTTAAAGGTATTGTAATACACTACTTCCCAATACTCTCAGGTTTACACAGTTTCTTGGATACTTCAGCACAATAGTGTTAACCTATGCCTATATTAAAGGACTGGAATATTTTTTGTATGCTAGGAAGCTATCAACATTTCAACTCAATGACAATGTAAAATAAATGAAAAAACTGGCAATCTGTGCTTCCAGCAAAACTAAACCTCTAATGAAATTAAGCCTTAGAGTTTATTAAATTTTATTGTATTATCAGAAAGTTTTTATTATAATGTGAAAAATCTGCTTAATGCAGCCCTAGATTGTATTTACAGAATGGTGGAACAGCTTATGCAGGCTGAGAAGAAGATGCCAGATTGGACAATTGAAGGTATAATCAGCATAATGTTTTTTGGAAAGGCAAAAGGAAACTATGCCATATGTTCACTTAAGCCTTAATTTTATGTAAAACTGGTTGTTTTTCCTTTGACATAGCTAAAATGCCCTTTCGCTTACAGTTCAAAGACTGTTTATTTGCTCTACAGATCCCCATATGCTCATGTGTATTGTACGCAGCAGTGTCCCCTACTGGGGAACATGAGCTGAAATAGACACTGTTTTCTACACGCTAGATAGTGTCACAGGCACAAAACCTCCATGCTTCTTTTATTTTTCCCTAAATGGGGGGGAGGGAAAAAAAAGAAGGATTGTCCCACTTTGATAGCAAAATAGCCTTCTTGACAGTGACAACTGTATGGGAATTCTGATCTAAATATGGAAGAGTTCACAAGTACTTGGTAGGAAATTCATACCTTTGTAGGCTAATTCCGTAGTCTCTTGCACTAGATATATAATGCAATTAAATTTACTTTATGGAATTAGTAGTTGCTGCTTGACTTTGTATACGCTGCAGAGCAAAACCTCCTACTATTTATTGTTAATTGCAAAGAGGATGGAACTTGTATTTTAGCAAAGGAATGATCATCTCTCTCTCGCTCTCTTTAGTTTTTTTTCCAAGGACACTTAAAAAAAAAAAAAAAAAACCAGAATGCCCATAAGGGCATCAGAGACAGAACTACCAACCTATGCTTGTTATTAGTGCAGCACATTCCTCTTTTCATCTAATGTTAGCTAGTGTGTTAACCTTCTATAGCTATAAATTAATGAGGCTCCTAATGTATTTTCATTGGGAGGTTGAGCAGTCAAACTCATTTAGTTAGTGAAAACTACAAAAATCACTTTCTTGTGAAATCTGAAACTAGAAGCTCCAATGAACTAATGATCACAGTATGAACCGTTTTATGTACCAATGAAAATAAATATAACCTGTAAATGAAAAATGTGCACTGCATAAACCATGCATTAATATGCTTCCACCTGTAAAATGCTTCATCTGACAGTCTGAGAAAAGACGAAGATAACTAATAAGATTTTTTTTTAAATGCTCATGTTAACTGGATAATATGTAGCGCTTACTGTAGCCTTTTAGAGACAAATGCTTGTCCTAAAGAAGTCAATGGAAGCTTAAAATGGGTCCAGGAGTTATTGACGTTTGGATGCAGAGAAAAAACGGATACATCCAATGTACTTACATGGCTTTTTGGCTGGCTGAACTAGCTGAGGGTTCAGGTATGGGCTATTCTCTGCATCTATTCTGCGCTTGTACTTCTGGCGACCTCCACGTACTCTGTCTAGGCGGACCCCTAAAATGGGAAAAATAAACACACACTTACTTAATACTTTCGTTGTGATGCATTTCACGTGACAATCTTCTACATAGCACTTTGAGAGATTTCTGTAGCATAGTCAAAGCAAATTTCTTTTCTCACAACCATAATTATTAAAAGCAACAGAAAAGATTTAATTAACATAGCCTAGAGAATTGACTGCAGTAACTGTAGAGTAACCTCTTGAAGTATTATAGGGATACAAACATGGTTTAAAATCCTTCTGAAATGACTCAATAGTAGGGGTTACGTTGGGGTTGCAAAGGACAGAGATCTGCATTCATCTGGATATCAGTAAAGCCAAATCAGCATTTGCATTCTGCTGTCACATTATATATGGCTTAAGTAGTACATTTGTGTTACTTGAGATATCTAGGCACGGGATTTATATGAACTGAACTTCCTGAAACAAGCTGGAGTTGCTCTAGCACAAAAAAAAAAAAAAAAAAAAAAAAAAAGTAGGTGGCATGCATAAAACAACAAATTATTTTTATTTCATTCTGAATCATCCAGACAGATTCCAGGCAGCCAGAAAGAGTGTCAGTATAACCCAACAGCAACACATCCTTTCTGTAGAAAACCTCAGCAAGTAAGTAATGCAACAAGAAAACCAACGCCAAGCACATTTGTGCCTGCCCTGATGACACAGATTTAACTATTGAAGAACTCAACATGTGACAATATCCTCACTGCACACTTCTCTTTTCATTATCTGATTAATTTTTCCTCTCTCTTCCCCATTATCATCATCTGCTGCTTCTCTGCATCCTTCCTTCTTCATGTTTCTTCTTTCCAGAGCTGGCTTGAACTCAGAAAAATCTACAAATGGATGGGAGCTCCAGTTTGTGAAAGCCCCTTCTCTAGGGCCAGTCCTGTACTTAACATGGGATGTTGGGATCCACTGCTGTCTGGGGGCACCTTTGGCAGGGCTAGAAGAGCAAGGTCAGTGTGCTGTCTGGTGAGAAGGAAAAAAAAAAGAAGCTAACTGCAAGGGAAGATCTATCACTCCTTTTTCAACCAAAAGAGGAGAGAGACTAAATGGATTTTGGTGGGAGAAGGATATTTTGATGAAGGGTCAAAAATCCCACAGCCAGCTCTTCAGCTCTTCTCTTGTTTACATTTCTTCTGGACATTTCTCCCTCTCTTTCCTTTCTGTTATTCACACACTTAGGGCTTGTCTATACTTACGCGCTGGTTTGGCGGCAGGCAATCGAACTTCTGCGTTCGATTTATCGCGTCTTGTCTGGACGCGATAAATCGAACCCAGAAGTGCTCCCCGTCGACTCCGGTAATCCTGCTCGGTACGAGGAGTACGCGGAGTCGACGGGGGAGCCTGCCTGCCACGTCTGGACCGCGGTAAGTTCGAACTAAGGTACGTCGACTTCAGCTACGTTATTCACGTAGCTGAAGTTGCGTACCTTAGTTCGAATTGGGGGGTTAGTGTAGACCAGGCCTAGGTTCTCGACACACTGGTTACTGAGGATCGGAAGAAGTTAAGTGAAGGGTCCAATCCTGCAAACTCTTACTTACACAGGTAGACGCCTTACTTGATGCTCTCATTGACTTCAATACTATTGTCAGTAAAGGTTACTAGCATGAGGAAAGATTTATATTAAACTCAGCCCTAAGTTAGTAAGTACAATACACAACCTACAATTCTATGCAAGAGTTCTCCATGCTCTTTGCTAATCATGAAACTGTGTAGTGATCTCCAAGCCTGGACAGTGTTGCAGGAGATCATACGGTTTTAACTGAAACTGTACATTCACTTCCTTAAACACAGGAAACACATTTCTGATTAATTACCGATCTAATCTATATACATTTATGAATCACACTATATAAATCATAAAATAAAGCAATCATGTACCCAGAGAGGTCAAAGCATACTTACAAATGAAATCTCTATGTATTTATGTATCTATGTATTTACAGTGTGTTCATATATCCTTATCATAAACATATTTGTGTGTATATATATTACACACGAGACCAAATTCTGATCTCAGTTATATAGTATAAGCCCAGAGTAACTTCACCGGGAACAGAATTAGATTAACACAACATGTGTATGCTTATCTGTAATTCAAGTTAAGCATATACATTCATTAGCACAAGTTATTACAGTTTATTAGACAGAGAATTTTTAATTAATGGTTAATAAATGTCCATAAGCACCCAAAGAGCTTGATCTCCACCTAGGAAAACTGACATTCAAGAAACTATACTGCCAGAAAATACATTAAAAAGGCCATGGCTTGTTGGTTGAACATTCAGAAAAAGGCAGGGGATTAGAGCAAGCCACAAATGAGATTGGTGGAATTATAAAAAGACTGCCCAGCATTTTAAGAAAAATAGACAGAAAATGAATTCTGCATAATTCAGGTGTCATCTTTCTTTCTGCTTGGAAGCAGATTTCATAGAGATAAAAGACGGATCGCATCGGACAGAAGTATGTTTAATCAAAAAGTAATGGAACTGAAGATTAAATTAAAATAATAGAAATCTACCAAGAAGAACAATTTTTCCTCCCTTGCATTTGCACAGATACATATTGTCTGGCTATACCGAAAGAAGGAGACATTTGACATGGGTTTAATTAGGCCGCAACTTTATTATTAGATGTCTGGGACTACCCGACGGATAAAAGTGTACAGTGCAGGAAACCCCTATTTATTCTGTAATTACCCAGGGGGGACTTTTACCAGCTCCCCCTCTTTTTCCATCCAGGCCCCTTCAGCAAATTTATTGCTGGGACCTTACCATATCCGGGGGGCTCCCACCAGCTCCCCCTCTTTTTCCATCCAGGTCCCTCCAGTAAATCCATTGCCGGGACCTTACCTTCCACCTCCCTCATAGGAGGGTTAAGGTGGGCTATAAGAATAGGGGGTTGGCTCTCTGCCATACCAATCATAGGAGTCCCCAAACACTCCCTGTTCCTTCCTTTAACGAACACCTCTTTTTAAGTCCTTTTCCAAGCCATGTATCTGGTCACTGTATACCTTTCCTATGGAGTACTTGCACTGGACAGTCGCACACTTAGATAATGAGTTGTGACATATGGCCTACCGCCCTTCATGCCATGCATGAACAGAGCCCTTCCTGAGCCCGCTGTGGGGAAGGCGAAAACCCCCCCAACTACACCCAAGTCAATATGGTGGCAAGGGAAAAATTCCTTCCCAGCCCTCCTAACAAAAAAGGGGCGGCTAGTGTAATGCCCACAGCAGGTCTTAACCAAACCTGGTATTTTCCCACATAAAGAGGAAGGATGGTGGTTCCTGCTTCAGATGGCTTTGTGTAAAAGGGACGCTTCACTCCAGAGCTGTCCCTTTTAAACCCCGCATTCCTAGGGGATGAGTCAGCGACCACTGCTGTCCCCTTTTGCAAAAGTTTTTCATCCCCCTCTCCCCCTGCCATAAAGCATTGTTTCCATTCAGCCAGCCAGCCAAGCCACCCCTTTCCCCCCCGTGCTTAAAGGTGCAGGGTGGTCATTCAAACTGTTCACATGTTCAATGGGAAGGAAATACAGACAAGTATCAACGTGGCAAAATCATACACAGAACTATATATTCACTCGCACATGCATTTAGATATCCTTATATACACAACTTTTACAAACAACAACAACAAACGTGCGAGCATTATACACCTCTACCTCGATACAATGCTGTCCTCGGGAGCCAAAAAATCTTACCATGTTATAGGTGAAACGGCGTTATATCGAACTTGCTTTGATCCACCGGAGTGTGCAACCCCGCCCCCCCGGAGTACTGCTTTACCGCATTATATCCGAATTTGTGTTATATCGGGTCGCGTTATATGGGGGTAGAGGTGTAGTTCTTAATATCTTAGGGAAATGCATTGCTGAACAACAACAATTTAAAATGACATACTTTTGTAATGTAATTATTTCTAACTTTAGTGTAAAAATACTTTTTAATTTCCCCCCCAAGATGTTAGATTTTAACATACCATTATATAAATGGAAAAGCAAATTGGGGTTCTATGGACCTTTTACTAGTATAGACATAGAATTTACCATTATGCGTCCTTAAATTTTAGCTTAATCCTAACAACAAATAACTATATTAGAACCAAATTTTGACACTCTTACTCACATTGGGAGTCTTATAAGGACTACTTGCAAAGTAATTTGTTACTCAAAAGTGAGAAAGCACACCAGAGTCTGACCCTTAGTGAAAAGTGGTTTATTTGGGGTTTTTCATGGTGAATGGGAATCCAGTAGTTTATTTTGTGTATATATATATATATATATATATATATATATATATATATATATATATATATATATATATTCTCCCCCAATTCCTGACCTCCCAACCTGTAAACCATGGCAATTGTGAGAGTCGTCACAACAGAAAAGGTATATTTGCCTGTTTGGGACATTATAACTAACTATACACTCCTCTGTGTTCGCCTGCTCTACTTTGCCTATCCAAAACAAACTATTACAATGCATGAAGTTGCTTTTAAAAGACTCAGCTTCGGGGAATAATATTAACATCTGATATCCTGGTCATAAAGTTAATTAGTGTAAGCAAACATAGTATGATTATAATATTAACAGAGCCACAGTGGAACATATTTAGAGTACAGAGGGAGTAAGCAGACCTTTGTTCTAACCCTAACTGTGCAAGTGTGTCTTTGGCAACTCAATCTGTCATTGCATCAGTTTCCCTATCCATAAAATGAAAATAATGGTACTTAGCCCACCTCATTAAAGTGATCGGAGATTTTCAATGAAAAGCCTTCTATTATTACAATACTCTGAGGCCACTGGTACAAATGGGTATAGCTTAACATAAGCCAAGTGAACTCACATCAGCAGAGGATCTGGCCCCTAATGTCAGCTTTTGTCTTGAAATCCTTAAACAGGAAATATCTCAGTGATGTCAATGAGAATTTTATCTCAGTATGGACTAAAGGAATGGGCCAATTACCAATTAAAACATGATTTCAGCAGTCAACACTAAAGCAACTAACAGAACACTCCACTTCGCCTCTAATTACAAACACTAAATCACCTGTTAGAGCAGGAAGGGAAATCACACACTTAGACGTGATTTACAAAACTCAGATGGTAAGGATTAGTCACAGGCTAGAATATATGGAGAGACAGAAAAATAAATGCAGTAACTAAACTTTTTTGAAGAGGTAACTACACAGTTCAATATGGCATAAGGGTTTCTTCAGCTGACCTTACAGAAAGAATAGTCTGATGCCGACTAGGACTCTATAGAACTGGGTTCAGTTCCCGATCCTATCAAACTTCCTGTGTGATGTTAAGCCAATTCTTTACCAACTCAACTAATAATGAAACAGGGCACTATTATTCTGAAATAAAGAATGTCCACACACAGACGTGCTCTGAAATAACTTACATTGTGAGTTACAACCAATTTAGTTATTTCAGTTCCAGTTTCTGTAACGACAAGCCATACTCTATATTTGCATTCCTGCTTTTTCTCCATCAATCCAATCCTGCATTTATATGTACCATTGGGTATTATGATTTATTATTTGTATTACCATAGCACTTAGGAGCCCTCGTTATGGACCAGGATGACATTGCACTAGGTGCTGTACAAACACAGAACACAAAGACAATCCCTGCCCCACACGTCCAGGCCATGTCCAAAGTACACCATTTATCCCGCTAACATTTCTAAAACCTAACCTTTGCTTTCTTTGCACATCGTTAAACCCTTGCCCAGGCTCTCATCTCAACTTCATCCTCTCTGGTCTCCCCAACACTCATATACCCTCTTCCAGTCCATGTGAGATACAACTCCAAAGGTCTTCTTCCTCATCTGACTACATCATTCAATTCTTTAAACCCCTCCACTGGCTCAAGTTTAAGCAGTGCTTAATTTGTAATGAAAGAGGTGCCGGGGCTCAAGCAATTTTTGTACTTTCATAACTGACGTGACAAGCCCAGAAATGCTGGGGTTCAGCCCTGGAAAGCTCTGGCACAAATTAAGAAAGGAGTTTAAACTATTTGTGACCTTATCCCTCCTGTTAATCACTCTTGTGTCTTTATCATGTTGCCCGTCACCACCCCCTCTATTCTACTAATGATGTCAGCCTCGGATGCCCATTTGTTCATTTCTCCCACAAAGATCTTTGTGCTTCTTTGCATGGTGCCCTTTATTCACAGAACACAGTTCCTGAACTGATCTGCAAGGCCCCTACCATCTCCTTCAAACCCTCCTCAAGGCCCTCTTGTATCCTGATTGCCTACAAGAAATTGCCAACAATAGTTGAGATGTAGGGTTTTATTTTGTTTAAAGTAGATTTTATCCCTCTCCCCCACTTCCTTAAGTTGCATGTCTTCATCTGTGAATGCTTTGGGGTCAGGATTGCTTCTGAAAAACACCTAGCATGCAGTGGGTGCTACTGTAATTAATGTAAATAATAACTTACACTAGAGTAAATCAAAATTAACTCCCCTCATGTCAAGGCAGTGAAGAACAGGTGGGAGATGAGAATCAAACCCTTCATTTTAACATCCTTAGGGATGTTGTGGATTGCATTTGTGCTTCCTCTATAACTCCCCTACAGTAGCCATGAGAATTGTGGCAGTCAGGATTCTGTTCCACACCCATGTCTTCTTGGTAGGCTTTCCCTCCAATTATGTGCTCAAGATGTGCAATAGAAGTTACTGTACTCTGTGGCCTCTTCCACCACAGCATGGATAAGAAATTGGATTAGTCCCACTTATAAAAGTGATGCTTGTAAGACTCCCAAAATTGTTTTAAGATTGTACAGTGAGACTAACAAGAGAGGAAACTGAAGGAACAACACCTCACTCAGCATCAGAAAGAGCAGTAGCATCAGTATTAGAGGCAAAAGCCAGATTAGCAGTATCAGAATCTGCAGAAGGAATGTTAGTGGCAGACTCTGATGCAGTTCTCCTTCGGGACAACATTCTGATAGGGAGTTCCAATTCAACCTGGACGTGCGGTGCTTATTTATAAGGTTGCTGAATAAAGTTGAGTGAATATTATGTACACTGAGTTGTGCATTTATTTGCCAAAATGAGTAAACATTTATTTTTTTCCTCCATAACTGCAGACAGAAAGTATCTGGAGATAAGGTGTGCAACAACACTTAGATTAAGACAGGTCAGTAATTTCTATACTTTAGGATTAGAATAGTGTGAGGCCCGTTAATCCTGAAATCAAAATGATTTGCAGTGGAAAAACACGCACAGTATACTAGAAATGTGCAATAAATAACATAGGATAACATGAGCTATCTTTATTTGCTACTGCTGTACATTTGGTGTATGTGCTGAATTGCGCAGTTGCCAATTTGTGAGTGTTTGAAATCATTTGGTATCATATTTGGAAGCATGTGAGGTAAAACTGAAAATGCAGCCAGAGATGCAAAATGCATGGCCATTAGGCGTTGATTTTTATTTTTATTTTTTTGAAAACTGAGTCCTAAATCATCAAAGAAGATAAAAGCCATGATTCATATTAAAGCTTTCTTGCTCTACAGCTAAATTAACAATTAGCAAGGGAAAGTCTGCAGAGTTTTTGTTTCCTGATAGCAACCTGCACTATTGAACACATTATTTAGTGTTGCATATGAAGTCTAAAAATCATCCTCCTACTTTACAGTCAGTCAGAACCAGAGGTGAAAGTGGACCAGTACAGACCAGTACAGAGTACCGGTAAAAAGCGGCCGCCGGTATGGGCTGGTACACAGCTGATACTGCTGCCGCAGCAGTGCTTTAAGGACCCTCTTTAAAGCACTGCAGTAGCAGTGCTTTAGCGTCACTGCCCCTTTGGCCCCTCCCCAGGACTGCCGAGGACGGGAGGCAAAAGGGGCACCTGCCCCGGCCCCGGCAATTTAAAAGGGCCCAGGCCTCCTGGCCACTGCTGCTGCTACCGCGGCAGCGGCCGGAGCCCCAGGCCCTTTAAATCGCCGCCGGAGCCCCAGGCAGCGCGGGCCGGGCAGTGCTGAAGGGCTGACTGGGGGAGGCTGACCCCCAGCCCCGCCCGAGGCCCCACCCCTTTGCCCGAGGCCAGCCCCGTCCGGGGGCCCAGAGCCGGGCCTCCGTACCACTAATACTTTTAAGTTACTTTCACCCCTAGCCAGCACCCAAAAGATATTTGCTAATTTTTTTCAAAGGGATGGAATTTACCATTTACAAGAGACATCCTCGTAACATTCTAATTTGGGAATATAGCATGTCTAATGATTAGAGCAGCTGGCTGGGTGTCAGTAGTCTTATGTTCTCTATTTTACTATGCAACTAACTTACTTTATAATTGCAGGCAAGTTGTTTTCCTGGCCTTAAAATGAGGATAATACTTCTCCTTCTTTGCAAGAAGTTTTAACCTTACATGTAGCAATCGTCACGTGGAATTTGTGTGCACTATTATTTGTGCATAAAACAAAGCAATGTTTATGCATAAAACTCACTTAAAGCCAATCTTCCCATGTAAATGAAGTTTTGTGCAAATACATTCCATTATTTCTGCACAAGTGACTGCTGTGAATAGTAACCTCTATAGAAATGGTGTCACATTTTATAACATGGCCCAAAATGTTTCCCAAGTGAACTGTTGTTTTACATTTAAAATAAATAAATAAATGGCTCCATATGAATACAGTACCCTAAACTGTGACACCTACAAGTACAAATTAGGTCATATGCAACAGGTGACAACTTTTAATTGAATGTCTTCTGTCTGCAATTCTGACAAAGGTGAATGGAAATAAATGAGTCTGGCAAGACAGCCCTGAGCCTTACAATACCCAATATCTCATTATTTTTAAACAGCTATCTATAAACTGATGGTGACAAGCCTTGAACCTTTTATTTCTGCTCAAGATGAGGTGAATGTGCAAAGAAAGAAAAGAGAAAAAAAACCAGGGCATCTAAAATGTTGCATTAAACATTCAATACTCATCATTTTCACCTCCCCAGTTTAATTAAAGGAAACCTCCTTTTCAAATAGGCACTTTTTCTAAATGTATTTCTTATCCAGAAGATTTACACTGCATGTACCAAACACTGGGTGCCTAAGTTTGATCTTTCACCAATTTGACACCAGTAGAAATTCACTAGAATTATGCCAAATTTATTCTGATACTAGGGAGATCAGAAATAAGCTATTAAGGAAGGGCCAAACAATGTTTATACCTTTTGTTTCACCTGTTAAAAACAAGGAAAGGGGCTGTGTTTCAGCAAAGATGGAACTTTTGCAATTTGTGCAAAAAAGAAAGCTAAAAGCAAGAGCACACAAACTGCAAAATTATTATGTGACTGGTTATGAAATAATAATCACCACCACCAAATATGGTCTCTTTCTAAATTAGCATATTGAGTACATGATAGTAATTAATCAGACATGTAAAATACTGCAAAGACATTTATGAATAACATGAAAAGTGTTAATTTCACAGTTAAATGCTATATTGATGTGCATATATATCATTACCATATTAAATATACATTATGATTTTATTATACATATGACCTCATGGGACAAAACTGAGTAAAACAAAACACAAGGGCAATTTATCCCAAAATACCAACAATTCTTAGTTAAAACTATTTAAATATGAAATCAAACATGCATGCTTTCAAGTTCCTGAATTCAAAATTAAGACAATTTTAATGAGAGAGAACTTTCTAGTGTTGTGACACCAATGGATAAAAACACTTGCAACCACTATTCTAAGGTGACAAGCCCGGGGAGAGAAACAGCTATCTTGCAATCCAAGCAATGGACACGGAATACAAGGAAACAAGAAGGTCAAAAAAGGAAGTTGGAGCAAAGCCATATCAATGCTTGAAAGTCACAAGCAAGCTTTTATTCTAGATCATACCAGCAAAGCTTATAAAGAATTCAAGAGATATGCTAGTGACAACTCTAATAGGAAAGAAGTCTAACTGTTAAGTTCTGGACCATTTGCTGGCAACTCTCAAGAGATACAGGAAGATCGAAATGAAATGCATTACAGTAATCCAACTGTGAAGTATTGATAGCATGAATCAGGATCTCAATATCCCTTTCAGAAATAATAATATTCAGTTTAGCAATATTTCAACTGGTGACTTGGGAGAGGTTGGATTCAAAAATTAATTTGGGATCCAGAAGTCAGAGCAAAGTCCCAAATATTATAAGATGAAAGAGTTACGTAAAGTGAGAATCTCAGTATTGCTGAGACTGAGAAGAACCTTGCTTAGAATTACAACTTATGCCCAGAAGTTATTTCTTTTTCTTGGAACAGAGCTGGAGTAAATTAAAGGAACACCATCAAAAATTTAGACCCCTAAATGGATGCATTATTCACTATACCCTATAGATTTAAAAACATGAGCTGTTTACACCAAGAACCCAGACAAAATGTTCCTTCCTTATTTTTTTTAAATCTTTTATGTTTATGTAAATGCCTTTTCTTTTTAGGACCAAATTCTATTAATCTTCATCAAGGACAGTTCAATGGGACTACTTGGACAAATAAAGTGAGCAGAACAGGATTCTAAAGATTTGGGGCTTAATTCTCAATTTACACTCATCTGGCAGTGTAAAAGGGACCACTACATTTATGCCCACCTAAAGGCTCCTTTACTCTGCCAGATAAGTTTAAATTGGCCTTCATTGAAACACTATGGGCTTGATTCTCATTTACAACTGTTTTAAGTCTCTTCATTGGCAATATAGTTTTCATCCGTTTTTCATTTTAAGATCACTCTTAATAGTGCTGACTAACTCTTAATTCTTTCATTCCTTGAGCATCCCTGGATTGCAAAGAGGTTTCTAAGCTTCTTGTTGACACAAAAGGAGATACTAATTTTGGAACAAGTCGACAAAATGTTAAATGATAGTTTTCAGATCTGGGTACTTGGCCTATGGGGAAAAATATTATTTATACAATGAAGTGAATGAAAGGATAGATTTTTAATTACCAAGCCATATTGCTATTAAACAATTATTTCCCATATATGCAATACATTTACAAACCATACTTCTGTTGCTGCAGCACTATATAATTATTCCCCATTCTGTCACTGTTCATGAACCATACCATACATGGGGAGGGGGAGGTTCTACAAACTTTGCACTTCAGCCCTCAAGGATACACCAACTTCTTGTCACAGTCTTGAAATCCACTCATTTCACCTTCTTACTCCCCATTTTTAAGGCCCTACAAAGACCAGCACTTGCTGCCGCGAGAAATAATAAACCAGGAAGCTTAACCCACATCTTCCCACTAACGCATTTTCTGATGTCAGAATTATGTTCTGAATAGATAAAATCTTATCCCTTGTTAGAATGTACTGGCATAATTCACGAGCGCCACATGCTGAAATGAGTGTACTCCCAATAAACTGGCCCACAAAAATGCGTGCACGCCAGCTGCACACAAAAATGGACTGACATAAACACCTCTTATAGATGCAAATGTGGATTTTGGACCCAAGACAGATGAGGTTGCATTTTATGCAACGTTAAGTGCCGTGGTTTTGAAAATGGGATCTATAATGTATATAAATTGATGCATGTTTTGATAGTATTCCTCTCCTCCTCCCTTTGGTGTGTTGCTTGTTGTCTTTGATTGCAAGCTCTTTCGGCTAAAGACCATGACTTTCTAAGTGTTCATATATGCCTATAAAATTGGGGCCACAATTGGAGCCTCTGTATTCTACTGCAATAGAAATAATAATTATAGCATCCAGCAAGATAATATTCACACACTCTACTAGTTACTTGGACCTGCAGCAAATGCCCTCACTTCTCTGTACATTCTTCTTCCTGTCCATATACCATTTTCCATTATATCTTAAAATGCTTCCTCTTACAAAAGAAAAGGCCAGTGGTGGCTTATACCAATTCGTGATAAAAATAGCCACAGGTTGTGACAGCAAGGACTTTGTGATCTCAGGTTTATACCCCCTCCTTCTTCCTTCTCTCTGGGGCAGTTGTTTACTTTATAATGGGACTCTTTACCTGGCATTTAGAAGGAAAAAAAATCTGTCTAATTTAGGTTGATATGCTCACACTGGAGGGTGCTGCCAGGCCATATCACAGCATCCTCCTTTGCAGTGTTGCTCATGGCATGAAAGAAAAAGCTCAGTGTTAAGGCAGAAGAATGAACCTTAGCAACATATCTTAGATTTCAAGACACAGGTTGCACTGAATTAAAGAGACTCCCATTCAACTCAGAGCCAAAACTCTTAGATTTTGTGGTCAGATAGACATCAAATCAAAATATACCATTATAAAATAAATGACACCATGTGAAATGACAACTTACTGGTATTGCTTACTAATACTGGCTATTTTGTGGCTTGAAATATTCTGTTGTTGACCGGTGGGAAGGAAGAAGAAAAGTATGTCCTTCCAGGAAGGAGGATATGTTTTATTTGCAGCGGTCTCACGTAAAAGGCTCCAAAGTCCACAGCTTATTGAATAGTAGAAAAAATTATCTGCAAATAAATTATTCTCCTTTTCTGAAAAACAAGTTGGTGAATAATGTATCTCACGAATGGCATATGAAAGTCTATATAGCTGGTAGAAGAGTAGGAAAATAATGTATTCCACAGATAATTAATTGGATAAACTACTTAGGTATAATATTCTACCAGCTCTTCCCATGTGAGTCAGGGCTGCAGAATCAGTCCCAGAATTGAATTTAGACAGGAATTTTTTTTCTGGAATATGCTGCAGCACACGCTCTCTTTCTTCTCCAAGTAGTAACATGTAAAATGAATCCCTCCCCCGTGTCAATTTCAAGCCTTTACTCAGGGATGATATAAACCAAGATCATTTTGGGCAATGGCGGATTTAGAGTTAGTGGGGCCTTGTGCACAGTTTCATTTTTCGCCCCCCACACCCTTGGGACACAGCCAAGAAAAAGAACATTCTCTCTCCCCACAGTTTTTCATTCTTTTTTTCCTTCATCCTCCTCCTCCTATATTATAAGTACTAGGAAGTAAATGAAAATAAAGTGAGATACCTTGATTGGGGCATGGGGTGAGAGGTGCTGGCTCTGGGAGGAAGTTTGGGTGTGGGGTGCAGGCTCTGGGCTGGGGCAGGGGGTTGGGGCGTGGGAGGGGGTGAGGGTTGCAGGCTCTGAGAGGAAGTTTGGGTGTGGGGTGCAGGCTCTGGGCTGGGGCAGGAGGTTGGGGCATGGGAGGGGGTGAGGGGTGCGGGCTCTGGGCTGGGGCAGGGAGTTGGGGCGTGGGAGGGGGTGAGGGGTGCAGGCTCTGAGAGGAAGTTTGGGTGTGGGGTGCAGGCTCTGGGCTGGGGCAGGAGGTTGGGGCATGGGAGGGGGTGAGGGGTGCGGGCTCTGGGCTGGGGCAGGGAGTTGGGGCGTGGGAGGGGGTGAGGAGTGCAGGCTCTGAGAGGAAGTTTGGGTGTGGGGTGCAGGCTCTGGGCTGGGGCAGGAGGTTGGGGCATGGGAGGAGGTGAGGGGTGCAGGCTCTGGAAGGAAGTTTGGGTGTGGGGTGCGGGCTCTGGGCTGGGGCAGGGGGTTGGGGCGTGGGAGGAGGTGAGGGCTCTGGAAGCAAGTTTGGGTGTGGGGTGCGGGCTCTGGGCTGGGGCAGTGGGTTGGCGTGCTGCAAAGGTCAGGGAGGCAGCGTGGCTCCCAAAACGACCGGCACACCCCTCTGGCAGTGGCTACTAGGTAGGGGGTGGGGCAGGGGGGTCTCTGTGCGCCACTGCCAGCAGGCACCGCCTCCACAGCTCCCATTGGCCGCAGTTCCCAGCCAACGGGCGCTACAGAGTCGGTGCTCGGGGTAGGGGCAATGCACGGAGAGACACTCCCCACCAGGGGCTGCAGGGACATGCCAGCTGCTTCCGAGACCAGCACAGCACGGAGGGAGGCAGGCAGCATGGGCAGGGAGCTGCCTTAGCTCTGTTGTGCTGCTGCTGGCACATCTCTACGCGTCCCTTGGAGGGAAGGGGGCAGCAGGTCTCCGTGCGCTGCCTTGGGCCGGGGCAGCGTGAAGAGCAGCCTCCCCCATCACCAGGGGCACACAGAGACGTGCCAGCGGCTTCCAGGAGTGGCGTGGGGCCCCTGGCCACAGAATGCAGGCAATCTGCCTGCCTGAGCCCTACTGCGCCGCCGGCCGGGACTTAGGGGCAGGTTTTCAGATGAGATTTGTCCTGCATTTTGGGGGCTCCCTGTCATTGGGGGCCCTGTGCCACCGCACTGTTTGTTTCATGGTAAATCTGCCTGTGATTTTGGGGGTTCAGTTTTAAATTTAGATATGTAGCCTTCATGGATCAGCACATCTCCTGAAGTTGGGGTATACCAGTAGTGGTTTTTCCAAGATAAAAGTGCTTTAACTCAGGCCCCAATTCTGCAAACGTTTGTGTAACTGCTTGTTTTTACACTTATGAGGAGTCCAATTGAATGCTAGGCACTACTCGTGCACAAAATTCAGCAAATGCCCCCATTTTTGCATGATTGGGGCCTTCATAACTGTTCTGTATGTTACAGAGTGCCTATTTTGCAGCTCCTGTGGGGAAATCCATACTCAAAATGGCTGTGCCTGGAAGAGATTTTAAAAATGCTTATATCGTGGCCTGATACCATGTCAGCAGAAGTCTTTGTGAGAAATAAAATAAACATTTTATAGGAAGTGTCAAACTATATGAACATTCATGCTGACATTGTCAGCAGGTATGAGAACCCTGTGATGAGGTCATCGGACGATTTGGTTAAAGGGACAACACCAACGCAGTTCAGACACTACATTTGTAAAAGGGTATGTTTGTATTTACAAAACTTAATAGGAACAAAAATGTTTCAATAAATTCAGAGATTTTTCTTTCTAGCTAACCATTCCCCTGTGCTACTAAGAACCGAACCATAACATTCTGCACATGCATAAGAACCAGAAAGTGAAACTGAAACAAAGGTGACATTGACCAGTCTAGCTCAATCGTAAAAGCTGAGTGAGAAGTAAACCATAGAAATAATGAAAAGTAGATTAGATTTTAAAATGCTTTCAGTTTATGGTAGAAGGTTCCATTCCTACACACCGTCATTACACTTGGATTCACATGGCCAGACCGTCACACCTGTGCAGAACCCATTGACTTCAGAGGTGTTATGTGCAGGTGGAAGCATGGAAGCGGACACCTGGAACTACTTGTAAGGCCAGGGCCTACGTTACTAAAGCACTAAGAGTAGTTTAGGGAAGGAGGTTTTAAAAATAAAAAAAGTGTTCATTTTTTTCTGGTAATGGTATTTCTTTAATTAGTTTAAAGGTCAGGTCCCCAACAATCACGAGATTTAAAAAATAATAAATGTTGTGTTCTTTTTGTTTACTTTCCGGTTTTTGATTCTGTGGGATTCACATCTTCAATCTTTTCTCTACAGCCATGAAAGCTAGAAAGTTACTTTTTTTAAAATGCAGGCTGAGATTCTCATGTAATAACCTGACTCCAGCAGCTAGGGCTTTAAGAAAACATTCAATTTCACAAGGCTTATGATAAAACCACAGAAGCTGTCAACACTGAGTTTCAATGTTTTACCTATGCAAAATAGCAAATAAGAAAATAAAAAAGACAACGAGTTAACCTTTCAATGTTCTTAATAAAACCTGTGCTAAATAATACAGATAAAAGTACTGAGAACGGAAACAAAAATGTAGTCTACTGTTCATCTTGAGCTTTATTTGTAAGGGAATATATTTAACAATGTATTTTTGACCACAGGGCAACAGATTTACCAGTCAACTTGTATGGTGCCACCCTCATCCCTTTGTGATACTGTCTGTCACAGTACTCTGGGGTGACACTTTATCCTACTTGCAGCATCTGCATCTGTTCTCAGACTAATACTTCAGTGATTAATGGGAAGTTTATTAGTGATATCACATTACCAATACTACAGCTTGAATTAAGTTATCTAAGCTTTGTGTACACCACTACCATGGTTAACCCACATAGCCAGTATGGCAATTGTACAACAGTGTCAGAGCTAAATGTTGATCAGACTTAATATAGAAAACCCTAGCTGAAAAACATAGTTATAATAATGAGCTCATGTTTTGAAGCCCTTTTTGGCCATCCATAATCTTACGCTCAATTAATATCAAGAGCTAAATTGATTTTACATTAGTAAAACACAATAAATTTTATAACAATTAGACAATATACTCCGATTATAAAATGCTCCTTGCTCTAAAATAAAAAATAGTGACAATTTTCTTGTAATCTTATATGAAGTGTTGGACCTTTGGGGAATGGGTTAATAAATTATAGATTTTTAAACCAGGGAGACTGATTTACTGTAAACTTCCACCATTACAGTTATAGTAGATGTCTATCAAATTGCTTATGAGGACAAATTTATGGAAAATATCCAAGAGTAAAGCTTTGTTCTTATTAAGATGCATGAATATGTATGTAATTTTAGCCAGACTAAATTAACAACAAAAATGTTGTCATAAGAAATATTCTTTTTCACCAAAGAGGCTCCACTTCACTATTCAAGATGCCCTGTACACAAAGATGTTCATGTAAGGAAAACATTTTAGATTAAACAGTAAGAGTAACTGTTAGAATGAAATGAATGTTAGAATGAGATTTCAGTGTAATTTCATAGGCAACATAGAAAAACTTTTAGGTAAGAAGGTAAAAAATGATTAAAAAATAAAGATACTAAAATGAGTAAGCTCTGTATCCTGAATGAATTCTATGCACATTTGCTTAACAATAGGGATCTCTCTTTTTGGTTAAATCAACATATTTCTTGAAAGGCACGGTCTATCATAGGCCCTATCCCTGCAAAGGTTTATGCACTTGCTTAACTTTATGCCCAATTTAAGATGGAGCTATTTACTGTGCATAAGGTTAAGCATACACAGAAGTCTTTGCAGGACTGAGGCCACATACATAGCACTGTAAAATCAAGAGGCCAAAATCTGTTCTCTCACTCCAGTTCAAATCTGGAATAACGCTACTGAAGCCAGTGGAGTTACCCAGGTTTATACCAGGGTGAGAGCAGATGACACAAGTGTAATGGATTCATGCCTTGCCTTTTTTTTTTTTTTTTTACCCTGGTCACAGTCGTAGTGACCAAAATAAAGTTTCAGAGTTGTAATAGTTCATCTACTATATTATATGCTATATATTATAATACAGCATTGCACTTATTTAACCTTTTCAGAATTCTGTTATTTGATTGGCTGACTACTTTCAAGTCACGCCTGTTTACAGTCTCATTAAGCTGTGGGGAAGAAGCTACTGCTTTGCTGGTTACAGATCACACCATCACAAAAGCCAGCAACAGTTGATTTTTAATTCAATGTTCAAAATGCATCCAAAGTTTCAAGTAAAAAGAACTACAAACGAATCATTACATGTACTCAGGGCCGGCTCCAGGCACCAGCTTAACAAGCAGGTGCTTGGGGCGGCCAAGGGAGAGGGGCGGCACCTGCGGCAATTCGGGGGCGGCAGGTCCCTCACTCCCTCTAGGAGCGAAGGACATGCCGTTGAGCTGCCGCTGCCGATCGCGGCTTTTTTTTTTTTTTTGCTTGGGGCGGCAGAAATGCTGGAGCCGGCCCTGCATGTACTTTCTCAATGCCTGTTACATGAAACAAGCAGTGTCTGTTTCTCAGCCTCTCATCTCACATGCCTCCCCCTTCTTCTCTTGTACATTTACACAGGGGATACTTTAGGCAGAGTTTCTCCTTCTTTGTCTAATTTTACCACTGATGATTTTGAGGCATTCTTAATACTGTTACTTTTCCCTTCGAAAGGAATCATCCATCTCAGTGCTAGTTTTGCTAATGTCTTTATGCAATATACAGATTCCCCAGAGCATAGTTTTTAATTATTTGTGTATTCCATCTTTATTTTATACTTTTTGCATCATCCCAGTCAGAATCCTAAAATTATCTGACCTCCATAAACAAGAGGATATTTCTACATTTTTGCCATCAATATTAAAGATGTAAAATTCATTAGGTCAGGAGGTGACAATTACCAGTTAGAAGATGCTCAAAAAGGGTAAATAAAACACATGGAAAATATGTAACTGAATGGTACTATTGCCAACAATGCCAGAAATGTTCTTAGCATAATCATCATTTAGCTTTAAGACTTCTTTATTTCCATTCAAAGCCAGCTTAAAAGAATGTAATCTATATTTAGGGGGAAAGATACACGGGAATGTATCTTTTATTACTAATCCTTTCTCCTTCCTGGGGCAAAAACCCCAAACAAAGGAAGAAAATAGCACAAATGTGAGAGTAAACACAAAACTTTCATTCTGCAATGTATATTTTAACTTTAAAAACATTGACCATAAATACTCTTTGACCTTTCAAATCACCTGTTAGAAGAGCAGAGTTGTGATCGTGTTGTTCCTGTAGGACTCGACTAGATTTGTTCCATTGCAAAAATGCGAAGTTAGTTACATGCAGCACTAGACAAACTAGAAACTATGGACCCATTTAACCTAGCTGATCATGAAGGTAAAGAGAGCTGTGGAAAAACACTCAGAATGGCTTGAAGCTAAAACACCACAACCAAAAATCAACACTCAAATGTATATTAAGAACTGTGAGATAATTATTAAAGACTGTAAAGGCCAGATTGGCCCTGGTCTTTGCATGGAGCACAATGCAAGAAGTCTTTTGAACCCTATTTATTCCCCATGCAAGCGCTGGGGACAGTTGCAGTCCCTCATGCTGAAGGGAGGTGGCCATGGTTACAGAGGGAAGCAATGATGTTGCAGTGGGTGTACCCTTCCCTCTGCATTTAGAAAAGGATTTTGATTCTAGAGGCTGCCCAGTGCCTAAATGTCACAATCTAGCCCTAATCAGTTATAAAGCTCTCTTTAATGCTTACTGAAAGCCAAGAGCCAAAAGTCCTTACTCAGTCTTTTCTTGCTCCTTACTCAGGCAAACTCTTACTGAACTCAGTCTCTGACACACAGTGGAAGTTTGCCAGAGTAGAAGCACTAAAAACACTTAAGAAAAGCCCGCAGGGATCGGCCCCAAAGGAGATCACTGAGTGGTGGGATCCTTAGATCACTGTTGGCTTCAAGATTATGGCCCTTCCACTCCTCCCCTGTAAGGTTATTCTGGGGAATCCTCATTCCCTGACACTGTCCTTCCCCTCCCTCTTTGATCAATGCTCTGGAATAGCAGCAAACCTCACAGTGTTATATTAAATTTGGGTACTGTCCTTTAAACTGCCCCATCCCCCCTCCAATGGATCAGGCCCCCCTCTCTTTCCGTCCCTCAGCCATAAGCTCTGCTCATGCCAGAAAACAGCTCTGATCCCAGTGGGAAGATTTGGATCCATTTACCTTCATTAGAATGCTCATTACACTACTTAGTATGAATTTAAAGGAGGATCAGAAGGATGCGATAGAACACTGAACTTCTTCTTAAATGTGCACAGAGGTCTGGAGAAGGCAGCAGATGGCTTATCATTACATTACTACAGCCACATGACAGGGGTAGGGTCTTGACTATGTCATGAAAGGGAACAGAGGGATACAAACTGATTTTGCTCCCTCTGGGCCTTAGCCTGATCATCCTGGAGAAAAGGAAGGAATTGGCAGTTGCAGAACAAGCCTGCAAGTATCTTATATCCAGCAAAATTATGTGTCACTTATAAGGAACATCAATAAGTTTTCTGGGAATAAAGAGTCAGCCACATGTTTATTGGAGAAAATCAAAGCAGACGGCCGTGAGGATGGATCCGATGAGGAAGACCCTGGAGACTGAGTGTTGGATCTTTATTAATCTATGATCTCAGCCGTCTTAACATTTATAGTATTTTCTGATACTGTTTGCTAAGGTTTTACATGTTTCCCATCTGCTGAAGTGGGAGATTTATGTGAGCATCACACACCTTGCCATTGTTTAGGCACATTTGTTTTTTTAATGGAGGCAGGTTTTAGAAACTATAACACAATTCATTTTTTACTGCCTTTCCCCCACCTCTCAGAGTTAAGTTATTTTCTATTGCTTATGCCACCGTGTCAGAGATGGTGTGGTACTGTGGATTAATGTCCCTTTATTATTCTCCTCAACTCATGGGCTTGATTTCCATCTGCTCAGGCCCTTCTTCTTTCCCCTGCCCACAAAAGTATGGCCCTACAACAAATTTCGCCATGTTGTGTCATACTCTTGTGCAGTCTATTACTCTCACAGCTGTAGAAATTAAGCTTTTGAGAAGAGGTGTTTGCTGAAGCTGGTTTGGCGAGTAATTAAAGAGTGGACACTACTGGGTAGGTCTACATTGCAGCTGGGTGCAAGCCTGAGTGGACAGACTTGTGCTAGCAAGGGTCAAACAAGTGCTAGCATGCTAAAAAGAGCAATGTAGACATTTTGGCTCAGGCTGGAGCTTGGGCTCTAAAGCCTAGGATGGGTGGGCTTCAGAGTCCGAGTTCCTCCTTGAGCCAGAACATCCACATTGCTGTTTTTAGTGTGCATGCTCAGGACCCGCTAGCATGAGTCTGTTTACTGGGGCTGTGAGACTCACTTCCAGCTGCAGTGTAGATGTACTCATTGGGACCTGGCCATACAAGCTATGTACTCCACAGTACTTTTGTGTTTTAATGATTTCTGTGTTTTTAAATACAAAAAACTGAACAAAGGACATGAGCTGCAAAGTTTGGCCCCAGATTAATATCTTGATTCAGTTCTTACCAGTGTAAATTCAGGGGGGTTCAGATATCAGCAGGATTCAGGCTGGGGGTTTGTTTCAACCCACTACAGAACATGGGACCAGCTATGAAGTTCCAGATCAGAACTTTTGTAGAGTTCAGGGGATATTCAGAGTCAGGACTTTGGTTTTCCCATTAGAGAGAAAACTGTAATTTGGATATAAATCTTCCCCAAATTCAGAGGCTTTTGGGTCCCAACCTATCTCTATAAAAGATTATTAAAAACCCTGATTATATATTAAACAGCAAACTGAAAAAATGCTCTGCTTTTTAATTTATTTATTTTCTTAAATTGGAGAATAATGTTTCTTTACTAAGGGTTCTTATTTTTTCTAGTGACATCAAAACTTAAGATGTTATAAAAGATGCTCACTGTACACCTTTGTTAAAATGTTCCCTTTTCATTCACTTGCTGCTACTCTGGGTCATCTTCTACACTCTCATAATGAAATCCACATCCACTTTATATGATAAACTGTGTGTGCCACAAGGTAAGCATTACCGCAAAGGTACACAATCCTTGTCAGAACTCAAATGTAGCAATGAACTAAATTGATTTGGATTCCAAGTGCTGAGTGCTATACTTAATTGCAGGTGAAGGTCTTGAATCCTGCTTAAGAAAGACAAGCCATAATGTATCTAGAGAAAATCCTAGTGTGGCAGCATATGGTCAGAAGGGAAGGCTTGATGTGCTGAGTTTTATGGGGAAATGGAACAAAGTCTCTGTCATAAGCATACATTGCAGCAGTCACCAAGCAACTGAAGGGGTTAACTACTCCTAGACAGGATCTAGAAGAGCAATCCAAAGAGTTTTGCCTTTGTTGGCAAAGATAAAAAAATGAAGGTTTGTTCTGAGTTCCGTGGGCCCAATCCAACTCGCAGTGAAATGAATGGAAGTCTTTCAATTTACTTCAAATGGGTACTGGACTGGGCCCTGTCATCTATATTATGCATATAGGGCTCACATCTCACAATGTGATCTGAGATTCCAATGGAACAATGTTCACACTAAGTGGTTAATGTTGTTTAGACTTTTGAAAGTATAAAAACAAAATCAAATCAGAAATGTACATAGGATTATAGGAACAGAAAATGTGCCTTACTGCATTAGATTGCAACACGGGTCCATTAGGACCCTGCCTGTGGGAATGTGCTTCTAGGGAAAGCTAGTCCTTCCCATAATGCAATTAATCAATTGTGCAATACTGTACATAGGTGGGGAGGGAGGGAGAAATTCCTGAATGACTCCTCCAGTGATCAATATATGTCCCAAAAGAATGGAATTTAAGTTCAAGTTTATGTTATATGTAGCTATTCATACCTAATTTAAAACAACATACATTAGTGATGGGAGGAGCCAAAATAGAAGTCATTCTGCAAAAATGTAAGGTGCTTACCATCTATTGCAAAAATGTAAGGTGCTTACCATCTACTGCATGGCACATTGCTTTTTCTCCCTCTCATCTCTAGAAGGAACAGAAACTTCAAAATGTTTTTTCTATTCTTTTCAATTCCATAAAATTCAAGAGTTTTATAGGGCCAGACCAATTCTCAAATGTGGGTGCTTTAATGTTTTTATCATCTGTATTACATCCAAATCCCATTTTGCATGTGCATCAGTGGAAATCTGCCTTTCCCCTGTGGTCTTAACCAAGGGATCTGAACCAAGCCCATGATGTGTGAAAAATCAGGCATGTAGGGTTTAGGTAAGTCTATCTCGGTGGTGGCAGATGACAGAACAAGAAGAAATGGTCTCAAGTTGCAGTGGGGGAGGTCTAGGTTGGATATTAGGAAAAACTATTTCACTAGGAGGGTGGTGAAGCACTGGGAATGGGCTATGTAGGGAGGTGGTGGAATCTCCATCCTTAGAGGTTTTTAAGGCCCAGCTTGACAAAGCCCTGGTTGGGATGATTTAGTTGTTGTTGGTCCTGCTTTGAGCAGGGGTTTGGACTAGATGACCTCCTGAGGTCTCTTCCAATCCTAATCTTCTATGATTTCTGAGTAAATTCCTTCCATCTTTCTTTATTGAGAGGCAGGCTACATGTGGGTGTACAAAAAGATCAGCTGCCTGTTGCAAAATACAAACAAAAGGTCTGTTATTGAAATGAACTGGTTTTGTACAATTTGCTTGATGGGCTAATGCCTACGGTCCTTTCTCAGACAAAACTTTCACTGAACTCATGCCACTGAAGTCCTGACTGCAGAATTTTTCCAGCACGAATAATATTCAAGGTACCCACCTCATAAATGTAAGCAGCATTACAGCCATTTATCTTTCTTTTTCATTGTTATTTCTCAGCTCTTTAACCAAAACGTGCAGTGTTTTATTGTTAATTGTGATTAAAAAAAAAAGAGAAATGAGCCAAATCAATTACTATTCTCAGTGGATCTGTATGGTTGAGGCACAACTTCTACTGTTTTAATTAAATTGAGAGATAGATCTATTGTTTAAAAGCATTTTTTAAAAAGGCAATTCAACATTTCAAGTGAAGCCTTTTTGTTTTTATTGGAGGGCCAGAGATGACTCTAAAAGCACTGCAGGTCTTTATTTTAATTTCATAGGAGCTATGAAATGTATAAGTATCAGAATAACAATTAGCTATCCATTTTTTCCACTTAGTTAAAGTAACGCTAATTCTAAAGGGCTTTTTGTGAGTATACTATTTCCTAAACAAAAGGGCCATGGCTTTAATCCAGGACTGGTAAGAGGAAGAAACCTTAATGAAGATGGAAAAACAACAGAATGAATGAAAACCCAAACAAGCCTCCCACCTTAAATGAAAATAAAAACCATAAAGGTCTCTCAATGATAGGGAGCAGTTCTGTAGAAATGTATTATTTGCTTATTATCAATACAAAGTTGATTCATTATGTAAAAAGGCCCAACATTGTTCCTATTACAGACAATGGGATTTGGTCAATGGGTTTTAGCGCATTCCCTTCCTATCTGTGGCAGGAATGATCTGTTCAAGACGCAAAGCAGCCAGACCAGGGAGTGCACAAGCTAAAGTGTAGTGACGCTCTGATTCCAGGGCCCACCTGGAACATTTCCTTGTTGAGGACCTATAGACTGTGAACTCAGTTGCTGAATCTGTCCCACACTTACTTGAATGGACTAGTATGTGCTCATACAAGCACTTCCGCCAAAAGTACAGCATGCAGAAAAATTCTGAAGGGTCTGCCTGAATTTAATCCATAATGGATTTAACATTCAAGAAGCGCTTAAATTATTGTTCCAAAATACGTGCAAAGCAGGCTGTTGCCCACACAAACACACGTTCGTGTGAACAATGGTTGCTGCTCCAAGAAACAGATGTTTGCATGGACAACAGATGTGCATTTGTGTGCTAAGTGGGTTAAGGCAATGGGAATTTTGCTGAGTGCCAATTGCAAAATGGAGTCCCATGTAAGGTTATTGTGCAATTACATTATATGGGGAATTCCATATACATACAGAACACAGTTGAAATCTGCTGTGTGAAACTGACAACTTGGCTCAGTATAATTATATGAAGGGTCTATATTCTGGTGATATATTTTGTAGCTCTTGGTACTTTTAAGACTTCCATTAACTTCAATGGGCTTTGGATTGGGGGCCATAAATGACCAATTATTTGCCCTGCATATCTCCCTTGTATACTCTATAGACAAAACTTTCACTGATACAATAGAGATCTGCAGTGCAGATCACAGAGGTGATTTTTGCCCCTTGGTTTGAATGCAAAGCTAAAATGTTATTAAGGCTGTCAATTAATTGCAGTTAACTCACGCGATTAACTCGAAAAAAAATTAATCATAATTAAAAAAATGAATCGTGAATCTTGCATATTTTTACTGTCTCTATTTCTGAATCCATTGTTTGGAGACAATTCGTGTCTCAAAGAGCAAGCATGGGTGAGTTATTTAACAATAACTGTAGTTTCTTCCTTGGTATAGCATGCTATTTACATGGAGTCCACCCTTTTACTCCAAACATCCCAAGGGTCAACGGGATCACCAAGGACGCCACACTAGGAACAACATAAAACATGATTACTGTTCTAGTTTTCCCTAAATGCTCTAGATAGCCGTCACTTTATCCTGTGTACACCACATTCCATTACTGCCCAACCTAATAAAGACTTCTGTCACTGCGATAGCTTTTCATCTTCACAGCTCCTTTCTCTTCTCCTGATAAGGTTGCCAACTCCACTCTCTGTAAATGAGCTCATGCGAACACTTTATTTTCAGCTTGTGAAAACAAAAAGGGGCGCTCCGCAGCTTCAGAGCTGTGAGGGGGCGGTGTTCCATCTTTAAAGAAGCAGCAACGCCTTTGAAAAGGATTAAAATTAAACTAAGAAGTTTAGCTTGAAACAAGGAACCTGAAGCAGGGTTATTACACTTACTAGCCCTATTTTCCTTTTAAAAGCTTTAGAAGGTTTTTTTCCTAATAGCAATTTAAGATCAATTATTATTTGAATACTTTCAAACCTTCCTACGCTGCTTAGCCAACACTGCTAGCCATTATTACCAATGGTATCTAGACACAAGCTGAACCTCTCACATGCAGGACAGATGGCTGGTCCATCACACCACAGTCAATTCAAAAATATGTGAACCACAGATTTAGCTTGCTCATCCAAATAGTAACTAAATTTAATTTTTTTGCAATCAGTGGCAATATGTTTGCATCTGTCTACAGTATGATTTGGGCCAAACCTAAACTGGCAGGTTCTAGTCAGTGGCATCCTAAGTACTATGTGACCATATAGTTCATAGTATTAAGTTTGCTGCAAAGCGTGAAGATAGGAAGATTAACCATTTTAAAGAGTTTTTGTAGCTATATCCAGTGGAATCCGCTTTATCTTGTTTCTGTAGTTAGCTGCTAAGCTATCCTTCAACAAGTCTCCAGGATTTTTTACGAACCACACTAAATGTCCCTTCAGCAACAAAAAATAAATGTAACTTGTCATAGTTTTTCCTCCCCTTTCCACTTAACTGTTAAAATATTGCTGTTTCCTCTTCCATTATAGTCAGACTAGATGACCTGGTGGTCTATGAAGGGAGTTGGCTAGAAGGAGAACAGATTACACAGTGGCTCAGGTCTCAGTATTCCAACATTGGAAGCCTTTGGTTCAAATACCTGCTCAAGTAACAGTGATTTGCTAGTCTCCCCCTAGTATCTGTTTGTCCACATAGGAAAAGCACCACAGTTGGCATTCCTTGTTCAGCGGAAGCTCCGGGCTAGAAGGCATAGATGTTTCCCCATCGAGCTTGAGACACACTGTTGCAGAACCATGGGTGAGAAGGACACACACAATGCAAAACAGACTCTGTCAGAATCAATGGGGGATCAGTTCCGCAGTTCTTAGCTTTAGATGCTAAGATCCCTTCCCCAAGGATTCTACCATATAGACCCATTCTCCAACACTCTAGAAACTTCCCAGCCATACCACTATTGTTTTCAAGGGACTGGTACCTTGAACCAGTTCTATACTTCAAAGTCTTTGGGGAAGTGGCCACCCACCACTTCCCAACATCTTCCTGGGACAGGATATGACCTGAAACCCCACTCCACAGCACGGCTGGAGCAGGGAAACATTTTTGCTCCTGATGCTGACTATGGGCAATGAATGCTGTAGTGAAGCAATCTCTGTGTTACCTAGCAACTGCACACTAGCTGTGAGGGGCATAATCCCCTCTACATTATTGTATTAAGATTATAGCTCATCCATGACCCTAACTTTACTATGACTACCACTTCCTACTCCTGCTGCCCTGTGGGTGAGGAGAGTGGTGGAGAGGGGGAAAGGTGAGGCAGAATCTTGCTCCAGAAAGTCCATTTCCTTTTGGAGACCCTGTCATGATGGGCAAATAGGAGAAAAACCTGGCACCTTCTAAAGACATCACAGAGCAGAAGGGGTCATCTGGCTTCAGGGGGGAACATGGAAGCAGTTGAGCACTGTGGAAGACAACAAAAGCAGGGTGGGCAGAGGATGGTGTCATGCACTCTGGGGAATGGGCTGGCTAAGGGCAGAGGATGACTTTATGAACAGCATCACCTCAGTGCTGAGACATGTTAAAGAATCTCGCCAATATGTAAGATTGTCAAAGAGCCCTGAAATGAACCTGACTTCAGATGAGATTAAGATTCTATGTCAACATTTAACTCAGTTCTAGAAAATGGTCATTTTTATAAACAGTGCTAAACAGAAAAATTAACACAGTCACACTGTAATAATAGCTCACATATTTTCTCAATGGATAAGTTTTAAAATGTGGTTTTATTTTATTTTTTAAGATTACCTAGAATGGAGCTTAAATTCCTTTAATGAAGCCCCAAAATATATCCTAATAGAAACAATAGCTGCATAGCCAGAAAGCATGAAGTAACTGTTATGTATGTGTGTGCATCCCTTCATTCTGATGTTGGCAATTACAATTCTCATAGTCATTGAAATGGCTTGCTCATTGTACCGCATGTTGTTTTATTTGCTTGGGTTTTGTATTTTTCTTGCAAAAAATTATAAAGAAAGAATGCTAAAACAGACCAAAAAAACCCATACAAAGACCTGTATGCTGGGTTAGATTCAAGATTAGTGTCATGCCCCCAGAGGGCCTAATCTTGCTTCTACCAAAGTCAATTGCTTAAAGCCCATCAACTTCAATGGTGCAGGATAGGGACAATAGAGATTTAGTGGCCCCAAATGTCACTTCATAACATCTACATAACATAATACTATTATAATCAATTGTATTAGGAGAGATTGAGGCCTCCAGCCTCACTGGCCCTTCCATTAATCTATCCTTATTAGCATGTAGCACCTATAATGCAGCTTGGATACAAAAACTATTAGTACTAACTAATTGCAATTGACTAATTCACTACAAGTGGCTGATCGTAATCATGTGGAGAGATTTGGGAGGTTTCTGGTATTCCATGAAACAGGTAGTCTTGCATTTCTTAAAAGACGTGCTTCTTTCATGAAACAACACAAGAAGTATGCTATTGTTCAAGAACATTTTTACCACACAGCTTCCACGTTGGGCTAACGCGATGCACATTGAGAATTCTGAATTCAGGAGGCTCTCTTTCATTATGCCTCACACAGGTGATGTCACAGTGATCACTAACGTAATAACAGTGAAATAATATAAAACAAGTAAATGATTTTTTTTACTTTGCCTCGAAATAACTCTTTCAGTAATGACTCTTTGAAATTCAATGTTAGAGCTAGAAAAAAAACCAAAAAAACAGAACAAAACAAAAAACCCTCAGTTACTATCTATTTGCCAAATATTGTCCGGCGTGAGTATAAATGTCTTTTTTTTTTTTAAATACTTTGGCAAGACAAAAAATGGGAAATTGACCTGGTAAACACCTCAAGTTTGAAACTGGAAGAATTAATGAAAAAGAATGATTCACTCAACTCAAGTTATTAATTCCATTCTTTCTGAACATAAAAATTCACACCAAGAAAGGAAAGAAAAAATAGTAGTTCAAATTTATATTTCCATTTAAGTTTGACCTTTCATTCCATTCCAACAACTTTCTCTTAATTCACCCACCAAAGGACCCTTTCCTCTAAGGAACTGTGTACCCCCAGCTCCCATTGTCAATGAGAGTTGAGAATACTCAGCATTTTGCTGGATCAGAAACCAAAAAGCTTTACTGTTCAGTCACAGGAAAGGTCTAAGGGACACGTTCAAAAGTGCCCTTAATTAATGAGCGCATGTGCAGTGAAGAAGCTTCTAAAGAGAATTATAGTGCCCCACCTAAAACTTTGACTTATAGCTGCTTCTAAGTGCTTAGTGCTACAATAACTCTTGAGCAAAGACTGGAACACTTGCATAGGGGAAAATCCCTACCTATCTAAACAGAGCAGACGGCTATTGCTATTAAAAGAAAATTACACTGCTTTTAATGGAAGATTGGGGGGGCACATTTTAGCAGAAAGTGGGCTGCATTAAGAAACAACTGCAAACAAAAATTTCTGTAGCGAACTGAATCATACTTGAATGGTAAATCTAGCATGCTGCATGTCTACCCCAATCCTCCCTTATTTAGTTTCTACTTGTAAGATATTTTGCTGGCTATCCTAATCACTTTGTGTCATGCTGTGCACTGCAGAGAGTGAACAAGACAGACTCTCTTCTCTAAAGGCCAGAATTTGAATCTGGGTCAGATTGTGAAATGGGTTTAGTGGGTCCTGCTCAGTGCCTAGTGAACCTTCGTAGCTTGATGGCTATTTATCTACTGTATTACTGTTGATACAGTTTCTCAGGCTCTAAATCAAGAATGGCACTGATAGCACAATGAATATTGAGGTTTAGAAGAGATGTCCTAAATTTGTTTGTCAAAAGAGTTAGAGCATCCAAGGACCTAAAACATTCACTATCTAGACTTGGATTTTAGAGATCTGTTGTATTTTAAATCTGCTGTAAATTTAGGATATTTACTCTGCCACGCTTCTTTAATAGTTACTTTTAAAACACCCCTCCATGCCTAACTTATTTAAAAAATAAATTACTGCACTTAGCAAGGGGGAAAACACTTCTGTTTTTATCCCTCAACTGCTATAGTTCTCAAAGTCTTCCATATTTTCAGCTATTATCCCTTTCTTGCAAAGAGCCCACTTAATAATGTTCACTCTAACAACCTCATTTATTTTCCAGAAAATTAACTCAGTTTCAACCCTGATTAATGATTTCATCTAAATGAATCAAATTAAAAATTGAAAATTATATTTCAAAAGCCAAAGGAGAAAAAATTGACCATTTCCAGTTAACAAATGATCCTTTCAAATATTAAAAGATGACCATGAAGAGTGCGTGATAGTAATGAAATCTAGCTGGGGACTGCTGCTTATCTGGAGTTCATGAAGGAGGAAAAAGGAGGGGGGGGGAAACCTATGCATTGTTAACTCTGAAGTCTCTTGGGATACAAACTGACTTCCACTTAGTCTTTGCCTGTAATCACGGCACCAAAATAATATGAGAATTTCAGTGTTAATTAAACTGGTAAGGTTGGAGATGCACCACTACTGAAGAGGGATTAGGAAAGCATACAGTACCAATAATTGTGTCTGTTAACAAAACCTAAACCGTGAAAGAACAATTTAACCAGCCAAAAACTACCACCAGTTAGTTGAAGGGTTTCTACTGGGAAAAGCAACTTCTTGATTATTTGATATTTTAAAAAGCAATAATGTCTGCTATGGTAACCTAAGAATGTTAGACATCATAAGCAATGTTTTATATTAACTTGTATAAGGTGACAAAAATCTGCCCCATTGACCCTGATTTATTTCAAAATGTTATGAATTTCTCCTTATTTTTTTCCTCCTCTCCAACAGTATCCAAGCTGTCAATTTTATTTTCACATGACTATCCTTTCAGAAAACTTTGGCTACTTTGTACAGGAAGATTGATTATGGCACTAACCTACCAATGGAAAGTTGTTGCCATGTCTTAGGCTGAGAAACGGGCAGTAGTACGTTTGACTTCTAGCATTTACTGGATTTGTTGGACTCATTTGGCAGCATAGCTAGACTACTCTTTCTAATTCAAGGATTTTCAGGTTTTTGTTTTGGCATTATAAGTTATTACATGTTAAGGGGACAATCCTAGCACTCACCAGTCTCTGTGGTGTTGCAACACAAGGCCCAAAGAGTGGACTGGTACCATTACATTGAGCTATGTACAAAAGGCCACAGAGAGGCTGCACAAGGGGATTCTACTGAATATCCTCTATTTGCAGCGCGGCATTGCTTCATGGTGGATTTCTCTAGAGCAGCACGGATGAGAGCAGGGTGAGGCTAGATGGTCTGCTTCTATGTAGACCTCCATGTGTGGGTGGATGGGAGAGCGCATTGGGGAGTATTTCTGGGACAGAAGCTACATCCTTAGAAAGGAGATTTCTCCATCCCATGCTCCTGCCCCTTGGATAATTCCAGTGCAAAGCCCACTTACTCAGGCTTGGCCAGAGATCAGGAATTGGGTTTTGGAGAATTTAAGAACTGGCTGATGAAAGAAACTTTGGGCCAATTCAGACAGATGCTCTGCAAGCTTCACAAACAGTTCTGCCAGTAAACCTCTGTCCTGACATGCAACATGCTGGTTAATCTAGTCCTGGGTCTCTCTGGAGCAGAGAATGCCAATAGTATGGGAATGTGCCACTCTGGATGCTGGTTTTGTGATATGGACAGACTTACAAGAGGGGCTGGGTTAGAACCACCAAATTAATTTCACTTCTCATAACCACATCTGGATCCAGGTTACCACTTGCAAAAACACCCTAAGTTAACTCACAGTACAACTAGCCCCTCCAACTTAAACAGCAGCCTTAAAGGACTAATACTAATTATGCTGAACATGCAGTCAAACAAGGACAATAACTTCAAAGCTAATATATAGGTACACTGAAGAATCTTCACTGCAGTTTTCCTCCATCTGGTCTCAGAATTAACCTGGCAGCTCCCTTTTCTATCAACTGAGAGAATTGTGATGGGCAATATATTTTAGCACCTCTGATCCTCATCGACAAGTTGGAGATTAAGGTGTTCCTTTTCTATAAAGATGTTGGAATCAACTTTGATTTACAGGTAGTAGGTGGGGACTCTGAGTTGCTTCCTCAGTTCACTGATGTGCAATTTTCTCCACCTTTTAACAAGGCTGGTTTCATTAATTTTTAGGCAACCCCCCACTCCTCCAAGAACATCATCTCTTCTTCCCATAGTGCTTCTCTGCTTGTCATTTGAATTTGCATTTTGTGGACAAATTCCTTTGTGTAACTTTCAGATTAAGGGCCATATACTGCCTTTGACATCAATGGGAACTGAGCGCGCAGATTAAGAGCAATATAAAAAATATATAGTAACACAGGATTTTTCCTGCTGGAACAGCCGAATGATCTACCCTGATCCCAGCAAAACTCCCGAGCACACAGTCCAGTTAGTTACTTGAGTTGTTTGCTGGAAACAAATTTTATCCGTGTGTATACAGGTGAATTGAGCTTTTGTCCTTTAAAATGAATGGGCTTATTAACTGGACTAGCAATGGTTTCAAAGGTGGGAACAGTCAGTCTCTGAATTCTGCCATATTTTGAACCCTTTCCCACCCTCTGTATTGTTTCTGTAGTAGCCTATCTTCTGCTTTTTCCCTCCCATTCAGTCTTAGGCCTTGTTTTTCTCATCTACAATCAACATCCCCATCCCTCACAATCTTCTGATCTGAGATCCCTTTAAGCTTTCTTCTTCCTATCTCTATCTTTGGAACTTGGAGCCTCATTCTTTTATTAAGTGCACCTTTAACACACTGAGCAGATACACTAGCCTGCCATGTTAGTCATATCTTTGATGCCCATCACTTCAGAAACAATAAGCTTCAGTATGGTGATCCTGCAAACTAGAATGAACACTAGCATTCCGAAGGCTCAATGGTACAGACCAAAACTATGTGGAAATAACAATGCCCCTCATTTCAAAATGTTATGGTGATGGGTAGTATCTTTAATTTATCATCCATGCCCATTCTAGGTACTGTACTACAAAGGGCCTAGAAATAGATTTCTTCCCCTCTATATTGCTCCTTTCTGTTCCAGCTTTCCTCACGTTTCTACATTAGAGCCATCCTCCACTTACTATGGATGACTGGACACAGTTCCCAGAGAAGCCAATCCTTGTCATTCCAAAACCATACAGGCCCCAACTTAGCAAGACATTTAAGAGCATGCTTTAATGCTTTGCTAAATAGGGGTGGGCTTAAACATGTGCTTAAAGTTGAATGCTTACATACTTTGCTGAATCAGGGGACACAGCTGGAAAGTAACTCTTATGTCTCTCACATAAGATATCAAGCTGTTGTAAGCTAAGCTTACAGCTAAAAATACACTAACCTATGTCCTGTCAATGATCTATCAAACAAATAAATAAAACAACACACAAAGCCATAAAGGAATGAAAATAACCATCAAATATATTTTTAAAATATGACCAATACATATTTCTAGTAGATAGTAAGAGTACCAAAGCATTCAATACCATCTTAGAGGCAATTCCTAAAAGACTGGGTCATAATGCAGACACATAATAAGGCCAAATTAAGGCTGTAAGGGCAACTTTAAATCTAGCATTTCCTAACTTTTGAGTGTTTCACTTTTCAATCTTAATAATGGTCTTTTAATCGATTTTTTTTGTATGTAATTTCCTAGTTTTTTAAAAAGCAAACAGAAAAAAACAAAAATTCCATCATGTATTATCATACAACCACATAGGTGCTCAGCCAATTCCAATTACCCCCCGCCTGGCTCCTTATGATCTATTTCTCATCCCTTCATGGCCTCCAACCATGATCACCCTCCATGTTTCCCCTTCCCATTGGCTCTCAGGCCCCACTTCCCTCTTAAGTTCCTCATCCAGTCTCAGTGTGCCCTCTTGCCTCCTTGTCCCAGTCTCTTTGTCCAGTCGGTCCCAGTCTCCCCACCCTGGCTCCTCATTGGGTCTCAGTCTTCACCCCATCTACTGGTTCCTGGACACCTCCATTTCCCTACCTGGCTCCAATCTCAATCTCCTTGCCCAGCCAGCCTCAGTCTCTCTCAAGACCTCAAACCCAGTCCCCCTACCCACCAGCCTATAGTCCTCGTCTTCTTCCCTAGCTCCTTGCCTCAATCCACTCTGCTGATCTGCCCTCTACCGGTCCAGGTCTTCTTTTCTTTGTATTTGAATCAGGCATCTTTGTCCTCCACATCGCCTGGACCTAGCAGGATGGTCAGTGAGAAGACAGGAGAGACAGGCTCCCTGCTTTCAGTCAGGTAGCTGGACCTGGCATGCAGCGCTGCAATTGCAGGGAAAGTCCTGCTTAGACCCAGGATGGAGCATGTCCAATGTGGTCAGAATCTTTGGGGAATTTAACTGCTGAAATCCAAGAAGTCTCTACTGAGTATGAGCAAATTGTGATTTTTCAAAGGTTTATAACTTGGCCTGACTGAAGCCCCACCCCCTACCAAAATTGAAGTCCCTGCTCCAAAGCCCAGAGATGATAGAGCTTTTCAAAGAAGTGGTCTCCAGAATTTTTTAACATGAATAAAACAATATATTTTTCTTTGGCCTCATTCTCAGACATGGCTGAAACATTTTGGCTGACATTTTCCAAAAAAACCTGGCCTCAGACAGACACCCAGTATAGAAAATTTATGCCCAAACAGTTAACGTTTCACAAAGTTATAAGCAACAAACAGGATCTTATAATGGGAAGTTTTGGGCAATCTTAATAATAATCAGTACCAGCAGCTCCCCCTATAATATTCAGTATTTATATGTATATTTGCATATCATATACTGTATATTTAGGCAAAATACCGTATTCCTGGTCTACATAGGTATCTATAGATAACAGTATATAAACCTGTCTTTAATGTACTTGTTTTTCCATGCCATTGGTCTAGTGAAAAGATGACACACTGGTTACACTGGTTATTTTACCTATTAAAAAATTGGAAAACCCAGACTTACATTTCAGCTACAGATCGAGAGTTCAAAGGGCTCTGATGAAGGGTCTTTATCAGAACAACATTAACATAGAACAATCAAAATGTTAAAACACAAGCCCATGGCTCATGCTTATGAAGGGAAATCAGTAATGCGTTTTTAAAACAGTAAAAAAAAGGGGGCCCGAGTTATCTATGTAATAGCATGAAAGTTGATTTCAGTTTATTTGTTTTCCTTACTGTTTCCAGATAGAGGTCTTACGTTAGAAATAAGAAGAGATATAAAGCACCTGAAAGCAAATTCACTTCAGTAGTATAAAGCAAATCAGAAGGCAATAATAAATGTCAGAGCTATAGCTGCAAAGGCGGGTCACTGTTTTTTCTCATACTTAAAGTGAAATACCTAGCTGTTATCTTTGTGCCTGCAGAGCCTCCCTATTGTAGATTCAATAATACAAGAGGCTTCTTATCACCAGCCTGGGTGACTGATTGGAGCTGTGATATGTTTAGACAATGCACTGTATTTAACTGAATTTACAGATGCCCCAACTCAGACCGTAGTAGTAAACGCTAGAGACTAATAGGAAATTAAACATGTACAATGGACTAACTCCATTTGCTCTCACACACTGTAATGTGTTTAGTTAACTTACTCATAGTCACACTTTATCTTTTTCTTCATGGATTCTCTGGGATATGTTTCAAATTGGTCAAAGATTAAATCTTCCTTTCAATTTTTTCCCCACTATTTTATGGCTGCTTTCCCTTATTATTGGCCGTTCTTTCTCTTGCGCAGATAAGCTAAACAAGATGACCCAGGGTATGCTTTCACAACCCAATTATCAGACAGTCAGAAACTAAAGCAAGAGTGCAGAAGACTCCATAATATTAATATAACATGAGAGGAACAAAATCAGTCACTTATTTGAAAGCAATGGTATATTTAGCTCATTTGAAATTTAAATGTGAATTTTAATGTACCTGGTAAGTAACAAAAAATGAGAAACAGCGACAGTGCGAGTAGGTCACTACAGGAATTATTTTAACTGTTCCTTGTTTAATATTTGTGCTAATGGAAAAAGGTTCAAGTAAGTGTACACTGAATAAAGAGTCCCAGTGTTCAGAGGAGCGCAGGTATTACACAGTTTCAAAATCTTCCTCTCGGTTACAGAGAGGAGTAATTAGATACATTGAATGATTGATTTGTACATTCATTGGGGATTGGTGGACAGATATTTTTCAAACAGAAATCCCTCACTAATATAATAGTAAAAGTATAGTAGAGTAAAATATAAAGAGTTCATATTGTCAGTAATACAGATAAAGTGGAAAATATAGAAGAAAACACTCTTCTCTATCTCCCAGCTACAAACACACACAATTTCCCTAAGATTCTTGTTCTAAAAACAAAAAAGTTCAATTAAAATGGGAAAGAAGTAATACAGATCCAAGAGAGGGAACGTAAATGGTTTTCAAGCACTGGAGAATATTGGAGGATACAGCAGTAGCATTTGCAGTATCCGTTTAGCCACTACTTTCCATTAGTACATTTTGAGCCATAACCTGCAGTCCTTACAAAATCACCACAGACTACGATGACATTGTGACTGAGTAAAGACTGTCAGATATGGCCCTATATGTGCATTATTTAATAATAATAATTTCCCACCTAAAATGGAATGGCCCCATTCTGTGCAAAAATCTACGGGAGGGGCTCCAAAAGGCTCTGCTAAAGGCTAAATTGCTCCATTGGGAACAAGGAAGGATTCCCCTTTGCTGTGTAGGACAAGTTTCATCTCCAAATCCATCTCCCCCCCGTGCTCAGGCAAATGTTAATGCAGTTTTAGTTTTTTTTTTTTTTTTTAAAGATAGTGTCTAATAGGTGGAATGATGAGTTATATTCCTCTGGTCTGCCCCTCTGGATGGATACCCAGATCTGTAGGTAGTCCTCTTACACAAGGAAGATAGGGGAGATGTTATGCTACACAGAAAATGGTAGAAGATGCTAATGGGCTGGGAGGGGGTCACTGATTCCCTCTCCCAAAGTAATTTCATAGAATAGAATATCAGGGTCGGAAGGGAACTCAGGAGGTCATCTAGTCCAACCCCCTGCTCAAAGCAGGACTAATGCCCAGACAGATTTTTATCCCAGTTCCCTAAATGGCTCTCTCAAGAATTGAACTCACAACCTTGGGTTTAGTAGGCCAATGGTCAAACCACTGAACTATCCCTCCATCCCAATAGCAAGACTAACAGCCTGGCAGCATTAGACAGAGAGGGATTTGGATGGATTCAGTAGGTGAAATCTTGTAGTATTATAAAAGGAGAAATAATTATAAGTAGGGCCCTACCAAATTCACAGTCCATTTTGATCAATTTCACGGTCATAGGATTTTTTAAAATTGTAAATTTCAAGATTTCAGATATTTAAATCTGAAATTTCACAGTGCTGTAATTGTAGGGGTCCTGACCCAAAAAGGAGGTCTCAAGATTATTGTAAGGAGGGTTATGGTACTGCTATCCTTACTTCCGCATTGCTGCTGATGGTGGTGCAGCCTTTAGAGCTGGGTGGCCAGAGAGGCGGCTGCTGGCTGGGAGCCCAGCTCTGAAGGCAGTGCCGCCGTCAGCAGCAGCAGTGCAGAAGTAAGGATGGCATAGTATGGTGTTGCTACCCTTACTTCTGCACCGCTGCTGGCGGGGCGTTGCCTTCAGAGCTGGGTTCCCAGCCAACAGCCACCATTCTCCAGCTGTGCAGCTCTGAAGACAGTGCAGAAGTAAGGGTGGCAATACTGTGACCCCCCCTAAAATAACCTTGCAACCCCTCTGCAACTTCCTTTTGGGTCAGGACCCCCAGTTTGAGAAATACTTGTCTCCCCTGTGAAATTTGCATTGTATAGGGTAAAAGCACACAAAAGACCAGATTTTACAGGGGAAACCAGATTTCACGGTCTGTGACATGTTTTTTATGGCCATGAATTTGGTCGGGCCCTAATTATAAGCTCAAGCCTTATTATTTTAACATTGTACTGAATTAAAGAACATAATGGGAGGGAATTTTCACCACCTCCCCAATCACAGCCATATTTCCACAAATGACTTATACGTGGTTTTTCCATATCTCAAAAGAATCAGTCTCTGATGGAAACAGGATATTGACTGATAGATTAATGATCTGATCCAATAAGGCACATTCCATGTTTCTATTATTATTATATTGTAGCATGTTCCCATAAAAATATATTTCTAGGCCCTTTTTTTATCGGGTGTAGTTGTAAACCGATACACCACAGATGAGATACCATATTAGCATTAGGGTTCATTCATTGTTTGCCTGGCTTATTATCCCCACTCCCACATATTTCCATGCTTCAGCATATGCCTGCTTTTCACATGGACATTAATTAGAAAATTAGAATTAAAAGTTGTCCTATGCTAAAAAGTTTCCTTTTGTAGAGACCTGGGTTTTAAAACTGGGTTTCCATTGACTTTTTCAATTAAACCAGCAGCTCAAATTCTTGGATAACATTGTACAAAAATTAGGACACAATAAAATAGCCATTGCTGAGTGAAGCGGGCTTTGTATTAATCTTTTTTTCAACCAGTGGACAGTACTATAAATGTTACATCTCCTAATCAGGTCTGATTGGTATTTGCAGTATGAGACACAGACAAATCTTTGACCAATCTTTAATTAGTATCACTGATGAAATATTTATTCTTTTAATTTGAATCTGGAAACCCAATGAAGCTGTGTTGCATCTTTTATCAACTTAAATAATATCCTTGCTTTATTGCTTTTGTCTTCACTGCAGACATTCTGAAAATACTTCCTGTGAAGAATTATTTGCACATTTCTAGCTACTATGGTTTATATATTTCTGATAAATATATAATATTGCCAGTCTGGTCATCGAGACCTTTCTGAAGAAGTAACATACAGTGTTCTATGACTGGCAAAATAAAAAAAAGAACTGTACAAATAATTCAAAATGGTATTAGTGAGTTTGGTATAATATACCAGAGGGCATGGTGTAATTTTACAGAAATAACAACATAGCTCTCCATGAAAGCTGGCCACTTGATGTTACAACTATGCCCATGTACTGTGCAGTGCATAGCTACAACCACCTCTTCTCCATGTAAATGTACCACAAACTATATACACACTGAGAAATAAGGTATATACCAAGCTATACTATATATAAACAAATACACCAAAAGGACACAAAATACATGCAGAGGTACCACATGTTAACTCTTCATTATTACAAGGTAATATGGAACTATTCTCAAATAATTGGTTGCTGTTGTTTGCAATGGGAACAATAATTTCTGGTGACTGCAGTCCAAAGTAACCTTGGCATATGAGAATGGATAGCATGAATGAATGCAAGGTAATGCACTCTGGCAAAAATAAGCTAAATGCCACAAATACAGTGCATACCAATGGGCATTTGACTTGTGGGATCCTCTATGGATGCTTTGGAATGGTTTCCTCCCTTGCCAGGAGCTTGGTCAGCCCTGTTACTGCAGTTTACACAAATACATCATTGTTGTACATACTATTTGTGCCTTCCCCCTCACTCTCATTATACTATTTAAGGTGAAAGTAGTTAAGCATGTGAGTTACCTATGCTAGTTGTATAACCTGTACAATAGCACTTCTTCTATGTATGCTCGGAAGCTTGTCTCTCTCACCAACAGAAGTTGGTCCAATAAAAGATATTACCTCACCCATCCTGTCTCTCTCTTACACTAGCTTGTAGCAGAAGAAGTCTGTTATCCTAAAGTGAAGATGGATTAATGCATCCAGGGGTTGCTGGGGTGGGATTGGAGATCCCAGCCTGGCCCCATCTCTCTGTCTCCCCTCCCTCTTCCCAGTAGTTGGGGGACCTCATATCTTAAAACAACATTGGAATAGAGAAAGTTAAGGCACTAGAGCCAATGGGACCACTCGTTGGGTAAAGTGCTATTCAGCATGAGTAGAGATCAGAATCTGCCTCATATATAGGACATTAATGAGATGCTGAAGAAACTAGTTGAGATGCTGAAGAAACTGGGAAATGCAATGGGGTACATTAGATGGATCAGGTGGTCTTTTCTGGCCCTTCTGTCCATGATAGTAATTACAGACAGGTAAAACTTTAGCAGTTAGGGTGCAAAGCAGTTTATCTTTCAAGCACAATAGGCTCCAAAAACACTGGCAGTTCTGATCTGTGCATTCTGTAGGGCTTTTAGTGGGCATTTCAAAGAATCTTAGAAGTTTTCAATTTTCTTTAATGGGAGTTTGTATGATCCTGTGAGTTTTCATTCCATTTTGGGACAGTTTCTGAGCTCTGGCGAGATTCTGATATCCCAGATGAGATGATATAATATTGGAAAAGGCAATGTCCAACCTGAGCTACAAATACAATGCCTGTATTTTGGAAACTATTCTTAAAGCTGTCATGAGAAATGGAAGGATAAGCAGTAGATAAATGGGATTTGAAGGGGTTTTTCATTGGAAGACCAAGAGGGAGTTGATTGGGGTGAGGGAGCAATGTGGGTATTGGGACATGGAGGAAGTCAGAGGGGCTTAGGGTAGAAGGTGCATGTCATGAGGAGATAGGAGAATATGTCATGTGATGAAGGTTGTAGTTATTCCTTCCACATCCTGCCCTTCTAGATTCTCCTTCTTTACCACACTTCCCTGCTCAAGGCCAACTGAACCTTGTGAGGCCTAACCCAGCATATGATTCAGATAGGTAGCTTCGAAGGGAACTAAAGAAGAAAGGTTAGAGATAAGTGCATGGGGAGCTGGAGAGAGAAGAGCAGTCAGCAGTACAAACAGAACTGGAGAAGGCACAGGGAATGCCATCTTGACTGACTATATTTGAATCCAAGACACAAACCCAATTTCCATACAACTGGCTGGGATGTTGGCCTGGACAATCCCAGTAAACTGTAATATCTACTCACTCTAATTACAAAGTTTTCTTTCAGACCTGAGCAAATAACTCTCTCTTTGTAACATATTCTGATTCAGTACAAGTTCTGCATTTGCATCTTATCCTGTTTATTCATTTACTAACACAACTTTCAATAACAAAAATTATAATTTTTAAAAATCAGTTCTACACAGCTAGTCATGAAGATAAAGTTTAGGAATTTTTTTTTAAATTATGCAAATGATTAATTAACTATTATTATTGTATGGGGGGAGGGATAGCTCAGTGGTTTGAGCATTGGCCTGCTAAACCCCAGGTTGTGAGTTCAATCCTTGAGGGGGCCACTTGGGGATCTGGGGCAAAATCAGTACTTGGTCCTGCTAGTGAAGGCAGGGGGCTGGACTTGATCACCTTTCAAGGTCCCTTCCAGTTCTAGGAGATGGGATATCTCCATTAATTATTATTAATTGTTGTTGTTGCTCACTAAATACTCTGTGTAAAAATAAGGTGATAGAAAGAATTTGATATAAATTTGTCAGTTAGGCCAAATTTTACACTCAGCCTCACCAGTGTACCTGGAGTCATTCTATTGACTTCTGTGAAGGGACTCTGGATTTCTGCTGAGAGCATAATTTGGCTTGCCAGACATATTTAATACACAAATCATATTCTACACTTTATGGCCCTGCATGAAACTCCCAATAACATCAGTGAGGGTTACCATATCCACAATGGATGAAGAACAGAGCTCTTTAGAATAATCGTAGAAAAAAAAATCTGCTTCCCTAGCCACTCAGATGTCAGACAATGCAACTAAATATGGTGCCAGATATGTGCCTATGAACAAATTTATCGAGTCTTACAGCAAAACTCTTTTGTATTCCCACTGTGTTAACATGGCAGCTAAGGGCTACAAGGTGCAAAAAAGATTTTAGTTATTCAGATTTGGGTTTGTTTTTTTCCAACATGAATAATTAATAAGTTATTAATCAATATCTTTCTTTACTCATGGACAGTTTTTTTTCTAACCTACACTGTTTCACATCAATTTACAGAAAAAGCAACTTCTAGATTTACTACTACAATAAAATATCACTTACAAGGCTTTTCAAGCCCATGTTGTCTATGTTGCACTAAATGTGAAAACTGTCTCCCTGATTCTGTACCCTGCTTTACAAAAACACACCGTTTGCAGATCAAAGGGAGACGATTTATGCTTTCATCCCAGCTGACGGACGATTAAATTAAAACAGATCAGCAGTACAGTGCCTGGGCAGGTGGCTTTAGCCACCACTGTCGGCCTCAGAGCGATTAAATTGCGGTGGAGATGGAGGGCCTTCCGCTCTCATTCCCGCACTTACAGCTCAAACGGTGACAAATGAGATGTTACTGCTCTTGTAAAGCAAGGCTACAATCTGTCAAAATCCAACATAATTTGTGACCCTGCGTGACATCTTCTTTCTCTTTTTTTTTTGACATTTGAATACAGTGATTGTACCAGAGTCAAGTCCATTTAAGTGAATATAGTCAATTCTATCTAAAGGAATACAGCCTGTTAGCTCCAGCATGGTAGCTGAATATACATCTGGTTAGTACTCCAGCGACCCTTTGTGTTAAGTGCATACCATTAACAATGAATTCTGATTTTTTCCAAGTTATATAATTTGATATCTTGACAGCTCAGACACTTAAAGCACCACTATTTGTTTTAAATGGCTTTATTTTATTGTTTAAATGTCAGTATCAAAATAAAGTAATGCATACAGTCTTGTCAGTACCAGTGCAGTGGGAAGTGGTCTTGTTGAGAAAAAGAGCATTGAAAGAGTTTGTTCTAAAAATGGACTAAAAAGTCAATTATAACGTCTCTTAGCTGAACCCTTAAATGACTCACAAAAAGTTATTAATACTGTCGGTTTTGTTTAATGGGTGAGCTTACTAAGGTACTGAAGCAGAAACAATAAATGGAATGAAGTATCTTAGTTTAAAGAAATTGACACACTAAGAAGCAAAGTCCTCACAACAAACCAAAGGGAAAACATATTATTTTTAAACATTTGTATGCGGTGCCGTAAATGGGCATGATACTGCTCAGAGAAGATTAAAGATGTGAACTCTGTCCCAAATTGCTTAAAAAGTAAAGTAACACAGTATTTCTGTTCTTCAATGAAAATTTGGTTTGGAGAATATTTACAAGAATGAAATAGAAACCCAAAAATATTTATTGGTTTTGAAAAGGGGGGATGGAGAAAGAAAGGAATAACATCCAGAACAATGTGACGTTAATAGGTTTCAGAGCATATCTAACTCCAGTAACTCTGGGGTTAACAAGTTCTCCTCTACTACAGCCAAGAATTTATAGCATTTATCATTCTCCTAACCTTTTAGAGTGGGCAGTTTAGCTATCTACCTCAAAGCAGTCAAAGATCTCATCCAGAAGGCTCTTTAGGCTTTCTGTTGACCATTGATCTTCGGACTGGATAACTATAGTAGTTAGGGAATTAAGTTAAAAACAGCTTTACTTACAATGGATAAAGATGTGTATAAAATCTTTCAAGTGAGAATCTGGGGGGCGGCGGGGGAGAACAGATATGGAACACTGAAAACACAGTTTAGAATTCTTGGATTTAATTTGCAGGACATTCAACCTTTACTCTAGAAGGCTTTAGACAACTTGAAAAAGTTCTCTCTGCTTATTCTTTGCTGTCTATGTTTAGTCTATAGTCTTCTGTTACAGGTTTGGCATAATGTACACTGCAACCTTGATAGATCTGCAGTTATCTAGTTTACTCAATAAGTCTGCCAAGCAGCAATGCATTTTACAGGTGCAGCGCATGCAGCTTCTTGATAGATAATCCACCACGTGCAGAAAAACCCAGCTAGAGGCTGCCCCCATATTTGGCAAATTATATACACTAATCCACCCTTATCGTGATGACCCTTATAGCCTGTCCAGGCTTCAAGGCCTGTCAGCACCCTATTGTTACCCATTTATAAAAAGGAAAACTCAGCCCATAAGCCACACACTGCCCTTCTAACCTTGCCTATTAAAGGCAGGGTCTCTGCAGCTGTCTGACATGTCAGAAGGGGTCATGTATACAGTTTATGTAGCCAGCAAAATGGCACTTCACCCTAACAGAAGGGCTGCAAGGTCCTAGGGTCATCAGGCTTATTATGTCAGGAGTGCATCAGAGGTGTCTGCAGTTGCTGATGGCTGCAGCTGTGCTTTGCTATAGTAGAAACCCATTTTATGTCTCTATACAGTGTATCATGCCAACAGATATAGAAACCTATCCAATATGCTTGACATTTGTAACTCTAACACCATAACAACAATGCAATAGCAGCCTTGTTGCCTACTACATTGTCTTTCTTGCTGTTAACTGATTAATGATGGGAAAATATCACAGTGTTGATGTGGTGTTATCGTTTACACTGGGCTACACAGATGAATGAGTTAAATGTTAATGTATGTAAATGTTAAGACAATTTTGCTATCATAAAGCCTCCTGAGCACATCTTAAAGGGTGTCAGTGATACCAGTTCATTCTCCTGTTTCTTTGGATTAGCATCTTTTTCTTTTACATTGCAAGATCACTGGGGCAGGGACTGTTGTTATTCTGTCTTGCACAGCACTAAGCACTGTCAGCACTACGTGAATACATCATAAATAATAATAATGAGTGCTTTGCTTCTGTATGCACATAAAAATGTATTAGAAATCATTTGCTAATTTGCAGCAAGACATCCTATTGTGATGACAAACAACCATCGCTCGGGATTGCCAACTGGCCCATGTTTGGAACAGATTACTAGCTTTTTATGAGTTCTGTCTGGCTCCTGTTTTTGTAAAGCCTCTTCTGGTTTTATAGGCAGCCACAAAGCACAGAGCTGATCTCCCTCCCTTCTCTTACTCCCTCACCCTCCCCCTCTTGTTTCTGATGTAGATTCTATACTAGTCACAAGGTGATGTAGGGCAGGCTTTCTCTTTTGGCTGAAAGCATGGTAGGAGGGGAGAGTAAGGTGTCAGAAACATTATTAAACTTAAAAATCTTTCCTCTTCTTCCAAGATGAGAATAAATTGCCCCTCTAAGATTCTCTGGGATAGAGATCAGCTGCTCTCCACCCTTCAGAAACCTTCTGCCACCCCTGGGTTTGCTTCTCCCCACCCAAATAAAACTGTTGTTTTGCTCCTAATGAATAACTTTTTTTTCATAACATAAAATGTGTCCAGTCTGTTTCTTCTCCCTGTTTGTTATGTCATTTCAATGACTTCTTCAGATTCTGCACCCTAACAGTGTCCCATTGTCTCATTAATGAGGCCAGCTAAAAGTCATATATTTCCATTTAGCTTCCCAGGCAACAAAATGGAAGTAACATGTGTGTGGGTAATGTTAACACAACTTAAGGCCTCCTAGGAATACAGTGAGAACATAGTGGCTTTGGTTTATAAATAGCTATCACTATTTATAATGCATAAACAAAATGTTTCATGATTTAAAACACTAAGCCCAGGCAGTTATAATGTTAAAAAAAATCCCTATCTGAATGCCTAATGTCTACAAAAATAGAAATACTTGCTCACGCAAGCTTCATGAAGGCACTGGCTGGCATCATACAAGCCCAGTCAATTAAATGAGGCACTCACTAATTGCTGTTCCATATCTTTAGGAACCAAAGGGGAAAAACAGTACCCTGTGAGGCAACACAGTGTCAAGTAGCAGAGCTGAACGAAATCCAGGTTAGATTTAATGTTCAGAGATGATCGCATACTGTATTACTCATGTCCAGCAACAACATTTTGATTACAGGAATGCTAAGCTCCTGGTCTTAACCGCAGCCAGCACTTGTTGCTACTGAAAGATTAATGTTATCTCTGTATTTAAGTAGCCCTTATAATATGGCCAAAATTAGACTGTAAAGAGCCCAATGGTCTTGGAGTTAAATTGTTTTTAGCAACAGTTTATGAGTGCTTTGCTTGTGCAAGCCATTTGGGTCTCAACTGAATGGTTAACATACAGCAAAGTGTTTGTGCTATGAAAAATATGTCTAAGACCTTGTAAGAATGCCGATCATATACAATAGCATACCCAGTCTTTCACATACCACAGTGGAAATGTTTCAGAAGAGGACTCAACAGAAGTTTCTTAGCTTCTACTGGGAAAGATGATGCTCTAACATTAAAAGGGAGGAAGAGGTACCCTTTCATTTAAAGAGACAATGTCAGGGTTAAAAACCAGGGGTGAAGTTTTGCCGTTGACTTCAATGAGGCCAGGATTTCACCCACATATCTTAAAAAATAAGTATATAAATCTCCTTAGCTGTGTAACTAGCATCTTACACTTATTCATACTGAAAAATATTATAAATCAAATTTATTTTTTGGCAATCATGCTGTTTGTTCACTATTTGCATTTCATTCTACAGTAACTCCTCACTTAACGTCCTCCCGCTTAACATTGCTTCAAAGTTACGTCACTGCTCCATTAGGGAACATACTCGTTTAAAGTTGTGCAATGCTCGTTTAAAGTTGTGCAATGCTCGATTGGCTGACTTTACAAGGGAGCATTGCACAAGTTCCTCTTCTCCGCCTCCTCCCCCCCCTTCCTCCCTCCCTCCCAGCGCTTCCCCCACCACCAAACAGCTGTTTGGCAGCACTTAGGACTTTCTGGGAGGGAGGGAAGAAGGGAGGGAGCGAGAGGGGAAGCTGCCCCCCCCCCCCCCCCCGCAGGCAGGCCCACCAGGAACGCAGGGGCTTTAGGGGCTGCAGGGCCCTGGGCTAAGGGGGCCCTGGGACCCTGGCCTGCAGCTCTAAAGCCCCTTTCGGAATGTGGCCCTGCAAGCACGGGCCGGAGGACTCAGGAGGAGCAGAGGCAGCTGCACAGCCAGCGGCCAGAGAGAAGCGGCGCTCTCCTCTTCAAAGCCGGCCGGAGAGAAGCGGCGCTTTGAAGGGGAAGCGCCGCTTCTCTCCGCTGATTTCACTTTCTGGTTCTCTTACCGTGGCACAAGAACTAACACTTTCCCCACTGAGGTCAAAAGGGAAACACTCATTAACTTCAACAGTTTATGATCAAACCAACAGCAATGTTGGTGTTTATGATGAAAATGTTACAATGTAACATTTAAACAAAAAAGTACAATTAAAATGTATTTTGGTTCATTAAAATAAATTAAAAAGGAACCATAAATACACTTCTGCTCTCATTGGGCCTGATCTAATGCCCACTGAAGACCAGGTGAGTCTTCCCATCAGCTTCAATGAGTTTTGAATCAGGTCTGTTGTGCTTTTTAAGTGTATTTCATTTGAACCAAAATCCAAGACTTTAAACCTCCTAGAAGTTCAAACTTGTGGTTGAATTTCCAGGGACTATCAATACTGATGGTTAATGGCATGAATATTTTACTATAGTAATTTTAATACTAAAATCAACAGTTAGAAACATGATACTGAAATTAATGCACAAATTGTACTGTACCACAAAATAATTCATGCATATGGTTATTATTGTACAAGAGACAATAGCCATTAAAGTTTGATGGCCAAGTCAGGGTATAATAATAATAATAATAATAATAAAAAAAAAAAGATGACACACTGTAGTGCTCTTGCTATTAACCCGTCATATAATAAAGGCTGTATAGTAAAATGAGCTTGCATTTAATGTGGGACTAAAATTAAGCATAGTCTGAAATGAACCCTTGCTGTTGTTTTATTAATATACGTTGAACAATAGTACAGATGCAATTGCCAGACTTGTGAACAACGGAACATAGGATCTTATTTTTTAAACCTTCAACTTTTTTTCCGGTCAGGGAGGGAAGATCCTTTAAAATACTTTTGCGGCTTTCTTAATCTTACAAAACGGCTTTCTAAACTGAGGCCCCTCAATATTGTACAACTGGTTACTTGACGATACATGACTGCCAAAGTCAAGTACATTTGGCTTTTCTTCACCAAATCTTTTATTATTTATAAATAACTGCAAATCTGAAATGTAAGTATGACGTTTACTTGCTCCATTGATGTGTGCTTTTTAACACATCTCTTTCCATGGAATGCCCTCCCTAAACCAGTTTGTTCAGCCACCTCTTCTCATTCAAGATCCACTTCTCCCATAATGCCTATAAAGTTAGTTTTGTGATTTATAACTAAATTCCGTTCCTCCTCCCCCACCTCTTCTGGATTTCCCAGTTCATCCTGTCTTCTGTGCAGGAGCGGCAGAAGTCCCTAAAACTGTGTGGGGGGCCACCAGCAAATGAACCGTAGCCCCAGCGCCCACCCTGCCTCTTCCCCCTGAAGCCCCGGCCCCGCACCGCCCCTTCACCCAAAGCCCATGCCCTCATGCTGCACATTCCCCCGAGTCCCTGCCCTGGCACTGCCCTTCCCCCAGGCCTAGGTGACCAGACAGCAACTGTGAAAAATCGGGACAGAGGGTGGGGGGTAATAGACGCCTATACAGGACAAAGCCCCAAATACTGGGACTGTTCCTATCAAATGGGAAGATCTGGTCACCTTACCCAAGCCCTGCTCCCGCACAGCCTCTTCCCCCAAAGACATCTCCGGCCACTCCTCCCATTGGTCACCCTTACGGCTGGTAAAAAGTGTGTGGGGGGGATGGCCCCCTGGTCCACCCTCTTCCAGTGCCCCTGCTTCTATGTCTCTACCTTTTTGACAGAAACCAATTCAAGGAAGGGAAAGACTTCAATATTGTGCATTCTACATTACCAAGCTCACTGTAAGCATAAATAACTAATACATATATCAATACAGGATTGGATACATGGTGACACTGATGACGCTCTTTTACAAAAGGCCCTCAGGGACTATAATTTGTGATGTTTGCATAGATGAAAAAATCCTAGCCCCAGATCCTCTAAGTGCATTTGCCAAGTTTCTAATCTCTCTTTCTTTCTCATAGCTTGTGGTTTCAGATACATTATAATAATAGAAGCATTCCTGAGAATTCAATAGCAAATCTCATGAAGTATAATCCTAACTCCTCAAGAGAGGTCCTGAACAAGGCAGCACATATCTTTAGGGCCCCCATTTATGCTACTATCAGTTCTGTCTGCATAAGACAGTAGGATTTTTGTCGCTGTAGTCATTCCTTCCATCCTGTGCAGAAATTGAATGAATCCCCCGCACCTTCATCTCTTGCAAAAAAGATATTTTTGTGCACAAGTAAATATGTCAAAGATGTCAGACTGAAACAGCATTAGCCTTTCCTGTATATCCAGTGCAGCCCCTAACATATAAGGTAAACATGTTATCCATGCTCATGAGTATTGTGTGACTAATTCCCATACACCCCCCTTTATATACAGGAGCAATTTTGTACACTTGTGATGCAGCTGTACCCACTGACAAATTTATTTAACGGAAATTCTTTGGCTCTTCTCCAAGCCTGGGCGTGACACCACCATCTGCAGCCCACTTGATCACACTTGGAGAAATGGGTAAAACTCCCAAGTTCAGCAACAAACACATTCAAACTAATAACATATAACTAACTAATTGGTTATTGCCTGGTTGTTCTTCAGACAAAGAATTGTCTGGTTCTTCCCTCAGTACAGCCAAAAACATTTGCCTCCCTGCCAAACACTGAAAGGTGAATGCACTTTACTCAGAGCCCAAACTTGCTTCAGCCCATGACCTTGACAATAAGCTTCAGTTGAGATTCATCACCAGCCAGGTAGGAGTTCTTTCCCTGGATCTTTAACCCTTTGTGTGCCCTAAAATCGTGAAAAGTGGACAGTGGTGGGGGGGAAGGAAAGAGGAATTGAAGGGGCTTACCTCAGACCACCCTGAGTATACACGCCCACAGCATTTCAGTAGAATGATAAACCAATTCTGCCACAGTGGTCGTTTGTGGGACCTGACTGAAGAGGGCATGGTCACATTAATGGGGGGAGGGGCAGGAGGGCGAACGACTTGGCAGGCTCACACATTGTTTTTGTTAAAACCCTATGAAGGATAAGGGACAGTTTTAGCTGGTATGACATATTTTAATTCTAGAGCATATGACTCCTAATTTCCTGCAAAATCATGGCTAATTTCAAAAGTAATAGGAGCCTCCTTTCTGAACAGCTTCAGGCCCCTTCTGAGGTTCTGGCCTAATACAACCTTTTGGAAGGATAATCAAGAAGAGGAGAAAAGGGGAAGCACTGATCTGAGTCTAAAGATACGGAAAATCACCACTTCTTTTTGGACTGCGGATTAGGCTTCTAATAGCTCCTCAGTTCACACAAGCTGATCAGAAGAACTTTTCAATGACAGAAAATGTTTATGCTTATCAATCATTTTGACTGAAACTGATTTTTCAACAAAACTGGATATTCATTCTATGTGTAATGTGCTGCCTTTTACTGAAATATGCACCTGAACCCTCGGAGGAAATTAAAAATAAAAGTGTTCCATTGATGGATAAGACTAATACAGGTGTTGTGAAGTATAACAAAAAGCAAGGGGGACATATAGTAATGCAATAAAATGCAGGTTTCTGACAGACGATGAGACCATGGCTATTAGTGGTCATGCCTGGCATTCACATAGCACCTTTCCTCCAGAAAGATCCAAAAGTATTTTACACAGACTAACCTAGATATGAATCACCCATCACTGAAATATCTTCACTTCAGGGAGAAATGCAGCAGTTCTTTAACCGTGCAGAGCAGTGTTGCCCTGGAGGTTAGGACAGGGAATAAACAAGGATACAACTAAAGCTAGAATTTGAATTGAAAATTTCCTCAAGAAAAAGTGGAAATTTTAGATATTTGCTCATAGTGGAATGTGACCAGGGCAACAGGGAAGTTGACCAGGGGATTATTAATAAGTAACAATTTTTACTGTCTTGGTTTTATGTTTCAACTGAAAAAAAATATGAAAAGCTCTGGAAATTATTAAGCAAACTTTCATCTATATAATATTTTAATTATTCTTAAGATTAAATTTACAGTCAAGGGTTTTGCTTTTAGAACTGCCCTTTGAGGGCAGAAACTGGTATACATTGATATAGTATAAGCTTCTTATACAATACTGAACAACCTTTATGACAGTCATGAACTTCCACCCTACTCTTCTGAGGGAGGCATAAGGACATTTGTTATGATTTGAGGATATTGCTATAAGAAACTCCAAAACAGCATTTCAACAGTGGTTACACAGATATCCTTAGAAGCTACAGTGAAACTAGACAACTTTTCAATTCATTTATCAAAGTTTTTACAATTCCCATTTCAAAGGAGGAAAACAATCAATATCAACCAAATCATGTTCACCTGCATCTAAAGCTTTTTATTAAGTACACGCTTTTTATTAAATAGATACTGCAGTAGGATAGTGCCTTAGACTTTTGTCTCTGGAGACTTGGGTTCAAAGCATTCCTCAGGTAACATGCAGAGATATATTTACTGGTCTCAGCAGTCCAAATTTGATAGCACTTTCCTTGAAGGATTGGCTACATCTTATTTTGTATTCATAAAGTGCCACGTGTCTCCCTGGCAATAAGCAATATAAAAACACCCCTTCTTTTGTTTGTCTTCATCAAACCCAACCACCACACATTGGCATAATTGGCAGCCTCTGTTCATAAGAGACCCAGGAATGAATAAGAGAGGACTAGTTCTGAGGTGAACTGGCAGGGCTGTTTTAGAAATTGGTTCAACCATGCTGTTAGAACCTGTGCGGCAGCCTCTATCAATCTGTGTGCTTACATGACTTTCATCATCATAGCCTCTGAGCACCTCTGAAGGGAATACTCATGTGAAAAAGGTTGCAGTTTTCCAGCCAGTGTCTCCATATTCATAAGCATTTCGTTTATCCATAATAAAAATTAAATGTACATGTTTGGAAAATAACAGAGGAGAGCTGTGTACTCCTGACAATACCAGTTTTAAATCTCATATTACTCTTAATCACCTGAAAATTGCTTAACGTCTCGGCGGACCACTTAATGATCTTTCCAAATGTTTGTACCGTTAGCTAACTATTGAAAAGCGTTTTGGATAAAAGCGCTTTACAAAAAAAATATTAATAATTAACATTTTTGTTCTATAAATAAAAGCACACAACTCATATTTTATTATCAGTAGTCTTACTTTTCTAATACGATGGATATGCCCTCTTTCCCCCGCTGCAGCAGCCCCTGAGCTGGGGCTGGGAAGGAGGGCCATCTCTCCCTGGCAGCCACAGACCTGGAGCTGGGGAAAGTCGCCTTTCTCTGGCCGCCGCAGCCCTGCACGTCCCATTCCCCTCACCCTGTCTTCTCACCCCACTGCCCCCTCCCACCTACCCCCTATTCCCTCCCTAAGGCCACCACCTCACCTTACATGTGTGTCTTCTCCAGAGTCCAGGCGCCTAATTAGTGGAGCCACGCCTGTGTGGTTTCACTAATTAGGTGGGTGGCCCTTCATTCTCTCATGTGCGGCCGCCCAAGCGCGCACCTTAGAGGGAACTATACGTGGACCACCTGAATGGAGCTCGTGGACCACCAGTGGTCCACGGACCACAGTTTGAGAACCACTGCTTTAGTAAAATTTGTAATCTGATCCTGTTGTAGGAAAACATGTTACTACAATGGAAAGAAAAGAAGTGTTGGAAGCCAGAAAACATAGCCAGTCATGCTGGCACCGATACTTTGTTATCATTAGAGATGAGCAATTTGGAGAATGAAATGATGCAAAAACTCCAGATTTGCTTAGTGAACCAGTCCTACCCATCTATCTCACATTCATCTTCATGCTATCTAAAATACAATGCACTTAAATCACGTGGAACACTTTTAAAAAAAAACAGAACTGAACTTATATAGAACTTTGAGTTTCTGAAATATTTGGCTAACATTTTCTAGTAATGTTTGATCATCTTTGCATCCAGGTTGTAACAGGGATCAGGAATGGAAATGATAAGCATACTGAGAAAAGCTGTTCTTGGTATTTTCCAGCTCCAAAAGAGGTTTTTGTGTCCTATTTGAAGAACTTCCCATTGTCCTTCTTTCATTCACCTCCTCCCCAAACTTATCTTTTCTCACTCTAGTTCTCTTTCATATTTCTTCTTTCCCCATTATAAAGATTTAAAAAAAAAACCCTCTCCTTTTTTCTCTTTTCCCAAAACCTGTTTGTTGTCATCTTCTGCTCTCCTGTAGTAGAGAACAGGGGCACAAGAGATCTAGGTATTTTTCTCAGCTCTCTCAAAGACTTCCTATGACACATTTGTTCAATTAACTTCTTTATGCCTCAGTTTCCCCACCTATAAAATGGCATAACACCACTCGAGGAACATTGTGACTTTTAATCCACTGATGTTTGCAAAGCTTGTTGAGATCCTTGGATCAAGGAACTATGGAAGTATTAGTATTTTGTTTTGTCCCTACACTCTCAGATTCAGACTTCAGTGGCCATGTTCCACTTTGCTTTTCCACTTTCAATAATTCACTAGATGGAGCAGAGTGAGTTTCACAGTGTGTGCCATAAAAAAATTAATATTCTAGAACACCAGGCAGGGTTAGAGATTAGGATGAGAGACCATATTATTATTTTTTGGCTGTAGATGGAACAAATTAAGTCAATTTCCTGAGTACCTGGATAAGACTATAGGATTCTGGCAGCATATTTGTTCAACATAAATGGGATAATGGTGTCATTTAATTATAATACTATTATAGACTAAGTAAGGGATAGTCCTTTATAATAAAGGACAGGTGGCAACTTTTATCCTGGTGGTAGCATACTTTACTAGGTCATCCCTGCGAAAAAAGAATACCATGCTGGCTCTCCATTTTGATAATAGTGTGATATCCTCCAGGCTTTATAACCTAGTTATCAGAAAGTTTACTTCTTGCACATGGTAAAATATAAAATTAAATTATATTTTTGCTGTCCTGCTGTGCTTAAATGGAGCAAATTTCTTGATTTAACCAGTGTCTCTGCTCTACATATACATGCCTTTTCTGTGCAACATTATTTTAATGCTTTCTTGACTGAATGATCCTCTTACCCTCTCCAATTCTTCACAGAACCATTTCACTGTAGTGACTTCAACTGCTGAGAGTAAAAATCAGATAACTACTCATGAGTAGTTTATTCCCACCAGGGTTGCTTTTATTTCCCACCAAGGTTGGCAAAAAGATTATTTTGTTTTCTTTTCAAAAGTAAAAACTTATATCAATGAATCAATGATAGCAGTTCATACTATAACAATGACAAGGATCAATGGTTCAAAAACAATGCTATTTACTCCTCTGTTAGATTAGATATGGACTGTTTGCTATAAACAACTTATGGTTCAATAGGAAAATATTAATTATTTACTCTTCCAAATAATATTCAATGACGACATTATACTTGTATCCAATAATGAATCTGAATGGGTATGGAGACATGCTCCCTCACCATACAAAATAAAAAGAGATTTAAATATTAAAACAGAACATGTTTTATATGTTATAATATCTGAGTGCTTTTCAGAGGGTGTAAAGCTTTGTGGATCTTTTCTTTTTTAATATGCTAAGTAGCATAACAGGATGAAATAGACTAACTCTAGATTGACTTGTTTTTCTGTGTTTTATAATAATGGCATGCACCCAGGGGTAGCTAGAGGGGTATTAGTTTACTCATTCTCTTGCAGCACACAAAGATGAAGTGACTTGCTCCAGTCAGTGGCTGGGAATAGAAATCAGTCTTGACTTCCAGTCCCCTGCTCTAAGCATTAGACTTACACTCTCCTTTAGAGGGGTGAAATCCTGGCTTCGCTGAAGCCAATGGCAAAAATTCCCACAGACTTCACCTGTAGCTTTTGTGGTTCCATTCCTTTTTAATCCAAAGAAAAAAAAGGTAAGACAATCCTTCTTAATAATTCCAACTTGAACAGCACTTTTTTAGTTCAAACATGCTGTAAATAATATTAACTAATGAATCCATATAAATCCCCTCTTGGAACACAGATGACTGACCTGATCAGGGAACTACTATACATTTTTAAGGAGTTTGAAAATGCACATTGACCTGATAGATTGTAATGGCTCTGAAAGACACTGTCACCTTCTACTGTGAACTGGCATTCTTCATATGACGTATGATTCTGACTCTGCAAATGGGATTGGGCGCCTGACTTTCAAAAGCGTCTTTCACTTTTGCATCCACAGTCATATGTATGTGTGTGCACAACTGACAGTCATCTAACTACCCGATTGCGCTTGGAAACCAGGTTGTCAGATAGGCATCAACTGTGCCTGCAAATAATTGTACCTACAAAATTACAACCAAAGTTATTTTAACCTGCAAAGTTCTGTGCACAAAATGGGAAGCCAGACTGAGTGTAATTTTAAAATCAAGCCCCGCTGAATATCATGCAAATACATTAAGGATCTGAAGTGCATGCAATAAAGAAAACTACATAACATACATAAGGCATATATTCATGGTAACCTCTTTTTTCAGTATCTCACTTTAAATATGTAGTCCACATTAGATTGTTGATCCATATACCAGACTCACAACAATCGATCAAATACAACCTCAGGCCCCCAGTTACCATTCTGGATTAATAACTGCAAAATATGGAATTTTTTAATTATTAAAAGAGAAAAGAATGTCCAAAACTATTAGACCGCTCAGGACCTAAACCTACTAACACTTATTCTTGGGCATGGTGCTTGCTAATGTACTAATCCCATTGAAAGCAGGGCAACCAATGGAACTACTCATAGTAGCAAGCATCATGTCCTGAAATAAGTACTTGCAGGACTGGGTCCTTAAAGGACAAGCTCTTCAGGCAGGAACCTATCTATAAAACTATTTGGACACATTGTTTTTACAGAACCATATAATAAATTTTGCTTTATATAATTTTCAATTAAAAATCAGGCCATTCCCCGCCCCCCAAAAAAAGTTATGAAAATGTACCCTCCCCCACTACACACAAATTTTGTTCTCCCAGTGCAAGGCCAAATTTCAGCAGGAACAATTTTTTTTTTATTTTTTATTCTTTTTATGGCCGACTAATAAACCCTTGAAAACAGGGATTTATAATGGAAACAGTGACGGACCCTTAACTACAGTGTACGCGACTATAATAAAAAGAATTAATGTAGTCAATTTGTACTACTGTTCTTGGAACAAAAAAACCCTATTTCAACTGCAATCCTTTCAACAGCTGATTGGCAAGCCTGTCCATTTCTAGTCTGCAGTGTTGTCAGTTGTCTTCAACATGATAATGAGCCTGTCACCATATTCAAATAGCCCTGTGACAGCATGTTTTGTGAGCATGACGTCCACTGCAAAGGGTCTGTCAAAAACCACCTTTCAGAAAATGAAAAGAGAATGCTTTTCTGATGATAAATCTAATTTGTTCATAGATAAAAGAGTGAGATTTCTCATCTGATTTTGTCAGTGTTGTGTTGCATTTTTGTCTTCAAATATTCCCATTTCCTTCATATGTAAGAATTTAAACTTATCTGTAAAGTCAAAGCAAAAAAACCAAATCTTTTATTCGGTGTTGAGTGCACTGGAGGTGTGGTGTTGCAGGCTTTCCATCAAATTAAAACAGAGAGGGAGGGAATGGCATGGGAGGTTAGCCTGTTACCAGAAGCAAATAAGGCTCAAAATAAGGATCTCAAAGTCTACACATTTCACTAGTTAGGGTCTTCACTCTTTTCCAAATAGCCTATTAAAAATCTCCTTTCCTCTGTGTGGTCTAGTTAAGCTTGACGGGGTTGTATAAAATTCTGTCCCTTTGAAAATGAGGGAGGAAGCACATGTATGCATGCAGTGCTTTCAAGTGAGAAGCACAGTAATTATTTGTGACCGGTGGACAGGCTGCAGAGCAATATGTCCACAGTCTAGCTGCCACCAATGTCACTGATCATCTGTGAAAGCTTTTCCTGAATTTTCTGGGACTCTCTTGCATTGGTGAGATGTCCAGAATGGGGTACTTTCTGCATGAAAGGGAAAAAACAGAGTGGGCAAGATTTAAAGTGATATTGCGGGTCATTTTCCAATTGATCTGTGCAGGTAACCCACATTAAAATCAACAGCTGTTGTGCATATGCACTGAAATAAACTACTTTGCCTTTCCTGTGGCAAATGGCATTAATTTGACTTCCTCTTTAGGAATCCTTTCATCACTATATGTTTCTGAATACCAGAGCTAGGGATACATGTAGACAGGAAAGACTATTTTGAAGAGCCAAATGTAAAAAATTGTGAGTAACAAAAGATTTTAGACACATTATCTCTTGGGGACTCCTGCTTAGAGCAGGATGGCAGTGGCTGGAATTTAGAATTCCCATGTTGAGTGATATACTGGCTGTTAAGTGCGATGGGCTAAGCACTGGGACAGTGGGTAAACAAGAGGTAACATCTAGCTGTCAAAAGACAGAGTAAAAGAAGTATATAATTTTTATAAACAATGTATGTTGCTTAGTTTTTGCTTTACATTTGCTAGCTTTCTGCACCCCATGGTTTGAAGTAGTTTCCATTATATACAGGGTTTACAGTTTGGTTCAATGGTTCTCAGCACCCTCACTATACAAATTGTTCTAGCACCCCGTCTCTGATCATTTGGATACCAAGCCCAGTGCATCCCTGCATACTTTTTGTATTTTTGCATCCAGTGCCACAACCAAGGAGCTTAAAGGGCCGGTAGTGGGTGGTAAGGGAACATTCTTTTTTACTTCCTACCTTTATGTAGAATAGACTATATGGGAAAGGGGTTAAATCAATCATTGCCTGAGTTCTGTTTCCAACTCTGCCATGGACTCCACATGTGATTTTTGGTAAGTCACTTAGGGCAGGTCTACACTAGAAGTTGCCACAGCTGCACAATACAGCTGTGCCACTGTAGTGCATCTGGTGAAGACGCTCCATGTTGACGGTAGAGCACTCTCCTGTTGGCATAATTACTCCATCTCCATGAGAGGCGGAAACTATGTTGGTAGGACAGCGTCTCCCGGTGTAGACAGGACTTAGGTCACATTGCTCAAGGCGTCCTTTTCACATCCCTCAGCAACGTAAGTTAGATCGACTTAAGTGGTGGTGTAAACCTGCCCTCAGTTCTTCTTTGTCTCCAGTTACTCAGCTGTAAAATGGGAATACTACCCCTTACCTGCTTCACAGCAGGGCTCTGAGACATACATAAATTAATGAATAAAGTTTATAAAGCACTTCAAGAAACTCATTTAAGGTGCTTTATTCAGCAAGTGGGAAAGTATTATCACTCCATATTGTATTATAATATAACTCATTCAATTGTCAGTTCTAGTGTTAATGAACTACCATATTCATAAAAACCTGGAATGATAAGTATATAACAAAGTAAATATAGGGATTTCATCTGGAATCTACTAATTATTTTTAATGATCATTTAATATAATTTCTAATAAATATATTTATTTATATAATGTCTGTTGCTTTGCAGACTAAGAAGAAGACAAGGTCAATGCCCCAGGGAGCCTACAGTCTAAAGGGCATTCCTGCAATGTGCTGGGTGCCCCCAGTGGGTGCTGGCCTAGGTTAGATGCAGACAGACAATATAGATGGGACTGATAAAAGAAAAAAGAAAAACCACTCTTGGGGGAGCTTTCATTACAAGGTAAAGTGCTGTGGTTCTCAGTTTTTACACACACACACACACACACACACACACACACACACACACACACACACACACACACACACACACAAATTTAGAGGTACAGTATGTTATTCTATGCTTGTCAGCAGTATAGAAGTAACCAAATATATCTGTAACTAAGCAAATTGCAAAGGTTGTGATTTTAAACTAAACATAAGTGAAGGCAAAAAACTTGATATTACACAGCATTAGACACAGCATAAATGGACAATCAACATTAAACATGACTGATTTTTAAATTCTTCATTGCTCAGCTGGGGGGAAGTAGTATTAGGCCAATAAACAGAACTGTGGACAGCTGGCATTGTGCAACACCAGTTCTTTGCCTGAATTTTCAAGCCATTCATTTATTTGCAAAGAAGAAAAAAAAAAAAGAAATCTAAACTAGGCCATACAATATACAAAGCAAGCCTGGGATCTCTAGGACTTCCATTGTCTCAAAGAGTCGTCACCACCCTGATCCCTCATTAAAGCTAAGGAAATTCTGGAGTGGCATTAAAATGAATGCAAACCATTTGCAGCAATCTTCTGCTCACACCATCTTCAAATGAAAGCTACATTGCATAATCCAGGCAGCAAGAGCTCCTGACAGGTGGATGATTTATGCTCATAGTCAGAAGAATGAGAGAGCCTGCGGAGGACACAGCATGAGAAAGGTGGTGGCGAGACAGATGCTCTCAGTGGGCTTGCAGAGACTGGCAGGCTCCAGCTAACTCAGGTGCAACCTGAACACTTTAGTATTGAACTCATATTGCCTAGATTCCAGCACAGCCAGATCCTATTTACAATATTATTTACAACAGAAATACTATCAGTCTATCCATGTGCTATTTATCGATATGTATTTTTTCTAGTTACAGTAGAAAAATGTAGCATGCATCTCTTTGCATAAGCATATACTAGTTTTAAAAATAAAAGTGAAATTAGGGGACAAATTCTGCACTCGTGAGTGAAATCAATGGAGTTGAACGATGTAAACGGGGGTAGATTTTGGCTCTCGTCATTTGAAAAATGGTAACTGGCATGGGATAGTGACAGTATTTCCAACGATTTGCTAAATGTTAAAAAAGTTAAAGCTAAAACGATTGGATGAGATCTAAAAATGCCCCAAAGTGCCAAATGCAAAGGGATATTCTAGTCTGTTATGGTAAGCATTTTCCAGAAACATTAAGTGGTTCAATGACATCTTCCTATTGTAAATACATACTATTAGCAAAAAAAGCTACACTCACATTCCCTTCTGCAATATTCACTAGCATAACACCACCACTTTAATAATACTTTGGACTTCTATGGCACCATCTGGGCAATGTTCTTAAATTGCTTCACAAATAATAAAATTAGGTCTCAGACCTACACCATATGCATATACATTAACATGCAAATGTTCATCTAATTTGTGCAAATTTTTACTGCAATTTAAAATGTGCACATAGGGCAGTTTGTGCTCACAAGTGATCTGCTATATAAATACAATAGTAGTAACTACATTCACAAAAATTAGACTTGGACGATGGGATTTTCTAAAGAACCTAAATGACATAAGAACACAAGGCCCACTGAAAGTCAATAGAACTTTTGCTCATAAGTCACTTAGGTGCTTTTGAAAATCCAACCCAGAATTACACAAGGATTTATAAACGCACAATTTAGTTTATCATGCTCCAGAAGCCTGTGAAATAGAACCCAGGGTTCTGGACTTCCACTCCTGTTCTTTAAGCTATATTTAAGAAAAATAATTACACCCATTTACAGCTATTGATGCTAAATACTCTTTGCTGCTTTGATTTCCTAATATAAAGGTGAAATCGGGACTAGACTGGTTCATGCTAATCATTTCAAAAGAACCAAACAATTCACTTGTTTCAGACACTGGACTTGCCACATTTTGCTATCGAACCTGTGATTTAATTAGGCATGTAGCTTTTGGAGCCACCAAAAGGGTTAAAGCATCTGAATCTGCACACTTCAGGTTATCTGGGTTGAATATGGGACTTTGCTGACTCTCAGCTCCTCTCCACTTTAACAGATGGGGTCAAAGGTGAAACTGCAGATGAGAATTAAAGACACATACATCCCTTTAATCAGATAATGCATTCAAAGACTTGCAAATTCCCAAGAAGCCACTTTGCAGGCACGTGTCACAGTCCATTCTGTGACCAAAAGGGGGGGGGGGGAGAGGAAGAGGGAAAGAGGGCTTATTCCAGCTGACCAGCATTAAAAAGGCAGGAAATTAAAGGAAACAAATGGGACCAAAATGGAATGGATTGCTAGCAATTCAAAATGCCTTCTGACTGAACAATTCTCCCTAGAGAGAAACTCCAGCATTTGAAGCCTTTCACACTCTGCATCCAAATGCTTTTTCTAACTTCATTAAGCAGCTGTGTTTAAGAACCCTTCATAACAAGTATTTTAATTAGAGACGAGCTGTTACTGAACTCTCTCAACTACCTGGGTATCCTCAGCAAAAAACAGGATGCCCAGGAGGAAATAGAGTCATCCTGCCTGAATAGTGCAGTCCTGCTCATATAGAGTGCAGGTCAGGTGCATAAGAAATTAATGCCTCTTTCTTCCACCGAGCCAAGAAAAAAGACTGCCTACAGGACTGGTGTTTGCACTAAGTATTTTCTCATCAGTGTTCAGTGCCACAGCGATAGCATGAAGGGGGGAAAAGAACAAAAAACAAGCATAAAAGGGAGAGAAGATAAAGGAAGAAGTGAAAAGAAACTCAAGTCATTTTAACTGTGCTGTGGATTTGCATTCTGTCATATGAATCCCCCTGCATCCCACCTGAGATCAAGCAATTGACATGAGGTACGCTTTGCAGAGGGAGCAGCATCGGCAATGCCTACAGCTGTGTATACCAGGCTCCCAGGTGCTCCGGCTTGTATTTGTTTGTTACACAGCCAAGTTTTTGTTTTTAGTGGGGATGCTTCTGGGTTCAATTCAGGAGAAAGGGAGTATGGTCCCTCCTGTGAATAACTGTAGTCATATTCACATCTTTCCTAGCCTGCCTTATTCTCCATCTGAGGTGTAAATTAGAGGGTTGGTGTATAATCTGGGAAACTTTCCAGATACATCTTTCAATAAGAGTTAGTAAAAGCCAATGCATCTACACTGATTTAAAAAAAACCCAAACATTTGTATTTGTATGTTCTAGAAACACATTCACTTTCTTTGTTCAATATTTAGACTTGTTTAACATTTCTTGCAGCTAAAAGTGAGTGCTTCAATAAAGGGAAGGACAGAGATGGATCAGAATCATAAATAAGAATCAGCTGAAACCCGGAACCAAGAGTAACATTTTAAAATGTTTTGCTCCATAGGGGTAAGTATTTCCACACTGCAGCCAAGGTACGTTTTGTTTTTTTGGGTTGGGTTTTTTTTTTTTTTTGCCTCTTAGTACTGCTTCCTACCACTGCTAATATTCCACCAACTTCATCCAGCAGCTCAACAATTCTGGTAGTGTATGATAAACATGCATCCATCTTCAGATTTCATGCACTCTGGTACTTCCTTGGGATCAGAGTCACACTATGACCTCTTGGGTGTCTCTGACCCAGGCATGACACAGAGTTTATGACATATGCAAATAAGATTTACCAGACCAGGTGGTAATCCCTATATGGATTTTGTACAATACCAGGAAAGGCGGGACTCTGGCAGCAGAACTCCCTGCCATGGGAGTTCAGATTGATCTCTTGCCTGATCAAAATGCAAAGACCCACCCCTTTGCTAAAGCCTTCTTTGGATAACAGCCCCATGGTCAGCCATCCATACAGATGACAAGGAATAAGAGAATAAGAGGAGAAAGGGGAGTGCTGATGTGCTAAAGAATAACAGTAGAGCTTCCTATTGATTATTGGTATCGCAAGTCCCCGGGGGAACCTATGGGGGAGTTCTGGAAGAATTCCCAAGAAATATAGTTTTTACTCAAACTAAACTTTATAGAGATGTTTGCTGGAGCACCACCCTTCCACAGAATTATAGACTGGCTCTTGCCTAGGTCAGGAGAGGAGGAAAAAGAGTAGAAGAAAGACAGGAGCCACCACTAGCACTTTACTCCCTGTTGGTATGTTTCTAGTGGGGTGGAAGTGCACTAAGAATTTTCACATGTAGGTTTCCTTTATGTAAGCGGGGGAATGGTCCCGCTATTGTGGGGAACTTTCCTGGCTTCTGCACTACCCCGGTGAAGTGGGCTAGCGAAAGGATCCGAGTCCTCGCTCCCACTTCCTTTACCCAGAGGCCTCCCTGCCCTTGAGGACTCCCCTTCCACTTTTTTGTCTGGCAGTGTCCTCGTAAACCCCGACAAGGCTGGGCCCAGGATTCCTGGGGGGCTCGACCCCCAACCCTGCTGTGGTTACCCAGGACAGGGGCTAGGGTGTCCCCACTCCGGGGTACTCTCTCTGTACTGGGCACCTCCCTGACCCACTGATCATTTCATACAATTTAAAGCAAATACAAGTTGTTTAATTAACAATTAATTTTAAAAAAGAATAAGGAAAAATGGGAAAAGTTAAAGGAAAACACATCACCCTGCTCTGTGGCAGGGAACATTACAAACAGTGTCTCTGGAACGTCAGGGCAGTTCAGTCTGTTCCTTGTAGGTCCCAGGCCTGCTTCTCAGGCCCTGTCTGTGCTGCAGGGACGCTGTGGGTTGGACACTTGCTCTGGTGGTGGCCACACGCTCTCAGGCTCTAGGTGGCAGGACCCTTCTTCCCAGCATCGCCCCCGCCCAGTCGGGGTTATGATCCCCCTGCAAGTCTGGCCTGCAAGGCCTCTTGGCTGAGGCGTCTCCCTGTGCTGGGCCCACTGCCCAGGGTCCCCCTCACTCTCCCCAGCTGCTCACCGCACTCGGACTGCACACGGCTCCGGACTGCCCCAGCCCCAGCTCTGGACTGCTCCAGCCCCGGATCCAGCTCCAGCTCCACTCTGCCTCAGCACGGCTGCTGCTGCTGCTCTGCCTTCAGCTCCCTGGGCTGCTTCTCTGGCCTCTCTGGCTCTGGTTACTACAGCTCTGCCCCCAGGACAGCTCTGCTCTGCAGGCTGCTTCGGTGACTCTGCTCCCAGCTCTGACCTGCTTCCTGGCTGCTTGTCTGGCCCCTCTGGCTCTGGTTGCTACAGCTCTGTTCCCAGGGCAGGGCTGCTCTCTCTGGGCTGTGCTCTGGCTTTGGGGCTGCAGCTCTGCTCCCAGCAGCTCAGCTCGGGCCCCTGCTCTCTCCTTAGCTCGGCCCCACTCTCTCTGACTCAGGCCATTCCAGCTCACACGGAGGACGGGACCCCCCTCCCCCGGCCTCCTGACTCTCTGATTAGCCTGCCCGCCCTGTCAATCAGGCTGATCTGGAGCATTGGCCTCTCCCCTTTTAGTGCTAGGAGCTAGCCAACCAAAACACCCCCACTGAATGTTAGTAAGGGGGCAACAGTCCCCTTACATTTAAATAAATGTATTAACTCTGTGGATTGTGGTGGCATTCTCCAACTCTAACTTCGGGTGCAAAGAGTGGGACTAAAGACCGTAGACCTGCTGCATTAAAGTATGCCAGGGTGTATTAAAATGAGAGTTGGCATATATGTGGCAACATCTGAGAACTATAAATAGAGACTTCAAAGGACTAAAAATAGAGACTAGCCTTTTAACTCCATTACAGCATGTTGGTGTAGGAAAGATTTTTGGAAGAACAAAGTGGGAATATGATAAATATTGTGCTAAAAATAAGAACCATCACTCCCTCAATAGTCCGTTTGCATGTGAATATATGTTAAAGCATCAGTAATTTTAGCTTTTTTTAGGATTAAAAGCTTGGTGGACCTTGTGATAGATTTTCTGGACTCAAAATATAACCAAGCCCTTCCATTTGTAGTGATTAAAAGGCATATTATGCATTAGTAAAGAAACAGACTTCAAATTGCATTACCACAGCTTTTACTTTGCCATCATTTATTAGCTGCGCTCTATTTTTGTATACCTAGCACATAAACATTCTTTTTGGTACTAATTAGTGACCACTGTGAAAACTAACAAACTAGCAGTGTACATTTTGTGGATGTAGCTCAGACGTAAGACTGTTGACTCTCGACCATGACAATCATGATACAAACTGCAAATGAAATTATTATCTGCCCTGAGACAGTGACCCAGAGAGTGGGACTGACAGATGCTGCACACTGGCAGAAACCCTCGCAGCTAAACAAAGGTCGATTGGCTAGCACAGGATAGGATAGGATAGGATGGGGGGGGGGTGCGGCATTCAATAGCCCAATGAAATGTTTTTTGGAACTCTTTCTGAGGAAAGGCAGAGATTTATAACCATGGATTACTTGAGGGATATTGCCATATGAGATCACATGTGATATTTACAGCTTGTAATTTTAGTGTTTCTCGATACCCTGGCTGCTTTGATAGACTGAAGAGGTCAGGCGGAGTTCCTGAACTTCCAACAAAACTGGTGCCAATCCCACTCCAAACAACAAAGTTTTGCTTGTACATGTATCATGCGGGAAGTACTCATTGGCACTTATTTCATGTCCTTATAATCCTGGGCCAAATTCTGTAGTTCTTATTCAGCTTTTATCCAGGCAAAACTCTTATTGAGTTGATGAGAGTCTTTCCAGAGTAAGGGCTGGGTAAAATCTGAGAAAGGATGTGGCTCCAGAGTAGCATTTTATGCTTAGAGGCTGCATATGCTTCAGTGTCAAAACTATTCAGTATACTATACACAGGATGCCAATCCTACTCCCCTTGAGCAGGAATTGTACAGATATCTGCATAACAGAAATGGAAAAGAATAAGGAACAAAAATAAACCTGATGAAACATTTTACTCTTATTCAAATGTAGAGCAGGACCCTTTTATATAAAATTCAAACATTTTGCAACAAATGGTAGTGCCATATTGATATATGTGTGATGGGTGGCAGGGAGCAAAAACAAAGGGCAGCCATTTGTCTGAGGGCTCATGGGAAAAGATGCCATATCAAACAGAGTCCTACATCCTTCAGGCTTGTCTCAACCTCCCCGTATCACTTACACTGCTGTCTCAGTACTTCCAGTGCATAAGCAAATGTTCTCACAGTTTTTTCTCCTTAGGCTAAATCTATTGAATATTTAAAAAAAGACAATAATAATTTCCAGTAAATTAGACAAATGCTGGTTTCTTATTTAAGGTTTAGAAGAAAAAAAATAACAAATGGGACTGTTCAGGTAAAGGCCTGCGATTGGGCTAATATTTTTTCATTAACTTTTAATGGTATTCCAATTTGAGCAGGCCTGTGAATCTAAAGATATTGTTCCTTCTAATTCCAGGGAAGTAGTGGGACTGCAGGGTAAGCAGTAACCACAAGGAGAACTACTGTGTGTGTGTGTGGGGGGGGGGTTAATTATGATTTGTGTTTGTCTTCTCTGAAAGTTATTAATTCCATACAAAACAACACACGGAATCAATTATGTGCCACATTCACTGCTGGGGAGAGTGGGCCCGAATCTCCAACCATTAGCATCATTGGGAATTCTGCCATTGATTCCAGTGGATCAGACCCATTGTATATAATTCCAGTGGAGCTGTGCCTGCTTGAGCCAACAGTAGCTCTGGCCCCAAAACTCCAGAAGCTAACCCTTAAAAATGCATAATCAACAAACGCTGAAACTTAAAAAACTCCTGTAAATGCAACTGATTTCCAAACTCAGGGCCATAAACTGCATTGCCTTCCATATGCATACTGAATTCTCCCTCACATTGATGGGAAAGCAATATGCACATGAAAGGTCATATGGTCATTTAAAACTTCTGGCCCATTCAATTAATGTCAGTGGAAAAACTGACATTGAGTTTAATAGGAGTTAAATTGGGTTCTAAAGAATCAACCCTGTGATGTGCTAAGCCGCCTCAGTTCCACTCCCACTGAAGCTAATAGGACTGAAAAACACCTCATGGAAGATGCACAGCACTTTGCAGAATCGGGATCTAAATCAGGGTTGCCCAAACTCTGCAACACCAAGGACTACAATAACAACTTAGCAGGAGTCTGAGCACTGGACCTAATTTGCATGTAAATTTAAATCATTTCAAAACCCAAAAGGAATGTCCTCAGTTATAATATTTGCAAGTACTTGTGTCTTCTTTCATGGATGAATAGAATCTGCTTGTTGTGTGAGTTGAACAGCAATACATACCTGCAGTAGAACAGTTTGTCCTTACTCTTCAGTTACAGGTAGGGCGATGGTCATGGGGCACATTTTAGGACAGACAAATTAGCTTCTCAGTTTGAGTGTCTTAATTTGGCCATGACATTTTGGCTAGAAAGCAAGAGGTCTGCTTAAGATACCAACAATATTCAGCACTTGGTTTCCATTTTTTCCAATGAGATTGAACAGATCCTGGTATATACATTAAACCACTGATACTCAGATCCCAGTGGTTCAGGAACCAAATTAGCGATCAACATTACCCAAAAGAACCACAGTAGTGTGAATTCATTGTTTCATTTACTATATTATATGTAATTCTCACAGCAAAATGACTTACCAAGTATTCTTATTTTATCAACTACAATTGGTTAATAACATAGTAAAAACATCCTGATTGGTTAATAATTAAATCACACAATGTTTTAATAGCATGTGCTGCAAAGAGCTGCAGGAGACACTTGCCACTTGTGAGTCTCAGTCTGAGTATCACTGCATTAAACCCAAGCCCAGGTAAACAAGCAGTCTAGTGCAATATCTGCACTAGAAATCAAACCCTTTACAACACATTAAAAACATTGAAAAGTTTTAATATCAAGAAGAGACTCAAACAGAAGATGCACTGTGTCATCTCTTGATATTACAACACAGGAGCTTTGTTCAATACACTGAATTAACGAAGAAACTCCTTAAGTATAATATTGCAAGAGAAAGTATAAGAAATATCTCAGAGGTCAATGCAGTTTTATTAACTGTCACCCAGTACAGACATATTTCCTTGAATACTATTAAAGCTTTCCCCTTCCCTTTGTTCTAATTTCTGAAGGCAGTAGAAACTAAAACTTGCCTCACAATAATTTCTATTTTCTACTCGGCAGACTAATGGTATTAGACTTGTGAAAGAAATTTAGCTTGGCAATGTCTTATGAACAGGTCTTTTCAAAGGAAATGTTGTTAGGAAGAATTTTAGTAAGCAGGCTTTTTCTGGTGATAACACATTTTTAGTTATAAAGGAGGTTACTTAGTTTTATTTATTAGATTTTGAGGGCATGCCTTAATCTGTTTCTAGCTGATGCTATGTACCTACTTGCATGAGCCTAAATACACACTTTGCTGAGCAGGATTCATTTTCAAATATTTTTAAGGCCAGAAGGGACTATTATGATCATCTAATCTGACCTCCTGCATAACACAAGCCAGAAAAATTCACCCAGTAATACCTGTATTGAGCTCAACAATTTATGGTCAGAATGTTAGATCTTTCCCTAAAAAGCTTGGGGGGGGGGGGGTTGTTTTGGTTTGTGTTTTTCTGAAAGAATGAAATTCCCGAAGGCTCCTGACCCAAAAATATTTATGGACCCATACTTTAGCAGCTGTGAATGCTAACATATGCTAGGAAAGAGTTTATGTAACAACTACAATTTTCTAGTTTGCTATAACTCTGTGATCTCAACTGGACATCTGAAGGAAATGCACAAACTTCCAAGAATATAGCTAAGCCAGGAGCAAAGGAAGCAACCCTATAAAAAAATATTTCTTAAGTCCTTGACCCATACAGCAGATGGATTCCTGGCTGCTTCCATGACACTGCCTACAGACAGAGTAATGTACATTTTGAAGGGAGTATTCACTTTTTGATAGGCTACTACAAACTAATAAGTGAGAAACTTTAAGTGACAGTGTATCTTGACAGTTAGAGCTACTCTGGGAAATGTGTGAGCACAACAGTCTAACACTATATTGGAGAGAGATTTTTTTTTCCCCTTGAGTATGGGTTCTGCATTGCCAGTCCACAGTTGGGAGAGAGAGTTACTAGTTATTTTTGAAGGTTGGCTGGCTGATGACCATGCTAGCATCTGCACACTCAGAAAGAGCAGACTAGGACTGCACAGTGGTGGTTTCTGAATTTGTAGGGTGCTCATGTCACCATGTGGATAATGGGCTGTTTTCACCTAGATTGAGGACCCACAAATCTTTCACGATATACATCTCAAATTACTACAGCACCGGTTGCAAATGTGTTCCGAAAGGCTTTAGCTCTCTAGCATTTAAATAGTCCCACTCAATTCTTCCGGGAGAAATGCTGAAGAAATGTAGATTTTAACAATAACCCTTCACTTGGTAAACAGACTTTATTATTAGGCTAAAAATAACAGACCAGATCTTCAAGTGGTGTACATTGATTGTGGGTCTACTGACTTTGATTTACACCCTCCATGTTTTAATAGAGTGATAAAGCTAAAATGCTGCCATCTTCTCCATTCTAACTGGTCACAGAGCAGTTGATACCGACTAGGAGCGACCAGCCAGTCACAAGGAAAACTCAAAAATAATTTTGAATCAAACCTACTTCTCCCGTGTCCCTACATGGTAAAATAAAAAAAAAAAAGATAAATCAGTGGTCTGTCAGCCAATTAAGGAATATACATCAGTGTCCCAGGTAACAAATGACACTGACCAGCCACTAAAAACCAGACATCAAAAAACTCAGAAGACAGCTGAATAGAAACACTGAAACAAAACATTACCGCTCCAAAGATCACTAACATATAGGAAGCATTTTGGTCTTTACCAGTCATTTGCTGAGTTTATACAAGTACTGCAGAGCACAACACTAACAAGAGAAGGCTTTCCTATTGTTCACATACTCAACAACTACCTTAGGCTCCACTTGACCCATCCACCTGACTTCTTAATGAGAGTTTTAAACCTTGCTCCTATGCAGGTAGAGCCATAACTGAGGGCAGGTCTTCATTACAGCGGGGGGGTCGATTTAAGATACGCAAATTCAGCTACATGACGTATCGCAGTCAACTTACCCCGCTGTAGGGACGGCGGCAAAATCGACCTCTGCGGCTTCCCGTCGACGGCGCTTACTCCCAACTCCGCTGGTGGAGTGAGAGCGTCGATTCAGGGATCGATTGTCGCGTCCCGACGGGACACGATAAATCGATCCCCGAGAGGTCGATTTCTACCCGCCGATTTAGGCGGGTAGTGTAGACCTAGCCTCAGATCGAGGCCTTGTCTACATGGAAAAAAAACTGATTAGCATAGCTATTCCAGTATAATTTAGCTATTCCGGATTAACTCCCTTATGTGGACCCTATATTTTGGAATACTCCAATCTGTGAGTGGAGTTAGTCACTATTATTCCAGATTACGGTTACCACATGAGGAGCTATTCTGGAATAGTTATTGCAGAATTATTCCAGAATAGCTATGCAGTAATTGCCCCATGTTGACAAGCCCTAAGGAAGGTCCCTTTTTGGGGAGCTGTATGGAGTTAGATTGCAAACTAGAGCATGGCCTGTAAGCAGAGGGCAGCATAGCTTTATAGTTAACCAACTTCATACAAGGGCTGCAAGAGAGACTTTTAGACATTTGTGGAAACTTGTATACATAGAGTTATAAAGCCCCATTCTTTTGGATGAAGTTTAAAGGAATGTATTCTGTAGAGCTGGTACAGGTCTGAAAGAGATCATTCCAAACCTGTCAGTCATTTTCAAAAAATGAGTTAGAAGCTGTTTCAGGTCTGATACCTGCCCATGAATACCTCTGTCAATTCATGTGGTTTTACAATCACACATTTCTATTTTTTTTTAAAATTATCTCCCTACCAATTGCTGTGTGAAAGATCCACCACATAAACAACAACAAAAACTAAGGACCAGACCTTGCAAACAAGCAGATGCTTAACTTTATTCATGTGAATAGTCCCAATGCATCAACAGGACTACTCACCTGGTTATAGTTAAGCACATGTGGAAGTGTTCGCAAAATTGGGCCTAACTGATTGTGTTTCGTCTGTTTCCCTGTTTTATAGTCAAAGTGCGATAAAATGTATACAATAACAACATTTCTAAAAAACACCCTGACAAAATATTTTTTATTTTTCTGTTTTAGTAATCTTAGCTATTGCTTACAACGATAGGCAATACATTTTAAACAGGATTATGATTTTTAAATGATGGTGTCCTCTTAAATATCCCCAGGTTATTCAAGAGTTATTATGCCCAGGGCCGGCTCCAGGCACCAGCTTGGCAAGCAGGTGCTTGGGGTGGCCACTCCGGAGAGGGGCGGCAGGTCCAGCTATTTGGCGGCAATTCGGCAGACGGTCCCTCACTCCCGCTCGGAGCAAAGGACCTTCCGCCAAATTGCCGCCGCAGATCACGATCGCAGCTTTTGGGGGGGGGGGGGGGGGGCCCTGCTTGGGGTGGCCAAAACCCTGGAGCCGGCCCTGATTATGCCCTTCCATCTGTTATGAATCTGACCAGTCTAACCACCACTGCCACACACTCACGTCAACAAACTTTTTCATTTACAACAGGAAAAAAAAAAAAAACTGTATTTCACAGTGGTCTTTGAATAATTAACCTTTCAAGACCCAGAAATGAAAAATGAAAACACTATATGGACCGCAATTACTGGCCCTCTGTGTAAAGTTTGTTTCTTTTATGCTATTAATAACCATTACCTGGAAAGGTAAAGGAAAATACTAAAACCAGATATCTGTCATGTAGATTAAATTTCCTTATCATTTAGTTAGCCCTTCAATGGGATAATTGGGATAAAACATAACATGGTTTTACAAAAGGTAGATCATGCCCGATCTTCTCTTTCATTGAGAAGATCACTGATTTTTTTAGACAAAACAAATGCAGGAGATCTAATGTACCTGGATTTCAGCATGGCATTTGATATAGTTCCACATAAGAAATTATTAGTTAAATTGGAGAAGATGGGGATTAATATGAGAATTGAAAGATGGATAAAGAACTGGTTAAAGGGGAGACTACAACAGGTCATACTGAAATGTGAACTGTCAGGCTGGAGGGAGGTTACTAGTGGAGTTCCTCAGGGATCGGTCTTCAGACCAATCTTTTTTAGCATTTTTATTAAGGACCTTGGCACAAAAAGTGAGTGTGTGCAAATAAAGTTGGGCAGTATAGCCAATACAGAAGAGGACCTGAATATCATACAAGAAGATCTGGACAACCTTGAAAACTTGAGTAATAGAAACCGGATGAAATTTAGTAGTGCAAAGTGCAACGTCATGCACTTAGGGATTAACAACAAAATTTTTTGCTATAAGCGGGGGACATATCAATTGGAAGTGACATAAGAGGAGAAAGACTTGGGTGCATTGGTTGATCACATGAGGACTCTGAGCTGTCAATGTGATGAGGTCGTGAAAAAGACTAATGCAATCCTAGGATACATCAGGCGAGGTATTTCCAGTAGAGGCAGGGAAGTGTTAGTACCATCATACAAGGCACTGGCGACACCTCCTTTGGAATACTGTGTGCAATTCTGGTCTCCCATGTTTAAGAAAGATGAATTCAAACTGAAACAGGGGCAGAGAAGGGCTACTAGGATGATGTGAAGAATGGAAAACCTACCTTCCGAAAGGAGACTCAAAGAGCTTGTCTTGTTTAGCCTAAACAAAAAAAGGCTGAGGGGAGATATTATTGCTCATTATAAATACATCAGAGATAAATATCAGGGAGGGAGAGGAGTTAAAGTTAAGCGCCAATGTTGACATGAGAACAAATGGATATAAACTGGGCATCAACAAGTTTAGGCTTGAAATTAGACACAGATTCCTAACCATCAGAGGAGAGAAGTTCTGGAACAGTCTTCCAAGGGGAGCAGTGGGGGCAAAAAACGTAACTGGCTTCAAGACTGAGCTTTATAAGTTTATGGAGGGGATGGTATGATGGTACTGCCTAGAATGGCATGTAGCTGATCTGTGATTGCTAGTAGCAAACATCCCCAGTGACCAGGGATGGGACACTAGATGCAGAGGGCTCTGAGTTACTGTAAAGAATACTTTCCCATATGTCTGGCTGTGGGATCTTGCTGAAATATTCAGGATCCAACTGACCATCATATTTGCGGTCAAGAAGGAATTTCCCCCTGAGTCATATTGGCAGAGACCCTGGGGAGTATTCCTCTTCCTCCGAAGCATGGAGCAGGGGTCACTTGCAGGTCTAAACTAGAGTAAATAGTGGATTCTCTGTAACTTGAAGTATTTAAATCAAGATTTGAGGACTTCAATAACTCAGCCAGAGGTTATAGGTCTATTACAGGATTGGGCGGACAAGGTTCTGTGGCCAGCAATGTGCAGGAGGTAGAGTTGCCAATTTTGGTTGGATGTATTCCTGGAGATTTAATCACATGACATAATCTTTAATTAAAGATTATTCTTTAATTCCTGGAAACTCCAAGCCAATCCTGGAGGGTTGGCAACCCTAGCAGGAGGTCAGATGAGATTATCATGATGGTCCCTTCTGGCCCTAAAGTCTAGGACTCTAATGTTAGTGGAACATATATGGAAAAAATTAAGCTCCCAAGAGGGACTGGGATCTTGATTATATGCTGTTCACACTGAGGAGAAATTTCTCAACTAAACCACATGGTCCCTTGAATCTGGGTACATAAATGTTGGGCCTAAATATTTAGGTTCCGATTATGGCTACTTAGGCCCAGGTGCATGAGGGGATGAAGAGTATATGGACCCTCTGCGACGGAATGTGCCCCTGTATTCATACCCTACACACTATTGTAATAATCTTTGTACAAAATATACCTTGTAAGGTATCATTTGAAAACTAATAACTTGCTGGTGAAATGTACGTAGCAACATTATATGTAAAAGTTATGAACATAAGCTGAAATCATGACTGAAGTGTGTTTACCAGACAAGTCTGGGGTGTGGGTAAACCTGTTTCTCAAAGACAAAGGACAAGTTGACGCTTCTAGCCAGTTGTCATCAAAGCTGATGACACAAAGTGATAACATCCTAAAATTAAATAAACTTCCCAAGCTGTGAAAAGAAATGAAGTGACTGATATATATGTAATTTCAAGAAAAGTTCTAAAAAGAAAAGCTCCCCAACACCCTGGTGCAGATTTCTATCAGAGACACACATTGGCAGTTGTGCAGAAGTTCCTGTAAAGAATATGATGTTCCTATCAAAGCTGTTGAAACTTGATTTTATTTCAGGGTCTGCAACTAAATTTTTTAGTAAATAGATTTAGGCTGTCAATTTCCAGGCATGCTGTGCCATCAGCAGGTAGAGACTGCTGTGACCAACGTGGAGGCTGTAGCAGCAAATTTTATTATAGACTGGTAATTGAATTGAACAGGTTTACATTTGAATAGATTTACTGCAGCATGATCTCTGACATGCTGAATGGGACTGAAATCCTCGTCTATACATAAAGACATGTTTAAGACATAGGGGGCCAAATTCATTCCTGCTGTAAATCCATTCTAACCAATGGAGTTATACTAAGGATACACTTGTCCCTGTATCTAATTTTCCCTGGGTGCTGGGAATACAGTAGGAATCAGCTGCATACATCTAACCTAAAGGAAACAAAACATTATCATCTATCATTAAAATCTTTACATAAAGGACACTGTCAAGACTGACAAATCCACAATTTAATCCATCCTAAACAAAAGCGCATCCTCAAATGTTTTCTAAGTAGTTAAAAACAATTTCTCTTAAAAACAAAGCTCCAACAGCATGTCGTGTATCAGTCTGGTTCCAAATGCCAAAGACCACCATCAGTGGGGCAAAGAAACTGAACTCTCCTTCCGCTCCCTAGACAGGGCCGGATTAACCTTTTGTGGCCCCAACGCCAAACATATTTGTGGGCCCCCATGGAGGCAATGGAGCATGGCATGGGGAGGTCAGTCCCCGGAGCGAGGGGCCAGCCAGAGGCAATAGGGCATGTCATGACAGGGCGAGGGCACTATTTACAAACCGGCAGTTGCCAGACACACAGTGGCCTGCCCAGCCCTGTGCTGCCAGCATGCCGCTTGCCCTCGGGGGTGGGCCTATGCCACAACACACAGCCCCCCACCCAACACCCCATGACTTCCTATGGCCAGAGGCCCCCTGGACCCACTATGCCCAGCACCCCCTCAGACCCACCCACAAATGCACAGCACCCTGCACTACACCACCCCGCCTACAGCCCCACCACAACTTCCCAGCACCCCCACAGAACCCCTACTCCCTAGTGCCACAACACACACAGATCCTCCCCACCCCTTTTTTGTTGCTTTATAATCAGGAGAATACTTTAAAAAATGCACTTTGGAAGGTAAGTCAAATTTTGGTCAGTCAACTGTAATATTTCTCTTGATTTTCTACTGCCCTGTCTGTACCTGCATAGTAACTTACACCAAATTGGAATAGTAGAGGTAACACCTATTTTGAATAAATATAGTTGACCACAAGGTGGGAAAAGGCAGTGGAGATTCAGATAGCGTTTCTATGAAACAGAGGATTTAAAAAAATCCCACTCTTTTACTGAAAAATTAGACACAATAAAGTGTTGATAACCTGAGCTGCAGTTTGGTTAAAACAAATGGGCCTGATTCTGTTCAACTTCTATTTTGAAATCTGGGTAGTGCATTTTAAGGGGCTGATTTTTAAGCAACTACTGTGCAAGAAAAACAGGTGAACAAATCTGCACCTGAACTGTGTGCACAATTACTGTGATTGCACATGCAGATTGGGAAACTGAACATAGTCATTTTCAGAAGCAATTTCCTGATTTGCACATACAGCCACAATAGCTGCACACACAAACTAGGCATGCAATTACAAATATTTATGCATAAGTAATTGTGCATGTCACATTTAAGAATCAAGTTATCAATCAGTTCACCCATCTGAACACTTAGTAGTGTCTTTCCATTCCCTCCTATTAAGAACAAGTTCCTCAATATGCCTGTATTTTAAATTATTAGTAATACAAGACCTTTTTTTCCTATTGACAAAGATTTTAAGCACCATGTCTCTTTCAAAAGCTGTCATTACCGGGTGTTCCTTTCATTTTCCAGCTTGTCTAAAGTTTCCAGTTTGGCCTTTGCGCAATGGCTATTAGTGGCTGAAACAAGTCAGGTTTTCTACATATAAGGAAATCCAAGCCGCACCAGAATGGAGGGCCAAATCCTGCAGTCTTTACTGAAGCAAAATCCCCATTGAATTTGACAGGAGTTTTGCTTGAGTGAAGCTAAGGACAGCAGGATTTGGCTCACAGGATCATAGCGTCTGCCAAAGCAGTTGCACAGAACGAGGTTTATTCTTAGTAAGCATAATCCAATAAGAATATGTCTGGAGGTGTGTGATAGGCCTAATTTTTCCATCATCTCTCTATTGCTCTATATTCTTCTTAGACATTACCAGAATGACTATAGTCTTTTAAAACCGGTTTCAGGGTATCTACGGGATTTGTAAAAATCGGTCATCAATTAAAGCTGCCTATTTTAAGTTACGTTCAAACAAAATTGCATTGGAAATTGTATGGAGATATTCTAAAGTGGTTGCTTAATGCTGGGGATTACCCATTGAATGCAACTGTTAGAACAGATTTCACTGTATTTATTTTAAATTGTTATCTAGTGCAGAAGTCAATGAAATTATTTTATTTTCTGTTACGCTCTCTTGATGGCGACAACGCAATCAAAATTCAGTGAATAAAATCTACGCATAAAAAATGACATCCTCAAACATTGACAATATAGAGACTGGTAGGGTTTCTGGCATGTAAAGAATGTATTTTTTTCTGTAGCTTAGGGCCCAAGTCTCCCTGCTTGTTTTATATTGCTGTTACTTGGGTATATTAAACCCTGGGCCTGTCAGGATGGTTTCTTGGAGATATTTTCCTACATTTACCAGTGATTCAGTGCCTTGATTTGGAAAAAGAGATGTAGCTGATGCATCCAAAAAAATATAAAAAAGCTTTAAAGACAGGGGGTGAGAGCTTGTGTGCGCGCTTAACATTCAGGATCTGATTCTCTTCTCCCTTACCCCAAATTTTGCACCAGTGTAGCTTCATTGACTTGAGTGGAGTTACTCTGGGTTTACACCAGCATGCCGTGAGAGGAGAAGCAACCCCTTCACTTTTCCTGGTGATATCAATAATCAGTACAATGTGGAAACAGAAAATCATAGAATGTAGTTGTTGTACCAGTAACAGTGTAGAGTAAGAGAGAGAACACAGGCTTGAAACTTCACAAGGTAACAATCTTATGGAAACAGATAGGGGGTTTTGTGATGATTATTCTACTAGCAGCCCATTGAAACAGATGGAATGTTAGGGCGTACCTGATATATTCCACACCAGAGAAGATGCGTTTTACCTGGATATACCCGGAATCTTCAGCAAGCAGTTAAAAACTGTCTCTCTTCTTTCCTGATTGACCTGCAATTGTTACATGTATTTGTCAACAAGATATGTATTGACTAGATCAGCCTTACCTTCTTTCAGCATGCCAACTTTTAGACACTTCATGAAGCGGCAGGCTTGGCAGGACTTGCGTCTGCGCTTTGTGATTTCACATTCATTTGTTGCTGGGCAGCTGTATTCTATGTTACCTGTGGTACAGATTTCAGAAAAAAGAAGCCACTGAGAATTGTTAACTGACAAATACCATCACTATATGAACAGAAATCATAACATTCCTAGTGTATTTCATTTAGGAGAATACAAGCATGCAATTAAAAGCAATTGTTACTGGCTGGCCAGTGTAAATGGCTTTGAAATTAAATTAAAAAAAAAACAGCCAAATTCAGACCCTATTTGACTTTTTTTGCTCAGATGACTGTACACAAAAACTGCAAAAGCTTTATTAATATGGGCCTGTATCCTGATACAACTGTATCCCCAAGCAGATTCCTTCATGTAGATTATTCCTGCCAGGGGCAACAGTAATCTGTGGAAGCTGGGTCAGGAAGCATCTGCACTAAATCACAAAGACCATGTCCCTGATCCAAGAACCCCCATCCAGAATGCCTCCTCCATGCCTGGGCCGTAGAAAATCTTCAGAATGTCAACTGTGTTGGGTTTGGAGAAGTTCAGAATGAGACATAACAGTTGTACCTTTCTTATCTGCCTCTCTTCTGTAGACATATGAGGAAAAGGTGGCCTCTAGTGCTTTATTATGGCTGTTAGGAGGTGACTGTTGGAATTAAAAGCATTCTTAGGACTACACTGTGACTTTAGGGCAAAGCCTGCAGTAGACAGCAGTGCAGCAGCTCATCCTTCTCCCTCCAGAACTGGGGGCACAATGTCTCTAAAAGGGCAGGGCTGCACAGCCACAATCACACCTGGTGAAGGCCACAGCAAACACTTCCCACTATTCTAGGCCAGTTCTGCTATCCATGTCACTGCCTCCTCCCTCCCCCACCCCATTTTGGGGCTTCTAGTTCTTTGGTGGCAGAGCAGTGTTTCATCTTTGTTTTATACAACACTGAGCATATTGTTTGTGCTGAACAAATAAATAAAAAACAGATACACACGAAATAAATACTGTTAAAAATTACACCAAAATTTCCCCATCCCTGTAAGTATCTGAGTTCAAATGAGGGAAAGTTTTGTCCCAATGCTATATCTCTTTTCATAAAAGGCTTCTGCTGTATGTCTCCCTAACCGTGCATCCTATTGTTCACCACTCAATTCAATAGGACAGAGTCTGTGGTAGTCAGTAGTTTTGCAAAGAAACTGACTTTTAAATAAAGCATCTTCCCCCATCAGCCCTGTCACATCTTGCTTTAAAGGTATTTCGTTACTTTCTAACCCTTTCCCCTGTGATTAAGTGCATTAGTATCTTAATGAAAATGCATTCTGTTTATTGCCCTCTTGGGAAGCGAGGGGTCATCACACCACATGAATAAATTGTCATCAGAGACAGTCCGAGCATAATTGCAATTTTGCTGCTCCATGTTTGTTGCACTCAGGGTCCGTCAAAATCCCCTGAAACATGCGCAGATTCTAGTAATTAGCATAGAGTCTGCCTGGGACCACAGCATTGATGAAATATTTCAGAGTTAATCACACTTTGTAAACACTGATTTATATTGACTACCTTTCTCCAGACTGATGTCTCCTCATTAAATATCACATTAGTGGATTGCAGGATAGCACAAAGACTCAAATGCTCAGCAACTGCTAATTCAACAGGAAGTATTACTTAAACCACTTATATCTATTGAAAATTGGTTAAGTATTTATGATAGAGAGGTCTGCACGGTGCAACATATGCAAGATAAACCCATCAGAAATCTCTCACTAAATTAGCATTGTAACTTAATGCATTTATGCCAATAAAACTGACATACTTTGCACAACCTTTTCAGGGCTGTGCAGGCTTCGGTCATTTAGAACATTATTGCGTAGTTGAATTAGCAATGCTTGCAAAAAGGCAGGGAATCAGGACATATCTGACCACTACAGGATCTGTTGGCACAACTTACAAGTTGAATATACCCTCTGGTCCCTTCCATAGCTTCTAAGCAGAAAACTCCCTAATAAATATGGCTAGAGAGTCTGCCTGTACAGTAAATGAGGAAAGATGCTCTCCAGATGACCTCTGCTTGATACTAGATAATGGAGGTGGTAAAGAATATTTTTGAGATATGTGGAGGGAGGCGAAGAAAGGGTGACAGCAAGACTATCCCAAAATCCACACCTTCCTTTCTCATGCTGCATTATACTCCCTCAGTGAGATGACACGGGCACCTACCAATATATGCCATTCAAAGGACTTTATAAACTTCAGTTAAACTCACCACACCACAGTAAAGGGAAACAGAGGCTGAGAGGCGAGATGATTTACCCAAGGTTTCAGAAGCAGCTAGGAACAGATGCAGGATAAGGACTCAGAAATTCTGGGTCAGGGTTCTGTGCTCACACCACTAAACCATGCCTCTCTTTTCAGGCACCTAATTTTCCAGATTCACCCCTTGCTGGGTCCTTGTATGAAGGTGTAGAAGTAGATGCAGACACAAAAAGGTTGGGTTCAAAACTAGGAGATGGTAAAAAATGGAGTCGTTTTCCACAGCATGAAGTTCAAACCCATTAGCCTGAAGGTTTCAGACATATCCAACACCACTGGAGACAAGACTGGGTGGAAGAGGAGAGATAAAACCCAGTGCAAATGGCTGTCAGGTGGCATGATAGGCAATTGATTGTCCAGAAATTTTGGTTTTCGAGATGGTGGTTAAATAGGGTTATATTTTGCCATTATTCAATCATTAGATCCCAGTAATTTAGTTGGATGGTTAAGATTTCCTTATCCATTTAGGCCGTTTTGCTTTAATAACTCATTTTCTATATCATAGGACTGATTCTGATCTTAATTTCACTGCTGCAAACCTGGAGTACCTCCAATGAAGTCAATGGAGAAACACTACTCTGGATTTATTTTGGTGTAACTAAGATCAGAACCTTGCATGGCTCCACAAGAATTGTGTGGCCCACAATTTAGCAACAGCAAGCAATATTTTAAAAAGTGTGGCCAGTGTGTGAAATCTATTCACTGGAATCAAAAAGTCTCTGTTCAACAGATGGCTGCAGTAGTCTACTGAATGCCTACATGAATAGATCTACGCCTATTTCTACTAGTGAACTGTCCTTGAAAATCCTCCTTGAATTTTGTTGTTGTTCTGTAAGTGAAAGTATATTATTGCTAAAAATGTGCTGTCCCAAGCACTCACTAACGTTATTACATCTATTTTGGTACCAGTTCAAATTTATTGCACCCTGTAGGTCATGAGGTCTCTTGTATTCACTTGTTTTTCTTCAATGCACTAAAAAAACTACAAAAGAGTCAAAAATGTATTCAACAAGCACTCAGGCATCTACCAGTAGATGGTTATGCTAGACACTTATTGAAGGGGTTGCATACGTATGTCAAGGGTTTCCAGATCTGACTTGAAATTTCAGTGAGAAGATGATGTTAGAAAGATACTTTACCATTTTCTTATCTAGAGTTGCTAAATAATGCTAGAGGGTGAATTGGGCAGCTACTAATGGCATAACTTGAGTTTACCCAGTTCTGTCAATAGTTGGAGAGGTAGCTGTTTTATACAAGGAACAAAATCAACATGGCAGCTCAGGGTTTTTACACTGGGCTGACAAGAATGATAGAGCAATTTATAATATCTCCTGGCTGGTTTTCAGAAAGGACTGGGCTCTGATTACTTATTTTAAAGTCTTTTGTACAATTAGTTTGCAGGCAATATAATTTTCTCACTTACTCCTTAATAGAATCTTGCAGCTAGCTGGCTGATAGAATAACAGGGTATATGTAAAACTCCTGCCTGAAGTGCCAGTGGATAATTTGTATATTCCTTTCAGTAGCTTAATGGACTTTCACAGTTTGGCAGTTAAAGGGCTGAATAATGTAAATTTGTATGACGTTTCAAAATAAAAATATATGTCAAATTCTCACTCCCCACACACATTGCCCCGCATTGTTATAATGCATTGGGATTTATGTCAGTGCTGAGTTCCTTTTCTTTCCATATAGACACAGAATATTTTATATTAGAGCATCTGCTTATTTTGCTAATGATTTTAATTTTATTAGCTGGGCCAAAAGGCATGAAACTATAAATGACACAGAGGGCATTAAAAGCGAAATTTAACCTTAAAAAAAAAAAAAAAAAAAAGAAGGAACTACTTTGAAATAATAGCATCTGTTCTTGAGTTAGCAATTAGAGTGTTAAAACATACAGTACATAATCTGCAGTCTGTCTGCTTTTAAATGCCCCAAATCATAAAATCTCTTCATGTGGCTCAAATTATGCATGGATAAGGGCATCATATTTTCATGTTACAAAGATAAAAATGGCCCAAAATACCCTAAGGTTTTTAAGGTCTCCTGTGTGACGTATGGGGCTCCAAGATGAGTTTGACAATTAATAAAACACATTTTGTGGGGGAAAGGGTGGTTTCTCAGTCACTGGGAGTGATTGGGCACTGCTGAGGTCCTAGGGATCGTTTTGGCAACTGGTTGGTGGGTGGAGACATGGATTAACATGTTTGGACCTTCATCAAAATTCAGGGCATAGAGGGCCACAGCAGAAAAGAAGGTAGAGTGCTGACAAAGACAGGTCCATTAAAAGTGCAGGGTCATATGCAATGGCCCCCTAGCACATGTGATCCTCAAAAATGAAAAGTAACCCTCATGAATATCAGTAGTGGGAAGATGGCTTTGGAAACAGACTCAAAACTGTGGGATGAGGCAAGGGAGGAGGGTTTATGAAATGCACTTTTCTGGAAATACTAGAATACTTGATACAAAGATAATAATACTTAACCTTTACATAGCACTCATCAGTATATATCAAAGTGCATTAATCCCCATTTTACAGATGCTAGAATTGAGGGACAGGGAAGTGAGGCGGCTGACCCAAAGGCAGACAGCCAGTCAGTGACAGAGGGGGACTTAAACCCAAGTCCTCCTGGCTCCCACTTTAGCGCTGTAGCCACTGGACCACCCTAGCTCTCAAAGAAAAAAAGATGAAAGAATGGAGATGAGCGCTAAGAAAGATACGCGGAGCATATTTCAGACTGGTGGGCAAGGAGGCAGGGCAGAAATATATACATACAAAAATTAATCCAAAGTATAGGCAAACCCCACTGATTTATTCATGGAAAGACAGATCACTCAGCCAGAGATGTAGTGTATATAAGTCTTCTTCTATAGGTAGTAATAGTTGGCCACCATTTTGCTGTATTTCTTCAACAGCCAGAAAATGGTGGGACAAGGGAACTGAACTAGTAGCCATATTCCATATCTATGTCATCCTTTACACCTGAGATTAGGTACATCCTTCCCAAATATCACTGTATCCAACTGATCACTTATTTTGTCCTTTTTTCTGAAAATGTATTTTTCAAAGTAATAAAAATATACTCAAACAAACAGAGAAAAATATTATGTGCTTTTTGGGAAAATAATATTAATTGGTTAAAATTTAAAGATCATAAAACTTGTTAGATATTGAGGAAAACATTTGTATAACCAAAAGTACTTCCCCCTTTAAACTCTCAACTGCACAAATTCTGTTGTTTCATTTCTCCAGATGCCATGGTTCATGAATCTCAGAGGCAGCAAACAGTGCAGTACATACAGCCTGAAGCCAGTTGCTCCAATAAATGCTTTGAGGCCTGCTCAGATCTCCATGCATTTGGAATTATGCATATAAGCCCCAGTTGAGGAAAGCACTTACCCACATGTTTAATTTTAAGCATACCATTAATTAAAGTTAGGTATGTGCTTAAATCCTTCACTGAATGGAACCCATAATTCCCTATGCAACAAGATGGGGGGAGGGGGGGAAATCACACACAGAGTTTTATTTCCCTCAGTCACACGTGAAGCAATACTCAAAGCATTTGAAGGTGTAATACTCAAGGCATTAGAGTACTGCTGCAGACTGGAAAGGAAAGAATAAAGGGGTTCAGGAAATCTAACAACAGATGTAAAAGAAGATCCAGGTTGAGAGAGAAGAGGAAAATCTGTTTGGAAGGAAAAATAGTCCACCTACAGGCAAGAAAGCAGAGGCAATTCTAAAGGCATATGAGGTAACAATTCTATTGGGTGGGAAAGTAGAGTCAATAATGAGGAGTGAAAACTGAGCAGAATAAAATCAGGGGATCTAATCCAGGGAATGGCTCGGTCTGAAACTGATTACAACCATCTAATGTACCCTTCTGACATGTCCTTTCTATTTACATTCAAAAAGCATTCCTACTGTATGCTCTATTTGTTCCTGCAGAATTCTGCAACCTAAACTCTTTTTAAAGTTTTGGATCAGCTTGGAGAAATGTTTTCTTCATCCTTAATAGGACCCCCTACATTGGCTGATACCCAATTAAAAATATCATTGGATTCCTCCTTCAAGAGGGTCTCTCCTAGGCTGGCTGCCATCTTCAAAACTTGCCCACGCTTTTCTGTGGACTCTGTAATCCAGGAAAGCCCTTGAAGACAGCAGCTAGCCATGATTACAACAAAGATAGCAGAGGGAGGGTGGAGGAACTGCCTGGGAATCAGTGACCAAGAAGAAGCATAGAAAGGCAGTGAGGGGAATGCTAGTCACAGGATCCCGACTATGAGAGAGAGTGGATTAGACTATGCTGCTCAGACACCATAGTGATGAGCATGGTATAAGGATCTGAACAGAACAGAATACTTTCAGAGACTCTGAGGGAAGAAGGGCACTATAAAAGTACCAGGTTGACTTAGGAACAGGGTAGGGGAAGAAGGCCTTAACTTAAATACATCAGAATTTTTGACACCTTAACAAAACTGAACTGAGGAACCAAATAAGATTTGTTCAGAGGTTAAGGTCTGAATTCTTCATGCACATAGAACTCGAAGTCAAAGTGACTACTTGCATGACTAAAAAAAAAATACTCACAGGAGTAAGGTTTTGAAAGATTGAACCCAAGTATGAAGTTTTAAGTTTAACTCCAATTGACAAATTCTTAAGGGGGCCTCAACCAGGCCTCTAACTGTGCACTTCTAATGTTGTAGTTAGAGGTCTAAATTCTGTCATGTCTCATCTGTAGCTGATTAAGCCGACAAATGATGTGTCCACATTTTTTCACCCAGCTGACCACGAAAACAAAATTGCGCATGCACAATTAGATATTGTTCTATAATTTTGGTTCTAAAGGTCTTCAGTTTTAAAGTCTCTAAAACCACTTAAACATAATAGTAGAGTTTCCTTGTCTGTTAAAAATGAAAAACAAAAAGAGTGGCTGATTTTGAAACATCTATACTCAACCTCAAAACATTTAGCCAAGGGATCCAGCCTACAGGATGTGACCCTCACTAAATTTCCATTTAAAAAGAAGCCAGTATAATGTTGTAGAAGAACCAACAAAATGTTCAAAACTTGAAAAAGATTCTTTTCAAACTTTTTGTAGCACCAGTAGTAAACAACATACATGCAGATTTGAGAAGAAAATGTAAAGATATTGTTCAGTGTCGTATTACATGAAATGATGGGTTCAGCTGCCTAATTTTACTGTAAACAAGTATCCCACATCACAAAGATCACCACAACTGGCACTATGGGACTGATGCCTCCTAGATGTGCCAAGTGTCGTTGACTCCCACTGGAGTCAACTTACCTGTCTTCAGTGGGAAATGAGTGCACTCAGGCCATCTCAAGATGTGTTCTGAACCTTACTGAATCATGACCTCCTTGGCAGTCATAGCATAGATGTCTAAGGAGCATGGAGGCTGAAAACTTGAAGTTTTCATTAAACTAAATAAATGAAGGGCCAGATTTTCAGCCTTTAGGTAGGTGCATAGGTCTAGGGTTGGGCCTCTGAGTAGGACAGTTTTCTCTCAAAGCTAGTGATGTTCCATCCAGGTCAGTGTTGAAATACATTGATAGGGAAGTGTACAGAAGCTTGCACTTCTCCTGCCTTGTTGCTGGTCCATGGATACACAGAGAACTTCAGTCTCCAGGGCTGTCAATCTGGCAACTTTCACCAGCAATAAAAATTAACTTTAGAAAATGTATATAGACAGATATTTAAAAAAATAATAATCATGTGCTGGCTAAGACCTCGTGTGCCTAGTTTAATCTATACTTTGTTTTACAGGTGAGTCAAACACCTTCAGAAATTCAAGTTCATAACACAAATGGAGAACTAGCCCTAATTATAATGGCACCTGTTGGTGCCCCGTACTTAGAACTATTAATCTGTCTCTTCCTTTTCCAGGTTTTAAACAGCAGGCAGAAACAGTCCTCATTCCCATTTTCAGCTAAGCTAAATGCAGCATATAATTTACAATGCCATAAAGGAAGCAGGGATAGTAAAAATGATAGAACCTGCACTACATTTTTAAATTTCTCTCTGGTTCCCAGATTTTAGCATGTTTATATTTTACTGTCTCATTTTGTTTTGCTGCCACAGTCGTGCAGTTACATGATGATGGGATGAAGGAAGGTATAGGAAGGGAATTAAAAATACTTTCTCAATAGTTTCACTGCTGGCTTAAATATTCTTTGAAAGAAATGCTGACGCAAAGACTTTTACTTATATAAGGAAGGTGAATGAATTAATCAGGTAATGCTGGATTCAGGTAACAGTGTTAGGTTCACTGGCGGGCTGCCATTTTGCACTAAAGCCAAGATCCATGGCTCGGTGATGCTCAAAAGTAAGCACCAAGATTCCTAGCGCTCACCTCTACCATTTAATAAAAATCACAATCCTGATTAAGATACTGGAAAACAATGAAGTCTTATTTAATTTGTTTTCATTTCCTCAAGAAAACGTTATGTGGACATTACAGATGGAGTCACCTGAGCAGTGTGTACATTAACCTTTGGAAGCCACTTTGGTCACATGCTACCCAGAACCAAACTTTATGTCACCCATTTTAAATGTCACCATATCTGAATTTACATAAGTAGCTGTATCTTTCCTGATTACCTCGCTGATTAAAAAAAAAAGTTTACTGTAAAGCGTTCATAGATTTGCAGATCAAATTGGCTCAGCAATGTGTAAACATGGCATTCAAAAGAGGGTTGAAAAACCTGATCGTTAACAAAGTAAAAACAACTTTGAATAACTAAAGAGGTCAACCCAAGGTGTCTGGCTTATAGTTTGAACAAGGTTTGACATGTACTTTAGGAACTATACTATACTACTACTGCAGAACTGTGGAGCTGAAAGGTCGTCAATAATCAACGTGAAATGAGAAGGAAGTCTCAGTCCAGTTCCTAATGGAAACGTGTCCACAAGGCAATGATGATGACCACATTGGAATGCTTCTTAGCTGCCTTAGGTGGACAAGGATTGAACAGGGTTAAGGCTCATAAATGAGATAGAGATTAAAAGACAATAGGGACTCAATAGCTATGTTTTACCTATCTATGCATTAATAGAAGACTGCAGTCTCCAGTGCTGTCCATCCAACACCTTTAATGAAAAATAAATTTTAAAAATACCCTAGAATCTGGAAATATGACAATTGTGATTCCAAAATATTTACACTTTTGTAGCATTTTCCCTTTGGTCAATGATTAATTTTACACCACAGATCTTCCCACCAGGCTGCTGCCTCAACAGTTGTGTATTTTTTTGTTGTATTTTCATGCTAGGTTGAAGATGACAATCACCTAGGAGATGGGGGTGGGGTGTTAATCAATTTAGAGAAAAAAGGAAAACACTTGAACCTTTCAAAGCCCATGGACCCCATCCGGTTCCTATTGAAACCAACAGGACCTTTGTGCATGTAACTTAATAAAAGTTTCACCCAAAGAGATGGCAGAGCAACTATATATTATTAAATGCAACAATGTGTAATTTGAAGTAGTACAACAAATAGGAGTCAGGAAATTTAAATTTAATGTTCCGACACCAAGAATAATTTGGCAACATTTGGCATATGGAGTAATTTCTATTCAAATTTTTGTCTTGTTAAATGGGTTTTTGATCTCTTTGATGCTAAATGTTAATTACAAAATATACAGGGCGTGCAACACTGTCAGGGGCCCAGCACAAGGCCTATGCAGCTACCTGAAGGCTGAAAATGTGCCCCTTTATTTATTTATTTTAATGAAAGGTGTGTTTTCAAGATACCACAGAATGCATCAAAAACTGCATAGAGACCCTAAAAAAAAAATCAATGGACCTGTGACTAGTCTAACACTTGCTATTTTCTAGTGTCCCTGATGTTAAGCCAATTTGGCGGTGGATTTGGCTGCGTGTATGTATTTCTGAGACATTTGCAGTCACCCCTCGTGTAAATTATCCAAGAAGCAACCTAAGAGCAGCAACCCTGTAAGTGCTCGGCTGAACAGAGAGAACATCCAGTTCTCCCTTCCTTTATGTGATGTCAGATGGGGGGTGTATGTGTGTGCAGAACTTCATTTAATTCTACTCAGGCTATAAGCAGATGGACATTGTGTATATTCAACTGTGGTTTTTCAATCAATCACATAATTATTTAGTTTAAAATATTTTCCAGAAACAGTTGCTACCTCTCATCAAGAATTATTTCCACACATTTTTTCAAAATTCAGCTGGTTTTGGATTATTTGCCTGAAAAACTCAAAAAGGGACTCAGGATAGATTCCCCCCCCCCAATCTTATAAAGCGCACACACACAAAAAAGACTAATTGCAGTTTCCTCAAATTTAAGAACAAAATTAGCTCAGACTGAGGACAAGTATGGAATGTTTCAAACTGAAAAATAAATTTTGAGCAAACCGTTATTGTCTGAAAGCAAGGAGCTGTCACTTTTGTTACTCGTGAAACTGTCCTTTAACAATTCATATTAAAGTGAAATTCCCCTACTTAGGGCTGATCCAGCTCCACTAAAGGCAATGGAAAATGGAAAGTGGATCAGGCTGTAAGTGAGCATAATGCTCACCTTCAACCTAACTTTATCAAGCTCAGCCTTGCTTCCATTGTAGTCAATGGGAGTGTTGTCAGTGATGTCAATGAGGAGCGGCATTGTGCTTTGCAGCCTGAGCTAATTTAATAGTTTATGAATGATAACTTGGAAAGGTTTGATAAGTGAAACATGGTTTTTTTTTCACTGAAATCTATGATTAATTTCCCATCAGAATTGAAATATTAACATTTGAAAGGAGCAATTCTTTCATTTGAGATAAGCAATTTTTATATACTCAGTCCTAGTAGTTGGTTCTTTAAGCACCCCTGTTTTCTATTCTCTATTTATGTTCCTCTTTGTGCATATTTATTTTCTTATTTATGCTTATTCAATTATCAACTAATTTTTTTAAACAGATGGAGGAGGCGGCGAAGTGTGATGTGAACCACAAAGTGAAATTATACAGTGAAAAATTGCCTTTGGGAATATTAGGGACAAATTCTGCCCTTTGTATCAAACGACTGCCAAAGAAATCAAGAGAGCCAGTCATACATGTTCAAAGGTAAAATTTGCCCCTAGAATTATAAAGAGTACCTTTGCCTTAGTTACTTAAGTTCACCTATAATGTGCTAGGGGGTTGACCCACTGTAGTGCTCAACTTCCATTATCTTAAACGGGATTTGGAAGCACTCATCACTTTGTTGGCTTGGACCTTTAGTCAATAACTTGAATGAAGGCGCCGCCTTGTCATAGAAGGTGGCACCTTTCTAGCCCTACTTTGAATTCCTTTATTACTGTGCCATTCAATGCCTTTATTTACACCATTGCATTTTTTGTCTTTATATTACTGTGCAGTGATATGTGCTGATGCAGCTAGTGCTGTATCCCTGCTGAAAGCTTTTGCACAGCTGCCAGTTATAACTCGAGCTAGGTGGACAGGTCCAGAGAGCTAATTTGGAGAACGACATCTGTGACTTATGCTTCAGGACCCAGCACCTTGCTGTCTATGGTGTGGTGTAAAACTGAAGTCAAGACTTGACTGAGTTAAAGATTTTAGTGGCGTTTTTTATTAATGACGATAAATCTAAAATAATTGTATATCTGTTTTGTAGGATAGTTATTGCATGGTAATCAAATAGCAGTTCTTTATTAAAGCCATGTTAATTGAAGTTTAACATCTACAGAATATCTGCTCCTCCATTGTATAAACTGTTGAGCTTTGCTGATAACATTCTTGAAGGTCAAAGGAAATTATTTCACTCAAAAGGTTTGATTATTACGAAGCCGAGGCCTGAGGTCAGCATGCACTTTCTACATGTGCACTTGCCATAAACTGTGCACTCAAGCTGGTTATTTAATGAACAAATGGATCTAACCACATGTATGATAACTGCCCAAAGTGCCTGCAAAGTTTAGGGAACTTGGGCCTCAACTTTCTGAAAATCAGACCCATGACAACTGCAATCCAGTGTTTCTCTTTGGAATTTGGACCAAACAGTGGCTATTTCATTAACATCCAATGACAGTCTTATACTAACATAGGCCCCAGTGCAGTAAAGCACTTAAGCACGTGTTAACTTTAAGCATATGCTTAAGTTCCATTGACTTTAATTGAACTTTAATCACATGCTTAAGTGCTTTCCTGAATCAGGGATATATTTACTGAAGGTTGAACAAGTATGCAATAATATACACCTCTACCCCGATATAACACGACCCGATATAACACGAATTGGAATATAACGCAGTAAAGCAGTGCTCCGGGGGGGTGGGGGGGCTGTGCACTCCGGTGGCTCAAAGCAAGTTCGATATAATGCGGTTTCACCTATAACGTGGTAAGATTTGATTTTTTGGCTCCCGAGGACAGCGTTATATCGAGGTAGAGGTGTAGGTGTTTACTCTAGGGATGTTAAACTTCCAGTAACATATTCTTAATCATTGTCTGGTATCTAGCTAGATAACAGGAATACAATGTCCTGTTATACGTCCAATCCAGTACTCCTCATCCAAAAAAAACTTCCAGTTGATTCTCTAGTGTGAAAATGTCTCATTGATTTCAACAGGAGTTTTGCCTGAGAGCCCAATGTTGCTGATCCACATCAGTGTTCTTTGCTCACAAGCAGGCACTTGAGACACAAGTGGAAGCCACCACTCAGCCACATCAGGGAACGCAGTGTCTTGCATTGTTCTGCAAAAGACACCTGACCTCCAGAAGGCTTCAGAAGCAGCAGCATCTGGCACTCCTCAGTGAGAGGGATTGTATGTTTGCAATAATGCAAAGTCTTGGGGGGAAGAGGGGAGAGGCAAAAGGGGAATTAGACAAACAAAAGGGGGATTCTCAAGGCTCCTAAAGGGCTCAAGAACCACCCTCTGGGAATGGTTAAATCGAAACAACATATATTATCTGTCCCTCAATTTTATATTAAATAATTAGTTACATATTTGAGACACTTCAGCGAAAATTTTCAAATGTAAATGCCCGGAGTTGGGTAATTAAATCCAAATTTAAGCTCTTCAGGAAAAGTGGCCTTACTTTCAAAGGTACTGAGCCTCCGCCTCTCTCCACCAACTCCTATTGCCTTCACTGAGCATTCAGCACATCTGACAATCAAGCACCTTTTATTTAGGTGTCCAAATATGGGATTTTAGGTGCCTAATTTTAGGCACCCAAGCCTGACCTTAATTCAATGTGACACTAAGTTCCTGTATAATAACTACAGACCAGGCATGGCTTCACATTCTCTAAACAAAGCACCTGCAATTCTGCTTGAGACGATGATATCTAAAGGAGGACAGAAGGTTATTTGGACTCCATTGGTTCCACAGATAGAACAATGGACATGCAAATTGTCCCATTCATACTTACTTATGCCAAAATATGTAATGAGCATCAGGAACAAGTTTGTTATGTGGGCTATTAGGCAGAGACCAAAGCCTGCTAACTTACTTCACTTAGGATGTAATCTGACAGATATTTGGTGAATCTGGTTAAGGCTGGAGTAGTATCTTAGAGGTGAAAGGCCAGTGACTAATCCACTGAAGCACACAAAACACTATAGCATTACATTTGGTTTTGTCTTTAAGTGGATTATAGTTTTAAAAAAAATAAACTGGATTTCTCTAACAATTTAAGTGCTGCAGTGCTACAGCTCAAAGCAAGATGTGCCACACGATGCTTATGCACAACAAGGGTATGTTGAAGGAGGCCCACTCAAGAGGTAGCCATGGCAACCTTCAGAAAACAACCAGTTTTCTTAACAGCAATTATTTATCAGTGTCCATGGGGATCTCTTATGGAAAAAAAAAAAAAATCTGAAAATGCGTAGGGTGCCAGATAGATTTGCCTACCTTTGACAGTAAAAAGAGAAACGATTGTAGGCCCAGAATTACAGTCCTTACTCAGACAAAACTCCCACTGAAGAACAAAGGAGTTTTGCATGAGTAAAATCTGTAGGACCAGATACTGTAAATATAAAGAAACAATTTATGGGAGGGAGAAGGAACAGGAGTTAGACAGGGCTGTAAAGTTTTACTTTGGACAAGAGAGAAGCGGTGATCAGCACTAACCTTGAATTGTCCTCTTGAAGAAAGCTTTGCAGGCCTCACATGAAGCCACCCCATAGTGGTACCCTGACGCAATGTCACCACACACCAAACACAGTCTTTTGGGCATCGAGTTCAGCATATATTCACACTTGGTCTGTGAATCTTCAGCAATGGTGCTAGAGCAGTCATCATATCGTTTCCTGACGGGCCCATTGCCCCCAAGCCCTGCAGCGGAAGGGTAGAGGGGTGGTGAGTCCAGCCCATTCTGATGTCCATTCATGGTTGAACTGTAGCTCCCGCTGGCGTCTGAAGAGCCACCAGGGCTATGGTGGTTGATGCTGTCCGTCAAAGAGGCGGGGCTTGATGGTTCCGTCTTGATATATGACGAACAGCTGGAATCAATGTGTCGATCTTTGCTTGACATTCTGCAGAGAAGCCTGCATTGTGGGAGAGGGAGGGAGGGAGGGAGGGAGAGAGAAGAATCTGTGTATTAAAGACAGCGCTCTTTAAGATTGCTCTGCAAGGGCTAGGGACCGCACATCATTCATTCATTAGTCAATACCTCTTGTTCTACATGAAGGTAATCAGCATAAGGGCATGACAGAGCTTTATCAAAGCCTCAGACAGGCAGTAAACAAAAACTTTAAAGAGACCAAACCCTTTTTTCTCCCCGTTCTTTCTGCTAGACTGCGTGTCGATTTCAAACCAACTCTCTAAATTTTGAACTTGTCATCCAGTGAGTCAGGAATTCAGAAACCCATTTGATTATTAGAATTTATTTCATTTTCCCCTCCCCCACTGCATTTTTCCTTGCATAAATTCCACTATCGACAGAATCAAACATTTCTGAGTTTGAAGTGATAAATGTTGTGCTCAGTAATTACTGTTTGTCAGCACTTTTCAATAAAGCATAACTGCATCATCTATTGATCTGACCATGGAATTGAAGAATAAGTCTCCCAATTACTTTTTATTATTAAAATTTCTTTATTAGGTATAGCTATTTAGTAATGAAGTAATATCATCTCAGGATTCTAACAAATAATTAAGGTTGGACACTAGTTTCACAAAATCTAAGTGGGATGATTCATCATCTCTGGCTGCAATTACTTTCTAGCCATTATCCTCAGACTAACCAGTAATAACTATGCCAGCACCCCATATATCTACGGTTCTAGAGGAGCTGACATTTTACATTTTACTTTCTGGGTTAACAAAAAAAAAGGAGGAAATGGATAAAAGTTTTATCTTTCAAAGGGTGAGATCTTTGATTGCCCTATTTCTTAATTCTTGTTTTCAGAATTGAGCATGTGAAGCAGAGACACAAGACACTTGATCTGACAAATTAGCTTTCTCTCAAGAAAAAAAACACACCCTCTTTCCTTTTCTTTCCCGTATGTAAAGCTAACTGTCCTTTTTTGGCAGGAGGAAGGGGGTTGGAGGATAGCATAATATTTAGAAAGGTTATGATCAGATATTACCTTCGCTGTCTGTTACTGTGATTACTAAGCCACAGTGGCAAATGGCATGCTGGGCAAAGCCTTTGTCACTCCCAGTTCACAAACGAACAAGTCTCTGATGACTTTTTCTCAGTTGAATGCAACCACTATATAAGCCCACACACATGTGGTTATACACTATTGTTTTGGAAACAACCACATTAAAATCAAGTGTAGTTGCGTTTGCAGCAGGCAATTTGGCAGACTTAAAATAATTTCACATCAGTTTTGAGATGTTACAGCTCTTCTCTTGCTCACATTTATGTGCCATAATAAAATTCATATGCAGCTTTAAGCTCTGCAGCCAAATTCATTGGTGTAAATCAGAATGAAATTCAGCAACTAGATTTAAGTTTATTCTTACACCACAGTAATCAAGATCAGAATTTGGCCCCTCCCTAGAAATGTCCACTTAGAGTAAGATTTACCCTATATTCAAAGTGGGATTTAGGTGGTCATAGGGCCTTGGTTATTGGGGTGAATTTTACCAAAAAGAATATCAAAAACAAATTGCATGTGAATATGAAACAAACAACAGACTGATGATTGGAAACTTCACTCACTACACCTAAACACTATTTTTATTTGGGATGGGGAGGGAGCAAAACCATTCTGTGTCAGCACATAAACCAAGGAAATGGGAAGGTTAAATCCTTAAAAATACCTTATTGCTTTGGACCACCTGCTTGTGTTGTCCTTTTCTCAAGAACTAGTGGGGGTAAGGGGGAGGCGGAGAATCCCCTTGCCACCCTGCACTAGTGCATGCCTTTCCTTCTGCATCTGCTGCCTTGTACCCGTCACTGTTAATGAGTGTTGTAATTAATAGATAGCTCTCTCTTGTCTCTCTACTTGCACTCTGGGCTAAGCACTTTTCTCAAGTCAACGTTTGAAAGAAAGCGGGTCGGCACTGACTTACAGCAGCTCTGCAAATTCCTTTTAATTTAGAGCACTTACACCACCACTCCACTTATTACCTTATAATTACTGGACCGCTCTCACATACATTATGATCTTAGACTAGAGTTAGAAGTTATTAGGGTACTAAAACATGGTCTCTCTCTCTCTCTCTCTCTCTCTCGTTCTGTGACACTGAATTTTATACAGCTATGATAAAAAATATCAATTAACTCTTTCACAATCTACCAACTAGAGGTCCTTTTCTTGAATACAAGTGCCTGGCCTTTCTTTAGCCTTCCTTTTGTTGCGATTCCATGCATAAAATAATCACTGTTACAACCATAGGAGCACAACTATATATTCTCTAGTCTCTGCTGGTGGCACATTCTTCTCTCTGCAAGATTCCTACTGGTGAATTTGCTCTAGTTTAGGGAATAATTTATTAGAGTACAAACTCTGATGTCACCTTCCCATTCCCAGAATCATTATTTGATTACTTAATATTAAGTCAACAACTAATTAGTTGTCCAAATGCATGTCTTAGCTGGTGAAAAAATGGGTTTCTCCTAGTATACTGTCAGAACCAAAATATTATCTCTCCTCTTCACAAGCTCAAGATCTGATCTCCAATGCGGTATAGGTTAACAGCTACTATGCTGGTTTTTGAACTGGCAGTTTCTAGTACTAATCAAGGTTTATCTGCTCTTGGCTGCAGTTTCAGTAGTGAAAACTGGATTGGTGCACAGGAGTACAGAAGTACAGTTCAAACTAACCACTGCAAGGAGATAGGAAAATAGTAGCTTTCAGTGGATGAAAAGTTGCTCAACTCCCCGAAGAAGCAAACCAAAGAAAGGATATATGTATATCTGTGACATTGGCAGTGCATGGACAACAGGCACGTGTTTCCTGCTGATTTTATTTCTCCATTACTGCACCACTTTCAAATGGAAGAGACTCAAGAGCCGTCTACATCGGTGGTTTTCAAACTGCGGGTCACGACCCAGTACTGAGTCGCGGAATGTAAGGCACTGGGTCGCGATGGCTCTGGTCAGTACCTCCGACTGGGCTGTTAAAAGTCCCACTGGTGGTGCTGCCCGGCTAAGACAGGCTAGTCCCTACCTGTTCTGACACCGTGCTGCGCCCCGGCAGCAGCCAGCAGCAGGTCCGGCTCCTAGACGGGGGAAGGGAGGGCACGGCACTCTGTGCACTGCCCCTGCCCCGAGCACTGGCTCCCGGCTAGTGAGAGCTGGAGGGGGCGGTGCCTACAGGCGAAAACCATGCAGAGCTGTTTGTGTGCCTCCATCTAGGAGCAGGACAAGTCCCGCTGCAAGCTGCAGGCTGCTTCCGGGGCGCAGTGTGGTCCGTGGTGCCAGGAGAGGCAGGAAGCCTGCCTTAGCACCCCCGCTGCGCCGCTGACCGGGAGCCGCCTGAGGTAAGCCCGTGCCCCAACCCTGCACCCCAATCTCCTGCCCCAGCCCTGAGCCCCCCCAAACCTAGATCCCCTTCCTGTATCCCAAACCCCTCATCCCTGGCCCCAGCCCAGAGCCCTGACATCCTTCCGCACCCCAACCCTCTGCCCGAGCCCAGAGCCCCCTTCCACATCCTGAACCCCTCATTCCTGGCCCCACCCCGCAGCTCTCACCCCCACAGCCCTCATCCCTGCACCCCCAACCCTCTGCCCCAGCCCTGAGCCCCTACCACATCCCAAACCCCTCATCCCCAGCTCCGCTGGGTCATGGGCATCAACAATTTTCTTCACCTGGGTCACCAGAAAAAAAGTTTGAAAACCGCTGATCTACACCTTTGACAGGTTGGGCCATCATCAAGTCATCTCACTAAACATTTGGAATAATGCCCAAACCAGATCTCAGTAAGAATGTTGCCTCCTAATTACTACTTAGCTCATTACACTGAAGACTTCCTAGACACAACTGCATTATATTCTAAAACTACAGTTGGAGCTTAATTCTCTATTCCTCTATGTCTCTGAAAGTCTACAGCTCTATTATTCAAGCCTGAAATATTCACAACTATCTATAAATTCAATTGTCAGCTCGTGGGTTTTATTCTAGACTTCACTTCAATCTAAAATTAGAGGCACTAAAATTCACATTAACTCTAAGAGGAATGTAGTGAATAAGACTTTATTTCAAAAGAACACCTTTTTGTCAGAAAGAGCTATTTTCAAGATGATGGCTTTATCTGCATTCAAAGAGAATAAGCCCAATTCCAGATTGTGCTGTTAATGCAGAATTTTTTTAGGTCACATTGGATTAATAAAAACCTAAATTTAGTTAAGTTGTATGAATGGAAATAACATGTTTCATATGAAAGTGTACAATATTTATTTTAAAGTCTTGGTGGGGTTGTTTTTTCTTTATTATTTTAAGTCAAATGAATGATAGCTCCACTGGAGGTGGGATATGTTACCTGGTGTTCTTTCTGAGTTGGCTGCTTTTAGCAATAAGCAATAGTGGTTTCAAGCACTTTACTGGTTTGCCAAAATCTCCCGTACAGGGTATACCCACATGTGCTTTCTAAAACCTCTCTCAGCTACTCATGAACAAAACTGGCGACATTGCTGACTTTGGGTTCACAATCCATTCAGTGCCCACAAAGACAGCAACTTCAGTTTGCTCTAACAATAGTCCCATCCAAGGGAGAACAGATTCTTAGGAAAACAGTCAGGCCACTTCAAACTTTTAATACTACATCTTAAGTTACATCCCTTCACGTCTGCTATAATGCCAAGATGCAAAAATCCTTCATCTGAGCAAAGTTTAGCTATTTGGCCCAATGCTTTTGGTAGAAAGTTAGAGAGAGGGAATGCTAGCAAATGCACTTAAAACCACTTAAAATAGCATTTTAAATAAAACAATGTTAGATATTTTGCATGCCACATTTTTCTACAAGGCCAGGAATTTTCTAAATATCACTAATGAAGGTGTTAGTGGCATTACATTTATATTGCTATCTACCTGCTACACTGCTAATGATATTGACAATGCTGACACTGGTTAAATCAGTATCAATGTCCTAGTGGAACGTATAAAATAATTGGGCCCAATTAGTCTTAGCGGAGGAAACTCTCCCACCATTCAAGTCAACGGGTGCTTTTCCACAACCAAGACGGCAGGATTAGGCTATTTGGTTAGAATATTGTTTTCTCCATCCTTCCCTTATTTGACATATGTAAAAGAATAAAAATAAACAAATAATGACATCCTGGGATTGGAAAATGGGCCAAATTTTGCTCCAAGTTACACCAGCACAGCCCCACTGACTTCAACGGTGCTGCAGTGATGCCGTAACTTAGAGCAGAGCGACCCTTTGTCCCAGTAATTGCACTGGTCACCAACAAACAAACAAACATTTACCAAGATTCTACATAATGGTATATGAGATGTCACAGTTGTTTTCTATTGTAAAGGAGATTTTCTTTGGTAACACACTGTACTGTGTTAATTGTAACTTCTATAAACAAGCCAGTGAGATAGGAATTATTATACACACTTATACACAGGCACTTTAAGAATGCCATCCGTCCACTATCTTCCAACATGCTTCTCAAACATCAATTGTGGTCGACTGACAAAACCCCCGTGAGGCAGGGGTATCCCCCGTGTAGTGGGCAAGAAAGCCTTGCCCAGGATCACACATGAAGTCTTTAACAGAGCCAGGAATAGAACCCAGCTTGCCATTCTTCCAGGGCCACACTTTAACCACACAGACCAGCCTTCCTCTCATACGCTGTGTTTGCCTTTTAGTAACGTTTCACTTTCTGTACCAAAATCAATAGACAGAGAACAGTGAGGCGTGCACCAGAGATTTCCTATATTTTGTTCCTTTGAATGGAAGAGAAAAAGTATGTGTGTGGAAGGAAACCAAAATGTTGCCTCTTGCAGTGACACCCAAGTCACCTCGAGACTCTCTCACAAGCTCTTGTTACAGAGCTGAGTTACAATTTCAGCTGAACTACTTTACAATGAGCATTTTTTTTCTGCTTCAGCTAATTGCACTCTAGTAAAGTGGCAAAATGTGAATCACTTAGTAGGAAAATGGGCACCAGCTGCTATTGTCAGAGAATGGTGATGTCGAAGAAAGGAAAAGCGACTGAATGAAGTGTCATGTCAGAAATCAACGGTGCAACGTGTGATTTTAGAAAACATGACTACTTTACAGAGACAGGGTGTCATTATGGCATCACAGTAATACGGTGCTTTGACAACTGCTGGGTCTAACATATCATCATTGCATTAAGGTGCACTGGCTTAGTTGGGGGAAGGAACAGAAAGGATTCCTTCTTTTAATAAGAAATATCTTAAGGTCTGCCTGGTTAACCTAATGGATGAGATCATTAATTGCAAAGTAAGCATTGCTAATCCTGACCCCTCCACCACCACACACATCCATGTTATGCATTAGGCCTTTATTAACAAACATCCACGCATGGCCTACTGAGGAGTACTTAGTCGCCAAAAAGATGGATATGACTTTCTACATTGTTTTACAAATTTTGAGCAACTTCTCTAAAATTTAAGTTTCTTCTGCTTTTTAAATTTTTCTAGCAGTTTCCATCATTCCATCACTAAAAGCGTGCTGAAGCAAGCAAACAGCTCTCTCCAGGGCTGATGTCAGCACTGCTGACTGTTGGAGCTGTGGAAGCAGTATATGTAGACATCAAGTTGCTGCAAGCAGCAGCCCATGTTACCTGGAGATCAAGAATCTGCAGCCAAATTCCAGCTTCCCAACCGGTATCATGAATCTGCATGTAACCTACTAAGCCACACCACAGAAGAATGCACAATCATTCATTTTCAGTTCAAAGGCCAATATCCCAGGACTCTCAACTTCACCAGAACTGCATTATTTTTAAAAACTGCAAATTTTCCCAACTATCGACTCAAATGTAATAATTCTATGCCCTATAAAGTTAGGGAGAATATTTTTAACCTTTTTTCCCTACATTTTTTATTTATGTAAAGCAATCACAATTGCTCCTCACTCTTGCAAGTTGATTCCCCGCACTTCCTGGTTGATAAACTTTATTAATGGGAAGCATGTGGTCCTGTGATATCACAACGTGTTGCAAATGATCATTGTTGACAGTTTTTGCGCTTAAGGATTAGATCTGATGCAGTAATGCATACTAGTGTAATTTATCCTTAGCTCATTTCCTTGGACCTATTTCAATTTAGGGTGAGCATCTCTTGCTTATAGCTCTAAATACTGTAGGCGAGCAACTGGCAAATCAATAAAACTGCTAAATGCATAATAATACTGTGTAATTACATACAGGATGTTTTGCATAATTAACTACCTGAGGTGTTCCTTGATATAATGGATACTGATCTAGTATAAAGTAACCTATAAGCCTATAAAATACATACTGTTTATACAAACTGAGATTATGCTTAAAACTCTCGTTCTAATAATCTAAACCAGGCTTTGGCACTATATGCGCAAGAGCTTTCTTTTCCTGCCAAGTTCAAATCAATTCTTATGGCATTACTTTATAACTAACGTGATATTTCACTGATGATTACTATTACCCTGATTACTTTGAAGTAATGTAATAATAGCAAAAATACACTTAGATTAAACAAACTACTGCTATTTAATCAATATTATTGAGATAAACCAAGTGTTTTAACAAGTCTGTATATATGCGCTAATGCAGCTTTAATTAAATGTATCCTTAGACATGCACAGTCTCTCTAGCATACTGAGCCCACAGATCGTAAAGACCATGACATGAATCCTAAAATTACTTGTAAGGTTTAAATGTGCAGCAGTTGCAGGCAGCAAAATTTAAATTTTATCACACCACACAAGCACTGTTCTGTGCACCAGGCACTCTCTTGGGAACAAAAAGTTCAGAGGGAAGAAAAATAAATGACCTTGTACCTTTGAGCCAACACACCAGGTGTCTGGATAAGAAGCAGGTCAACTTACACTGGAGATACTGGGCAACAGTGTATGTCACTATGACACACAGGAAGCCTCTAACATGTAAGCAAAAAACTGCAGCTATATGTCACAAACTGAAGTCTAATATTGTATATGCGCCTGTAACATTTATTCATCTGTTGAGATTTACTATGCTACTAACAGACCTCCTCTGTACTAAGCTTTCGGCAGAAAAGAAAGTCGCCCACTTCTACAAATCTTAAGTCTTTCAAATAGAAATATGGATCAATAAAGTTTTCTTGTGTTCAGACAATTCAGTTTTCAAGCACTCAAAGGAAGGAACACACTGAAGAGAAACCAACATGAGAAGCGGATGACAGCTAAATGAAAATCCTTCCAGGGCGTCTGAAATTCATATCCATAAGGGAACGCATGCGTGTGTACTGATGTACACAAATGTATGAAGGTTCCGACACAGATCAACAATAGCGAACAAGCAAAAAGTTAAGGTTGATTCTCAGTTCTTAATTTTCTCCTTCCTCCTTTGTTCCTATAAAATAGGAATATGGTTGTTATTTACAGCCACAACTGTGATATTATTCAAATGCTGGTTTTTACATTTAACTTCCCTGTTTGTTTGCTGGTTTTAAATCCCATATCTTGTTATTTATAATTGCATTAGCTGAGGCCTATAGGCACTACTGTAAGCTGGGGCCCTGTTGTGCCAGGAGTTGTACAAATTAATATTAAGAGATTGTCTATGCTGCAAAGAGGTATAGTGGGAAGGCTGGAACATGACTACTAGAATGGTAGCCAAGAATCATTCTGTGAGAGTAAGTATAAAGACTGGGAACAACAACACGTTTATTAAATTTTATTGTCAAATTATGAGCAAACTATTTTATTTAATGTCACACATTAGGACAGAGTGAAACACCAGCTGGTTAAAAATCCAGCTGGTTTTCTGTGATCTAAATATCTGAGATTATTCTCTATTGATATCAGGCGGAGTTCACCTGATGTTTCCAGCCTCAGGAGAAGTTAAAGTGACAAGGCATCTCCTAACTATTAATTCTGGGAATTCTTTTTAATTAAAAGAAATCAATTGAAATAGTAAAAGAAAATCAACACTGCATTCGTCTAGTTCAAGAAAAGAACCTCCACAAACTACAAAAATAACCAAAGATTTATTCTTGAACGTAACAGGCTTTCCAAAGAAGGATTATTTTGAAATGATTTAGCATCAAAAGCAGTTACTTGTACCAGTCAGAAAGCCAGTACTACAGATCACAGGGACCTAGTTGTCATTTGTCACTGGGGGGGGGGGGGGGGAGGAAGGGGGAAGATGAGAAGAAAATGGCCATAAGTCTCAAGACAGACAAAGTTTGTGTCATCATAGCTTCCACAATTTGTCTCAATGATTTTCTGCTGACTCTCTGAGAGGGAGAGGGAGAGAGAGAGAGAGTGTGTATGTATGTGCGCGCGCTCAAATGTACATCCGGGCCTATCTCATTACCCAATTCCCTCAGTGATTTTCTATAGATTAATTATAATTCGTTCACCCAAATCAGTGTGCTATTGAAGAACAATTAGAAAGAGCATGATAGGAATGATATCAGATCCTGAGTTCCTTAAAGAGTTAGAATGAAAAGTTATGAAGTAAATGACCCAGTTGGTCCCAGTACCTGCCCACCTCCTCTCCCTACATGCACACACACCACAGTGTGTATGTGTGTAAAATACTTGGTGAGTTGGAAAATGACGTTTTCCTGCAATCAGTGTTTAAGTGAATGTTTGTCCCTGTGTGTTACACCATGCTGGCAGCTAGCAGCAGGGAGTCGCTGAGTTGTTACTACATTTGATTTGACTGCCAGTAGGAAGCTTTATTTCTACCAACTGTTAGTTGCCAGCTCTGAGAATCTTCTCTTCAATTCCTGACAGAAATTGCCCCTCTCCCCCATTTTCTTTTCTTGTCCCCTTTTTCACTTTGGAGACCTTTGGCATACGGTGAGGAATCTCCAAGTCACGAAGCATAGAGTCTGTTTGTTCATTTTCAAATTTGCCACCCTAACTGCAAAAAGTGAATTATATTCAGCACCCAGAGGCCTGAATTTGAAATCTGGACCCTAGAATATGGGACAAGTTTACATAAACAAACAGCAGCTCTGGAATTTTATCCTGATGTTTTCTGAAAAATGTGGTATCAGAGGCTGCAGAAATAGCTATAGGCAGATAAAAGCCCCCCCAGCCACATCAACGGATGGGGGAACTTGATGGGGCCAGCAGTGAAAGGGGAACAGTCCCAGTAGCAAGGGAGGGAAACTTTATCCAAGGGATAGTAGGTATCTCCTTCCTTGGGACTCTGGTACCCATTGGCCAGCTGTTGGAGAGGGGTGCTAATGGGCCAGGATTTCCCAGCGCCCAGTATTTAGCCCAGCACAACAGCCATATGGATCCTCTTTTGGCTCCATTCCACCAGCACCACCCTATCCAATCAAACTAGCAATGTGAACCCAGACTGACAGATGCGGCGGGTCTAGTGGTTCGCTTGTTTAGGTGGTCTGGAAGGATTTTTTTCTCCATGGGCCCATTGGCAGAGGAACAGGGAGTTTTTTGCCTGCCTTGCACCACCTTCAAGTTTCGGTGGGTTAAGTAGGAATGCACTTAGTACCTAACTGAGATATTGGGGTGTGCTATTGTTTATTCATTGCCACTTGCACCCAGTTCCCAGTGTGGTTAAGAGAATAAAACGAACTGTTCCCAGCAGTAAAAGACCTGGGATTTTAGTGATGGGCCTTCGGCTTCTGTGATGGGGTGAGACCTTGTGGTCTTAACGGGTTGAGATCCCCACCCTGCTATACCCTCTGTCCCCCTCATGGTGGGGAGGGTTCTAGGACTCAAAGAAAGAGGAGTCCTGGGGGGTAGGCTGAGGAGAGCCTACCTTGTGTTACGGGTTATATAGTAAGCAGCCCTGTAACCCCTGCACTGAAACCAATTAAATGCCTGGAGAGTATGGGTGATGGGTGGGTCATGCCCCTCCACTAGTTTAATATCAGTTGCAACCTGCGCTTAATTCCATGAATGTGTCTGTCCTCATTTTGCCACTGTGTCCACATCAATTTGCGTGGCTTTCACTTACAAGAAAAGCATTTGTTATCTAGCTCTCCATGTGCTTCTTGGATCTAGTTTAATAAACAAACCAAAAAAATCCTGAACACGAGAGTGTTTCCAGAAAGGCTTCTCCCCACTGTCAAAAAAGATGCAATAACTTCAACAATTGTTTGCATTGCTTTTTCCCTACACAATAATGATTTTGATAATTATGATTTAATTATAATGGATCTGACAACAATTTCTAACAATGCATCTTTACAAAAATTAAAGCAATATGAATGAGAGTGGGGTGGGGGGAGGGAAAAAAACAGTGAGACAGTCTGAGAACTCAGGCTGAATGGAAAAGTAATTAACTCTAAAGAGCTAAAACTGTAATTACAGAAAATTTCATTAAAGGGAGGCAGGTGATTCCATTTTCCTAAATATGACAAGGTGCTGTATAAAAATAAAATAGAAGCTGGTTTCGGTGAGTGGAGCAGGAAAGCCATGTCTTTAACCAGATCAAATTCTCGAAATTGGCTGTCAAGACGGGATTGTTGTGATTTATACCCGTCTATCAAGTGCATGAAAAAGAGACAGAGAGAAAAAGAGGCAAGCTGCTGTCGCTTCCATTCGCAAAGCACCTTTAATTTCCACAGCACCATCTGTTACCAAATCTAATTCACATTCCCCCCTAATCTGGTTTAGTTCTGTAATAGTAATTCTTCCACTACCCTTATGAACATGGCTCTCAATGAAAAGCTTTGGTTCTGGGTTGGTAAGAAATTGAATATTATACAGTTAAGGTTCTGGTGACTTAACTGAAGCATGCTCTCCATTAAAATGCACTTCTGGTAAAGGGATTTGTTTCCAGCCAATGCGGAGATATAGAATAGCTCACATTTGAGGGTTCGGGGGGAGGGGGGAGGGAGGGAAGAAAGGAAAAAAAACACCCTGATGATAGGAAAGCAGGCTGGGGACATGAAAGCAAAGGTTGTCATGAAATACAATTGTTGTCAAGTTTAGTCACTTTCAGTACTGGCTATAAAATCACTTTGTCATGGTCTCATACAGAAAGCCTGAAATTGTATTTTTTTTTTTTTTTTAGGAAACTGAGTAGAGTGAGGTATAATATTTTAGAAGGGGAAAATACTTCTTTCAAATTATAAGATGCAAATACACCCAAGATACCAAACAAAAGCTGAAAGGTGGTTAAAACTGTTACTGGGGCAAATTCTCCCAAATGCATACATTTCTGATACTCTCTAGTTGTGCCCTGTCATATTGGGGCAGCATAAATCCAACTCTTTTATGGGAATTTTGCCTCCATAAGAACTACAGGAGTGGGCCTTCATTGCAGTTATGAAGGTTCAGAAATTGAGTCACCTCTAGCCCTCATAGCTCACAGACAGTCTTATATGAATTAATGGCTTACAGGGCTTGGATTTCCCCCTGCGCTCCCATGGATATCAATGAGGATAAAATCCTTGTCCTATTGAGATCAACGGGAATTTTTCCATTGACTTCAATGGGGCCCGGATTCCACCCAGAGATTTTCCTCATTTATTTCAATGGGAGATTGAGGCTCTGTGTCTTGAACTCATAGGAATAGGGCACTTGTCACTTTTAAACATAGGGTTTGAAAAAGGGGGGCTTATTTTCATGCCACTCATAGTAAGGAGTTATAGAATAAATAAAATATCTTTCCCCTCAATGTTGAAACGTATATATTTCAGTTGACAAAAAGTAATCTTATTTCTTTGTCTGCCGACTTCCCAAAAATAAAGCCTGTGGCACAAACAGCTTTAGCCAACACACAGAGTAATGTGTGAGCAATGTGTAGCTGTGAATAGCCCAAGGTTTTTTGTATTTTTTAAAAAGGATTTGCAATAAAAAGAGAAGAGGGAGGCAATACAAAAAAATACATATAAATAGAAAGGGAATATGTTGCAACATGTAGATTGAAGATGAATTATGCACTATATGAAACCTGAATGTATAAAAGAATTCCTAACAGAAGGAAAGACCACAAATGTACAGCTACACTGGAACATCTGTGAAAGGAGATGCACATTATAAAACAAGTAAATGAAATCTGAAGAGGTCTCCTCTGATTTTACTGCTGGACTCTTACGTGATTAAAAGTAAAATATATGGAGCATTAAAATAAACGTTTTTTCCCCCTTAATAGAAAAAGTGAACAAAATCAGCATGGAGTTTGTTTCAAGCAGGACAAAACTTTTGCCACCAGTCATGGACCAAAAGCTTGGATGTACAGGGGTTGATTCCTAACTGTTGTAAATTGTCCTAGCTCCGTTGGCTTAAATGGAGCTAGGACGTTTTACACCCGCTGAGGAACTACCTAACCCAGCAAGTGAATTCAATGGGACTAAGGCCTTGATATTGCAAGGCTCAATGTGCTGGCAGACTACTGCAACTGTGCCGGGCCCCACCCAATTCAAAGGGACTCAGTGTGGGTGCAATAGTCCACCCACATCTGGTGCGCATAAATGGTTGCAGAATCAGAGCCTTAGTCGTTAACATAGAACAAAACGCCTACGCTGTAAGGTCCTAACATTTGCAAATCGCTAATGAAACCTGTAAGAAAAGTGGCCTCACTGCTTGTTTACCTATTTTGATCCCGGTACATTCTGAAAATTAAGGGGGCAAAAAAAGACTTGTATATGATCTTGAAGACTATATCCTCACACATTAAGATACATTGTATAATGTATATCAGATAGAAATGATGGAAGAAAAATCTATCTATCCTAGCTTTTATTTTAATAAGCATGATTATAATTCCTAAAACAAATAAAAATCCCCCCCCCCCCCCCAATCTTTGGCTTTTCACAGTTACACATTGTTCACATACTACTATGTGTAATTCAAAGCTATTTATGCCATTGGGTTTATATGCTGGAGTTTTGCCTCTGGATATTAGCAGCAAAGGTCAGGAAGGAACTGGCATAAATGGATTTCACTTCTACACAGTCTGCGTGAATATAGCAAGCGAGTTTACAGGATAAGCTTCTTTATGAATTACTGATATGGCTTTTAGTGTTTTTAAAAAAGGAAGGAAATTTGGTACCTTTGGAAAATATTTATCCAAGGAAGTGAAGCATCTTGCTATTCTATTTATTGCCTTCAGGGCAGGATTACTGTTGATGCTAAATACTTGCAATTTTAACATGACCACATAGGTACATTGTTAATTACGGTAATATGTGCCTGAATCTGCTTAATTATCACTCAGGCAAGATCTTGACTGAGTTCAACTGGAGAACTTGCCTGAGAAAAGGATGCAAGATTAGGCTGGCAACATTTATCTTATACTGTAAACCATATATTCCAGTTAAAAAAATATGGAGATATACCTATCTCATAGAACTGGAAGGGACCTTGAAAGGTCATTGGGGCCAGCCTCCTGCCTTCACTAGGAGGAACAAGTACTGATTTTTGCCCCAAGTGGCCCCCTCAAGGATTGAACTCACAACCCTGGGTTTAGCAGGCCAATACTCAAACCACTGAGCTCTCCCTCCCCCCCTTGTATTTTTGTAACATTATTTCAATCGTATAAGGTCTATATATATAAATGCATGTCTTTTATACCCCAAACTTCCACTGAAGCCAACTGGGATTCAATTGCAGTTTTGATATGTTAGACATACACAACTGGTATCTTTAAGAAAAAAAAAGTGTGCATCATGGAGCAGGCTTGCAGGAGCAGGCCTTATGTTTTATGGTACATGGTACATCTAGCGACCACCAATCCACATTTCACTCAGAGTCGGGACAGAATATACATCATTAAGTCAAATATGCCCCATCTAAGGTTGCCATCCCTACAGGATTGTCCTGGAGTCTCCAGGAATTAAAAATTAATTTTTAATGAAAGATTATGTCACGTGATGAAATCTCCAGGAATTCGTCCAATCAAAGTTGGAAGCTGAGATAGTAAAACCAGGTAACTCAGAACATTGCCTGTCCATTCACGGAACCTAACTTACCTGCGGGTGGTGTGTTGAGGTCAGCGTGAGCACATAAATAAGGTCACCCTCTTATTTCCCTGTATCAAACATGCTGTCAAATTTAAACTGGGATATCTACTGGAATATCTGTCACAGGAAAACAAATAACGATAGTCAAATGATGATGTGTGATTGGCTGATTGTACATTATACAGGGATTGTTATCATATGGGTTTTATTAAATATGAGAGCACACAATTTATGTTATGGGTGATAAGGCCAAGAATGCTGTAAAAGTGAAAAAATATGGCAACAGTATGCAGTACATCACCAGTGGGATAATTATTTATATAAAAATTGGCATTCTTAGACTTCCAACACATAGTGGATGAAATTTATATATTCAAAGGAGACATAATAATAACCTGTCGGCTGGTGGTGATGGATATGTTTTTAATCCAAATGACCACAATCTTCAGTCTACCTGTCATAAAGGGACAGGAAAAATTGGAATTTTGCTTTCATAATTCTTTAAGTTGAAAGAGAAAAACCCGGAAGCATGATAAGTGGCTCATTCCAGTGGACAGATGGACAGGCGGTAGTAAAATAAGTATGAATAAAAGGCATTGTTCCTTCACTAATGCTATTTTCACTAGTTACACTCTGAAACTCAGTGACAGGTATTGTATTCTTTGCCTTTCACTTTTTACAGAGTGCCTCTACATGATCAAACTTCTCCACTCCCTTACATTAAGCAATTGCTGTAAAAGAATAATAAGAGTGTTATACTATTTGGATGCTGACTGAAAGTGATCCTGCAAAAACAGGCAGGGAAGAACTGCTTCAGGTGCCTCTTACTGACTAGAAGCACATGCCTGCTATGGTCTCCTTTGAGGTTTCTATTTCTAACTTCTGTGTTACTAGAAAGGGGAGTATGACCTGTGTAATTTATATACATTAACTGAATCAATCAGCCCAGGCAGAAATTTGATAAATGTATCAGTTGCCTCTGATCCAGGGAGAGAGTAAGGGCATCTATACATCTATAAGAGCCTCTACCCCTCTTCTCTTCCCCCCCCTTCAGCACAGACCCTCCCCGGCTTGCTTTCTTCAGAAAAAAAAAATGGTGAAGAAATTTAACAAAGTTAAAATTAACTGGTGAAAATGCAGGCAGACTGCTCAGTTATTTCATTTTAAAAGATCTTCATTTTCCCATCTGTGTTATGGCAATTTTATTACACATTCGGCAAATTTACAGTAACAAGACGTTCCCCTGACAAATTAATCACTTTCCAAGCATTTTATCATATAAATAAAATATCACCTCAAGAGGGAAAATCAGCTCAATCAGTTGATTTAACCCATCTTTCAGGGAACTCGCCTGAAACAGATTGAGCACATTTTTGCTGAACAGGGACCGCACTCACATCCTCCTGGAATCGAAGCTCATATGGTGCGGTTTTTCAGAGGAAAATCTTTAAGGCTTGCTGAAAGCACGCAGGATTCTCAGTGCATTGCAAGAGCTGTGCTCTTGCTGGTGACAAGCTACTCCACTGGCAAGAAAAGACAGGTGGAGAGTGCTTCATTTAGAGCCTGATATCTCACTGTACCTATGTTTCCCCTCGGTACACTGTGATCTCTTCATTTCTGCAACAGTTCTCTGGTGGCTTGCAAAAGTAATAATATAATAATCAAATAATACATTTTATTTTTATGATGTATCTGCTGTAGTGTTCTAGGCACCTCACAATAAAACAACACAGCTAAATCTCCAGTGGCACTCAGAGCTAGTCAAAACCACTTCATTTCCTTAACTTTTCCCCATACTCTTCGCTAATTTTGGAAAACGAATTCAGCAATTATGAAAAGTAAGAGATTGGCAGCATTAGAGATGCAATATGTGGATGGCAGAGAAGTGGGTTCGACTCTCGCCTTCCCAAACTAATCCTTAATATGACTCATTTCTGCTGTGGAAAGAATTTGTAATTTGAGGCAATACGATAATTTAGCCGCTCTAAGAAACGAACTTCAGTCTTTCTTGCTCTTTCCCGCCCCACTTCAAACAAATGCTGCTTCTTCCCCTGCCCCCCTTCATACAAATGCTGCTAAAAACCAAGAAGAAAGCTAGAAGGCCACAATTTACATCCCTGGTGAACCTATCCTTACTTTTGCCAAATGGGGTTGGTGTGTGCACTATTTCTAAAAATAGAACAATTGCTACTATTAGAATCCTTGTAATCTTATCTTAATATATGCATGATGACACAGTGCTGCATTGTAGTCTACACACTTTAAAGAAATATGAAAGTAGAGCACACTTTTGCCAGAAGTGGTGTCTGACAACAAACAAATACATAACTCTTGTGCTACGACGAAGCTGTTCAGCGAAACAATCATAATCTTCTTCTCAACAAAATATCTTTAGGCATCAAGCAAAAGAGAATCCAACCCAGAATTCTGAACTACCTCCTTCCCCTCACTTCCCTCCCCAAAGAAATACTAACCTTACCCCCCCCAAATATTAATAAATGAAAAATTCATGCAGTTTACACCACCACCATTCCCCCATGCTGCAGATGGGATAATGGAGTGTTTTATGTGTTGCTATTAAGTAGCAACATGGATGCTCTATTTGCTACTTAGCTGATATAATTAATAATGGCATAAATAGTCATATTAATGCTATCAGGCATCAGTATTAAAAGCTGCAAGCGCTATATAAATCTAACTAGCTAGACTGGACTGTCAGCTATAAATTGTGGTTAGATGAACCACTAAATAAAAATTTACATTATAACTAAAATGTTTCATAGGTTGTAAATAGTCTTTACCTGTTAAAACTTTCTTTTATTTTTTATTTTGTTTTACAGAGGCTAGGATTTTTAGGCCATAAAGAACAAAGAACTGAGAGCAATTTCTGAGTTCAGTTACACCGCCACAGAGTTTCTCTGGTCTTAGGCCAGTGTAACTTAGGTCAGAATTCAAAATAAGTTTCAAAATAAGTGAGATGACTATTAGTAAATGAATCTGATCTTTCACTTCTTACTCAGGCAAAACCCCTGAATAAGGGGTGCTGGATCAGGCTGTTAGGTTGCCTGTGAGTTTTTTTCACATTGCCGAATGATGCTTTCATCCAAATACCAAAAAAATATTTTTCCACTAAGACAATAAAGCTTCAAACACTGACCTTTTAAGAACTAAGTCCTGGATCCTGCAAAAACATACTCAAGAAGTAATTATGGGGCTACTCACACAAAGTTACTCATGTATACAGGTGTTTGCAATGTTTTACGTAAGGAGCACTCTATACCTTCAAATATCACACACAAAAAAGCAGCAACCTAAATAAATACCAAGGACTATTTCCATCTACCCTTGTTATGTGATAAAAAAACAAAACAAACAGTAAACTAAGGAGGAAAAAAGAAAAATGCAAAAATAGTCCCACCGCATTTCACAATTCCTATGATGTGCCAAGCATTTTCAATTCCCAGTGAAATAACTGGAAAAATGGGAAGTGTGCAATTTTAGACAGAAAGCCCTACATAACTTTCTGGATTTGGCTCTCTGAATAAAGACTTGTAGGCTCAGCCATCAATATTTTATAAAGACTTAAGTCACTATGAGTTGAAGTTGAAACAAAAAATATGCATGTAAAGTCATTCACAGTATCTGGGGCCCAATCCTGCAGGATGAAAAGCAACTCCTGGGAATGACTGAGCACTTATGTGTTCCTCAAGGGATTGGGGCTCCTAGTCCTTAATCCAAACTCCCACTGACACCAAAGGGGAAATTCGGATTGGTTCAGGACTTGGGCCTGTATAAAAGAGGCAAGGTGTCTTAGTGATGCTCCCCTTGTACAGTCTGCTGGTAAACTTCTAGAATCATCACAATATTGCACAGACAGATGTCCTCCTCTGGGTTTTTGAGACAGGTGAAAACCCTAAAATTATCCATGTCAGTCTCTAAATTGAAAATGAAGCACCTCTTTTGAAAATATGTCCTTGCAGTAGCAACTGCCCACTACATATGTACTGCTCAGTACCTTCACCAACACAATGGTTTCTTCTGCTTACTGTCAAACACATATTGTACATCTATTCAGCATTAAGCAATAGAGCCAATTTACAGGGATCACAACCATTCAAAAGCAAGAAAAACGCTATATGGGAAGTTAACTAAATAACTTTCTAACCTGCACCCATAGGCTATACAAATCTTCATTTAGCAATAATTTTGTTGATCATGTTGTAGACAGAAGATATATATTCAGAATGTACAACTTAGGTTCTTTAACATGCTCAAGTATCTCAACTTTTGTATGTTCAAACCGTTTTTTATTTGCCTACTGTGGAAGATGCAGCCCCTTTTAATTTGAAAGAAGACAAAGTGGATTATTGGTTAGCTCCACGTGCCAGTAGGGTGATCCATTACCATGGATATTCTACTGCAAGTACATGATGTTGCCTTAATAGTTGCTGGAGCCTTATTGGCTTAAAAAAACGTAAAAAGGGTTTTGCATGTGAATTGAACTTAATAGGTTTGACATGGACTAACCTTAAAGAATCCAATCCACTCAAATCCCTTTGATGGCTGCAGCTGAATTTTGTGCAAATCTTACAGAAGTAGTCAGGCTGTTGGGATTTCAAGATGCTATGTCCCTTTCTTGCACAGATCTAAAACCAGGAAAAACAATAACACCGAACCCTGCCACCTTTTCAAGGATTCATCTTATTAGGTTCCTGCCTTTATTGCCTGGCTCAGGAAAAGCTCAGATATTTAAAAATAGAATGGAAGAGAGACTTGTGAAACTGAAAAATACTTCCCTTTCAGCCTAATATGAAATAAAATATCATTTTCTATTTTATAAAATGCAGTATTGACATAAACTAAAGAGTTTCATATATATCAAAAAATAACATGGAAGGATTATTTTTAAAAAGCTTCAGAAATATAGCTAATGTGCTAGGTATTCAGATTGCATTCTTGCATTTAAATTTAAACCTGATTGCTATTTATCTTTTCTAGAAATAATTTATTTTTAGATGCGAATAATAATGATGACCTTATCTACTGCAATTCAACCCTTCTGTTGCTTGATTTTTAAAATTAACCTAAGCAGGCCTTAAATCTACCTGTTTGTTTTGGAAGGCTACTGTATTAATGCATGACTATTTACTCATCGCCATTTTAAATATCTATGAGATACAGGTGTTTTGTATGAATATGTACATACGTATGTGTGTATACATACGCACATACATATATACATATTTTGTGTTTGTGTGTGCATGTGTGTGTACGACATTTCTGGTTTTAAAATTATTCAATTGCTGATGTGTTTTATTCAATAGCAATTAAATCCAAAGAGGAAAAAAAAAAAACTTTTCTAACTGCATTTTTTCCTAGACGAAAATGTAGATGACTATAAATGTAACTAACTACAACCAAATCAAAACCACACACAGTGTATAACGCATCAAATATGTAAAGCAGTTATAAAATCTTGGTTAACAAAGGGCACAAAAAGCTCTTAAAAGGAAATATTTTATTTCTGCTAAATTAATAGCTAAAAGCATTACATTTCATCAGTTTCACTTAGGTTAAAAGTCCCAAAAGAGTCTCCTCCTGAAACTGGCTATATTTTATGTGCAAACCAGGCTGAGAGCTATCTAAATCTAGATAAAATTCATTGGCTTGTAATCTTCACAATGATCTATACATCTAAATCTATATGCAAATCAAATGCTCTCATGCATTAACACATTCCAAAGCATCTAGGAGTAAGAGAGCTCTCTCTCTTTTTTCCATTCCCCCCTTTTCTCTCCTCTTCTCCCCCTCTTTTTATTTACACTAGCTACCTAAATAATTCACACTGCCTTCTTTTCAGCCTAAATGTTCTGTTGAAGCCTGCAATGAGCTATTGCGGTAACCAGATGGACACATGAATGCAGCAGGTGGGACAGATGGCAGACTGCCCTGTCTGAGGCTGGCTGTCTCAGCTTGGAATGCTTTTTCCTTCCAGGTACATTATCATCAGTGTAGCAGAAAGCAGTAGGTGGGGGGGGGGAAACTTTATCTACACTACTATATATGAGTTAGTTAAATAAAGATTTCTCCTGTAGGAGATCTCCAGTCTCCTACAGTAGAAAAGTTTCACTATTTCCGTTTTTCCAGGAAATCACTGAGAAGTAAATGTAAAATGAAAGGAATACCTGATGTCTTATAAACAACTTGGAAAAGCAAAAGTGTATTCATTAAAACAGCTGATGCTTTTGAAGTTAAAGTAGTCAGTCAACCAAACAACCCATTGCATAGCTTTCTACTTTTAAATACCCTTTTGCACACAAGTGTTTTTTATTCTTTGGTTTAGAACAAAGATCTTCAGAGTAAACGGTCATGGTTTCCACACAAAACCTTATCACTCATTACATGTACACCCAAAACTCCCACTCTGCCTTCAATGTATATACAGGATCAGACCCCTAATTCTTTGCACTTATTTTGCTTCCAGTTTCAAGAGATGCGCAGAGGTAATAGTTTATTTCTGAAAACATTATGGCCTATGAAAGAAGTGTAATCAATAGGTGAAGCAGTAAACACAAAGTCTCTGTTTATCTGGAAATGAACATTTTAATATGCTTTTTCCACTGTGAAACTTCACTGCACAGTGCATTGGAAAGAGAGCAGCGAGGAAAAAACAGCACTATGCATTTTAATTGGGAATAAACCGTTTTTAAAAACCTCTGGAAATATTTCTGGCAGATTCTGTTTGGCACTAATACAGACATATCACAACATTAATCTCTCTATAAATTTCACTGGTGCCCCCAAAATTTTTACCGGTTAACAAATATTTATCTGACTATAAACTTTTCAAACCTGTAGATAACTGATTTAGTATGTTAAGCAAAAATTCATGTTTCCAGGAAAATTATATATATATATATATATATATATATATATACACACACACACACCACACATATATACACACACACACACATACACATATAAAAATTTTTTTGCCCGTGATAAAATGGTGTAAGTAGTTACTTGCCCGGGACCCTTGACGCAACTGTTTTTGTTTTGTTTTCATTATCCATACCTGTTCCTTACTGCATCCTTCCCCAGGCCTTCCACTCTGCCCATGATACCAGCCTTGACCACATGTCTGTTCCTCCCACGGACCTTTGCATACTTTCTCACACTACACTCCCTGTGCATCAAATGCACCTTCCTTGAACTGATCTAAGGAATCCACCCTGACCTCCTTCAAATCCCTTCTCATGGTGCACTTCTGCTGAACCACCAACAAGAAATTATCCCACATTTCATAGTTAGGCTGAGGGGCAACTGAAGTCAATATTTATTTACACAATGAAAAAGTGTACCTACACACAGATGCATACACTCACAGAAACCTATATATTCCCTATATATGAATTTTATATATTTCCCTTTGCTCCAGCTTTTGTATATGATTCATCTTTTTAGACAGTAAAGCTCTCGGAGTAGGAAAAGTGTACTACCTCTATATTCATGAAGCAATTAGCATCATAAATCCTATTCCTGATGGGGGCCTCTGGGCACCACCAAATAGAAATATTAAACAACAATAACATGGAAAATCTCTTATGTGGCTGAATTGCAATTGGGCTTAGCTAGTGTTTAAAAATATCAAAATAGTGTTTATGAGAAGATGTATATACTTGATGCGAAATCTAACAAAAACAAGGTGCATTCTTTTTCTAATATTGTTATCACAAAAGCTGGTAGTGGTATCATTTTAAGTGTCCAATTCTGCTCCAACTGAAAAAGGTGGCATAACTCACCATAGACTTCAGTGGAAACAGCTTCAGACCCTAAATTAAACTTATTTGGATAAGTTAGGAACTGTCCCAAAACCAAAACATGAACCAAACCTAAACCTCAATCTATTTTGAGTTTTGAAAAGATTCTTTTAAAGAAATATTTAATGTACCTTCTAGCGTCAGCTGGCACAGGAAGAAAATATTGAAATATCATCAAAAAGGCTATTCTTGGTATATTTCTAACCTGGCAGAAACCAGGAATTACTGAAAATCTCACAAGACAGCCTGTTGCCATGGGATTTCCTGGCTGATTTTGAGGCCAGAGAGGTTAAGCAGTTTGGATAAGCTTCAGATAAGTATCCAAACTTTTATATGCTTATGTGTACTGACTCGAGCCTCTGAACCTTTTAAGGTTCGGCCATCATTATACTAAGGAAAAAAGATGGAAGAATTCAGGGATTGTATAGGCATGCTGCCAGAGTTATCAAACAGAGTTGTGTGCCAGTGACTTATAGAAATGATAAAAATGATGAACTGAGGACTATACTCTTCAGAAAAGTATCAGGGGGTAGCCGTGTTAGTCTGTATCTACAAAAACAACAAGGAGTCTGGTGGCACCTTAAAAACTAACAGATTTATTTGGGCATAAGCTTTCGTGGGTAAAAACCTCACTTCTTCAGATGCAGTTATAGTAACCGATCTGTAACATAACAGGAAGATGGTAAAAATAGTGCACTTCAGAATCAATTTAAAAGTGGTATCACACAGGCCCTGACTTCATTAACTATTATTATGTAACCAACTTTCAATAACATTTATGTTCACTACTTTGAACACTCAGGAACATCCTGTTTAGAGACAATCACACTGTGCTACTGCCAGTTGATTGTATTGACCATTTTTTAATACCATAATTCTGGAACTAACCTGTAGTTTTTTTTGTTTTTTTTTTTTTAAACCTGCATTATAGTGGTGTGTTTGCCTTGCTAGAGATTGTTAGATCTGCTAGAAGTTGTGCTAGCCCACCGTTGGGAAAAAAAAACCCTTCCTATTTTCATGAAGTCATAACTAGGCTAGAAATGTTCCCTCTGGGATGAAAACTGTCATACAAGGTCACCACCAAAAGCTAATCTTTTCATCTAAGTGCAGAAAAAAAAGAAGAGTGGAAAAAATAGTTCAGGTTGCAGGACTGCAAGAATATCTAGACCCTTTCTGGTTATGGACACGTGCTGACACATATATTATTCAAAAATAATTCATTTTTAAACAATGGAGTTAAGAAACTTGCTGGTACATAATCTAATTTAGTTGTTTTGGGCACTTTAGGTGAAGAGTTTTTAAACTGACAAGGCAGTAAACTCTTGGCCCTCTTCTGCTCTCACAGAAACCTGTTCAGCTCCCATTGACTTCAAAGTTAATCTCAGTGCGTTAGAGCCCAATTTTGAACAACTACTTGTGGCTGAGCATATTGCTTACTGTCCTGAGAAGTCCCACTGACTTCAGAATAGTAAGCATTATGCCCTAGTAGCGTTTGCTGGACTGGGCCCTTAGCAGTATCCCCTTAAAGTAACAGGACTCTTCTTCAGTGAAGCATATGCTTATTGGGAACTTGCCTTCAATAGGAGCTCTGCATGTGCCTCTGAGGGGAGAATTTGACTCTCTGAAAAGCAGTGTGTGCAAATTATAGTGAAAATTCATGCATATCTAAATACACATATATACAGTAAAATATAGCATCTTTAAAAAGTGATTATTGGAGACAGATTTTTTTTTAAAAGCATAAATACATACATATTTAATTATGTCCCATCAAGAAAATAACTCATATTTTTTAAAGCTTCCTAAACCTATTCCCATGAAAGTGGTGTAGGAAAGAAGGCCTAAACTTCTAAACTCATTGTACTCAACCTAGAGACTATGGCCAAGTTGTCAAAAGTGCTCAGGGTCAGATTTTTATAATACCTCAGCAGCAAGCAGTCTGTATTGTTTCTCCACGGAGGGGTGAGTTGTTGGGAGCTGAATTCTTTTGAAAAATCCACTCACTTCATTCAAGTGTCTAAGTGAGAAGGGAGGATTTTTTTAAAATCTAGCTACATATTCTGGTGTCTAAATGGGAGCTGTTAGGTGCTGAGCTATGGCCAGAGTAATGAACATGTAAGAAACTCAGAGAAAGAGAGTAAGAAATTACACACAATATTTATAAAAATACAACTTCAAGTTAAATATGGGTTTTCCTAAAAGACCAAAATTGCTCAGGTCAGATAAAATACTAATTAACAGGGAGATGAGAGTGGCTCAGAAACAGTCAAATTACAAGGGACCAATTCTCCCCCTGCTTCCCCCTCTCCCTAAGATGCAACCTCTTCTCTTTAATGGAGCTGCATGGGTACAAGTGAAGGAAGAATTTGGTGCTCATATAGGGACTATAAACAATATATTTTGCAGTAGATCTGTGTTTGTGTCTCAACAATTTTTAAAACAATATATGTACCCAAGAAATGAACACCGGGAAATTAAGCCTCAAATCACACATTATATATATATGTACACTCTTAAAATTATGGCACAGACTGCCTTCCCCTGCATCAATAGCCAGAAAATTAAAAACTAAAGATGACATTGTCATCCTTAACATCAAGTATTTCTTATTTCCCCATTCCCCACCAACAGAAATTAAAGCCATAACTTTGAATTCCAACACAGTCTTAACCCATTTATGCAATTCAGTAAAAGAAAAAGAAAATAAAAGCTTCTTTAAATAAAATCAGAATTACACAATAATTCTTGTACTTACTTCTCTGCAGCTGATCCAGAGCCATTTACATAGCCTTTTGACCACTGTTTAGTAAACAGGGCGTGTACGGTGCTAGCATGCTTCTATCTTGCTTTCCTTGTAAAAGCAAGGCAGGGGTTCTGTTTTTAGTGCACACTTTGGTTCAGTGTTAATCCTGTTTTATGTTGTTCACACCTGCTGCTGACTAGCAGTCTGCTGATGGATTGTGGTTTGTGCTGCTTTCAGTGAATCCTCACTAACCCAGCTCTACAACAAAAAGCTGCTCTGCTAAACTGGAAACAAAGACCTGATTGCTCCTGAACACTTGAAAAAGGAAGAGCTGTAAAATATGCCTCATCTTCAATTACTTTTCCACTGTCAACTGTTTAGAAATAAACATGGAGTTTTATGTGAACATGTTTATCTTTAGTCCTACAACAAAAAGCTAAAACATATCCTCATGCCTAACCTCTCTAGAAGTTGTTCTACTCATAAAAATGTTAGCTGAAAATGCTGAGAACAAAACATTTTTAAACATTCTCTGTGCAACTCACCTATTCCTTTCGGTATTAAAATAAATAGATTTGTCTGAGCAGAAATGTCTACTATTATTAAAACATCCTCTGTAAACCTTTATATAAATGGAATTTTGCTGCTTCTGAGGAACTTTCTTCAGAGCATTTACAGAAAATGCAAAGGGCCTGATTCTGCGCTCACTTATACTGGTGTAAATAAAGAACAACTCAATACAAATCATATCTTTTATCACAGTGTAAAACCATCTTAAGTAAGATCAGAATCAGGCTAAAAGAGTCTACAATGCAAGTAGCCAGTGCACTTAGTTTTACATGGAGAAATTCGACAGGATTCTCTCTCTCTCTCTTCTGAATCCTGGAAGTTTCTGAGCACCTCCAGTGATGTACTGAAGGTGCTCAACTCCCATGCAGAAGGCACTTGGCATGCCTACTTGGAAATAAAGACCTACGACCAACATCTTCATACTTAGATGTGTAAAACTGGGCACATAAATCCATGTTCAAGTATCTATTAAAATTGGCCTGATTTTCAGAGGTGCTGAGACACCCTGGATTTCAGCAAAATCCATGGCAGCTGCAAGTACTCAGCATCTTTCAAAATCAGGCCAGTTTTACTGCGGTACCGGCATGTGTATTTAAGTGCCCAACTTTAGGCACTCGTGTTTAAAAAGGTTCGCCATAACACCCAATCTCCTCTCACTTGAATTAATGGCAAAAATCCCTATGACTTTAATGGTGCAGAGCTGGACTAATACCTTCATCTTTAATTTTATTATTACAGATAGATCATATTCTGGAGACAACAGAAGGACTCATTAATGAAAGGGGTCTGAAACTACGTAGTACTACTACTAGTGAGAGGGGTCAAGCTTCAGCCCCCTTCCTCCCACCGTAATAGATATCCAGTGCTTCTTAACTACTTCTTCTCCCAACTAGTCCTTCTCAAGTTTATTGCACTTAGCGTCACTGGGAACCAGGCCTTCGATGTTTGATTTTTCCTGTTGTGCCACCTTGTGTGTAACCTTTCTTCTATGGAGGAGAGAAGCCCAAGATGCTTCTTGTCTAAGAGCCAAGTTCCTACATCTCCTAAAACACCCATATAAATCTCTTTCATAAAGAAAGGAATGTGGGTTTGATGCCAATCCAGGCAGTTCTCTAGCCACTAAAATTTATTTTACATCTCATGAAGGAAAATTCACTTGAAGATTATGACATTCTTTAGCAGCTTTTATATGGTATAAGGAGTCTTCATGATATTCTAGCTATATTGTATGTCAGGATAATATGCATTAGACAGTTGTGTATTATATTCTGTAACTCTTTCCCCCGGGTTGTAATGGAAGGTTAGGAATTCATTAGCAAAAAAAAAAAAACCTAAACAAGCTTAATACTTTAACTGCTCTTGTAATTCAGATGCCAAAACTAAGGACAGGGGATCATTCTTACTTAGCCTTGACATTTCAGCCTCAGAGTTGTTCTGCCTTCTTCTTAGACTATCGAGGGCTGAGGAGGCTGGCATAATGCCACCACTGCTTTTAAGAAGATACAGAAAATGTGGTAGTGATCTTAGTATTTCCTGGCCACACTCACTCGCCTCCCTTCGGCAACTCTTTACTGGCACAAATGTCACATCCTGGAGACGAATTCTTGAGCTTCGGCTTGGCTTCTCCACAGATTTCATTCCTCTACAATGCCACCAAGTCATTCGTTTTTTGAGGTTCCCCCTCCCCAGTAATAGGGCCTGATCAAGCCTATTGAAGACAATGGGAATCTTTCCAATGACTTCAGTTAACATTGGATCAGGCCCAAACTGCTGAAAAATAAAGGGGAAGATTTTTTAGTGGACAAATGAGAGGTTAGAGTGTAGCTTCCCTTTTGTGCCTTTGAAGATCACTCTCAAAATATCAATATGATCCAAAGCCCTTGTTCTTTTGGTGAAATATTTGTATCTGCATTCTGCAACATTCTTGCTTAGCAATAACCCAGGGCTGCAACGACGGTGCACTTCAAATCCCCGTCATCTGTAAGTTTGGCCCCTTATCTCCTAAGAAATTTAATATCTACTAAAAAGATATAAAAAAGCCTCCAATAATACAGTACTTCAGAACCTGGCTTTTAATACGGCAAGATGCTTTTCGCAAGATTGTAAAGTTGCTTTGAATGATGGAATATTCCACTTCAACAGCAGCAATTTACCTATTGTATGGTATTAGCGGTTAACCTGTGTATTTTTGATTCAAAACTACACTATGTGCGGGGGAGGAGGGGGAGGAGAAGAGTAACCCTGCCAACCTCACTACCTCCTGCCTTCAAGCATTGCTTCCAAGTATGCCCTCTTCAGGAAAAAGTTAAGACTACTTTATTTTGATTATAGTGCTTTCCCCAGGCAGGATTTTTTATTTCAGTTGGAATCTTTAAACCCATTACATTTTCAGTGATGCATTTTTATATTTACAGTTGACATCTTCATAGAAGAATGAAACCTTTGAGCTACAGCTCTAAAGCATGAAGGTTGCCTGCAGTAAGTACTTAAATTATTTTACACCCAAATGGAGCCAGTTGTTTTTAGCTAAAATTTAATAAACCTTAAACCAATGACCTTTCTTTTACTGAAAGCTTAGACTTGTGAAAACGAACTTTCCAAAGAAACATATTTTGGCAAGCTAATACCAAACAAAGGGCTATTTAAAGCTGAATGCTTTGTCAATTTATCAGCTTGTGAACATTCTGTTCCTAAATTCCCCACTGCTGCTAAATGTATAGAACAGTGGTGCTTTGGTTAATCGAATACTATCGATCTGAGTGTGTCACAGTGATCTCATTGAGAGTAATCAATAATAATCCAAAATCAATCAATCTACTCGTGAACTATCATTTATCAAATCTGAATCCACCAAAATTATTTGCAGGCATGAAAAAGAGAAAAGAAGCTAGAAATAACAGTAATAGAATTAAAACAAAAATAGAAAACCCAGTGAGGATAATAATGAAAGATAAACTATCTGTTTGATCTTGTATTTAGCTGTGACACTCTAAGTACTTTTCCCAGCCTGAGGAAGAGTTCTGTGTAGCTTGAAACTTGTCTCTCTTACCAACAGAAGTTTGTTCAATAAAAGATATTACTTTGCCTGTCTTGTCTCTCTAATAATGTAAGCAAACATTCCCTCCATGCAGTGTCTGTAAGTTGATGATGACTCACACTTTTCCTTGCAAATATGCCAGATTTACCTAGAGTGAATTTTGAGATACATTTTCTCTCTTGGATGTGAAAATACACACCAAGAGAGAACATCGGTGGGTCACAGTAGTAAATGCTCAGGCATTATTTTATAAAAATAGTATTCTGACTGAATTTCAAATGTGTGTCACTGGTACTTTCAAAAAGAACAAGACAAATATATTGAAATACAAAGTAACTGCACCTTTAAGTTTAGCAGTTGCATTTAATAGGACGGGAAAGGATAAAAATCCCGAATTTCTCTACAGAATGCATGAAATAGCTGTACCCACTTATCAAAAGAGCTCTTATTGTTGCTGAGGCCTCCTTTCTCAACATATTCACCTGTAATTTTGTCAAGGTAATAAATCCTTCCATTCATTATAGCCCCTCAAATGGACACTCCTATTTAATTCAAATGGAAAAAGGCACAAAGTGTCTAAAACATTTACTTTTGCTAATGTAAAAGTGTTGGCATTTTACTTCATTCCCGATAAGCCGGTGCCAGTGGACGTGATTATTCTTTTCTTATTCAAAGCATATCAGCAGTTTGAAAGCACTCTCAATCTTATCAGGAGTATGAACAGCACAGTTACTGAAAACAGTTTGTACTGCTCCTCTCTCTTTCTGCCAGGCTATCAGATAAACCCAGCTAACTAACTGTATTTACACACAATCAAACATAAGCTGTGTCTTCGATGCACTGTAGCCTGATTCTAGAATGCCATAGGTTTTCTGCTTGACATTAGTGTAACAAAAATACCAGCAGTGAGTATCCCTGACTGACAACAATTTTAAAGAAAAGTATAAAAGCATACAGCTAAAATACAACATAAAAAGGATGAGGGGAAAATAGGAGAAGTTGAAAATGAATGCTTTTGAAGTAATAAACCAGTACAGAACATCTCCCGCTAAACACCACACGGACATTTAAGTCCAGCAGCTATTTGGGAAGCAGCATACAAGTGCTGAGACAAAAATGTATTTGAAAAATATTTTGGCTTACTAATTATTTATCCTTTTTATTTATTTATTTATTTCTAGTAGCTACCTATAATTGTAGAAAAAACTGCAATGATTTGTGAAGGGGCACTTAAGCACCTTTATCATCCCAGGCTGCAGACAAGATTGAAACCAAGACTGCCACTCATAATGATCCAGCCTTAGTTTTCCTCTTGAATTTGTTAAAATACTCCTAAAATGCAAACTGAAGATTTAAAAAAAAGTATCACAGAATATTGATATTTTTACTGGTAAATACACAGTAGATCTTTTATTATAATTTCTGTTTCAGAAAGGGAAATCCTTGTAAGAGTTTGTTTGATTGTAAGGCATAGGAAAAATGAACCTCACATTTTTACAGGGCAAAATTCTCCTCTCACGTACAGTACATCAGTGTAAATTAGAATAAGCCCACTGAGTTCAATGAAGAATTTGGCCCGAGTTACTTTTAAACTGATCCGTACCATGTAGCAATTGAAAAATGAAATGCAAAGGTGGATTTATGTAAGCCATATAAGTATATAGACAGAGAGTTCATGGAATTTTAGAAGACATTTTAAGTTTGTTTGAACAGTTGATTAATTACAAAATCCTCCCCTACGAAAGAATCGGCTGCTTAAGCTTTTGTCTATGAATGCACCGTCTTCCCACACCCACCCACTGACTTTTGCTGAATACCTCTGATAAAACAGAAAAGGGCAGGCACGTGCCACCACCTGAGCCCATCTTGTGCTTCTGTCTGGACTCCAGGAACTGAATGAGCCATCCCCTAGATTTGTAGGAGAACAATGAGATGAATTAAGCCAAGTGTGCAATGCTGTGTAATTCAGCCGATTGTTGCTTCTCCATCTGTGACACCATGGCCCCATGATTGATGGGACAGGTGTCATTCATACTAATGTAAACCACTGACAGTGGCAGCTCAGCTCTTTTAATATGACCCAGCACCAACTGTACACAAACAGCTCCTGATAGAAGAATGATGTGGTGCACATAAGCCTTTATTCAGTTATCAGGAATTCTGGCTTTACCCCTTTATTGCTCATGGGAACAGTTGGTTAAAGACATGGCATTTCATGCCACTTCAAAACATCTGATCTGTCCCACTAGGTTAACGGCTGCTATGAGAACATTGCCAGCAAATTCTTTCACTGCTGGAAAAATGAATATAATTTAGTAGTGGAAATCTTAGATTCATGGCCCACTAAACAACTATAGTGAAAAAAATCTTTTGCTATATAATTTTTTTTTGAGAATTTCACTAAAAATTGTTTTGATAGTGATTCCCATTGCTTGCTTTCAGAATTGTAACCAAAATGTCTTGTTTTTAAAATGGCATTTACTTTTTACTTGGCCACACTTTATTGTAGTAAAATGATCAAATTATTTCACTAAGCAATGTCCACCAGCATTCCAAAATTAATTCCTCTGACAATTATTTTAGCCATGACACTTGTCAGCCAACTGTACCATGAACTATTTAAGAAGGAAAACAGCAGCTTTAACATACAAGGACAATAACACTTATCCTCTCCAAAAAGACTGAACCCTACAGCCAAGTTGAGGAAGGAATTACCAAACGTGAACTGTGGGGGGGGGGGGGGGGAGCGGGAATTAAATGAAAGCAAATAACTATAAAGCATAATGGTTCAGTCCTTTCTGTTGCATTTTCAATATGTGGAGAATTATTATCAAAAACACACAGCTGACTAAACTGGGTGGCTCTGCTAGGTTAAGAAGTGTATGATTTCACTATTATATTAAGTATTGTTTTTCATTCAGTTTTCCAGTTTTACATATGCTTAAAAAGTTTCAGATGTGAGATACAAAAGTAGTTGTTTTCTCCAAGAACATTTCTGTAGACAAAACCAAAAGCCGGGCTGGTGGGGGACGCAGAAATCTGATGGATAAGGATGGATTTAATAAAACAAGCCACCTTCTCCTCCCCTCCCCACCCAACCCTTCATATGGGAAAGAATTTAACTAGTGCTTAGGGACAAGTCAGCATCTTCATTTCATATGGACTTACATATGAGTACATCTGCAAGATTTTAATGGGATAATGTATGATTTTAGGTTGTCAATTTCTGGCTTTTTTTTTTGGACGATGTTCGAAATAAGCATCAGCAAATCATCAATATCTTCTCATTCTAACTAGCTACATCCATCAATCTCTGATCACACCTATTAGGATCTCTTTGTAGCCCACAGTACATCTTGCGACAGCTTGACCAGTTGTTTAAGGAAAGAGTGTGTGTTGGAGCAAAGCTAAATCGACACATCTGTGATACTTCTGACACCCCTCAGCATGGCTAATATTAATTTGTTTTCTTTGGCTAGGTAAGTGCTGCCAAAACACATTATATATGGTATGCAGTTCCAATCAAAATGATGAAAAGGAGATGTGCGATTTTGTTTCACTGAAAGCAACATGAAAAGACAGAGAATAAGAGATACAAGGGATTATTACAAAGCAATAGTCTAGAGACTAAAAAGTATTCTGTTTTGAAGTTTGGCTTCAGAATACAACCCTTTATTCAACTACATCTATCCCACCTATAAAAAAACCTCTGCTGAGATTTCAGATTATTACTTGAAAAAATGAATAGTTTCAGTAAAATACATGACTACATGCATAAGTAAATGTGCACAGTTCTACACAGGATATTACAAACTGATTGATTAGATTGGGGGAAAGGAATTTCTGTTTAATAAACCCGGGCCAAACTAAGTTACTGCAGTATATTGATGAACCACTCCACAACTGCATGTGTAATGTCCTGTGTTACAGGGTGTGTCATGAGAAGATACGACGTACATTTTTAATAGTAACATTTTTTGTTTGTATATTTGTTTGATACAAATCAGATGGTCTGCATGCAAATTATTTTTGAAGGAAATTCTACATAAATGTTGCCCAAATCTAAAATCCTGTCATCTGTCTCAAGATCAGAAATCAAGCAGATTGTACATTTGTCACATATTGAGTAGAACAGCACCCACCCCCAACCAATTCTAAAAGTTTCATTAGTAAATGATCTGTACAGGACATCAGAGTTTTACATACCAACGATGTAGGAAAAAATTGAAACAAAAAATTCAATTATACTTCCATCTGAAAGGAAGTGCTCAAAAAATGCTGCACCAGATGATAAAGTTCAGCTTCATAATTCAGAAAGATACCGTAATTAAAAGAACTTATTTGGAAAATGCAACAGAAAGGACTGAACCATTATGTTTTATAGTTATTTGCTTTCATTTAATTCCCGCCCTGCCCCTCCTCCCCCCCTTGCAGTTCACTGTTTGGTAATTCCTGCGTTGGACTGTTGTGACAGTTCAGGTGTTGGTTTTGTTGTTTTAATCAACTGTTCAAACAAACTTAAAATGTCTTCTAAAATTCCATGAACTCTCTGTCTATATACTTATATGGCTTACATAAATCCACCTTTACATTTCATTTTTCAATTGCTACATGGTACCGATCAGTTTAAAAGTAACTCGGGCCAAATTCTCCATTTAACTCAGTGGGCTTACCCTAATTTACTCGATAGAGCAATGAGGAGGAAAGATACACTTGGTTGTTACAAAGGAAGCAAATACAGAATAATGTAATTATATTCCATGCATTACATAAACAAATAAGGCTAAGAGGTTTAAATCATTCAGAATGTTACAAAAATAGGAGTCGTTTTAAGGAGCACTTATCATCAAAAGGCAATGGTTTATAATATCTATTGCATCTGAATTATTCTGCAAAGTACTACAGAAACAGAGAAATGCTATCCCTGTAAGAAATAAAGGGAGAGCACACATGATCCCGCAAAAGCACAATTCAGTTTGAAAATATTTTTTTTTTTGCATTAATGTATCATTATACTTTTACTTTTTGCCAAGAGCAATTTAAAACATTTACCAAAGGATGTTTTTTTGATTTTTTTATTACTTTTTGGGGGATGAGATGGAGCTGAAATTGAAATTGAATCTAAATTGTATATAGGTTTCTAAAGGCATTGGACTTTACATTAAAAAGGATATGTACTTTTTTTCTATAAAACAAATTATATTTTAATAAAACAATACCATATGTCAGAGGAAGTGTGGTTTTATAATGAAATTTTTTGATAAAGGCCAAAAATTACAAGAATGCCCCTAAATATGATTACTTATATAAATTATTAGGAAGTTCAAATTATTTATATAAAAGGGTGGCATATTCTATGGAAACAATATGTATTGCAAAAATTAGAAATGTTGGAATCTATGAAGAATCTGACAAAATCAGAAGCAAGAACTTTAATATGTACATTATCATTTATTCAGCTAACTCCCTCTTCTAGGACAAGCAAAACCAATAGATGAAAGCAACAAATTCTTAAAAAGGTAACTACATGCAGAAAAGTTGAGAGAGATCTTTGCATGTGTTCTGTATATACACACTACATACAATGTATGACTGTAGCATGCACACATGTTTGACACAATCTGTTGTATGTAGACTGATAATTGATTTATACATATAAATAAATGTACAGATGTGTGTGATTACATTAGGCCTTGGCTACACTTACCGGCAAGTTCGACGGCTGGAAATCGAACTTCTGGGTTCGACTTATCGCGTCTAGTCTGGACGCGATAAGTCGAACCCGGAAGTGCTCGCCGTCGACTGCGGTACTCCAGCTCGCCGAGAGGAGTACCGCGGAGTCGACGGGGGAGCCTGCCTGCCGAGTGTGGACCAAGGTAAGTTTGAACTAATTCGAAATAAGGTACTTCGAACTTCAGCTACGTTATTCACGTAGCTGAAGTTGCGTACCTTAGTTCGAATTAGGGGGGGTAGTGTAGACCAAGCCTCAGTGATGTCGAAAAGCAAAAGAAGATGTACGAAATGTAAAAGAACATGTAATAAGTGGAATGTCAAGCTGCAGAGACGGTTGGTGTCATCCCTGCACTATCAAACATACACATGAGTATGATTGGAGACAGAGAGGCTAAATATTTCACTGTCAGAGCATGTCGAGAAGTGCAATTCATTTTTCTCTCATGTGCTTTAGGACAATGACAATTTAATACAAGACTAGTGGATGTAAAAGAGATAAAAACTGAACAAACTGGCCCAGCATAATCACAGATTTCCTCCAGAGAGCTCGCTAGCATGAGGCTCATATGCACTTGTAACATATCAACATTTTATTGTTTCTTTCCTCCATGAATTTGCTATGAGGCACGAATTCATAGCAAAGCTTATCTCATGACAGAGCTTACTTTCAACTTCAGTAGGGACATTGACCAAGAGCTCTTTCTAAATGTATTATCTCTATCTTAAGCATTGTAATGACTGATATAATATTAGCAAAACTTATTAATAATTGGGGCCATTTGTTTGAAGGGTGCTAATAAGTTCATTCTTACTTATACTTGCAATGGGGCAAAAACAGCACCCCAAATGTCAAGGGTCATTATCCTTTACAAATATTCAGTAAAATGACTATCATATTTAATCACCCTGTTGAAAAATAATTAGGATTTAATATCATATTTTCACTGTATAATCTGTGACATTGCTATACAATATTAGCATATATAGCTTTAAGAAATGTGGGCATACTATAGCTCTAGATACTCTCAGCAAAGTATGCTTCAAGTATTGTTAAATATAATCACAGACAAGTTACCTTCTGTATTTGATGAATAGCACCATGTATTTGAAATTAATTGCAAAAGTAGGGCTTGGCTAATGAGGCAGTCCTTATCTTTTCTCAGCAGTGCAAGCACAAGTATTTTTCTGCTGGCTCAATATTTTCTTTTAAATGCCCAAAGTGCTATTAGCTAAGTTGAAATCTGATTAAAACAACAAAACCAACACCTGAACTGTCACAACAGTCCAGCGCAGCTCCAGGAAGTAAAGGCTCAGACTAGTCCTATTCCTTGTTTTTTGCATGTGTTTTTGAAAATAATAATTAAAGAAATAATTCCTGTCGCTTCTCTCTATTGCTTCCATTCCCATTAGCATCTTTGAAAACAGTTTGCCAAGAGTGGAGGTATTCCTTAGTGTAGAATTATAGGTACAGTGCCTTCTATATGTCGAGACTTTAGTTAAATAAATCTATAAAAGGTCTTAAAACAGAGGACCTCTTCAAAAAAAGGACAGCATGCCATGGAAAAGGAAAAAAAAAAAACCAGTGGAGAAAATTATCAGCCATTCAAGAGAATTAATGGATATCCACAAGGGCTTTGCTAATAACATGGGTTAATTACCACTGCAACGCACCAGGCTCAGTAAATAAAAGAGCACAACCATAAACACATTAAAATGAGCAACCATCACTAAAAGAGAGGCCAGCCCCAGTAAATGGAAAGCTGTCAAAGAGCCATTTCAGAACAAGCCCTTTACACTTTCCGCAGGATTTGAAAACTTGCCAAAGAAGTCTATGAAAAACAAAAAACAAAACTTAAAAGCAAAAACAAAAAAGGAAACATGGAAGAAGGCCCATTTGCTGTCCAAGGGGAGAACACAAAAGGAATCTATTCATTCAGACACACTTTTGGGTTTACTTCATACCAGAAAGCTTGGTTCTACATTGTGTGCATGGTATGGCAGCTGAGACCCTATAGTTTTGGACTTGAACTCTAACTGCTTGCTTTATTTTTTAAAAAGGTTAAGATAACTAACGACTCTAATATGCGAGATTAAAAACCTCCACCTTGAGGAAAGTAACTGTAGAGTGAAGTCGGTTGTCATTTCCCACTAATTGATGAAGAAATGTTCTATAGTCCACCCTTCCCCCACCTTCACAAATTGCAGGTATTTCCAGATCAAATTCTTTGGAAATAAGAGCTATATCAAAAATTTTTGATAGGGGAAGAATGAAACTAAGACAAACTCTCTCTCAGATATATATTACACACACACACACACACACACACACACACACACACACTATATTATATAAGTAAACACACAAACCATTCCCAGATTGAAACATGATACAGTTTATAAAAATAATATGAAATATGTACACTGGCTATCATCATATTAAAATATTTTTTTTTACTGTGACTCCAGACTTAGACCCACTTTCATTATCTAAATTACACTTATCTTACTGCTCATAATCTGTGCATTTTATTTCTCATACTGTAGAATCAAATAAAAATCCATGCAACACTAACAGCCACATTTGTTAATTTTCAATTAAATTCTTTTGCATATTTTTGAATGGGGGAAGTAGAGAAGGGGTCGAGGGGTTCAAATTCATGAAACAGATAGAGTGAGCCACAAAGGGCAAATGTACAGTGCACAGAAGCTATCTGGAGTCACAAATCTATTCAGTTTTCTATGTTTGGCACTCAGAGATCATGTTTAAATGTACTAAACTAGTTCCTCCCCCTCCTCCCCTTCTTTGGAGTGTTTCAATTGCCTTTCCTTCTTCCAACAGCTGTGACAACTGTTAAAACAGTCAGTAAAATTAAGTCCGCTCTATAATCCTGTAGTCAATGTTACATTTTAATCAGAGGTTGTAGGAGATTTCATGTTATGAACACAATGATTCATTTAGAATGATTAAACTGACACATATGTCAAAATGAGCAGATATATTTATTGCATCTGTTAGGGTATTAACTATTATTATTATTATTATTACTGCTGAAAAGCAAAAACCAAGGTTGCAGATGGCTTTAAGTTATTGCATTCTTTAACATGCTCTGTCTTAAAATCAAAGCATACCTAGTGATAGTCAGACAGATGTCTGTGCACTCCCAAAATGTTTTGTCAATTTTTAGCATGGATCCTCCTCTACACAATAATTACTGTAGAAATTGTCCACTTGTAGAGATGTTTATTTCATCTGTATAGCTTTCTCTGTGGTTTCCTGTGCATGTGCACATGACAGTCAAAATACAACTACTATGAATATTGATAGTTCTGGGGTTTATTAATTGAGACAGAGACAGATGTGTTTCTGAGCATTAGATATTTCTGTCTGTCCACTCAACCACACACCCATCATACCCTACATCCGGAGAGTAAATTGGATTGTTTTAAGAAGACTTTTAGTTGAGCCAAAGGGGGGGGAAAAGAATTAGTTTAAATCTTGCAGCAGAGCCAAAAAGACATGTGCCCTGATTTCATTTAAATGCATCTACTTTAAGAGGCTTATCTAAACTAATCATTCAAATTAGCTGTAAGAAGGTAAATTCAGGAAAGCTCCTTTAAAAAAGAACCTCTTCCTATCTTTAATTTTTTTTTTAATTATTTTCTACAGAAAATTTAAAACATGAAGTGAAAGCTATGGCCATTGCATTCTTGCACTATACAGCAGCTCACTGAGCACTGACCTATAAACCATATCTTAGTGGGCATCCTACCTTTGCTTATTTTCATTTATTTACCTCTGCAGTTTTATAGGGGGGTTCTTCCCTCTCTCACCTCAAACTGTTTTCCCATTGGCAAGTCTATTTACTGCTGTTCTCTTTAGTTCCTATGTTATATCACCAACATACAGTCACTGTAAGTCACTTTCCATCTCTGGCTTAATTACAAATAGCAATGCAATATGCAGACACTAAGGACAGCTAGTGGGCATCTACCTATAATACATTGTCACCTCTCTATACAGCCTTCCCACACAGTATATCTAGGGCTATATTTACTATTAGCGTTTTTTCTTCAGTATTAAAACATTCATTGCTAGCGTAATATGAAGGCACAGCAAAATAACTAGCTTGACATAAAGAAAAATGAATCAATGACAGCTCCCGTGATATACTAATATTTAATCCTGAGTATACGTTGAAATCAAGTTTATAAGCTACTCATCAGCAATGCTGGATTTTGTTTGGGTTTTCTGCTTTTTATCTCAGAGAATCCAAGTATGTATACCTGAATGTATACAAAACTAGGTAGTTAATAGGTACAGATGAAACAATTCTCTCTCTCTCTCATATATAGACAATAAATTACAAATATATATAAATACATTAAAAAGTATGTCTTTTTCGGGGGGAAAAGCAACAAAATAAAACAAAACAGACTACAGGCTAGTTGGAACAAATGTACTTCGTTCCACCAGTTCTCTATTAAAGTACAAAACATTAAAAACCAGTTTGGTTCTTTTCTTCCTCAGTATTTTCTTCTCCTTTATTAAAAGGCACACCATTTCCTTGTTACTAAATAGACTGATATGTCAGTGAAGTGCTGGTTGAACAGTATTTTAGACCTGAATTGTGGAAGGTTAGTTGTGAATATTCATCCTTAAAGAGGTATTAACAGTTCTGTTATTTTCCCTGCTAACTCTGCATAGACAGAAATGACAGGGAGACCAAAATATCTATCATATTGAAAATACACGAGAGGCACTAATATAAATCATTTTCATAATATATTATTTTTAAACCTTTTTTTCCCTGGGAAAATGTGTCCTACTTCAAGGCATATTTTAACAATTCACTAAGCATTTGTGCCAAGTGCCTATTATTAGTACCTGAATAAGAAGTGACTGTCACACAGCTGTTTTACTGACAGTCACAGGGCTTTGACTCAAAGGTAACATTGTAGTCAGAGAACAATTCTCCACTTACTGAATTAGCAGATCACCCTCAGCACAAAAAAGACAAGACAGACACAAACGACCATTCATGCACACAGAAGCCACAGAGCACTACCTGAATCAATGTTTACATTTTTTCATTTAAAAAAAAGAACAAAAAAAGAAAGGAAGAAAGGTACCTACTCTTCTTCGTAGTGAAGGGAAAAAGATTCAGGAAGGCAAAGTTCTACCGAATCCATGTGCGCTCGGCAACCATTATTTGTGCACCCCAGCAATAAATCAAAGTTTCCTTGACAGAGCACAGTGCAATTAACACAAATGTTCTCCTGGTGACAAGCCTATAGGCACAGCCAGTTGGGACCAAAAGCTCTCACACTCTCCTAATCAAGGACTTAAAGCCCCGATTGGAGCTTATTAATATGAAGTAGGGCTTTACATATGCAGTCCCACTGGCCCAGACAGATACTGGATTGGTAGCACATTAGCCAATCAGATGTGTGCAGAACAGAGGCTGCACAGATTGAGAAGAGCCAGGCAGGTAGAGAGGGGTGGAGAAACTGAAAGACTGAAAAACAGAGTAGGGAGTTAATAAAAAGAAATTTAAATGCTACCAATATTTTCTAAGGGGCTACAAAGAAAAACTAATTAGCATAACTCTCTAGGCACTAGATGTTTTCTGTAACTTAAAACACTGTTAGCCAGGTACCTTGAATGGAAGAAATACATGCAGACTCTCAGTTAATGTTGTGAAGAATTCATCATAAGGTAGAGAACTAAGTTTGTGCTGCCATTGTCTGTTTATTCCATTATTGTTGTTGTTGGAGGAGGGGATTGCTGGGGGGGGGAAGGGTTTAAGTGCTTTTGCTTTTTTTCATGCATAAATTATTTTTTATCTTCTAATTTTTCTGGTACATACTGAGCACCTAAACTCAAAATTAATTGTTCTAAAGATTCTGGGTAATTGAACTTTTAACTGTAAGTTTTGTTGTCAATTGTATATCTATATATTTAGAACTGAAAATCTCATTCAGTACAGACTTGACAGAAAAACTACATTTTAAAAATGCATCTGTTTTAACAGCACAGGTGCACACATTGTTGAGAACACATACGTGTACATATACCTATAGTAGATACATGTTAATATGGGCATATTTAACACTTTAGCCACAAATGCAAAACATTTAGATGTTGTTCATAAACAGAAAGAAAAGCTCCTGCACTGATCAATTTCTTTTGTAACTGAGCAGGGATTATAATGGACTAAACTCAGCCTGTTTCATTTTAACAAGATCAGACTGCATTGTGGTAGGTCTGCATACGTACCCCTGCAGGTTTTTAATTTATTTTTAAAGCAAATTTTACCAAACTGGAAGGAAAGTAAATATATCAAACCCATTACTTGTATATATGCCATTGCCTACATAATCATCTTTGAACCTAATAGCTCCAAACCACTTGCTTTTATAAGTCATAGTCATCCACCTCATAAAGAAAACTCACTGAATAAACCAATTTAAACAAGTGATCATACACAAAATCAGACATTGTTTACACTGAAAATACAAATTTTAAAAGGAGCAGCTGAAAAATGGGGGTATGATAAATTTCCCTCAAAAGCTACAGTTTATTATTAACATTACAGCTAAAATATATTTATTTTCTGGTTTCAGAGAAAGATTTTTTTCTACTAGCCTGCAGTGGAAATAAATACCAGCTATTTATGACAAGGAGATGACTGCTACCTTCTTAAGAGTGGAGAACCCACAATTTTTTATAATTCAGCTCTAGTGTGCACAAATCTTTTGTGACTGGGGTTCTACATGATGCAAATGACAACCTTTAAGATCAAAACAAACCAGTGCACACCCTCAGAATGCATTAATACCATTCACAAATGGGAACACAAATGTCCTCTTCAAATCTATTACACAGCTTTTGGGGGAAAGAAACCCCAGAAATTAAGTCTAAAATATATAAATGCAATAGATGTGTTTGAAGCTCTTTGTGACGGAGAGTGATTTCCAGTGTAATGTATTTAACCAGATGTAAAGGATGGGCCTGCTCCTTACATATGCGGCATAAAATACATGCAAGTTTAAGGATCAGACTTCACACAGCAAAACTATGGCTCTCACTACTGTATAAAAGCAGGTAGTAAAAGCTTAATTACCAGTAGCATTATGCTGTCTATATTGTTAAATGTGAACTTTGTAATTAAGATGTAAATTCAGTTGTGAGCAGTGAATTAAAAGAGCTCTGAGATGTAGAGTAAAGCCCAAGCATTCTGCAGACACATCATACAGACAAAAAAGATTAGTTTTGATCAAATCTTAAAACAAGAGGAATATCATTTTACGGCATTAAAACCCCTTCTTAAAAAAGCACTTTGATAAAAGAAATGCTGTGGTTGTGGGAACCAAATCAGCACTTGAAAATTAAATATTTATTCTATGCTATAGGAATCTTGATTTCCATATAAATCCAAAGTCCAAATCCCACTAACTGGTTTATTCATGCACATCTCCAACAACATATAAACCAATAAATGTCTTTAGTTTAAATGTATAACTTTGAATATACATATACGCTCACTATAAAGTAGCTATTTTCTAACTATACTGGCATTTGGATTTGAAATTCCTTCAGACCCTGTACCTGTGTGTGTTTTATTATTAAAAAATAATCCATGAAGGATCTATATATATGAGTAATTTGATACAAGTCATTTTTAAAGTACAGTATCATCATCTTTACTGGAACATATATCATTTGAAATATGATTATTAAGCCATCTTAAACCTTATCAGACCAAAATTTACCTCATGTTTACTTTTGTTCATTATCTTTTAGACTGTATATTTATACTCAGCAGCTGAAAATCTGACAGTCTATGCCTTCTCTTGTGGTCTGTCTTCCATCCTTTTCATGTTCATATAGTTTCCACTACCCCTTTGCTTTCCCTCCCTATCCAATCTTTCTCTCCCCCTATTAACCATCACTACCTTTCCACCAACCATCTTTCATCCAGGCAAGCAGCTGCCTTCACTGCTGTGCTGCTCCTTAGATGACCAGAAACACAGTGCTGCTATACTTTACGTGTTGATAAACAAAGCAGCTAGCTTCCTCCCCTGGGACTGAAAGTGCCACCTCCACCAGGTCAGGGTCTGGAATTCCAACTACATTCTTGAACTTCGGTTTCCCCAGTTACTGTTCAGCTAAAAAAAATGAAAGGCTACTACAGCAGATAACGGAGGCAAGTGTGTAGTTAAGTTTTCTCAGTAAACTTTCTTGCACAACATTTGAAATGAATAAAAAGCACTGGGGGGAGGAATACAATCAAGGCAGCCACTGGTTTACAAAATTTCAGCAGAGGGTATGGATTAAGAACAAGCCCGCATGTACACACTCACGCGTCTGAAACTAACTTATCAAAATCTACAGTGCAAAATCTTACCACAAGGAGTATACAAAACACAGTAGAAATGGAATCAAAGAGAAGGAGGGGGAGGAACTGTCATGAGTGTCTGCACCAGTCAATGAGAATTACTGTGCAGTGTCTGCATCTCCACATCTCTCTGCGCGTATAATTATCCCTAGTACATCTTTAAGCGTCTTCACACTTAAAAGCAATCGACATTTCAAGGCACCCAAGCAGCCAGATTCCTTAACCACAGCTACCTCAAGGCAACCGAAGAAGTAAAGATTCAGTGGCACTTTACAGAAGCAGCACAGCACGTTGTGCCAAGTGCATTATATTTACTTAAAAGAGCAATGAGGGAAAAGACAGTTGGGAAGGGACAAAAAAATCAAAAATTCAAGCACCGGCCTGATTTAGATTTTTCTTATTTTAAAACAAATACTCTTTCTGAACCTATTCTAGTTAGGAAGGATGTTCCCCACCTCAGCAAAATCTATCATATTTTCAATAAAGTTTGAATTAAATGTTGAAATATCACTGGTTGGTTGAAATGAACTACGAGAGGACCAATGTAGTGTGTATTTGTTATTCCCTCTTTGCCCCTCTGCAAAGTAACTGGGTGAGCTACTGTCAAAGAAAAACACATTTGTGTTATGCTACTGAATGCCCAGCATTAAAACCGCTCTGCTGCTGTCTTAGACACATAATTGGTTTTGATTTTGGAGTTTTGCCTTTTGTGCTCTTTCTTAGAAGGCACACAGTGCATCTCTGGACACACTGTTAATGTTGAAAAAAATCCTTTGTGCTAAAAAAGTTGCAAACTTTGTTCACGTTTGTATATAGTTGGGCAACGGGTAGCAGGTAATTACTTTAGAACCATCTGCTACTTCAATCTGTATTTAGCATTAATCACTCCTTGCTTTGATCTTAGACCAAAAAAACCCCAACACTATCTCAAAATGTGCTTTAGAACTTCACCATAGACCAGGAATTGTCCTATACACAAAGCTGAGGGTTGGTTGGTTATTTTTTTAAAACTTTAGCAGATAAAATTTCTTCTCTAAGAAATCACAGCAATCACTTTGCCATATTACCAAAGTACATTCAAGTCACCGGATCTTAATAAAACACGGCATATTTTCTATTTCTTTTATTTTCAAGGACATGGGCATTGATATTTAAATGACTGCCTTCCCTGATACAGAACAGAACCCTTTCATACTGCTGTAAGTGAAAACCGTTCTACTGAACAAAATACCTTTTCCAAAGCCAAAAAAAGTGCCCACCCATTGCGTAACATCCAAAAAAAGTCTATTCTCATTAGAGATAAATGGAGCATCCGCGCCAATATTGATATTTTTCGATTACACCAAGCTCTTATCCTAGTGTAAGTTTCTTCAGAGAAGCAGAAGTGCGTTACTGTCTCAGACAGCCAAGGATAAGATGACTGAGGGAATTCAGTTGCTCTGTTTAATTAATACAGGATTATTTCACTTTCATTTTGTGAAGCTAATAATATGACTGGTGGAATGTCTGTAAAAATTAAATCATAAACTAGTGCAGTACCAAAGGGAAAACTTACTTTAGTTATTGAGTATTCCCAGCAGAAATCTTGAAAATCTTATACATATTTACACTGATAAAATACCACATGTACTTCATGGGATACCGCAAGCTTTCAACAATCCTTATGGCATGTATTTACAGAGCAAGAGTTAACATTTTGAGATTACACGTTAATAAATGAGTTGCAGTTATATTGTTTCCTGAATGTTAAGCACCAAATGCTAAATGCAGAAACACATTCAAGGTCAATGTCCTATTTTAGACCTTTTCAGCAGCTGTGGTATTATGATAATCACACTTAAAATATTCCTATAGAAAGAGTAAATTAGCCCTTTTCACTAGAAAGATGATTATGATAAACAATAAATCTGAAAGAGCACAAATTCATATTTCTTTTTTTCCAAAGCAATGAATTGCTGTTCCTTATTGTGACAGTGGCATTTCCATACAGGAATAAAATAGAAGGGTCCACATTATTCTGCTTTTGAATTACCTTTTATTTTTCAAAGGTCTTATATTTGAGAAAACATTTTTCCACAAAAAAGGTTTGTTTGCCAACAGAACAAAAAAACAAAAACATTTAATTCTCAGTCTTTCTTTCCCCTCCGCAACCTGCATGAAATATAGGATCCCACAAAACAAGACGGCAGAGAAGAAAAACTTAACATCAACAGCCATTCCTAAGTGAGATTAGGGTTTTAGTTCTGACTAATTGAGGTACAAGAGCTGATGGGTCGGCAGCATCTTTTTTTTTTTTTTTTTTTTTGCTTGTCTCCCTACCTGACTGGAAGCTCAAGGAGCTAAAAATAGAAAAGAAGAAGATGGAGTGCAAATATTTCCCCAGTGAAAACACCAATAATCTTTACCGTGAGCTGACATGAATTGCTTGTTACACTGCCCTAGGATATCATGGCTTGAAGCGACAGCACAGACACACACACACAAAAGCCACTAGCTATCCTCAAAGCTATTGTAATATGTGTTTGTGCATGTGCATGTTGCAGGCGCCCCTATGAAATTTGACTTCTGGCCGATACACCTGCCATACAAAAACACATTATCTGCAGTTTGTTTTTATCCTGACTATCCCAGCCCGTCTTCCATCACTCTTCTTTCTCTTTCTCCCCCTACTCCCCCTCCACTCCCTTTGCTCTGGCATTTTTATTATTAATGTTATTGCTATTATTACTGTCCAAGCATAAGCTGATCCACAGGGGAGCCTGTGTAATTTAACCCCTCAAGCTCTAAATTCCTTCACATGTGCCAAAGACACAGGTTTGTTGTTGCCTCCAGCAATATCCCAGGAAGACGAGTGATGGCGGTGTCATATCATCACACAGCGACTTAATCTATTGCGACACCCAGGGAACGGGCAACTGAAGAGATTTACGGAACACGCTCTCTGACTGCATACAAAAATGTTACCCCCCCTTCCCAATAAACCCAAGTCACATGGAACAAAGTGAAACAAATTTCACCCTCCTACCACTCTCAGTTTCTATCACTCACTGTATATTATCCAGTCCTCCCACAACGGTAGTGGTCCTACTGTACATCTTATATCTATGCAGCACTTTTACTACATTCGTGTTCTCTCTCCTTTGTTAATCAGGGAACATGAGAAGAACAAACAGCCAGATCATGTTGAACTGCCAAGTAACATAGCCTCAGAAATCTTTTGTCCGTACACTAGATGACTGGAACCATCACTTACACCAAGGTCATCTCTGCGTGCTCTCTCCTGACATCAAATGCACATTTCTAAAACAATAGTTTAAAGTGCTTGCACTTTTTAAGGATGCACAGAACACTATACTAAACTTTCAACCTTTAGCCACAGTAAATATTGACAAGAAAAAAAGCACCTACCATGCATACTGAAAAATGGGAGACTGTCCTCCCACCCCAGGGACTGTCCACATGGACATTGTACTTTTGTTATTTACTATTATTAAGAAAGAATGCAAATTTCACATGGAAGTATGTCACTAATTTAGAAGTTAGGTGATATTCTCCATCTTAACTCTGATGTTCAATTGAGATGGAAGAATTTGGGGTAAGTTTAATCAGTTTTGGAATACTTCTTGAGATAGAAAGCTAAACAAATCAAAGAGAATTTTCACTGGTATTGGTGGTGGGGTGGGGGAATATTAGATTATTTTTCCCTTCTCTAAATTGGAATCCTAAATATTAAAATGACAACATTTAATAAAGCATGAAGGCCCATTATTAAGGCCTGACCCAGCAAAGCTTTAAGTCATGCAACTAGTCCTTATTTATTTGAACCCTCATATTGATTTTAGTGGGACTACTTGAACGTGGACTGGGCCCTTAACATCTGAAATGTAAAACACTGACATTGTCCAGGCTGCCAGCCAAATTAATTTTGAGAACACACAGGTACATACATACACAAAGTCTCTGTGGGGTTCTTGTGCTTTTCCCCATGAATGTAATACAAAGACTTTTGTTGTTGTTGTTGTTGTTGTTTTTAAAGTGAGTTACGAACATGCAGGTTCCAGATGGGGAATTGGTTTGAGTAGGTCTAAAGAAAATCGTGTTTCACCACTGATTACACTTACCCCAAGTCTTGCAGCCCAGCCCACCTGAACATTGGAACTTGGATGAGGTTAAAGAAAGTCCTGAGATAACACATTTGAGCTCAGGTGAGATGCTGTTCTCCACACCCAAAAGAATTTGCCACATACTCATGGCTGTAAAGTGCACGATAACTCATTCAAAAAATGTACCAGGTAGCACTAGGCACTAATGCAGTATAGTATTTCTGCAGTCACTAATGTGCTTATACAATTTCATTTTATTTGACCACTTTAACACTTTTTGACTACAATGTATTAGAATCATGTTGTTAAATACAGTGGGTCTTGCCTTTATTTGTTGTGGCTAATGCAATGAAAACATTCACATTTTTTCTACCTGTATTAGCAAAGAAGATTCAATGAGACAATATAGTCCTAATGTGATATTTTTGTGGCTGGAGCTTTCCATTATTGCCTGCGTTCCTGTCCCACTACCAGCCTCATTTCTATTGATCAGGCAGTTAGTCCTATTCAATTATTCAATCTCAATCAATAAATTTAGCTCTATGAGATGTAAACATTATGCTTACCATTATCCAACTTAATTCATGTGCCTGCAAATTTAGATAGATTTCGAGGTTTCCTTCTTTATAGATAAGCAAAACTAGGTTTCTGAAACTAGTCTTTACGTCTCACCAGTTCTATCACCTTTTTTAGCCTTTGCATTTCCCAGGGATTTGGTTAAACTCTGCTACATTGACAGAATTGATATTTCGTGCCTGAACAGAAAAAACAATGAATTATTTTTATTAAATACTAGAATAGTAAATAAAGCAATGAAAGTGATAGTGCCACATTTTTAAAGGAGGCCCAATGAGTGCGCACCTGCAAAAATGAATGTATATATGCTACTGCAAAATGCCACATATGCACTTACAAATCAGTGCCCTTCTATTGCGCTTAGCATTGAAAATTGGGTCCTATCAATTATATTGCATGCATGTGTATATATACACATTATATACTCAAACCTGACCATCTCCATATGGTCATCCAAGTTTTTTGTGCACAAAAAGGTAAATGTGAACAAATGTGGAAGCAAGACATGGGACACAGAAAATTAAAGGTTCAACTTCTGAGGCTACCTCGGAGTCACTTTATTAACTTTGCCACAAAGTCCAGCTTTCTCCACCTAGAACATCCAAGCCAACTGACCTCAAAATCATGTCAACATACTAATGTGTTCAATATACAATACATTTTTCCCTCTTAGAACCTGAGCTTTTAGGTCTTTCTCAGCCAAAACTCACATTGGCTTCACTGGTATTTTTGCCTGAGTAAAGCCTTCAGGAATAAACCTCTAAGTTACAATTTTGAGGTTACAGGTTACAGACCTCTACTATTTTGCAGGATATAGTCCCTAGATAGAGAATGTATCGGATATTACACTGGTAACAAATAAATTTCATCACGATCTTCAATTATACAGACAACCCAGTCAAAAACAGAAGTGATGACTCTTCCCCTGAGTTCAAATAATGCTGTCCTGAGAAATACTGAGTTTCTCCTAATGTGCTGGGCTCCTTAACTCCCATTGCTGTCAATGGCTCAAAGAGATGGCTCAGCACTTCACTAGTTTGGTCCCAACTTGGGCGAACAGATGTCCTGATTTTATAGGCAGCGTCCCGATATTAAGGACTTTGTCTTATATAGGTGCCTAAAACCCCTCCACTCCCATCCCGATTTTTCACACTTGCTATCTTGTCACCCTAGCCCAACTATCTCTGGTTCATTAGCATGGGAATGATGGTAAGGAGGTGTTATTGTAGGAAAATCTGAAGTGGCTTCCATGGGAAGCTATTAGGACACCGTTGTTTACAGGGATGCAAGAATCTCTTCAGTACTGTCAGAGATCAGAGTGAAATGCATAAACATCTTTTAGAAACAAAACATAATTCGAATACAAATCACAACTTTTCTCAGATTGAACTCCTTGCTCTCACATCAGATTATCAGCCTTTGAGGCGTTAAACTCTTTTCGCATCGTTAAGAGCAGTATGTATATGCTTTTGTACCATTTGGACTTGCTACATGTATGTTCGAAATGCTCTCAGTTTGTATTCAATATTACAAAGCAGCAAAATGAGAATCATTTGTCTTTCAATATATTTTCTAAATAAATCCTCTAAAACCTGATTTAGATTCTTGGATCATGCTTTGGAACAAGGAACTGTGTTAAGAGTGTCTGAATAAAGTAAAGCATATAAGCAAATCAGAATTTTATTCTTCACTCATTGAGAAAGCTGAGATTTAAGATAAAAGGGCTGGGTTGCCTCTCTCTTCACATACACTGCAAAGTTCCTTCACTTTTCCTGTTTTCCTTGTAGATTTACTTGTAAATCTGGCTACAGCCACATTTGAAGTCCGGAGGTCTGACTCCTGACCTCAGTTATGTTAGCCCTTCTCTGCTGAAGAACTACCCCTTGGATCACTGACTTGCTATTATTCTATGGTTAATAGACCTGACCTATGCAATATTTTTTAATCTGGCTACAGTCCGATCTCTAAATTCTCTATTTTGAATGAATACCGATTTTGTGACATGAAGTCTGCAATATAATGAAACGCAAACAATGAAAAGGCTAAATCAGTTTACAAAAAAATCTATTTGTCAAACAGTGTGGAGATGCTCCCAATTTAGTCTGGGCAGTTCATGCAGCTCTTGATAAGGGAGTTAAAACTGAGCCGTTCCACTGCATAAAAATAAAGGCATCTGCAAAAGAGATACGTTTTCTTTCAGAGAGTCTTTTCTGTAACCTGTAGCTAATAAAAATGAAAAGCAAAATCCTGGATTCTGTGGGAATTTTCTTACAACCAGGAGCACTGCTACAGAAGGCAGCAGCAAAAGCCTCCCCAGCACAGACCCCTTATGTCACATTTGCATTTCTATTCAGCTACATTGCCTGACAATGAAGCAAATGGGTCTGCCTTATCTGTACAATTCTGGACAACAGAGATTTCTAAGCCATACAAAGGAACAAGCTTAACATTCAACACTCAACACTTCCCACTGCAGCCCCCCAAGATCCTGTGGGGAATGCAGTCACATAACCCCTGTCCACACCAAAAACTTGAACTGTCACATGTTATCAAAAAATGAACTGGTTAAAAAAATAAAACAAACAAACAAAAAACACCAGCAAGACTTTCAAAAGATATGCCAGCCTCAGAGAAAAATATTCCCAAATCTGAAGATTTTAAAGCATTATTTCCATCAGAATTGAAAACTGAGGAGTTGCCCAAGAATCTAAAGGGGAGATTCAATACCAAGCTACTTTCCCTGCTCCATTTTGACTGTTTTTAATACACCGAATTCAATAGAAGTGTTAAACCTCCCACATTGCACTAGTTTTCATTAAGGCACCTTTAGCAGCTAGTCTTGCTAACTTGTGCAAGATTTGTTTCAGTCTGAGAAAATGTCAACCTAATTCCTTCAAAATTAATATCTTCTCATTTAAAAGTTAAGAATGACTCAAAAACTGTACAAGCTGAAATCTCCAGATCAAACATGTATTATGACAGGACTTAAGCCTGTTATAATACAGGTTAGGGCTTTAAACTGCAAGAAAAAATTATAATCACACAGCTCTATAGACATTTGGACTTTATTCTGGCATTTTGTGACAAATACATACCTGCTGAATCTGTCTCCTTGGTCCACTCCCTTTCCCTATCCTCAGATCTTCTGCTCAACAGAACAGGCATTTTGTCTACACAGTCTGGAGTTCGAAGAACCCACTCTGGGAAAGGTTTAGCCAGTGATGTACTTGAATATACAGATTTCTAACATGGGGTGGGGGGGGGGGTGGAGAGGAAGGGTGTCCACATTTGACTGGTGTAGATGTCTTAAAGCACAGTACACATTTTACACAGCATAATGCAGTTTCAAGGTGATAGGTTAACATTTAAATTCCTGACTTAAACTGCTAGGTAATGGTACTGGGCACTAACAGATGCCCTCTCTCTCATATGCACGTGCACACACATGCGCCCACCCACCCAAAATATTATTACTGCCAAAATAAGGCAGTCACCATTAGTGAGCAATGCAGAAGGGCTGCTTGGATTCTCTTTGAAACTGCCTGCAGCTATCCCTAATTTTGATTACTTGAATGCCTGAGAAACTGTTGCCTTCTCTTCCTATGATGCTGTTGTCCTTTCACACACTTGAGCAAGGGGAAAAGGTGTATTCTGGCTCTCCACGTGCTAGTGAGAGTCAGACACTCTTTATTATCCCTGCCACCGAAAATGGCATTATTGCTGTAGATGAACTAAACCACCAGTTGTTCTGTGATACCGGACAAAATATTGCATAGCCTTGATATGCTGCAAGGGTGACAACAGGCAGGGCCGGCGCAACCCATTAGGCAACCTAGGCGGTCACCTAGGGCGCTATAATTTGGGGGGCGGCAACCGGGGCGGTATTTCTGTGGCAGGACCTATAATTTCTCTCTATTTCTAATGTACCTATCACTGTGGTTTCTAGTTGGTCATCACATACATTATTTGTGAAGTACAGTACTCAGCATGACCAGAGGAAGAATTCAACTAATTAATGAGCCCTGCAGGCAAAACATCATTTCTTGTGTTCTTTGGGGCATTTACAGGGTAAGTTTTTATTTTCAGCATCAGGTCAGTATCAGATGTGTTGGTCTGTCAATGGATCCAGGATTTTTAGGAGCAGGTTAAGAGCCTACTGAACAAGCAATAAGTTAAAATTCAGTTGCCTATGCCACCATGCCAAACAACATGTTATTCCTTTGTCTGCTGTCTGATAAAGAATTGTTCAAGGCAATCTGACTTTCTGAAAATATGCCCATTGTAAGGCCACTTAGGTCAGTGAAATTTGTGCTGATTAACTGGCTACTATAAGTATAAATTAAAGGCGCAGCTTTCAATTGTGTATCCAATCTTTTCAATACAGAAAAATATTCCGAAAGATAAAATCGATGTGGCTTGTTTAATTAGCTTAATTCCTTTCCTTTTGTTACCTTCTTCCTTCCCTTTTCTAGACATTACCTGGCACATTTTTCCTTTGAAACTAGGAAGTTTTTCAACAAGTGCTCCAAACCAAAGAACGAGTACTCTGACTTTTATGTAATCTGAATGGGAGCCACAAAGAGATAGTATCTGTAAAGATCACCAGATCACCTCCTCATCTGTGTCTCTAGCAATATGTGCTGTGTTACTATCCAATGGCCCGTCTGGTTATAAGTTTGTCCCACCTTCCATCTGTTCTTCTTGCTGGCCCACTGCCACATCAACCTCAGTACTTCACAGTCTTTCTTCAAGATATCATTCAACTTGGTTTGCTACCATACCCATTTGTTTCTCTCTCCGTGTGAGATCAAGCATACATCTTTCTATCTTTCTCTCTCCAGCCTTTAGCTTCTGCTCCATCTTCTTAGTAACTGTCTATGTTTCTGCTCCATTTATCATAGCTGGCAGTATGCACTACGCAGGTGTCAAGAAAAGCAAGAGAGAGTTCACTCTTCATGATATTGCCTTTCCAGCCTCCTTATGGCTCACCATCCAGTCTCAGCTCTTAACTTTAAACTCCATGGTTAGAATAGTGTGAATCAGTTCCAAATAAGTCACTTTAAGGTGAATTAAGGTACACAATGATAACAATGCTGCTTTAAAGTCAATAGACACTTCTTCAGCCTCACTCTCATCTCTTTCTGTATTTACTTTCCTTTCCTTTTGTTTACTTCCTGAGTTTTGTTGCTGTTAACATTATAGCATTTTATACTTGGTGCCAAAAAGTGCATTCAATCCATAACAATGCTAGAAGTAGTGCATACTTACATACCTTTGTACTTTTGCCCAAAACTTGGTTTACACATCTGTTTCTCATTTGCATATTATTATAGACACATGCTTAACAACTAATTCCATTTGAAAAAAATGTGTCTTGGATCCACAGTGCTGATAATTCAGAACCAAGGCTGACAAATTGGCCCAAATTCTGCCCTCAGTTACATTGAATTCTTCTGAATTGCTGCAGGGTGGTCGAGGGCAGAGCTTGACCCACTGCCTCTAAATAACTTAACATATCTAAGGAGTTTGCTTCACATGGGACCCAATCACAAGAAAACTAGATGCTCACTACCACTCAAAATCGGGCCTACCATATTTAACATCACAGGCTGACTATCATAATTCAGCTCCACAAATAAAAGATTCTGGGCCACATTATGATGCTGGAGAAGCAGGTTCAACTCAACAGTTACACCACAGCAAAATTCAAGCTTACATCATCTGTTATAACTAGGCACCACTAGGGTAATTAAATAGTAAGATTCAGCATTTAAATGCTGAATTCCCTTGCCGCTCCCAATTACTCTGGACAGTAATCAGAGTTTTTTTAAAAAGCTTTGAAAATCCTTTTTGACCTGACAGACCTCATCTCAACTTCAAATCCCTGAGAATTGTTACCATATGCCAGCACAGTGAAGACTATAGGACTCTGAAATCAACATACTAATTGACTGTATATATGTGCATCAAACAAACATGCCAAAACTCCTTGTAAAATGTACACTGAAAACACAATGAGAACGCATGTGCTCTGAATAGCCTGCCTGAACAAAATGCTGCAGCTGAGTGGACTGGCTGGCTCAGAGTATTGGTAATAGGCATGTTGCTTTTCAGTTCTAGGTCTCCCATTCAACTTCTGATCTCTGCTGACCTGGTCAAAAGTCCCCGTCATTTGATAGTGCTTTGGTGGTTGAATAAAATGAATTGTTAATCTCAGATGAATTCCTATCAGATGTTTTCACATTTCAAAAAACTCTTGACAGTGTCCACAGTAAGGCTGAAGAATGAATAGGCATGGAGTCTGAACTACTATCTCTCCCCTACAAGTGGTACTTTACTGGAAAATAAAAATTACAGCATATCCTCAAAATTATGGTATGTTCCAATATTATCAAAACCACTGCCACCCCTACCCCGCACTCACACACTCACTTTTTAAAAAATGGAAAAAGTGTGGTTTTTGTTCCTTACTACAATTTAAAACTTGTAGTGTACACATGACTTTGCTGTGGATGAACTAAAAGTGTGAATGTATCATTTTTTCATTTGGGTGGGACGGAGTGGCAAATGCCCTTCATTTCTCAAGCTTTTCTTTTATTGAACTAGAAATTTATAGCCCTACAGAAGAGGCTGTTGGAAAAACTGGCCTACCAAACTCTTATGGACAGGGCCGGCTCCAGGCACCAGCCTAGCGAGCAGGTGCCTGAGGCGGCCAATGAAGAGGGGGGCAGCATGTCCGGCCATTCGGCGGCAATTCGGCGGAGGGGCCGTCACTCCCTCTCGGAACGAAGGACCTGCCGCCAATAACGGCTTTTTTTTTTTTTTTTTTTGCTGCTTGGTGTGGCAAAAACGCTAGAGTCGGCCCAGCTTATGGAATATGGTATCCAGTTCTGGTGTCCACACTTCAAAAGGATGTTGGCAAATTGAAGAGTTCAGAAAAGAGCTACAAGAATGATTTGAGGTCTGGAAAACATGCCTAACAGTGAGAGACTAAAATAGCTCAATCTATTTTGTTAATCCAAGAGAAAATTAAGAGGTGATTTGATCATGGTCTACATGATCCCCTGTAAAGGGAAGAGACTTCAGCTAGACGATGGCTCTTTAATCTAGCAGAAAAGGATATAATAAGATCTGATGGTTGGAAGCTGAATCTCGACAAATTTAGGGTAGAAATTAAGTGCATTTTTTTTTAACAGTGAGAGTAATTAACCAGTGGGACAACTTACTGAGGTATGTGGTAGATTCTCCATCACTTGACATCAAGACTAGGTATCTTTTTTAAAGATATAAAAATTTTATTAAGATGATGTTAAAGAAAAAAAATAGTGAACAGAGCTTGAGCATAGAAGTTAAAGATATGCTATAACTCAAACAGGACTTATGGGCCTGATGCAGAAATAACTGGCTAAAATTCTATGGCCTGTGTTATGCGGGTCCGATTAGATGAGTATAATGGCCCCTTCTGGCCTTAATGAATCTATACTGTACTGAATTACACATACCCAGCTTCAAAATTAGTCATTTTGATTATTCCATATTACAAAGGATTGAACCTATGCATACTCTGCCTTAGCTTCCTCCAAGTTCCTATCTAGCATTAGCATGACAAAAATATTTAACATAATAATTGCAAAATAGACTATATGGAAAAATGTCTCCCACTTGCTGCACCAGGCAACTGTTGCTATCAATTCCATTCTATAGACATTGTTTAAATTGATTTCTTAACCAACACTATCAATTCTATAAAGCGAGCCTGTAAACTGCATGCTGACTGACATTCCAAGGCCCTATCCTGAAACCATCCACCGCTGAGTGGTCTTTACCTGTACAAATAGTTCCATGGAAGCCAACAGATCTACTCATGTGAAGCAGAACATAAGAATCAGGCCACAAATAATAAAGTTCAGTTTTTCTCCTTGCAAAATGTCTTATATCAGCAAATTCCTGTATTCTTCCAACACTGTAAATATCATGCAAGTACAATCTGAGGTTCTAATTCAAACCTTCAGACAGTGCTTTCCTTAGAATTCCACTCCTTTGCCAAAAGGAACTAAAAGTATGTTGCCTTCCTCTAAAATCAGCAATATCCTTACTGCTTAATTTGAGGCAGCTACACAATATCCTGCATTTACTCAGAGAAAATACTAAAAAAATAAAATTGCTTAAAATAAGATTGGAGCCATTTTAGCCAAATTTCTAGCAATGTCTCTTCCACCCAGTAAAAATTCATGAGAGGAAAGAATGTTGTCAGCAGGGAGTGGGTCAAGGTTACGGCTATAAAGAAGGCTAAAGTGGCAGGGTAACAATATACAAGGAATGGGTGACACAGCATAGTGGGCAACACATGGCAAATCATGAACAATGGCAGATCACAGTGATATAATGAAGGAATGCATCTCACACCCTGGCAGCCAAGGACAGCACAAGACAATGACCCATCCAATTATCTCTATTCTTATTTTATTCTTCATCCTTCAGTCAACTATTTCAAGCACGGGAAGCACCCTCTTAAATCAATCTTACGTTCATTTCGTATATGCCTTTATAGGTATGCTCATTTTATTCTAGTCCACTCTGTGTCTGGCACTATAGAGAAGAACAAATTAATGTGAGTATAAAAGTCTAGCAGACTCTGTCTGCAAGGTGCTAACACATATTTTCCATTTTCTCCCCTTTACAGAAGTTCCATTAACCATCCTCTATCGCAAACTGCTATTTAGTAACCAGTGCCATCATGTGCAGTGGGGCAAATCATACCCTATTGACCAATGCTACACATTTGTTTGTGTTGTCTCTCTGGTTCGACAAGTCTGTACCAATGGCACCTGTTAAAGCTGCTTCAACTAAGCTGTTCTGCATTTGTCTGGCTGGATTTGGACTTCCTGGATCCCTGACTGAATACAAAGTGATTAGAAAGACCAGTGTTTGGCAACAAGCACAGTGGGGAGTACACTGTGTATTGGTATACAAGAGCACAATGTGTTCTTCATAACATCACTAAGGGAGCATGCTGCTTGAATCTCTGTGCTGTTGAGATCAAAATGGTCTCCTTTGTTGTCAGCTGTTTAATAGCAGCTGTTTAATGTAATTCCAAATGATCTGCTTGAATGAAGTTGTCATTCTTACAGTGCACTTTAATATAGTAAAAAAACCCAGTTCGGTCACATTATTTTTCTATTGTTCTTTTGTAAAGTTACACGTTCTTATGCTTCCCTAGCCTGCTAAAGTAATAACATCTTCTGTTATTCTTTAAAACAGAGACAAACAAAGATTGCTATATAATAAATGAATAAAAAGAAGGATAGCCTCAAATATGAATTTCAAAACATTTTCTTTACAGGTACTTTAAATATAAAGCTTTGGCTACAAATACCATCCTTCCCTCATAAAATATAGAAAGCACCAAAAAGTGAACTTTCCCAGAAGTATATAAGTGTGTGTATGTGTATATATATCTATAGATTATATATATAGGCATTTTCCTATAATTTACATTGTTTGTATTATTATATTTCATAAAACAAAAAAGTTGACAAAATATTGATATGGTACATAAACATTTATATTCTTATTTATTAAACAGTGTAAATTATATAGATATTCTGTGATAGCATTATTTTTGTCAAAATCTATTTGATATTATGACAGATAATACAGGACCTAATCTTTAAAAATATTTGCAGTTCTTCAATGAACAATAGAGGGCACTAATGCTTCTAATCTGGCAAAAGCATCACATATCAGACAGAACAAAATAGCAATCCTACTTGCAGGATACAAACACCATCATCTATGATAAATATATATAGTAGAGAGAGGATTTCTGTCCATCTCTTAAAAAAAAAAAAAAGCTTTCTTTCTCCTTTAAATTTCCTTATTCGGCCATAGAAAGTAGGATGTGATAACAACATACTAATACTTGCAGCTTTTCAAAGTGGCATTTTCTTTTATTCACTGCATAAAGCAGAAGCCACTTTTCCTCATATGGAGATTTCTTCTGAGCATTTTCTCACCTAATTCTTGGTTATTTATCCATTGCTCTGTACACCCATTTAAGGATAAACCAATCCCATTGAATATTTCTGATAAGTGCAGTAGGCAAGGGCCATTTAACATGTGTGGCACATGTTCCTAGCAAACTGATATAGAAATAATGTCTAACAAATGTTGGAAATTGAAAGGCATCTGGTTTTGAATACTGCTCTCATTACAAAGACTTATTTTAGCTTTTTACACAGCTCTAATATTTTAAATAGTTTCACCTGTCTCAAAGGTGATGCAGCATTCCTTTCCCTGATGTGCTTTCAATAAGAGATGCATGTACATCAAATGTCTTGGAAAAGTTCTACACCTTTAACTGTTTTCTCTCCATAAAAGTTAAAATCATCCAGTCAGAAAACACTTCATCATTTTGCACAGAATAGTTCCCAAGAACATAAAACTTCATTAGCACTGCTAGTAGCTGAGCATCATCTACCCTTTTAAAATGCTTACCAGTCTTTCTCATTGCTATTCAAAGAAGCAGATTTATTTCTCAGCTCCGGAGATTGAAATTTTGGCAAGACAGATTTAAAATGTACCGAACACCAACTAATGGATTGTTTTTTCTTAGGCTTTGAACATGTTTAAAAGAAAAAAAAGGGCAACATATCTCTCTAAAACCAATAAAGCTCTTCTATTTAGAAACCATGAATTCAGGATGACCATTACTAAACATAACCAATATTAATATGGCTTGGTGCTCCAGTCCGTATATTGTAAGTGAAAAGCCAACCACATATCCATGCTGGTTCTACACATGCAGCAAAATCTGCAACGTTTTCATTAATTTTTGCGACTTCCCAACTTCAGAACCCTTGTGCCTGGTTTTCAGAGGTACAAAGCACACACAGCTCCCAGTGATATTAGATAAAACCATTCTGCATCTTATTTGAGTCAAGTGAAAGAGTTTCAAATTGATGTAAATGTGTGCTATGGGACTCTGAAAGTCAGACACAACTCAAACCCCAACATTAAGATACACAAAATTAGTAAAAACATCTGAAAATTTTGGCCTTAACCAGCATGAAATCTTTCAACAGTTTGATATATTTTGTTCCAGTAGTTTTATTTGCTCCCATACCGTGGTCTGGAAAAGACCATGCCGACACTGGACAACTATTTTTAATACTGAACACATTGAAATCAATGGTAGTCCCAGCATATAACCCGCTCTATGGCCTGATCCAAAGTCCTCTGAAGTGAGGAGGGAGTTCCTTCATGGAGTCCAGTGCGCTTTGGATAAGGCCTTATGTGTTTTTTAATTTGATTTTGGGGGCATGCAGGAGGCTGGCTTCAATGTGGTTCTCTTAAGCAGTAGTAAGAGACCATTAGAAGCTACTTTGTAAAATACAAGTCACCAGGAGGAGGGATCGTCTGACAGTGATTTTTCCAGTTACTCTCAATAGTATTATTACACTGAAATAGAGCCACCTCTGGTGGAAGGCATGGCAGATAACCAGTACATGAACAGAATTCTGGCCAGGGAGACAAAGACAAATTCCTACTCTTATGAAAAGTGTGTAGAGTATCTGTTTTTAAGATCTCATCTGTCAGGCCAATACATAGAAAAACTACAAAATACTCAGTGCGGGCCAACAAGTGTAAAGAAAAGCTTTCTTTCAAAGGAAATATGTTGGATAATTAGCAACTTGGAAAATTTAAAAAAAGAGATTAAAGGAGAGCAGCTAACCTATGGAAGGATGTATTTTAAAGAGAGATGTTGGGTAATTCAAACTCACTGCTGCTTTATTACAGAGTTAGCAGCTCTATATCACTGTTAAACCCATGGATAAAACAAAGAGAAAAAATATCACATAAAAACTGAAGTTTCTACCACTTGTCCATGCATCATAAATTTTCCCTGCCTGGCCTTCAGCAGCTCTGTGATGACGGCTATCACTATTATTATACTGTATGTCATTTGGCTGTCTTGCAGTTGTTGCTTGGAGCCTTACACAGGTCAGAAACTATGCTGGTTTTAGTATTACTCTTTCCCCTTAAGTCATAAGTATTGTAAGAAAGTAATTTTATCACAAAACTGCTGGAAACATAAAAATGTAGATTCCAAATATTTTGAAGGACACATGAGATGACTCATCTCTGCCACTTGACCCCATCCCTGCATTTCCCCCAAGGTGTTGTCCACCACTTTGACATACAGACTGACTGTCTTCTTCCATCTCAATCACTGTCTGCTTCAACATTATTTTCCCTTCACTCACCAGGTTAGAGAGTACTGGATGCAAAGGGATCCAGAGGCCACATTGATATAGGTATTAGAATTCTCTAGTTCCTGTTATTTAACTCTACAAATATTTTGTAAATATTGGTCAGTTCGGTTCTCCGTCACACCAGTGTAAATTTGGACTTGGAAAGAGTTGACTTCAATAGAGTCATACCAGCGTAAGGGCCTGATCCAAAAAACTAACAAAGTTAAAGGGAACCTTTCCCAAGCAACAATCCCAGCAAGGTCATTTTTATTCCTTGGGCCTGCCAGAAGCAGCCATCAAAATACCTAGGAAATGTGTAAAACCCATCTCAACTATAGCTACTCATAACAGCTTAAAATACAATCACACATTAGCAACTTTAAAAAGCCACCCAAAAGTCATGGTAATTTTTAGTCCTTTGTATTAGAAGGAAGTGGTATGGAAAAGATTTAAATTCTTAAAAACAAACTGATATTGCAAAATACAAGGACATTACTCATTGATCTTATTGCAGGAAATACATTAGTCGCTACTTTTATTGTCTTTATGGGACTTACCCTTCAACATTTACTGTATCTTTTATCTTCTTTTTTGAGGTCCTTTAATTAAAGGAGCAATAACATAACTAGTTTTGAACATATGGGTAAATGATGGAAGCAAAGGTAAACTCAGCAAAGTATCTCTCAGTCCTGAGCTGGGTGGACATCAGACCTAGGACTACTTATGCAGTCTGCAGTTGGGGTGATCATAATATTTTCTGCTCTTAAATTCTCAGATTGATTAGGCTACGGCTACACTACAGAGCTTACAGCAGCTAGTGCAGATGCTCTAAGCCAATGGGAGAGAGCTCTCCTGTTGACTTAATGACTCCAGCCCACTTGAGCAGCAGTAGCTATGTTGGCAGGAGAATCTCTCCCGCGGATATAGCACTGGCCACACCGGCACTTAGGTCAACGTAATTTATGTCACTCAGGGGGATGGCTTATTCACACCTCTGAGCGACATAAGGCATATCAACTTAAAATGTAGTGTAGATATAGCCTCAATAAGGATGCCTCCTTCAGAAGGGAAAAGACAGAGTGAACGAAGATAGACCTTTGCAACGCAAAGATACTGTATTACTTAAGTCAGGTGGTCAGTACTAGCTGTAGCAATAAGACTTGCAGCACTGTACTAGGAAGTGTATTTTAGACTTCATGAATCATAGAAGCAACTGTAAGTTTTCAAAAGCAGAAGCAAGACATCCTTAGAGTCAAAAGTACTCTTCTACCATCTTTCTAGTTATACATTTCAAAGATATATAATAAATATTCTTATAGATTTTATGAGCTCCTGGTGCCTGAGCCTTCTGTGGTTTGGTGCAATCTACAACAAACACAGAAGAATGTTGCAACCTGGAAAGTTATAAATATTCCTGCCTTTAAAACCACATGTCTATACCCAAAAATGTGTTTTTTTTTACAGGAACACGTCTTATATAGCCATAAACTGAATCCATGGGATCAATCTGAAAACCCTTACTCACCTGAGTAGTCCCACCAGTGTCCCAAACAGGGCAACTCACATAAATGATAGTTAAAGATTTGGTTCCATATTAGCCAAACCATGTCTGAAAGTTAAAAAGTGCAAGTTAAACTTAGTCCATGCTAGCAGGGTGCTAAGTCAGTAACGCTTAGGCAGGGATGAAATTGTTTTACAAAACCGTGCAATGTACTGGGTGCAGAGGCTGATTATAGCACATTTAAACATGGTGTTGCTTAACCAAACTTGAGCTTAAGACAAGACCTTATGACAGAAGATTTACAGTGGAGTAAAACATATCATGCAAAAACCAAAACAAATAAAACCCAACAAAATCTCCACCATTCCAAATGAGAGCCGAAAAGACTACGCAAAACCCTAGTGTGCATGAAACAGCTTCTTTGATACTTACAGAAAGGTTGTCTTTTTCACTTTTAAAAACATTATTCCAACTTATTTATTAATTCAGATGGTAAGTCTTTATTATAAAGATTTCCACTTCTTCTAAACACCAATTTTATCTGCTTTGGCAGAAAATGGAATGATTTAGTATTTTTGTTGCTGGTTATTTATAAGATATCTACTCTAGATTAGTCCTGCTTGAATGGCATCATAAATGGCTCCATTCCCCAGCAGTAGTCTACTTCAGATGGGATCCTGACAACCTCTACTTAGTATGTCTTTCATAGTACACAATGAAGTGTAAAACTGCTGTGAAAAAGGCTGTGTTTCAAAACAAACCATCTCTGTAATAAGCACTTAAAACGCTTTTCATTAATATATTTCTTTGTGTATAAAACAAAAGCTTAATGCTAAAACCAGGCCTTCGACAGTTTTTGATTTAAAAAAAAAAATCCCTCAGCTTTCAGAAGATCCATATTAAATTATTTGAAATAAAATGTGAAAATGAGGCTCACAAAAGGTTTTATTTTTCCCCATCACTGCTTAATAATGTGGGGTTTTCAACCAAAAAAGACTAAAGTACAATCAAAATCCAAAGTGGAAATCCTAAATTAGTAAATATTGAATTTAACTACTTCTATATCTCAGGTATTAGCAAATACCTTTGGTCTACAGAGATATAGCCCCTTCTAATCCTTATCTGAATTTGCAATTAAGACTTCAGAGCTACAGATATCTGTACACAGCTCTGTACACAGCTCTGCTCTCTTATTTTTAAATGATTGGACCCAAATCAAGTCAGTCTTCAAATACATTGAAAAGTAAATGTCTGATGTCTAACTGAACTAAAAGATAACACTTTTTAATACTATTAATGCTTAGTGTGCACTGCAGACAGACAGGACTGAAGGGAGAGGGCACAGAATAAAAATGGCATAGAAAACCTTGTCATTATATTATTACTCCGCAGTTCCTTGGTATAACGATAGAACCCGTGCAAATATTTACAAATTATTTCCCAAATAAAAAAATCTAAATGTGTTTGGAGTTAGCTTCCTATTCTCGTCCACTAATTGTCACTTCCAATAGGACATGCTAAGAGCCTCAAAATGAAGCACTTATGAGTTTTCTTTTCCAATCTCTTGTGGGCTTCTCTCAGTTTATCGCAAATGAACAATCATGTTGGAAGGGGCTCCGTCTGTTTAATGTCATTAGTGATTGTTTCATAAAACAAACAGCCGCTCCACCATTCTGCTGCAGTTAATCTTAAATCTAAACGTGGCGGCACTCCGGGAGAGTCTCAAACATGGTTTGTTCTAACCAAGGCAGGTCTCTTAATCTATTGCAAGTCAAGGCGCTTATCTCTCTGCTCAGCTCAGAGCAATGATTTCTTTGTCCAAATACTAAACCAAACCCAGTTAATATTGTGCTTCTGGCCTTTTCCTGAAGATTTTTTTTTTCAAAACATGGCCCAAAGCCTAAGGCATATTTATTTATTGCTGGTGCTAGTTTATGAATATTTTTCAATGCTAGCAAAGTCAAACTATTACAGGTTAGTGCACAAGGGTGTTTCAATGTACTTGTTCAGGCAGGTGAACTACACTACAGTAACTTCCAAGCCTCAAAAGACTTACCAGCTTATTATGCTGGAAAATCATTCACTCTAGAATGAGTCCACATAAAGGGAACCTCTATCATAATCCAGCCCGTGCTAGCCAAGGACCTGATCCATCTAAGGGATGTCAAGTATCAGAGGGGTAGCCATGTTAGTCTGGATCTGTAAAAGCAGCAAAGAGTCCTGTGGCACCTTATAGACTAACAGACGTATTGGAGCATGAGCTTTCATGAGTGAATATCCACTTTGCATCTGACAAAGTGGATATTCACCCACAAAAGCTCATGCTCCAATACGTCTGTTAGTCTATAAGGTGCCACAGGACTCTTTGCTATCTAGGGGATGATAGACTCAACTCAACTTCTAGCAGCTTCATTGGAAGCAGATGGTGCTCTGCACTTCTTAGGAGCAAACCCTAAGGCAGCATTTATTGAAGAAAAGTGTAGGGTACATGTACACAGCAGCTGTGAGGTATAATTCTGAGCTCTGGTAGACATACATATGCTAGATCCTCTCAAGGTCATGCCTAAAAATAGCAGTGTGGCAGCTCAGGCTAACCAAGCAAGGGAGGTTGCCCATGTCACCGTGGCCACGCTGCTGTTTTTACCACGCTAGCTCAAACAGAGTGAATGTTTATGTCTATGTGAGCTGGGAATTACACTTCCCAGCTGCTGTGGAGACATACCCTATGTATGAATTCATAGCAATTTCCCAAGCCTCCTCATCAAATTTTCTTTCTTTACAAAAATATGAACAAAGATACAGGACAAATCGCGCTCGATGGTGCACACACTAGGTTGCCAGCACACACAAAACATCTTGAGCAGAACGACTATTGCGCTTTAGAAATATATTTGTGAATGTAAAAGAATTATATAGAACATCTGTTTTAGCTCTATTCTGACTTTTGAAACATCTGCCTGAGTTGATACACCTTGCTGAAGTCTAGAACAGATGACCAATTCATAAAAATTGGAACAAATGCACAGCTGTGGTCTTGCAATTGCAAAAGGAAAAAACCATTTTCTTTTGAAGCCAGTGTAATCCAGATATGTCGGTCTGAGAGATGGACACCTCTCTGATGGCCTGTACTAGTGAAAGAATGGTTTCCTGCTGTAGGAAAGCCTGAAGCAGTTTTATGGCCTTGATGCTACCAATGCATTGTCCTCTTGGTCCTGAGGAGGAAAACCCTTGAAGATGGACGGACACTGAGCTTTCACTCGCTGAGGGGAAAAAAAAGTCAAGTAGGATTAGCCTTCACCTCTTCGAAAATTCTTAGAGGCAAACAAAAGCAGCAGCAAACTGAGAATGGTGGGCTGTATATACTGGGAGCACTTTGCAATATGCCGTGATGATACTTATGCTTATATAGTTTATGCATAGCTTCCCCCCTTCCCCAAGTTAAACTGAACAAGCAGGGCTATAGACAAATGTCAATGTGCAGAACGGATGCAGCAATTTTTTTTTCTGGTAGCAATAAAAAAACAAAAGAAAAAAAGTTCTATACATGAGCACTAGCTCCTTTGCAGTTTATCCCTGAGCTCTTGTATCAAAGTCCCTCGATAAACAAAAGAGCAATTGTCTTTTCTTCTCTTTCTTTTTTGGTACAGAAAAAGAGGAGGGGGAAAATCAATTCAACTCAGGTTTTTCCACATCTTCATATCACTTCCCATCTCAACTGGATGGAGTTGAATTTCAATTAACTGGTAGGAATCCAAGTAAAGCCCGGCTGCCGTGTGCTCCTCCCGGTCATGCCCCATAATTGTAGAGGGACCTGCATTTTTCAGCCAATGACACGGCTTACAAAAATAGATACACTGAGTTATTTGATAAAGGAACCAAAGCGTGTCACTCCTGTTCGAGTGCCAAACAACATGAGAGCGAGTGAGATTGTGTTCAGATCCAAAACCTGCCAGGCTGATTTCACATAGCATGTTCTTGTACGTGTAGGTTGCTTTTTTTCCCCACCACAAGCCAGCCAACATGGTTTAGAATAGCTCATCTTAAAAAGGGAGGTATCTGCCATATTTCCAATCCCACTCCTACCCTGCAAGAAATCTCTACTAATCCATGGACTGCAGAAGTTGCTTCCCTGGCTATTTCTCTCCTAACCCCCCTTTTTTATAGATTTTAAATACTGGCAGGTATTCCCCTTACTCTATTTAGAGGCCATGTTGAGCTCTGTTTTAACCTCTTCATGTGCACCATTGAGGATCAATTAGCAAAGTATCAGTAAATGGAAAACACTGTTAAATACAGACTCCATGCACCAGAATTTTATGTGGCAAAGATGTTCCTAACCTGATTAAATTACAAATTTTCTCTAGATTTCTCTAGCTCACAGCTCCCCCTGCCCCTGCCCCCCCACACACACACACACTTTTCTTAAATAACAGCAATTCGTTTAAGAAAGAGCATTTTTATCAAGGAGGTGATTCTTTGAATGGCTTTTCTGAGCTGCTACTTGAATATCTATTGAACTATGGCTTAAACTATACAGAGTATAGTTATAGTATGGCTTAAACTATACAGAGTAAACTGAATGTTTGTACTTTTGGGTGGCACTATTTATTGTCAGTATCAACTATCAATATTGATTCTTGTTGCTTTTTAAAAACAAATTATTTTCTTTCCCTAGATTTATTTTTTGAAGTGCTTATCAAAGATACTCAAATCTGTAGTCATACAAACACAAATATTAGATGCTCTACAACATTTAATATTTCCTGATAACGAGGGATATAATATTAATATTACAAGCCATATTTTTACACTCGATATGAGATTGCATCTATGGGTAAATGTATACTCCTATAAATGTGTGTGTATAGTAGTAGTAGTAGTATTGTATATTTATACTGCTACAGGTGTACACAGTACTTTTGCAGATAACTAAAAATACAGGCCACTGTTCTGAGGAGATTCTTCCAATACACAGCGATGGTTATTTCATCTTGTATGCATTTTAAGAGAGATTGTTTCCATGTTTATCCCTCAATTTTGAAAGGGCCCTAGACTAGATAAAAATATGTGGAAAGACACATTAACAATAAAGTGCCATTTTTTCACTAGGGATGGATCATCCAGTTCTAACAACATAAATCTGGCAAGAAGAGATATGACCTTCATCTCCATACTTAACTCAGACTTTGCTTAGTCTCAAATTGGGGAAGTGGACCCTTCCCCTTCAACATGCTAACTGGACAGATTGCCCTCCCCACACCAGCCCCTTCTGGTGGTTCACCTTCTCCAACTGCTATTTACCTGTGAAATCATGGCCTCCACTGAAGTCAATGGCAAAATTCCCATTGACTTCAGTGGGGCAAGGATTTCATCCTATATCTCTCCCTCCAATATGAAAACAAACAAACAAACAAAAAATCTATGGTGATGGCCTTGTTCATACAGGTGAAATAGAAGGATGACACTGAGGGTTTTACCTGTGTGGGCAGCAACATGAAGAATGCCTAAAAGACCAGGGGGTTCAGTTTTATATTTACTTTAGTAACGAAACAAACTCATTTAGAAGATGCTGAAAACACAAAGCAATAATTTATGCCATGCTTTTTCTTAGTCTTCACAGAGGCCACTGTGCCATCAAACAACTGGCTTACGAGAGCCCAGGAATTGGCAGTTGTACAAAAAAGGCCCACCTTTCCATTTTCATTTGATGGCTCCTTTCTCTTTGCTCCTCCTCCTCTCTTTCCTATATGACTGCATAACCATGTGCCATCTGTCTCCTTTTTTGGTGAGTCTCTCTCTCGCTATCTGTGTTTATACCCACCCTCTTTTCCTTCCTAATGGCTCCCATTATTCCGGTGTGGCCTCCCTATTGCCTCACACTTTCCCTCCTTCGTAGCTCCCCTCTTTCTCCCTGTTCTTATGTGGCTTCCCCTCTTATCCTCCTCTTCTCATATGGCTGGCTCCCCTTTGCTCCCTCATGCTTTCTTGCACCCCTCTTTTTTCTATCTGGGTCCTCCTTTCCTTAGCCTTCTCCCTTCCAGTGAACCCCTTCTCTCTTGCTTCATATCTATGTGGTTCCACCATTGGCTACCTGGTAACTTTCATTAACTCTGAACCAGGGATAGCCTAATTAACAACCTGCACTGACTCAACCAACTAACCTGAAAGTCAGCATATATATAATTTTAAAAAAAACAAAGGCACAGGAGCTGGCTAGAATTTCAAAGACATCAATGGTTTGTTTATTAAAACAAGGGTATCAAGCAGGCAAAGAAAGACCTGAGACCGCTGCCTAAAGTGTCACCCTGATATGCTAATCTTAATGTAATCACCAATGCTGTTCTATCAACTCTTATGAAAAGGCCTGTTTAAACAATGAGATACAAGTCGTTTAAATAACGTAGACGCTGGGACTATGTAACAAAGGTGGCCATACAGATCAGCCGCTGGCTTTGATTTCTGAAATATTGTAAACATGGAAAATAGAACCCTTTTGATTAACACCAGGTCAGTTTACTTAATCAGATGCGTAATTTACACGGAGGAATGGAATACCCACAGGAAAACAGCTTGTTCACTATGCATCTAGGAAGGGAAGCGTGCTCTGAAATGCTCCTTCTCTATGACTTTCCTGCCATTGGTCAAACAGCCTCTTTACTGCAGTTTTTTCTGAGAAGTAGCTCCCTCTGGTCTGCACAATTAGTCAAAACCTTCAGTCTTTCATGCAGTGAACGCCAACTGGAGTTTTGTCTCAGTGAAGACTGGAGGTGGGCCCGATAAACCACAATACAGTCCCCTTTAGACTATTTTAAAATACACATGCTGAGGCCTTGTCTACACTAGCAAGGTAAGTCGACATAAGTTACACTAGTTACATTACATAAGTTACGTAACTTACATCGACTTAAAGCAGTGTCTAGACTGCGCTATGTCAATGGGAGATGCTCTCCTGTCAATATAGCTTCCGCCTCTCATTAAAGTGGAGTACTGAAGTCGACAGGAGAGAGCTCTCCCATCGACTTAGTGCGTCTTCACCAGACTCCCTAAACTGATGCTGCCACATTGATGGCACTGGCACCGATTTAGCGGCAGTAGTGACGAGAAGCCTCATGTGTCAGACTGATGTTGTCTGCATAGATAAAATGCTTGGTAATGGTGTCGGGAAGGTCATTTATAAAAAGAGGTTGAAAAATGTTGGTATCACATTTGCGCTTTGAGATAGAAAATTGTTTTGGCACCTCCAAGAGCTTTTTTCCCCAGTCAAACATGGAACTGGTGGCCTCCCAGCAACAGTTTCACAGCCATGACAACCCAGTTCAATAAGACCAATGACAGCTTGTCCAGTAGGCCTGTATACCGATTGTGTTATATGCATCAGTAAGATCTACTGCGCCTGTGTTTTGCCTGATCTGGAAGTCATTCTTGACCTAGGTGGTCAGAGCCAGCACTTAATCACAGGTCCTGCAGTTTGGTCTGAACCTTGCTTGATCTACACTCAAGCTATTATCAATGGTAGAGGCAATTCTTTGTAGCATAAGCCTTTCAAGTAATTTATACATGCAGCTTAGCAAAGATACGGGGTGATAACTTGTTACGAGTTGGGGGTCTCTCTCAGATTTTGGCAAGACTATTACTTTTCTTCTGTGCTAAATTTTAAGTATTTTATTCTCCTGGATGACTCTAGATAGAAAGATGGCTAGCCAGTATTTGTTAGTGTTTCCCCAAGTTCTTCAAGACTTCAGGAGGAGATGTTATCAAGCCCTCAGGTTTATTTTCAGTATTTTGATCAACCTTTCTATTTCATCTGCGGTGAAAGGCTGGAAGTATTTGAGTTTAGGTATGCACTGTTTGTATTGTCACCATTTCTTTTCCATCTCTCCTTCAATTTTTTTGCCCTTATCTGACTTTGCACCATTTATCAAGTGGATAGCAATGCTGTTTGGAGAGACTGGGTAATGGTGCTGGAGGCTTCTGAACAGCACCAAGTTTTCTGATTACTGTCCAGGCTTTGCGGCTGGATCTTGAGATGTTTAGTTGCACTGTAGCCTGCTCCCATCATGCTCTTCTAGAATTGTTCAAGCTGTCTAAATGATATGTAGCAATGCCTGGGTCAGCACTTTCGTCACATTGCTTGATAAGTTCTCCACACTTAACTATGCAGGGAATAGCAACAGAGGGTCCTGTGGCACCTTTGAGACTAACAGAAGTACTGGGAGCATAAGCTTTCGTGGGTAAGAACCTCACTTCTTCAGATGCATCTGAAGAAGTGAGGTTCTTACCCACGAAAGCTTATGCTCCCAGTACTTCTGTTAGTCTCAAAGGTGCCACAGGACCCTCTGTTGCTTTTTACAGATTCAGACTAACACGGCTACCCCTCTGATACTATGCAGGGAATGTAGATCTCATAACCCCCTCTTGGAATGGACTTGATGGAAGCATTGTAATTAGCTTTTGTGAATTGCGTGTATGCTTCTTCAGTAGAGATGCTGCGTGGGATACAGGTGACACAGTGATCGTGAATTGTGCATAGCTGGGCCAGTTTGCTTTCCGATAATTCCAGAGACAGGTTTTCTTGATGCTCACAATAAATACGGTTACATCAACTTTGGTAAGGATCAGACAGTGTTGACAATGTGGCATGTTTTTCAATATCTTCCTGTTGTACACCTTGTAAGCACCCGGCTTTGGCAAGAGAAACCAAAGCAGAAATTGGAAGGGAAAAGGTGTAGCATTTGTGAATCCTGATTCTTGAAAGGGGCAAGGAGAGTTTATAATTTGTTTTTGTTTATTTATAAAAGTTATTAATATTTTAGAGTGCAAATACCTAAAGCACAAAGGAGAGGGTCAGTTTTTTATTTTAGAAATCTAAATAAATAAAGGAGTGTAGCCTTAACAGCACCGGTATAATAAACTTCAGAGAAACATATTTAATCATGTAGAATTTCCAGCAGCTAAGGAACAGAAAAGTCCAAGAGGATTAAGTGTCTCCTGCTCATGGTGGGCCCATTGCACAGTAGTTGGTACAAAGCCAGAGTTCCAGGACAGCAGAAATCTACTGTGGCATACAAGTTAATAGTAATAACTAAAACAAAACGAGAGCGTGGAAGTAAGAGGGGATTTTTCATGAATCTATTCTGTTGCAGTAAGGCAGCATTCTCAAGGGCACATTTGTTGTCAATTGCTACCACAGCTCCAGATAAGATCATGGTGGAGGTTTTTCAAATTCATAAATATGAATTAAAATAGTCCAAACTTGACTTTTATGTTGATTTTACTTTCATGAGATTTTACTTTCAAATCAGCTGTACAACAGCTGTACAACAGTTTCCCAGAAAGCATGTAGGAGTGACAGTCCAGTATTTGGCTCTCTGCAATAGTTCCATCTCCTACTTTACACTTCAATCCAGTGGAGTGGTGTTTTATATCAGGAATAAATATCTGTCAGTATTTGGAAATTGGAGCGTTCTGTTTTTTAAAATAGGTGCCTTCCAGAAAGTTCTGATCCAGAACACCAAAGTTCCAATTAGGGAATGAAAAAACGCTCAGAAAAATGTCAAAAGGTGTGTTACTATTGTTTTCACACTTCCTTTATACTTTTTAATTCTAAATCTGAACAAGAGATGCACAGTAGTTACATACTTTCCCCCTGTACCTTATTTCAGAACCACACACAGATTTTCTAACCAAGTTAAAATATTTAACTGTATACAATTGCCTACTGCAATACAGCCAGCCTTTCAGAGCTCCAAAACTAAACCCTCATGCCATAAAAAGAGACTGCTGTATGAAAACATGGGGCTAAATTCTGCAGTGCTTAAATCAAGCAAAACTCTCACAGGTGCTAAGATACTACAATGATAAGGAGCTAAGATTGATGTTAATGAGTTTTGACTGATGGAGTACAGAATCAGTCCCATAGTTAATATTTGAGGCAAGCTTTAATTAGACACATTAAGGAGGAACAGGTCATGTTTAGTCATGTTATGCATCCATTTCCAGAATGCAGTCACCACCCTGACACAGTATCCTGTAAAAATAAGAAATGTCCATATTTACTTCAGAGGCGTTAGTCCCTGTGACCTATAGAAGAACATGGTATTTTTCCCCATATTTTAAGTCTAGGAAACACTGCAAACTTGCCATCATCAGGGAGAACTTGGGAGTTACGAGAATCAGGGTGTGGCTTGCTGGTTAAAGTCTGAGCTACTTGAAGGAAATGTAGTTAATTTGCTGTAGCAATAATAATGGAAAATAAAGAAACTATGACATTATTCCTGATTTTTTTTTTAAGAGAAGCCATAAAGGGCAGGATGAGTAAGTGGCAACAGGAAATAAATAATAACAACATACGTAACAATAAACCGAAATAGTAATTCCTTGCATTTATACAGCACTTTTCATCTGAGGAACTCAAGGCACCAAAGCAATAGAAAAGTCAGCAATAGACCTAATGCCTTTTGCATCCCAAATGTGCTCCTGAACCTGGCTAGCTTGCTCTTTAGTTTTAAACGCTAATTTAATTTCCACTAGAGATGCAGTGAATTACACTGATCTAATTTAAGCATCAGTGAACTTTATTAACCTCCTAGGATTGCCTAGATTTACAGCGCCTTATTTTGGGACTGTTCGTCGGCACTCTGAGTCCCCTTGAAGAATTTTCAACAGCAGGGGGTGGTCACCTCCTTTAGAGAATTTTCAGATCTGATATATATAGATAGATATATAGAGAGAAGATGATAATTATTTATAGGCTACAGGCAGTTCTGTAGTGCTGCTGCAGAGGCTAAAGGAAGCAGTTAGTGGGAAAAACAACACAGGGACAAATATTGTGAGGGGTATATTCTCCCCTCTATGATGCACGCTCACATTAGTGTTATTAAGAGTTACACATGCATCAAAGGGTGAGTATAACACTGACAGTCTCCAGAGACAGTTCAATTTCCAGACCTAGATCTCTCCTGAGCAGAAACGGTAAATTGGGCCACATGATGCATGTGATGGGGGGTCCCGTCCATTGGGAATTAGGCTAAAATGACAAATATTTTATTTAGGCCCTCAAGGTGGACTTGAACTCTCGATCCCAGAGGTGAAATGTTTTATTCAGTATTCTTTTCTCTCCTTTCACAAACTGTTTCCAGTATAGAGAGAGGGAGAAGTGTGACAACTGTGGGTAATAAAAAATTCACACTTAACACAACCTAGTATTGACATTTCACTTTGCTGGTTTCATAATTTTCCAAGATTTTATGTTTACATTACTATTATTTAATATGTGTATTGCAGTAGCATGTAGGAGCCCTAGTCCTGGACCAGGACCCCACTGTGCTAGGCGCTGTACAAACACACAACAAAGAGAAGGACCCTGCCCCAAAGACCGTATACAACGTAACATCAATGTGAGCCCCTGCAGGACATCAATACCAACTGAAGTCTCAATATTAGTCAACTAGCAGGCATATAGGAATGGCCATGCTGGATCAGACCCTTGTTCTACTTGTTCAGTATCACATCTTTGAGTGTGACCAGAATCAGTTTCCCCCACAGGAAGGTGCAAGAAACCTTGCAGTGTGCAGCAATGGGATAATCTGCCCCCTAGGAAAGTGTCCTCCTAATAATTAGCATGAAGTTTGTATCCCTTTAACTACTCTGGATATTCTCATCCATATAGCTTCCCAGTCCCTATTTTGAACCTTGCTAAGTTCTTGGCCTCAACAACATTCTGTGACAATGCGTTCCACTGCCTAGTTATGCATCATGTAAAAAAGCATTTCCTTCCACTTGTACATTTGCCACGTTTCACTAAATTTCCCCATGTTCTTGTATCACGATACAGACAGCAAAGAAGTTCCCAAATTACTTTCTAACATTCATTATTTAGTATATTCTTATCATGTCCCCTTTTAGTCATCTTCTCACTAAGGTAAGCAATCCTATTCTTTTCGGTTTCTCTGTATATGCAAGCTTTTCCGTACCCCTCGTCATACTTTTGCCCATCTCTGAACCTTTTGTAAATCTGTAATATCTTTCTTGAGATGGTGTGACCAGTACTGATGAGGCTATAGCACTGATTTACATAATAGCATTATAACATTTTCCATATTATTCTTCATCCCATGCCTTATGTATCCGTAAATTTCAGTTGCTTTTCTAACTGCAGCTCTACACTGAACGGAGGTCTTCATTGAGCTGTCAATAGTGATGGTTGGTCCCTTTCCTGAGTTGATGCAGTTAATTTAGAGTCCAATCAGGCAGATGAAGAGTGCAATTTTTTCCTTCCAATGTGCATTATTTTGCATTTATCAACAATGAATTTCATCTGTCATAGTGTTGCCATTTACCTAGCTTGGATAAGTCTCTCTAAAACTCCTTGCAGTCTTCTTCTAAAACTCGCAGTCGACTAACCTAATAGTGTGTCATCTGCTAATTTTCTCATCTCACTGCTCACCCCCTTTTATAGATATGTTAAATACAATACAGAGATACCAGCTTCCTTCTACTGCCAACATGCCCCAATCCTAGCCTGTAGGTCTCATCTTCTAGGGTGAGAAGGCAGTTTAATGTTCGTGACCTTGTAGTCCTTGGCTTCTCTTCTGAGACTGCCACAAATTGGACCACTTCACACAATCACCCATCTAGAAAGCCCTCAGTTGGCAATGATGTCCCCTCATTACCAACCTGTCCTGAATTTCAAATGAAGAGGTGAATGGCTCCATAGGCCACACTGTCTGCTGGAGGAAGAGCGTACGCCCACTGAATCAACATGCCAGATTTTGATCTCAATTACATGGGTGTAAGTCCAGCAGAGTAAATTCAGGACAATGGAATTACACCAGGATTTACACCACTGTAAGAGAAATCAAAATCTGTCCCAATGGAGTTGCACCTGCTTTACCCATATCTCACTGCCAAAACCCTGCACCCTCAACTCCCCGGCTAGTTTCATTTTAAGTCAAAAAGCTGCTCCCTGGACTGATACCCCATAGAACTAGAGTAAGCTGTGGGCTGTGGAGTAGGGATCAGGTGGATGTAACAGTTTAATCTTAGTTGCACCGTCACTTTGTGTCACTTACAATTCATCACACTGTTTTACATAACTAAGTGATCAAATGCTAATAGTAGCCTGCACTGAATATTAGTTACCTTGTATTCCTATTCCACTGTTTTCCTAAATTTGGGGGAAATGATTTGATTTAAAGATTTCATTTATTTTGAAATTTTAAAAATGTTTCTTTTTTTCAACTAGCTCTGCTGCTTTGCATAAACGACTCCCACAAATTATCCATTTGAAATAGTTTCACTTAATTTAGTAGCAATATCAAAGGCTCTGATAGAAAACAGAACATTTATCCTCCCTAGGACAACTGGTTTCTCTGCACTGCTCGGTCATTCTCTTCGCAGCTTGGTCTTTTTCATGAAGGAGCAGCTAACTAGTTAGCCCGAAATAAAAACCAGCCCAGACGTCAGGCAAATCCCTAATGTACCCCTGACAAGACCCCTGCAATCTTCATTTTTAAAGTTGCAGGAGCCCAACAGCCTCTCTCTGATTTCTGGGAAAGGCCCATGGGGGCCACATGAACTTAAAAGCACAAAATACCTTGGTGCCTTTCAGGAAAGAATATGTACATTCTCCAGCGCACATGACATTTTGAATATAGAGGTGCAGAGAGAAGCTGCCAAATCTGGTGAGACTTGTAACTGTACAAACACAGACAGAGTGGCCAGGTGTTTGGGAGCTCTAGTGAGACAGGGAATTTTAATGGCCCAGTTGGGAAAGTGGGTGGTTTTGAGTAAAGTGTCTATTGCAGATATGATGGCAGGAGGGTTGTTGAATAACAAGTTGCAGAGAGGGATGAAAATGTTGGAATCCGGTTAGAGTTTGGTGGGAGGAAGACATTGAAGGAAAGGCTGCCTTCTGTTGAAGTTAAGAGACTGCGGCGAAGCAGGGAATGTAGGAATACTGGGGATAGAGCTATTCTCTGGGAGAAAGTAGGAAGCCAGGGTCTATTAAAGAAACTGCAGAGAAGAGGGATAAGGAACCTCAAAAGGTTCAGATTAGCATCTGAACTCTTTGGTACCCTTATTTCAAAAACAAACCTCCAAATCTTTTGAAGAAGTTTATCCAACAACACTTCGCAGACTTATTTATCCTTGCACTTCCATATCAAAATATTTCACCACTATGACTCGTAGCCTTTCTGCTTCACCTACAGGGCCAAAGCCTGCACTCCTTACTCAAGCAAACTCCCACAGGAGTTTTGTCTGAGTAAGGACTTTAGGACAGGAGCCATGGATTATAACCAGTGGTGTGGCATTTTGTAATATATTTGCATGAAAGATGCTTTAGGATGACCAAAAAATAAAATAAAAATGAAAAGGGAAAGAAACGTGCTGCAGACATATTACAGAATATGAAAGTTCTTCAGGCACTGCATCATGTCAAGGGAGCCCTTACAAGTTAGCAGTATTTTATGTATTAGTCTAACATGCTTTCTTCACAGCATAAGAACATAAGAATGGCCGTACTGGGTCAGACCAAAGGTCCATACATGCCCAGTATCCTGTCTACCGACAGTGACCAAGCCAGGTGCCCCAGAGGGAGTGAACCTAACAGGTAATGATCAAGTGATCTCTCTCCTGCCGTCCATCACCACCCTCTGACAAACAGCATCAATTGTTATACTGTGGATGTGAACATTAAGTGCTAATTAAGGTCTATAGTGAGGGGTGTGTGGAGGGAGTCACTTTGCAGAGGGAGCCCCAGGAGCAGTTCTGACTGACTCAGCCCCACTGCTCCTTGCTCCCTTTGGAAAGGCTAGATCCACTAGCCATATAATCCTAGCGCTGTGCTCGTGCTCTCCAGTAAAGGGCACAAGGAACAGTGCAGGGGTAGTAGGATCTTAATCCCGCTCCCACTTTGTGCAGCGATGTACGGCTCTTCAGAATCGGTCCCTAACACAATAACATGTACATGAATAGCAAAATAGCATGATCTAAAAAAATCCAATTCACAGTAAAATTCCTCATTGCTCGCGTTCCAGCCCGGGATGCAGCTAGGCAGTTTTACTTTTCATATAAATACCACAGAGGACTACGGCCCATGTAAGGAATTCTAAGTTTAAGAGATGTTATTTGAAAAAACAAAGTTGTTTTTTAAGGGTCTCTGTGTCAAGGGGTTGACAGGCTCAAAACAGAATCAAATCTAAAAACAGTATTAAAAAACAAAACAAAACAACCAACCTATGGTCCTGATCCTAGAAATGCCATCAGTCAATCTGAGACAAAAGGTAATGACATGGTCCAAATTCCACCTAATCTGTTTCACAGTTTCCGTTCCACATCTTGCAAATTGACCATACAGGAAAATTTATTCTGAGCACTGCAATGCCATAACATTGCCTTGCTACACAGCTTTGCAACACAACAATATTGCATCATGACCTCATCACATCACGTCAATGCGCCATAACCAACTGACACTATGTCCTCATGTACTTACAAATCTCATTTCATGAAAGGGCAGATTTCACAACAGATTAATGAGGCACCATGGCAGAGTGTCGGAATTATGTCCTTTTGTCAAGGACAAAAATAATAGATGGAAGCCTTTTTATCTACTGAACCACCCATGATAAACTCAGGGTGCGTATTTTGATAATACTGCAGGGTGTTGCATGCACCTGATTTGGACACAAGTATCCACATTACCCTGTCTGTTCAATTTGCCTCTTCAGCTCAGCTCTTATACACAACCCAGAAAGCAAAATTTACCAAAACCCCCTTCACAGGAAAAGTGAACCAAAACAAGCCTGGCAAGTCAATTTTTAACCCTGCTAGTCTTGGCCCTGGGCCTATAAGCTGGGGGGGGGGGCCCAAAATACTCCATCTACATCAAGTAAACCTTTTTTTTAATATAGCCTTGAAACTTAAAGCCAGTTGTTTCAAATATTTTTTAAAGGTGTTGTTTGCCTAGACCTCTGACATTAATATTCATAGTTAAGATTTTAAACTCCTTGATTTATGATGGAAACACTTACAGATCCTTAGCAACAGTGTCAGATCCTTAACTCTAGTGGTGCTAGTAAGTGCAGGTAAATTCCTTTAAAAAAAAACAACAGCGAAGAACATTGCACTTGCTAGAAGATGACTGAGTAACTCATTCACGACTGTGCCACTTATGAGTAATGGCATGATTCCCTCATTCTTTGACTGTTAAGTATTTTCTCTCTGTCTCTGTCTTCGCCTGTATATATTAATATATAATCTCCATGTTGGTTATCAAGATGCATGCAAACAGTATCTTGTGTTCTTTAGGAAAGAAAAAGAACATTTTAGGCAGCTACTGAGAAATTAGTTTTGCAGTCAAGGTTCTGACCTGTTCATTTACTGGAATCAATATGCATCATTTCCAAACTACCTTTATTTTACTGTTTGTTTAAAAAAAGTTAGTGTATAACTGAAGAATTAGGTCAGTTTCATTAGAACTTCTAATTAAGTAGTTCTCTCTTTAAAAGAACACTGGCTCTGCTTTTAAGAATATTCCAAGATTGATTTTGTCAATAGAGTTCAGAACAGGGCTAATGATTATCATTAAAGAAAGCTCAGAGTGATTTTAGAAAGATATCTTTCTGTATTTTATTCCTTTTATCAAACACTGGGATCTTGGAAGGAAGTCACTTCAGACAACAATTCAGGTTAAAAAGAAAAAAAAGAGAGTGAAAGGAAATTTTCCATAAAAGGAAAAAAAATACTTCAGATTTTTTTTTTTATAGCAGCGGGTTGGGAGAGAGGAGGTTGTTCACTTTGGAAGATGATAAAACAAACTCTGAAGATAGTATTAATGTGCTATGGCGAACTAATACAAAATGTTAAGAGAGGAGCCGGCACAGAAGAACATTAGCATATACACCCTAAAATATTTTCCTTCATAATTTTATTGCTCCGATTACTGCCCTTAGTAGTTCAATCCACATACATTATTAACTGTTCTCGCTAAAGAAATGCTGCCTAAATTCCTAGAGCGCCTGGCCCTTTCCTTAGCTACGGCTCGTGCCCCCTTGTTTTTGTGTTTGACACTAGCTCAAATTGCCTTGTAGAGTCTATCCACTCTATTCCTTGGAAAAGTTTCTCTTACAGACCTAATGTCTCCTTTGCTGACCTTTCTTATTACATCTTCATATTTATCATATCCTCTTTGTTTACTCTTTCTCTCAGTTTTACCTTTGCTTTTCGTACAATTTCTTAAACTCTTAATGTTAGCTTTCCAATCCCCTTTACCCGATGCGTTAGGATGCAGTCTTGCAAGAGACTGAGCACTCTAAATTCCCTCTGATTTCAAAGAGAGTTGAAGACACTCAGAACCTCACTGGATTAGGCTCTTATATTCTGTACACATTGTTACCTGTTCCTATTTTTTGGATGACAAATTTGCACTTTTCAGCTGCTTTATCTCTTTTTAATTTTGCTGAACTTATTACCAGCGGCTACTCATACAGTCCTTGGGTGCATATTTTCCTTGAACACCTGCCATTTCTTCTCTGTGGCTTTTCTTTGGATATTTTTTCTATTTAATCAGATACTTCCTGCCTTCCTCCAAAATTCACCTGGACCAATTTTCCCTGAATCACTCCAGGCCACATTGTCAGTAGTATCTTGTAAGTCTTGTGAGTGGAAATAAAAAAAAAAAAAGAAAAAGAGTAGCTAGATGTGGAAATACTCAACGGGGCATAGAAACTCTGGGGTATTGAGCACACAAAATGGACGGAATGGAGTGACTGTGCAAAGGAGAAAAGCAACTGCTCATTATGGTCCCCCGCTATTTCATAGAAACTTCTTTCCTCTCTGCATCTACAGAAATGGAGGCCTGCTTTGCAAGGCCATAGGGAAAGATGAACACTGTTACAGTCACATTATGGGACATGTTCCCCATGAAGTTCATGAGGACCCTGGTACTCTAGCAGTGTCAATCAATTCCCATATGTTGCTTTTTAACTCTGCAGATAGAGTATGTCCACACAGGGGAGTAAGCACCAGTCAACGCCCTGGGTGTGTCAAGAGCTGGAAAATGTGTGGAGACAGGGTCTGGACATGAGGAAACCCCAAAATCCATGCCGTTTCCCCTTGTGGGTTCCAGGTTCTGCAATTATTGCAGGTGAATCCCCCTCTTAAGTTTACAACATCAGAGTCCTCCCGTTTAGAAGGGACATTGGCCAAAACATGGTAAAAACACAGAGGCTACAAAACTGTCTATACTTCCCACCCCTTTCAAGGGTGAAAGGTAGCATGTGGCCTCAGATTCAGGTCACCATGCCCACAAATGTATTGCTCAGTTTTTTGCTCCATTTAGTGTGTCCCAGTTCGTATCCCAGCAATTGAAATCTCGCACAACTACTTAGTTTGTTATATTAATAAATGGTTTTGATTTCTATTATTTCCTCACCACAGTCTCGCAGTTGTTACTTCGGTATTTCCCTTTTCATATAAGGATACTCTTCCTCACTATTGCCTTCTTCTTTGATCTCCTCTAAAGAGTCTGAAATTGCTGACTAGCTACCTCTGTGTTGATTTTCCTGCTTGCAAAACAAATGAACTATACATTTCTGAATTTAGGAAGAAGGTAAACTCCATGAAGCCTCAAGGACTTGTCCAGTGGTCTAAAAACAAATAGGTCATAGGGTGAGATCCTGGCCCCACTAATATCAATGGTAAAACTCATTTATTTCAAAGGAGTCAGGATTCCACCCAGAGCATCCGTTTCCTTGCAAAATCCTTGCTTTTCCTATATCCAAGGCAGACATATACAAAGGAGATTATTTTATCAATGTTTTAGTGAATATACTCCTTTTTAATGAGATTTATAAGATAGTTTTATTACTTTTGACCCCAGATTAATAATAATATAAACATTCCAGTTTGTTATTCCCTATGTTATTAGTTTGGGGGAAAAGCTTTTTTGGCCCGCATCATTTAACAATAAAAATAAAAATCTCACTCAAGTGAACACTGAATAATTCATGAGCTCTGATTTTACATTATTTTGGCATCTTTCTCTTTTTTAAATGGCCATTCCTGTGTCTGTCACTAAACAACAGTCCTTAGCTGTTTTCACCTTGGAGTGCCGTGAATGAGCTGATTATATTTTCAAAATGTGCCTTCTGAGAAGATGCTCTTAGCAGATTGTACAAACATTCATGCCTAAAGCTTGAAAAAGAAACGCTGAGGAAACCTTCTGGCAGAATTTGGAAGTACTATGTTTTATAATTATGAAGTTTCCTTACACTTTTAAATCTAGCTTTAAACCAACGATCTAACACTGTAGCAGCAAAAGTGTGCCACTGGAGTAGTAGGACTTCTAATATGCATGTTGCCACACAGTATTTTTAATTTAAAAGCACAGCCCATATTACCCTTTAAGATACAATTAAAACAGCAAATATGATTTGATTTATTAAAAGTCACTAATGGGCAATGCTAGCCAGCTGGGTTCAATCTACAAGAGAAAGAATGATGGATGAATTGATGGATTCATAGTTCACTCAGCAACCAATCCATACAACCGCTTTAGTGGCAGGTTTGTGGGAAGTAGTGCAGTCAGACACAATTAATAAATAAATAATAAATAATTATAATACTTTGTACTTCTACAGTATTTTTCACCTCAGTATTTCGAAGAACTTTACACACACTTAATGAAGCCTCACAACATGTACTTGAGGTAGGTCAATGTTGTTCTACATACGGGTAAACTGACGTACAAAAAGGTTGCGTGACTCGTTCAAGGTCACACAGTGAGTCAGTGGCAGAGCCAGGAACAACTCCCAGTAAACTTGACTCCCAGTAGCCTGATTTAACCACTGGATAATGAATGTTCCCTTCCTGCCAGTGACACTACACTAGTAACAGTGATTGCAGCCATTTTGGAAAGAAGCAGGTAAAATGCTACCAAAATAGATGAAAATGAAAACATGAGAAAACCTATAAAGAGATAAAAATATATACTTCCTCCCCTCCAAAAATAATATGGAAAACTGATGATACACAAGTAAGCAGATCTATTAGATATTTTTTAGTTAATTAAGAGGGCTTCCTTTTTTAAAATTGAAGACTATCACTTTTTTACTGGATTCCTAAAATGCAGTCCTTAGCAAATCTTTTATATTAGTGACTGGATGTGTAAACCAAACCATTGTGGTAACATTTTTCAGATGTTTTGCATGTGTGTGGAGTGGGGGGAAAAAAACAGATGGAGAATACTATAATGAATTGAAATGTTCTATTTAAAAACTGTTTGTCAGCTGTAGTTAAGTTGACACTGTCAGCATGGCAACAAATCACAACACTTTGCGTGTTATGCTGCACGCTCAAGTTTGCTACAAAGAGTTGAGTTGTTGGAAATTTGAGGTTTTTAAGCAGCTTAGCAAGTAAAACCACACAACAGCCAGTGGCTAACTCAGCTTTCTAAAGCAAACAGAATGGTACAGGAAAATGTCCTGGGCTTATTTGTTTTTATAATAAACTGATTGTCACCTCTATTATGCTGTACCGAGATTAAAAAATAAATAAAACTAAACCAATCTACATAAACAAAATCATTTAAAACTACAAAAAAGGGCACAGGTCATTGATAATGGCCTATGGACTCTTTCAGCTCAAGGTCACTGGCTCAAATCAAGTTCATTCTAGATGTAATTCAAAGTCATTACCATCTGATTGCTGTTCAAATTGCAGCCTTATGTAAAATGCACTTTTGGTCTCTCTGCAGTCCCTAGTGGACTGGAGCACACACACTTAAAAAAAAGCCCCACACCATTTCAACTGGCGCCTTTGTTGACATGCTCAGCCAAGAATTGAGTGGGCACAGAGACGGAACTCCCTGAACACCTTTGGAGTTGTATCTCCAAGTCAGACTTGAGGCACCATGGCAGGTGGAGTGAGAAAGCTTGCACTGATTCTACATGCAGCATATCTGTTCCATATGGGACTTCAACTCCCAAGATTATCAATTTGGGACCTTTCGTCACCACTAAAGGATTTTTTTTAAATGAGAAAAAGGACAGTTTGCCTACTTTTAATGTAATGTCCTAATAGGAGGCATGTGAATCTTTGTAATGGAGGGAAAAAGAGTAAGAGTATAGTTCAAAGCAACGGAAAATCAGGTCCATGAACCCTGGCCCCAAATCTAACCCAAATACCAACGCTTGTCCCACCAGTAGCTACAGTTATTAAAGATTATGGAATATATTGCCGAATTTACCAAAATTTTCCCAAATTCAGACTCATGCAGTCTTCTTACAAGAGACTTTTGTAACTTCAGAGATATACTACTTTGATACAAATGTGGGGGGTTTTTTAGTTGACTTTTTTTTGCATTCGTTATAGGTAAGCAAGGTCAAAAATGGGGCTGACGAGCAAGAAACACAAAAGACTGATGTTTTCTGATATCAGAAGTAACGCCACTGAAACCAATGGAGCAATGTGTGTGTAAAAATAGTGTAAATGAGGGGAGAATAAGGCCCAAATACTCTATTTGGGTATATGTTTATATATACTCAAATATAATTATGCCCCGCTTTGGGGAAGTGGGGGAGAAATGTGTGAAAAACAACCTATTCAACAGACCGGCATAAATAATGAAAATAGCCCTACGCAGCTCACAACCTCCTATGACAATAGCTGTTCAAAAATAGCACCATTATTAAACTTCCTAGCAGATGTAGAACACTATATTTCCTATGCTTTTTATTTGATTATGTTTCATTTTTTAAATCTTCCAGAACTATTTGCAATAGTTTTGGGCCTGGATATATTTTTCTTTCCAGGTCTCATGCACAAAGATACAGAATGTCATGAATGAAAATCAGACATAGGTTTTAACAGCAAGGACTTGATTTATTAATGCTTAAAACAAGTTTCATGCATTAAAGATCCCTGTACAGAACATGACATGTTCTTTCTTTAAAAACAGCTACACACTTTAAGACAAGTGACATGATCCAAATGGTCTAGGCTGACTTTGATGGCTATTCTAATGCAGAACAGGAATATCTAACTGAGTATTCGTGTATATCATTGCTTTAAGCAAAGGGGGAAAAGGGGAGCAAAAACAAAGTTTAGTTAAAATGAAGTATCCTTCCCACAAAACTTCAACTTTCATCTCACCTTCTGTATTGGCTGCCATCTCTCAGAATGAGGAGAGCATTCATTAAACATCTATCCCATTCAGAGCTGAAATTCAGCCTTTGTTAAGTATCTATTCTGTTAAGGGTCTGATGCAATGTCCACTGAATTCAATGGAAAGACCCCCATTGACTTCACTTGGCTTTGGAACTGTGGTAATGATATCGAATAAATCACAAAGTAACAGCACAAAATAATACTACTAGACATTTTTATGGAGAGAAAGAGTAAAGGATAGAGAGAAAACCACAGAGACAGAGGAATACAATGGTATGGTACAGGGTGTAGATGAAACAATATTTTTAATTGGTATAACACCTTTCTTGAGAAAAATCTCACAGGACTTCACATAAAAACATATCAATCGCATATTTTATACATTAGTGTTAATATAGTATAAACACACAAAAACAGGAAACTCAGAATTTAATGTAAAGATGAAAACATGCTATCATCTTAACTCTATTCTTTTGCATATGGATTATGATAGTCTTATAATTATATGATCATGTTAAGATATAGAAAACCCAAAGATAACATCCAAAGTTATAGAAAAAATAAAATAGAATACAATATTGCATTATCAGCGTATATCAAGACTGTCATAGATCATATGTATAAGTGGTAGAATTAGGTAGTGCATTCATTCTGAACTTGCACATTTACTGACCTCAATCTTACTATTGTACTTATGTTTTGGTTTTTGCATCTAGCTTCAATCAGTCTTAAAAAGAAGGCAAAATCTCCCACTTGCTGAATATAAACAATCAGACTTTCAAAAGTGTGGGGTTGATGTTCTTCAAACTAGGTTTGTTTCTTAAATCTCAGTCCAATATACACAACAAACCAAGTTTGAAGAACATCAGTTCAATACTTTTAAAACAATGAATGTTTGACAGCTGAACCAGTTTTGAAAAGTCCACATTTCACTAGCTGTACTTGTTTCCAAATGTAGGGCCAGATTCTGTGCCTTATTCCACATGCCAACACACTGAAATAAAACAGCATGCTTTCTGAGGGTCACAGTGTGGCCCAGTTTGCATGGCAACACAAGGAGTAATGTGGCATAATACGCTCTCTTTCACTAGCTACCCAGATAGCAGGCAGCAGCACAAAGAGAGAAGCTTCTGTTGGACTGCTACTTCCCATCCCTGTGCAAGTGGGCAGGAGTAAACCAGGCAAGGGCTGGGCAAGAAACTTCGTTCACTCCATCAACACATCAGCGAGTGCAGCTATCCCAATCTGGGGAAGGAAGTTCTCTACACTAAGTACAGAACAGATGGGAGAATCTAGCTTTTAGCAACCAGGGCACAAAACCGTAGGCTCATTTTTTGATGCAGCCAAAGATCCATTAAGGAGTGATGGTAAGTATACTTTTTGTTCTTGAGAGCCAATGTGGTTCAGTGGATAGGCTACAGAAGAGCCGGGTTCTAGTCCCTGCTCTGACTCTGACCTGCTGTGCGAGTTCTGGCAAACCACTTCATTCCTTTTGATAAAACTCTTTGAGATCTCCATATGAAAAGCGCTATATTTAAGAGCTAAGTATTATTCCAAAGGAAAAGAAAATTTCTGACTTGTCATTCCTCCAGTGCAAGTCTTTTTTTTCCTCCCCGTACGAGGGCTTCTCCCTTCCTTAGGGCACACATTAAGTTTTCCTCTCTCACTTTGAGAACACTCAGGTAAGATTCACTTGGGAGTCTGTCAATTCAGTTCTTAGTTTGTTTACAGGAATTGCTGCATAGCAACCTGAATATTCCTTTTCCCAGGAGCACAGCAAACTGATCTCAGCTACAACTCGATCAACCCAATCATGATCTCAGTTACTTCAGTGTAAATATAAAGTAGCTCCAATGAAGTTGATGGAGTTACTCTGGACTCTCACCTATGTAAATGAGACCAGAATGTGGCCTCTGGAGGTCAGAGACTAGGCCCCTTAAGTGCTTAACTTAAAGACTATCTTTCTTGCTGTGTCCTTCTCTTCCCCTTCTGTTTCTTCCCTGTCCCTCTGTGCTCATCACTTCCCCTCTGTCCTCTTTCCTCTCCCTCCTTTCCTTGCTATGTCCCCTTTCAGGTTTAACTTGTCTGCACCCTTCTCCTGACATCTCTCCCACATCAAACTCCTCCACAAATGCAGACCTGCATGATTTCATTCCTGTCCTCTGCATCCACTCCTCCCCACACACACCAACAATGAAGACAAGAACATATGAATGGCCATAGTGGATCAGACCAAAGGTCCATCTAGCCCAGTATCCTGTCTTCTGACAGTGGACATTGCCAGGTACCCCAGAGGGAATGAACGGAACAGGTAATCATCAAGTGATCCATTCCCTGTCGCCTATTCCCAGCTTCTGGCAAACAGAGGCTAGGGACACCATCCCTGCCCATCCTGGCTAATAGCCATTGATGGATCCATCCTCCATGAATTTATCTAGTTCTTTTTTGAACCCTGTTATAGTCTTGGCCTTCACAACATCCTCTAGCAAAGAGTTCCACTGGTTGACTGTGCGTTGGGTGAAGAAATACTTCCTTCTGTTTGTTTTAAACTTGCTGCTTATTAATTTCATTGGGTGACCCCTAGTCCCCTAGTGTTATGCGAAGGAGTAAATAATACTTCTTTATTTACTTTCACCATACCAGTCATGATTTTATAGACCTTGATCATATCCCCCCTTAGTCATCTCTTTTCCAAGCTGAAAAGTCCCAGTCTTATTAATCGTTCCTCATACGGAATCCGTTCCATATACCTAATCATTTTGTTGCCCTTTTCTGAACCTTTTCCAATTCCAATATATATTTTTTGAGACAGGGCGACCACATCTGCATGCAGTATTCAAGATATGGGTGTACAATAGGTTTATATAGAGGCAACATGATATTTTCTGTCTTATTATCTATCCCTTCCTTAATGATTCCCAACATTCTGTTCGCTTTTTTGACTGCCGCTGCACATTGAATGGATGTTTCCAGAGAATTATCCACAATGACTCCAAGATCTCTTACTTGAGTGGTAACAGCTAATTTAGAACCCATCATTTCATATGTATAGTTGGGATTAAGACAGTTGCTTCAAGCAAAGGTCAGCTGGCTCCACTTCTCTGAATTCAATGGAGTTGAGGAAAACATACCATGTCAACACCCTGGGCCAGACCCTCAGTTGGTGTCCATCAGCACGGTTCCACTGAAGTCAATGGAGCTACATCAATTTAGACCAGCTGAGGAACTGGCCCATCGGCTAGAACAGTCATTTTCACCACTGTCTTCATGACAACCAGAATCCAGGTCGTCAGCATGGCAATGAAAGAGACTTCATATGCCAATGATTCACCCGGTTTAGAGAATTGGGTGGGAGAAAACAACGAGCAGTGTGAAATAAACACACGCACCAGTGAAGAAAGGCCAATGTACTATCCTGAGTTTGGGTGCTAATAAAAATCCTGGTAAATTCAGAAATCTGAGGCAATCTTAATCACAGGTCAAATTGTGACATTTTTAGCCCCAGTTTTTACTCAATCCTTACTTAGGCAAACTTCTACTGAAGGACTTGGACTACAGGAAGGAAAAGTGGTTTTTCACCACTGTGTCAAACAGAGGCTTTATTGCTATTCTAAATTTATATATTTTAGCCAATAGTGAACATATGTGACCATGCTTTAAGAGTGAGGGACAATGATAGAACCCAACAACATTCTAATTTTTATGTTTAAAGCCAAACTCTCGTCTCCCCCATTCAGAAGATTTGCCATAAAGCTCAGCAGAGTAAGAACTGTTTTGGGTAGACTTACAATGAGCATGTTGTCAGTATTATTCGTGATCTCTGTGGAGCTATCACACATGATTTGCTAAATCTCTAATTTCACATCATATCCCATAACTATTCCTCATTGGTCCATCCCTAGCTTAAGCAAGGACTGAGGTAAGTCTTAATAGTAGTGCAGAAAAAGTAAGTGATACCAGAGTAATTTATTGTCTATCCTCCTCTCTTACTATTTCTCTAAATATGTTCCCAAGGTTGCTGCCAGGATGTTTTGGTAGAGTGAATGGGGGAGGGAGATAGGAATAGATACTGTTGCTGGTTATTTATAGCCTTTACCCAAAGTTTCAGAAACAAATATGCCAAGGATGAGGGCAAGGGTACTGCCTGTAAATTTGAAAGTAAGCTTTAAAAAAAAAAAAAAAAAAAACCCTTGTATACAGCTCTCCGGTGGATTTTCGAAGGTTAAATAAATGATATTTAACAGTCTTCTGCTGTGTAAAATCTCTCCCTGAGACCAAAGCTACAGGCAATAATGTGAAAAGCAACCCAAAGCAGCCTCACAATTAGTAAGCCAACCTGCAAGAATCTTAGAATTTCCTACACAAAGCCTGTAACATGTTCACACATACATGTGCTTAAAAAGGATGTAATCCTGGTCTTATTATAGTCAATAGGAGTTTTGGCATTTTGGCAGTGATTTAAATGGAGTCAGGATTTCACCCAACGCTTGTTTCAACATCACTGTCGTAATCTGGGAAATCAAGAGGGAGGTGAGGGGGGAAAAGAGAGAAATGTACTCAGCTCTATTTGATTCTGAACTCACTCTACAGCAATATTGGTGTGAATATCACACTCAGAATTGCCCTTCTCTCACCATCTCCTGGTATTGTTCTATTTGCAGCCATGAGGCAATATCATCAATAGGTCAGAGCAGGGGCTGGAAATTAGAACTCCTTAGTTCCTTCCTGACTCTGCAAGTGACTGATTTTGTGACATTGGGCAAGTCATTTAACGTCTCCGTCTCTCAAGTTTTCAATTTGTAAAAGGAGAGAGAAAAATATGTACATGCTTCACAGAGGTGTTGCAAGACTGCATCAAATAAGATTTGTAAAATGTTTTCAGATCCTCGGATGGAAGGACTGCATACACTGCAAATACCAAATATTAATATTTTTTTAAGCAGGCTACACACTTGCAACTCTGACTGAATACTAGCCCAACTGTGACTGTGAAGGTAGAATTTGACCACTTTTCCTCAACATATTTAAGAAAGTTCAAGGAATGGAGGTGAATGCATACTGTAATAGGATTACTCATTGATATCACACTGAATTCAATTTAAAATGCCTTTTTTTTTTTTTGGTGAAATATTTAACTCCCACTATGTAGTTCAATATAAATTTACAATGAGGTTCACTGAGTTATTTAGAAGGCCTTGTATGCATTCATAGTTGTGCACTTAACTTTCTAGGCATAAACGGTAATGACATGACAACAAGATAACAAAAGACTCAGGGTTTCTGACAATGATAAAAGACAATTGAGGGGTGGGGGAAAGAGACGATCCATGGGGCACTCAAGATTTTTCTATGGGAAATGGGACAGTATTAAATACACCATGCCCATATGACCCATTGCTTATAAAAATTTAGGTACATTAGATAGATTACAGTGACATATTACAATATAATTAAAAATCCCTAACTCACACACATGAACTCCCTCAACTGCATAAGGAGTCAAGAGACTGGTATAAAGATACAAACATACATCTGGCTATCCCATTTTCTTCTTCTGATATTTCAATTCAATGGTTGTTTGGATAGTATCTACACCTTGAAACAGATGAGTAAAAAAAACAAGCCACATAAGGGAAAGGATCCTTCTCTTGGTTCTTTTTTGTTATTCTATTATGGTGGTTGTAAGGCAGTGATAGGATAGGCTTGCTTACGCTATGTACCCCAGGCAGGTTATGATCAAAATTACAGTCCATACAGTTTCGAGTGGAAGACGAAGACTTTATTTTCAAAACAGTTCAAACTTACTGTCTCCCCTTCACGCTCCCCTCTTTTCATTTCTTTGGTGGATGGTTATTAAGAGGTCTTATGCAAGGAGTATTTTTAAAGAGGGGATTTGAAGGAAGGGAAGTTGGCTGTTTGGCACACAAAATAAGAGAGATTGTTCCAAGTGTCAGAGAAGAATGGTAAAAGAGTTTGGTAGGAGACAAAGATGAGAAATGGGAAAGACTAAATCAGGGAAGTAGGAAGGAATTAGAGAAGAGGTGAAGGCAGGAAAAGACCTAAAAAATGAGAATAGACAAGTAGGGGCCAGATTTACCGGTGTGCTCCAGCTGTTTTGCTCTGCTCTGGTTACGCAAGACAGCTGTAAACTCAATGTAACTGGCAAAATTGGGTTCCTGACTATTCTGTTTCTCCAGAATTATGCAAGGCAGCTAGAAAGTACCAGTGAGACCACTCCTAACTCTTGATGCAGAAGAAAAGGGTAAACAAGAGTGATATTATCTAAGCGAGAGGAACATTTCAAAAGATTTCTTGAGCATAGCAGAGCAACCAACTTTTGAATAAGATTATAAATAAATCCTCTGTGTTTGGAGTATCAACAGAATTTTTACAATAGGCCAGATTCTGCTTGCAGCAGCATCAATCTAGAATACCTCACTGATGACAGTGCAATTGGCCTGAATTTAATTGAGAGCAGGTTCTGGTCTTTCATGCGATGATGGTCAGAGTGAACAGATCTTGCCCAGAGCTTATGGCACCCTCCACTAACATGGTACGTTTTCCATTAAGAGGACATTCTGCGGAGGCAGAAACCCCTTACCGGGTGCATCACTGACTTGGGATACTTTACCTAATATCCAATATTGTATGGGTGAATACTCATAAAAGTGAATCACTGCTTATTCACACCCCAGAGATAATATAATCATACCACTGGCCAGTGGATCCACCTTCCTTCACGTATACAGTTAACGTAGTTAAATTATTCTGTGGCTGACTCTGAAACATCAGCCTCACCTATATAATTTTTATTTTAAGAACGCTGAAGTCACTGCAGAACTTAACAGAATCAGACTTATAGGGCCCCCAGGTGCACTTTGGCTCCACTTAGGAAATGCATCCTTGATTCTCTGCCTCACTTGAGCAAAGATTGCTTACTTGTCGAAACTGTAAGCACTGACCCAGAGGCATAAACTAATATATCCTTTAAGGTCTGAGTTTTAAGACAGCCAAACTCATTTGGGAACAAAGTTGGATGTATCCCAGATCTTTAAGGATGAAGCTACCACTTTTTGCCTGTATGGAATCTTTTGACATATTGTACACTTTAAAAAAATACAGATTAAATGTATAGAAATATTATGTGCAGAAATTAGCCTTTTCATTTCCTCTTTTGACCAGCTACAAATTGTCTGATTGTTCAAAACCAAGACCAAGTGCATATGCATTCATCAAATATTTCCAAGTGAAATGCATTAGAAAGCACTTTAAAAAAAAAAAAAACATATCTATCTCATTCTCCAGAACACACTGAAGGCTAAATTCTGCTATGAGCTACACCCAGTGTAAATCTGGAGTAATTTAATGGAGGACGATGGAATTACTCTGAAATTGTCACAGCAATGTATCTGAAAGGTGAATTTGATTGTGTAAAGACTGTGGGCCAGATGTCCCAAAATCTTCGGCTGACATACAGCCTGCATGCTGCCCCCATTGCTAGGAAATAGTCAGAATGCTCTGTACTCCAGAAATCCCTGGGCAGCATAATGGCTGCTAATTCATGCTGACTTGTAGAACAGCCCTGAAGTTACTCCAAAGTACATCAGTGCTGGGACTCATGAAGAGCCAGTCCTAGCATTGGGGAGTTTCAAATGGCTCCTTTGTGGCTTCCCCCTCAACTACACCCAGTGGGGCACAGCTGAGGATGCAGTCCTGTTTATGTAAAGCAACTACTACTACTTTGGATACTCACTACGCAGGGCTAGACAGGAGACTTACAAGTGAGCAAGCACTTTATATTACACTTCAGACCGCTGTGACAAAAGATACTAACCCCAATGAAATAAAAGAGAAAAAATATATACAATTTCAATAAAAATCCTGTTTTTCCTGCTTGCACACAGAGTGTGAAACTAAAAGCATCCATATATCATCTCTTGGAATCCCAGACCATTCTTTCCAAAGCACTAGTCATAGACGGATTTGGGGTTTTTTAAGATATCAGACCTTCTTTAATATCAGACATTAAGATTAAGACATTCTCCTTTTAGGGAAAATGATTATAGAACAGTTAAAACAAAATCATGAATCATGCCTATCAATGGGGAAGGATAAACATGTACGGTATGGTTTCAGCTGATCTGTCTGGATAAGGGATTGAAAAAAATGTATAGACTTAGATATCATCACTTTTCGTAGCCTGATATAGTCTTTATCTCTGGAGCACTATGAAAAATACTGCAAGTGCTCTGGTAAAGGCAGTTTCTGTGATAGAGAAAACTGACTCTGAATCTAGTCTGTTCTACATTTCAAACACACTTTTGTGCTATGAAAAAATTCTCATTCATATACTCTATTGTGTTTTGCTTGTCCTTCTCTTTTTCACAACTCTCTAGGTGGACAGGCAAAAATTGTGTTTAAAAGGCCTGTGCAAGACTTACCTGGAGTGCAGAAAGAGTATTCTAATGGTGACAAGGAGCCCTTCACTTCTTATATCCTTTTAGGCTTAAGCCATTTAAATCAGCACATCTATATTTTCCCCTTCGGCAAACCTGTTAAACCAGATCTACACACAGGAATTGCATAGGTTTAACTAAATAAATTTGTAAATCAGTTCAACTTCTGCACATAGCCAATCCCCAAGTCTCCCAAATCCAGTGGTTCTCTCCTACTATTGGGAATTGTCTCCCCCACTTCTTCAAATATGGAGAAATGCAAAGGATAGACCAATTTGCAAAACTATATGGGGGAGTTATACGTTATGGACCCTCACTAAAGTTCAACCACACCCCATTAAAAAAAGCATATTACAGAAACTGTAGTGATGAATATGGTATTGCTATACAGCAGAAAGAACTACCGTACATATAATAAACAACACATGCTGGCATCAGCCAAGAACCAGCAAACTCAACTGCATACACAAGATTTAGCTGCTAGCCAGACCATACGGCCAGGAACTGTATCACATTTCTCCAGATCACAAAACTGGACTAGAATAAGCCAAAGAAGCATTAAATGTGTGTGAGACAAGGAACACAGTAACCAAAACTATCTCCACAGAATGTATCACTTCTTTAAGACATAATTTATACTAACAGAAAAATGAATGCAAGAAAAAATAAACTATTCTTTTTTCCCCTTCCCAGGAACACAGGGATTCTCAGTTGCAACCATAAGTAACCATACCCTAGAAAGAATATTCTGAAGGAATTCTCAATCTTTTTCGTAATGTGGACTGCATCCCAACAGAGAGATTGTCTCACAAATGCTTTACCTCTCTTTCAAGGCTGCAATTCTCCTCCCATTCATAATCATAAAGCTGTAGCAGCTACAGCAATTGGTTACTTGGAAAAGTCGTATTAAGAAAGGACTTAATGTACTTTTATCTGTCTTTTCATGCAGTTTAACAGCTGGAAACAAGAACGATCGCCAGCACCACGTAACCTGCCAACTCCCCACAGACTACCTGCAAGAACTGCTCAGATCCTGTTTTGAGAATCTCTGGTATTCTCTGTGTTAAATTGTCCAATTTTCTTGTTCATCTGTGTTATACCTTACACTCTACTTCCATTGAAAATGTTAGCTCTTACATATGTTCAAAGATACAGAAATGTATGAACTGTAAAACATTTTCAAACTGGGCTGCCTATCCAAAAGTTTAAACATTTTGTTTATTATTCATATGCTCCCTTGTTCCTGTATGATTAAAGAATACCAGTGACTAATTCTTTAAAATAGATTGAAGTACAATACTTTTCGGCAGGGGAGTTCATCATATTCCCTAATCAAACTCTCATTAGTAAGGAAGGAAATGAAATGAATGAAATGGATTCCAGATATATACAAGCCAACACAAGCAATTGGTGCTAGAAAGACAAGGCGCATTATGAAAATTTAACACCTCTCGACACAGGTGTTTGCTCGGCCAGAAATCCATTATCACTTTGTCACAAAAGCCCTTAACATGCAAAAATATGAATTTTGAAGACACAAAAAAACAAACATGCACAACTAAGTGGCCAACTGAAAACATGTCTCCATATCTTTCCACTTGTGCTACAAGAACTAGCAGGCATTTTAGAAACAGAAGCCCCTGTAGAACAATTGGAACACTGATAGAGAAGACTGGAGGAGGAGGGAAAACTGCTCAGTGCATTTCACTCAAGTTTGGAAATATTTGGTGTCCTTACATTTAACCTGCACTGAACCAAAAACCCCTTTCTCTAAAGCAAGGGAGGAAGTGTGAATGATTCAATTCATTTTACTATGCAGTTGTGAAATCTGAGATCCATCCATAACCAATGACTCAGGGGTGGTCCAGTGGGGAAATGAACGGAGAGGCCCTCAGTGTTTGGGCACCCCGTCAGTTATAAAATATATGCCAAGAAAATAACGCTTCAGCTTCCCCAGACTCCACATCTATTGTTTCTACCCTCTCTATTCCATTCACCAGGCTGCAGCTAAAGTTCTCTTCCTCTAAGCATGTCACTACCACCCCACCTCTCATGTCTCTCCACTCTTGATTCTTCCTGTCTCCTTCTTCAGCAAATTCAAACTCCTTAACCTCACTGCCCAAGGCTCTACGTAGTGATAACTCCTGTGCACATCTTGGCTCTCATTCCAGACCCTTCGTGAATTTGTTTGATTAGTTTTAATTAAAATAAGCCCAACAATACCTTTGGGCACATCATTCTTTGTTCATCTCTCACAGACTTTAATTGTCCCATACTTTTTTCATTCTCCCTATGCCTAGAACACCCTTCCTTCCCCAACTCCCATCCTTTCTACACATGAGCTTTTTGGGGGGGGGGGGGGTTACGATTTGACCAGAAACCCACCCAGCTATGACTTCATGACATAATGCTTCAATTTAGGAGATATGTTAAAAAAAAAAAAAGCTTAATTAACAAATCATTTGCCCAAAGTAACTACACAGTCAGCTTTTACGTAGCATACCTCTCTCCACCCTGTTTTTGCTTATTTAGACTGGAAACTATTATTTTATGGAAATTATTATTAGCTGTACTGCGATAATGCCTAGGAAAGCTAGTCATGGACCAGGGACCACTGTGCTAGACATTGTACAAACACAAGACTAAAAGACAATCCTTACCCCCAAAGACCTTTCAAGCCTGACCCAGAGATTGGGCTAGGTGATACAAATGCACTTGGAGAGACAACCTGCCACTAACACGTGACATTAACCCCTCGGCCCCTGAAACTATTTCATATGTAAAAATATGCTCCTCCCCCAGCCATACATGCACACCTCCCACTCTTGCTCAGGCTCTGCTCCCTCCACCAAACTCCTTTGGCATCACTCTATCTATCCTCCCTCTACACATTACGTCCTCTGTCTCTATCTCCCTTTTATCCCATTCCTTAACTTCTGCCTCCTTTACCCCACCACATTCCTTACATTCCCTCAGATTTCCCCTGCTCTCCCCATCCAGTTCTCTCTCTCCTGTCTCCAGGGTCTCCATTTCTCTGACCCCAGTTCTCACCCTCCTCTCTCTGCATCCCCTAATTCTCTGCTCCACCCCCGTAACCCTCCCCCCCCCAAACTTTTTGCTCTTCTTTTGCCTCCTCCACTTCTCTTTGCCCTTCTATTACCCCAATTTCTATCTACACACAGTTCTTTCTCCCTTTGGGGCCCCCAGATCTTTGCCACACACCATATTGTCTTTGCCCCCTTGATCTCTGTTCCCTGCAGTTGTAGGCCATGCTGTCTGCTCCCAAGTTCTCCCTCTCGCCTCCCTCTGCCCTCCCTATGGGGCATCAGCAAGCTTCCCAGATGCTTTGCTTTGCACTCGCAGTGCGGTGAGGTGCTAATGTGCTGAAAGTGGCTGGTGAGAGCACCCCAGGTGGTAGGCATGGTCAGGCCCCTTGTAGCTTCCAGTTGCGGAGGGCAGAAGCAGGGCAACTAAGGGCAGCTCAAGGCACTCAGTTCCTACACTGGGGATGGCACAAATCACTCCGTTCAGAGAGAGGCAGAAGCAGGAGCTAGGAAGGAAGCCAGCCAGCAGTACAAAAAAATCAGAGTGCTGCACGGGTGAGCACTGCAGCAGAGTTGTTTTTACAAAGAGCCATGCCACCCCTGAGATCCACCCCCCATACAACTGCAATGAACAGGGCAAAAGTCCCACAGAAATCCTGCACCTACAGTTCTGCAAGCAACTAATATAAACATCCTTCGAAACTTTTTCCAACAATGTTTGCAGGGCAGATGTTTGACAATTTCCTTTGGATATAATCACTGTAGTAAAAAGAACAGTCAGTTTCTGGTGCCACCTCACTCAGTGCAACCTACATTTCCTCCATCACAAAGCTCTAAAGGATCTGGAAAAGAAACCAGATAGACAGTTGTAAATAGCAACGCTCAGTAGAATTAAAGGCTTAATCCTACCCTCTCAGCGTAAATCAGAAGTAACTGCCTAGGAGTCAATGTGATTACACTGGGGTGTAAAACACATATCAGACCAGAATCAGGCAAAGACAGTGTGCTTGTTTCACTGTATTCTCTTTAGCAACACTGCATACCTTGCCATGCAAATGAACCGATTAAAATTGCACTGCAAGAGGAGAAGAAAGATAATCATGATTTAAAAAAATTTTTGGAAGCACACTACTATGAGGTGTTTGATTATGATCATCCAAAACCTTATAAATTATCATATATCCCATTTCCAATGAGAAAGTAATATTGAGCCAAATTCCACACTAACTTATACAGTTCATGCAGTCTGCACTGAAGTCAGCGCTATTTTCTCAGGTTTCAAGTCGGAATTTGGAATATTTTTTTTTTTTAAATTACAAGTGTACAACTGTGTGTTAGGAACTGGAAGTCATAGCACATAGTAATTAAAGATAAAAAAAGACCTACTATATAATCTAGTACAATCCCATGCCAGGACAGGATTGTTCCCTATAGAATATTCTTAAATTGTGCATCCAGTATGCTTTGTAGTGACTAATGTGATGGGATCATTTGAAAGGGAATGATCAGCTAACTGAAAAATTAAAGCACCAGTACTGAAAGCCACTACCAAAGCTTTTACCTTATAGTTTCAGATGTTCGGGTTCTTCAAAAAAAGCTGATCTGACACTTCGTGAAGGAACAGGTTTTGGAACCAAAGCTGTCCTATCCACGTAGGAAGACATTGATCTACCTCAGCAACTGAAGGAAAAAATCTCTCCCTTCTCATATCCCAACCCAGTTCAAAGGCTTTGTGGAACTTCCCATTAAAACTGCAGCATCTAACAAAAACTAGCGGCCAGGTCCGGTCACAATTACAGCCCAAAACCAGAGCAACACCATTGACTTCAGTGGATTTCCTTAGGATTGGTCATGATATAAGTGGGATCAGAATCAAATCCTAGAAGTTGGTATGTATGACAAAACCTGCAATTTGCACAATCAATTATTAAAATCTTGTTTTCTCTTTGAAGACAACCACACAACAAGGGACTTAAGTGTTTATTTAAGATACTTGAGTTGTTTTTTTTATTACATTTCATTAATCTGTTCAGACATTGTTATCTCTTAATTTAGCTTGTGACTTTTAATAGTGTATTCCAAGATATCTGCAAAGTATCTCTTTTCTTTAGTATTAGCTCCACTTATGCAATCCTTAGAGCTCAGAGACTTGTGTGATTAATAGCACTGCCAGCCATCCCTATTTAAAAACTATTCTATTTTATCTCCTTTTTTCTCTGTCCCTGATTTTCTTATAATGTTCCTTTATTCTCTGCTCTGTGCAAAATACCCACTGTCAAAGTCTTTACGCAATTCAAAACCTTGTAACTTTATTTCTCAGTGTTGTGTTTTCTGTAGATCACCATAAAATACTTTTTTAAAAAACCTATAGATTTTTGGATTATGGATAATAACTATGCAAGGTAAGAGCACAATGCTACAAAGGGGCTGAGTGTCCTCTACTAATATAAGTTGAAACCAGTAGGGGTTGAGGGAGCTTAACTACCTTGCAAGAGGAACTCAGCACCTTGCAGTATCAGTCCCTTAAGAGTATCCCAATGTGATCTGTCCGTGCCTCTATTTTCCACGCAGAACCCAAATCCACGGCTAAAGATTAATGCTGAAGAAAAAAGAAAAAAGTACTTAAACAACAAGATTGTACATGATCTATCACCAAACCAGCAATATGGGTTCCCTACTGTAAGCATTCCGACTGTGCATTGGAAGTGTAAGTTATATTCTTAAAATTATTCTGTCAGCCCCATGACAATTTAATTATATTTTTTTTATCTAGCGTTTCTTGACTCTGTTTAGGTAGCAATGTCTCATCAATATCTCATTCAGGTGTAGCATGGAAAAGTCTAACCACCCTGGGCTGGCAGCCAAGCTTGCCTGTGACTGACGCTCGCTTAACTGAGCAAAGATTTGCTCTGCTCCAAGCAGGAACTTGACTACACAAGAACCAATAGTGACAGCAAGGGTGTAGACTTGAATTCTAACAATGCTGTTTCCAGCTTGTGTTCAGGCAAGTTGAACCAGCACTTAAACTGAATGCTAAACGGCTTCAATCTTGTGCTTTTTTGCTAATTTACCTCCTGTATAAACCCAGCACATTTTAGTAAAACCAGCACATTAGGACAGTTACATCACTAATCCTCATATAAATTTTTAAACCTAACGAAAGGCTATTAGAAATGGATTATTGGGGGGGGGGGGAGGAGGAGGTGAGGGAATTGAGTTGCTTGGAGTATAATTTTTAAAATTTATTCTTGCCATTAAATTGATGGAAATAAGTCTGCAGTATTAAGTCACTGGTAGCAGGATTTAAAACAGTGTTTATGATCATTTGCTAAGGGGGTGACATAAAACATATGCAAAACTAATAAAAATAAAAAGCTTCAACTAGCAATGATAATTTTAAAGCTATTAAAACCAATCCACTAATTTCACTGGAACTACCATACTCCAGATTTACAGTGGTGTATCTACAAGCAGAATCCGCCCCCACAAAAGTTTACAATCTAAACAGCCAGTATACACACTGGGCATAGGGAACAATTTAGACTGGGATATTTCAAAGGAGCTCAAAGGAGGTAGGCACCCAACATCCATTGAATTTCAAACAGATCTGGGTGCCTAACCTCCTTACACTCATTTAAAAATCCTATTAATCAAGGAAAATGATTGGCAGGTAACACTATTAGTATTATCAATTCCATGATTTTTTTAATGGAGTTTTTGTTTTGTTTTCTTTTTTTTATTATTATTTAGTGCGCATCTTGTTGGGAGGAGAGCATCAGCAGAGTTGGAATGCTTGGGCTCTGTTGGCTATGGGTTAAATCCTGCTTGGTGAACTCAACAGGACCACTCGTGTGGAAGGGAACCAGGATTTGGCCTTGTGCATATGCATACGTTACTCCTACAGAGTACGTTTGGAATCTTGCCTCTCACTCATTCCATCTCAAGTTTACAGATGTCACATATCACTTACTGAATTCTGAGTTCCATTTAATCAGACATCCTTTAAGAATGTGTAATAAATGCATGGGTCCAATCCTGCATTCCTTATGCACCCAGAGCATCCAGTGGTGTGTATCAGGCTCTAAACAACAACAAAGGGAGCCTATTCTGTGTACTGAGATAACACTCTCACCTTTTCATCTCTTCAAACTTCAGTTCATATTTCAGTTAGGTCACAAATGAATCCACTTGGTCATCTCTATCTACAAATGACATACATCTTCATCATAAAAATCGCCACATAGCAAGGTACAATTGGCACTTTCAATAACAGAGGAATATGTCTGTACTATCTGGCCTCAGTAACCCAGCCTCTGAGTGGTTATTATGTTGTGCTTACAGGAGTATAAAAGTTAAAAGAAAAATGTTCAAACTAATATAAATACAGAGAAACAAATATTAATAGAAATGAGCATGAACAGCGGAGGTAGAAGCAAAACCTTTTCAAACTGAGGCCTGACAGCTTGTAAATGTCTAAGAGATCCTGCTGCCAGTTCTATGTTATGTGTTTTAGGAGACAGAAAGCTTAAGAGCACTGAGAACTTTGGCACCATTAATATCGAAATGTCTTCTTTTTTTCCCCCCCCTTTTCTCCTCTTTTCTCTCTCTCTCTCTCTGGGATTTTTTGAACCTAGATCTTATAATTGAAAGCCAGTGGATTAAGCACAACACATCAAACCACTGTTAACACCCAGCCTCCCGCAAGGCTGAATTCTAACAACTCTGTTTTCTGCCTACAGTATGTGCAAGCAAGTGGAACCATCACATGCACTGCATGCTAAAGGCCGCAGCCTTTGTCTTCTCCAAGTTCTGTCTATTTCAGAGGCTAACATGCTGCAATTAGTCTAATTAATGTGAAACAATGAGCTGTGTTACCACTTATCAAATTGATTGTTCCCCTATCAAAACAAAACAGGCTGGCTTTTTGATGTAATTTCAAGAGATGATTTGAAATGTCATGTTGCTGCAAGCCAATTACCTTATGACTGGAGTCACGGTCAACAGAATACATAATTAGCACGAGTTTGGGAAGGCTGCTTACTGCTAGTATGCTAATTAACTGTCTTTTGTCATAAAACAAAAAGGTGGTAGCTAGGGTTGTGAAATAGGTCTTTTTTATTTACATTTCTTTGTGCTTATCAATGTGAGGCATGACAATGCAAAAGAATGGAAAATTTTAATTCCTCTACTTCAAATTAATACTGAGCTGCAAGGTCAGGCATAGTGTTGGACTACAATAATGTTCAACTCTTTTCCAGGCAATGCTCAGACTGCATATTATACCAGGCACAGAGTAAAATTAAGTACCAAGTGAATCTCATACCCAAGAGCCATTGAATCGCACCTAATGAATCACTAACGGCACTCAACCAATATTATATCCTTTCTTTCTCAGAAGCGAAAATCCCTGCAATACCCAAAAAGTGCGAGCGGCTGCCGGGCTAACCCCAAACTGCTCATCTGCACTCTTCCAACTGCACTCTTGAAAGCTGAAAATACTAAATCCATAAACAAATGATATTATTACTTTTACTTCATTGTGGTGTACAGAGAGAGAATGCTTAATGAGGGTGTGGGGGAATAGTAATGAAGTAAAAAGCTTCATAACTCAGCCGCTGCCAAGTCCCTTGCTTGGGCTCATTTGTGTTATAAATTCTATATTCCACAGGCATTTGTTAAAGACCCAATCCTGCAAGGTGCTGGGTGCCCTCTGCTCTGATAGATTTCAGTGGAAGGACTCGGACTCATAGGCTTTAAGGCTAGAAAGGACCATCATGAACATCTAGTCTGACCTCCTGCACATTGCAGGCCAAAGAACCTCACTTACTCACTCATGTAATAGGCCCATAACCTCTGGCTGAGTTACTGAAGTCCTCAAAATCATGATTTAAAGACTTCAAGTTATAGAAAGTCTACCGTTTACTCTAATTTAAACCTGCAAGTGACCCGGTCCCCATGCTGCAGAGGGGGACAAAACCCCCACGGAGTCTCTGCCAATCTGACCCCGGGAGAAATATGGTGATCACTTGGACCTTGAGCATGTGGGCATGACCCAGTAGCCAGACACCTGGGAAAGAATTCTCTGTAGTAACTCAGAGCCCTCCCCATCTCTAACCGTTGGGGATATTTGCTATTAGCAGTCTCAGATGGGCCACATGCCATTGTAGGCAGTTTCATCATACCATCCCCTCTATAAAATTATCACGTTCACTCTTGAAGCCTGTTAGGTTTTTTGCCCCTACTGCTCCCTTTGGCAGGAGCTCAGTACTTCATGGGATTAAAATGGGGATTATGCATTTTAATTTAAAAACTAGTATTCGTTGCTCAAATTTATGCCCTCTATTACCCCTGGTTAATTCCACTGACTGCAAAATGGTTACATGAGAATAGTCTTGTGCTTCCTGCTATTGTTGTAAAAATTCTCCTCTTCTGTGAATGCCTGACAGCTTTTTTTTTTTTAAATGTTTTTTTACACGTCTACTGGGATTTTCTTCACCCTTCTTTAGATTATTTCACAAGTAATAGTAAAGTATAACTCATTCTTTTCACAAGAACAAATAAAGTGCCCAACTTCCAATGTCGTCAAGTTTCCTCAGGTTGTCCCTTTGACCAGCCTTCTCTTCAACTCACGTAAGGCTCTGTGTCTTGAAGATCCCCATTAATGTATAGAATCCAGTATTGATGTAAAATACAGTAGATCACTTTTAAAGTAACAACCACTAGGCATTCCTAAAATGCTTTCCTGATGTCTCTCTTCTAGTCTAAGCCTAACTCAAAGTGTAATAAATTAGGTAGGTGTGTATGAAAGCAAAATTTTTGTCTTAAACAATGAAACCCATAACTAACAGGAAAACACTCATTTCTTCTGGTGCTGTCATTTACTAGAATCAACATTATCCTTCCTGTCTTTATTCAGCAGAGAAAACAAAGCTAATCCCAATTTCTAAAAAGCTGGCTAATAAAGGAGTCAAGGGATCATTAGTCTGATTAACTCATTCCTGTTTTCAGTTTACATTTCATTATGCTATTACACTCTTTGAAATGTCAATTTTTAAATACTACGGAAAACTGTTTAACATATAGACATTATGCTCAACAAACCTGGGCACATATAGAACAGTTACTCAATATTAGGAAGTTGATGTTACCTCAGAGTATCCCACAGTTAAAACATTAACCTAAATCTATTTTAAATATTAAAAGAATATTTATCTCATACTTGTTCACTTGTGTGATGTTGGATTTGTGTGATATATATAGCTCACAGAAAGGTTGCTCAGACAGAGGTTCTTGTATTCACCTCTGGTGATCATGCCATTTTATTTTAAGTTTTGGGTTATATTAGTCAAAAGAGAATTCTTCCTGTCATGGATCTGGAATTTCCCTTCAGACCTTCCATCTTTTTAGCGGGTATATTACCATGGATTAATTTGACGACTCATTACAATTGTATTTTAAACGGACGTTTAAATTAATATAAAATTGGTGGCTTTCTTGTCTGTGAACTTCCGTAAGTACGCAAATGCTTGGATCAACTTGTGTTGTCTGTAGAGCTCCTCTTGGTTTGTGCCAATGTATTTTTTGAATAAAACGCTTACTAAAATGTGTATATATGAACTATATTTCATGCTAAACTCATAAAATACAGTCTGCTTTAGCTATTCAGTGAACCTCATGGTTTTAAATTTACCTTTAAAACCTCAATGCAGCAAAGTACTGAACATGTGCTTAACTTTAAGCATAAGTAGTCCCATTGAAAGTTTAGGGAGTATATTTCTAACTGATGAACTGTCTGCGGTACTATGGCCCATCAGAACAATCAAGATAGATGAGATTGGAACTATTGCCTTGGTGCCATCTTCTTTACAGAGAAATCCAGATAATGGAATTCACTCCTAGCCCCGTGACGTGCTGAGCACCCTCCTCAGCCATTGACTTCTAGGATGCACTTAGCAATTTACAAGATCAGTCTATATATGCCAGAGTACATCTGTGGCATTTTTCCAACCAAGACTCAAGTCAAGACATACTGGTTTCTTTTTATGTATTTTAAAGGATGCATTATTGATTCCATGTTTAAGAGCTGAGTCATGGAGAGCTTTTGTTTTTCATTTCAGCACTAGCTTTGATTTTTATTTAGCTTTAGGTGCCCAACTTTGAAATTTTTGCTCTTAGAATGCAGTCTGCATTAGGAATCACTTACCAGGTGAGCCACAAATTCCTCAGTCTCCCGGGAGACACAGAAAGTGTGTTAGGATGTTGAAGGGGTGGGTTCAAATTTTGAAGCTGAAGGGGAATGTAAATGGTCCAAGGAAAGATACAAGAGCAACCAGGTGTCAGAGAATTGGTGCAGCATGTTTCTGGGTTAATGGTATTGGGACACCAACTATGCAGGAAGCAGAGAGGGTGACGCTATTCTGCTGTTTGTCACAGGCAACTGTTTTAGGGATCTAGGCGGCAAATAACTGCCTTTAAAAAAGGAATATGGGAGGCATTTAAAAAATGTATAAGCAAGGCATAGGAAAATGTTTTTTAGAAGGCTAATATTAACAACAGCATTCATCTGTTAAAAAAAAGAGTCTGGTTTGTGTCTGATTTACAGTAGAGGATGAATTTGGGTAGTAACTGTAGCTAACAGGGTACCCACTAATGCTCCAGTAATAAGAGCTGAGCATTACATCTCATTAACTCATGCTCTTAGTGCTATTCAGCATCACAAACTAACCAGATGTGGCGTCTTGTAACAGGATGTGGCATGCTAGAATGTACCACAACGTGTCCAGAATCTTAAAAAAATAGAAGCACAACAACTAAATTAAACTTCTTTTGCAACCAGTAGCACAGAGTTAGGTGCTACTGATCAGATGTGGTCTTGACTTTCTCATCAATTTGCCACTACTGCTGTCAGTTCTTCAATGCATATTTTACTAGTCTATTTTCTAGACTTACAAAAGCAGGCCAACACATTTTCATTTAAAAACAAAAACAAAGCACGCCATTGCTTGAAGCAGTACATTTTTGACTTAGCAAGGTCCTTTTATATTTTCTTTTGTTTTTTTTTCTCCTTTTTTTCTCTCCCATGGTTTTACTTGATACTACCCAAATCCAGCAATTGTTAAAAGCAGACCAAAGCGATTAGGAGATATACAGCATTTTTGTAGGAAACTACTTGAAAAATCTTTTATTTGGACCTTAAACAAACCTGAAATGTTAGAGTAAAAACAAGTGCTAAACCAAGAGCTATGGCACCATAAGCCCTGTCTAACAAGGTGTTGAGCACCAAAGCCCAAGGGACTGTTGGTGTTCTCACTGTGAAGATTAGACAAGAGCACTCATGCAGGACACAGCGGGAATATGAAGGGACATGAAGTGAGCAATCCCAGCAGACACACTGTTGAAGTGTCAGTCAGGCACTCTGCCTCCACCACCTTTCACAGAGCTAAACATCTCTTTATGTCAGAACAAATTGGGCGATCCTCAAATCTTTTTTCTTCCCCCTGACTTCAATGCGATGAGTGCAGGGAATGAGAGCGAGAGAAAGAGAGGGAGGGAGTGTGAAGAGACAGTTCAGTTCAGTTCACATGAAAGCACTGTGACACACTACAAGACTGAATACTGATATTGGCAACTCTTACAATCTTATCAGAGAGGCAGTAGCAGCAGCAACCAGCATACCAGACCTTCCCACTTTCTAATTGCATCAGAGTATTTTCCCCTTTTCAAATGTTCCACAACATTCTTCAAAAATAAACTCTGATTCCTGATCAAACTCTTAGTCCTGATCATGGCACTTAATTATTTATGAGCATATTAAGTTTTGTCATCTCTTCTAGTACCTTCCTATGAGTCTCTACTTATCACATCAAGGGTTTTTAATTCTAAGCAGTGCCTTCCACACTGCTAAACTGGAGATTGTATTGGCTACATTTCTATTGTAACCGCCCTCTTTTTTTAGTTGGAAAAAAAGATACTTATTGAATTTTTTTGAACACAGACACATATACAGACTTTGCTGCCTAACATATTATTGCACAACAGCCTGATCCAATGCTCACTGAATTCACTGGAAATATTCCCATTGACTTTAGCGGGCATTGCATCAGGCCTAATCAAATTAACCCAGGGACATTAAAATAGAAACAAACTCTTGTTTTTTTTAAATCTATGAAATTTGGTTCTAGGACAAACAATGTCTCACTCCAGGAGCATAATTTGGTTTCAACATATTTTACCAAAACAACATTGAAGGCCTCACCCCGCCAAGGTAAGAACCTAGATGATAGGTAGAAGTCAACGGAACTTTTGCTACTGACTTCCTGAGAGCAAAGGCTGGTGTTCCACTCTTAAGATATAGAAGTGCAATTAAACTTGTGTTTATCTAACTAAACTGTAACTTAAGAAATACAAAATGAATATTTGATTTTATTTGAAGAAAAGGAAAAATTGGTAAGGAAATATCATTTGTGAAACCCTACCTCACACTCTTTGGATTGGCAGACATTAGCATTTGTAAAGAATGATCCATTCCTACAGCTTCATTATGGATAGAATTTCTTTAAACTGATACTCAATAAAACAATAATTTCTAATTGATTATGGTTAATGATCAGATTAGTCGTATTTTAACATCGAACGCCTATCTATAATATAACAAGTATCTGTATAGTACAGACATTACTGGACCATTTACTGCCCATTAACGCCAAGCAAACAAATCCACACTAGAAAAAACTGCATTATGTCTGGCATTCGTTAAAGGAAGAGAGCTTTATAAGAAAAAGAAATACCATTGATTTTTACAGGTGTTTAATAAAGATAAGCTGAAAAAAGGGTTCCTATTTTAAGCTTGGTGATGGCTAAAAATGCATTCAAATATGTTCAAAAGCAATCTGAAGTCTCCGAAAAATGGGTATTTAAACCATTGAATGAAAACAGTAAAAATGTAAATATTTGATATATTATTATTGTGGAATATGAAACAAAAACGCTCACAAATTCAAAGAAACCTGCTGCGACAAACTATTTCATGTAACTATGACATTATTTGGGGATCATTAAAACAGAAAGCAATACTGCATATTAAAGGTTACTATGAAAAGACAGCAAATTTTGCTCTTAGAGGGATAAGGAGTGAGAGAAACTGTGAGAGCAACTCCCCTAATTTTGGTTGTGATGTCTGTATAATCAAGGAAAGGGATAAATGGGTGTTAATGCATTCGAAAATCCACTATTTCAGAAATGTTCCTGTTAAAACAATGAGCAAGCACGAACACTTTCAAGAATTGATAATCCAGTTGAATACTGCAATGAGATTGAGAATGAAATGTGACTTTTTATTTATTTATTTTTAGGGGGAAAACAGATACTGGTGATGAATGCTGACAGGCCAGTACAGAAATGGGTTAGATCCTTTCGAAGAATACAGTATATACTGCATTCCAACATTGATAAAACGCATATGAGACCATTGACCTTCCAGCAACTTAGTTTTGAGCTTTTCTGTGGCGTTATTTATAAAAGTCCATACTCTCTCAAAAAAAAAAAAGTGTGTGGAAGTTTAAACCCACCTGCCGGCACTCTTAAAAACATACTGCACGGTTACGTAGGCATGGACTAATCCACTGATTTTAACAAACAGTCTGAACCTTATGATTTCAAAGATGTCTAAACTGAACAACAAAAATCATTCTAAAAGTTCAAAACAGAAACTAACCACATTTTACAGAACATCCCACACAGATCTGTTTGAGGGATCCTCTTTACTAGCTGTAGGCCTGGGGAACCTTCGTCAACTTGGACTCAGAATGTTTCATCCAAACCAACATGACATGGCTATAAGAGTACCATATATTTCCAATTATCTTGATTGTAATAATCAGCCTTACTGTAACCACAAGTTGATGGGGTAAAAGGTTTATGACAATAGCACCAAGGGCCTGATGCAAAAGCCCATTGATGTCATTGGAAAGACCACTATTGACTTCAGTGAGTGTTGGCTCAAACCCTAAAACGCAGGAACCCAAATGTTTAAAAACTAGAAGTTGGTTTACACTTGCATTTTGCACATATAAGGCTGTGATAATCAGCTAATGACAATTGCAAGCGGTTATTTGTATGAGCAAATTAAGTTGTTAAGCATGCTAGTGCAGATGCACATATAGGCCCTGAACTTATATACATTTACTTAAGTGCTTAATTCTACAACCATGAGTAGCCTCCAGTTTTTAAAATTATGGTTCATCATGATTTCCTCCATAAAATAGGTTTGACGCTGCAAGTAAAACCGATTATATCACTTGGTAGAAGTCTTGTTTTTATTCTCTTGTGCAACTTATCCCACTTTACATAAAAAGCTCAGATATTGGTTAAATTAAGCTCAAAAAAGCCATTATGGTCCTGACATAAATCTATTTAAAAACAAGGTACTTGTCAGCTAAGTCTCCCATTGCTTCCTACTGAGTCCTGCTGGTTCTACTTGCAGGCACTGTAGTAAATCTGGGTCTTCTATGAGCATGAATAATTCTATATATCCTGATAAGTGCTTAGAGATTGAGTTGTGATACTAATGATAAGTCAGAGAAAGATTAGTAAACCCATGTGGTAATACACACTTCCTCAATAGTCCGGTATATGGCACTGCAGAGTGCAGTGGAACCCTCTAAAAGTGCAAAGACCAAATCCTGCAGTTCTTACTCTGTTATTAATCAGGTAAAATTCCCCTTGAAATCAAAAGGTTATGTTGCCTAAGTAGAGACTCATTGATGTAGCCTTCTGTATGCAGCAATACCTAGGCACAATTGTACAGGTGATATGCTAGCTGTTATGCAGAATTTTCAATTCGCAGCTCAAATTCTTCTTTTTTTTTGGTGGTAGAATTTGCACTGATGGTTCACCCTTTCTTCTTGACATAATGCGTAGCCTTCTTTGGAATTATTCTGGATTGAAACTGCAGTAATATGAGCAGAATTTGGCTCAAAGCCTCCACTGCAGACACAAATATGTATTGTATCATATGCTACTTTGTCATCTGAATAACTTGACATGATCTACAAAGAACTGTACTCACATTATTTCCTTTGAGTTTGACATTGATCTCCAAAGACTTCCAATGTACATCATTCACCACTATTCGTATATCACACGGCACTCTATAGACTAAGCGTAGTTCCCCTCAGCCCAGTGAGCACTGAAGTGCATGCTTAACTTTAAGCACAAGTTGCCCTGTTAAAGTCCTCTAATGCTACTCATGCTGAAAATTAAGCTCATGCTTATGTGCCTTGCTGAATCAGGGCCTCACAAAGTTTCAACTGAGTTCAATTTCAATTTAGTTACTCCATATTTACAGTGGTGTATTTGAAAGCAGAATTTGGCTGGTTGTCTCCATAGATCTGTGCTAATAAAGTAGTGTCTCAAGACATCACTTCATATTTATAACAAGGAGGAGATTTAATTTCTGTGGATTTGTGTAAAAAGCAATTTGGAAATTTTGCAATAATGATATTACTTCCGATGAGGTAAAAGCAGTGAAAATACCATGAGAGGCAGCCATTGCATAGTCTCAGTATCTAATTTTTCCATCGTAAATACCTATGTTATTTAAATATGTTATCTTCCTAAGTACTCTAAAGAATTAGTTCATTTTAAGGATTGAGAGTACAATATTATTTGGTTAAATTAAGCTTTTGCTTTTGCAATTCCCATCTTCCACTTAAACTGCAGCAATAAAGGCATCTGAAACTGATTTTGCATATATGGCTAGATCTCACGTACAGGCCAGGAGCACCCAGTGCAAGTTGGGGGTGTGTGCACATTTCAATTTGAAAGACATAAAGCTCACCTTTGTACTTCTCTGACCTTGGCTCCCCTGTATGCAAGGCAACTCCCCAGACATAAACTGTTGTAACTAAAGGGCAGCTGCTAATAGCACCAAGGAGATAAAACAAAGGCTGAGGATCAGCATGACATAAGGGTATCTCAGCTCTACTCCATATGCTGGCAGGAGGAAGAGGGCTTGTGTGCAAAAAGCTCAATTCTCCTTCACCTACTTACACTAAAATAATTAAAATGTCTCAAGCTAACAAAACGACCCGATCACCTAAACTGACTACTTGAAATGAGAGTAAGGATTGAAGGTTCTGACTGCATTAGATTTTTCTGGGCAATATAGAGTACAGTTTTAAACATGCCCTATTCATGCTGAACATCAGGAATTGTGGTCATTTAACACACCCCATAAATGCAGACTAAATAACAGCTATTGATCTTAGTGTTCCCGAAAGAGTGGCTCAGCAGTGAGCATTTACGTTTCTTGCTGTTCATAAGTACAAGCACTGAGCCACTGCTCAGGAAACCTACCTTAATTGCTGAAAACAGACTAAAAGTACAATTTCAGTGGGATATGGTTGAAAATAGTACTAAGTCATCTTCAATTAGTATTTATTTTAAAAGAAACAATTAGGTAATATTAAAATTTATGTAATTTCAAATCAAAGTACGTGAAACACAAAATTATCACGGGTGATCGTCAAATATGAACTGAAAATACTCTTATTGCGAAAGGCCAGTTAAACTACACACAAAGTACTATTTTTATTTTATTTATGAACAGGTTTTTCTAAGACTCCCTCTTGTCATGGAATCTGAGCACCTCACGACATTAATGAATTTAGCCCGACAACAATCCTGTACTGTTATCCCCATTTTAGAGATGGAAAACTGACACTCAGACATTAAGAGACTTGCCCAAAATCATAGGAGGAAATTTGTGGCAGAGCCAGGAATATGGAGCAGATTGACTCGGTACACTTCCAAACGATTTGTTAAAATCTTATATTCAGTACTCCTTACTCGGAGAAACGCCTATTGCAATCAATGGGCACAATTATGTCCTTGCAATGGAAATGGAAGATGTTTAACAATAAGACTCAATTCCCAAGAAGGGAATATTGCATTATTGCTTCCCAAATAGATCAGCATTATAGGAAGAAATAACAAAATCGACCCAGAACTAAATAAAATAAAATAAATAAAATAAAACTAACTAACTATCATATCTTCCTTCTCCTACCTATTATTATTTCAATTAAAACTTTTCCTACGTGCAGCTTTTCCCTCTAAAACCACTCCATCAGCTGGCCAAATCAAAAGCTGATTTCAAAATGTGATGCTGTCGGAAACATCAACATCTCCAACATATCTTATGTGATTCAGATATAGAAAATTAATCCTTCCCCCACAAAAAAAAAAAAAAAAAAAAAAAAAAAAAAGCACAACAGGAAAGATTCCTGTGCCTTCCTGACCCATGGTCCAGATTAAATCTGGACGTCGCAGAAAAGACCCAGGAAAGAGTCACACATCCTTCCTAGCTCAGATTTAAGGAGAAGCTATAGAAGTAGATGAACTGATGAACTCAATCCTGTGTCTTAAAAATACATTTCAATGGGCTAGCTAATGCATGATATAAGTACCCAAAAGATGTAACAGCATTCTGAAAAATGAATTAAGGACGCACTGCCATCAACTCCAGCAAAATAATAAAAGTAGAGAGATTAAGAGGCAAGCATATCTTTCTGAATTGTAAAATAGGTTTATAGGTCTTCTAATAACAACTTTTACTCAAACCTTACATAAATAGGCTTATATGATACAAATATTATGTGGGCTATGTGGAAAGTACAAGGTCCCTAATCATGTTTAGGGATTACTTGACAGAACAGAGACATTTCATTCCTATTGGACCTAGGGATTACAGGAAAGAAACATCTAATATTCCATTTTTTAATTTCATGCATTTTTTATTTACCTTTAATGATGCTGTATATATTCATCATCCTGAAATATTAAAACAGTATGAAAAAAGTAATAAATTGGTGGAAAATTTAGGGAATGGGAATGCAACAGCACGCAAATCATACACTATCAAGTGCTTGATACACATTTAAAATTACTGCCTAGTACGGCAAAGCCAAATTCCTGGCAGATTTCTGAAGCGCAAAGTCACAATAAGAAGATCAGCAGAACAGACTGAAATAATAGAATATTCATCCCCCTAATCCATATGCAATTCTTTAGGGCTTTTTTTTAACAATGCATATGAGGTCTGACTGTATTCAGGATTTAAATAAGTTGTCTCTCTCTCTCTCTCTCTCTCTCTCTCTCTCTCTCTCTCTCTGTGTCTCTCAGTCACACACACACACTCTCTCTCTCTCACACACACACACACACACACACACACACACTAATTTTGTTAAAAAAAATGTATATACAGTTATCATTTCTGCTCTGCTGCTTCCACGTTGACAAGGTTAGCACATCTTCTCACACCTCAAATGAAACAATAGCATTTTTACACCTTAAAGTGTTAAAAGAAATACATTTATTCATACCACAGAAACCTCCTGCAACAGTTTTGTTGGAGTGGGAATAAAAAGTCTGGTTTGGATAGAGAGAGGATTTTTTTTTAACTCTCTTGTTTCATGGCAAATAATTAGTGGTTAATTTAATGCAACTTCACATTTGCTTTCATGTTGGCAATAAAAATCTTAAAACCAGTATTCTTTGAAATCATGCATTTTCTTCTACACATACATGATTTTTGATCTAATATTGTATAAAAGAGCAGAGGCCTAGAAAGGAATAAATCAACAGTGGAAAGACAGATGCTGATGAAAATAAATGATACATATGTAAAATGTGTGAGAGGATGAGTGACAATGTGTTGTGGGATAAAAGTTTTGTTGCCATGGGTTTGAGATGACTGCATTTCCTGCAAGTAGCAAAGGCATAAATGAGTTATGGTCTTCCTAAACAAGTGACAAGACAAACTTCATACCACACCAAACTGACGTATCAGGCCTGATTTTGAGATCACACTACTTTTACACAAGTGGAGGTACCTTTGATTTTCATCAGTGTGATTGAGAGTAGAATCAAGCCCATATTGTTATGTCATATTTGGCCTTTGTTAGTTTTATTGGGGAAAGACATAAAATTTCTCTCTCATTGCTTGAATCCATTTGACGTACATATGTTGCTAGACAAACAATGGACCACTCACATTGACTTCAACAGGTGTTGAGGGAACTCAGCATGTTGGAAGAAGCACTGGCCTTGCAAGATTGGCTCCAAGATCATCACTACTGTCAATGGAGCTTAGATACAGAAGTGAATATATGTAATCTTTTGCGGTTTATACCATGGATCATGAAATGCACACCTTGGATTGTAAAATAAAAGGAGTCTAGGTGACATTTATCATGGCCACATACAGAATGGATATGATTGGCTGTATGGTTCCATCAGACCCCAGAAGGGGACTCTCCCCAGGTATCATAACATTCCTTGCCACAACGTAATTAATAAAGGGAAGCAGATGGGGCATGAGAGGCACTCTGCTGCCTACCCAACTCCCTTCCTCAGCTCAGGGATGTTGGGAGAGGCCCATAGGGTCCTGCAGAAACCTGAGTCACTAAAGGCTACTGCACCTGATTATACCAGTCTTGTAAAGAAAGGGGGAAGAGGATAGGAGAGACAAGAAAGCCCGTTGGGAAGGACCACTACCAGGGGAACTGCCTATATGTCCACCGGAAGTTGGGGTGCGTACCTGGGTGAGGCACCTGGAAACGGGGCCGGCTCCAGCTTTTTTGCTGCCCCAAGCAGCGGGAAAAAAAAAAGCCACGATTGGCAGCACTTCGGCAGCTGCTCTCCACTTCATTCTTCGGCGGCAATTCGGCAGCCGGTCCTTCCCTCCGAGAAGGACTGAGGGACCCACCACCGAATTGCCGCCGAAGAACCGGACATGCCGCCCCCTTCCATGGGGCCACCCCAAGCACCAAATTGCTGCGCTGGTGCCTGGAGCTGGCCCTGCCTGGAAAGTCAAGCCTCTACAAACTATGTTCGTTGAGTTGTTTAGCCAAACCACAAGCTCATAGTGGCATCAAGGTTCAGGACAACTTGGCCCTTTTTTATATTTTAATTTGATGAACTCCAAACAACAAATTTAAAAGCTTCTCAAAGGAGGAGTGTATTATTATTAGACCCCGTTGTGATTTTCATGTCCGCATGGAACTGGTACCTGTCTGTAATGGAGTATCTATCTACAGACACTATGCAACTGTATGTGAATATTACACACACAGCCATATAACAATGATACAATTTGAATGAAGCCTGGCCCTACTGGAATCAATGGGAACACTCCCATTTACTTCAATAGGGCCAAAATTTCACCCCATTACTTCATATATTTGAAATGCATATAAAAAGAATAGTGAGAATTCTACGGAAGGAAAGCAACTATTCATAGATTCCAAGGTCAGAAGGGACCATTGTGATCATCTAGTCTGACCTCCTCTATAACAGACCATAGAACTCCCCAAAAATAATTAATTCTTAGAGCATATCCTTTAGAAAAACATCCACTCTTGATTTTAAAATGGTCAGTGATGGAGAATCCACTACAACACTTAGTAAATTGTTCCAATCGTTAATTACTCTCACCATTAAAAATGTATGCCTTATTTCCCATCCGAATTTGTCTAGCTTTAATTCCCAGCCTTATGACTGTGTTATACCTTCCTTTGATACACTGAAGAGCCCATTATTAAATATTTGTACCCCATGTAAATACTTATAGACTGTAATCAAGTCACCCCTTAACCTTCTCTTTGTTAAGTTAAATAGATTGAGCTCATTGAGTCTATCACGATAAGGCATGTTTCCTAATCCTTTAATCATTCTCCTGGCTCTTCTCTGAACCCTCTCCAGTTTATCAACAATAACAAAGGCATAGTGAATTGTCTAAGGAAATAAATGGCAAAGGAGCATCAGACTTTAGCGAGAAAATAAGATGGACAAATACAGTCTATTATGGGAACTAAACCTTGGAAAGGACTGATAGATATGTTTCAAAGCTTTATGGGCAGCCTGCAAGTTGGATTCTGGAGCAAAACTGAGCTCCAAACCTACTACATCTTAAAGACTTGGCAAATGGTGAAATATGTTCTTGGAAATGGCTGAACTATTTTAGCTGAAATTTTTTAAAAAAAATCAATCTGAGCTAGGCACCTGGCATGGGAAATTTCAATCCAAATGGTTGAAGTTTGGCAAAGTTATAAGCAATTGAACACAAGGTCTTACAATGGAAAGTGTTGAGCAACTTAGCTATAGGCAGCACTATAAGCATACAATACAGTAAATTTAAGGAAAGGATTCTGACTCTGTTTCAACGCCTGTTTCTTTTGTTCTGACCTTTAAAAACAAATAAATCCTTAAAAATATATATTTCCCGAACTACTGAAACAAAGAGATAACACACTGTTTTCCTGTGATGAGGAATGACAAGTTCTTACCTTCCCTGATTCATCTCACAACTAATATTTAGAAAAGATTTCCTTTGGAGTTGATCAAACTTGACGAAAAAAAAATCTTCAAACTATGCCATGGTTCACTTTTGTAAGATTAGTCAAACTTCTGTTTTTTAAAATGAACTTTAAATTACCAGTAGCACTGCCCCTGGGGCTCACAGACAGCACCTGGATCACATAGAAGAAAACACGTGCAAATCAAGATTACCGCAACATACTGATTTCATCCAGGTTGCCAAATTATCTCATTTCAGCATAACGGTGTGGTTCAGGTAAATCCCTCTGTTCACAGTACTTTGCATTCTGGAAGGAGGTTGGTAGAGGTTTGGTGTTGTTTAAGGCAGCTCTCTGGTTTGCATTTCAGCCCACATCTAACAAATAAGCCCTGCACAGTTTGGTCAGAAGAGCTGGAGTCTCTGATGAACAGTTCATGGAGTTCTTCACTCATATCCTGCATGGGAAAAATCAGTCCCTATTGGGACATCTTTGATTTTGCAAGCTGCTCTGTCTCTCTAAAGGGCAACAGCAAAGAACAAAGAGTCCATGTATTGCTGTTTATGAGAGACTCCGTTCTGCCAATCAAACCTTGCACAGAGTGCAACTCACCTTCACTTCAGGGTTTAACTGCCTTGACTTTAATAGGTAACTACTCATAATTTGTATCCACCTATTTGTAAGCATGAGCCTGTGCAAATGAGAGACTTGCTTAATAAACTTCCCTACCCTTCAATAAATAACTTAATGAAGTGCCTGGGCTTCAAGCCCTTGAATGAAGAATGGTATTGTGGGGTTAAGGGGTATGTAATGTACAGAAGCAATGGTCAGGTAGCTTAGTTGTCATCATGAAGACAAGTGGTAGGCATTGTGGGAAGCATGTAAATAGCTTAAAAGCCTCTCGGTATCAGCAAGTTTCTTTCCTTCTCCCTTTCTCTATTAACGGACATGAAAAATTCCAACTGAAATGGGTATTTTCCAAGTATTAGATTTGAAAATATGTCTGAGCTATGGCTACATGACCTCTTAGAACTGAGTCCATGTAACAAGTAACAAAATATCACTACATTCAAAGTTTTCTGAAGTCCTGCCACCTAGATCCAGCCCAGCCTTATTTTCCTTTGATTTTCTCAAGCAAGAAAGGATACTAAAAAGTAAACATTACTGAATTAGCACATTCCAGCAAAAAGGAGAACAAAATATTGTGGCACAAATAAATACTAAGTCTGGCAATAATCTGAAAGAATACCAGTCTTCCATGGTACTCTTGATAACTAGTCACTTTTGTCCCCTGGATAAATAAGCACCTGGGCTTCTAACCTGACTCCCTCTTTTCATGTTATTTGCAGCATGAAAATTGTGTTTGAATGTAAGCAATGATGAGCAAGTCCTGACCAAAGAATATAAAATGAAGGCTCAAGTATGTTGGAGGCCACTAGGGTAGATCCTTTTCAGACTCCAGTAAGAGATTTCTTACTATTGGGTAAGACACTCTGTCTGGGTAGAGTAGACTATCAGTGAGTTTCTCTGTTTGTTTATATAAATGGGCCAATGCCTTTTGAAGCACTTCAGAGCACTTAACTAAAGCAAACAAGCACTTGAACTTTAAATATCTAACAAGAGGAGCTATTGACAAGTATAACTTTACTTCGTTAATCTTAATATCATTGGGAACTTTAATTCATACAGTTTTACAGCGCTACATGAAGCGACACACTAGGCTCTTATCTCAGCTTAGGCTCCACATACAAGACTCACAATAGATCAAAACAGAACTGCAGCTGCTTGTTCCCTTTTAATTTCTTCTTCTCTTTTTTTTTTTTTAAACACGCCCCCTTCACTTTTTCATGCGTGACATCCCTGGACCCACGTTAATGTCAACAGAGCTATTCCTTGTTTTGAAATCGGATTCTTTGGTGGTAAAATTGCTTTTTCCCTTTCTCTCTAAATGATACAGAATGTGTATGTTCCTAGATGGCAATCCTAGATACAACTGAACAGATTTTTGATAAGTACAAGCATCTCCAAAATTAATTTTGAAGGCATTATGCTATTGCAAGTCAGTACTTTTATTTCTGAAAATATTACAATATAATTTGTTTTTTGCCCAAGTTATGCTGATCATATCTAATGTTAAAATATGGCCTAAGGTTTCTCTTCTCTCTTATACTAGAGTACCTCAGGGTTATTCCTGAACTATACAGCCATAAATGAAAAGAGAACTTGGCCCTACACGTGAAATTTTTCAATTGTTGAATTCCTGGTTACCTGTGGATTTTTAACCATGATCTAGATAGCATAATTGTTACCTAATTTTTACCTATCAATTCCCAATGGGTGCATAAGGCTCTGAGAGTGAGCTACATTACAAAAATACATGGTCAATGTTCAACAAATAGATAGTCACATTTCTAGGGCTGCACTTGAGTGTGTTTTATTAGTTTCTAAGTGCTTCTCTTTGGGTTTACAAACACATAAGAAACTCCCTAGGTATTGCCTTATCTACAATTACAATGATCACCTTCCTGCCCCAGACTAATACAATCTGAGACACATATACATTTCTGCTGAGAAATCAGCCTCCCAATGGATAATCTGAAAGATTATTCTATTGTCTTGGACAATATTTTAAAAAAATTGCACATACTCCAAATAGGTCATATATCATGCATCTTCTCAGCTGGACACTGTCAAATCAGGTTTACTATCACAAAGGGTTGTATTCCAAAATGAAACAGTAGGGATTTCTGCATGTTGTGGCATGGCCATTGCTGATTTTTAGCCATAGAATCCCGCCAAGATAGACCATGTCAATGCAAGTAGGTGACAGCCAAAACCTGGTGCGTGAGACCCATCTTTCAATTCCAAAACAAGTATACATCATTCCTCATAATCCAACAAATCCCTTCTCAAATTGTGGATAAGGCTGTGGGAGTGGGACATTTCCTTCTGGCTTTGTTCTCTCATGTGCAGTGTCCATAAGATACTTAAAGCAAACTAATTGAAGCAGCCTTTGCTGGTCTCTAAATATTGCAGTTTCAAAGGAAGCTGGTCAATGATTATTCGGCTACATTTTGGAGTTCATTTGGGTGCACTGAAATTTCATAGTGCTAGTCTGAGTGATACAGTTTTCCTTTAAGTGACAGTAGGGTGGTCATTAATGTATATTTATTTGGTTCTTCAGACTTCAATTAGTTCTGTGCATACAGAATAGTAGAAACAACAGGAGTGGTTTATTATGGTATTCATGCTCCTCGAGTCAAATGCTTAGGGCTCTGCCATCTGAAATGAAGAAGACATGGCTATCTGGAATAGAGATGGACCCAAACCATGAAGTCTGGACATAAATCACAACTTTCCCAGAGTTCAAGGGCTTTCCGATCTGACCATATACATCTTAAAAGAAGAGAGGGGGTGGGAGGGTCAGGAAGGAGGGAGAGTTAGCTGCAAAGAACTTGGATCTAGTATTCTGGTACTGGCCTATCTCTAACCTGCGGTAAAAGCACAACTGGTAATCAGTCCTGAAGAATATAAGCTTCAGTGTTTCAGCCTACAAAAACCTTATGTTCTTTTTTAAAGCCAAGAACATGTTGATCCAAGAGTAGAATTTCAACCTTTGAAATGACAAAATATGGTTTTTCTGTTAGTATTTTAGGGCAACACCTGATGTCTGGTCAAATGTCTTGCTAGTTCCGTTAAAAAAAAAATATGCATTTAAGAGTGTGAACTTTCCGTGATAAAATATAGGTCTAGGCACAATTGCTGAAGAAAATAGCTTTTGAAATTCTCTGATACTCTAAGTTATAATTGGGTTTTAATGCATAAAATGGCTGAGTAATTTAAATGTTTGGAAAAGAAAACAGTCCTTCCCAGAGTTTATGGAGTGGTAAGCCTATTTCTTATAACGATTAACTGTGAATCATCATTCCAGACATGAGCATCTACTAACATATGCTCCATACAACTGATGCTGTAGAGTGACAGTTTTACCAAATTGACATTTAAGGGTCCAACTCTGATCTAAATCTGTTTTTACACTGGTGCAACTCCACTGATTTTTGTGGAATTACTCCAAGCTCACACTGGTAAATAGCAAGTGAGATCAGACTAGGCCCTTTTCGTATCTGCCTTTAACACATCTGGGGAATGAAAATAGAAATGTATATATAGATGGAATGAGTGAGTATATATCACAACACTCCCACTGGAGATTGAAAGCAAAAAGAAAATCGATAGTATCAGAAAAATAATCTAATAGTCATTAATAAAAATGTTGTAAGTAGCAAATACATACTAAAAGGAAAGTGAGATGAAGTAGGTACAGGACATAATATGTGCCTTTGGGTAATAGTAACATCCCAAATGACACAGAATTCTAAAGCACACATACAACAAAAGATACTATAATAGAGTTTGGAATACACTGCAAGCAAGCAACAAGAGCTAATTATTTGGAAAGCTCTCCAAGATCCTGTGATTTTGAGTGCACTTAAGTAAAGAGAAGAGAGAAAAATAAAAAGTTCAGAATACATGGGTTAAGAGAGAAAAAGAAGGGCAAAGACAGAGTGAGTGGGACCAAAAAAAAGAGATCTTTTTGTATGTATTTATACTGCAGCCATCAACCAGGTATTGGAGCACCTTACAAAATTGCAAAGATCCACATGCAGTTTTAACATCCTGCATTTCTGGGGGTCTACCTCTTTTAAAAAAATAAATGGCAATTTTTGTTTTTTAAACTTTAAATGGTTTATTATTTATGATTATATTCATTATTGTGAGAGGTTAAAGATGAGACTTGCATTTTATGGGGAAGATGTTTGAGATCGGAGGAAACCATGGGTCAGTGTCTGAAAAATCTCCACCTCCCACACTAATGTGTCTCAGCTTTGTAGGCAACAGTCCCATTGTGCCTGCAAACAGACCTATTGTGGTATAGGCTGGCCATAGGGAGGAAGAGATAGTACATCAGCACCATGGATTCCGATGTTAAAAGACGAGGATCAGAACCTTCTCTTCTATCCAGTATTCAATGACAAACTGACAAGAAGCTAAGAAAAAGACTTCATAAATCATGACAAGGGACCCAAAATTTATGTTTACACAGCATCTTGCTATCATAGGTCACAATCTTGCGACTGGAGCAACACAGATAGACACCCCTCCCCGATGCCCACCCGGGACCCCAATTAAATTCATAACAGTTCTGTGCGACTGCAGGGGTCAGTTCAGGCAGAGCAGCTTCCAAAACAGGGCTCATAGCCGACTTATTTCACAGCCTCTTGTTAGGTTCTTCCCCGCTACATAGTCTTCTTCAGTGCAGGTATTTACCCTCTTCAGACATTCTTAAGCATGTGAATTAAGTCCAGATGAGCAAGAAAATACAGCTTGGTAGGATGGAAACTCTCTCCTTAGCTTATGTTGGTATGGACGGTAACCTCTGAGCAGGAGGTGATCTAATGTGATATTTACAGGTGGCATAAACACAAAATTTCAGCTGTGCTCTATATTTCTCTATATTTGTGGGTTTAAAATCAGACACTAAGCATTACCTTAATGCAGGCTGCATGGTTTGAGGGTTTTTCCCCTTCCATTTGTTTGTTTGTTTTGTTTGAGAATTAATAAAAACAAATCACCAAAGGTACTGCAGCAATGGAGGCCAATTTACCTGATTCTTTGCAGAGCAGCTAAAGGACATAAAATTATTGTTTTTCTATACTGCCAGCTCTGTTCTAAACATTATGTTGTCAGAACTGTCTTCATTCCCGTAAAACCCTACATGTGAACACCCCTATTGTAGCATTTTCGTATTCTAACTACTTGTCTCAACACAATTACTTATCCAGGTAAAAAGAATCTCAATGTTCTTCAAAGTGACATTAAAGTAGGAGATCATTTTTTTGTTCTGAAGACATTTCCCTCTACAAAAGCCATCTTATTGAGCAACCAAATATTTTAGCTTTTTGGGCCTGATCCAAAACACATCAACTCGAATGAATCAGGACCATAACAAATAACTCCCCTTTCAATGCATTGTGATACCTGCTTGGTAACTTCTAGGACTTCAACCAATCACCATGGTTGGCAGGCTCAGGGTTTTCAACAGTAATTGTCCCGTCTTAATGTTTCTTCTATATAACTTATTGCAAGATTAAAACATCTACAAGTCCGTGATTAGTGACTACATTTTTTTGACAAGGGCTGATAACCAAAACACATGATCTGAACACCCCAAACTCTTAGGAAGTTCATGATCTGAATCCAGATGTAAACACATTAGCTGGGACCCATATTTAATATTTGTATGTTTCTATGAAGCAATATATTTGAGAGAAGGAAGCAAAGTAAATGTTCCTGGTTCTAATCATCCCACCCCCCACCCCCAGTGGCTCATTTGTGCATGTTTCACCAGACACTTGCAGGCCAGAGGGAAATGACTCCCCTTCATGAACTCACCATCCTTTTCTAGTCACATTCACTATGCATTGCATTAGAAAAGATCGGAACGGTGTTTAAATATTTTGGCGGGTTTTGTTATGGCCAGATCGCTCACTTCCTCTGGGACACACAGAGCCTCCTCTGGCAATGAAACAGCCAAAATGTCAGCAAATCCTATAGAACAGAAAACGGTCTGTCAATGTAAGGCCTAAATGAATCTCCATTTAAAAAAAAAAAAAAAAAAAGCAACATCCACTTTTTATTAACATTTTTTTCACCCTCTAGAAACTTTTTAACAGCATTACAATGTATTCATCACAAGGTGCTATTAGAGCTCAGCTCACTTCAAGTGTTACCAATTCATGGACAGATTAGAGGGCACATTAATAACATAGTTAATATGAAGTGTTTAGAGCCTTTACGTCGGTGACAAATACGACTCAACCAAATTTCCTGACCATTGAGGCCACGGAGGAACAATTTGGTAGATTTCATCAACAGTTCTAATTATGTTCCTGTCAAGTCGAGAACAAAGTAATCCATAACTGGGGGGCTGCTCAGAGACAGTGGCACACAAGAGTAATTTATGCCCAAGACACAGGGCCCTTTCTGTAGTTAGTGTGCACAACGCTTGACTAACAAGTGGGTTCAAAAAGGAATTTATTAGGGAAAACACAGTCCTCTAGCGCTGAGTGGCTTGTCAGGTGTAAGCTTATGAGGAGTTATGAGGTAAAGACTTCTAGTAAGTCTTGTTTATACAAGCATCTGGAGTTCATGCTCTCCGCAGCCTCTGTAACTGCATGTTGTAAGATGTAGGATTTCAGCCCTGGACTTTTCCTTGACTGTTCATATAGTTAAAGCCACCTCTCTGTAGAGGGATTGTGAGAGAGTTTAAATATGACAAAAGAATCGATAAATATGATGGTGAAGTGAAGATTCCACCTACATGTTATTTTCTTTTAAAAGAACATTTCAATCTTTAGGATGTCATCATCAACATTGCAGAGGCTAAATATTGAAGAGACCCTTTTATGATTCTATAAATAACAGACTAATGAAACATGCATAGGAATTATTAGTAACAGTAAACTGAAATGTCACAATACACTGTGCATGTTTCAGGCTGCAGCTGCACTAGAGACAGACTGAGAAAAGGAAGGGGGAGAAAAGAAGGGGGAGAAGCTGTCATGTAATTTTGAGTCATTTTCCACTGTGATCTATATTGGGATGCAGCTTCCATTCTTTCAAACAGGGTAATTTTATATATGACATTCTTGTTACTTTTTGCAAAAAAGGTAAAAATGCCTCCCTAGTGCTAGGAAACGGATTAAGGCTAGAAACACGCCATCGGAGTTGGCGATCTTTGTTAGCAATAAGTTGTTAGTAAAAATAAAGCGATATTTTAAAAATTAAAATTAAGAACAATACTTGAAAATATGGTGGAAACCAAAACTAAGAGCATTAGCAAAAAAATACATTAAAAAATCCTTGCAAAACTATCTAATTCACAATAATTTCTGCTTAGTGAATCTTAAAACAGAGCTCTCTGTAGGCCACTGTGAGTGTGCATTGTGGCCACCAGTTTTAGGTCTTTATTTAAAAAGAGAGGAAAACATTCAAAGCTTCAAAAATTTTGTCCTCTTTGATAGTGGAATAAATAGACTTATAATCTGATCAGAGAAACAATGCCGTTTAATGGCCTGAACACAGGCCTAGGAACTGCACAGTTCTAATCCTACTCCAGACACTGACTCAGTAAGTGGCCTTGGGAGAGAGTCACTTGCTGTCTCAATTTCTCCAGCTGTAAAATGGGGATAACAATACTTTCCCTGACTGCCAGGAGTGCTGCAAATATTCAAGCTTTGGCCCAGTTGTGTTAATATGCAGAAACATGTATTGATACAAGGTCTTTGGCTTGGCAGCCATGTTGCCCACCCTGTCTACTGAATTTTCTGTGCTATTTCAATACTATCTCCTCAACACTAGTAAAATTTTGGCACAGGATAAGAACAGTGATATCTGTGAAACATTAAAAAGAATAAAAAAAGCACTCTATTATCTAGCCAACTTCATTCTTTTGTGCTCAGTTTTGCATGCATCACCTGGACCCGTACTTTCTTCCACTTCGTTTTGGGCAATTTCCCAGCAACTGCTGAATAAAACGCTACTTGGTCTCTTAAACCAGAAACGGGGGGTTGAATTATTATTTTCACTTATTCAGCACTTTCCGTTAGAGAAAGTCAAAGCACTTCACAAACATTAGGAGCTTAAGCCTCACAATAAAAACTCATGAGACGGGGAGAAGTTTAACTACAGTGGACTGGAGGATGACCATTCTGTTCCACAGGAACATTTGAGGTTCTCGGATTTGTTTTCACTCTACACTGAAACAAAAATGAAACCTTTCAAATGTTTTCATGAAAAAAGATGTGTGTCAAAATGCCCGTTTTCAAACTGAAAAGCTAATGTTTTCGATTCGGAAAGATGCATCCAAATGTCCCAGTGAGAGGCTGTGGGAAGCCTGGTGTTAGGGCACCTGTCTCTGTTGTGGGGAACCCAAATACAAGGTCCTGCTGTAACACAGAGATTTTCATCCCAGCTCACTCTGATTCAGGCAGAGCAGGAACTTGAACCTCTGTCGCCCTAACCACCAAGCTATGAGTGTGAATGTTAGGGCTTGTCTACATTACCCGCTGGATCAATGTTAGCGATTGATCCAGCGGGGGTCAATTTATCGCATCTAGTCTAGATAAATCGACCGCTGAGCGCTCTCCCGTCGACTCCAGTACTCCACTGGGGCGAGAGGCGCAAGCTGAGTCGACGGGAGAGGGTCAGCCATCGACTTATTGCAGTGAAGACACCGCAGTAAGTAGATCTAAATACGTTCACTTCAGCTATGTTATTCATGTAGTTGAAGTTGCATAATTTAGATCGATCTCTCCCCTCCCCCAGAGTGTAGACCAGGCCTGAGTCACTTGGTCTCACATCCCACTATCTCATCTCTCCCTGACTCCTCAACACACACACACACACACACACACACACACACTCCCTCCCTCCCTCTCCAGCCCCGTTTCAAAAATGTCTAGTTGAAACTGGTATCAGAGGGGTAGCCGTGTTAGTCTGAATCTGTAAAAAGCAACAGAGGGTCCTGTGGCACCTTTGAGACTAACAGAAGTATTGGGAGCATAAGCTTTCGTGGGTAAGAACCTCACTTCTTCAGATGCAAGTTGAAACTGAAACATTTCAGCTAAACATTTTGGCTTTGCTGAAATTTCATTTCAATTGAAAATGTTCCAAAGGGCTCCAACTTTAACCAGATGGGGAAACAGAGGAAAAAAGTGATGTTAAATCACACTGGATTCTGAAGCAGAGGCATGAGCCACACTCTGATTTTAGAAGTCCCCAGCCTTGTGCTTTAGCGACAAGACCACCCTTCCTCTCCCGGTGAGCTGTCATGCTGCCTCGTGCTTACGTTACAGAACACATTTTAACGAAAGTGTGGCAGAAGCGTGATGATCCCATTAAGTTTCTAACATCTAATACCTTGTGAATGAGAGCCGGAAAACTCATTTAGTGCTTTATCAAATCTCTAGTTTGTATGTAGAGCATAAACTGGCTACATTTGCTAATAGGGCAGATTGACCCATCCCATATATTATCAAAACTCATCAAAGTCTGCTGGAGGACATAGCTACAGCCACTCATTATCCTTTGCATTAGCTCCCTCACTAGCACCTCTACCAATATATTTTCCTGTAATACAACTGTCTTGATTGAGCAGAGAAATCAGCAATTTGGAACATTACAGCAGTTAGAGAGAGATAACAGGACTAGACCCGTAATGGTATCCTGCCTCCCCATTCAATCTGCTGTTATTGGGTGGAAACTGAAGCCTGCAGTGCTAGATTTACACTGCAGTTATCCATTGCTGGGCCCTGGAGATTCATACCATTAATTAGATCCATATTTTATTCATTCAGATTATTTCCCCAAAATTTATTAAATACATGAGGGGGGCAAGGAGAAAACAAAGACTTACAGGAACTCCTTAAAATTTATGCCACGGTGTGTTTTTCAGACAAATGATAGCTTATAAAATGACAACATATAATTTAATAACCAGAAAAACTGGATGATGGAATTAGCTTAGTTGTAACAATGCAAGTGCAAACATCATAAGTTTAGATGCTGTACAGTCCTATTACTGAATATGTGATATTTATTGTCTTATCCAGGACACTGTACAATTTTTGGTTATAATCTTGAGGAATAGTGTTCTGTGTGTCTGGAATCACACATCCTACATGCCTGGCTCCTGTGTGTCCATAGGTGCTCTAGGGCTGCAGCACCCACAGAAAAACAATAGTGGGTGCTCAGCACCCACGAGCAGTCCCAAGGATCAGTGCCTTCCCCTCCCCCCAGAGCCTCCCACCCGCTGGCGGCCCTGCTGATCAGCTCCTTACCCTTCCTCCCCGCGCCTCCCACCCGCCATGGATTAGCTGTTCAGCAGCATGCAGGAGGCGCCGGGGGGGAGGAGGAGCCAGGACAGGAAGAGGTGGGGAGTGGTCAGGAAGAGTCAGGGTGGGGGTGGGAGCTGGGCCTGGGGTGGAACAGGGATGGGAAGAGGCAGGGCGTGGGTGGGGAGTTGGAGGAAGGGATGGAGTAGGGCTGGGGCCTGGGGTGGAGCGGGGGTCGAGCACCCCCTGGGATTTGAGTAAGTCAGTGCCTATGTGTGTATCTGATATCACGTGACATATATTTCTATCACATTTTTACTATTCTTTGCACTCCGCTCCCCCCCACACACACACATACACAGTTCCATGTATAGTCCATTGCACAACTGGCTAGGGGTGTGACCAGGTTTATTCACCTTCCTCCAAAGCATCAGGTACCAGCCATTACCAAAATGTAGGATGCCAGAACTGATGGTCTAACCCACTGCGGCAAATCCTATGTTCCGATTACCAAATTTCCTTCAATAAGGTTTGATAGAGACATGGGTCACATAACACACCCTCCTATGCCTCATATAGATTTGGATACCATGAAGAGCTATTGTACACAGAACACTTGCTGACCTATTATCCTCATTTTGTGACCTGTAGTGCCAGCTACCAGTAGGGGCAAGTCCAGGTCCAGATAGGTAGGGCTATAAAGCTTCAAAATAACACCAGGATGTATCATCTTTCAAAGACGATTTACATCAAACCACAGCCATTCAGTGGAGTTGTGGGGGAGAGGCACATCTACCTTTGTAGATGTGAATGTACTAGATAATAAAATACAATTGCATCTCTAGTAATATTCCAGCCACTTGTCATTTAATTCTGTGGCCTCACTGGTTAGAGTTTAGCACTGTCAAAATGTTTCTGGTTATTTTGAAGTTATGCATAAGACAGCAATACCTACTTTCTCAGGTAGGATGGCCACTTGTTAATTCTGGTCACAAATCTCTTTCAATACCAACACCAGTAATAATAAATTTTGAGGATCATTGGCAGGTTTTACCTGGTGATTCCAGAGCTCACTAAATCACATTAATGTCCAATCCCTGTTGATTAGAAAAATATTCAAAAAAACTGCTCAATTCCCATTTGGTGGTTTAGCACCACAAATTCCAGCAGCCAGGGAAGGTAGCTTTCTGTTGGTTAAAACTTCTGACAAGTAAAATTCAATATGGAGGGAATAAAATAAGAAAGAAATTAAAGTGCTCTCTCACCAGTGAGTTAAAACCCAGCAGCTGTAAGTCATTGAATTTAACTGCACATCTTTTGAGGGTTTTTTTCTGTTTTTATTTCTGAAATCACAGGAACTACCCAGCCTAGCAGGACTGTAATCACTCAGCAGGAACCTGGCACAAGCACAATACAACCACCAGCCAGGTGGCAGGAAAATGAAGGAAATCTCTCTCTCCCTCCCTCTATGTTGTTTAAAAGGGGCTCGGCGTGAACGAATCTTCCCGGTAGTCACCAACAATTTCTTATTCTTTCCGAGCAATCATCAATTTCAGCATCAAGTGGTTCAGTAGATCTACAACTGGTAGTGGCAGCAGAGTAAGCCCAGCATGCAAACATTTTGGCTAATTTAAAACCCTTGTGCTGCCGAATCAAACATGACAAGACAACAGTAAAAAGAGAGGCTATTATTCCAAATGAAAGCCGGCGGATAGCTGAAATTGGTTTGAGTGGCAGAGACAAAAGATGTGGAAGGAGCAGGGACAACCGAGAATGATAATCCCAGATCTCTCTCTCTCTCTCTCTCTCACACACACACACACACAAATCATCACAAGGAGGGAAAAGGTAACATTTCCAAGTTCTACAGCCAAGCAGACAAAATGCACTTAAAAGGGATACAAAATAAATTGATACATGATAAAACATTTGCCCCATGGGTAAAGAGATACTTAACTTACAAGAGATGTAACCCTTTCGATAGAAAAACGAACACTCAGAACACTAAAGCTGTCATTTCCTACCTGAATTAATGTCCTGTTGCCCAACGTTCATTACCATAAGGTGGAGGAGTCAGAAGCACTGATTTAGGATAGAGTAGCCTTAAATTGAAAATAAGATGTTGTGGGCTATTTTTGAATGCCCGCTAAATCCACATAGCTCACCAAGTTCCCAGATCTCAAAGAGCTGGGAGGGAGGGAAAGTGGAGAGCAAGGGAATTAATTTGGAAAGGCATTTGGAAAACCACAAGCAGACTGATGATGTTCAGAGCCACAAACCCCGGTGATGGCTTACAGCACACAGAATGATGACCTATGGGATCACTGGAGAGCAAACGAGTTGTCTTTTGCAAGATTAACAATTTAAAAGTGCTGAAATTAATTTTGTTTAATAGCTGTGGGTGCAGACTCCTTACAAAGTAGGTTGCAAGGTCAGCAAGCCTCCTAAAGCCTTTTAAAATGCAGCTTTTTATAGGGACAGGAGATTTAGGGTGGCTCAGGGCTTACAGACCTGAAAAGTAGAAAAAGTGTAAAAGGTCAGCTCCTACCACTTCCCAGATCTTGGGTGAACATATTTGTTTGGTCCCATTCTATGACACACATTTACTGATCCATTCAAGACTATTTTAGCATATATGGGTTTCAAATGGTAGGGGAGGTGACAGGGAGACAGTGTGAGAGATGACACATAAAAGAAGTACTAAAACCAGACACAAGAACTAGACTAACCAGTATCTAGCAAGTTCCTCTGCATCACACAGGAATGTGCTTGCTTGCACTGGATGGGAGGGGAGCAAAGGGTAGGATGAGGGAAGGCAAGGGAAGGAGAAAGGGAATACTCACATCCTTTTCATCTTTCAAAAGTAGTTCATTCATGATTCACATCAGCCTGCTTCTATGAGACTGGTACAGCATAAATCACTGCACTATACAAAGTGTTTAAAGCAACAGCTGGACTTAACTCTGAAACCAAACTCAGCCATTTCAAACATACTTGCTAAGCTTCACACACATCTGACTCCACATATGTATGTGCCACCACTCAGAGAAAGAATGAAAATATACAATATATAACTAATATATAAACACTATAGGCCTACTTTTTGAGCACAGCATCCAGCAAACCACAGAAGGAGAGCTCAAACTGGGTGCCACTGCAGGCACTAATAATTGTGCCTGTGATTCTTCCCCCATTGGAGGCCAGGAGTTTGGGATGACTGTATTCCTTATTCAGCATTGTCTTGCAAATTATTCTGGGGAGAGACAAGTTGTGTAAAAACGTGGGCATAAGAATTTGAGCAAGATTCCTATTGCACAAAGCTGTGCGTCCTCAGTGTAAAAACTACCGCTCAATCCATCTGAAAAGGGATCTAACAGGATGGAAGCACTCAGCTGTCTGCACTGGACAGTCACAAACATGTCTCCTCAACACAGTATGGCAAGCCAGGTGAGAATCTGATCTAACAAGATGGATACAGCGTGGCAGGCCTGGTTTCATCAGGCAATCATGTCTTAACCTTTCCTCCAACATAAAGGGGAAGGCAGAGCTTGCTCTTTGGAAGAAAAGAAAAAGATATAAAATGTAAGGCCTCTAATCTGAAAACTTTTTGATACACATAGTATATCTGGGAACACCCAGACTTATGGAGTAAAGAAACCATTCTGACCTTAAACTTAAAAGGTAGGTGGGAATGTTTTTTGGTGTAAGAGAGATGCAGGCATTAGAAAAAGGTGTTGTAGCATACAATGAGAATGAGTTGTGATGGTTTCTTTAGACTGAAGAGGCCATTTCCTGACAATGAGGTAACTTGCTGATCATTAGACAAGACGGAATTAATTCTGCTGCAAGCTTCTGTCTGACAGTGGCCAGAGCAGATGCACCAGCCATTTTTCTCTACCTGTCCCAGTGGGAGTTAGAACAAAGGAAAACGAGACTCACAGAAATACTGAAGACTCCACAAGGAAATCGTTTTCAATACATATTCAGACTGCCACAGAACACCATGTGCTGTTAACTGACACATGCTTCTGTATACAATATTTTTGCTCTCTTTTTGTCTCAAAGTTGAATTCATATCCTCACAGAGCAGTTCAAGGAAACCCCAGTTCGCAGCTCAGCAAGGCACTGCTTAAAAGGCAAGCCTGATTCAGGTCCTTAGGGCATCTCATCCATCCTGTGTGTGGATGGCATTCACCACCAAGGGACCCCATTAGGAAGGAAGGGCAAACTGAAATCCTAACCCAAAGCAGTCTGAAACGGAGCACCAGCGTACTGGTACAGCAGCGATGGATGAGATTCCATTTGTCTTCAAAAGCATGGGAAGCCAATATATCTACTTCATCACAAACTCAACTTTCCTTTCCAACCTTGTAGTGTACTTAAAGCAAGAAACGTAGATCGGCTTTCTATCTGGAGATGCAGCAGAAGGGAAATGTCACCCAAGACTCCAATTAAATAAATTGTAAGCGACACACTTACAATGTAACCCCATGCCACAGACCACCCTGAGATACACTGGCTGTGTGTAAAATCAGTTGTCCAGGAAGGCTTTGCCACAAGCTACAAAACACCTTCATACAGTGGAATAATACTCAAAAGCTTCTTATTCTAGTGCAAAACCTGCTGGTAAATGCTGCTTCTATACAAGTGCTATGGATATTAGAGTTTCCACAAATACTCCAAACGGTTTAGCTTCTCCTTTATGGTCATACCACAGCCACAATAGCTATTTAACTGGCCCCGACACTGCAATGCTATCAGGGAAATGTTTTGTTTCTTGCTCTTGAGCTGGTTTTGAGAGAGATGTTCTAGTTCTGGAGAATCTGGGCCAAATACACTCCTGGTGTAAAGTGAAACCACAACTTTATTGGCTTCAAAGCAAACAGCTACTTCACATAGACCCAAAACTGACAAAGAGCAGGACCTGAGACTCATGTTGACCAGTGCAAGATATATGGTAAATAAATCCTTAATGATCTGTAATCTTATTATCAACAAGTCACCTGGTCTGGATCCCAGAAACCTGGCTGGCTGATGATACAGGCCTGGGGTTGGCTTACCTCATTCCTTTCCTCCCCTGCTCCCCACCTCTTACCACAAACCCAGAAGTACATATCTGGATGTAACATATACATTCCATTTCTTTCTGCGGTTAAACGCAGAAAACACACTCAGATCAAAATTCTTTGATTGCATTCACCAAATCTGCATGTCCAGAGAGCTGACTAACCTGGGCATTAACACTATCAAACCTCAGACGCTAAGGTTTCCCAGCTCACAGTAACACTGCCTAACGTACGATAAACGTCATACAACTCTTGTAGATAGCTTCAACAATCATTCAGATGATGCCTCTGCTAAGATAGGATTTCTCACAGGTAATCTACCTTACTCGTAGGACTGCACGTAAACATAAGAAATGCAAGAACCATTCTCCTCAGCTGGTCAGCCCACTTCCTCCTCGAGGTGGAAACTCTCTCTACTGCAAGACAAGAAAAAAGCCACCTCCATAATCTGGCCAGAAAACTCTTGGATCTTGCCAAATTCCAAAAAACGTACTTACGGAAAACTGTGCCCAAAAAGCAGACAGGAAAAAAGCAGGAAGGAATGAAATTTGAACTTCAGTGGCAAAAAAGGAGGTCTGATACTGACAGACTCAGACACAGATAATGCTGCCATAATGGAGGTAAAAAACAACCTACTTCTCCCCTGCCATGGAAACAGCAAAAACACGCCCTACAGAACTCTTCTGGACCACTCTTCTGGAGAGAGTTCCTGAGAACATCTGTCTACATCACAGAAATTACCACCACAACTGGGACTAGTAGGCAGCCTTGCTGGCAGCCCCAGGAAATATGTCAAGGACTGATAAGGCATGGATAGTGAACGAACCCCTTACTCTTAGTCTCTGTTTACTTTTGAAAAAACAGTCACGATTAAGTGTCAAACATGGGAGCATCCCTCAAACTTGTGTTAAAAATGGTTGTTCCAATGATGTTATCAGGGTCAAATGTACTCAGTGTTCATTGTGGCAAAGCACCAGGGTACCCTTCTACTGGGTATTTAACAACCTTTGCTGCAATGGACTTTGGACTATGTCCATACAAGTGGGAAAAATACTTTCAGCATCTGGGGGTGGAGGAGATTGGGAAGAGGACTGGTGCAGAAAAATCACATACTTACAAATGGTCCCTCCAGGTCAGAGTGGAGGCATATTGGTAAGGCCGTACAGGGAAGGATACACTGCCACTGCCTGTCCTGCACCAGCTCTGGGGATAAAGGACCTGATCCAAAGTGCACTGAAAATCAGTGTAAGTCTTTTCATTAGTTTCAACGGGCTTTAGATCTGGTCCAAAACAGACGATGTCCAAATCCACTGTTGTTACTTGAGCACCAACATTTACTAAATATATTCAGCAAATTAATCAAAGTGAGGAGTTTTATTAAAACTCCATTCAGCAAACAGGAGTGAGAAGAGGAAGCAGCACCCCAACACACACAATCCTGAAGGAAATATACAGTCCAAGATGAAAACAGCAAAGTGAAGACTGGGAAAAAAAATGTAGAATTTATTTTCTCCAGGCAAAGATAGGCGCAACTGTCTGCAGGGACTGAAGCAACTCCATTACAACTGCAGGCAGTAAAAGAAGTTGTTCCCCTTTACCCCTTTTTCATAGAGAGACAAAGAGTGAAGACTTTGGGAACTTGATTTTATTTGAGGAACAAGACAATGTATCTCCAATAGTGTCTTACAAAATATTCCATCAGCCGAAGTATGAGGTAGGTCGGAGACAGACTAACTTTTCCAAGGTATTAAATTAAAAGATGTTGAATTAAGTTAAACGCCCCACATTGAATTGACATTTCCCTTTTTTAATGCAAGCTAAGATTGATGAAAAATACCACTTATCTACATTAAGGGTCAAAATATCCAGCAAAAGAAGCCTCTGGTTCAACGCGTCAGAGCAAAGTCAGTCTTACATAATCCGAGGACCAAGACGCGGATCACATTCTGATGATCCAATTAATGGTGGGATACTTTGCAATCAGCCAGGAAGCAAGGCCCCTAACAGATTGTGGGGCTGTAACATCAATTTCTTAAGTGCATTTAAAGGATTACAAATGTTAGTCCTGGCTTGAGATTGAAACACCTATTGAGGTGCTCTGAACCACATTACAGTAATTGGGTACCTGAATTAATGCCATTTCTTCTGATGGGTGAGTTGAAATACATTGGAATTAAGGGTTTCTTTTGCTGTATTTCACTTTCCGCTTTTTTTTCCCTCCTCAGAACATAAATCTGAGGCACAATATCTCTTTTTATCCAGAGTGCTTTAATTACAGCCCTGAGGCACCTGAGTACTGTCCTAATTTTACCTTCCCCATTGTTTGGGTGCATTTTACATTTGTGCTTATTATCTTACTATGCAGCGATATTAAGATGAAACTGAAATTATTTTTTCCTGAAAGAAAAAAAAATAGTACTGAGAGAGAAAGAGAGGGGGGGAAAAACCCTCTTCCCTCTCCCATTCCCCCCTCCACTATGTAAACCTCTTTATGCATGCACCAGATACCATGTGCACCTCTAGAGAGCTAGAACTAGGGCTGCCTCAATTAGTCTTCTATTCCTTCTGAGGTCAGTTCAAGTAAAGGTCTCAATCATATCAAACTGGAAAGAATGCTAACTATCTGGATATTTTAGACCATACGGAGTTTGAGTTAAGGAGCTTTTTAAAACAAGCAGCTGGTTCCAAGTGCATTCGCTGAATATACAGCACAGAGCTGTCTGCACAGAGGCTAAACTCATACACACCTGCTCCCTCCCCCCCCCCCTTGGAACAATTAAAATCTAAACTATGTTAGGATATTGTTCCCAAGGTTTATGTTTGGACTTTTAAATGTGTGTCCAACTATGTTAACTTACAACGTGTAGGGTACAATAGATGTGTGTTCCTATCTTCTATAATATGAGTTTTGCAAGTTAAGTGTTAATCATTAGGAATCTGGACCATTTCTTTGCCTGCTTATACAGCATATATTCACATCAATAGCCCAGGTAGCGCTTTCCCTCTAGTAGGTAACTGTGAAGTATGTTATCATGTTATAAAGATCCCATCTTAAAAAAGAGAAGTAGTGTGGTATTATAAGCATTCCAAAGGCCATTGTGTATATTTAATATGGCCAATTACAGCACATAAATACAAATTTTGATGGTATCAAAGGCCATCAGATACCGTACAGTATTAGTAATTCAATTATAAATTGTGATTTCATCATAACTTCTGGTTTAATTTAATTTTGCTTAAGATAACTGTAAACAGAAAAAAATATATACAGCTTTTTATCTTTATTCCCGGTTAAGAGGAAATCTTAGTCCATGCGTGAGGGAGTTCAGGAAGCACAATGATTTAACTGCAGTATGAATGAGACACATTCTGATTCTAAGAGACACATTCAGACTTGCAAGAAAAAGTAGTTTGCATAGTTATCTCATTCCTTTTCTACAGAATGAAAATATATGTTTTGTTTCCCATCAAATTAGAAATACTAGGGTTGGGAGAGATCTTTATGAGTCATCTAAGTATAACCTCTGTAGCAGCTGGATAGTTTTCAATATTCCTTAGCATACATTTCCTACAGTGGGCATCCTTAGAATTTACTGATACTACTTTAGAAAGCATCACTAAATCCTATTTTCTCTTTATAAACCATCCTTTTCATAGGAGGTGTTTAATTAGAGGATAGTAACTGCTTATATGTAAAGGCCTTTTAGTGAAGTAGGGCATCAGGGTGGGGAGGAGGCGGGGGGGGGGGGGGGGGAAGAAGTGTCTTACAGACCTTACAAATCCAGATCCACATTTCCTAGCAGTTTTTGACTCATTAGATTGCTCTGGTTGAAATGATTTACATACAGATAATTAAAGCGCAAACCCCAAGGACTAGTTAGCTGTTTAGCAGTGTATACATTTTATATAACCATTTCCATACATCTAGTTTTAAATTCATTAACAAAAATTAATTGCTACCGAGTGCTCTACATCGCACAGCATGTTGCTGCGATATGCTTGCTAAATTACCCCTTTCTATCACTCCTCCAGTGATCTTATAGACAGTTAAACTTTGCAGTCCTGAAAATGTTGCCTACCAATTTGTGGCAATGCTCATATTTACTATATTTACTATGAATCACTGCTTGCACTTCAGAAAATATTTGCCTCTGTTTCGTGTACCTCGGTAACGTTTCATTAGCATGGAATAATAAAAGGCATGGGCTTCCCCCGCCCCCCCCCTTCTTCCTTTAGACAAGACAGTGTGATGGCCTGAAGACTCTACCTTTGAAGGCATTAACAACGAGGGCTTAAAAATGCCCAGAAACAGCATATTTTACTAAACTCTCATTTAGGGACTGATCCAAAGCCTGTTAAAGACACAGGGAGACTTCCGGCAGTCTTCGGTGGACTTTGGATCAGACCCTTAGGTTTTTTAAGTGTTCACTGCACTTCATGGTACTGAATATAAATATGTTGCTATTTTTGCAGTATATTCAGCATGAAGTTTCTAATGGTGAAGTGTTGATGTTTTTCTTACTTATTGTATGAAAAATAATGACCTTTCCTATAAACATAGCCTAATTCTGGGACAGTATTTTATAGGCACATTTGAATGAGTTCAGAATTTTGGGGGGCGGGGGTAAAGTGGTCTCTTATTTTTAAGCAACATTTAAGGGTAAAATAATAATAATCTCTGCACACTCTTTCCATCAGATTTCACCAATATTTACAGTGTACACCTCAGGTTTGAAAAGAGCCAGGGAGAACTAATTCATTGTTTACACTTGGAATCCTAGGTGGCCCAGTCCCATAAGGGTAGTACAATGCACTGTATCTTTCCGTTCTTAGTACTTATCTTAATCTTAATAACTAGCCAGACAACTGACTCCAGAGTCCTGGGCTTATCGACTGGAATTCGTCACATGCACACAAGAGAAGACAAGAAATGCATTATATAACAATGCCATACAAATCATTATCTTTTAATATTTAAAAGTATGTATTCAAAGACTGATATGAAACCATTTTTGTTGAACTCAATTCCACTGGTTATTATTAAATTTGATAGCAAATGAACAAAAATACACTTGTTACATATTTATCTGCAAAAGAGTTTATTTGCAACAGATCAAAAGGCTTCTTCTTATTGCATTTTAGTTACTGCTATCAAAAACAATCTGTTTTTAAACATGCTTTGATATGGGAAGATTGTTTTGAAAACAGGTTAATAAGAAAAAAAACCCATGTCTCTGAAGTACCGAGAAATACCCACAGCGTGAATAAAAAGTCTATTGTATCCCCATCATAAGGCTGCAACATGATTTCTTCTGTTAAAGTTTATAGATATAAACAGCAAAGCTATCACTACTGTACTTACCATAATCTCAGATCATGTCAAGGTTTAAAAATAGGATGCGGAACTTCGTTTCAACTGCACAAAATGGCATCTTGTACAGCACTAAATTCATGACATTTCTTAACGGGGAGCAAGGACTCCTCATTAGCATGTTTAAAAACATTTCAGTTTGACATCCTGGGTAAATAAAAATGTTGTGGGGTGCACTTAGCTTTACCTTATAACCTTTCTGAGCATATAAATTTAACTGTGACATTTCACCACTACATACAAGGCACTATTACATGCATGAAGTCAGGTATTTTATGTTCAGTTCCAAGTCAAAAGCAGGGATTTTTGCCTGTGCATGCCAGGTAATGCACACATTTTCTAGAGTTGGTGCTGAGCCACAAATGGCAGAATCGGGGATTTGGTACAGGCCCATTTCTAAAATACGCAAGTGCACATGCTAAAACAGAACCATGCAAAGCGTTTGTCTCTAATTATTAAAGAAACAGAAGTCATCCTCAATTCCTATTCAAAAGCAGCCTCGTACTTGCAGCGGTTCACTCAGACAGTGTCCATGTACACAGCTGTCCAAAGGAATATTTTGAAAAAATTTCTGCTTCAGACAGATATCTATAAAGTGGCAGTAGTTTGTGTTATACTTTGACATATCAGGGGTACAAGCAGAATTTTCCTAGGGGATCCAAAGTTCCCTTCCCCGCCTCTCCTACACCCAGCCCCACACTCTGTACCCAGACCCACGCTCTCCTCCCTGCATCAAGCACCACTCACACACTCCTTCTGCTGCACCACATTCAGCCCCATGCTCTTTTTCTCACATTGCCCTGCACCCAGCTCCAAGGTCTCCCCCTTCACCAACCCCATGGTATCCCTGCCTCACACCCAGCCCTAAGCTCTTACCTGGAGAAGTCGTCAGGCTGAAGAGTACTATGCTCACCAAGGGACAGGCAGTTCTGGGAATCCCAACCTCTGCCTCCTCTTGCATCCCTGCTTTCCCAAGAAGCACCAAAAACCCAGATCCAATCCTTCCACCCTCGTGGGCACTGGGAATTTCTGGTGCCCCCTGCCCTGCTTCTCTATGGGAGGCTGGAGGTGCCCAGTCCCCATAGGCACCAGAAGGACTGGAAGGTTGGGAGGCCAAGCAGATGCACAGGGTTGCAGCGCTACTCAAATTTGGCCCAGCTGCCCCTCTGACCTAAGTCAGCGGCAGCCAAGCCAAATTTGAGTGAGTGGTTTTGCGATCTGGAACATGGGATCACAGCACCACTCAATTTTGGCCCAGCTAGGCCACCTCGCCTCGCCCCACCATTGTGCCCTGAGCCACAAGGAGTCACATGATATATTTCCTGTGTCCATGACTGGCCGAGTCTATCCCATATAATCAGCCACTAGGAGGGTGGTGAAGCACTGGAATGGGTTACCTAGGGAGGTGGTGGAATCTCCTTCCTTAGAGGTTTTTCAGGTCAGACTTGACAAAGCCCTGGCTGGGATGATTTAGTTGGGGGATTGGTCCTGCTTTGAGCAGGGGGTTGGACTAGATGACCTCCTGAGGTCCCTTCCAACCCTGATATTCTATGAAACCCTACTCAATAGAAGCATTCTCACTTGGTTTCTCAGGCAATATGGATATGATTTATAGCTGAGAAAGTCAGGAAGAAATACATTCTTCAAGCACTTGTGTTTGATTGCGTCCTGTAAATAGTGGCTTAGTGTGTTATTACCAGAACTGGACAACAATAGGTGTTAACAATTTAAGATAATATTATGAGACATTTAAGTGGTTTCCATTTGATACATTTTGAAATAGGACCATTTTTCAAGTTTTCTGAGGTCATTTTTACTAAAATTTTAATCACAACATTTTAACATGATTTTCCAAATTTGTCTTTACCAAAAAATTTTGTACGATGATGCAGTTTTCAATAAATGAAAAAAAATTCAATAATTTTGATAATTTTGGCAACTTTTTGGGAAAAAAATAGCATGGAAGATTTCACCCCAAAATAGAAAAATTTCAAAAATGTTGAATTTTTTTTTTTTTAAACCAATTTCTATTTTTGGAAACATTTCTCAATTCAAAATCTTTTTAGGTAAACATGTTTGACATGCCTTTTTAATCCCTCCGTTTATCAGGAACTGCCTAAATATGTGTCAGATTCTGTCACCAGTACTCATGCTAAGTAGTACTAATAGCGCAATCATGGGACACCTTGAGTAGTAAGATATTACTCAACACCTTTTTAATAAAGACCAGTCTGGACACTCCCCCGATGTTTGTAGTTTACCCTGGATAGATTCATAGAGTAAACTCCAAACCTTTGTAATCAATGTGGCAATCAAATAATGAGATGGAAAAAAACCCTGTAGACATATCCAATGTGAGCCAAGGTAACACAGCTAGCTGTATGTTCTGTCTCACATTAGTTTAGTCCACTTTCAGAAAGGTAAATTTCCCTGTGATCAGAATACTTTGTATGATCAGCGTCAGCAGAGATACCTAGTCTGTATTTCTGGTGGAGTCTTCTGTATTTTTACTCATGCAATAACTATAGGCCAGTTTTAGAAGGGAGGATCTGAGATCAGAGTTCTGCTGTGGCATCAGAGTTAGGCCTAGCTCCCTTTCCAGTTTCAGTGAGAGGACCTTGCTAACAGGTTGGTAATGAGATCTGACCACAAAAAAACTGGGCTTATTCACATGCATACCTTTCGATAAAAACGCTGTGTCTGTGAGCTCATACAAACCAGTTCTCCCACAAAAACATATGAAACCACTTTGCCAGCATATCACTTGTGAATTCAGCCTGTTTCACATGCAACTCCGAAGGAGCTGCAGTGTTCTAGCTATAAAAACTTGTTGCTGCAGGTTCAGGCTTGCTAAAAGCGAGTAACAATGCCTTTCACTTTGTCAGAAACATGGTACTGTAAGGCTCCAGTTCTGTTTCATTTCTAATCAAAACTACTGAACAGTTCTATTAATTAATAAGTGCAAAATATTATGCGGCTGTTTCCTTCCAGCAATATCAATGTTATTTACTTACATTAATTCATTTAGTTAGCTTCACAACAGCCCTGTTATTACCTAGATAAATATTAGTTTCCCCATTTGTATATGGGGCTAATGAGTCTTAGAGAGATTATGCAAACACGGTGCATAAGTGATCTTAAAGTCCCATTCAAAGTCTATGGCAATGCCAGGGACAGAATGCAGATCTTCAGAACCCCAAGTGAGGCGGTGACTAGAATTTTGCCAGGAAGCTTAATACAGTTAATACAGGCCTTGAGAATTCTGGAAATTTCTGGTTGCATATGAACTTAATATTGTATGCACATGGCAAACCTCAAACTAATGATCACAGTCACCAATCTCCCTCCCATTCTTGCATGATGTGCAGGTTCCTGTGTATAGAAAAGAATGTGCAGGTGTTATCACCTGCAGATGTGGGGTGGACCCCTCTAATTCCAACCAGACCCACTTATAGATGAAAGTATTGAGTACCTGGTAATAGGTCAGACTCAGGAAGGGAAAGAGAAAGCAAAGGCTTACAAATCTAGTGAAAAAGAATAGACAGATAAGTTGGATAATATATAGAGATGGAATCGAAGCCACAATATTCAAATCTGGGTTGTGAATACCTAACATTTTAGGGTTGCTCAGATCCAGGGTTTCAGTTACATTCATTATAAAGATGGGGCCATTTGCAAAATTTGGATCTGAATCTATGTCTGGATTTCAAACACCCCTAATCTTTCTGAGTGTTCAGATCCAGAGTTTTTGGTTCAAGGCCATATCTAGAAATTAAGAAGATACATGAAGAAGGAGGAAATAATATTGGTGAAATTGGATTTTGAAAAGAATTCTGAGAAATCTGAGTTAGGGGAAAGGAAGTAGCTTTTGGTATAGCATCTTTTTATGCACAGGATCACACAAATGTATGCTAGGCCATTTGCACCATCTGCCACACAGGTGTAATTAGAGGAAGGAAGAGTAAACTTCAGAGACACCTATGTTTAAATGCTATTCACAAGGGAATACTGAATCCACTGGGAAAATACCTTGGAAACACAGTCTGGGTTCTAAGAGACCGCATGAGACTAGCTGTGAGGAAAAGCAACAGATGCAACTAATGCAATTTCATAGTCCTGCAGACTAATTCTGGTTTCTTTTCTGTAATTGAGGAAGAATAGGGCATTATGAAATGAACTGCTGGAACAAGACAAATGGCATTAGAAGAAACGATGACAAACGCAAGAAGAAAGTTCGCAGCAAATCACCCCTCTACTAAAAACTTTACCAATATGATACCTTATGTAAACAAAGGTTACAAATCACACTCCTTGGAACTAGGTGACCAGTTCAGTTAATAGTACAATGACTATGCAGGGAAGCAGCTAAAATATTGCGAGTCTGAACCTTCTGCTACTGAGTATTTGGTAACTGAAACCCTAAGAAGAAACTAGGAAAACTATTTGATATTATTGGGAGATACCAATTTAAGCCAATTTGGTGGAACAGCTAACTTTTAGGCTGCACACAGACTCCAGAAATAGCTCTGATTGGTGTGTCTGGCACAAACTTCCATTCCTAGCAACAACAACAACAAAAACTTATGAAAAACAAAGTACTCCAGGACGTGATGCTATGAGGCTCCACATCTTGGTCCTTATCCTTATCCTTCAGGGCAGGTGCAGGGGGGCATGGATCAGCATTCAGGTGGTGCTCCCCATCGGTACCCGGCCCCAGCCAGAGAAGCTAATGATCCAATCGTTGGACCAAATTTGGTGATGAATCCTGGTCACGTGCCACTTGAGGTACATTGTGCATACGCTAAGAAGAAGGGCAGGTGTATCTCAGGACACAGAATATCTCCAGGTGACACCAGGAAGTTCAGAAGATACTAGGAACACAGAACAGCCATATTGGCACACGACTTGTAACAGCAACCGCACCTGCATTTCCAAATTCTGTAGAGTGTATAAATACATGCCAGCTTTTCCCAAGACTGATGAAGCCTATACAGGCAAATTATAAATTAAGTTTGCATCTATATAGGTGGAAGAATACTTCTCTTGGGGAAGATCTAAAGATATCAGGAAGGACCACATACTATTATGGGAAATTAGAAGTCTGCATTTCTGTACTTGATTTTTGTATACACGCATATGACATTTTCAGCACTGCTGATGGTATCGTTACAGAGCAGACGGGAACTTGATTAGTCCAGTCAGTACAGAGTTGTTCTTTATTTTAGATGACAAATATGGAAATTTTTTAATACAATTAAATGCCTGCCCCTTTAACTTACACCTCAAGATCATGGTGACCCCAGGAGACAAGTAATTGAACTATTTCTCTCTATGATTCCTCTCAACATATTTCTCTGCTTGCCCACTGGCTAGCTGCAGTTACAAGCAGAAACACCAGTGTACCAAATATGCACAGATGTACCTATGCTGCTGCCAGTCCCATCAGCACAGCACACCATATATCAGTTGTTTGACTTAGGGCACAATAGGTGAGGAATTCAGGTGAGGCATACAGGAAGTCCACAGCATAGCTAAAGAAGCATATTTTTACTCGTGCTACTCTTATTTCCTGGTAGCTTGTTCATGTACAGAATGCCTCGTTCACACATACTAGGAATCAGAAGAGAGTCTTCTTATTGGATTGTACTTCAGTATTTCGGGGGGACCCATGGATGTCCAGGCATCTAGGATATTTTAGATTGTGATTTTCAAAAGGAGACTAAAGAAGTTAGGCACTCTATTTGCATTGAAATTCAATGCGAGTTGGGTACCTAACTCTCATAGGCCCCTATGAAAATCCCATCTTTTGTCTTTCTAGATTATTTTGAGCTTGAATGCAGGTCTGCTAGACTCTCTCAGTAGGTAAGGTCTCAAAACAGGAGTTGAGAAATTCAAGAGAAATAAAAAATAAAGAACGAATGCCCTTCTGTGAAACGAACTGGCAACATGAATGTAACAATGAGCAATGTGCAGTAGATTGTTTTGGGGAACAGAGTGAGCCAAACTTGGATGTGATGTAATATCCAACTCCTATTAGAAACAGTAGATATTCAGTAAAGCGTTAATCCCATGCAACTCACAAACTAGCAGTTTATTTAAAACAAAACTTGATCCTTATTGGGACCTGAAATATTTGAAGCACACGCAAGTAAAACTAATTTAACCTTTGAAAAGTTATCTCCGGAGGGAAGAATAGAAATCCCTTTATAAGATTTTTAAGTACTGCAATTATTGACGAGGACTATATTACTTCAGTTTTCTCTGATCAGAAAAAAAAAAAAAAAAAGCAAAGCCCAAGAGACATCAGCAGCTGTCAGGCTGTTTTCCAACTGCAATGAGGTAGTTTACACTGGGCTTGTGCCAGTCTCTTAAGACCCAGTTAAGAAGCCTTTTTAAAATGCCTTAAAAAGCCAACTCATACATTAATCAAGTTGAGCCCTCATCCATACTTACTGCAATACATCAATTACCATGTCTTTTTTTTTTAATAAATTCCAGTTGACAGCAGACACCTTATTAAGGCTCGCTAAAATGATACAATAAGTAAAAGGCTATTAATATTGCTTTTTTTCACCCTGCTGCTATTGTCTTGCCGCACTGGTCTGCAAACAAATTCAGGCTGCATTACAATTAATGCCAGTGGAACTCCTTCTAACGACTTCCAGCTTGCTAATTTTTTACGCTAATAATAAAAAAAAAAGGCATTGCTATGCAAGAACGGCCCCCTTTTATCATGCTCGCATGGCACACTAGAGAGCTCCTGCCATTGTTCACATGAAAGACAATTAAACCCAGGAACATCAAACCCAAAAATGACAATCTGCTAACCAGCACTGGGTATTGCTGGATTCTTTTCTCTATTTTCTGAACTGATAGAAAACAATTCTCCGAAGACATTTCCCTCCCCCATGCCCACCCTTTGGAAAAAAAAAAAAGTTTGAAAGATACCCTTTGCTGATTTATGCATCTCTGCTCAGAATTTATTAACTGTCTAGGGCCAATTTCACTCCAGCACTTCTATAGCCTCCAGGTTTGAATTCTGGACACATTTCAAGAAATGCACCAATAATATTGTCCATATAGTTTCATATTTAAAAATAAACATTAAAAAAATCCCAGTTCGTGTTTTTCTGAAACAATATAAAATGCCTGAGGGAGAAAGAGAAAAATAGTGCTGTAACAAGTTTATTTCTCACAATCCTCCAGAGACAATGGGACATTGGGAGGGGGTCACGGGGTTTGTTGAAAATTAAGTACATCTGAGTTGTGAATTTAGAGTGAAACTATCTTGTTTTAAGAGCTATCTTTCCCACCCTATGTCCTGTAGCTTTGGATTCAGTTTGTCAGGAATATGCCCAAGTTTCCACCATGAAACCCATTATATTGTTCTTGATGAATTGTGCTCATATTACACCTGGATTTATAGGTGTGAAATATTATTACAGACATATATAATGATAATACTTTACACTTCTGTAAGTGCCTTTCATCCAAGGGTCTCAAAAGTACTTCAACATTAATACATTCTCTGAAGACCTCTGAGAGGTAGGTGTTTTTACATCCATTTTACAGATGTATAAACTGGGTCACAGAAAGGTTAAGTGATTTGTCCAAGGCCACAATAAGTTAGTGGCAGAGCTAGCAGTAGGATCCTGAAACCCAACCATCACCCTGCAGCCTATGAATACTTTCCACTTACTTCAACAGGGCCTCAGTTGAAAAAAGCACTTAAGCACATACTTACACTTATGCCTAACTTTAAGCACATGCTTAAGTCACGTTGATTTCAAAAGGACTTAAGTGCTAACTTGGTTAAAGGTACTTTTCTAGGACCCCAAATGTCCTGACTGTTTGTCTCCTGGTTTAACCTCTACAACCCACTGTCACATACTCCACCACAATACATAAGATAAATATTTATTCTGAGAATTTATTAAATCATACGCACAGTATAATATATACATATTTTATATAGTGATATAGGGATGTTCTATTATAGACACACAAATGATTGTGTGGTGAAGGATATAGATTTACTGGCATGAATTTGGATAGAAGCATCATACATAAGTGGTGAAGCCATGAGTGAATTATGCAGCACTTAGTGAGTTATACAGGACTTACCAAAAAAAGTCAAAATAAAACCCTTATACCACATCACACCCATAGGTGCTGGAACTAGGGTGCTGGGGGTGCTGCTGCATCCCCCAGGATTGAAGTGGTTTCCATTATATACAGGGTTTACAGTTTGGTTCAATGGCTCTCAGCACTCCCGCTATAGAAATTGTTCCAGAACCAGCAATCACACCATTGTATAAAGATGTCACATCTTTAAAGTCCAATATCTTGTAACCTTCTAGGGTTAGAAGCAAGTCCTACGTTCAAAAAGAAATCATGGGAAGCCTTCCCATTTGTTGGTATAAGTCTCCAATTTCTTGCCTTCATGTGTTGAGAGATATTCAGCCTTAAACCTATCACTTGTGCAGAACTGAATATTACAGGTCTGCACCTCAGACCGGTGTAATTTTGTGGGCATTTGGGAAAAAAGCAGGAATTTTTAATGGCTATTCAGAACTGTGGAACATTAGAATATACCCCAGGGCAGATGGATTAGTAGGAAGAGGCCATAAAAGGTACATGAGTAATGCAATTCATCACATGACTGTGCAATTTGTCATATGGATATCTTGCATCATATACTGTTTTCTGGGTAAGGAAGAGAGCTGGGAGACAGCTTCTATTCCTGGCTTTGCTACTGCTTTCCTGTCTGACCCTGGAGAAGTAATTTTGGCCAAAATTTGAAGACAGTCCATCTTCTCTGCTTCCGCTGTTTCATGCACATCTCCATTTCAATCAAGCAGAGCTGGGGAGGGTGCATCCAAAATTGCAGCACCCCACATGGAGACACCCAAATTAGTAGACTCTGGAAAAATGCATTTTCATCTGTAAAATAAGGGTAATAATCCTAACTATTGTGAAAGACGTATTGTGACAATATATTTGAGATTCATATGGAAGGGGCGACATAGGTACAAAGTATGTATTTAATTATTAGAGTAAACTAAACCACACCTAAAATAAAAGCTATACAATACAGAAAGTAAAACCAGAGTACAAAGCTCAGGCTCTATCTTAACCACTGAGTTGAGACTCATATTACCGCTGTTGGATGGTAAAACACCATGTAGCCATATATGTTGTGCACTCAATAATTGCCAGACACAATCCCACCCGCTGAAACACAGTTTTGAGACCTAAATCAGCTCTCCAGAATTGCTCTCTTAACTAATCAATAGTGTCAAATATCTCCTTAGCCATTGGTTGAGGTATGGTCATCTGACCCCTACCTATAAAAGAAAAATCTCGGCACAGGAGAACACTAATGCTGCTACATAGCAACTCAAGAGTTTTTTTTTTTTTTAAACTACCCTTCCCAAGCTGCAGTTAGCATGCTCTTCCACAGCCTTTAATGAAGGCAAGCGTGTCTACTCTCTGCTTACATTCTGCCCCTTCTGTGGCCTATGCAGTTAATGGTTCTCCTTTCTGCACAGACATTGAGTGAACGGTTCCACAGTGGGGTACAGGATATTACTCTACATGATCGAACTGGATTGGGATGGAAGTGATACATAACGGCAGCCATTCCTGTATAGAGCTGGTTGAAATTTCTCAATGTTGACATTTCCAACGAAAAGAGAGACATTTACACCAATTAAAAAAAAAAAAAAAAAACCATGAGTAATCCCCTTTTCCTGAGTAGTGGCAATCAATCAGGCACTGGCTTTGGCCTACTAAAATACAGCTTCTGTGCCACTACAATGTCAATGTAATTGTACAAAAAGAGACTAAAACCCCATTTATCCACAATATACCAGGTTCGTGGCTCATCTGTGGGTATGTTGCTGCAAGATTCTGGTGTCAGTTAAACTGGTATAAAGCTGAAATAACTCTATTGGTATCAGTAGAGTTACTCCAGATTTACACAGGCAGAAACGGAAAGCAGAACCTGGCTCATACGGACTTTTATTAAATTGTGCATTAATCGTGATTCCCATATCAGAAGATCTTTGGAATAAAAAGTGCGTGGTGTAACTGTTGTATAGACTTCCCACCCTCCCTTTTAATTAGTATATGATAAAAGCAGCAATCATTATCTCTTGTCTTAACTTACTTAGATTTATAATATGGCCTGCTACTAACACTTAGGCAATATAACCTTGCAAGAAGGCAATATTATAGTCCCACATTCTGTATCCTAGCAACAGAATAGGGCTTGCATTTGATGTCAAAATAATGGGGCCCGCTTAATCTCTCGCTTTTGAAGTAGAGGGTCAAACGCTGAAATCTAGGAGTTAAAAGGAATTATTCAAAAATAACATTCCACAGGCATACATACATATGTACATATGCACACACACACATATGTGTGGATAGGTAATCACATGTGCACACAAAGTCAATTAATCTTTGTCGCTGAATTGTTTAGAACTGAAGGCAGAGAAATGGAGGGATGTGTATCGCTTTCAGGCTCTCAGAGGTTTTTAACAAACAAACAATCTGCTTCCTGCTTTTATCAGCCTACCTTTCTCTAGAAATTAAAGGAGGGGGAAAATTAGGTCTGCTAAATGTATGCTCCTGATTTTAAAAGGTTATAAATATCCTTTCATTCCTTTAAACTTCTTTTGCTCCAACTCAAACAAACAAAAAGTAAATCTGTTTCCATCTGTCTCAGTTCTTGTCCCTTTCAGAGTTTAAGGATTAAAAAATTGTTAATTAAATGCGCCTGCTTGCTCATGTCATTTGCCAAGTTATTAAACAGCTGAACAAATCTTTTACAGGTATCTGGGTATTTAAATAGTTAAAAAAGATTGACAGACCCAATGATCTCAGAAGAGACCTATGGACTTCCAGCAAGCACTGTAGAAAGGGGAGACGTTTTCAGAAGGTTTTGTTTAAGGGAGGCTGGAGGAGCGGTTTCTGCCAGAGCAGGTTTCAATCTTTGGGTGGCTGCAGGAAGATACTGTATATATGTGTTACCGAAATATGAGGAAGAAGCATAATTGGGTCTACAATAGGGAAAATTGGACCCAGGCTTAAGGAGGGTGTGAGAACTTGAGACATATACTCTGACCAACTTTCACAGAAACTTCTTTCTATATATGGCCGGTGACTGGAATATATTTATGTATTTATTTATTTTTTAAAAGCCCTCCTTGGAATGATGTCAACCATATGGAACAACTGAGCATCAGTGGACTAAAAAGCAGATCTCTATAGTTGTGGGTATGTTGCTGCATGAGCAGCAAGTAAATATTACTTTATTGACTTAACAGATTCCTAAATACAGCCATTATTCAAACACATGTCTATTTGATTCTCTGGTATTTATTGTTCTTTGTCCTTAAGACCCCAACAGAACAGAAACAGATTGTTTCGTGTTATGTTTTTATTTATTATAAGTTTAAAATTTGTACAAAAATTATTCCACTTTAAAATGTAGGTGCCTGTATAGATTGATGTTAAACTTAAAAACCACCATTCACCAATGGCTGCATTGCCCCCAATTCCACTGCTTTCCCTCAGCGCAGTGCACCCCCACTAATCCACTGCCTCAGGACAAGCCTGAGAAAATAGACAGGCCTTACAGCGTGCCTTCAAAGTCAACAAACTCGAGCTCTGTTGGACCAGATGAGACAGAACAAATCAGAGGATCCACACTTGAATGCCTGGGATGTTTAGTGCATACAGAAACACGCTGCTCATAATATTGTGATTTATTTTTGTTATTAATAATATTTTACTTCTAACTGAAAATCAGAGCCAGGAGAGCTTGGAAGATTCCTTGCTAACTCTATTTATTTATTTAAACCAAATCTCTTAGCCCTTTCTCTCTCTAAATAACATCAAGGTCAAGAGTTTACAGGAGGGGAGTTGACCAGAGTTCAACTTTTTAGCAAGTGGGTCGCCCTGGTTCTAATGAAAACCAGCACTGAACTCAGAAAACAAGTGAGCTTCTCTCTCTCTCTCTCACACACAATCTCAAAAAAAAAAAATGTTTACTGCACATACACTGCAATTCACCTTTCCCGGCAATTGTCATGGCAGTCATTCTATTACTGATATTATTATCCCCTGAAGATGGTTCATGGACAGCCCTGTCCCCTGCTAGGCTGTCCCAGTTTTATAAACTGCAAATCTGGTCAGCTTACTCTACAGGGGAAAAAATAAAGCTGTTTAAAAAAAAAAAAAAGTAGCTGCTGCTACAATGCTGTATTAATGCAGACAACATGGAGTGAAAGCACCGTCCCTGTTTTACTGTGGGTTGTTTCTTTCCTCCTTTAGTGAGTTAAAGGACGCCCTGCTATGGACCTTACTGAGGAACAATATAGGGCCCAGCAGCAATTATTCCACAGCTCCCTCAACATATATAAGACAGGCTGGGCAGTACAGTCAAATCCCTCATGTCCCAATCCCTCTCCCAACCAAGGTCTTGATTCACGAAAGCATCTCTGTTCAGGACTACATACAAGCATATGCTTAACATTAAATCAATGGTCTTAAAGGTCAGCAGATAGATAAGTACTGTCCTGAATAGGATGTAAGCATGTGCTTAAATGCTCTCCTGAACTGGGGCCCAAAATAACAGAATAGGAATAAATGGAAAGCAAAATTTCAAAGTCCTTTTTTCCCCATCTCAGGAGCTACATGATTCAACACACGGCTTGATGGCAAAAAGAAAATACTAGCTCACAGTGAATTTTCCAAGGGCGAACATTAAGATTCCAAATCCCACGTTTGAACTTTGAAACCACCCAAGTGCCTATCTGAGAATCCAAAAGGCAAGATATGCTGCCCTCCTTAGGTACCCATGTATGATACTGGGCTCCTCCCTTAACATTTCCTAAAACATATGAGGCTAAATACTACTCTCATTGCACCATGTCCAAGGACAGAATTTAGACCTTGGGACCTACATAGTCTCACCATGATAAAATGGGAGATGGCAGGTAAGGAGAAATCATGAGCACCTGAAACCACTCTAAGGCACAGGTGCAGTGCTTGCTAACAATCACACAAATAAATACTGTATAGAAATGAAAAAGATAAATGAGTGATTTTCTTGAGAAATGTAGCACCCACACACACAATTTTTTTTTTTTTTGCGCTTTCAGAATGGCAACTTCCTGATATTTTTTAGACAATTTTTGGAGGAGTTGCTGGGTTTTTTTCTTTTAATGTAATTGAACCTGAAACCAGGCTGTTCAGGCTGTATTGATTTGTTGTGCTTGGTCACATAAGTCACGTGGAATTGTTTCTGTTCCCTGATTGAGCATAACTTTATAATCAGGAGGAGGGCATGAAAATTCCTACATTCCAAGGCCAGAAGGGACCTTTGTGATCATCTAGTCCAGGGGTCGGCAACGTTTGGCATGCGGCTCGTCAGGGTAAGCACCCTAGCGGGCCGGGTCAGTTTATTTACCTGCTGACGCGGTAGGTTCGGGCGATCGTGGCCCCCACTGGCCGCGGTTTGCCGTCCCGGGCCAATGGGGGCGGCGGGAAGCCGCGACCAGCACATCCCTCGCCCACGCCGCTTCTCGCCGCCCCCATTGGCTCGGGACGGCGAACCGCGGCCAGTGGGGGCCGCGAACGGCCGAACTTGCCGCGTCAGCAGGTAAATAAACTGACCCGGCCCGCTAGGGTGCTTCCCCTGGCAAGCCGCATGCCAAACATTGCCAACCTCTGATCTAGTCTGACCTCCTGTATAAGACAGGTTATAGAACATCCCCAAAATAATTCCTCAAGCACTTCATTTAATAAAATATCCAATCTTGATTTAAAAATCGTCAGTGATGAAGAATCCACCATGACACTTGGTAAGTTGTTCCAACGGTTAATGACTTTCACTTTATGTCTCATTTCCAGTTTGAATTTGTCTATCTTCAACTTCCAGCCATTGGAGTGTGTTATGCTTTTCCCTGTTAGATTGAAGAGCCCATTATAAAATATTTGCTCCCCATTTAGATACTTGCACACTGTAATCAAGTCACCCCTTAGCCTTCTCCTCGTTTAGGTAAATAGATGGAGCTCCTTGACTCTATCACTATAAGGCATGTTTCCTAATCCTTTAATCATTCTCATGGCTCTTCTCCGACTCCTCTCCTTGCCTCTTCTATCAGGACTCTCTCAGGAGGTTTGGGGAACTTTGTTCACTTTACATGCCAAAGCAGTGTCCCATCCTACCATAGCTTGCATACTGGAGCATACACACTAGCAGAGAATTCATTTTCTGCTAGCTGTTGACCAAATAAAGCTCCAGCTGCTCATGTCTGTGGAAAGTGATTACAAAAGGGAAGCAGGGATGGACAAAGCAAATTTATTTTTAAGTTGTAATGGAATTTCTTTGCATTAGTCTCCCAAGTCTTTGGCTGCAGCTCCCACCAGGTTAAACTAGACCAGCAGAAGCGTTTCCTCCCCCAGATGTTGCCAGTTGTCATTTCAGAGAGGCATGGCATGGCATGGCATAAGTCCATTTCCATTCTTTGTCAATCCACTTCAATGGAAGCTGGGAGATAAACTCACTTGTACAATGGGGAATAAAATAAGCATCTAACTTACAGGGATGTTGTGAAGATGAATTCATTCATGTTTTTAAAGAACTTTAAGGTCTTTGGAAGGAAAACACTATGTGCAAAGCTTTAATTATTATTACTAGAATTGACATTTCAAAACATCCATAGCATTGGCACAAAATACTCCTCCATTATAATCCCAGAAATAGTTAAACCACAGTTAAAACCAGCAGTGACAGAGAAATACACTTTGTCAGAATAATTCTAGGTCAACACTGTTGACAAGCAAAAATGAAAGGTTTGGAATTCAGGTTCGATTCAGGTAAGCACCCAAAAGACCAGCTGCTTTTCCAAAGTTTATCAGACCCTCTTGGGTATGAAAATGTGACCTGGAAATCTTATCAGGCCAGTTTTGTCCAGAAGCTCACAATGAGAAAATATGTAACGGCACCTCACAGTTTATGGAAAACAATGTTTGGCTTAAGTTCCAACCTAGATATGTACAATGACGTTGGTGAGAGGTGGGAGGTTTAACTCAATCTTCACAACGCAGCAATTTCTACTGTTGTGAGAGTGTATTTAAAATGACTGTTGAAACTGATGTTTGTGCCTCATTTCTCTGAGACATGTAGTTACTAAAATATTCTCAGCAGGTACTGGATATAAAGAAGCGCACAAGAACACTTGACCATGGTTGTGATCTGTGTCCTTAAGGGAGCCCAGATGTGGAAAAGACATTATCAGAAAAAAGAAATGTTAATAAATTCTAGCCACTCTTTCAAGGGAAATGCATCTCTATTGCATCAGTCTAACCAGAGATACATGCTGCTGTGTGACACATCTGGTGAATAAGAGATATAGCAATATATATTAGCATCTGGCGTTCCATTTTCAGTCTATTGCAAATTCCAGAGTGATCATTTTAGTAGCTGTCCAGAGCTGCTTATCTGCTGGTTTTTAAAAAAATTCTTAGGGTTGACATAACTACCTCACATTCTGTAGAGAGAACTGAATGCCAATGCTAAACACCTGCCTTCCCTAGTGTGCCCTGTTGGTAGTAAGCTTTTGATCCTGGCATACTGCAACCCTCTCAGTCCAATTCTGCTCTCATAGAAGTAATTCCATAAAAAGTCACTGGAGTTATAGCAGTAAAACACTAGTGCAAGAGGAGAATCAGGCCCTCTCATTCACTCTGTAGTGTTCAATAAAAAGAGACTCCAAATGCATATGGATTTAGACATAAAGACACAATTTAGCACTGAACTGAGAAGAAAGTATTTATCAGGTGGTTTTGAACTGGCTTCCAAAACAAAGGAGTTTTAAATATTATTTATATATATATATATATACACACACACACACACACAGGAATCTCGGTTTATTTAGCTTAATATAAAGACTGGAATATATTCAGTTTTACCAAGCATAGATTAGTCCTCGCAGCTTGATTACCCCGGACACATATGCTAAAATAAAAATCTTTGATTTGACAGGTTACACTACGAGGAGCCAGCAATGAAATGCGAAATACATGCTGCTGGTGCGACACCAACCACACATATGAACCATCAGCCAGAGTCATATGTGCCAAAGAAGGGAAGTGCATTGCTTGTCAGATCTGGGTTACCTTTCATCAGACAGGTCTTGTTGCTTACAAGTGAACTCTCTTGAAGACAAGACTTCTTTGAACATGTAAGTAGAACAACTAATTAGAAGCTTTTCCTCCTACTAATATACTTCACTAATAGTTGCACCACGAAGACGATTCAGTGGAATGCTTCTGTCAAAATGGTAGAATTCCAGGTAGTTATGGTGACGAATTTCATTGTAAATGAGGATCAATGCCCAATACTACTTTGGAATAGTAATTTCTTAATTCTTATTCAAATCCGGCAGGCAAGATAATATAACTTGATCTGAATTGGCCATGTGATCTTGATGGCATCCTGTTAATGGGCTGTTCACTTAATTTATGTAATTTTTAAAAATTAAATAGTAATATTTTAAATCCCCACTGCAGTCCTTCAGATTGAAAGTACATGTTTAAAAGTTATAGTATCTTTATAAATCAGTATGACTGTACTTCTTATCTTGTTGACTGAACTTTCCCAAAGTTTTACTTCATCTCATCTCTCTCTCCTGCCTTTCGGGAACACTACAGATTCCAGCATAGAGTCTTTTTATGCACATTAGTGGCCAAATTCTGTGCTATGGAGAGTAGCTGGATTTGTAAACTCTTGTTTGAGCTGGCAAATAAACCAAGGTTTTATATTTGTACAGGGAGAGCAAAACCTAGTTATAGAGGCACTTACAAAACCAAATGAATTCTGTGTCTGTAAGCAAAAAGAACAACATGCCAGGAAGAAGAGGAGCTCTGTGTAAGCTCGAAAGCTAGTCTCTCATACCAACAGAAATTGTTCCAATAAAATAGATTACCTCACCCTCACCCTTGTCTCTCTAATATACCAGGAAGACAGTTATGGCTGATTCTGAAAGCTGCTGAGCATTCCTGAATTCTCATTCAAGCCAATGGGATCTCACATGAGAAGTTCAGCATCTAATGGGATGCACTACCATATACCAAAGGAGAGAGAGGAATGTTACATTGATGCACCCATGGCTTAGCTGACACTCAAGAAAGATCTTGATGTCATTGTGGATAGTTCTCTGAAGACATCTGCTCAATGTGCAGCAGCAGTCAAAAAGCAAACAGAATGTTAGGAAAGGAATAGATAATAAAACAGAAAATATCATAACGCCACTATATAAATCCATGGTACACCTACACCTTGAATACTGTGTACAGTTCTGGTTGCCCCATCTCAAAAAAATTATATTAGAATTGGAAAAAGTACAGAGAAGGGCAACAAAAATTATTAGGGATATGAAACAGCTTCCGCCTAAGGAGAGATTAAAAAGACTGGGATTGTTCAGCTTAGAAAAGAAACTACTAAGGAGGGATATGACAGAGATCTATAAAATCATGACTGGTGTTGAGAAAGTGAATAAGGAAGTGTTATTTACCCCTTCACATAACACAAGACCCAGGAACCACCCAAAGAAATCAATAGGCAAACAAAAGGAAATACTTCTTCATACAACATGCGGAACTCATTGTCAGAGGATGTTGTGAAGGCCAAAAGTATAACTGGCTTAAAAAGAATTAGATAAATTCATGGAGGTTAGGTCCATCAGTGGCTATTAGCCAGGATAGAGACATAACCTCCGACTGCCAGAAGCTTGGACTGGCATACAGGGGATGGATTACTCAATAAATTGCCCTGTTCAGTTCATTCCCTCCGAAGCATCTGACCACTGTCGGAAGACAGGATACTGGGCTAGATGGACCATTGGTCTGACCCAGTATGGTCATTCTTATGTTCTTATGATTGGTCCCTAAAAAGGCCTTTTAAGAATATTCTGTTGTATATCAGGTATGTACGGTCCACCTAGGTAATTAAGTGAACTACTTTGTGGGAGACCTAGCCAGCAGAGGGTGCTCTTCCTAGAAAAAACTGTTTTGTCATCAAGAACTTCATAAACCAATGGCTATTTATGAAGTTTGTGCTAAACATTTACAGCCAAGCCCTAACTTGGCTGAGTGTCAAGGACCGCACCCCCTATATTAAGAAAATGTATGAAGTACTCCTTTCTATTTTTGGCTATAATTATAAGCACTGCCGGGGTTACAGCAGCTTTACTGTGGTTTCTCAAAAATGTCCTTGATAAAAGATGACAACAGCATTAGCTGAGTCTTTTGGTGATAGTCACACAATCCATCCATAAAACAATGTGAAGTAAGTGGCAAAAAAAATAATAAGAGTAGCTGCATTTCTACAGATGTTAACTCATTCACCCTCCAAAAGATCTTTATTTGGAGTTGGGGTGGATGGAAGAGAGAGTGTTTGGGAAAATGAATTCATGCCAAGTAGTTCCCCAAAAGTACATAGGAACGTTTCGATGGAGGCTAATTAAAATAACCTGCTCTAGAAAGACCCTCTCTGTCTGAGGGCTTGTTTCCATTTACCGGGGGATCGACACAACGTGATCAATCCCCCGGGGGTCGATTTAGCGGCTAAATCGACCACCAATCGCTCTCCCATCAACTCCAGTACTCCACTGGAACAAGAAGCATAACGTCGTAACTTAGATCGACTTAGCCCCATAGTGTAGACCTGCCCTGAGCACAAATTGTCAGTTCTCTGGGAAGTGTGGGGGTTTAGGAGTGTGGAAAGAGTTCAACACAAGTCTCGGTCAGGGTGAAAAGGATCTGGCTGTGCGGTAAAGTAGGGCCAAGGGCTGAAAACAGATCCAATTAAGCCCTCAAATGAATTGCTCATTCCTGTTCAACTATTTTTTCCATAATGTTCTATGCCATGCTGCCCAAATCTGTATCATTTGCAGAGGGAAGAAGGATGACCCTGCAGTTAAGGCACTGGGATTGGAGTCAGGGGAACTGGCTCTATCACGGACTTCCTATGTGACCTTGGACAAGTCATTTAGGTCTCTCCCTAAACGATTCTAAGCATCTGCAACTCCCACTGACTTCAGTAGGAACTGAAGTTCCTCAACACCTCTTAGAATCTCTCTGTCTGTGCTTCAAATTTCTCATCTGTAAAATGGGGAGAATGATCCTTACACTATGACACTTCAGGGGCACTATGAAGCTAAATTAACTGGTTATTGTAAACAGCACTAAGATCTTCAAATGAAAGGGATTGTATTATATTATATTACTTATACATGCATAGTATTAATATGTTACACTAGTCTCTTTCTTGGTCAAATGATGCAGTAAGTCGCCTTCTCCTCCCACCCTCTTTAAATTCAGAAATGCTGGTAGTCTGCACTTCTGGAAAATAATGTGTGCCATAACTCAGCTCCTGCTCCCTCTGAGCATCTATTATTATGTTGGTTACACCTAGTGCCTGACTGGTTAAAGAAAACCACACCATTTATCATCTTAATTATTCTTTAAGCTACTAGTCAACTAATTTTAAAACTTCTAAACAAACAAAAAAGATATCTAGGGTTTATTAACTATGTAATCACAGTTTAAAATAATCTTTCATCAAATTAAGCCAGAAAAAATGTGATTTTTTTTTCTTATTTTACTTCTATTTCAGGATAGACTTTTCACTCTGGCTCTTTGACTAACCAGAAAATGGAATTACAGCAGAATCAACACCTTGCTCAACGCTTGCTGTTATTCAGACAAACAGCTGCTTTGCCTCTAATGGAGGTACCTTTTTCATGGCATCTATTCATTATTATGACTGTAGAAATTTTTTTTAAGATTCTTTGCCTTTTTAAAAAAAATGGTTATCCAATAGCAACAAGAGAGGTCTAGGTCAAGGAATTGGTTCTGCTGTAATTTCAGTTATTGATTAATGAAACTGTGATAAAACACTCTATATTCTGCCCAAAGTCAACTTTCATCCTTACCCCAAAGTACTCTTCACAGATATCCTGAGATAGGTTACCACTGTGTGTAATCATGATAAATGAACCACCCCAATGAGAGTTCATCTTCCACCTTCCCACTCTGGCCCACTTGGTTGTCTCATCTACTTGTTCTTTCTTGGCTTTTAGATTGTAAATTTTGGGGGGCGGGGGCGGTCTTACTATATGTTTGTTCACCACCTAGCATAATGGGGCCCTAGTTTGGTTGTCCTCTAAACACTACTACAATATGTTATAATAATAATAATAATTGTCCTTCTGTTTGTTCAATCAATACATCTGGCAGACTTTTACCTGTATAAGAATGCCTGATGCCTACGCAGTAATTTAATTAATCATCTATGAGTATCATGAGGCAGCAGGATACAGTGGATAGGGCACTAGTCTGAGACTCATGGATTATGGGTGACATTTCAAAAGTGAAAGTGATTTAGAAGCCTACATCCCACTTTCAAAGTTGATTTAGGCACTCAGGGCCTGGTTCTGTGACACTGAAGTCAATGGGACCTTTGCCATTAACTTCTATGGACACAGAATCAAGTCCTTAAGAGCCAAGTCCCATGATTTTCAATGGAACTTAAGCCCCTATATACATCTGAGGAGCCTATGAAAATTGTACTTTATATTTCCAGCACTTCCACTGACTTGCTGTGTTCCTTTGGTAAGTCACTTCACCTCTCTGCGCTCTGTTTCCTCTGCTATTCTTTGCCTTCTCTAGATTATAAGTTCCTTAAGGCAGAGTCTGTTTCTTTTAAACTATTTGCTTCTACAGCACAGTGGGGCCCGGATGTCGCAGAGATGGCAAAAAATGCCATCTATAGGGCTCCTGTGATTTACAAAGAGTGGTATGGAAGTACCAGGGCTCAGCACTGCAGAAAGCCCTCTGACACTGGACTTGCATTTTATTATCCCCAAACATTTGTGCCTCACTAAAAGGGTGCTGAAAAGTCATATTTTTCCTCCCTGGGCACTAATAAGTCTCCTTGTATTACCCCTGAATATCCACTTCTTGTCTTTCCAGCAGCCAACTTATGCTTGTATATGTCACCTTAACATTGCCACTCTTGATTAAATGACTGCAACATAAGAATGCAAATGCAGTTTACCTTGGCTGTCCCCTCTTGGCTCCATCCTGAGTTCAACTATTGTCACCAAGCTTAGTGCATTACTGGCTGCAGTTTTAATTTTGCTCAGTGAAGAAATGTACCACGTGTGCATACACGTGCAACATACACATTCACGTGAATGTATATAAAAGATCACTTCTATCTTTGGATTCTACAGAAATGTTCTTCGTCTAGTTCCTAGTAACCAAGTTAACTCTTCCCCCAGAAAGAATATCCAGTATCCGAAACAGCAAGTGAGTGAATGGAAAGCCAGAAATAGAGTCCTGTAGATCAATAGATTTGACTGAGAAAGCGTTTGCATTCTCAGGGGTAGAGATCATTGTGTTTCTAAGTGGATCAGAGATATGATCCCTGGCCACTGTGAATGGAATGGAAACTGGATGCCATCAGAGGGAGATACAACTGCTAATGTGGTGAGGTAATGTGGTAAGGAATAGAACAGTGGAAGGAATGTAATGCTGCCCTAAAGAATCTTAAAATAAATTCAATCTTACATTCTAATACCAAAAAAGAAAACAAACCAGCATTTCCACATGAAAATCAAAGTGTTTAGCACTTGCCATTTCCTTGTTCACTAAGTTACATTTAGTATTTATAGCATATTCTCAGCATATTTCCCTACGACTATAAAAAACAAGAGACTGCCAACCTTTTGCCAACTTGGGGGTCAAAATGCTGACTGTTCATACTGAGAAATCTCCAGCGGAGATGGCTCAGATGCATGCACTGACCAGACAGCCAGAGAAGGTTGCCCAGGAACGTATGACCATTGTACCCAGGAACTGCCACATGCAGACAGTCTGCACATGTCAGGCACACTGTACGAGCCATCGCTTTTGAAAAGTGACTCGGTACCCAATCAATCAAGACCCATGAGGTAGCAACCCACTAGCACCTACCACTGACCTTCCAGAGCTGCAACCCTGTCGAGGAAAAGCAGTGCTGAAAATGATTGATTGCTACCACCAAAAGGCAACACAAAATGCCTGCATCCAATGATACTTCTACAAGGCTAAGATTGTCTATCACTCCTGTGCCGCAGGTAATATAAAGAGTCTGAACTTGCTCCAAATGTAGTCAGTGGCAAAATTCTCTAGGACTCCAATGGGAGCAGGGTTAAAATGAGTCTATTTGAAATATAATTGTTTACAAGAAGCTGGCATGGTAGCTATTGCCTCCACCCCAAGATTCTGCTGCTAAATTTATTTAAGGAAGGTAGTTGCCTTTTCTTTGTGTGATTTAGAAGATAATACAGTATTGACGCACAACGGTTATTAACCTCCCACAATAATTTACATTATTGTTACGGAGGTAGAGGATAAAGCACGAATCCATGCCCACCTGAAGTTTACATTACATGAACTGGAGAAGAGAAATTCGAATAAGACATTCACGTTGCTGCCTTTTTTCCTGTGGCACATCCAGTAGTTTGGGGCAGTATAAATCCAGTGACATAGGTGACAGAATTTTCCCCCGGATGCGAGAATAGGGTGTTCCCTGCCCATTGTGTAAGTTAACAAATACTATAGACATAGCAACGTCAGAGCATCCCTGTTTACTGCAGTCAATTCCATTATATACTACGTATAATAAGGACACAAACCACTGCTGCTTTCCTGCTTCCCTCGATATGCAGTAATACAGCACAGTTACATTTGGTTAAAATACTCTTTCATCTGGGGGCTGTGTGAAATAAGTCAATGTTCTAAGTCCAATTCTTTTTGCTGTCACTGAATCTCTCGTTGGAAATCTCAGCAAAAAGGTCAAGGACTGAATGTCCAGGTCACGGAGGAGGCTCACCAGATACTGTGCAGAAGCTTTCATTGTCACTACCTATTCTCTACCGGTTCTGTGGATTAACTGAGAAACATGGTTATCAATCTGGCACCTTTCACCAGCATTACATTCACTTATTCGCTCCCCCCCCCCAAAAAAAAAAGTATATTGGGCATGGTTCTTTAGGACAAGAAGCAATGGGCTTAAACTGCAGCAAGAGCAGTTTAGGTTGGACATTAGGAAAAACTTCCTAAGCGTCAAAGTGCTTAAGCACTGGCATAAATTGCCTAAGGAGTTTGTGGAATCTCCATCATTGGAAATTTTAAGAGCAGGTTCAATAAACCTGCCAGGGAAGGTCTAGATAATACTTAGTCCTGCCATGAGTGCAGGGGGCTGGACTAGATGACTTCTCGAGGTCCTGCCAGTCCTAGGATTCTATTATTCTGATCAGGAACTCTGTCTGGTGCAAGAGAGACCAGAGCATGTCAGTAAGTTGCTTATAACTCCCTGATTCTCGGGGTTGGCCCCAATCCCTATGTCAGCTGATCACATAGCATTATTAATGAACCCTATGCCAGTAGAGAGTGGCCACTTTACTCCAATGGCATTGATTTTAAAAAACCTCTGTTAAGAGCCAGGTGTACAGCAACTGGTTATGCCTCCAACATCTGAGGCCTACAGAACAAAGTGTACTCCACATTTGGTTACACCTACAAAACACTTTCTAGGAAATGAGATAATGGAGAGTGATTTCACTTTTATGTGAGCAAAAACTAAACATATGGGCTCTGGTGACAAAAATATGGATTCTGTGATAAACCAGATGGACGTACATACGGAAAAACAATTTCTTGGCGAGAAATTCTACTGTTGAATTTTTGATCCTTATATGTTCAATACATACCCCTCCTTCTTCCACAGTACAATGCAGTCTGCCAGTGGATTAGGATGTTATACATTCACATGTAAATTTCATAAAATGCCCTACTGTTATCATCTTTATTAGATTTACGAATACAGTCCCGCTTATATATATATTTTTTATTCTCTTAATCCCTTTCATCACTTAATAGCTCAGAAAGTAATGGATTTTCAGTAAAAAGGAGAGGCTTATTACAGTCAATCGTGTTTCTCTCTCTCTCTTTTCCACGCTCAACTGATGAAACTTATTTTTCTCCAAGACCTCAACAGGAAATCCTTTCCTACGAACAAAAAAAAAATTGTCTAATACGCTGCTGACTTGTAATGCTACAACTGTATTATTCCTCTCCTTTGGGTGTCCATCCACTTTTTGTAAAAGCCATTAATCAGACTTTCCTCACCAAATTCTAGCCTGTAGTGAAACAAGAAGCCACTGGAGCTCGCTTAACAAGATATGCCAACTTATAGTTCAAATCACAAAAACACCCTCATACTTGCTCTCAACTCTGAACTGTTACTGTCCTTTTCCTTTTGAAGAGTGGGGATGAAGGAGGTCAGAAAAGGCATCTCTCATAAAGTTTTCATTTTAAATTGCATATGACGGGGCTTGATATCTACTTTTTTATTTACGGTTTTACACCAGGCTTCATTATTTCCTATAAAACTTTTGCACAGAATCTAAGTGGCTGGATGCATAGACGATGATTAATTATTGTTACTAATAACTTACGTGTGAGGTCCAATTCATACCAAGGGATCCCAAAGTGCTTTTCATAGCAATTAACTATTACCACTATTTATTATTTGTACTGCTCCGAATTGTGTGCTATGCACTTTGCAGCACAGATAGAAAGGTATGGTCCCCAATCCACAGAGTTTAGTAACTAATTTTAGACAAGGACCAACAAGCAAGAGTAGCAAAACATTAGGTAGGGAATGTGATGAGGGAGGACAAGGGATGTTCACACAGCTAGCTGTCCTATTGCTCCATCTCCCACCTTCACCTCCAGATTATCTTCCATGTTACCCCTTATGACTGGGATCCCTTTGCTACTATTCCCACATCTCATCCTCTCCTCTTTCAAATTCCTCCTTAAAACATAGTGCCTCTACAAGGCTTATTAACCTCTATCCTAGCTCCTTCCCTTGAGATGCAGAGACTGAGGTGAAGTGAGTGCAGCATGGAGAGAGGAAAAATTAAAACATTCTAATATTTTTGAAAGGTGGAACCACAAGACACGTGGGGTAACATTTCCTGAAGTGACTAAGTCCCATATTAAAAAGGGACTAACTTTCAATGAAATTGGAGGAAACGTTTTCAAAAGGGCCTAAGAGACTTAAGACTCTAAGTCCTATTTTCAAAAGTGACTTGGGGCCAGATTTTAAAAGGTATTTAGGTGCCTAAAGAAGCAAATAGACACCTAGTTGGATTTTCAAAAATGCCTAGGCACCTAATTCCCATTTGTACCTAATCCTTTAAACATCTGGCTCTTAAGCACTTAGGAGCCTAAGTCTAATGAACCCAGTGCTTTAGGACTAGATTTTTAAAAGATAGATATTTAGGCACCTAACTCCCATGGAAACCAATGAGACTTAGGTGTCTAAATCCCTTAAAAATCTGACCCTAAGTCACAGAACGTACGTGCTTTTGATACTTTTATCTATGTTGAATACTACTTGCTGGTCTTACATTTTAACCCCCATCTCTCTTCTGCTCATTGTCTATTTAGGCTGCAAGACCCTTGGAGAAGGTACTTTGTCTCCTTTTCTGCTTGCTGAGAGCCCAGTACATTGTGGGTGCTTTGTAAAGAATATAAAATTGCTATTAATAATCATGAATAATAGATAAATTATTCCCACACACTGGAACTGAAATGCAGCTATCTCGGGGGTAGAAAGCAACAGCCATTCCATGACAGCAATACTACCGAGTGAGTTTTTAAGAAAGGAAGGGAAGAATAGCTCCTTTGACTGAAATAACAGGGAATTTTAAGTAGGTGAAATGCCATTACCCAAGCTGGTATTTGGCCAGGAGAACACAGAGCTACTTATGTTTCAAAAATGTTCCCAGGAACAATTCTATAAATCAGCTGAGAGTCTGGGGGGTCTCTGTCCCAAGAGTCACAGGAAGGTGTTGTGCACCTTTTGGTGAACTTTATTATCATGGCCTCAAAAACTGAGGTCCAGATATGTAATCAGAAGTTTGTGTGGTTATCCAAACCTATGGCTACCTCAACAATCCTCCATCCCCAAACACCCTGTCTTTACCTCTATTTGTCTATTTGGTGGGAGGCCCAGTGGCCTGCTACTCCTTCTCCAATATCTTTGGAGTTCTCAACATCTTAGGACTGTGCAGGTGGGCGGTAAGGCATTATATCTTGCCTTTGGTGTTCTGTGTTCTGCTCTGCAATCATGATGTCCATTGTGGATAAGTTACTGGGAGAGAGAATTACAGTAGAGGGCGCATGGCGAGCTTCATGCTCTGCAGCAAAAGTAAAAATAATTATCTTGTCTCGGTCACCACTTAACATCAACCTGGGTTTGATTTACCGCGAAGGCAATGGAGCCTTCTGAACCGATTTCGTACTGGACATGGAGTTTGTGCTGCAGCAGAATTTCAGTGGCGTTTTAGAGATAGTCCACTATGTCAGTGGACAGCCACAAACCATGACACATGTTGTTTAGGACTGCTAAATGACTCCTGAAGGTCTTTGTGCCTTGAGCATCGTTGATAAGAACACTGTGGCTTGGCTTGACCAGATTGCATATGCCAAATAAATAAATAAATCACAGAGACCCTAGAACAGAGAAAAGCAGCTAAAGCAGAGAGGAGGGAGTCTGCCTTAAATCTGCTGCTCTCTCTGTACTGACAGAAGACCACAAATTTTCCTTCTCTCTTTCCTCCAAGCCAGCTGTTTGGGGCTGTGAACACGAGACTGTGATCAAAAAGTCAGGAGAGTTCAGCCTAACACAAATACGCAGGATACCCTTTTGCAAAAAGAATCATGGGATCTTCTAACGACTGTGAGCAGTTAGGATCCTTATTAATTTATTTTGTGTTTACATTTCACCAATTACTCTATTTGGAGAGCCTCCTGACCCAGTGTACAATCCAAATAACCAGTCTCTTCTTCCCAGGCTGTGCTCCACAGCCACTATGGTGGTAGCAGCCGCAGCTGTTGTCTCCCCACACCCCGGCAATATGGCCATATACTCACATTGGCCCCAATTCTGATCCTTCCCCAACCTGCCCCACTCTCAGCACTCCCCAACATACTGGAGTAGAAGGACCACAGCAGTGCTTGGAAGGTACGTTCTCTACAGGACACCTCTGCCTGCACAACATAAATGTACCTTGTTCCATGGCACTCATGCCCATTACTATGATAGAGGGAAGTGGGGGCAAGATTTAATCCTATGTACATATAAAAAATCAACATTTTCATTTTGCTATGGTGACTAGAGAGTGAAACAACATTGGGATTATTTTTATATCTAGCATTAATCCACATTTTACCATCTCTTTTGATACCCTCCCCCAGCAGAAACAAAATATGAGGATGATGGGTACAAACAGGAAATGGTAACTGTGGATTTGGAAAAAGTAAGATCCGACCTGAATCTCTGGCCCAGGAGGAACACTTTGTAGACTCAAACACACTCAGGGAACTATTTATTTTTCCTAGTATTTTTCATTTTCACATGCCTCTACACTTCTGACCAGGACCAGAAATGAAAATATCATGAGAAGAGCTAAAAATACCACCAGAGCAGCTGTTTTTGAAGCAGGAGATACTAGAAATGTCCTGGGAATACACAGAGCTTGTCCTCACAAAATGCCAGCTTAGCTTTGCAGACACTAAAAATCTGGGATGTGGTGTGGCTTTAGCCATTTCAACAATCTGGATGACAGAAGAGCAGAGGAACTGCCATACCTGAACAGGCTAATGCCCAAAAGCATCTGGTATCCTATCTTTGTCAGTTTCCAATGCTAGAGGCTTCTGAGAATGCCCCATAATGCAACTTATTGTGCAATACTTTATCAGTATCATCATTTCTTCCTGATCCTATCTGATGATTAGTTTATGTTCGGAAGCAGAATGCCCCCCATCATAACTATCCTTGTGCAGGTGCTGCTAAAACACAGATTTTACTCATCTGAGTAAAATATATACTTTACTAAAGACCATGGAAAGAGTGTAAATAATAAAAATGAAGCAATTACTAGTTATTATAGGGCCTGATCCTGTAAGAATGTACACATGATTAACTTTTCTCACACAAGCAAGCAGTCCTATTGATTTCAATGGGATTGCTCGCATGAGTAAATTTACTCACATACCTATGAATTTGCAGACTCGAGCCCTGAATTCATAGAATTAATTGTGGAACTATATAAAATATATCATATCATTTATGAACAAGTGAATTAGGTTTCCACTCCAAAGGTAAGAGAGGATCATCATTCAGGCAAGGTTTCTCTCCAGTGACTGTTCCTGACTGATAGATTTGTATAAGGCTGACTTTGTGATTAGTCCTGAGATATGAATGCTTCAAAATGTAAGAATAAAAAAAATGAGAAAAGACTTTCTGAAAATGAAATGCAATACTCAATTAAATTAAAAGAAAATGCTATGATCTGGACTCAAACCAAGACTTTGGGATAATGTTATTTATTCCATGCCAAGTTTAGTAGATGTTTTCCAAAATGCCCGTTTACTTGAGTTTTATGGAAAAATTGACCTTTTCACCCAGAACAGAAGCAGCTAATTTCATTAAAGTTGTTAGAGATTTTCTCAGAATGCCTCCATGCCAATTCTAGTATTTCATTCCTCTATTTTCATCTATATTCCGCTTGCATGGGAGCTGCCTAACAAAGCTATAACTAGGGTGCGATGTTTCCCGTTCTTACTCTACCTATCACCAATGAATTTCATTATTCAGACCAAGAGAACATTGTGGAGACTTGAGAAAGTAACTGCCATCCATTCGATGTACTCTGTTCCCTAAAGGCCTGCTGCTGTAAGCCCTTGGGGTCAGGTAATTTGCACTGTTAACATTCAGGAAGAGCCTGAATCAACTAGACTGACAGTAGATGAGCCAAGCCTGTCAATTCATATGGCAGCTTGAGCTCATCATCTGTATTTACATAGTCCCTCAATCAAACTCCTCTGTACAGTAAAGGATGTTTATTACCCCTAGTTTGGGTCTGATGTGGCTTTAGTTTGCTCTGTTTACAGTAGAAGAAGCCGAAGATCCATGCTTGATAGCTATTTCCCCCCCCTTAATTCCGTCTTTTAAGAAGGAGGGAGTAGTTATTACTTGCCAAACCAGCACATGTTCACAGAAAGAGTGCGGTCAAGTGGTCAGGAGCAGAGCTGATGTTAATTAGCAATGAAATGAGGAATGAACCAGCATTAGCCCTGAGACTAATCAATGGGAAAATCACTCCAAGCAGGCAGCTTAATGAAGTACTATACAGCTGTTTATTTTTAGTCTGTTTTAGCCTGACAACAAAATCCCTATTAATTAAAGAAAAAAAACTTTCTAAAATGTATTTCCTTTTAAAGCCTTGATATAGCTCTGATTTGTTTGGCTTTTTTAATTGCCTTTGTCTATATCTTTCTCTGTCAATTAAAGGCTTGACTATGAAAATTAAGACAAGTCAAAGAAGCTTGTACCTATTACTGGCACATGCTTGTCATTAGTCATAATCCCCCACCTTGTGGAGGGCCCACTCAAGTCCCTCCTCACTGCATGAGCAGTGCAGTAGTTTCTCACCATGCTCCGATCTGGCTAGGTTTACATCAAGAGTGGAGGGCTAGGGAAGGAGCTAGAGAGGAAAAATGATTATGGCGTTAGCGTAGGACTTGGGTGACCTGGGATCAGTTCCTGCAACCGGCATCCTGTGGGAGCCTGGGCAAGTCACTCAGGCCTAGATTCTCAAAAGGTATTGTAGATGCCTAAGTCCCATTTATTTCAGTTTGAGGATTTAGGTTTTGGCCTCTCTGTGCCTCAGTTCCAGACTGGAAAATGGAGCTAACAGTACTTCCTACTCACAGGGTGTTGTGAGGATAAATATATTAAAGATGATGAGTGTGCAGATACTGTGGTGATGGAGGCCATATAAAAGTGCTTTAAAATGGATAAGACAGTGGATGCACATATGCCCAGGAACAAATGACCCCACCACACGTGACTAAGGGAAACTGACTACTATTTCAGCACATAACCCTTGATCATGAAACCAGTCACATACATACTTAACTTTAGGTTTCAGATAGCAGCCGTGTTACTCTGTATCCACAAAAAGAACAGGAGTACTTGTGGCACCTTAGAGACTAACAAATTTATTAGAGCATAAGCTTTCGTGGACTACAGCCCACTTCTTCGGATGCATATGCATATGTAGTCCACGAAAGCTTATGCTCTAATAAATTTGTTAGTCTCTAAGGTGCCACAAGTCCTCCTATACTTAACTTTAGGCACTTGAGTGGTCTCGCTGAAGTTAAGAGCTTATATGTATGCACTAGCAGGATCAAGGCCACAGATTGCAATGCTGGCAATATAACCAACCTCAAGCATTCAAAAATCATGAGATTTTAAAAGCCCTACATTTTGGGTTCTGGTTCTTTGCCTTCTGATTTTTGAACCTTTAAGCAGGAGCAGATTTACCATGAAACAAACTGTGCGGTGGCACGGGACCCCCAACGACAGAGGGGCCCCAAAATGCAGCACAAATCTCATTTGACAACCTGCCCCTGACTCTCGACCCCTCATCCCCTCTCACACCCCAACCCCCTGCCCCAGCCCAGAGCCTGCATCCAGCACACAAACTTCCTCCCAGAGTCTGACCTCTGCACCCTCTCCTGCACCCCAACCCTCTGCCCCAATCAAGGTACCTCAATTTATAAGTAATGGGAAGTAAATGAAAATAATATAGGAGGAGGATGAAGAAAAAAAGAATGAAAAGCAGAAGGAGATAAGAGAGAATGTTCTTTTTCTTGGCTGGGTCCTGGGGGGCCCCCCAAAAATGAACCTGCGCAGAGGGCCCCACTAACTCTAAATCCACCACTGTCTTTAAGGCCCACATTTTAAAGCTTCTCTCTGTAACCATGAGGGCTAGAAACTTACTTTATCTTCTTAAATGAAAGCTGAGATTCTGCCCTGACAGCCAGAGCTGGGGCTTTAAGAAAAACGCCTACTATCACAAGATTAGTGATAAAATCCTGAGAGTTGGCAACACTGTGCTGTGTCATAGCCTGCTGCCTGTCCACTGATTGCTTGGGGGTAGTCTGTCCCCATCTGTCCTGGTGGAGATGGGCATGAGCAAAAGACTGATTTAATTAGGGTTTGTTGGGATTGAATTTTACCCAATTTTCTGAGTTAATTATTTGGTTTGGCAAAGTGTTTTTTTTTTTTTTAAATGTTGGAAGGGGTGAGGGTGATTTCTTGATTTATTTGATATAAACTAATTGACAGGCCATCTCTGAAACTGTTTCACGTAAAGACTGTCATATACCAGTACAGTGGATTATATATTCAGGAAGAAACCCAGTCTCTTTTTAGGAATTTTATTATCTGTTGCCTATACATACATTTTAATAAGCATTATATAGTGATCCTTTAGGATAATATTGATGGCTTACCTCCAGTAAGAGCAGAACAAACCACAAGAAACTTTCTTAAACCAACAAAATAAGAAGTCTTTAAAATCGATATCACAAGCCACACCTTGACAGGGACAATTTCTAAGTAAAGTTCAGCTCATGAAGATGTAAATGTATTCATTAGATCTGGACTGACAAGCCTTAATTCAAATATACTGTGTTTGCAAAATAGGAACAAAAAAATGAAGAAACCCAAGTACAGTTAATACCTTTTGTACTGAAAAGAGCTAAATAGCGGACCGTCACTTACATACAACACTTTCATGCCCCTAAATTACTTTCCATGAAGGGGAGCATATACAATATAAAAATGTGAATACCGTAAGATATTTACAGGGTCATGAGATGTAACACAAGTAAACTTAACACTGCAACTAATAATTTACAGTCATATAAGCCGAGATTTTCAAACCCAAGTACACATCTGCATGTCTAAATAATAATGCTACTTTTGTGACTTCTTAAAGACTGTACTTTATATCTATAAAAAAAGGAAGTTTTGCCAATTTTCCTCCATTTACAAATGCATAATACATTGAAATAAATACTAATAAGTCTTTTCATTTCAATAGTTCCTTTCATGCAGAGATCACAAAACTCTTTACAAACTTTAATTAAGCAAAACTCCCAGCCTCCCTGTGAAGTAAGTAAGGGATACAAACAGATCATTTCATTCACCACTGAAATGCAGCCACCTCTGTGATAGAAGATGGCAGCTGTTTAACAGTACACCAGAAGTTTTTCAGGCTTACCATATACCAGTGAAATGGACTAAAGACCTCTTTTAAAAGCAACTGTATATTAAACTTCTCCCAGAAAAGCACAAACTGTTTAAATGGATCCTCAGTTTTCAGTTTATTTATGATCATTCGGTAAAGAAGCGGGGGAAAGTACCTTTTTTGCAGGGTTGGTCTTTGTGTAGCCTGATTATTTTTAGAATATTTTTATTTTTTATTTAATTAAATGAAACCACACACATGAAACATTTTTTTTTTTTTAAAGATGCAGACCTGAAAAAGAATACTGTCCAGGTAATCCCCTTTAGAGGCTGATTTGATAGCTCATGGAAATCTAAACAAAGGCACAGTGCTATGCAACCCCAACAGCTGGTTTGAAAATTGCTGCAGATTGTTAGGAGGAGCTGCAAACTAGAGATAGGCAATGAAAAGGTTAGAAATGATAGTTTAAAAAAAAAAAAAAAGACAAATTACTCCAAAGACCATATTCTTTAAATCATTGAAGCAAAACATGTTTATTTGATTTGTTTGTATGCCTATTACAAAAATGCTACTTTGGGATTCTAGGAACCCAGTCTGTCAATTTTTCAGCTTCTGCACTTTCATGGTTGCTTAGAGCTGTTTAATGCAAATACACTTCCAATAAGAGATTTCATGCCCCTAAATTACACCCAGTTAAGGGCGAATGAAAATGTAAGGTAAATAACTATAATCAGCCATATTATCTTTCTCTTGGCACCTCTCACTTTACAGGCATATTTAAAGGCATCTCTGGGGTCCTATCCTTTTTAACAAGCAGCAGCGTATTTCCTGGAATATTACTTACGATGCTGTGCTGTGAACATTACACAGGTTAAAATGTTACCTAGAGACCTAGAAAGAATTGCATCTGTTGCAGAGCCAAGCTTGTTGCCATGTTTAGGAACATCTAAAAGATTAAAAGACATTTCCAACTATAGGATGGAAAAGAGACTAAGTTTAAATCAGGCTTTCATGTCTGATTCTGTTGATCAACATTGGTAGGGAGTGCTGAGCTAAAGCAGCAATTCCAGGAAGGAAAAATGAAACCACCATCCTCACTAAGATGTCCTGTAACTTACTAATAGTGAAACGTATAGGTGCTTAACAAGATTTTCTTTTTCTTCAACAGTTACCCTTATTCTTATTTTAAGGTGGTGAAAGCACGTTCAAGAAAAGAAAGAAAATCTGAGTGAAGTTCATAACACCCTTATAGTCACATCCAAGTAAAAGGATGAAATGATCCAAGTACTCAACCAGCAAGAAAAATAAAGAGGAAACAAACAAAGTCAATACAAGTAAAGGTGATCATGACAAATATACTGGGTGGGGGGAGGGAACCCTCATTTATTCTAAATAAATGTTTTAGGATAGGCTGACAGTGGGTCGTCTATAAAAGTATAATATTGTACTGATTTAATTAAACTGATGAAACTTTGTGTGTACACTCTACATTGATGTAAGCCAGGTTTAAAACAGTTTACCGTGATACACAAAAAGAAGCACCAGGCCTCTATTTTCCAATGTTTATGTTGCTACATAGTTCATTTATATTGAAGTCCTATTTTTCCTCACAGGACAACTTCACACATGCAGTCCTTTGTCTTTCCTAATGCAAAACACCCAATGAAGTATGGACTATGAATGAAATTGACCAGTGTGCAGAGGGCTTGCACGGAGCCTATTTTGAGAACTTAAGTTTATTTAAATGGTATATAGGCCTTGTGCTGGACCATGCATGGGGAAGAATTTCACCCAACATGATTAGAGAAAGCATGAGTAAAAGCGGCAGCCAGGAAGCTAGGTTTCTTAGTTTCTAGTGCTGTCTCTGCAGTGCCAATGACTCATTGGACAACCTTTGGAAGATCACTTATTTTGTCCATGCTTCAGTTTCCCCATCTATAAAATAAGTATAGTAACACATATTCAAAGAGGTATCGTGAAGCTTAGTGTGTGTCAAGTGCTTTGAGATCTTCAGGTGAAAAGGTGCTATAGAAGGGAAAGCCGTTATAATAAGGGAGAATCAAGGTTTCGATGCTCTGAATAGCTAGAATATATCTGTTCATGGGCCAGTTCTCTTCAGTGTTACTGTCTGGTTTCTACTAATTGACTGAAGCAATGCAATAGCCTCCCTGCCTCTCCATCAACTGAGGAATGCCATAAATACCTGTTGGGCTTACACGGTCTGCCTCTCTGATGGGCCAGAAGGACACATGTTTGAGATCTACATTCAGTTAAAGGGTCAACTGACTAATTGACTAGGTTAAATTGACTAATTTAAAAAACTAAAATCAAGTTTCAAATGGATCACTTTAATTAGTGCACCCTAACTTTGAAATTAATTAATTAATTTTACAACAATTATAAGGGTTTTGCTGAAGTTCAGAAAGGTCTTCCAGGAGAGCCTCACAGAACCACCAAACATGCTCAGGTCTACCAGTGCCCTCTCATATCTTCTCTGTGCACATACTTGCCTACTTCCACTTCTTTTTCTGTTTCAGCTTTACTGTTGCTGGTGCTACTACCCTCTTGCAGGGCCTGGGCAGGAACATGCAACAAGCTCCCAGTAGAGCAGTATATCAGAGTGATGTCATCATTCGTGTTCATGGCACAAGAAGTGCAAGTGACCAGAGTGAAACTGACTATAGTATGCATAAAACTCCATCAAATCCACTAAGTAAACTGAAAAAAATTCTTCTCCAATCTCTTTCATTTAAAGTCCTGCCGGGTCTTACTATTCTTAAAAACCGGTATAAAATTTTCAGTTGGAAATGTGACTTTCAAATTGACATGTTCCCTTTAAGTGCTAACCTAAACCTTGTCTCACCACCTGACAGAAAGAAGCCGCACACAAGACTTCGATTTTTCTTTTTGAATTGGAAGACATTAAGCACCCAAACTCTCTCATAAAAGATCTGAGGCATAAGCTACATAACATCCATGTAAGTAATGTTTTTTCCCACTTAATCCAGCCCTTAATGATCAAGAGATATCAGAAAAGTGTCAAAGGAGATAAACCAACTTATCCCTAATAATGCATCTGTGTCTCTTAGCCAGCAGCAGCAAATCTAGAAGCTTCAACTCCTGCACCGGGAATATACAAAGATCTCAAAACTTAAATGTCAATACAGCATACTTGTTGATTTACTGGGAAAAAAATAAATCATTGTGTAGTAAGTTTGGTGTTAAGACTGGTGACATTTTGAAACTCCCAATGTAAACTTTGTAAATAAAGAGGTTATGGGACAAAATAATTACTCTTCTACTGCTAGTCCCAGGTACTTTTGCTTTGCTTTCTGAAGAGTGTCACTGCCTATATTTCAAGGAAATAGAGAACAAGGATATGAAAAAATATAGGACAAAGCTCATTTTTTTAAGGGACACCTCTCCACAACATTTTAGCCATAGTATAAGACCATCTCTCTCTATCCCAATGTTTGATCGTTTGCATGGCTATTGCTAAAACACAGCACCCTGAACTGACAGGGTGTTAGTCAGTGTGCAGACTCACCAGTCAGGGAAGCAAAAATGTAAATCCCAGCTACAGATCACTATCCTCAGGACTTGCTTATTTCCAAAAACAAAACTCATACTACTAAATAAAAAACACCCCCAAGGCCTTGCCAGCTTCAGCCAGCAGAGAGGAAAGAGGACACACACTTCCCCTGTGGTAACCTCCTCTTCATTAGCTTCTCCTTTCCTCTTATAATCCTGCCCAGGTCACCCATGAAATAGTCAGGAACCCTTTACATGCCAAAGTGACTATATCTTGTCACAGGTGTACAGTACAATTCAATCTAACTCCAACTGAACTTCATGGGATCCTTTCCATTTAGATTTTCATGCACACTTTTTTTTTCCCAATGGTATAAGTATACCTCTTGCATCTTTGTCAAACCAAACATTGCTGCATTGACTCTGCGGGTGCATGAGAAACTTTCCATTGACTTCAGTGGAAGTTGGATCACTTCCAAAAAAGGGGTGGGGTGGGGATGGGAACTGTCCTTTAAAATAAGGGACAGATGATTCCTCTATTTCAGAGAAGGTTTTTGAACAGGCCTTCATGTGTGTGAAATAGGATTTTAACTAAATTTATCAGAGTAATTTTAATTTCCACAACCAAATTCATCAGTCTCTTCCATTCCCGCACCCCATCTCCTAACCCACTTCTAAAACTGTAGTGGATGCATTATCTAGTCCATTCTTTTTCAGGATGACATCAGACATAAGGACAGCGTCAGGTTAGAAGAAATGTGTTCACTTGTGGCACTGCCTTAGGTCTTGTTCCTCAAGCAACTACATGCAGCCAGATACCTATGTCCCCACAGAGACCAGCTGAATACGGTCAATAAGCCTCCGCAAGGGAATAGTGGTCCACCCATTTGGAGATACTTGCAGAATCTGGGGCCTACGCTGCTCAGAGTGAAAGAATTTTGAAGTCTGATTTCCTGTTCGCTATTATTTAGAATTGCCCTTCAGACAATAAAAGCAGACTAAACAAATTCATTTCTGTTTTCAGTCAGTTTCTAATTTCTTCCCCTTTCAGTTTCTCATGCACCCGCAGAGTCAATGCAGCAATGTTTGGTTTGACAAAGATGCAAGAGGTATACTTATACCATTGGGGAAAAAAAAGTGTGCATGAAAATCTAAAATATTTGGTCGTGCAAAACAGTTTTTAGCAAAACCAATAGCTGGGTCCTTAACCTCTCACTGTCCCTTTAAAGAGTGACAGGGAAGGAGAGGTGAAAATTTGGCATGACCAAAAATAGACCAAGCACACATTCCCCTTTCCTCCCCCCGCCCCCCCCCCCCCCCAGTCTCCCTTTGGGGCAGTTAGGCCTCAGCTCCCTGCTAATCATAATTTGTCATTCAATTAATTCTGTATCTTTAAATTGCAAAGCACACATTGAAGGGGAAGGGGGGAAAACTGTAAACAGTTGCAGTGCCCAAGCTTTTCAGTTTTGTTCCCAGAGCTCGGACACTAGCGCTGATAAGAGCAGGCTGTGATTTTGAAAAACATTCTGGGTATAGGCATGCAAGCAGCACAGCAAGCATCCCACTTTGCTTCTTGAATTCCCACATTCAACATAGCCACCACACAGATTTTTAAACAGAACAGGGGATCTGCACACTGAATGCTTTTCAGGCACGAAATGTGGGAGACTTCCCCACTATTGGCCTTCATACCCTTTTTTAAAAAAAATGTATCTTTAAATAAATTTTCTTCTCATGTTTGTGAGGCCTCCTGTGTAACCCAGGACAACTCATTTAGTAGCATTCTGACCTCCAAATCAGAAGGTTCCATTATTACACCAGGACTAATACACTCTCTGATACTACACTGAAGTACCACTAGGTGGGTAGTGCGCTGTTAGAAGTGCTGTACTTTGCATGAGATGTTAAACTGAGGTCCCTTCTGTCTCCGTCTAATGGCTATCCATGGCACTTTTTGAAGATAGATCCCTAGTGCCCTGGCCAAGTTTTCCTCTCTTCATAATACAGGTTTTAATATCCAAAGGCTGCTTCAGAGCTAATGCTGAGTGCATAACAGCTGTTCCTTTTGCCAACAAAAGTCACTGCACCATCAGGATCTAACTCATTACTTTCTAGAGTACTCTGGGTTCTCTGAATAAGAATCATGTAATCAAAGTCTATACAAGGAATGTAAATGTTTGAGGATGGGAAAGAACAGAGCAGGGCAAAAAAACCCACAAACAAACTTGCTCCACCATAAATATTGTCCACAGATATTGTTTTACAAAACAATAAGGATCAAATTGTGCTTGGCCCTGCACAGGGCAGAGGCCATGAGGAGCAACATACATGGGACTGCTTATAACTCTTATCTTTGTGCTCCCTGAAGAGGCACCCAACATGCTACTAGCCTAATTAATCTGCCTGAGGTACAACGCTGCCCAGAGCTCCCACTGGGGAAGTACATCTCCTTATCACACCAAATACCAAGATGGGTGAGGCTTAATGGTGAGATTTTCAAATATGCCTAAGTGACTTAGGAGCACCAGCTCCATTGCCCTTTAATGAGATTTTTTGCTCCTAAATCAATTGATGCATTTGAAAATCCCACCCTTAAACCACAATAAACCTACATTTAAAAAAAAAATCGTCTTCTGCTAGCAAATACAAAGGGTCATTTTCCACATAAAATAAGTTTGCAAATACACACATAACTACATGCCTCATATACGCTAACAGTTACTGAGGTTGCATCAGATCAGCTAATTTTTTGTTAATTAGCTATTTGCATGCACAATTACTTGATTTGTGCTAATGGTCAAGGTGAAAAATATGCCTCAACTTACTTTTATATATCAAACAGCAATGGCGCCAGAAGACTCTAGTGGGTTAATGTTTGCCTTTATGGTTTAGGCTGTCAAATTTAACATTCCTTAAAAGTACTTTCTGGGCATGTGTGTGTGCACACGCATACACGCAAATGCACATGTTAATATCAAATAAAGTCATTCAAAAGACTACTTGCCTCCCGGTACAGACAGAAAGCTGTTTCTTGTCTTCTAAAGATCCTATTTTTCCCCCTGTTATCTCTCGACTGCTGGGAACTGCTGAGCTTAACAAAGTAAACTTGGCTTTACTTATCAGAATGAGCTCAGGAAGCTCTATGAGGAGCAGGAACCCAAACAACTGGGATGCAAATACTGAACATGAAGCCCTGAGGACTGCTTAATGCTTACAACGCCCCTGCTGCCATGCTGACTGGCTGGTTAGGATTTTTTAAACACAAATGGGTCATCTACATTTTATGTTAAGTTATACCTTAGCCTGCTAAACAAATGGATGTTTATGTCATTATGAACATAATGGGGCTCTAAAAGGTTTCCAACCTCGAGCACTGATCTGATATAAAGAACACTCAGTACAGAATACTGTTCACCTTCTCTCTCGCCTCCCAAGGTAACACCGTTAGCTGCAGAGAGATTAAGGACAGCGCAATACCAACAGCAAATGCTGTATGATGGCATAATGTAATGCTACCTCAAACACATAGCGTCTCTACCTGCTTATAATGGCAAGGTCATACAAAGGCTTCAGTTCACCTGGGAGAAAGCCACTCGCTCAGCCCAGGAAAAACAAACATCTGTGCTGATGAAAGGCAATACAAAGGATATATAGCCATCAAAATGAAAAGCCTACAGGGGAATACTTACCCATCCCAAAAGGGTGTTCTGCAGCTTCGTCAAGGGGACGGTTAAAAATGGGGCTTGATTCTCAGCTCTACTGATGTCAGTAGAGCTAGGTCAATTACTTAAGGTGTGGGAAGCGGAGAAGACTGGGAACCTTTACATTAAATGTTTACAGTATTCTGCAGGAATAGCCCCAAATTACTAGAATTTAAAATTGTTTTAGTGCAGCGTTTTGGGGACTATTTAATCATTATTAATTATACAATTTATAACTTATTTAATTAGGGGTAGAGGGCCATGAAAGAGATTTTTATGAAAAGAGCTTTTGCTTTTATCCATCAGGCACCTGCTGTTTGAATGGGTGCTGTGCTATTGTCCCCAACCTCCCTTTCTTCCTAAGTAGGGGGACAATCCTTTCTTGCATTCCTAATGCAAGCAGTTCCAGTGACCTCCGAAGGACCTTTCTTCTAAGGTAAGCAGGCTTTGTCTCCAACCATCTTTTTTTCTTCCTTCATCGTCAACTATTACTAAAAAAGGACTTCCCCCTGGTGGGTCTGCCATGAAGGCACCTGGATCACTGTTCCACTAAAAAAAAAAAAAAGGTGTGTGGGGGGAAATAATATCAACCCAATTTTATATACCGTTCACAACTTTAAATTTTAAAGAGTAGCTACTCCAGCTGAAAGATTCAAGACACTGCCAGGTGTGGGGCAAATTTGTGCTATCCAGCAAGGGGCTCCAAAGTAACTTCCTTATGTAGCCTGGGCACCGCTCTTGATTAATGAGCATATGTGCAGTTGAAGTGCCTTAATCCCTAATCTAACATTCTGATTTAGGACCCCCATTTACTCTCCCACCAAGGGAAGAGAAGTCTGATTCATTCACTCATAGGTTAATGTTTACTAAACATACTTTCTTTAATGCTGATTATATCGTCCACTAGACACACACATAAGGTTTATCAAGGAACCTCCTTCAGTCGGTGACTTGGGGAAAAAAGCTCCTCATAATCCCATTGTCTCTTCTTTCCAGTACAGAGGTATGATAGCTACCTTTGGAGGAGCAGAGTTTTGTTTTATTTCATTAAACATAAGGAGGTGCTGGTGAACTTCCTTTTGAAGTACAGTACATACATATAAGATTTGAATACAGACATGATCCAGCATCCACATATGTTTCAGATGCCTGTTTGTGCTCTGAAGTACCCTTAGTGTAATTTACAACTCATAGTAACTCCTTTCAAGTCAGTGGAGTTACACCAGCATAGATGTGGATAAGGGAGATCAGAATCAGTCCCTGGTCTGTGGTGATTTCTGGTGCCTCTCCTTATGTGTGCGTATGCATGTGTGTTTTTGAGAACACTGGGATCATTGCTGTCGCTATAGGAGAATCTCCTGCAGCTGGAACATTCTGAGCAGCTAGCACTCCATGTTGTAAACTGCTCATGCAGCAGGACTGAAAAAGGCATCTCCTGGCCACCGGCTGTTACTGACTACAGGAAAATGAAAATACAGCATCTCCGCACCTGTTCACCTGATGGTGAAGGAAGGAAAAGCCATTACCGAGTGACAGGAGACGAAAAACCAAAATCCACTTCAGCAACACATCCCAGCACTGGTGATTAATCTCACACTCCCACAGCCTGATGCACATTAACCAGATAATTAATAATTTCTTTAGGGACTCCAGCTCGGCAACTGTTTTATCAACCTGCACAGCATTAGGAGGGAGAGGCTGCATTTGTGATGAAACTGCTGGAACTAGGAAAGTGTAATAGAAGAACAGAAAAGCTTCTAAGCAATTTGTGAGCCCAGTATTACTAGTAACCATAAGGTATGAACAGAAGTCAAGGCTAATCCTTTATCAGTACAGTCACTTGATTCAAAATACGAGTGAGACCAGCATTAAAATAATAATTAATACTAATATCCTGTGAATATCTCCTCATCTCCACCTTAGTCTTTCTGCACTGAAGAACAAGTTCCTTTTTTTTTTAAAGCAGATTATGTCTGATACTGGAATTTTATATCAGAGTCTTGAACCATGTACTTCACCATCCTTGGTATGGATAATAAATCAGATATACATACATTAACTTCAAAAAGGTTAAATATTTAAAAAAATAAATAAACTTTGCATGATGTCAGAGCTCTGTAACCCAAAGGCTTTCAAGTAATTGGGTGAGGAGGGCAATGTCACTTAGCATATTACTTGCTATCAACTTTTTGCTGTCTTCTGCGCACTCACATTCCGGTCTCAAGGACAGAAGGCACAAAGAATCAGAAAAAAAATACCCGAGTACTGGCTCTGTAGCCCACTACTTTACCATGCACTTAAAAACAGGTTGATAGGAAAAGCCAGGACAAGTATACATGTTCTGTTAGATAGTAAACTCCAAAGGGTGACCAGTTTCCCTCTGCACCTAGACACTAGAGTGGTATGTTCCTTAGATGGATTAGACTGATTGAGAACTAATAAATTATGGCCACAGAGAGATCTATTTCTGTTTCTTTCATCATTTGAAATACTAAATACTAGATTCACATTTGTATTAAAGTTTTTTTTATCTTAATTTTATGTTCACTCTTTTTCATAATAAATCTAATGCAATTTCAGCTGTTGTACATTGTTTTTTGTCAACATGCTTTAGGAGCATAAATTAGTTTAGCTTTACAACTTTCCTGGGAAGTAGGTATCATTAGCCTCCTTTTATAGGTAAGGAAACTGAGGCACACAGTGCACATGACTCCTCCAAAGTTACAGGAGAAGTGCCCGGTGGAGCTCTGAATAGACCCCAGTTCCCCTCACACCTGGTTTTATGCCTTCACAGAAGACTATTCCTCCACATGGGAAGGATGTAGTATACCTTGCTCTAAGTGTAAAGCTCAGCATACTACCTGGCCTTCAAGAGATTGTTCGTATGGTCTCTGACTAAGTTAGGCTCTAGTCCCACAAGTACAGCCATGCAGAGCCCCACTGATGTTAATGGGTGTCTCCCACAAAGAGGCAGTTTCAAGATGGGGACCTCAGTTCTGCAAAGACTTATGCATGTGCTTAATTCTAAGCACTACGCCGTCTCCAAAGCCTACTGGTCGACACTAGTTTGGTAATAACCAGAAGACTTTCTTTAAATGCACAGCACCTCTCAATTTGTATTTATTTTTTGTAGTTCACTTATATACACTATTAATTGAAACATGTAGTAGCTCATATTTTTATCATCCAGCCAGGTATTTATACGACTCTCATCACCGTATTATCTGAGCACCTTCATATTGTGTCAGTTACCATTATTCTATTAAATTAAATCCCTTTACGAACATCTTTATATAAACATGCACTGCAGATAACATAACCACATGGTGAGGATTCACAGACTATAGTAAGCAGATTACACTTGTCTTGACTTTCAGCGTTACTGTTTGTAGCATATATTCTCCCATCAAAGAGCACACAGATCTCCTCATTAAAGCTACAGGGGAGAATAATTATAGACCAATACATTTCAGTTTATCAGTTGGACTTGCATATATAATGGCATGGGAAAGAAAAATTGCACCCTTTGGCTAACAGCTGGAAAATATTTAAATTATTATTATTATAATAAAATAGCCAATGTTTTCCAAATAGCCAGTATCTTGCCTGCTCCATGCAAAGCAGCCAGATTTAGAGAATCAAATCCAAGAGGTAGTCTGACTGTCAAATCCTTAATATAACTCTTTTCCCCATCCAAGTCCTGCCCCCATCTTCTCTTATTTCTCTCTGTCCAAAAAGTAAAATCCTACCCATATGATTGGGAACCATGTGCTATAGGGGAGGAGTGAAAAGATGCTCACCATACAGTGGATCTGAAAAGGAAAGGAGGGGTTCTGGATCCAGTAGCCCCTTACCCGGTCTTTACAATGGGGAAGAGAGATGTGCATTCAGGAAGTGGAGAAGACTCATGTTATTCCATTTGTCCTTCCCCCAGCAGGACTGGGCTCTTCACACACAGATTTACCTTGAGTAGTGTTCAGTGGTGACTGTGGGAGGGGCATCACAATGATCTTCTACCATGTCCCCACCTGTTTGATTCCTCCTCCATTTGGCTCCTCTCTCCCCCCCACAGATCTTTTCAGGCCAGTCAGCGGGCCCGCTTCTCACTCCTGCTTTGTTTTAAGGTTGACTGGTAGGCCCGCTCCCTACTAAATCCATGTAAGGAACGTTGGGGAAATCCTAGGCCGTATCCATTCTCCACATTTTTCAGAAGGACAGTGACCTTCTGGTCCTGCTGTTACTGGTCCTTTAATGCCTCAGGGCTGAAAAAGCCCAGGCTATGCTGAGCTAATGGATCTGTTAGAAAGGAGACAACGGACCCAACTTTTCATCTCCTTCCGTGTGATCACCAGCTGAAGACACTGCCTCTGTGTGTACGCATTGGAGGGTTCTTTTTGGAGAGATCGTGAATGATACTCTGATTTGGATGATTTTCATATTAAAAGATCCTAATAGTTGGATGGATCCTCAGGTACAATCACTATCCAAATCCAAGGCTTTTCGGCCATCATTACTCATTACTAACTGTTGTGTCTTTTGTTCTTTATGAAGAATCACAAGGGCACAGTGGGGTCCAAACGGCCCTAGTTACAAACTATATTCAATAAGCAAGGCCTATCTTGTGCACACTGCTGCTCCGGCAGAGTTCTGGTGGCATTTGGAATTCAGAAGACAGTGAGGGCCACTAGGGGGCTCACAAACTATTTAAAGGGATTCTACCCAATTCCTGTACACTATACTGACATTCAATAAAACCTTACTCATTAGGGCCCACAAATCAGCAAAGCACTTAAGCATGTGCTTAAGTACTTTGCTAAACCGGGATCCACAGGCCTAATGGAAACATTCCCAATTAGTTCAGTGGCAATTGGATAGGGCCCCTAAGCCACTTTCATGCAAACAGTTACATACTTTTCTGTCAGGGTGAACTCACATAAGCTGCCTTAGCATGTAAAGGGATTTTTACCATGTAAACAGGTCTAATTGCTGGCAGTGTTACAAATCACCGAAGAACAAAATTGCTCTATGAAATGGCTCTCACTACAAGCACTGCGAATGACTTGCTGTTTCACTTAAACCAGCTGTACTGCCCAGACATGCCGGCATGCTCCAGGCTTTCTTTCAGTCTCTCTGTTTGTTACTCATGTTCAGCGTAACGACTATGCACTGGTGACAAAAGCATGGCCAACAAGCGGTCTATAAATGTGTACATGCAACTTGTCAGTCCTCTAGTAGTAACGAACAGTGCACAGTTTGCATTGATGGGACTCCAGTTATGGGCAGCTGACAGGGTACTTTTTTATTTGTTTGGAGGGGGGGGGGTTATTTATGGTTCTCTATTATTCAGCTCATTGTTTGAAAGGCTGTGGGGAAAGCAGACCTCACTTTTTCATAGATTCAGAGAGCGTATAGACTGAAGGGGCCATTAGATCATCTAATCTGCTATCCCGTATATCACAGGCCAGTACATTTCACCCAGTTACCCCTGTATTGAGCACATAACTTATGCACTTGTTTTTCACAGGAAGGCGGTGATGATTCAGCCATTAGGACCCCACCTACTCAGAAAAACAGACAAATAAAATCAGTGTAAAATCTTTCCCTCCATCCCAAGCATGACCACCAGTTTCCCAGGGACAGCTACTCCGTTGTCTCAAACACTAAAGCCAATTTGCCAATGGGGGCTCCATGGCTTCAGCAGGAATTCATCGAACAGCCCAGCAACGACAGCGCAGGACTGGAACTTTTTTTTTGGCCTGACCTCAAGAAGTGCTGTATAGCCAGAATTCCCACTGAAGTGGTTCTAGATGCTTAGCATCCCTCATGGCCAACCCCTTAGGGCCCAATCCTACACCAATGAACTCAGTGGAAGTTTTCTATTGACTGCAACAGGAGCAGGGTTAAGCCTTTATTGATCCTGCACCACTGAAGTCTGTGGCAAAGTTGCCATTGCTTTCAGTAGTGCTGGATCAGGCCACTGCTGTAGCTAATCACGCACCTGAATTTCTGACCTAGGGACAATACGGGGTTTGGCGTGTTGGGTGGGGGGAAATATTTTCCTTTCTCTACTATCCCTTATCAATGCTGGCCCTGCACCTCTGACTCTCCTGTTTAAAGTTGGCCAGGAAAGAAATGAAGCTGCAACTAATTGCCAGAATGCATCAAGTAACTTGTCATGGGTATTTCAGGTCCAGTGAAAACTTCCTTCCCTAAATATTTCAATTTTACTCATATTTTTTTACTAGAACAAAGTCAAGTGGGGGCAGAGAGGAGGAAATATGCACACAAGTATTACTGATTGGGAAACACTAATGTACAGCATTAGCTAGATACTCCCAAGTAAGGAATCTAACTTTCCCTTCGTTATTAGAAAAGAAATCTATCAGTTTGGAGAAATAAACCCATAGTGGAGAAAATTGTTGAAGGGGAGTGAAAAAAATAGTAGCAAGGTAATATTGAGAGAAGAAATCAGTCACAACTATTTTAATAGATCGGGACTCTGACTACATTTAATAGAATAGGAGCCCTGATCGTGTCACATGCCCTTTACCACAGAAGATAAGATCACAAACTTTCAAAGGAAACTGATAGTGACAGTATATTCATTTGTATGCAATGTGACAGACCAGATTCAAACTGCTGGCTACTTTTTGAACTATTTGTCAGGGGAGGAAGACAGTTATTTTCTTTTATATCTTACTTTTAAGAACTTTTAGTCATTTGAGGGTTCTCCCTTCTCCCCATGCCCTATCTCCCTCTTTTTTTTAATAGCCTGGATTCAAACATTAACCTTTGATGTAACATTTTTGCTGCACATGAGAATACATATATCGAGCTTCAGAAAGGCAATTGAATTCAAAGAATAAAAAAGGTGACATCACTTCAAACATGGTCTTATCATAAAATTATCCTTTATTAAAAAAAAAAAAAAAAACTTCCCTTGTGCTTTTTGCCCTGCATCTCTCTCTCTTTTTGTTTGCACGCTTCAAATTATTGCTAGCGTACCATTTGCAACTCTCCAGCGAAGGGCTTGAATAAGTATACGTGCATTATCATCATTAGTTTAATCTGAATGATCAACAAAATATTAGCACAAAAATTACCTGGATTTCCCATGACCTTCATTAAGAAAAGTGTTAAGAATGATAGTTTTTGAGACTACGTAGCTCTCTCTCTCTCTATACACACACACACACAATCATCTGGCACTCAGTCGATCAACAGACTACATATAGAACGCTGGTATTCATGTGATATATAAAATGTATGAGGCACTTTTGACCATCTCAGTTGCTGTATGTCACTAATCCATCTCCTACCAGGATTGCTTCTAACATTCCAAGATAATGGTGGCTGGTGAGCAATGCACTATTATAATAATTATTTTACGTAAACCTTCTCTCAAAATGTTCCCTTCTTTCAGCCACATATTGAATTTCCCTCCAAAATTACACTAGTCTGAAGTTGAAGACAGACAATATTCAGTTCTGGACTAGTGACAGGTTTAAGCTAACAGTAACAGTACTTTCCTACCTCAAAGGGGTCTTGTGAGGTGCTCAGATACTACTATAATGTGGGACATACAAGTACAATCCATCGATAGATAACTGTATCTCACAGCTATGCGAGCTAGAAATGAGAAGCTTAAAAAGAGATACTAATCTTTCCAGTGAGGTCCCCAGCACTCACTTCTGGCTCTAGAAGGTGCCAAGATATCCTACCTTAAAACCATGTCATTTTTAGCTATAAACAAGTGGTTTCGATTATTTTAAACATTTATATGGGTCCCTCTGCACCCTGTACAGTTGGATTCATGGTAACAAAGGGAGCCTGGATTACAAAGGTGAAGGATACAAAAAAATTGTCTCAGTTTCTTTACAAGCTATCCAAAACATTCCTGAAATCATTTTTTTCTGGTGATGTGTGACTTGGAATGCAAGATGGTTTGGTGCAGTATGAAGGTTTTATCAGCATTTGCCTGGGATGGCCTTCATAACTCACTCATGGCTTCACCACTGGTGACAAGCGTAGCTGTTGGAAACTCATTCCAGTAAAACCTTTATCCACACTTCCCCATCACAGATTCTCTCTATAAATGGTCCAGCCCCTCTTTCCTCCGACAGCAACCAGTGGAGCTAGCTGGGCATAGAGGTACCTATCTCCCTAGAAGAAATTCTAGCTACGTCAGTCCCAATTTCTTTTGGGGGCTCCAACTGCCATACAGTCCCCCTACATCCTCTTTTTGATGCAGACTGTGGCTCAAAAGGCAACAACAAGCCAAAAGTTGGTTTCCTTGTCCATTTATTAAACTGTCATTTTATTTTCTGTTCTTTAAACTTTAAAGCAAAAAAATAAAATCAGTCTGGAGCTCTTCAAAACTGGCATGATTGTGATGCAGGCTTGCAGCAGTTCTCTCATCCCATCTGTGCTACCATGAAGTTTTTGCATTGGCACTATAGTGCACTTCAGTGAGTGAGTTTCTTCATAAATTCCACCTATGAATACAGGATCAACCACTAGCAGAGGAAAATGGGGATGCTTCCCTCTCCCAAGCACACACACTCATGGTTTCACTTGAATTGGAAGAAGCATGAAGTGTTTGCCCAGACAGACCCTGCCCACATGTCAGTAGCTGGTAGGATAATGAGACTCCAATTTGATGTACACATCTCCCACATAAAACATGGGAATCTCACAAAGCACCTGTATATTTTTTATTTTAATAAGTACTGTTGTATGTGTGTCACTGCCAGCATGTCAAGTTGAGGCGGGTAATGCTGGCATGTCCCAAATAAATACTATGTAAGGGTAAAACTGTTTGTAAACTAAAAATCAAACAAAAACCAAACCAAACCTAGAGACTGAAAACTCGGTTATGGTTTATAAGCCACAACACACAGAAAGGGATGCTCTGGTGGCCAATCCTGCAGACATTGTGCCACTACGCCTCCAGGAATACACACACCAGCAGCAAACAATGCTTCCCCCATTTCCCAGGGGGCTGCGTGTATTCCACCAAGTGCTAGCTCAGCTCAGATAGCTGACACAGAAAAAGCCTTTGAGATTCCCAGCATCAGGAGGATCATGGCCCCTGAAACTGAGAAGCACTAGGACTGAAAATACGGTTGAGCAAAGGGATCTGAGAAAGCCCTTTTGCCCTCCCTACATTAATATTCCATTGCACAGGACTGGGAACAATCTAGCCCAATGATTTTGCCCAAAGCAATGTCTGTCTGTCTATCTATCTCAGGGATCAGCAACCTGCAGCATGCAGGCTGATTTTTAGTGGCACGTTGCTGCCAGTCAGGGTCCCGGCCACCGGCCCCGCTCAGCCCACTGCTGGCCTGGATGGACGGAACCCGGGCCGGCAGTGGGCTGAGCGGGGCTGGCGGCCGGGACCCCAGCTTGCTGCTGGTCTGGGGTCCCGGCCACTGGCCCCTTGCCAGCCAGGGTCCCAGCCACTGGCCCCGCTCAGCCTGCTGCCGGCCTGGCATGCGAAACCTTTTACTAGGGTTCCGTCTGCCGCCCGCACTGCCGGTCTGGCATGCAAAACCTTTTTACTGGCACGCGAAACCTTAAATTAATGAAGACTTGGCACATCACTTCTCAAAGGTTGCCGACCCCTGATCTATCTAAAGCTTTTCTACCACTGTGCTACTCAACAATTAAAGGGCCAGTTTCTGATACTCTTACTCATGCTGAGTAGCGTCTTACACCACAGATGGACCCAACGGTAGAGTAAGATGGTATCCAAAATGAGTAGGGGCATTAGAATCTGGCCTAAAGATAGCAATGATCACCAAAGCTAATTATTTTTTAAACTCACTAATTACAATTAATAGATTCTTCAGCTATTAGCAAAACTGATGAGCTGGAGTTAGTCCTAATTTTTAACAAAGAAGATGTGCAGTCAGGACTTGAATTCTGCCATCAGGCAACTTTCCAAACTTCCATTGACTTCAGACTGAAGGATTAGGCTTTTGATGAGTGTCACTACAAGTCTAATCATGAGATTTTTTTTTCCCCCATCGATTCATAGATTCTAAAGGCCAGAAGGGACCATTGTAACCATCTCATCTGATCTCCTGCATGACACAGGCCATAAGATTTCTCTGAATTAATTCCTGTTTGAACTAAAGCATATTTTTTAAATTATCTCATCCAGAAAAGAAAGCAATAATATGTGTTTCTAATATACTTTTTAAGGCACTGAGCAAGAAAGTCTCAAAACTTTTCAGGCTTATGTAGAGTATATGGGCCAGATCCCCAGCTGGAGTAAATCAGCTGAGGTCACCAGCTGAGGATCTGGCTCTATGCATCAAAAAACTATAGCCATAAACTCAAATCAAATAAACAAAAGCTATGAAAAACTAAAGTGAAGATGGGTATCCAGCCCTCAGGGTGTTTTAATCTCTTAAGAGTTATGGGTTCCTTGCCTGTCATATAAAAAGGTATCTTTAGCAGCATTCTTTCCGTTCATCAGAATAGTATGTGCTGATGCTGTGGACATCAACAGAATCTACACAGATTCATACAAGTTTAAGATGGAAAGACCCGTTAGATAATCCAGGCCATCTCCCTGCTGTAGTAGGATTGTTCCCTACAGGACACATTCTTCTGTTTTTTGCTGTCTAACTGTAAAACTCCCAAGAGACTGGGCTTCCAACACTTCCCTTGGGAGACTATTCCATTGATTGCTTCGACTCACTGTTCTTCCTAGTATTCAGCCTAAATGTTTCCCTGCACAGTTTCATTCCATTAGTCCTAGTTATACACCAACGCTCAGTATTACTAAAACTTTTGTCATAAAAGAGAGGACAGGAGAATGATGGCTGTACCAGTTTGGTTACATCTGTACTTTGAGGAAGAGCTGCTGCTAACATGAAGTAGTTTTGGAAGGCCCTCAGCTATAACCCCTGCTTCTCCCAGCAAATGTTAATGGAATCAAAGAACTCACCCACTTACTATTTCTGGGGAAATACAGGGGATAAAAGATGTCGGCATAGGCAAGTAATTCTTTTCATCAGCTTATAAACACTAAGGTTAAAGGAAACAGTATTGGTCTTGTTCATTAACTGGATAGAATTACAGTGGTTAGAAGGTTACGTAATTACACAAGTACTTAACACTTCCTTCATCTTCCTGCTGTAATCCCTCTAGTTGCAGGAATTTTTAACTTTGCTCCTACCGTCCATTGCAGAATGAGAGTGGATCAGTGGCAAATGTTTCCACAAGGTGTTCAGTTTGTTTGGCAGTTCTAGACAGGTGACTCTAGGTCTTGATAATTTAACAAAAGAAGCATGAGACACTGAAAATACTATCCGGCACTAATAAGACAGTCATCTAATAAGACCAGTGCTCTACGCGCTAGAAAGGTTGACACTCCTATACACGATGCAGTTCTTTGAAGTCCTATCAAACATCATATGCAGTGTCACTGTTTATTAAAGATAACTAATGCCCCAAGTCTTTATTTACTCTGTTTATTGCTATTTTACAAAGAGTCACCAGAGAACAGCTATGCTTCTGGTCCACCAGGGTCCTTTAATCACTGTTAGTAGGTAAAATCATCTGTGACAACTAATCCAAAAAGCAGATTATATTTATTTTGGCTACAGTGACTTGCAATTCGTTAAAATCAACAAAGCCTTTTCATTAGCCCCCTGCTGATGTCCTAAAAACAGACATTTCAAGGGTCTCAAAGCACAGAGCTACACATATGCGGCAAAGCTGGGACTGACAGACTTGCAATGCCACTCTTATAGTGAGATCTTATTAAACCAAACAGTAATGCTCCCCCATGAAAAAACCCTCTTTCCTTTCACACAAATGCTTAATTAATTATCTGAAATTCCAAAATCTTACAGGCAAGGCTTCTTAAATTTAGCAAAGTACAAATGAAACAAACAGTTCAGCTACTAGTGAAATACTTGTATGGGAATTTATGTTTTAAAATCAATTTCAACAGAGTCAAAGAGAAGATCAGAGATTCACTGAGTCCAAATATCAGCCTACTTGTTTGTCAATGCTCTTGCATTCAGAAACTAGAATTTGAATAACTGAATGATGTGAGCTGGCAAGGTGCTGAGTGCCTTCTGGTGGGTGCTGAGAACTCCATTTCTCAATGATTAGGAGGAGAGGTGGGGGCAGTCAGCACCTCCCAGTAGGCACTCAGCACCATACTGGATCAGGTCCTCACTCAGTAAATTTACAGGAAAATATCAGTCTCTCAAACCATTTGTAGATGAGGTTAAAGGGTGCTTGGGATTCTCTTCTATCCATTTACTGACTTCTCTGTTCCTTACCACTGTGATGAAGTTCACAACGAAAAGTCAATCCCACCATAACCACCGAGTGTCACTGTCCACCAGTAATAAATTCATGAATATGTCAAAGATCTACTCAAGTGGTTAAAAATTAAAAAAAATGAAGGTAGTGATTAGCATTAACCTACCTGGCAATTTAATTATCTTTTCTGTCTATCCTAAAAATGAAGAAACCAGCAAGATTCTATTCAGGGCATTGCTATACTGGGGTCAATGCGAGATCTCTGGATTATGTACATGTTAGCGATCATCTGCAGTATAGGGCAGGTCTTAAAAACTGACTAAGCTAAGAACTGCATCAGTGAAGAAAACCATTCCTGACCTCCCATGCCATCACCCAGACACACATACTATACACTTCATTTATTTCCACTTTACAGCCCTGATTTGAATGTGGCTCTGATTTGTGAATTTCCATGTCTACTGCAATAATGGAACTACTTGTTTGTCCCCCCAGCACAATCTTGACTATTGTCAAGGATGATTATTAGACATCACTTCACACAGGGCTTTTCCCAAATATATAGATTCCCAGTGGTTGAAAGGGAAGCCAAAAGCAGCCCTTTAGTGAGAGGACTCTTCTTAAATGCACCAGCTACTACTGTACCAAACTGCCTTTGAGACAAAAGGGTCAGTTCATCAACTAAAGGGCCACTGTCCAGCAGCTCTTCCGCCTGCTACAGCTTCACTAAGTTCATACCATGAGCAAAACAGCTCTCTGTTAAAGCAGATAATAAAATCCAGCCTGGGAGGAAAACCAAGATACAAAGCTTTCCTCAAATGTCTAATCAGAGTTTTGTCCACAGGGAAAACTGAGCCACATCTGATATACAAGTTATCATTTTGGCTCTCCATAATTAAAACTATTGTTGCCATGGTAATACAAAGGCTGTTGAAAATATACGCAAGGCTAATGTCATGCCTCTTTGTTGATACAATTTGTCGTCCCAGTCTGGTTTGTGGCAGGATGGAACAAAACGTGACTCTGGCAAACAGTTGGCTTATGAAGGCTGTTATCTGAGAATCAGCTGGTGCTTTTGCTAAAGGGGTATTTTCTAGGGTTTTTCCTCCTTCACCACTAATCCTTCCTATTAAAATCAGTGGCAGTTTTGTCATTAACGTCATTGAGATCACTATTAACTTCCTCGGTGGACTATAAACAGAAAATTATGATTATGATAATTTAGTTTTGGAGGAGTAGCAAACAGTGGCAAATGTTCAAATATATAATGATAGCCCAGTAAATATGAAATTAAAATACAAGAAAACTGATCTTAATAGTGTGATATTATTTATATAGTATTCATATATATATATATATATTATTCAACACTATTAATCCTCCCCATTTAGGATGAAGGCTTCTTTTTCATCTGAATCTCCCACACATCTAACTAGAAGGTTATAACCAAGTAAGATATCCAGGTCACCATGTACCACCCCTCCCAACTCACCCACACACACCCAAAACATCAATCTCATTTTTTGACTTAGCTCCATTCGGGCAAGTTGTTCTACACATGCGACTCTCTAACTGTAATGGGGCATTGCTGGGCACAAGGTCTGCTCACAGGGAACAAGCTGCAGAATCAGGGCTAGAGGCAGAACTGCTAACTTACTTTTTGGAGTGATGTTCATATGTAAACACCTAAAATAAGGAAGATCCAAGTTGAGCAGCCCTCAGTCAAGGAAAAACACCCACTGATGTCATTTTCATGGAAATTAACTGGAATTTAGCTTGACTGAGGCTAGGTCTACACTACCCGCCTGAATCGGCGGGTAGACATCGACCTCTCGGGGATCGATTTATCGCGTCCCGATGGGACGCGACAATCGATCCCCGAATCGGCGCTCTTACTCCACCAATGGAGGTGGGAGTAAGCGCCGCCGACAGAAAGCCGCAGAAGTCGATTTTGCCGCCGTCCTCACAGCGGGGTAAGTCGGCTGCGATACGTCGAATTCAGCTACGCTATTCACGTAGCTGAATTTGCGTATCTTAAATCGACTCCCCCCTGTAGTGTAGATGTACCCTAAGATCACAGAATTAGGCCCTAAATAATAGAAGCGTCTGTGGAAGTGGATGACCAAGAGAAAGGCAAGGGGGGAAGGAACAACTATCAATAATCACCTCAGTTATTGATTATACAAAATGGTGGGCAAGTTTACCATGTCATAAATGGATGTAACGCTAACTGAAGCAACTGAGATCTGTACTGGAGGGTTAGGATTCAGAGACAAATTTTGGTGAAATATCTTTGATAGGACAGTAATATTTACTAATTTCATATTAATATACTAGCATTTTGCAGACACATACATATACACAGTCTTTTTCTCTGTCTGGAGATAAGCTTTTATTTTATTTATTTATTGCTTTTATCTAGTTGTTCAAATCTTAGCTAAAAGGAGCTGATTTTTTCTCCAATGTATGAGAAAGACTTTGCACAAAATCAGCAAGAGTGAAAAGATCAGGAAAGCAGCAAACAACCACCTGGCCTCAGTTATTCACGCCTTCATCGCCCTTCAGCTGGACTACAGCAATGCACGTGAAACCTTCAATGTTTAGGAAACTCCATCTAGTATAGAATGCTACAGCCCATCTCCCCAGCAACACTGGCTATCATAGACACTTCCAAATTGTCCTCTCCTCCCTACACTGGCTTCCCATAGAATACTGAATCAAGTTCAAGGTCTCGGTCCTTATCTTCAAGGCATTTGAAGGCTCAGGCCCAGAATATCTAGAAAATCAACTAAAGCTCTGCAATGAAGACCATGGTCAACAACTACACTCCTCTGGCACTGTGGAACTTCCTGCAGTAAGAGGCAAAGCTTGTCGGTGCAGGAGACAGGGCTTTCTCAGGGAGGCAGTCCTAGATTTCTGGAATGAACTCTTACAAGAATTAAGACCCATCACAAACCTCACCATCTGCTGCTTTAAGTGCAAGGTGCATAGATTTGATTTTGCCTTCTCTAACAAACACATATTTTATATATCCAGAACAAAACAGTCTACCGTACACACGTCTCCCCCTGGGGAGACAATGAGAGAAAAAGCAGGTGATGAATATTAGTCACATTACTTAATAATCTGCTGGATGGTGCCGAGATACTCTGGTGATGATCACAATATAAAACCTATATAGACTAGAACAGAATCTGGAAAAAGGTGGGTTTTTTGGGGGGAAGGGGGGGGGAGGGAGTCTATTGGGCCTGAAGGAGAAAAAAAAAATGAACTGACAGATGGGAGGGCCCAGCTCCAGATTAATTTGAAGGAATGGGAAGATATATTCTTGGAAGAGAAAGGGTACACGAAAGAGCTGACATGCGAAGTTTCCGGGAAAAAGAGGGTGGGGTATCAATCACAGCATAGCTGACTGTTCCAGCAGCTACTGAGGAAGCTATTTGCCCTTCTTTTCAGCCGAAGCGGTGACAGTGTGGATGTGGCAGCTGATTTATATGCATCATTAGAACCTCATTGGAAGTATCAAGTTCCTTTCTAAGGCTTTGTAGTACCAGTATTGCAGCTTAGCGTCTAAGTATGACAAGAGCCACCAGTGGGCAAAGTGACTGGCTGGTATCAGAACAAATCATTTTGAAATTACCACCACATTTATATTTTTTTGTTTGTACCACAGAAAATGTTAGTGTGCATCTTTATTTTGTTGTTTTATTAATCGGGTTACATCGTCTTAGTGCATGCAAAAGACTACGTCACCCCAAAATAGCCTTAGGATGAGAAGATGGAACAGTGATGGAACAGGTTGAAGACATGTGGCATAAACTTGTGATGAATATATTACATGCATAAGGGTTTGGAGGACTGGCCCCTAAATGAATACATATCATGCCATCCAGACAGGAGAAAAAAAGAAGTTTTTTGTAGTAATCTGGAGTGGGGAAGATGGAAAGCACTGTGCTGCCAGAGAGATGCCAGGTTCAGTACCGTACCAAGGGCCATAGCATATAAAATAGTAGATGTGCCACAATCTTGTATCCATCCTTTGCAGTCTGACCTGAAGACCACAGATTTCTCCACCATTTCCTATATATCCCTTGTAATATGCATTTTGCTAAGCCATGGTGTGGATTGTGCCAATAGCAAGTTGCTATTGCTCAAAAGAGCATTAACTTGCTATCATGCAGCTGTATGAGCTTAATTCCCTCCACTTTCCCCTCCAGGTAGTGCAGACTATACTTTAGCTTTGCCCCTCATGCCTACCCAAATTCCCTTTGCTTGTAATTTTTTCTTTTTAAAAAGAAATTTGCTAATCTTGGGTCCAATCTTGCTCACACTAAAATTAAAGAGAGTTTTGTCATTGACTTTCAATGGTAACAGTATTGGATCCCATTTGTGGGATGACCTTTGTGTTTCAAATAGCTATGTCAGCAAGGCTAAATGGGGGGCCTTATTTCACCATGGCTTTTTAAGCAGAATTCCCCACTGATTTCAAGTCGCTAATGCCAGTTTATAAATGAATGGGATGATACGACTCAAAAGATATTTGGCTTGTGAGTTAAAATATGTGGCAGATTTTGTATAGAAGCTGCTCTGGTGTGCAAGCCACAGGTGTGCATGGTTTTATTATATATATATATATATATATATATATATATATATATATATATATATATATATATATATATATATATATATATATATAAAAACCATTTTCTTCTTTTTTTAAATATTGATTTTTTTTACTAACACCAGTTCTGAAGCATGTTTTTTAATTAACCCAAATCCTTTAACATCATTTGGAACCCCCAATCATCCCTTCTCTGTCAAACCTTCTTTTGGTTTTTTGAAGAGAATAAGGAAAGGAATAAGCAGAGGTAGTCAGAGGCAAACACACTTGCACATTCTGTCTAGAACTGCATTGGGACATTTAATATAAATACTAAATAGGTGGGAGCAATAAAAAAAAAGAAGAAGAAAAAAGATCAGAAGAGACCAAACTGCAGAAAACCAGCCTTATTGATTAGCTGATTAGTTTGCCAGTGCTTGAATTAGTCAGTTCAGCCCTGGTTCCCATGAATAAAATGTGGGCAAGACTCTCTTTCCCACCCTTAGTGACAGATGATATCTGTTTTCTCCTGCAAGTTTGAATTTAAGAGCCACTGAAGCTCAGCAACAGTATATTCTGGCTCAAATGAGCTGAAAATTGCATTCAATTTGAATTTCAAAACTAGTGGGGAGGGGAAAGGGGGGGGGGGAAGAACCAGCAGCACCCATCAAGACAGTTCACTCTTAACTACTTCCTGCTGCACTGAGGCTGACTGGGTACTTTAGATCCAATGCATGATGCAAAGGAAAGAGCATTGCTGGATAGCAGCCCAGTCTGAGTTTAAAAATAAATGTTTAATTGTCAGGATCAAAGCAAACTGCTTTTATGTATATTAGGAGCTATATGTTCTGAAAAGGGATTCTTCTGGAAACTCAAGAAGACCTTTCTTTATGCAATCTGAAGTGGGGGGACGGGGGTAAATGAAAAGATTTTCCACTGGGAAACTTCAATAATAAATTCCAATCCTAAATTACTCATCAGTCCATCAAATCTGAACACTCAACTCATGTAAGCTACCTGCCGAGTTACAATTTGTATCTAGGGAAACTTGTGTGTGTGTTGGTTTTGTTGTTGTTGCCCCTTCCCTCCATGTGTTACATTTAGATTTAGATCAGATGGTACAGGAAGAAATTGTGTTATACCTGCAACCCAAATACATGCTGTAATTTGACAGCATGATACCAGATGGTATACTTAGCACAAATGATAATGTCCAATAATCAATAGATGGTACATAACAAGAATGCATCAAATCAAGAGGTTCTTAGGTGAATTTCTTATTCACTTCAATGTGAGAGTTGACTAAGGATTTGGTATAGCAATAAAATAAAGATAATTAATCATGAGTAATAATTAATAACGTAGGGATTAAAATGTGACCATTTTTACATTCAGTATCAGCATTTTCTGTGAACCCTCGAGAGGCTTTTAACTTCCTTTCCTAAACAGAATGCTTACAGTAGCACTTTATAACCTTGGTAGACTACCCATCAAAGAAACTGGTGATCAATTCATGGTGTGATATTTATTATATGGCATTATATTACATAATATTACGGAGTTCTTTAGTCCATTAGTCTCTCCTGATTTTGTGGGGAGCATCTTACCATATCAACTGCAACAATGTCTTACAGGATTACCCCCCCCACACACACGTGCATTTGTTTCATCGATAAATCAGTAAATTGCCAGCTCTGTTCATTTATATGACATGAGCAGGGAGCCAACTCCCCTCCACCCCAGATCCTCTCCCCCCAACCCCCGCCTTAAAAAGTGAGGTCAATTTTCCTGGCCGTTGCATTTAATAAAATCTCCCAGGCAATAGAGTTAAGCACACACTAATAGATATAACTTAGTATGCTGTGCCTTCAGCATTTCTTTGATTTCCCTCTATGGAGGATTGTATTAACACACAAGGTAAGCTACCATCTCCTTGTCTTTTTTAAAAACTTTTCTTCTTATTGGATTTATATTTCACCTGCTCTTTTTACAGATAGAAACAATTTGGAGAATTTCTAAATTGCATCTGTGGAATTTGCATGCGTGGGAGCAAATATGTAACTGGGTTTTAAATAATGCAATCACATGCACAAAACTGCATATGCAGTCATCTATAGATGTGCGCAGTTTCATACACTGCATTTCTTTCATGCACAATCACCAGAATGCACCCCATATTATGTGGGCAAAACACAGTCAAAGGGAACTACTGGATGCTCGGGACACTTTTTAGGTACCTTAATATAGATTTAGATGCCCTGCTTTAAACTGTTGGGTTTTTTTTAAATCTTGATCTCAAGTTTTATTCTCAGGTCCATTCTCTTGCTCTCTGGTTTGGCAGGGGATGGGAGTGCTGCAGAGATGATGAACTCAGCTCTTGGGGGTTGGGGATTCTTCGTGTTACTCTGCCCTATCTGTTCACCTGTCAGGAATGGTCTAACACAGGGCGGGGGGGTGGACTAGATGACCTCTTGTGGTCCCTTCCAGCCCTACATTTCTATGATTCTCCATTTGTCTAACACAGCAACATCAGACATTTATGGGGCATAAATTGAAACAGATTAAAAACCAGAGTTCGAATATAAACTTTTCTAGACTTTGGATCGCCAATAAAGCAGGAAATTCAGGTGACTGACTTTTTCCCCATACACTAATTATTATTTATTTTATGTTGCGATATATATATGCAGTATGAACAGAGGAAAGTCATGCTGAAATTGGGGATCCTGCGTGTCAGCAGGTATCATACAAAAAAAAATGAAACCCCCTTACCGTCCAGTAATGTTTTGTGGAGACCATCATGTTTTTGCGACATTCACAGAGGCAGAAGGCAATACTTTAAAAATGAAAGCACAGAGCCTCAAGAAAATCAATGTTGGCCCAAAAAAATGACATAATTCCTGCAAATAATGCTGCTACCAGGCGACAGCACTTCCGGGAATGTAAATAACCAAGATGGTAGAACCCACTGTTTCATCTGAAAAGGCCACATAACTCGCCTCCCTGCCAGAATAGGGACTGAGTGCCTTCAACTCACCCCTCCTCCCCTTGTGTCTTTATAGACACCAGCTCCAAGCCCAAGCTTCAAGTCCAGCTCTACTTGTTATTATGGCGTAACACTGCCGATGATTTATTAAGAGCTCTTAGCTGCCTCAGACAGTTTATAATTAACAGCTTCCCCTTTTCTTAAATATAAATAAATACATAAATGAAATCAGAGCTGCTAAGTGCTGGGCATCTCCAAAGCTTCAGTGACATCATCGGCTATTGCCAGTCACCCAGAGTGCAAAAATAAATAAAAGGGAGGGAGGCTGGGGGGAAGGCAGGGTATTTACTCAATAAGTACCTATTTTCAGAATTTCCTTCAAGCTGGCTTGGACTGAGAGCCATCAATTATTTAAAAGAAGTAACATGATGCTTCCTTTGTTGAGGCAAATCTCCAAGCAGACCCCAAGAGAGAATAAAAAATGAATTAGGCAGAATTTATTAGTGCGCTTGAAGAAAACAGATTCAGCCATCAGGGCTGATGACGGTTTTAAAAATAGTGTGTTTCTACCCATGAAAGATAGTTTCTTTCTTATTTCCTCCCGCTAGATACCCAACACGCACACCACCCCTTTTCTTCTTTCTTTCGCTCTTTCTTTCTTTCAAAAACAGGGCATAACACTGAAAGAGGCATCAATCATTCCTTCTTCTTTGACTTGACTTGATGTATTGTCTTCATTTAAATTACAAATATACTAATCTAAAACACTGTTTACCAAGCAGCATATTAAATGAAAGGTGCAAGAAATTGCATCACTCACATTTTAAAAATGACTCTAGACTCAGGGACACATAAAAACAGCAAGACAGGGAACTCTGCTTTGGCTGCTATATTTCAGTCCTAACAAATGAGATTCAATTACTGTGGCTTAGGATATTACTATTCTGGTCGTTGGTCCAGTCAAACCAATGGTGCCAAAACCAGTACAAGACCTCTTTTTTGGCACACCACCCCCATTTGAGTTTCTACAATGCAGTGGGGCTGGCACTCAAAGTCCATCAAAACCAATGACTCAGTTCCTAGATCTGCATCACACCTAGGGAAAGAAGAAAGTTCTTACCTGGGCCAATAACTTTTGGGGCTTGAGTAAGAAGATTGAACACTACAAAGGAAGCAGTTTGAGGCTGCACAGCCTGCTGCTTTCAACTGCTATTTTAAGGAGACTAGCAGGAAAGGAAAAACAACCCCCCCCCCCCCCACACACACACACAGTAAGAATGCACTGAATTCATTCAAAAGGTCTGCTAACACAACTTTCACTCCAGGAAAATGATGAATTTAGATCATTTTCAATGCTCTTTTGTGGTGCCCAGCAGCAGCACAGGGCAAATTTCCCTTCCCCCCCCCCTTCAAATGTCTGGCTAGTTTGTGCCTTCGGTCACTGCTTTGAGCAAGGGGTGGTGTGTAAGCTGCATTGCCTCACGGAGCACTGTGACTCAGACACACCCCTCTGAATACAAATTCCCTCCCTGCTGCCATCTTGCTCCAGGACTCCAGGAGGTAGTGAATTACTGCTGGTCTTTGCCAAGGCTCCTTCTACTCCCTGACCATTTGTTAACAAGGGGAGGGACCAAAGGTCCAGTAGTCAGTACCCAGGTATAAAGAGGGCAGGAGTAACTTCCCTGTGGGGACAAGTAGTCCAGGTCAACTTATTGAGTGTCAGATTCTTTCTTTCTTTTTCTTTCCTCTGACTCCCAAACAAAACCCATAACAAAATAATGGCTGGGGCCAAGAGTTGATTAATGCTCTGGGATTTTTACTTCCCTGCCCCCTCCTGCCCCCCGGCTGGCCTTGATTAAAATGTATTTCATTCACAAGTGAAATGAGTTTGGTGGGTCTCTGAGCTTAGTCCCAATGGATATTTTTCCATATTAAAGAAAAACAACATTATTTCTCAGTCTAAGTCTGAAGGGGAAAATAAGCCCTTTGAAATGGAGGACTGTTGCTGACCCTGCAAGTCTGACCTACGCTGAAAAAACTTGGGGGAGTAGAAGTTTGCACAGATTCTATCCCACTTTGAACCTCACCCTGTAAGATGTGGAGTGCCCCTGGAAAGACTCTTTTTGAACTAGACCCTTAACTTATGAAAAATCATTGTACACTCTAGGTACACTCCTTTTTGCAAGAAGAGATTTAGGCTCAATCCTGTGAGGTGCCGTGCACTTCTTAGGGGTGCAGAACTCTCTCCGCTAACATTCACTTACAGGATCGGGCACTGGAAATGTAACCACTATAGCCAACCATTCCCAGTTTTTCACACTAAATTGCATATAAACTTTTGCACATGCCTGAATTGCTTGTGTGCAATTGCCCTATCTCCACATGTAAGTCAGGCTTTGTATGCACAAGTGTGTGCTCGCATCCAAATCCCCAACTTGTACACATGCATTTGGGCTTATCTTAGTAATATTCATTACATTTCAACATGTAAATATTATCCTTAGTGGAGATATCTACATGCCAATTAATCACAAAAATTCACAAAAATATTATAGCACTAAAATGCATCTATCTATCACATCTCAGAAAATTAACTTTCTATTTCGTACACCCTCAGTTCAAAGTAGGCCATTGGCTTCTTATCTCAGGGACTCACCCGATGTCTCTGTGGACTCTTTGCTGAGCAGAGAAATGGTCATGTACCCTACATTTAAACAAACTAAGATTTTGTATTTGTTTTTTTTACAAGAAAACCTGAATCAATCTTTCAGTTTTTATGGTATTTTACTTTTTTTTTTTTTTACTTCTACCCAAGAACTATAGAAATATATAGCTCAAATGAATGTTAAAGCTGATGCTGTGAGGTGACAAGTTTATATGGTTCCACTTCCCTTCCTCACCTCCCTGGATGCTAGTCATAAGACCCTCAATGCCAAACTCTGGAAAATATCCTTGTAGAGTTAGCATCTGGCTCCTTGGCAGACTCTGTGGGCAGTTGTGCTGGCAGCTTTAGATTTGTCCAAGTCTATCATATGGTCAGACTACAGATGGGCTGCCTTGGATGCTTTTGTCTTTCTGGATGCCATCTTCCTACCTTTTATTCTGAACAAAACAGGTCTCCAGATCCATGCATAGGGGCCTCATGGAGTTCATTATCCCATATATCCTATATATAGGATTTCATGTTAGAAGGGGGATTTCTTCCTAGCTCTCTCTAGGTATATATATTTCCAGCAGAAATTAGGACCCAGTTCTGCAAGGCCTCAATTCCCACTGAAGTCAACATATGGCACCCAAAAGATTAGGCCCTTACTGCATTTCAGCCAGCTATTCTTTCACATGCCATCTCGCTCTCCATCTGTGATCATCTTTTTTGTGAATTAACACCTGAGTCCTCACTCTTTCAGCCATGTAAGAAAGCTGTTCATTTGGGGCTTAATCCTACTCCCACTAAAGTCAATGCGAGTTTTGCCATTTGTCTATTACTTGAAGGGATGAATAGCTGAGATGTGACATAATAATAGTGAAAAAGGTCTTTACCTCTGGCCTTTCCTGGCTTCACTTTCTCTCCTTATCACCTGGATATTAATCACCTAGTCACAAATCTGGCTGCTATGTTATCCAGTTGAATTACGTGCTTTTTAATATTCCTAAATTATGAGAGTTCAAATAAGCCACTGGACCACAAATTTCTGCTGAAAGGCAGAAAAGGCTCTTAGGAGAAAAAGGAGGGGAAGGTATGTTATTAACTATTTTTTTTAAAAATTGCCTGGGCTAAGAAATAAAAATCTAATAAATATTGTCAAAAGAATAAAGAAAGGGCATTCCTAGCCTTTCCCATACCTTTTTCTTGTCATCTGATTATGAACTGTTTTGTCAAAATGTTTCATAAAGGCCCTAAAATAGTTTTAAAAGATATTTGAAATGAAATCTAAAATGAAGACGCAATACTCCAACGAGAATGAGCCATGCCAGCGTATGCATTACTAAGCATTGGCTCCCTTTGTGGGTGGACAAAGGCACAAAGCTAAGACACCAACTAACAACTTCAAACTTGTTGTTCCAACAACATGTAGATTATACTGATCAGTGTAAAAAACAAAGAATATACCATCCTACAATCACCGCTTCAGGGAAAAGCCTGAGAGATGGGATAGAACTTATACCAGGCCCTGACGGTCAACAAACTCAGGCTCTGGTTGACCAAAATGGGAAGCACATTTCAGAATAGAAAGCATTACACTAAGAAGGACCCCTTCAGAGCCCCAGACAGTCAAATCTAGAGACAGGGGTGGGGGGAGGGAGAAAAAACAAAAGCATCTATGTCAGCCTATGCTGTGGAGAGAGGGGAAGCCTCTCAGAATGAAAACCATTCTACATAACTCTTTCTCCATTAAAGCTGATACTTGAACCACCTTTCCCATCATAAAAGCACCACTGTTTATCACTTTTCATAAAGTTGAACCCATCTCTTTAAAAACTCCTCAAAAGGCCTCTTGTGGGAAAGGAAAAGATAATTAGACTGTAAACTCTTCAGGGCAGGCACTACACAAGGACTTACCATAATGGGGAACCACCACTGCCATCCCACCCCCAATCTCATTTATAATCTTGGGCCTGGGCTGCTCAGACCCACCTTCATTATCTTTCTCACACAGAGTGGCCTACCTGAGCCACGTCCTTTCTCTCTCAGCCAAACTGTGCTCCAGTCCAGACAGCAGCTTGACAGATTAAAAGATGAGAAAGAGCAGGAAAAGGAGGCAACACAATAATGGGCTTCTCACCTTGATTCCTCTGGAAACAACCTACATCTTTAATTTCACTGCATGATATAAAGCTCCTTTAATACTATGCAATTAAAGAACTCTCTCAAACAAATACATGCTGGACCAAATCTTGCTCAATGAACTCACACAAACAGTCCCATCATGGTGCTACTAACAGACAGGGTGGGTGGGGTTTAGGGCACAGGAAATTAAAGTGCTTGCTTCAAAATAAAGACACGACATATACCCTGTTAAAAAGGAGTGTAACGGTGCTGCATTAAGATATCTTTGGGCTTGTCTACTTGGCCCTATATTGTGGGCTACAGGGATGTGAGATGCAGAGTACACTAAAATGCTGCGCTGTAACTGCCCCCATGCTAGGCCTTGCTAGCATGAACTAAAAAGTATCTAGTCTGCATTAACGTAGTCCTGTTAACTACCTACCTTTATTCTGCATTTGTGGAGGTCACTAATATCCAGCCATATCAATAATATTTTCCCCTCATACTTTGTATTTCTAAGGAGAATAAGGGAGAGGGAGACTAAAATATCAAACTATGTAGCAATGACAAAATAGCAGGGCTGTTTTTATCATAGTGACCATATTGGAATGACTGTATTAGCTATAAATGATGGGGCCATAAGTGAATAATGCAGGTGACAGGACTCTCACTGGGATTTAAAATAGAGTATCTGAGGGCAGAATTTGGTTCAATGTCATCTCTAGTTAGAGCAAAGGTTGGACAATCCTGGGTTCTAATCCCCGATCTGTCACTGACTTGATGGGGTGATTTTGGAAAAGTCACTTAACATCTCTGAGCCTCAGTTTACATACATGTATCATAATATTTACAGAGTTCACGCGAGTGTTACGGAAAATAGTGATGATGTAAGATGCTATGAAATTTCCATTTGCTTGTGTTTGTGGTGACCACATTAATCACAAGAGAAGGAAACATGAATGAGTTATGCAGGTCATCTCAAACAAGAGCCAATATAAATTTTTATAGCACCATCATATTGTGTGTGTATGTTTGTGTAAGAGAGAGAATGAGAATATACAGTGGTAAGCAAAGAATACATTTGAGTTAGGGATAACCAGATAACTCACTAGTAAATTAAGGGCTCAATTCCTCACTTCTTATACCCTGAAATATATTGAGTGTCCTATACTCCCACTGAAATCAACGGGAGTTCAGAGAGCTTAGGAGTACCATGCAAGGGACTCTTCTACACCTTGCAATACAGGATCCAGTGAGAAGTAAAGTCACAAGCTGTCATTCATGAACAATCTCTAACAAATAGCAAACAATGTGCATTATACTGTGTAGTGTCATGTACTGTACTCATACACAAAGTTAACATGAAATTACAGGCCAGTAACTCAAATAATCCACACAATTTTTGTAAATAGGAATATTTGGAAGTGTCACCCCTCATTTAAATCTTCAGCACAGAACACAAGAGAGCCTCAACAGTGAGAGCCATGAAATATTGTTGGTATTCACTGTTATGCTTTATGTACTGTCAGCTGCCTGAATTTTCATTTAGAATCAGTCACAGTTTTCTAGGGACATAGATGATGCAGCAAGTGTCAATACTGATGTTACTACTTATAGCACTATAAACTACATTTTGAGTTATATTTGTAAAGTTAAGCTTAGGTAGCACTTCTAGCATTAATATCTTAATACAGATATATTGCTATAAATGTAGTTTACAGTGTGGAACATAAATACAAATTCAGCATTACTAATAAACCACCTTCTGGACTGTTAAAAAAACCTGCCATTGCATTTTATGCAATACACAATGGAACTCAATGTGGTGATATATATTTAAATTTCCCATTTTTAAACTGTCACTCAAAACCTTTTCTTTTTTTAAAATTATTGATCTCACTGGCTTGTGATCACATTTCAGTCGCTTGGCTGAGCCATTTTTAGCTTTTGTTTTTTTAAAAAGCTCAATTGGGACTCATATGATGCAATCAATTTAATTTTCTCAATTAGAAATGAAAGTTAAAAGGAGACGGACATCATAAAGTACTCAAGTTTTAGATCATGATTTTTTATATCAATAGGATCCTGAAATATACTAATATCCTTGTTATATATGGTTGGGCGTATATCTATAGTATTGTTCTGGCTGACTCTACAAGAGCCAAATTCTTCTCTGATGCAATGCCACTGATAAATGGTTTTACATCAAGGATGAATTTGGTACTACATGTTTAATCTGTCTAGACGGTGTTTAGTAGTTATGATGGGGGTAGGGTGACCGGACAGCAAGTGTGAGAAATCGGGACGAGGGGGTGGGAGGTAATAGGAGCCTATGTAAGAAAAAGCTCCAAAAATCGGGACTATCCCTATAAAATCGGGACATCTGGTCACCCTAGACAGGGGGTGAGAATCAGGACTCCTGCATTCTGTTCTGTCACTGACAGCTCCTCTTGTGTAAAATGGGTATAACTTCCAGGGTAAATGTACAGCAAGGATTAATTTATTCATGACTATAATGTATTTGGAGAAATGTTTATGAACGGTGCTAAAACTGTGACTGGAGAGACAGATAAAGCATTTTCGCAATTTTTTTTCCACCTTTGGTTCTTTTCTTTACATTTAGAACTATACAATGCAAGTTTTTACATTTATTTATATTTTCTTCAGTTCCAATATGGGTACCCACAGTTAAAACAGCTGGTTAAAGATAATCAGTAGACCTGAATAGTTGGGGTGATTGGGTGATTATTTAATCAAAACTGTTTTTTAGGCACCTCATTAGGGTTTAGTGGCAAATGACATCAAGCAATTAATCAGGACATCTTCAGACACTGAAAATCTTGCTCTGAGAAGCTTGTGCCCTCTCTCTCTCTCTCTCTCTCTCTCTCTCCACATAACCCTTCTGATCAGATACTCAGAATGCTCCAACAGGAAGTGCAATTTGTCGTGTTTATTTGTGTTGCAATGAAGTTCAAAGTACCCTGTTTAGGAGCTAGTGGCCCTAATCATTAATTGCCAGGATTGCAAAGGATTGCATAGAGGGTAAGCAGCAGTCACACAAGGCCATGATTTACAATAAATATGCCAGTGATGAATGAGCAGTGTGGTCATGGTCATGGATCTTAGAGTGGTTCTGAACCTTATCATTTCTGATCCTGCAAGCACATTTTCCTTCTGTGGGGGATGGGATGAACTCTTGAATACCAGTGAGAATTATCCTTAGTGCTAGCAAAAAGATTTTTGTTAACCTCATTACTGGAACCTTCAGTTATTATATTGGTTAATGCATAATGGAGCAAAATGAATGCAGAGGGAAGTGAAATGGGGCATGGTACCCCTTTTAAGAGGCATAAGGAGAGTAATTCATAGCTGAAGAGTATCCTACTAGTCAGTACACACACTTCTTTTTGCTATCCTGTGTGTGCCTCCTTTATTGCTAGACATTCTTTAATTCCTATAACATTCACAGGAGATTATAAGCATACGAAGACAAGGTAAAGCCTTCAGAAACAGGATAAGGCACCATGAGTCTGTCTCTCCTTAATCTGTAATCTCAGAGACAATTGTGTCTTGCAGTTATTCCTCCCAACTTTGGATTTTACATTGCCCATTCTTTGCACAGTTATGTGTGCATGTTACATATTAAAAAAAAAAAAAGAAATAAGGAAGTGATGAATTGGCCGCTTATAGTCATCCTGACAGCAGGATGAAATGGTAGCTACAGTGACCAGGGGACGTCCTGGTTCCTCCTTGCGGAAAGGTATTCAATGCACGTAATAATTATTCATCCATCTCGTTCACACTAAAGGCATTGGCAATGCAATTTTAGCTGATAATCAAGACCATATGACAAAAACCAAGGCCATTAGGGACCAATTTCGAGTATTCTCTGCAAGACAATGATTTTCCAACTGCACTTACATATGCTGAATAGTTACCTCTGCACGACCGCACCTGCTCTCATTTATGTAACCCCACCAACAACAACCATTCCCCACTCCTTTTTTTCTTGTAAGACGAAAAAGAAAAGTTTCAAAGGTTTGCTGGATTTTTCATGGAAACTAATTATTTTTTGTCTGCCACATGCTGCAATTTCATTGTTTCAAATGTAACAGTTTATACAGTAAATACAGACGTTTATCTGTGCCAACGTTAGGTCAAATTAGTTGAGTTCAATAGGGCTGCATCAATATAAGTGACAGCAGAATTCGGCCCAATGTTTTCATTTTCCTCCTACTTACATTCACATTTAGTGTATCTTTAGGGCAAAATCCTGCTTGCTTTGTTCATGTGTAAGTAATTCTGTCTCAACTGCATTCTAATCTCAGTTACACTGGTGACTTCTTTTGGATTTTTCTGGATTTTCACTTGTGTAAATGAGATGTGAATAGGCTGCAGTGGGACAATTTATTTGGGCAAGGCAAGCAGGATATGGCCCTTAGTATTTGGGGCATTTATTTTTCTGTTTGCTCCACTATAATCATTTGATCCCTTAATTACTTTTTGTGTGTTTCTGACCTTACCATTTCAGGATCACTGATGTAATACTATTGCCTTTGAAAGTCACTGCAAATCGAAGTTCCATAAGGTTAAAGACTTCGCTTGCCAGGAGGGAAAACATGCCAAAATTACTTTAAAATTATACAAAGTATAACTCAAAGGTTCTTTTATGTCTTACTTTAAATGCTCCTAGGGAAATGGATAAATCTTCATGCTTTTTCAGATATAATTCAAATATTAAAAGCAATAATAAGCTCCATCATTAATGATGCAACAACCATTTTTTGGCAGAAAAAAAGAACCCATAAAATTAGTGAGCAAAGAGAAATAGTAAAAAAAAAAAAAAAAAAGCCAATGGTCTGTCAGGAAATGATTCCACATTAAATTATAGATCCTAGTCTTGAAAACCTTTACTGGCATGAGTAGTCCTTACTCACACAAGAAGTGCCAAGGACTTCAGTGGGGCCATTTTTGTGAGTAAAGATTATTCATGGATTTAAGGAGTGTGTGGAGGGAGGGGAATAGGGGGTGTTATAGGACTGGGCTATTAGTCCTTTCTTCTATTTCTGTGACCTAATTTCTTTATCAAGCGTCCCTTTCAACCATTACAAATCTTTTACAACCTAATGTCAATACATTGGTATTTTGTCAAAAGCATAAATTTAGTCTACTGTCTCATGACTGGAATGGGAAAGAAATAGTCATGGATCATGCTCTTGTTGATAAGAATTCTAGAATTGTATTTTTAAACTGTAGTCTAGAATAATTTAGGGTAATGAAATCAGAAAGATCAATGCAGTGTCACGCTAATATGGATTTAATCTTACAGTGTTTTTGGTCTGATGTGAAAATCACATTGGAGGGTCCCAAAAAGAAGAACCTGGACTTGCTAGGAATAGTCCCAGTTTTTGATTGATTTCTATCCAATGTCCACTAAAAACTGCTATTTTACTTCTGCAGATTATTCCAACTACTGGGCATATCCTTCATCTGTGCCTGCAAGAAGGAATGTGCCACAGTCACAAGATCCTGGATTCAGCCTGGTAGTAGCGTACAGGTAGTGTAGCAGCAGAAGAATTACGAAGTATTGAGGTTGCTGGCTGGACTGTCTCTAGATCAGCAAACCACTTTTATTACATCCATCTGAAAGATACACGCAGAAACCAACCATATATAAAGGAAACAAAAACATCCAACATACAATGAGAACATTTCCTGAGGACGTCCAAGGACAAAATGTCCCTGCAAATTTCAGGGGACTGTCTGAAGGACTCAGCACCACCCTGATTTATACACAGGTTCAAAGCAAAGCTGCTATTGGTGATTTTTTAATAGCATCTTTCCAGGCTCCAATTTCCTCTATCTTAAAGACAACAAAGACCAATATTGGTTAAACTTCATTTAAGTTTTCTAATTCAATTGAACCAAGAGGTCACTGACACTTCAGTAATTGCTATCTAAAACCATTTGGCCAAAAACAAACAAACAAAAACAAAACTGGAGCAGAATCTTCTCTGGAGAGTTTCCTCATTTTAAAAGAAATTACCCTGTCTGACTTTGTATAAGATAATTATTGCAATTGTTTTGCCTAATGAATATTGTTTGAGTATTATAACATTATGCTATGCGTCTTGAATACAGAACAATTAACAGGGCTTTGTTCTCTTGACTTCCCAGGACATTTCTGAAAAAGAAAATCTACCCCCAACGATTTGTGTTCTTGGCTATACTGAAATTAGACGCAAAGAGGGATTGGAAGACACCAAAGGAAGATACACTTATGTAGCAGTTCTATACTGATGTTTAATTTTTTAGAGGAGTTTTTATTGGAGACATCAGAGATTGATAATGCCATATGTCACATCTTAACCAGCACTAGGTAACCAAAATGTCTTTGAGAATGGCAGTTTCTACTTCTAAAGAATTTGGGCTTGATTAGAAAACCAGAATTGGGACTGGTTTTATACAGGTAATTCCACAGACTTCAACAGGATTACTCTTGGTTTATACCAGTGTGAGCAACAGGCGAATCAGGCCTTTGATTTTTCAATTCTCATTTGGGCAATGACTGATTTATCAGTTTTAATATAGACCGTGGGGCAGGATTCTGATTTCAGTTACACCAATGTAAATCTAGAGTAATGCCGTTGTCCGAGAGCTTTAAAAAAAATTCTACAATAAAGGTGAATATTTCCCCCTCATTCTCTCTCCTCTTCTACATTCCCGAAAGCTATCTTCCACCCTGTTTTCAAAAGATGGTCATTTTTCTGAGTCAATATCATAAGATATTTCCAGAGTAGAGGCCCAACTCTGCCCTCAGATACCTGGGTGAAGCTTCCACGGACTAGGGTATCCGAGGCCAGAATTGAGCATTAAGAAAATACTGCATTGTATTCAGATGAGACAGGAATAAAAGGTTCTAGTTAAATCATGGAAATGAGCAATATTAGGTGTTCCCATAAATCACACATCTTAGGATTTCCCTTGGAGAGACACAAAATGTCATTGCAAAAGACTGAAATCATTAGGAGTCTGATCTTATCCTGACTTCACTGAGAATTAAGGGAGCTCAGCACCTCCCAGGAGGTGCTCAGTGACTTGCTGGATCAAGCCCTTGTCTGAGGTTAGATCAACTCTGTCAAGATCAAGGTAACTCATCATGACCTTCATAACCATTCCCACAAATTGATCACAGCTTGCAGCCCTTATACAAATAAATACTAGAGTATTCTTCACTAATGCTTCCAGTACTACAATTATGTCGCTACTACTTTTTGGAACTTTGTGGTGAAACACCCATAGTGTTTTTATAAAGGGAAAATTTATTTTAAAATGTTCTAACATCGTGGGTGGAGATTTTCAAAGGCACAAAGGGCAGTTGGTCATTTAACTCACATTTATGCCTTTGAAATCTCCCTCACTGCTTTCATTGGGTGCTGTTCCATTGCCCATGCCTGATCAAAAATTGAGCATACATTAGTGTATGTGCATATGTGTATGGACCAGATTGTATTCACCTAAGAGTTCTGTTACCAGTCAAGAAATATCTTGGAGTTATTGTGAATAGTTCTCTGAAAACATCTGCTCAATGTGCAGTAGCAGTCAAATAAGCTAACAATATTAGGAACAATCACGAAAGGGACAGATAATAAAACAGAAAATATCATAATGTCACTATATAAATCCATGGTACACTCACACCTCGAATACTGAGTACAGTTCCTATCTCAAAAGAGATATATTAGAAATGGCAAAGGTACAGATTATGGGTATGGAACAGCTTCCATATGAGGACAGATTAAAAAGGCTGGGACTGTTCATCTTAGAAAAGAGACGACTAAGGGGGTAACAGGATAGAAGTCTATAAAATGAGGAATGGTGTGGAGAAAGTGAATAAGGAAGGGTTATTTAGCCCTTCCCAAAACACAAATGCAGGGGTCACCCAATGCGATTAATAGGAGCATGTTTAAAACAAACAAAAGGATATACTTCTTCACACAATACATGGTCAACCGGTGGAAATCGCTGTCAGGGATTGTTGTGAAGATCAAAAGTACAACTCAGTTTAAAAAAGAACAAGATAAATCCACGGATGATAGGTCCCTCAGTGACTATTAGCCAAGGTGGTCAGGGATTCAACCCCATGCTCTGGGTGTCCTTAACCCTCGGACTACCAGATGCTGAAACTGGACAACAGGGGATGGATCACTTGAAGATTGCCCTGTTCTGTTCATTTCCTTGGAAGTATCTGGCAGAAGACCAGCCAGTGGGCTAGATGGACCCTTGCTCTGACGCAGTATGGCTGTTCTTATGTGTGCATGTATGTGTGTGTGTGCGCGCATGGGCATATGAACCCCCCTAATCAAAAGTTATGGAAAAGTGACAGGAATACCTTCCATATTTACTCCTTCTGGCCTAGAAAATAACAGAAAGCTAAGCTCTTGTCAGTTTGTCACTATTTACCAGCTCTGCATTTATAAAAGAAATAACATTGGCAGGGAAATAATACAAAAATGTATCACACACACTGAGTCTGCAGGAAGATATAATGTTATTTTACATATTTGATATAGAGCCTAAATTAAGCTGCAGAAAAGGGGCCATGAATCTTCAGAGCCTCATTATCAAGCCTTCCTAAACCTCAAATACAGGAAAATACATTTCATAAACAAAGACCCAATAGGATTTTAATAGTACAATAAATTTCACAGACATTTGGCACTAATCACATTTCACAATATATTTTTTAAAAGAAAGTTCATTCAACCCAGACCCAGATTTAGAAAAGCAGTGTGTGTGTTACTCTTAGCCCATTTTGACTGAATTCTACAACTTATCATATTAAATAAGGTTGGCTATTATTCTGTTTCAGCATAATGCAAATATTTCCCCCTTCCCCCTCCCTTTCTTTCTTTTTTGGGGGAGGGGCTGGAGTGCGGGGAGAGAAATAAGGGTCCTAAGCACAAGAATAACATACCCGTCTCTCAGACTGATTTGGACAAGTGGGATCAGTTGCCCTCGCTGTCATAATGGCGCAAATGAATTTACCCCTTAATATTATACTACTTCTCAACAATGTGCCACATTTCACTTCTGACCACAATGCAATCACTATCCACTGCCATGAAGATTAGAATCCCCTTGTAGAACCCTTAGGAAAAGTCTTATAGAATTTGATTGAGAGGAAAACAATACACCTCTACCCCGATATAATGCTGTCCTCGGGAGCCAAAAAAAGTCTTACTGTGTTATAGGTGAAACTGCATTATATCAAACTTGCTTTGATTCACCAGAGTGTGCAGCCCCGCCCCCGGAGTGCTGCTTTACTGCATTATATCCAAATTCGTGTTATATCGGGTCGCGTTATATCGGGGTAGAGGTGTAGTTATTTGATTCCCTCACCTCCATTTTAATCAAGTCATAGATTTTAATAGAGAATGATATCATTTCTTTAGGTGTTTTGACTCATCCTTTCTCAACCTTTAAAGACTACAGTACCCCTTCCATGTGAGGCTGATAGGTCTTGTGTACCCCAAGTTTCACTTCACTTAAAAACTACTTGCTTACAAAATCAGACAAAGTACAAAAGTGTCACATCACACGAGTATTGAAAAATGGCTTATTTTATGATTACATGGTAAAAATGAGAAAGTAAGTCAATTGGAATATTGATACGGTACTTATATTCCAGTGTCTAGTATATAGAGCAGTATAAACAAGCCATTGTCTGAATGAAATTTTAGTTTTCACTGACTTCGCTAGTGCTTTTTATGTAGCCAATTGTAAAACTAGGCAAAGAGCTAAATGAGTTAATGTACCCCCTGGAAGACTTCTGCATAACCACAAGGGTATGTGTGCCCCTGGTTGAGAACCACTGCTATAGAATTCCATAGGAGAGAATTAATTCTGGATAACATTTGATAGAATGGTTCTGCTAAATTCCTCAGAATTTTTCTCATAAGGGGAAATACATCTTCGGCCGATACCTAATGTTACTCCACAGACTTAAGAGCGCCCCCCCCCCCCTTTTTTTTTTTTTTTTTTTAAGGAAACCTTATTTTTTTACCTTTGGGGAAATTTATTGCAGGGGAAAGGTGCCAAACTGAGATCCCTGAGAATGAGACCCTACGCAGAACTACAGCCTAGGTACCACGCAATATCTCACACACTAAAGTGTCTTAACTTGGACCTAAAGGGACCACTTCTAGGGGTCAGAAGGTAGCTAGGTCTATAGAGAAGGCCAATAAGTTCCAGTTGTGTATTTTACATGGACGCCTTTTCACTTAGAATCTATTTATACAAGCCCTTACACATCCATCAGTGGAGTGTGTGAGTGCCTTTAGAAATGGAATGAGATCACCAGCTCATTTAACTTAGCCACTGGAGGAAGGCCTTCCAAAAGTAATATCTTTTGGTCATTACTGACCTGGGCTGAGTTCAAATGCATTTGGAATGTTTGATATTTATCCAGATCATGTCCATTGAAAAGTCCCTGGGAGAATACAGATAACAGCAAATTAAAATGTATCATTGTAATTACTTCTAAGTGATGTCTAGTACAGAAATAATTAAGTTAGTAAATAAATTTGCATTACATCATGATTTTAAAATGTTGCTAAAGCTACAGTTTGCATCCATAGATATAACTAAACCAGACATGCCAAACCCACAACAAAAATGCAGAAATTGAGCTTGTTTTTGGCTTAATTGGCTTGTGAGTTGATTGTTGGCTAGTTTTTGGCTTGTAGCTTGTTACTTCTTTTTTTGATCGGCTCCTGGCAAGCAGGAGCAAGGGGGGGCAAGCAGGGGCTGAGAGTCAGGGGTGCACAACGGGCCCACCACAGTCCCAGACTGCATGCCGGGGGGGAATCTAGTTACATAGAGCGTTGGGGTTCTTAGGGATTAGCTTGATTTTTGGCTTTTTGTGAAAGTCGGGGTGCTTATTTACTATGTGAAAGTTGGCAACTGTGAACTAAACCACAAATTCTGAGGATTCAGAGCCTGAATTTGAATAGTCTATACCAGTTTAACACCACTGAATTTAGTGGAGTTATTCTGAATTTACACAGATGTAACTAAGGCCTGATCCAAGACCCATTAAGTCCAGAAGTCCCCAATCTGTGGGCACTCCCCTTACGGGGGTGCCTAGGAATGTTCAGGGGGTGTGTGGCTGGGGCTTGGGCTCCACTCCTGGCCCTGGCTGCCAGCCCCGCCTATGAGGATCCGGGCTGCCGGCCCCGCCCCCAGCTCACAGCCTTGGCCCCCTTACCTCTGTCCCCATCCTCCCTCCCAGAGCCGCACCCCACTCTCAGGCCCGGCTACGGGGGATGGGAGAGTGGCGTGGACAGGGGCAAGGGAGGGCGTGAGGTAAAATGTTTGGGGACCACTGCATTAAGTCAATGGGAATCTTACTACTGATTTGCAGTAGGTATTGAATCAGGACTTCAGAAAAGAATCAGGCCCCTTATACTACCCTCAGGAAGAAGTCCCCATTCTTGCTTTTTATACCCATAAACTAGTTATACTGTGGATGGCTATCACATAGCCAAGCTAGCATGTCTTATGACAATACCTAGTATGAAAATATACAAATAGGGCCAAGCAGATGACAGAACAAAAATAAAAATCCAAGTATAAATTCTATATCATTTGGTTAAAAATATTCATAGAATTTGATAAAATCCCCTAAAGTTGTCTGCTGCCTTTGTCTTTAAATGGTACATCATAATAAACTAATTGTGTAATTTAAGACCAGTTGATAGCAAAAGTAAACCAAAAATAAAATTAAAAAAAAAAATCTAAGTAAAGACACAACCATAACTGGATGAGTGTTTTAAATGAAATATTCTTTGCTGATAAATATAATAGCATCTTTTCTGTTAATGTGTAAAAATTGAGTTTTTAAATATCACATTGCGAAGTGATATCATGCACATTTATAACCTTACCCCCCCCCCCCACTTTAAACAACGGGCTGACACCTTAAACATAAAACTATATTTTACAGATGCTCTCCTCTTTTAATTGAAATTGCATCTGAGGTCGAGATCACCATTTTCCTTCTGCTTCTCTAACCTCTTCCTGCCCGAAGGCCTGTAACTTGTGAATTATTTAACAATCATATTTGCGGGTGAAAATTGATTTCTGAGAGAATCCATATTGATTGAGATATGTGAGACTAATGAGTTTGAGGTTAAGGTGTTTAGATATTATTACCTCTGATAGTCCCGAATTAGTAGCTTCTTATTTTTGTGTCTTCCATCAGTGCTCAGTTTTACTCCACATTTCTGCTCCGAGTTGTGTTAGTCCATCAAGAAAGGAGCCAGGAATAAATGTTCTACACAATGTCTGGTGCATCAATGGAAGTCTTCCAAATACTTCTGTATGCGCCATGCTACAGTGCCATGAGGCACAATCAAAACGCAGCTATATCACCAGCTCACAGTTAGAATAAATATGCCAGATCCTCAACTGGTGCAAATTGTTGAAGCTCCATTTACTTCAACGAAGCTACGAGGATTTACAGTACTGTAGTTGAAAATCTGGCCCCATGGGTCACTTGAGACTTCTATGGAGTAAGGAATCCTCTCCTATAAGTTGCAGAACTGCAATTAAGCCCCTTCTGCTACTACAGCTTCAGGGATGTAAGCATTGGCCAGTAGATCCTTGTAGTCATGGGTCCACCATCGCACAAGCTGGGCTTCCCACCTAATCCTCAAACTCCTCTGTATGTGAGCTACAAGGAGTTCATACAGAATACTCTTGAACAGTACACAGGAAAGGGTTGATCCATACTACTTGTGTCTATTACATCCCTACTACATCTTGTCACCTGTGTAGAGTGAAGCCACCCCACTTCCATTGTACTGAGGGCACTCTCCACCTATGTGAGCAGTGAGAAAGGCAGTACTCTCATGGTCTGATTCCCAGAGCTAAAATAAAGAAACTGAAAATAAATTTAGGCTCAAGAAACTGTTTGGGCCTCTCTACAATATTCAACAGTATTACAGAATATTGATACAACCAAATCTGACTTTATCCCCATGTTCCCTCCAAGAAAAAACAAATCTCAAACAGCATGGAAGCCTCTGAGCCAAATTCTGAGTCTTTTCACGGTTTCCTTCAAAATGAAATTTAAACTGTTACAGCATTAATTTGTGCCTTTATGCTGACTGGCAAGGGAGTGCCCATGCAGTCCCCATGTATCCCCACATTGCCTTCATATTACTCATGCTAGGAATACAAATAATCAAAGCAGGGAGGATTAATAGAGGGCCACAAGGGAATGTGGTTCATGCCCCCTGATTTCTAGGCTCAGTCTCCAAATGCCCCCACCAAGGATCAATCTACTGAAGACCTCCGCACGCCTACAGAGCGGTTTGGAAGAGACGGGGTGATCAGGCCCAGCTTTCCCATTCCTTGTCACTATTTTATGAGCTCAAAGAAAGAATCTGGTTTTCTATATTTTGGCAAATTACATTTCAATTAAAAAAATTCTTGTGTGCTTGACCTTGGTCGTTTAGTCTCCTTCCGGGGTCGTTTTGAAATAGCTGTTTTATATAGGATTAAAAATGAACAAATACTGTGGTGCTTTACACATCCCAGCTGGAAAGGAATATTTTTTGGTCAATGATCTATTTTTATTTCTGCTCTGCTGTTTCTCAAGAAGCCAAATGACAAAGACCTGTCCTTCAAAGTTAAGTCTATGGACACTAAATTAGCATTTTCAATTACTTTCTCTGGGTGAAGTCTACTACTGGTTTTTTTACCCTCCCCTTTGGGAGGTAGGAAAGCACTGTCTGAGTGACCTTTCCTTTCCTTTCCACATTCTTTGGTATGTATTTCAATGCATCTTTGTTTTTTAAATGATTTATTAAAAGTTAAAACAAACAAGAAATCTGAATGGAGTTTAAACATTTATGGTGTACGTTTAAACTGTTGACTCCATCTGTTTTAGTTAACAAATTTGTTTTATGTCACTCTTCATCAGTAGATGTATATTTTTGATACTATTATTGATTTTGCAGCCATGCCAGTTAATGCTATTATCTTGGATGGTACATTCAGAACAGTTACCCTTACAGACATTTTAAATAAAAACAAACATCAATTGGGGACTCAGAAATGAAATCAGATTGCTATATGAACTTGAAAGAACCACCATCTTACTATATTATGTATTCTTTGAATGACCTACCCTTTACCTATCTTTTATGTTATCAGTGTCATCTGGACAAACAAGGACGGGGAAGGAGAGTGTCAATTCTTTTCTTCCAAATAAATTAGACTAGATACTTTTTTTTTTTTAAGTGATGGCTGAAACCACTGGTAGGAGATAGGCATAGACCCTGATGATGGACATGGTCTAAATACTGAGATGGATATATACACAGTCAGGCTTTGTCTGTGTTAACTAAGTGCAGCAAAAAACTTTTGCTAATCAAGCCAATTCCACAAGTAGGTAGATAAATAAACAGTCTGCACTCAGGCCAATGGGAGGGCTTGATCCTGAGAGGTGTTGCACACCTGATACTGAAGTTAATAGGACTTGAGGACACTCAGAACCATGCAGGATCAAGTTTTTCTGGAGGCCAGGTGTTCTACAAGTTATTTCACAAATTTCTGACTGTTTGCTTTGATGTTGCCCCGCAAAACCCTTGCTGTCCCAGTCCATGCACTTCTGAACAGATCGCCAATCTTGCCAAACTGTGCTGTGGCTTTATGATGGTATAAAATAGTTGGCACTAGAACAAGATTACCACATTAATTCCATTTCCCACAACTTGAACCCTGGTCTCCAGAGGATAAAGCAATCAGCATTAATAATGAAAAGGTTTGATACCTTGCTGGTCATCTTTTCACTTGACTGGCAACCACCCAAATCACAGTAGCCACTTTGTAAAGTTTATCCTCAGCAACTGTAACTTTAATAACTCTGTCTCCACAGGTCTGACATTCTCATGGCAACATGGTTTTAAGACACTTTAGCTGTAGATGTTAAAAGTCTGTTAATTACGGGCTCGTTTAACAAAGCCAGTATTCATCTCCTATCAGGAAAAGAATTCATCTCATCTGAATAAGGACTGCGGGAGCGGTGGTAATTTTTATGTGCGTGAGCCTAACTGCTATTCAGACTCATTTTTAACTCAATAAGGAGGTTTGTGTTTTGTCCTTAAGCAATAGATTGAGCTCAAATCAGTGTTCCTTTCCTCATTATCCTTATAGTTTTTTTGAAGGAAAGGGAGAAAGAGGAGAAGAAAGAATTTTCAGTTCCTTATTCTGCCTAATTCAAGTGCACTGGAGGGAAAAAAAATGTAGCTTCTGGGTCCCCCACCTCTTCCCTCCTAATTTAGTTTAATCATACTGGAACACCCCAGAGCAAATCAAAATTCTATATTTTAGACTTAAGTTTTTTTTAGAGTATTCATAGGCCTCTGAACTTTAAGAAAGAACTTTTAAAGAAATAAGAAAACCATAACTGACCTCAGCAACATTACAAAACAGCCAAGATAAGTAAAACGTACGATGTCGTATTTTCTCATGCTGAAGTGTAGGGTCAGAATTAAAGGTTGGTCTTACACTGCACTCATGAGGAATGTGGTGTGGATATTGTTTCTCGGTACATGCTTGAACTGGATGAGGCTAATTTATAGAGGGGTGGAGTTTGCCAGCGAAAGTGAATAATGTTATTTGTGAGAGCTAATGTATGTTGAGGAAGGCAATATTAACTGTACATTTCTTGGTTTTAAGGGTTTGTGTGGCTGGGTCTTTCCATTCCTTGATTATTTTTCAATAAGTTTTTTCCTTTGGGAATTTCCTTGTGTTTTAAAGCTGCATGCAGGGGCTAAGTGGAAAGGACACTTAGATCCCTTCCCCTTCAATAATAGTTATGTGTACTTCCATGTAACATAGTTATTTCAAAGATGATATGGAGACTTATATCAAAGAGCCTATCAATGTACTTATTTTGTAACCATGGACTAAAGAGAACAAACTTTGTATTATTTTCCAGGGAGAGGGATTGGGAGGGGGAGACAGATGTAATAGAAAAGCTCAACCTTTGAAAGATTAACTGTGGAGCACAGACCTCAAAATTATATAGCAAAAGACAAAAAAAAAAAAAAAAAGTGTAGCAGTTTTGTTTTATCATGCATTATTATATAACCATCAAAATGCTAATTACTGTGTATATTGTGATCTATTTTCTTTTTTCTATTAGAGGATTGCTTTTAGAAAAGAAATGCAACACATTAATCATTTAAAAAAAAACAAATTGCAAAAACAAATGGAAGGCTTAGGAGATTTTGAGAAAAGGCAATTTCTACTTCAAAAGGAGGAGGATGTTGACAGCTACATGAATTTTAAAATTGGAGGGTGCTGTAGCTTTTCAGCAAAAGGGATACAAAATTTGGTGAGAGATGGTGCAAAATCTGAAAAGTGTGATTTTTGGTCATTTCTTTTTGCAGGAAAAATTACCAATGACTCAAATACCTTCCAAAATCCACAGATCCTTCCAAGACCCCTTTCTACTTTTCATTTTTTAAGCAGTCCACTGTTTCCGCCTTAGGGAGGTTTTACGGTCCTGTCCCATGCAAAAGGCCTGATGTAGCCTTAACTATGGAACCTTGATGAGTTTCTCGAAAATCTAGCTAGATTCTTATGTAGTAGTACCCGAGTGACTAATTTAGTTCTGTGAAAGGTACTGGATTGGCAGCCCAAGGGACAGAAGCTGTGACACAGAATATATTATACAGCACAGGAAGAAGCAGGGAAAAACATCCCCACATTGACCAGCCCTGACTTTATACTGTCCTACAATTTTCATGCTCAATCTTCTCAGTCTCAATGCCGACACTACCAACAAGTGCTACTTGTGGTGGTGGACTAGGCTGACACCACCAGCTCATTTTAGAAAAAAAGTCACAAAATAGCTGCCGGATAGTAACAACCTTTAGTCACTACCAGCCTGGGCTCAATTCAAACTAGTGGCCAGTTCCACATCTCATTACAAAATTCTTGAGCTTCTGCAGCACAGGGGGAATGGTCCACTGCTTTTAATAGCTACCAAATTCTTTTCTACCAAAGGAGTCTGAAAGCATTTTCTGACTCACTATTTCCCAGCAGAGACATGTGGAGTGGGAGTCAGGGAAAGGAGGTAGCAGAGTGGGATGATCTTGGTTATGGATGTTAAATAAACAATTTTTTCTAACAAGCCTCAGAACCCCTTTCTCACCATGTCATGGTCTGTGATGACTTACTGTCTCTGAAGCATGACCAAGCGATTAGTGGAGCAGTGTCTGTATATCTCAACAGTAATGGGGGCTCTCTTTCCATTTGCCTTGTATTGAAACCTGAGCGCTCCATTGGCTTGTGCATTTTCAGCTTGATGAATTCATTATTCGCCATCTTCCCCCCCAGCCCTCCTCCTTTGGAGCAGAACTTGCCCAAAATGCCTGGTGGGCTGTTTTTGTTTTTTCCCCACATTAGGAGTTTCATTTTATTTTTTCTGTCTAGAGTTCTGTCACAAAGTCTAGGGCCGACTCACCTATTTCAAATAGCACTTCAATGTGCATTGGGATATGTGGATGCCAGACTGCAAACAATCACACCATTTGATTTACTTACTTACTTGGAAAAGAAAAACATGAAGGTTTCTAACATCCTTCACCTACTGATATGGGGAAAAACACATTTCTGAGTTTGATAAGCTAAAGAAAGCATGTAATCCATACTCCCCAACAGGCAAATGAAAGCATATAAATAAAATACAAAACCATTTAACTACCACCCAAGCTGGGGAACTCAACACTGCAGCCACTTTTTACAAGGTATCAGCTGAGATGTGCCTGCATACTGTGGTCTTTCTGGTTAAAGCACCAAAGCAAAAATCAGGACACCTGAGTTCTAGTCCAAATTCTGCCACAGATTTATCCTGGGGCCTTGTACAGTCACTTCACCTCTGTGTGTCTTGGTTTCCCTACCTATAAAATGGTGATAATATTTCTCTACTTTTATAAAGTACTCTGAGAACTTTAAGTATTTATTATTACTAATTAAGAATAACTATCCATCTATTTGTAGTACTTTAGCATCTAGGAGACCCAGTCATGGGCCAGGGCCCTATTATGCTAGGAGCTGTACAAACATAAAACAATTATTATAATATGAGAATATATCAGAGAGGAAAGGCTTGAGCCCTGTGATCTTAATTCATGGCATCAGGGGGAAGTGGGAAAAAGTGATGGAATATCAATATCAACTAGCCAGCATAGGGATGTTAGTTTCAGTGTCTTGGCAAATGGCATTTTCACATCTACACTCTTCCTCCAAAACTTTGTGTAGTGCCGCTTGGCACTGCTGAACAGCTGCTGCACTCTGTGCCTGCATCGGTGGCTGCATTTCAATGGCAGGTGAAGTGGTTTCTTATCAAGTTTGTAAAATGTTTTGAGATCCTTTGAAATGAGAGGTGCTTTGTTACTGTTGTGTCATAAATCTGAGGTTATTTAGCTGATGTCTCCAACACAGTGATGTTATACAAAGTACTTATGTTCCACTGGAACGTCAGCACTTAAGTGCAGCTCCCTCTGGTGCATAGGGTGACCAGACGTCCCAATTTTATCGGGACTGTCCCAATATTTGCTTGTTTGTCCCGCGTCCCGACCAATGTTAAGTCGGGACACTGGACAAACAAGCAAATGCTCCGGAGCCCGGAAGTGCTTGTCCAAACCCCCCCACCCCGCCCCGACTCCGCCCCCTCATTCCCCCATTGGCTCCCTCCCCGAATCCCCGTCTCTTCCCCAGGCTCGCCATTCCTCCTCCCTCCACAAGTGCTGGAAGGAGGCCCCGGGGACGCAGGGGGAGCGTGGTGCCGTGAGTGAGAGTCCGGCCTGGCCCCGATGGCTAAACTTGGCGGCTGCGGCTCTGGCGCCCACGCCCAAACCCCCCGAGCCCAGGCCTGTTGCGGGAACCCAGCAGCACGCACGCTGTGCCCAGCCCCTGGCCAGTTGCGTCTGGGCTGCTGCCCAGCTGGTGCAATCCCGCAGTGGCCCCGGGGTGGAGGCATCGGCAGCCCAGCCCTGTTCGTTCCCCTGCGGGGGGGCTGGGGCCTGCTGCCCCCACCCCGGGTCTGCCGTAGGATTGCACCAGCTGGGCAGCAGCCCAGACGCGACTGGCCAGGAGCTGGGCACAGCGTGCGCACTGCTGGGTCCCTGCAGCAGGCCCAGGCTCGGGGGGTTCGGGCCCGGGCGCCAGAGCCGCAGCCGCCAAGTTTGGCCATCGGCCGCTTCCTTTCCCCGCGTCAGTGGGAGCTGCAGCAGCAGCTGCTCCCGAGTCCCGCTGCCCGGGGGGGGAGAACAGCCGCTGCCTGGCCCCGCGGGCCACCCCCCTACTCTCCCTACCGCCTGACTGAGTCCCTGAGTCCTGCCTGCACTCGGGGCCAGGCCGGACTCACTCACGGCACCACGCTCCCCCTGCGTCTCCAGGGCCTCCCTCCAGCGCTTGTGGAGGAGGGTTGTGTTTTTTTGTTTTGTTTTTTGCTCTGCCACCTTTTTTTTTTGCCCCGCCCCGCCCCCCACGTCCCGATATTTGACCTGGGTGATCTGGTCACCCTACTGGTGCACAAGCTGCACTCAAGGTCTGTCTGGCTTTGGATTAACAATCCATTAGGCAGCTCTAAAACTGTTAAATAGAGGGGTTATTTACAAATATTACAATTTCCTCTTAATAAAACTTAGAGGTGTTTGGAGAGGGGGCTGTTTGTTGTTAAAGCATCTTTCAGCCTTTTGTATGTACAACTAGGATGATACATTATCTAGTGGTCAGAGTGCAGGACTAGTAATCAGGACTCCAGTGTTCTGATTCTCATCTTACCTACACCATTATAAATCAAAAGTAACTCTACTGAAGTCAATGGAGTTACACCAGGGTAAAACAAAACTGGGACCCACTCCTCTAAATCTACTCTGTCATGTTAATGGGTTAATTGGCAAAAGGAAGTAATTTTCAGAAGCTGCTAGAAAAGTATCTTGCCTTGAGGCTATGTTCAGGCAACAGGAGTGTTCTGATGTGTTTCATTGGTTGAATTCCCTGTCACTCCACAGTCTAAGAGTTGTGTGGCTAGGATTCAAAAATAAGCCAGAACTTCACTTCTCCATAATTAAGTAATTGTATTTGTCTAACTTGCTACTTGTCTCTTAAGTATTACTCCAAATACAGCACACAGGCTAAAAACTCCTATTCAGTCATCAAATTCATACTATGGATTTGTGATATGAGCTTTGTTTTTCCTTCCAAAAGCACAGAGACCCTGAAGCCACAGGGTGGAAGATGAATAGCCAGATGGCCTGGAAAAAGAAGTAACTAGGAATCTGATTCTGAAGTGGATAGACCAGATGGTAGATAAAGAAACTCTTAAGTAGCAATCCATACACCATGGCCATAGGCACAGGTTTAACACTGACCATGTTCGTCAGAAGCATAAATACAGAAACCCTGTCCTCCGTCATACTGACTCAAAAGGCAGGACTATGGTATTTGTTTTGTTGTCCTGGTTCTATGCAGAGATCTAGCAAAATTTCCAGTAATCTGCAGTTTTATCTTCAAATAGATCTCTCAAGAATCTATTCTTTCCTGAACATAGGAAAAAACAGTATCATTAGCATCAGAAAGAAGAATTGACCCCATTGGCCTACTTAAGTATAGAGACTCACTCAAAACGGAAGTATTTAAAAACAAAAACAAAAAAACACTTTTTCTGTGTTAATAAAAATCAAATAATTATACAACTCTAATGTGCCTTTCATCATTTAAGTTGCTTGTTGACTTTTTGCACTTCAATAAATCTGAAATAGGCCTGTTTTCTTGATTTGTTATTTATATCATGAAAATATATCTGTTCATATTAGGTTTTCTATAAAAAGTAGTAATCTTTTTAAACCGTAAACTTTGGGTCTAAACCGTCTTATAGTTTTTGTTTCATAAAGCATGATCATGATGCTTACGAAAATAAAATCTCAATTTTCTGCATATGATTTCACTGTACTGCCAGCACTCATTCTCCTGTGCAATGTGCCTCACTGATGTCTCATTCTGCATAGCTTTCATTGTTCTCTGAAAGACCGTATTTAGCTGTTCATGCCGCTGTCGGTTTTCTGGGGTTGTTACTTTTTCCATTGGATTCCTCTCTTCCACTTGAACTAGATGTTGGCAAGTCTTCCACCATGGACATATCTTGATGTCACTTGGGGTGGAAATGCTGGATGCCAAGATCACTGTTCCTGTGTCAGTTTGCTCTAAAATTTGCTTGAACAGCTTCTAGAGTTCAATTTGTATTGTGCCCCGAAAGAGGAATATCCACATATGGATTGCTTAGCGTGCACACACACACACACACACACACACACTCTTATAAGCAATGTGTATAAATTTCTTTGTACTATTTTTTAAAAAACACAAAATTGCCAATATGGATTATTTGGAATGTGTGTTTTTTTAATTCTTCATCCTACAGGATTCCTTGTGGATCATCATGTAAACAAGTAAACTGTCTTTCTGAAAGGCAATGGGCCTGATCCTGCAAAAATTCTCTTGAGAAAAATGGGGACTTTGACCTGGACAGGGACTGTAGGATTGAGCCTTTATCCAAATCCTGTTCCCAATGGCAAAATTTAATTGACTTCAATGGAAACAGGACTGATCAAGGGCCCGAGATCAATACCTTTAGGATCAGGACCTCAGTGAGCACTATAAAAATAATGAGCTATTATAATATTAGGATTAATTTTTTTTCTCATAACAGATGTACTGAGCACAGAAGTCATCATAACAACTAACCTGTGTGAGGTTACCAGCTAACATTTGTTGTTGTAAGACTAAGATGAAGGTAGTTATTCTTCTGTTTTAGTCTAGGCTATTTACATTTAAAAGTGCCAGCTTATGTGCAATACCTTACTGAGCAACTCAGACCCTGCTGGATTTTGTACCACAAGATACTGCAGGTGTTGAGAACTCACTCTAGCTCTTCCTCCAGAATAGGTAACAATCATGTTTTTTAGTCAAGGCCTTTAACAAAATTCTGCTTCAACACATTTCAGGAAGCTGAGTTGCTTGGTTGAAGTTTTGGATGATGGTATATGACTCTTCTTTTACTACACTTTGGTTATCTGGAGAAAACAACCGATGATCTATATTTTTAATTACACATAGGAACATTCAATTGTACCAAGCATTAACCATGTGTGCGCTCCTTTTAGATACTTATTTGCATACACACATTTTCAGCCGGGCTTAGACTGTGTCTTTACTTTTTCCAGGTACAGTTTGTGCTTCTAAAATTTGCACCTGTAATTTTGCACCCATAAGGTGGTTGCAGATCAGAGTACTTGTGCCTTTAATTACCTATTCTGTCTGAGTATCTGTGCAGTGCCAGGGACAAGTACTGAGATATGTGCTTGCAACTCAAACATAGGTGCCAAATTGCAGTGCATAAGTTGCGCCACAAAAAAAGAAGCCATCTTTGGCCCACTGCACATACCATACAATTGTATGTGCATCTCTGACAGCATTTGAGATCTTTTACACATTGATAACAACGGGAGCAATTTAAAATGTTTCACTAAGAATAACTGGACGGTTCAGGTAGCTCATCTGGGACACAGAGTTGCTCACTTTTAGATCAACAGTTTGAACTTAGCCCAGAAGATAGTAATTAAAACTCACTGCCACCTAACAATTGCTTGAAGCCTTATGTGAACTGAAGTTGGTGTCTTTGTCCAGTTCCCAATAAACAGGTCTAAATCAATTAAAAAGCACCATGATCATTGGCAATTTGGCTGAGTAAACACTTCAGGATTTCACCCCCACAGAAATCAGTCTCCCAGGTGGACACCATAGCCCTAAAAAACAAGTCATATGTGACTACAGCGGAAGGCAAGAACTTCTATTAAAAAATATGTTTTTTTATAGGGAGAATTCAGAAATGGAAATATAATTTCCACAGAAGGGAACAGTGTGGTTTTTCCAATGATTTCTGCTGCAAACTACATTCTAAAATTTCTTTTCCAACCCTTTTGGGAAATCCTTTGGATTTCTTATTTAACGCCCCACAAACCACCAGGGAAAATTTGAGGATACAAAAGCAGTAGTTATCTCTGCTTCACCTAAAGAGGCAATGGGAACAGGTTTTTTCTCACTAGACTTGAATTACATAATGACACACATTTAAAAAGACAATTGCAAATCATCACAGTGCCAAATCCACAAACAAGTAAAACATTATATATGCTAGCAGCAGCATATCAAAAGACAGATGTAATTAAAGAACTACACTGTTCTTCCTTCTCTTTGTCAAGGCCTTTACTGCACTTTGCTTACCAGCTGTCTTAAATTTATTCTAAACTGACTCCTATCAGGGTCTGAATGAGATAAAAAGGGTGGTGGTACTCTTCTGAGCTCCAGCCACAAAATAAGCTCCATGCACATGAGAGGCTGCTTACAGACAATATTTTGAACATCCACAAAATGATCACAAGACTTCTGGGTTCCTTGCGCTCAGTACTTCCTCAGTGGGGCGAGAATACCCCATGGTCTCTGCTGGGCTCCCTGGCTTGGCTTGCCCTTGGAGAGGCTCAGATACCCCACTAGGTTTATTGAGCTTGTCTCCTGTTAAGTAGTTCAGATGCCCCACTTGGCTCTGCTAGGCTCCTTCTTGATTTGGCATGTGGGTACTTTCCCATACCTCACAGTTGATTGTGCAGCTCTTCATAATATGACCCTCCCTCACTTTTCTTACATACTGTGATGAGTGAGGAAACAGTTAATAATACTGTTTGCAGTGTTATTGTAGCCACGTTGGTCCCAGGATATTAGAGACAAGTTGGGTTAGGTAATATCTTTTACTGGACCAACATATGTTGGTGAGACAGACACGTTTTCAAGCTTACACAGAGCTCTTCTTCAGGTGTGGGAAATGTACTCAGAGCATCACAGCTAAATACAAGGTGGAACAGATTGTTTAGCATAAGTAGTTAACACATTTCAAGGGACCATTCAAAGTAAAATGGCCAGTTAACACTTCTACAGTGTTGTGGAGGGGGGGAGGGAAGGGAAGGGAAGGGCAGGGGGTAGTGGGTTACAGGTTGTTGTAATAAGCTATAAATCCAGTGTCTTCAATAAGTCCATGATTTTTAGTGTCTAGCAAAGTTATGAATTTAAGCTCCCAGGCTCTTCTTTTGAAGGTATTGTGCAGGTTTCCTTGGAGGATGAGGATGAGGATGGAGAGGTCGGATACACAGTGATACAGGTGATAGGGTGTTTTTGTCTTTAGTCATTTTTCTGTGTGAGTTCATTTGAGAGTATAATGGTGGTCTCATTTCACCCACATAGTTGTTATTGGTGCATTTAGTACACTGGATGATGTAACACTGCATGTTGTGATTTGCCCATGTAAGATCCATGGATCTTGAAAGGTATATTGGGGTCGGGGGGTTGGTATTGATCTTTGTAGCAGTGGAGATATGTCTACAGGTTTTCCATATGTTATTATGGCAGAGAGTCTGGCGCAGCTTTGAGCTGATGGGTCCTAGTCTGTGGGGAGCTTTTTACTTCATCATTAGAGATTTTTAAGAGCAGGTTAGACAAACACCTGTCAAAGATGATCTAGATCAGTGGTTCTCAACCAGGATTATGTGTACCCATGGCAGTATGCAGAGCTCTTCCAAGGGGTACATCAGCTCATTTAGCTATTTTCCTAGTTTTACAACAGGCTACATAAAAAGCACTAGCAAAGTCAGTACAAACTATAATTTCATACAATGACTTGTTTATACTGCTCTATATACTATACACTGAAATGTAAGTACAGTGTTTATATTCCAATTGATTTATTTTATAATTATATGGTAAAAATGAGAAAGTAAGCAATGTTTCAATAATAGTGTGCTGTGACACTTTTGTATTTTTTGTCTGATTTTGTAAGCAAGTAGTTTTTAAGTAAGGTGAAACTTGAGGGTATGCAAGACAAATCAGACTTCTGAAAGAGGTACAGTAGTCTGGAAAGGTTGAGAGCTACTGGTCTAGATAATACTTAGCCCTGCCATGAGTGCAGGGGACTGAACTAGATGACCTTTCAAGGTCCCTTCCAGTCATACAATTCTATGATGAGCTGGGAGAGGCTGGGGGCTCTGAAGGCCATTCAGAGAATGGGAAGAAGGGATTCAGGAAAGATTTCTTTCAGGATGTGATCCCAATTGTAATTGTTTAATGACACCCTGTGTGGGTTCCAGTGTGGGGCAGTAGGTGACAACGAGGCTTGTCCAGATGGAGGGGATTTTAATTCTTATTGAAGCAGGTTCTCTCAAGGTATTTGGGTGGACCACTCCATGACACAACCCACTTCTCTGCTGGAGAGAACAAATGTTGTCATTTAAAGGATCATCACTGGGAATCTAAGGTAGCACCCACTAAAACGAAAGGGGCAGTTGCACCTCTCAGAGCTACTGGCTGTGCAAATAGAGGCAAATATCACTGCATCATTTACATTCAGTTCACATTTTGGGGGCTATTTCAGCACCTCCTAGGACCAGGCTGTAACACAACCCTAAAAGCCACTCATGGAGATAGTCATAAATGTTCTGCATCGAGCAGGTGCTCAGTTAGTGTGCCATTTTTACTGAATTAATCTGAGTGCAAATGTAAGTGGAAAAAAGTACAGACATTTTTGAGTCATGGAGCTTTCTAAGGGTGGAAGAGGAATGGAAAAGAGGGCTGGGGTTTATTTTAAAGAAAAAAGAAGATCTAATACTATACTTATATCTTATATGCTCAGTTCACCCTCTTCTTGCACCGGAGGGATGCCCTTTTCAGTAGCCCCACCATCCTCCCCTCAGGCACTCAAAGAGCCTCTCCTGCAGAGGCTGCTCGGTGAATACTCCAAGTCAGGAAACTCATCCCATGTTGGCCCAGCACAGAATAAAGCTCTACTTGCTTAAATATTACTTGGCTAACATTTGTACAACCCTGTGAAAAAGTAAAGGATGAGAGAAGTGCTAAGTATTTTTACTGGACTGAATCCTTACTACCACTGAAGCCAAAGACTTGGCCCAGTAAAGATTTCTGGATGTGACTAATTATTTTTAAGTCGCAAGGATGAATACGTTTACAAAGGTCTGAGCCCTACAACATACAGCAGGCACTACACGTTCCCCATATGTGACAATATTCTGTGGTGTGGATATTTCTATATTCTAACCTTGCAGCAGCTTTTCTTTTTTGGGCTCCTGTACAAACTCCATGTATACTGTATAACTTTATTATTTCATCACAGTATGCTGCACAATCCTTTGAACATGAGCAGCTAACCACTGCACCATGCACCATTCTAGTCTCAGTATGGAATGTCTTGATTTAATAGAGAAATAAAATGATATAAGGTCGTAAGCTAAGACTATCATAAAGTGAGTCGCAGGCACCCTATACTTAAACACTCCCAGGTTGCCGCTTAACTCCAAGTGAGACAATTTGCCTAATGCCTATAGAAGTGACTCAATTAATTCCCCTCCCTTAAATAATCCTAACCTTTCCTCTATGATGTGCCTTCATAAAATTATGTTTCCTAAAATAAAACCATTTTTTGTGAAAATCATACCATGAAAAATATTAACTCTGAAAATGCAATGAGATTCAAAAGAAATGGAAAGGGCTCCCCCGCACACTGTGCTCAGATAGTCATTAGAGACTCTTTCTCTCCAAACCAGAGACCAGGCCTGGGGGGGGGAGGGATAGCTCAGTGGTTTGAACATTGGCCTGCTAAACCCAGGGTTGAGAGTTCAATCCTTGAGGGGGCTGTTTAGGAAACTGGGGTAAAAAAAAAAATCTGGGGATTGGTCCTGCTTTGAGCAGGGGGTTGGACTAGATGACCTCCTGAAGTCCCTTCCAACCCTGATATTCTAACAGTATAATGAGCACTGCAAACAACACTCAGTGGACTGCACTAAAGTAGCCACAGCTACAAACAGCAATTTCAGCACCTTCCTCCTCATGTTGCCTGATAAAATACTTACAAATGAACCCAGCAACCTCCACATTAATCCTCAGGATTTGAACTTTTCTGTCCTGGAGGCACAGTGCTTCCGCCATGTTACTTATCACTCTGGCATTTTGCACACTATTTAACAACAGCCTAGGTGGATCAGAGGCTGTGAGCTTCACCTGTACATAAAAGGGAGTTTCTAAGATCCGAGTTGTAAGCTTCTCTCAGGGCAATGGGACATAGAATTTTAGGACCACTGTTTAATGCACATTTTCTATGTGCCTGAGAATGTGTGTGATCATTTCAGTGCAGTTACATGCTTAGAAATACAGTAATCATTAGCAATACATTGATGCAGAAGAAAAATCTCTCTACAGAAATCTGTGCAAACCAGCCTAATTCATTGCTGCTGAACTGAAAACCAGTTTTTAGAGGAAGAAATTCTGGTGAATCAGACAGAAATGATCTCTAAGTGTCAACATTTATCAGAAATTAAACAAGGCCCTCGGCTAGGCAAATTAGGAAGGCATTTTAGAAGTTAAACTGAAATTCATTAAGGTCATGGTAACACACAAGATATAGATGGGAAAGCCCTACAAGCTTACTGAGTCTTTTCACCTGCAAATACAGGATATAGTCCCATAATCAGGACATATCTAATATTAAATTGATACTCCACACGATCTTAGTCAAAAGGCCACACAAAAAAAGCAATTAGGACAGGTAGTGAAGAGTTTTTCTGTCTATATTAGGAAATATTCAGTTAGTTACTCTGTAATTAGACTCTAGACCAGGGATTGGCAACCTTTGGCCAGCAGCCCGCCAGGGTAAGCCCCCTGGCAGGCCGAGCTGGTTTGTTTACCTGCCATGTCTGCAGGTTCGGCTGATTGCAGCTCCCACTGGCTGCGGTTCACCGCTCCAGGCCAATGGGGGCTGCGGGAAGCGGCGGCCAGCACATCTTTCGGCCCGCGCCGCTTCCCGCAGCTCCCATTGGCCTGGAACAGTGAACCGTGGCCAGTGGGAGCCGCTATCGGTCAAACATGCGGACATGGCAGGTAAACAAAGCAGCCTGCAAGGGGCTTACCCTGACGGGCTGCGTGCCAAAGGTTGCCAATCCCTGCTCTAGACACTGCAGCTACATTGTAATTACAAAAAGAAGAACAGGAGTACTTGTGGCACCTTAGAGATTAACAAATTTTATTTTATGACACTAAGGTGCCACAAGTACTCCTGTTCTTCTTTTTGCAGATACAGACTAACACGGCTGCTACTCTGAAATTGTAATTACAAAGTTAAAACAAATGACAGGGTCACTACATTTGGAGTTACTACTAGCTAAATCTAGAATTACTTATTAAAATGTATAATCCATACCTCACAAGTGTGGTTTAGTTATTCACAAATAATATAATCAGCATGATCATAGGGATTATACTAGTATAAAAATCAAGGAGTCATTCTCACTAAAGCCAGTGGGAGTTTTGCCATGGACTTCAACTGAGAAAAGATTGGGCCCCATATAAATGACCTAATCCTGAAAGATGTTGACCACCTGAAACTTTCATTGGTTTCAACAGTTTACTACACCTATGTGGGTGCTGGTATTTATGACCCACTTTAGTGTTTATAATTTTTATTTCAGATACCCAAGCATCTCGTTTTTTTCCTCCTGCTCCACTTCTGATCAAATAGAGGGCATATCACCTTCCCCCAGTAAAGCCTCCTAGATGTTAATGTGCTTTAAAAAATTATCAGTATGTACTCATCATGTACTATCAAGAAAACCTGATGAGTTCAAGTTGATCAACATTGCTCTTGCCAACCTCACAGCCGGTCTTAATTAGCTGGAACCTTTAACACTGTAAATGGTATGAACACATACTTACCTTGGTATCATGATTCACACTGAACGCTAAAAAGCCAAACACATTTAAGGTTACTACCGCTAATATGTAAACAAACATGCATACACACAGCCCAAATGAAATTATCAGAGCTTTATTCTGATCTATATACAGATGCAGATATATAGAGATAAATAATCGCACTGTATGGTCCTGCTTCTCTTCTCATTTTCACTGGTGTAAATCAGAAGCAACTACACTGATGTCAATCAGAATATAGATGCAAAGCCAATGTAAGTGAGAGGGGAATCAGGCCCTATGTTAGTTTACGTATGCCCTGAAGGTTTGTAACTTATGGAAAAACAAGGAAACTCTAATATTTTGTAGTTACCTTACTACCCAATAGTTATCATGTAATTATACTGTAATTACAGTATCTGATTATCGGTGTACTGTAAACTAAAGTGTTATCAAGTTTTTTACTGTTCAATTCTATTTACAGTCATTTGTGATAAAGAATAAGCCTCCCCCAAAATGCATGATAAAGCTTCTTATCACAGGTTTTAATGCCTCTAATAACTACTGTAATTCTGTGTGATTTAGTGCTTTGAATAATCCACCAGGATTTTTCTCTAGATCTTTAAAAGGATTGTAATGTGTACAGAGGTGTCGTAGTGATTAAATTTACAGGACACTTACCAAAATAGTGATAAGAAGGGATGTTTAATTAACACATGTACATGTTGTTCAACTGTACTATCATGCAAAAATGGAAAGACCTGAGCAAGACCCCTACTTTCCTTTGGAAATGTAAAAAAAAAAAAAAAAATTAAACAAAGGATTAGCTTCACGATGCAGTACACGAGCAGATTTTCTGAGGACAGAGAATCCAGGCAGCACCTGACAATAGTGCCAGGTAAGCCTATGAGCACTGTGCAATGAGCCAGGGTTCGGGTACCAGTCTAACACGAGAGAGAGAGAGAGGTGTCACATGACAGCAAGTGGCAGCTTACCAGCTGAATTTGGGAATATCATTCCCTTAGCTACTGGATAGTTCAAGGGCACTGCAGTTATCAGCTATAAAGCCTGAAAATATCAGTGCTTTTAAGGCTCATTGATAAAAGTAGTTACAGAAAAACAACTGAATGTTAGTTTAAGTGTCAGGTATTTCACAGCTTTAAGTCTTGAACACATACAGAACCACTGTAGAAATCCCACTCTCTCTCTCCTTCCATTCTTATATGTACTGGGTAGCTAAAATTCTTACCAATTTATAACAGAAATGTAAATTTCAGATTAAGCAATGAAGTGCCCTAGCAGGGGAAACCATGGCTGAATATAGGCAGGTTAAACAATGCAACAATAATCCATAGGCGAGAGTCTTTATTTCTCTAGGGAAATGTTCTACTTTAACTTTACCTGACATTTTGTCCACTGTGATGTTGACAAAAAAAACTGATGAAGAGATCTAAAGGTGTTATTACATACGATAAAAAGATGAAAGAGGAAAGTCAAGAAGCTCCTGCAACCCATATTCCCACTGGGGAGATAGGCTTTTTAATATTAGAATTGTTTGTGCTTTGAAATGGAAATCCCAATATCTGTAAGTGCATGCAGCTATAAGTACACTTCACTCCAGAAATGGCCAAGAGCAAGGCAGTTATAGGTTCGGGGAACGGACATCTACACCATACATTGAAACTTCGGTTGGCCTTTGAAGAAAAATGACCATTAACATTCTTGAAGAGCAGCTGATATGACATGGAAAACTTTCACCATTTATTCTCTTTAGAGTGAATTCCAAACACTTCGCCTAATGATCCAAGTACAGAACAAGGAGTCAGGATCGCGTAAATTCTAATCCATGCTCTGACGATGCACGGCTTTGGGCAAGTCTTTTTTTTTTTGGCATTAAAATTTTACTGGGAAATGTTTAACAATAATAATACAAGGCAGTGCACTTACAAACAGGGTAGGAACAGAGGGTAGGTAATATGGATGGCATCAAATTACAGTAAGACTAAGTGTCCTTGAGCTGAATTTACATACTTACCTTGGATCCAGGTGAGTAGGAACAAGCAGGGCTATTCACCCCTTACTCGCTTCTTTGCGGCAGGCGGGTAGGGAACTGCTGTTCCCCCCTCACTTATTGGCAGGATTAGTTGAGCGGGTGGGGAAGAGCGACAGGGCAGCGATTACTATTGCTATCAGCCACTAGTAAATTACTACCCCTCAGGATCCTGGCTTAGAATCACAAACCCTCCTGGGACTAATCTTGGAGTGGTGTAGTTTAGACTGACTTTAGGCAGAGAGCAACAGAGGGTCCTGTGGCACCTTTGAGACTAACAGAAGTACTGGGAGCATAAGCTTTCGTGGGTAAGAACCTCACTTCTTCAGATGCAAGTAATGGAAATCTCCAGAGGCAGGTATATATCAGTGTGGAGATAACGAGGTTAGTTCAATCAGGGAGGGTGAGGTGCTCTGCTAGCAGTTGAGGTGTGAACACCAAGGGAGGAGAAACTGTTTCTGTAGTTGGATAGCCATTCACAGTCTTTGTTTAATCCTGATCTGATGGTGTCAAATTTGCAAATGAACTGGAGCTCAGCAGTTTCTCTTTGGAGTCTGGTCCTGAAGTTTTTTTGCTGTAAGATGGCTACCTTTACATCTGCTATTGTGTGGCCAGGGAGGTTGAAGTGTTCTCCTACAGGTTTTTGTATATTGCCATTCCTGATATCTGACTTGTGTCCATTTATCATCAGGAATGGCAATATACAAAAACCTGTAGGAGAACACTTCAACCTCCCTGGCCACACAATAGCAGATGTAAAGGTAGCCATCTTACAGCAAAAAAACTTCAGGACCAGACTCCAAAGAGAAACTGCTGAGCTCCAGTTCATTTGCAAATTTGACACCATCAGATCAGGATTAAACAAAGACTGTGAATGGCTATCCAACTACAGAAACAGTTTCTCCTCCCTTGGTGTTCACACCTCAACTGCTAGCAGAGCACCTCACCCTCCCTGATTGAACTAACCTCGTTATCTCCACACTGATATATACCTGCCTCTGGAGATTTCCATTACTTGCATCTGAAGAAGTGAGGTTCTTACCCACGAAAGCTTATGCTCCCAGTACTTCTGTTAGTCTCAAAGGTGCCACAGGACCCTCTGTTGCTTTTTACAGATTCAGACTAACACGGCTACCCCTCTGATACTTTAGGCAGAGAGTGGTGTGTAGTCTTTAGAGTAGAAATGAGATCTCTTAAACCATCACAAGTTTGTTTTCCAAAAGTGGTCTCTTATTTTGAGCTCGTAAGAAATGACAGGTGCAATTTTAACGGTCCATCCTGTTGCACTTACATGGCTATCTTTCTGATTGCAATCACATATCAAGAAATTAGATGTCTAATGCTATAAAATGCATCCCCAGCCATCTGCATGTGACTGCAATTAATCCTAGAAACAAAACTGTGGGTATAAAAACCAAAGGCTACTTTTCAAGCTTATATTCTATAAATATATTTATTAATATCTGTTACATAGGTATTAACCCACATATGTTAAAGAGATGCTGATTAACGGGAGTTACATGTGTACATTATAGTTTGTGCTAAATGCTTATAGGAAATAACAAAAGCAGATGAAAACTTGCCCATCTATCACAATTAGTCACAAACCTAGAAATCTGCCCTGGTTCATCAACTTTTGATACAGCCAGACTGATTTTCAAGAGAATCTGGGCTGAATTTAAGTGAAACTACTGTACCTCCTTCCCCACAAACCTATGGAGGGCTTGGTTAGTTTGATTTATTGGAAAACACTAATGTCACCATGTGGAGACACTGACCAGAAAAAGAAGGATATATCCAACAACTCAGAAATTATAGAGGCTGATGCTGTCACTAACTCTGTCTCCGATGAGTTTATCGGACTCTTTCAACATTTTCATGTATGCCTGCTCTTGCCTGTTGGGCCTCCTGGGCTCAGGAAAGCCACTAGCAGCTTCTGAATATGAGGGATAATCATATTTTGTTATATTTTAGCAGTACTGGAAACAATCATCATTGCAGCTGAGAAAAGGGGAAGGGGGGGGGGGGGAAAAACACCTACACTTCTTCAGCCAAAATGACTCAGTGTGAATATGCAGTGTCAACAGACCTCGGAAACTGACGGATTTGTAAAATGAAGCGGATATATCTGCTGCCAATGCGGTTTTGAGTGGTTTTAGGCTCAGATGTAACAACTTGATCTCATTAACTCTAAATTTCTAATACAATCCATGCACCATCTTGGAGATTAGCACTTTTAAAACCTGTAACTATGCATTTTTAACTACATGGCACCTCTAATATGCTTTTTTAAAAATTCAACTTACCTTTTTACGTTGTCTCTGGTCTCCAATCATCTAATCGGTCTACAGAACGAGATGGACATGGCTATAAAGGTCAACTGAATGCATTTCATTGCGAAACATGGGGCCACATCTTTCTTTAGCAAACTACCAAAAATGTTTGTTTTGATGTAACTGCATGTATTTAAAGACTCGTTCCCACTACACACAATGAAGTCTAATTTGGGTTAGTATCCTAGCTATTTTTACACCAAGCTACCACGAATCTCAATGGGAATTTTGCATGCAGAATGATGACAGGAAATGGCGTTAGGCTGCAGTTAATCCAAGCTGCAGTTAATTGGTAGATATGTCCAAAACGGAAGGGTGTTTACTGTTTGGTAGGCATGCATAAACAGAGTTACATATGTTAAAGAGATCTGCATTTGAGCAGAATTTCTATGAAGACTTACTTCTGTTCAATTACAATAAAACTGCCAATAGGGGGCAAAACTCCACTGGAAGCATTGGGAACTCTGTGGCGATTTGCATTAGCATTACCACATGATCTTCTGATAACTATGTAAATAAATAACTCATGTCCCTGCTGCATAGAGTTTCTACAGAGAAAATGACTTATTACCTGACTAGCACTAAAAAGGACTCCATGTTCCCAGCAATGATTGGCATGGAACATTAAATAACACTCCAGAAAGGCAGTACACAGGATTTTTTTTCCCCTTGACACAAAACTACATAGCGTCTAATGACAATAATTCACTCCCATCCAGAAATAAAATGTCCTGTGTTATTTTCACAATGAATATAGTGCTCAGGAAAGATTCTAGAGCTGGAAACTTAATTCAGTTCTTATCCACAGAACAGCTACAGTACAGGCAACAGAATGCAAACCTCTCTCCTGTTTCCTATCAAAAGTGCACAGATAATGCTTCTGAAGAGATGAACATCTTTAGGTGAGAGAGGGAAATATGCTTTCCATAGCCATTCAATCACTGGGTTTTCTGTTGAGACTGGCAATAAGACTACCAAGGGGATTTGAAAGCTTCACTTTGCAACCTTAATAGCAATCTTTTCACATAGATTTTTATATGAAGTTTATATTTACACTGACTAGACGTCACACAATAAGTGGTAAACACTGGAAGAAGCAACAGCAGCACTGATGGACTGAGAGCATCAGCAACCAAGAAAAACTGTCCTGAATTACTCACGTTAGGTGATAAAGAGGAACAAAACCACCTGATTTCTCATCACAACATCCCCAAAAAAGCGCAGGATTTTTCTAGATTATTCTAGCACCTTCTCTCTCTCTTGAACATTGTTGCATTTATATCCTTGGGTGACACTGTATTACATCCTCATTAGCATAGGGACCAATTTTTCCCAGTGCCGGTGAGTGCTCGCACACACACACCCCAACCCCTGGCCCTGCCCTGACTCCACCCCTGCTCCGCCCTGCCCCGCCCCCATGCCAACCCCTTCCCCAAAGTCCCTGTCCCAACTCCACCCCCTCCCTGCCCGTATTGGACCCTTCCCCAAATCCCCGCCCCAGCCCTGCCTCTTCCCCCAAGCACGCTGCGGGTTCCCCCTCCTCCTCCCTTCCAGCGCTTGCCGCCATGAAACAGCTGTTTCGCGGCGCAAGCCCTGGGAGCCGGGGGGGGAAAGCGGGCACACAGTGCGCTCAGGGAGGTGGCGCAGGCGGAGCAGAGGTGAGCTGGGGCGGGGCGGGGAGCTGCCAATGGATGTAGAGCACCCACCAATTTTTCCCCAGAGCACCCACAGAGTCAGCGCCTATGCTCATTAGGCATTTGAGAGAAGGATGACCCAGTAGAGGAGATTGTAGAGGCCATCACCAAATTTACTGAACATGCTGGTGTGACCTTTGAATAGCAAAGGGGTGTTTGAAAGATGCTTTTCATTAATAGAAATATATAATATGCCATAACTTAGGGCCAAACATTACATAGACTTTGGGCAAAGAATATAATGAGCAGTGAGGGGCGGGGGGAAACTTTAAATTAATATAATTAATCATAAAAAGGACAGGCCATTGAAGAACTACCAAGTAAGCCAGAATCCATCCATGAGCTCAAACAAACAGTTAGAATGGTTATTGTACCCTTTTGCCAACTACTTTAGGAACATAATGAAAAATATAAGCGATCTCAAATGGCCTTTGACTTAGGTGTGTGAGTAGAATGTGCTTTTTCCTAGTTGAGAGAGGAAAGAAATAACTGTAGAGAATACCAAAGGGAATGCAGTCAGTGAACACAGTGCTAAAAGGCGTGAGAGTGAAGTCTGGCTTCAGAAGTGTCAGAGTTGATATGAAATGATTGAAGGTGTCGGGTCCTCATGTGTGTGATGGGCTGGATCAGAAAACAATGGAGAAGGGGAGAAGATCCATAATACTTTCTTTTTTTTATCTTCTAAGATCTATGTAAAGCAAAGAGCTACCCTGACTCCACCACCCCTTTCAGTTCCACCTTTCACCTATTCTAGCTGTTTCTTTTTTCAAAACACCATTTTACTTTTACTTTCTAAGAGCTCATATCAAAGTTAGTTTCAAATTTGGAAACAATATGAAAGACCATTGTAATATTTGCTTTTTGGAGGCAAGAGAGTATTTCATGGAGTGCGAGGATGACACAGGCGCTGAGTAATATTCTAGTTGCAATGGATACTAGGGAGAGACAAGGTGGCTGAGGTAATATCTTTTAGTGGGCCAACTTCTGTTATTGAGAGAGACAAGCTTTCGAGCTTACATAGATCTGGGAAATATACTCAGAGGGTCAGAGCTAAATACAAGGTGGAACAGATTATTTAGCATAAGGAGTTAACATATATGTCACCATTTGTGGTGAAGTGGCCAGTTACTACTTCTCCAGTCATAGGGAGGAAAAAGAAGGGGGAGGAGAAACAGGGGTTGGTTAGTGGGTTACAGATTGTTGTAATAAACCATCAATCCAGAGTCTCTACTCAGTACCATGTGATGATTTTTTTTGTCTGAGGCAATGGATGTGTGTAGTGCAAGAGCCAGTTTAGTCTCTGGTGTAGTTCCAAGGACTTCAGTGTAGTGACACCAGTAGCAAATTTAGAGCGACAGATTCATGAAAGCTAGTACAAAGAAGTATAAATCACGTTTCTTCGAGGCAGTGGTGCCCCTTGGGCCCCCAGTGCTATTCAACCCATGGGAGTGCACTATTCATACACAGAAGAATGGGGAGAGATTTTATTTCCCAGCACAGTCTCTCTCCGAAAGGGATTCATGCTCTTTGGTCTGCGTTATCCCCCTAGAGCCCCTTGATATAGAAATGATTGGGGTTATTTTCCACCACTTCGGGCCTACATCAAGACAGACATTCCGATACTATGGCAGTGAGCATGTATAAACACTTTGCCTGGACACACAGACTCTGGGGTAAGTTCAGTCCTAAGACTTTATTTTACACCTTTAGAGTTCCTTCATGGTGGATTCTCTATTGCATTTTGAAACAGAAACATGTACCCTACAATTCTTTGAAGTTTAAAAAAAATATTCCCATTGTGATTCTTTTTTATAATAATTACATCTTAAATGTAAGCAGTGTTATCCATCCCAAATGAAACTATACAGAGAAAGGAATCACTTTGGCACAGAAATTCAGCACCCTCTGGAGCGGAGCACAGCAGGCTCACAATAGTGTTAGGAGAAGAAATACCAGGCACCAGGGAAAACCACTATTCTTACTAAAATTGCAATAGGATCTCTGATGTCCCTCTCAGCTTTTGAGGATTGATGAAGCCTTAACCCTCCTGCACTAACTCTTGCTGAAGGAAGAAGACTTGCAATGGACCATTCAAGATGGAAGTCCATTCTATCTGCCACCATGGCTACATCATAGCAATGTGAATCTGTTGCTGCTCGTGAGAATTTGAGGTGCTGAGTGGATAGTGAGAGAATTCTAGAGAATTTCTCTTCCATTACATTTTGCCCATTTTGCAAACATTCAAGAGACTTTGTTCATACAAATATTTCTGGAAAGCAAATTTCAAGCCTGCAAATTAGATTTATTTAATCACAAAATAAAGCTTTATTCATGATTAAAGGAAATTTGGTTTGGATAGTAGAGGAGGTAGCTTATAAAACTTATCCAGTTAGGGAAAAGAAACAATACCATGTGACATGTTGCCCTGAATGGTCTTTGTCGGGGAGGTGAATCTGACGCTTAGGAGTTCAATTAGCTTCAAAATTAATTATTATTACTGGAATATAGCACTTTAGGAAGCCTCACTGAGAGCAATACTGCATATAACAAACTAAGCTTCATATTCTGCCACACAACTACTAATCAGCCACAAGCATCTCCACAATATATGTTCAGGCCTAAACTCTTCAGAAATTCATTACCAGGCACAGCAAACAGCGGTCCTGAAAATAGAACCTTTCCAAACAGCACAGTGAAATAAACCCTGCTGTATAATATGCTCAAATAATGAAGGGCAACCCTTTTCTAAACCTAGTTTGCAACAAGCCTTCATCCAATCATATGTTCCCTTTATATTAGCCATCTCTCTCTGTGCTACTCTGCATAACTCTATATTGTAGCACTGCCACCTTAAAGGTCAGCAATGGTATTTCAATAAATAGTGCAGTTGTTGATTCCTTATAGCACTCTTTATTCTTCTTGCTGCAGTCAATCTTTGGCCCCCTTCTATTGGTCTTGCTCAGCTCACTTTTATATGAATGTCAAATTTTGCATTTGCTGGATGCTGTCATCTAGACTCCTGCTGCAAAAGAATGCTGTTGTTGTTTGGTATTGCATCCGCTTTAAAACAACTGGGGACGAATTAAATTAATGATCCTGGGAAAGTTAAATGAAAAAATAAAACAAAAACAAAAAAACCCACAAACTTCGAGAACTTCAGTCTTGGCTCTGCCTTCCAGGTTTGTATGTTCCACTTTATCTTTGTGCCCAGAGTATAAACAGCTTTGCTCATCAATCATCTATTTACTCTTTATGGGCCTGATCCAGTGAAATGCTGAGTTCCCAATGAGGTCAGTGCCTTTAAGGGCCCTCAGCAACTTGCAGGAGGAAATTCTTCATTTCCCAGAATCCGTCCCTATACCCAGAAAATGCCGCTTTATGCACAAAATAATTAGTTCTCCCCATCCTTCAATATAAATCCTATGCTCCATGAAACCCATTTAGACCAGAGCTAATCCTGTACCCATACAGTACAAGAGACAGCACATGGTCCTAAGCTTTTCAGGGCCCAAGGAGTCTTTCCAGTTCGGGGGTCTTCCAGAATGGTCCTTGCTGGCGAGAAGCAAGAGGAGAGAGAGTTCTGCCTACCTTTGCAGCAGGATGGTAGCGGGAGGTAACCCTCTCCCAGATCTCCACTTCCAGCAGTGGAAATGGAAAAATAGGAATTCTATTCCTGACATCCCATCTCAGCAGTGAGATCTTCACCTCATCTTCTCTGATGACAGGATAGAAGGAGTAGGGCTTAACTGCCTTTGGGAGTAGGGCTGAATTTCATGAGAGGGCAACTCTGTGCCTGCATTCCATTTCCAGCAGTGGGACAACCAGGGGAGGAAAACCTCACCAGATTCCCATTTCTGGTAGTGAGAGGCAACTGTTCACCTCCAGTAGTGGGTGTGGGGGAGGAGAAAATCCTTTGTGTGATTTTTCCCCTTTTGCAGCAGGAATGGAGAGGCAGGCAACTCAGGGCTTGGGATCCTAAGATCCGCCATGGCTGAAACTCACTGTGATTTGTTTACCCATGCTCAAAAGAGAGAGCTATAGAATGGGCAGCTGAGAAAGAACATGTGTTACTTCAAGTGAAAATTTACTCCATCTAGGTTGAAACACAGTATGTCACAGGCTAAGAGGCTAAGAACTTGCCCAAGGTCATACAAAGGTTGTGGTGGAGCCATCACCAAAACGCCAATCTTCTAACTACCATTTAGCCATAAGAAAATCCCTTTTCTGTCCTGTATGAGGAGCAATGTAGATGTCCCCCTTTACTGTAATTCCTTTCTAATGTTAATTCTCATCCGTTAGTCTATAGTCAAAATATCAAACAGGACAAATAGAAGAGTTAACTCAAGCCTGATTATTGGTTGCATTTTAATCTGAACTAAATATTACAAATATATTTACACCTCTCAATTGAGCTATGCGGTTTCAGAATTTGCTTGCAGAACAAAAAAAAATGTATCCAGATGCTGCATTACCCATAATACACAGTAAAATATATTCTCATGCAATACAGTAAAACTGAAAAACCAATAAATGTTCCTATTTATTGAGAAATTGGACAAAAAATAGCTTATTGGCATTTTCTAAAGACTGCAAATCGATAGATGATGAAAGGTTTTGTTTTTTGTTACTAATAGACTGTTGACTCTAGCAATAAGTGAGATATAGATTAGAAGTGGGAGGATGAAGCACTTACAATTTGGAACTTCTTGTTGTTTTAGAAACTTAAGTCACAGTGTTTGTGTGATGGGAACCATCTTGGCATAATGAGTATTGGAACCCGGGGCCTTGAGAGCTAAAAATCACATCTCTTCAGTTTGAGCTAAAGAGCTAGTCTTCGTAGAAGGGAGCTGTAATGCTCATTATTAATTATTTACTATTTGACAATACACAGTCCCTAGAAGTCCAGTGATGGACCAGGACTGCATTGTGCTAGGTACTGTACAAACAGAACAAAAAAAACCAAAAAAGACAGTCCCTACTCCAAAGCACTTACAACCTTAGTAGAAGACAAGAGACAACAGATAGATACACACAGACCAATGAGGGTGCACAAGGAAATGATGAGACACACACATCTTCGGTGAATCAGGAACGAGGGGGGAGGAGGGGGAAACAGGGGACACTTAACACACACACACACACACACACACACTGACCAGAGGGGTTACATTTGCAATTGACCAAACTGTATCAAACCAAGTATGACACATGGGGGATTCCATAATTGGGTTGGGGGAGGAATTCTACCCCTAAGTTATACACAGCTACCACTGCAGTCCCTGAGGCTGCAATAGACTCTGCTGTTACTTGCCTGCTTCACTGGGTGCAGTGGAGCCAGCTCTACACAATTCATAAGCTCAAAACTTGCTCCTTCCCCAAGCCCATCTTTCCAAATCCCACTGCAAGTGGGTGGGGAAGGAGTCTCCATGGAACTGAGCTCCACGGCATTCTGACAGTGTGGGCTCTTCAAATCCAGACCCAACACTTCATGCTGTGATGACGCACCAGTCTGGCAGCAGGCAGGGCCCATATTGAATGTAAATGAGAAGAAAACCAAAAGTTCAACTTTTCAAGTACCCCCTAGCCTCACAAGGAACTGTGCATGGGAATTAGTTTCAAGCCTGCATTGCTATGTTCACTAAATCAGAAACACATAGCATTATGCTTTCCCAACTTCAAATAGGCATCACAAAAAGGCATTCTTGTTTCACAGTATGAAAGCGTTTAAAAAAAATACTGACAAAAATGCAAGCGTACAGAATACTCCAGATAGGCATAACATTGTACAGAGAGCCCTTAAGCAGTACTCTATTCAAATTCTTTTTTTTTTTTAAATGAACCACTGGGCATGGCTATTGTGAATAAGACCAAATACAGATATTCCATATAGGAATATGCTTAATGTTTTGGGGGGTGGAAGTTTGAAGGGATGACAGTGTAATAGAGAATTGGTTAGACACTGGGAAATATATTGTTTGTACATTTGATAACCCTATAGTTGCTTGAATCACACTACCCCGGGAGTGACATGCCAAGGACTCTCAGATACACACACACACACACACACACACACACACACACACGGCCCCTTGTAAAAAAATCAGTCCATCGGATTGGATTGGTGGATTGCACATGAGAAAGTACTTGTAAAAAAACAGCTGATATGCTTGCACCTGCATGCAACCGCGCAGTAGCTGATTTTATGAGGTGAACAGAGATGCATACCCATAAATCTAAAGAAAAGAATTGTGCCCCAGTATCTTGAATGGGACCATGACATAAATGAGCTGAAGCTCCTCTGCTGCTCCTATCAGTGCACCTTTCACACTTTGAGAATTTGTCTCCAAGAGCAGAAATCACCACAAACCTCAGCAATTTCAACAGGTCTGTTGCTTTTTGTTTCAGGAAGAAAGCCTGACACTTATAAAAAAAGTGTGCTGTTTCTTCCCGCCTCCCTCCCCTTCCAGAATAAGATTCATGTAGCCCCTTTAAGCTCTTGCTCAAATGTCTTCTGTAAAGGAACCTTGAAGAAATAATTTGCTCACAGCATTGTCCCTCTTGAAGATTTTTGTAATTTAAAGGCAGTCCTGTAAATTATCTGGTCAGAAACTGGCCCTTGGCATAATTTACTGCTAGGCCTAAGTAATACTAAGGAAATGCCTAGACAACCAGAATGGATCACTCAGAATTTGAGCCAGACCATATTGTCTGCAGCGCACTTTTACAAACAAACCAAAAATATTCATTCTTTTTAGAACTTGCTTACTCAGTTCTGATGTTATGAATGAACTAGAAGAAATTCCATACTCCCTCTCAAAGAGAAAATTGTTACTCACATATGGTTTACACTGCAGATCTCCATATAAACATATACATCTGGAAGTGCTGAATAAAATTATCATTTTTTTAAAGAGAGATGACCCAGAACACTATAAGAAGACAACTGTATGATGTGGTATTTTGGATGATTACTGAACTTTTATAGTAAGGGTCATCCAAGCCTCACAGTTCTCCTGTATTAATTTGTAAGCACAATATCAAAAATAAATACTATGTCCCTGATTTTTTAACCATGCCTTAATGTAGCCTCCAAGATTAGTGGCACAAAACTGCATGCACATTTTTGTGCAAACACTGGCACCCACTGAAACATCTAATTGCCTTATATGGACAAGCAGAGAATTAGATATCTAAGTGGATTCAACTGTGGACACAAATTAAATGAGTTTTGAGGTATGAGATTGTGCCCACAATACCTGAAAATTTAGATTTCTATCCTTCTCTACCTGAGTATAACGTAAGTCATAAAAGGTCAAAGACCCACAGAAAGTCAGTATAGAGCTGAGAATAGGCCTAAGAATCCTGGTATTTTTATTAATAAGGAAAGTACCACAAACAGCAGGACCCTTCCACTCATATCACATGACTGGGCACTCATTTGTCAGTCAAGGCATGTTGATGATCATGGCATATCCCTCTTTTATAATGGTCTCTAATCCATTGCAGTGTCCACTCTGGCTATTGAAAATTTTAATATTAATTTTACCAGTTCCACAAACCTCAGCAACAATAATCCAATAGATTGGGGTCAGGAGAGAGAAGGAGGAGGGGGAATACATGAACCAAAAAAAAAAAAAAAAAAAAGAGCTCACTCAGCTCTATTCGTCAAAAGATTTGATAGCAAGAACAAAAAAACAGATTTATATTTTTTTTGTTTCAGCTGAAAACATCAGAAGGGGGTACAGAAGGTGGTTACAAGGGAAAGTATTATAAAAAAAAACAAAAAACCCACCCACCAGGTACTGTTTCAAGAACCTAGAGATAAGCATCTTAAATCATGGTAAATTACACACCGCATGCTGGTGACTCGGTCATGGGAAATTATGAAGCTACGTGATGTCTCATTTGTTGTGCTGAAAACAAATGTAAATAAATTACTGAGAGAATCTCATTTACATTTAGAAATTCATCCCGATGCATGACATGACTGCTGATTTTTTTTAAATGACACTTTGAGAAGAAGTGCCACTCATTAAAAACAGATCATGATGATCATAGGGAGAGTCTGATTTTTGTTTTTGCGTGTATGTGCGTGTGTGTGTGTCCGCATGCAGCAGACATTCTAGACAGATCTTTTGGATCAGGAGGGGGGGAAAAAAGGCTTCCTTTCACTATTATAGAAACAAATGATAGGAGTGGAGGAAACCACATCACTCTGAATGCTTCTGTGTATGTGTTTTGGGTTTTGTTTCCTCCAGAGTGGGAAACAGAAATAGAGTGCCATGGATTGGCTGCATTTCATTTCAAAGAGAACAGATACAGAAATCCAGAGAAGAGGGAAAAGGGGTTGTGTGATTCTGGACAGTACGATATATATATTTCCTCCCTTACAAAATACTTTGCTCAGCTTTTATTCTTCCTCTGTCGCACATTTTAAGATGTCATTTAAACTGAAGAAGAGAACAAGGAAGTTTAAACATGGTTAGTTAAGCAGCTTACATTTAGGCCAAAAACCAAATGCTTTAAGAACTGCATTTCCCCATCCTGAGAGGTAAGGCTGTAAAGGGATGGACTTGTTTATATTGTTATTATTACAGTAGTGACAATACTGCATACTAACATACATGTTTTCAGAAGGAAGACACTGGTTGATGGCCTTTTAGATTCAGTGCTTGGCTGGCTGGAGTTCAACTTCCAACACCATCAGCTCCTTTTATTTGGTTCCCAAACAGACTTCTAAAAAATATTGTGACATGAGGGTGAAATAAAACTGTTTTCTAATGGGGATATTACAGTGTTCTACAGCCCTACATACAGCAACATCTTTACATAAGACTGCATAGGTCAGAGAGTTTATTTGTTAAGGGACAAATAAGCAGGCCATGAAATAATTATTTTTCATTGTGCCCTGCCAAACCTACCCAGCCAAAGGCTAAATTGAGCTGCTATTGTGATTATTTGAACTGTGGAGCCAAAAGTCTTCACTGCAAAGCATCCCAGCTGTCCTAAATTTTATTCTGATGGCTAGTTTTCATGCAGGCTTGAAATTTGCCAAAAAACGCTCCACAAAATAGGCAGGCGGACAGTTTGCTTTATCCAGACCTGCATCAATTACTGATTTAGAGCTGTTCTGAGAACTTGATTATTAACAAATCACTTCCTGAAATTGTTATGACAAGATTCACATATGCAAATGGCAAGTTGCTCATATGAACACAGCTAGCAAAGAAAATTAATACCAAGATTCGCAGCTTTATTGATGGTTATTTCTTATTGTGTTTTACTGCAAATTGGGCAGTAAAAATACTAGAGTGGTCCAGCAGTGCCATCACAGCCCTGGTGCACAGTGACATCCGAGTATACAGGCCATAATTAATGGATTCCTGCCTTTTGCTCCTCATGCATGTAGGGAGCTACCCCTGTTTCCTGGACAGTGAGAAAGTGAAAGAATCCCAATAACCTAACTCCCTGCAAAGGAGGCACTCCAAAGAAGGGCCATGGGGCTTATTCAGGGAGAGAAGCCCCATCATCTGTGGGAGTTGTAGGGATACTATATATTTTAAACAAGGAATGAGAAGTGGAGGAGTACTTGTGGGGATAGTCTATATGAAAAGGTGGGGGGAACAAACACAGAAGTTTAAACCTTATGCTTCAGGGTTTACACCAATCCCTAATAATGAAAAATTAGGATGTGACCTAAGGTGGGGAGCAGATTACCCCACATGTGATTATTATGGGGTTCTTACTGCTTCCTCTGAAGCATCATGTGCAGTCCACTGTTGTACAGAGGAACTGGAGTAGATGGACTTTAAATTTGATCCAGCATGGCAATTCCTATGTTCCTATTTACATAATAATACAAAATAAATAGTCAGTCAACCTAAGGGCCCTTTTCTGAGGAGGATGCAAACTGAATGGAGCAAATAAAAGATATCTACACCATTCGAAACCACAAGATAGCTGGACAGGGTAGCTATATGCACTAAGTGATCTCATCACAATTACTCTTGTCCTCAACACCTCCTCTGCCATTGTTTGTTAAACACAAGATGGAATGAGTGAGTGTAATTAAATTATAACCAGTTCAAGGTAAGAACCAGACCATATCTATTTAGGTGTTCGTACAGCATTTAGCACAATGGTGCACCAGTCCTGACTGGGGCCTGAGAGTGCCACTGTTACAATTAATAAACTTACATTAGTCTTTTATATAGCACCACAGCAGAGTTTGAAGTAAAACAAAGTAATAATCTTTACAACAAACAAATGTAATTGGTGTGTAAGCTCCTCATTTGCCTGACACAGCTGCAGGTGGCCCTGTTTATTTTTAAGCTTCAAGATTGCTGCACATCCTGCAGCTAAGATCTAGTGGGTCATATAAATATACTTTCATGGGATATCCTGGATGATTTAAGGCATAAGGATAAGTAGCAATAAACCTTAAGTTTAAAAGTCATGTTTTGACAACAACTGGTTAACAAATTGCTTTTTAAAGTGTATATTAAACAATATAATCCGTGAGAGAGACATTTAATTTGAATAATTGTATTTAATATTTTTAAAATATGTACCGTACCTTTGAAAATCTAGTGTAATAAAGTTTGTTTATATTTCAGACAAAAATTTAGTATACCTGCATGTGAGTTGAGTCAATCATAATTTTTTAGATTGTTGAAATTTCAACAACACACACAAAGTCCATCTCCATTTTCTTTGTAACTCAGCAAGGCACTTAAGCAGGTTCCTATATTCAACCCTATGAGCAGTCCCATTGACTTTAAGTGCCTTGTTGAATCAGGGCATAGGCGTCTAATTTTATTCTTATAAATAATGTCCACAGAAAATGGAGGGAATAGCCACACAGTAAAATATTTGTAAAGCATAATCAACAGAACAGAGTACTGGTGTAGCCACTTTGTTTAAAATTGGTATTTTGTGTAGTTGAAAAGTCCACCTTAAAAATCTACCTTAAAAATTAAGGATGTGTCAGCAGCAGCCATCTTAAGTCTGTCTGTCTGTAGTAACATAAATACAGCAGGAATTTGTTGCTGACTGGTAGGTCGCATGTCTCTTTTTTAGCAGAGACAATTTGAGTTCCAAATGTAAAATGCCAGAACAGGACCCTTGTTGCTGGGACTCCCACTGGGTCAGCAGTGCTTAGTGATTTAGGGCTTGACTACATCACTGAAGTCAAGGAGAGTTGCCACTGATTGTAAACGTGAATAGACTTGGCCCGCCAGAAGTGTCCTTCTTTTTGTCCCTTCCATATCGGACCTCTTTTACCTGCTCTACTGAAAGAGCTTCCTGCCACTCACAATTTAACTCTTCCCTCATTTGGCCCAGGGTACAGAGCACTGACCTCCAGCAAACTCAACCCACTACTAACCTCCCACTCAGGAGCCTGTACTATAATTGGAGGATGGCCTTCAGACTCCCACACAGCCAATAAGACACGGCAATATAAAATAGAACATTTACATCTTTGCATGCACTAAGTCATACTCCGATATTTGACAAAGTCCAATGAAATCCTAATAGGGAATAATATAAATGACAGAATTTTAAGATATAGTTATGGGCTGTTCAATTAGGAGCTAATATCTGCAAGTTCCAAACAGATTTAGTGCCAGAAGAAGAAATTCAAGACCTTTTCGATAACCCCATTTTAACCAATCTGTTGTCTGTCCAATCCAACTTTGTCTGTTAGGGAAGGGATACCTCAGCAGTTTAAGTACTGTCAACAGCTTACTTTGCATTGAGCTTTGCTGAAATTGTATAACATTTGCATGGTATAACACACACTGTTGTTCACTCGCTGCAGTCTGATTCAAAGTGCTATAAATATGTTTGCCCTTTCTGCTAAGCCCGCCTAAGGGATTAGCAACCCCCCAAAAGTTCAGTTGAATATTAACTGCATTAACTTTGCAGTCTGTAACATACTGTTATTCTCAAACAGCCTACAGTGCAGTATGGATGACCTGCTTAATAAAAAAATGTTTTCATGCAAAGTCCTATTACTGGAAAAAATTTACTCTGTCAAAGAGGATGCCTTCCCCATTCACCTTTGTAAGGCAAACAAATAAAAGGAGGAGTCCTTAAAGAGATGTCCAGATAAACACTTTATTGCTCACTCTGCCAAACAGACAGACTTTCCCTTACAATGCAGCCTCCATCCTCATCCACTCTTCCTTACAAACATACCCCAGTTCTCCAGGAAAACTGCATGAGGTAGAATTATATATAGATAGAGATAGGATATGGAAAGCATGTGGGGGCTTTTTTTATTACCTTTTATTTTGTGCAACATACAAACTTTACCCTCCCCCCCCCACACACACACACCACTTTACAAACTGAAATTATACAGTGGCAAAAACAAACAGAAAAATAAAAGTGTAAACCTTTTTAAAAGAGATGGAATCACTGAAAGAGACACACAGGAAATCTGTTCCCCCAATGCTAGAAGTTGTGGAGGAAGTTCTTAAACTTGCTAAACATACAGATGATAGGAAGAAGCAGACCAGGAGGCTGATGTAAATTGAGCAGATGGAGGAGAAAAAGAAAAGAAGAAAGAAAGAAAGGGTCCATACTGATGGCTGGGAACAAATGTATGAAGGTTATACGAAATACAAGAAATGAACAGGGAACCAGTGGGTTAATGTGGTCATGCTTCTTGCTATGTTTATTAGATTTACTTACTTTTCTAAGGTGCTGTTTAAAATGACAAAATTCCTTCCTTGTACCAAATCAGAATGATAAAAAAAAAAAAAGTGTGACTATTCTTTTACCACCTGCTGACGATGAAGATGAAATTACAAATATTCTGCCCATAGTATAAAAATAAATAGAAGAAATTCTCACTATGCTGCTGTGCGATAACACAATAGATCTGCACACTAAAGTCCACATGAAACATCTTCCTGTCTTTTATATACCCCTGATCTCTGTAACATACACATTCTTCAAGTCTCAGAATCATATACCCATATAGAGAGATGACTGGGTAGAATTAGAAATCAAGTCAAATCTTAAGGCCTAGAACCTTTATTTCTTCATAATGGTGTACACTTAATTGCTCCTGCCATTTGCCAACACAATTATTTTGTCTAGATATGGAGACAAATAGTAGATTTTGGCCCTTAAAGAGGAACTTAAGCTGCAACCAGAGAGCCTGAAACCACAGTATTAAATCAGAATTAAATCTTTACGTGTAAAGCAAAAGTCCCTGTAATCGTCAACCCACCACACATGTGTGTACAAACTCACACACACCTGCTACCCACGAACCAGATGGGACTGAATTCTCCTGAATCAGACCCTGGATTTTTAAGCTCATCTTGAGTTCAAGTGGATTTGAGGACATCAAGATATATTATTTTTATTTAATATAAATATTACAGCAGTGTCCAGAATCCCCAAATCAAGACCACTGCCCACTGTGCAAGGCACTGCAAACACATAGTTCTTGCCCCAAAGATATAAACATGCATAAAAAGTGAAAATAAGATGCAGCATTGTATAACCAAATAAATATAACGTTTAAAAATTAGAAAAAAATCCAATCTCGTAATACCAAAATGTTGTGTAATATTATGAGGAAGGTGAAGTAGGTGATTTCACTTCTTAGTGGTAGCCAATATCCATCTTTAAAGACTGCTTGAGAACAAATCCTGCAGTTCTTACTCACAGGTTGCAGGATTAATGCATAAGAACCACTGAAATTAGCATCACACACACACACACACACACACACGGGCAGATTTATAGGTAGAGGATTCACCAGGCTGCCCAAAAGGAGATTTATTATCAATAACATTTCTCGGGGAAAGACACCTTTTACACCCTTTTCAGTACAAGGGTCTTTATAGCTACACTGCAAAATTCAAACTCTGGCAGCGCATTTTATACTGCCTGCCTGTGTGACGTCAGAAGCAGCTCAGTGGGTTGGTTACAACTGGGTTAAGCCCCTTATTAACTGGGACCCAGTCATCTGAGCGAATCTCTCTCAGCCAAGGTCCAGCAGTCCATTGAGTCACACTCAAGGAGTTAATCTCTCCATGGGCAGTGGCAAGACATTCTTAGTAGAGGACACAGCTGTCTGGAACCTGCTCCCTGTGGTGTTCCGCCAGAGCCCAAGTCTGCCAAGCTTACAGGCACAATGTAAGACCTATTTGTTCGGCCAGCCATTGGACCAACCATTAGGCATAACAGGGAATGGGGGTTTTCTTAGTGAGCAGGGAATTCCACTATACAATTTTAAAATTGATTGCTTTATTGATGTAAAGCAGTGGTTCTCAACCAGGGTTACGCGTACCCATGGGGGTACGCAGAGATCTTCAAGGGGGTACTCGACTCATCTAGATATTTGCCTAGTTTTACAACAGGCTACGTAAAAAGCTTTAGTGAAGTCAGTACAAACTAAAATTTCATACAAACAATGGCTTGTTTATACTGTTCTCTATACTAAACACTGAAAATGTAAGTACAATATTTATATTCCCATTGATTCATTGTATAATTATATGGTAAAAATGAGAAAGTAAATAATGTTTCAGTAGTAGTGTGCTGTGACATTTTTTTATTTTTATATCTGATTTTGTAAGTAAGTAGTTTTTAAGTGAGGTGAAACTTGGGGGGTCCCCAAGACAAATCAGACTCCTGGAGGGGGTACAGTAGTCTGGAAAGGTTGAGAACTACCGATGTAAAGTGCCCAGGTGCTTTTGTGGCAGTCTCGGATACTTCATTTTATTTTAGAAATCTGCAAAGCCAAGATTGTGCCGTTGTTCCGGATATTGAGGGATACCTTATTCCTCAAGTAATAACACTGCCATCACCACCTAGTTCTTATACAGTACTTTTAATCAGGTATCAGAGGGGTAGCCGTGTTTGTCACTTTTTACAGATCCAGACTAAGAGTCCTGTGGCACCTTATAGACTAACAGATGTATTGGAGCATGAGCTTTCAAAAGCTTATGCTCCAATTTCGTCTGTTAGTCTAGAAGGTGCCACGGGACAATTTGTCGCTTTAATCAGCAGATCTCAAAGCACTTTACAGAGGAGGTCAGTATTACTACCCCCATTTTACAGAAATGTAAACTGAAAACAGAGGAGAAGAGAAGAGAAGAGAGGAGAAGAGAAGAGAAGTAACATGCCCAAGCTCACACAGCAGGCCGGGGCAGAGCTGGGAATAAAACCCAGGTCCTCCTGAGTCCTAGTCAGGCACTCTACCCACGGGGGCCACACTATTTGCATGACATAGTGCTATTCAGCATGAGTAAGAATAGCACCTTAATTAGTAAATATGCAACAAAACAAACTTGACTGAAACATCACCCAATCCCAGAATTTTTATAAATGGCTCCCCACCAGCTAGGAGTTAATGGCGCCCCCACAACAATGTAATTTTCACCTTCTGCGTACCAAGCACCAAATTCATTTGCAAAACTTTAGTAAAATACTGCAAAGCAAGCCCAAGAGATATGGTGACAAATATATATTTCTGGGATGCTCTTATAGTCATTTAGAAAAGGAAGCTGACATGAGCCACAGCTTAAACTTAGCAGGAATTTTAGTGTTTATTCACTAGTCACAAAAAATGGCAACTTTTTAGAGGCTTAGGGCTAGATCCTGCACACCTTATCCACCCAAAGGAGCTACTGAAATCAATGGGAGTTGTGGGCATGTGAGGAATTCATGATTGGCTCTGTAATGAATGTGATGATCGGTTAAATTAAGGCAACCACCATCTAGACTTTCTATTCTAGGTGGACATAAAATGACATTGATTCCAGGAAATGGTGATATACAGCAAGACTATATCAGCCTTTGACTGAAAGCTAAATTCATTGTTGGGCTATTCTATGCTTTCAGACAGTATCATTTGATTCGAGGGAACAAAGCATCTATAAACCACATCTTTTCAATTAATGGTTTAAAAGGCACCTACTATGAAAAAAAAAAAAGTGCTCTAACAGTGGTCAATATGCCCCCCTGCCTCCTACACACACACACATACACACACTTTAAAAAAAAAAAAAAAGAGAGAGAGAGAGAGAGAGAATATGCAGCAGAGGCCACATTAGACATCCAGAAAGACACAATTTTTTTGGACCAGCCTGAGAATGATCTTTTCTCCATATCATCTTTAATTCAAAAGTAATTTTTTCAAACCACTGGTGCTCAGAGTAAAAACAAGTTCTCTTGAAGACTCAGAAAAGGAATTAATTCCAACCCTTACCTTTGGCACCTTAAAGTCTTTTGGCCATGACTTACCTGTATAAATAGAAAGAACTAATTTACTACAGAAATGCCCATGGGCAAACATGTTCTGGCTAATGAAGTGTTCAGCTTTTGCATGATTAACCAGCTGGTGGGGGTGGTGTAAAAATCACAAGGCATAAAATAATAAGAAAAATTGATTAACAGCTCTCTTTTAAAGTACTCCATGAAAAATTTCCTTATTTTTTATTCAGTAGCTTGGAAAGTGACTATGTGGAAAGACAGATTCAAATGACTTACCAGAGAACCAAGCAGGGACTGTGTCAGGCATTCATTCCTTCAAGACTCACATTGCAGGGAAGCTCAAATGAAAGTAAGAACACCAACCAGCTCTACAGTTGGATTACTTACATAACAGGTCTTGCCACTTGTCACAAAGTTAATTTTCTAATATATTGCGAAATACATTATATAAAGTTAAAAACTATGACTGTGCTTTGTGTCAATTCAGTTTCCTCCCCAGTGTTCTAGGCTTGAGCACCTTATTTGGCTTCCGCTACTATAGCAAGGCCAATTCATTAAAAAGTACATATGCTTGAGCCAAAGTACTCCCACACTTTACTCAGAAAAAAAGCCGTTCCAGCCACACATTTATGCCAAGCTAAGGACAGAGGTGGTTTTGGTACTCACTGAGAGTGAAATCCATACCCTGTACAAAGGGTCCCCCTCCACCCTCACATTTAAGGGTGTACCACTTAAGCCCTCCAAATAGGACTTGAGTTGGATTTAAATGATACATGGGTCTTGTCCTGGCTTTTTTGCACAGAAAGGAAAGTTCAGCCTTAAATTTCTGGTGAACTAGAGGCATATGTGCTGATGTGGCTTGAGAACAACCCAACCTCATGCACTATCCCTTCAGCTTGGTTGCACAACCAGTATCTAACATGCAATTAAACAAAAACAAAACAAACAAACAAAAATGAGTATTTACCATAGCATGGAGCTATTTCAAAGATGCAAATACTTTCTTAAATGACTGCATTTACCTATATATAATGTGAAGGTGCCAAGCATTAAAGGTGAAAAATTATGATCATTTCCAGTAGTCAATGTCACTCTCATAGGTAACAGGTTGTCATAGTCCAGGGGTTCTCAAACTGGGGCTTGGGACCCCTCAGGGGGTTGTGAGGGCATTACATGGCGGGGGTGTTACAAGCAGTCAACCTCCACCCCAAGCCCCGCTTGCCTCCAGCATTTATAATGCTGTTAAATATATTAACAAGTGTGTTTAATTTATGGGGGGTGGGGGGGGTCGCACTCAGGGGCTTGCAATGTGAAAGGGGTCACCAGTAAAAAAGTTTGAGACCCGCTTCATCTTTGCTTCTTTACAGTAAATAAAATTGCTTAGCTTTCTTCTTTACTTCCTTGAGAGAGAAAAAAAAAAGCTGAACTGGTTAACAGGTATGGAAAATGGGACAGGTGAGTGGATTTGCATCAGGTAGTCCATTTTTTTTTTTATCATGTTGATATTTCGTTCTTGCACTGAGAATGCAGCTCTAGCTTAGATACTGGTACTTCACAGACTGGGAATCTGTGTGAATTCCCTTTGGCAACCATCATATTTGATATTAAAACAACCACAGATTGCCTCCCCCAAGCTTCCTATGTGTAGCTGCATATGAATGCAAGTGTACAACATGCATCAAGCTTATGCACTCAGTTACACATAATTCTTAGGGATAGCAATCCTTCCCTTATTAAACATAGAAAGAGAACCCATCTACAAAAGGAACTAAAAGATATTCTGAGCACAGAACCAAAACAGAACACTGAAGCGCTTATTCTTTCTTTTAGAGACTACTCCATTCATTTCAATTAATAGTTTCCTAGATTCACTCTCTCTCTCTCTCGGAAAACCACATAAGAAAGGTTGCTCATCTTGCAGAATGAGAGTCCCCGGAAAAGTTACTGCTTAAACACACACAGTCCATTCAGTCATCCAAAGATGATGAGCCTTCATATAAGAGACTAGGTCAGACTGAAGGGGAAGTTGATGGGATAGCATTGCAACTGTTGCATCTCAGTCACCTATTTTCCTCTTTATCTTGCAAATCTAAGATCTTGCCAGTCATTTTAATTGTAATCATTCTACTCTCATAATCTCAAAGAACGCCTAAAGCTTTAGTGTATGGTTTTGTTTAAAAAAAGACCATGCTGGCGAGGTGGATTTTTCCATACTTGCATAGTTCTGGCTTTCTGAGCCTCCCTTAACCTTTTGGAAACATTTCTACATATTAACACTTAGTAAAGTGGGCACAGAGCTGACACAAGCAAACAAAAATAGAGGAAAACTGATAACGCTGGAATGAAGCAACATTTCCGTTCACGCATCAATTTGGAAGGTGGTTTCTTTTCTCCCATTGAACAGAGGAACCCTCAATAAAATACAAAAAGTGCGAGTTCCAGCAAGGTAAGAGATTTTATTTTTCTCTAATGTCTACAGTCAACCTTGAATCATAAGCAGTGATTTCTAGAATGTCAGTTATTTCTAATTCTGATCAGCTCAGACTGACCACATTAAGGGTTGTAATCGTGTTCGAAGCTATTTTCAAACACGTTCACAGCCTAATAAGGTTGTAACATGATTTGCATCTTCACTTGTTAAGAAACTATTCTTTAGACTTCCTAAGGGCCATATCTGAAGCACAGTTGTGGCTAGTATGGTTTAAAATAAATAAATAAATACCTGTCCAACACTGACAGGGAAGCCTTATTAAAATGATGTCACCTAAAAGCATGTTGGAAAACAGTTGTCAAGCACATTTGTTGTAAGGGTGCAAGAATAAATAATAAAAACTCAGAGTATCCTACAGTGTCCTCTAGCCCAGGATCTCAAAGTGCTTTAGAAACACTAAATAATTAAGCCTCACAGCACCACTGAGAGGTGAGAATTATCACCCCCACTTTACATATATGGATCTAGAGATACAGAAAGGCTAAGTAACTTCTTTGACCACACTCACCTTGCTTCTACTGTGTTAAACATGAACATGTAGGCTCAGCACAGGATCTGGGCCACTCATATGGCACAGCACAGGAGGTGGGAGTAAAGGAAAGTTGCTTTATGGCACCTTTACCCCTTCCAGTTTAAATGCTCCTTCTAGGGCTTATGTGGCTCCCAGGATAGGTGCTTCCCCAAAGCTAACAATGGGCTGCACAGCAGCTAGGAATAGCTACTGCAGAGAGCAGCCAATAGGGCTGCTTATGCCATCACTGCCCCACCCCATAGTAGGGCTATTTTCTCAGAGTTCCTTCTGCCCCCTTTAGCAGCATAAAAGGCCCTTGGGGACACATAAAATGGGGCAGGTTTTGTTTTGTTTTTTTGAAAATTCACCAGCAACATTATTAAATCTAAATACAGACGCTAGCATCCATGTGTAATGGGTATAAGGGCAAGAATGATGAGCCAAAGAATTATTGTCACAATATGCCATGCTAAGCTCGCAGTTCTAATGCCAATGTAAGTGATTCTATAAATGTTAATGTTGTGTGTTCTTGATTATTTTATACCGTCCTCAGTAGGCAAAATTAAATTTTTGTTCTTTAGAAAGATAAAAATGGTTGTCAGTGAGCCAAGCATGAAATTCACCCTAGCACAGAAATTCCACATAAGGAGATACATGCCGCTGAAGCCCCACTCAAGATCTTAGGATATCATTGCTTTGCATGCTCAACTACAGGTATTCATTTCTAATCTTCAGCTTCTTGTAGTATGGTCTCTTACAACTGTTTCCAAACCCGTTACTGAAAGACTGTATCCAAGGAAGGAATATGTTTATATTATGGATAAATAGAGAAAAAACATAAAAATCATCCTCTCCAGTGCAGAATAGAGCTGCTAAAATTAGTCACTGGACTTTCTCCTTTAAATCTAGCCACTGACCAACCATCCTTTTGATCTCAAAGCAGTAAAAAGCTCCTTTAAGAAAAAAAAAATTGATGTCAGTTCAGCGTGTAGAATCCCACTCAAAACGTCACTGTAAGAGTGTGTTTGTTTTTTTTAAAGCAGCAACTTTTGCTCCAGTGTCAAGCAACTGTACAAGCACAGAGAACTGAAATGCACTTTCACCCCCTGCTAGAGGTGACAAGTGAGTCCTTCTAAAATTGCAGGCACACGCTCCCAGTGCAGGTGTTTGTAAACAAGTTTGGAAATATTTCTAATTATAAGCCATCAGAACTAAAATTAGAAGTCCAATCTGTTAGCTTTAAAAAAAGAACTTCCAAAAGGGTTCATCAAGTGAGATCAGTCAGTGGGGTTTAATTTAATGGCAAGAGTAGCACTCCTGTGACACAGAGTGATGTGCTGCTCTCCCTCAGACTTTCCACTCTAGAATGACTTATCTTTTTATTTGCTCGTGAAGAAAGTCACAGTTTCAGTCCGCTCTCGTGTTAGGACGCTGTACACTTTGACATGCGATATTAATAAGACATCCATTATTCATGGCCTCATTTCTCCCATATATTCTATTAGAAATGTTAAAAATATACTCTCATAAGTTCTGAATTTCTCTTTGCCTCCAGCATCAAGTTGAGTTTTGATTCTGAACAGCCAATGTTTCTTGGCAATCCTAAAAAACAAATAGAACTATTTATGAAGTGTTCACTAATGAATCTGACCATCCATTGGGAGACACAGATGACTTGAGGGAGCCTCATATTTGTGGATACGGAGCTCGAAATTAATCCCACAAGACAGATTCGCGGTAAGATTTTTGGTAAATTGTGGATGAGAGGGATTCTGTCTGGGTATAATTCATCTATGACGTGGAAGGCTCCCAAAAGGCCTTCCAAGCCACTGTATCCTACCTTGGGGCTGGCCCTGCATAACTTCCCTGGGATGGAACCAGGGACGGGTCATGGAATTCAAAATTGATGTGGGCTTGGTGGCCCCAACACAATGAATAAGTGGCATAGAGGGCCTGTGACCACCACTCCAGCCCATACCTGGAAATGCAGCTGCAAGAGGATTTGCATCTTAGGATATGTCTACATGGGGATAAAAGCCCCATCAGCTGACTTGGCCTGTGGGGCTACAAATTGCTGTGTAGCTGTTCGGGCTCAGGCTAGAGACCAAGCTCTGGGCCACTGAATGTCTATATAGCAATATTTCTGCCAGGAACCCAAGCCGCATGAGCCCAAGTCAGCTGAGCGGGGCCTGCTGTGGGTTTTTTATTCCTGTGGAGCCATACCCAGAGATACATATCAGATAGAGGCTGATCCTGTAGTCCTTGCACAGCTGTGACTGAGCCCTGCGTGTGTCATGAGAGAGCTGGCCAGGTGAAAAGCTGGATTTTATCTCTAACTGAGCATTCTCATCCAAATCAGGGGCATAATTATTTTTAGTAAAAAGGTACATGTTGGTCCTTTCCATGTTCACATGATTTCTTTAAAGAAGTTAAATGACAATAACTTTTAAAGCATTATAATCACTTCCTCCAAATGAGTCTATGCCGGTAATTCCTTACGAACCCTGTGATTACCTGTATGAGTAAGAGATGGAGGATTGGGCCCTATGACTTCAATGCAGGGGTTACAGTAACAGGGAGCGGGGTGAGAGCACAGCTCACCTACCTCTGATCAAAGCAGAGGGAAGCTGCCCCTCTTCTCCCTGGCTTGGGAAAGAGGTGCTTCCCCACAGCTCCTCCTCCTTGGCTGGTGCATTGAAAGCTCCCCCTTCCATTCAGTATAGTCTGTGTTAAAGACCACTTCATTGGAAGTGAGTAAAGACAGCAGGTTCGAACCCTAGGTCAATGGGATAGGCTTGCTGCTGGAAAGGAACAGCAAAATGGCACCTTTAAAGATTCATTCAGTTATGAAGTTATTATGCCATTAAGCGATATTTCTAAAAAAGGGTTTTTTAAAATTCAGCTATAGATGCATTATCATACATGATATACACACACTCAGACACTGTAATATATATTCTTTGTTAGTAATCCCATTGTCATTTAATTGAAAATCAGTATGAAGACTGCTAATCTCTACCAACACACCTGCTTTTTGAAATAGCAATGGAGTTTCAGCATGTTCCCTTACTGTGTTCAGCTGGAAAAATATTTTCTTAAATGAGATTGTGTTGGAGCTATGTTTGCAAATATAAAAAAAGGCCAAGGTTTTCTTTGTGTATATAAATATTTTAATTAAAAATATATGTATGTATTTAGGAGATTTTGCATCAAAGACTAGATCAGCAAGGGCAATTAACCCATTAGAGGGTGGTGGGGTTTTTTTGTTTTTTTAATATCTTAGATAAAAGAAAAATCTACACACAGGAAATTCTGACTCATTTAAATTAAATATCTGAGTACTAAAGAAATCTTGGCTTGAGACGGATTTCAAATATATTCTGAGAGCATGAAAGCAGCACAAAATGCATATATCTGACTGCCACAAATAGCTGAAAAAGACCATAGAAGAAAGCCTACTGGGTTACAAAAGTAAAGTGTAAGCCATTAACTGCTAATTAGAAGCATCAGAAGCAAACTTTGCTGCAATAAGAGCTGTCCCTTAAGTAGATGTTTCTGTAACCATTTAAAGGCACAGGGTTTCTCCAGTTGCTGAGACTGGAGCTTGGATGGTTTCATCATAAAGGCCATGTGAAAAGAGACTGTGGCACTTGGCCATGTTACCCAGCTGTTTTCTAAATATGATGACAGGTGCCATATTTTCCATTTGATCGTGGAACGTAATACGTCTTCAAACAAAATTTTCCCCAACTAGACTGGTGCAGTTACATTTCAGAGATTCAACTACAAGAATGTTCACCCACCCTCCAGAGAAATATTACACAGTGTTTCTTTTGACAAATATTTATCTTAATTTTTAAGAGTCAGATTTGGGGGGCGAGTATTTAAACTATTATAAGGGGGGAAATTAGAATTTGGTAATAGATCATTTTTTAAATCCTAAGGTAAAAGGATTTTAGCATTCACAAATAGGATAGATCACAGACTTGCAATATCTTAGAAAAAAAAATAAGGTCCTCTTCCTCTCAGCCCCATACCTCTTGAGGGATTGAAAGCAGGATGTTTTATCCTGGGGACTTCCCTTTTCTTTATTTGATTAAATGGCCAGAGTAGACTTATGTCGTGACTTAAGGATGCCCTGCCTGCCAAAGGGCCTACGGGCTAGGGCAGGAAAAGTTACTCTGAAAGAGTTGGGGTGGCTGTGCCACAATTCACAGCACTAAGAAGCCAAGAAACAAGGTCTCAGCTAAGGACACAAGAGAGACAAAGAGAAAATGCCTTGTGGAAGAAGGATGGCAAAGTCAAAAAGATCCAAATCTAGCCCAGTTCAATGCAATCCCTTAGCAGCAGCAAGCAAGCACTGGATAAAGATGCAGAAAAATACCAGGTGAAGGATTAAGGAGCAGTCCTCTGCCCTCCTCCAGTAAAGGAATGATAAAACTAGCTTTAGATGGGGTACTATAAGTCCAAGCTTCAGGCTGTTGATCAATTGCAGGGACAGCAATATGGCTGATACAGAATCAATGACATTCAGAATAAGGTTTGGGGAAGACTAGACCGGCTGACCTGATACTTCGGAAAGTATGATGAGGGTCCAGTCAGCAAATGATGGAAGGGAGCTAGAGTGGGACAGGAAGTAATGGAGTTTATGCTCTTCCTCAGACCTATACACATGAGGATGAGGAACTGGCTAAAGAGATTAAGGGTGGTTAAAACAGAGTAATTTTCTAAAACTAAACCACCAGAAATATACAACAGATATGGGGAAATTATATTTAAGACCTAAACACCTTAAATGTTAATTAATCCTCACAATATCCTTGTGAGATAGGTAGGTAAATATTATCCCCATTCTACAAATAGGGAAACAAACCCCAAAAGACCCAAAGCCACAGCAGAAGACAGTGTCAAAGACAGGATGAGAAACTCAATAGTCATCAAGCTCAGGCCACAAAGTGTTCCAAAAGACATGTAAGAGATCAACATCGAGGGCAATCCCACTAGGGGAGTAGACAACATGTTCCTTTTCAACAATATGAATTAAGGTTATTTTGAGAATACCAGCAGATAACAATGAGAGAAATCAAACAGCATGGTGGATGCTGCCTTATCTTATGAGAGCAGATACCTCTACTGTGGAGGAGCACATGGTCTGCAGCACAAGATACTCCTGGGGGAATTCTGTGCCATTGCACACGTGCAGAATTCATGTCCGTCCCCCCACCCCACCCCAGATTTTTTTCTCTGCAGAAAATAGATTCTGTCAGAGAGATGCTGCAGTTACACTTTTCGCTCATCAGGGGCTGCTGTGTCACCAAAAGAGAGGGCTGTTGGCTCACTGGCCAGAGCAGCCAGCCGTGGACAGGGAGGGGGCAGTGGCTGCATTCCTCACAGCGCCCTGCTCACGGGGCCAGGTGAGGAGGCACAGGATATGGGGAAGATAGACAGAGTGAGGCACACAGGGCTACGGGGAAGGGGGCACATCAACTGAGGTTCAGAACAACTAGTGGGGTGACAGCACTGAGCCGGGGCTGAATGGGAGTAGAGGTACAGGGCCACATGGGAATGGGGGGGGAAGAGGGTGGCTGAATGGGGGTGCAGGACCACATGGGGACAAGGCAGATGCACCTGATAGAATGGGGGAAGGTAGGGGTCAGCAAGGGTCTGCATGGGGGAGGTTATTTAACTCCCTCAGAATCCCTCCCCACCTCCCAAAAAAGCCCTGCTCCATACTTCTCCCACCCACACCCAACAATCCTCCAGGTTCACTCCCAGGCTCCTTCCTAGCAATTACTTCCCTCTCCCTCAGCTCCTCTATTACCCCTGCAGGGCTGGCTCCAGGGTTTTGGCCGCCCCAAGCAGCCAAACAAACAAACAAACAAACAAAAAAACAAAACAAAAAAGCTGCGATCGCGATCTGCGGCGGCAATTCAGCGGGAGGTCCTTCGCTCCGAGCAGGAGTGAGGGACCGTCCGCCGAATTGCTGCCGAACAGCTGAATGTGCCGCCCCTCTCCGAAGTGGCCGCCCCAAGCACCTGCTTGGTAAGCTGGTGCCTGTAGCCGGCCCTGTATCCCTGACTCCCCCAAGCCTTTGCACTGTTTCTGAGGCATGTGGAAAATACATTTCTGTATTGTAGTTTAAATGAATTATTGCTCAAAGTTCTGTATTAATATGCCTAGTAAAGAATCCATTTATCAAAAAAAAAAAAAAAAAAAAAAAAAAAAAACATTTTCTGAATCTTTTTTGTTGTTTATTATTACAGACATACTTGATGTCAAGTATTTGAAATAAATTTCCAAAATAATTGAAACCAGTGTGATGATGTTCTGTTATTTTGACAAATAAAATATGCAGAATTTTAAAATATTGTGCACAGAATTTTTAATTTTTTTGGTGCAGAATTCCCCCAGGAATAACAAGAAGGTGGGAAGATATTATGTAGGTACTGAGGGGACTCCTACATTGCACTAATGGCACTTCCATCAACATAGAAGGTAGGAGGCAGGCATGATGCGACTGAATTAAGGAATAAAACTTGATGGGGAAAAGCATAATCTTTCTGATAATGAGACTGGCAGGTAACGTAGGTGTAAACAGACAAACCCAATGCTTGTGCTTCTTCAGTAACTGCTGTTAGCAGTTATTCTAACAGAGGAAATAAATGATTCTTTTAGAGGGAGAAATCCCATGTCAATGTTGTAGGCATAGAACAGGGTTCTAGGAAACCTGATGCACTAGAGAAAGAACAAGGAGCACAGTTTCAGTTGCCCTGTTGGACCATGATACCTGTGAAGTCTTGTGCATAGTTAGTCCAACTTAGGGTTGCCAGGTGATATGAATGAGAAAATACAGTGTACGCAGCTCAACCATATATTCTTGCTTATGCATGATAAAGAGGAGGTAAAAGATCTAGCAGATACATGTAGGAGACTGGCACAAAAGAATCCCAAAAGCAGTGAAGATAATCACCAATAGACAGCAGCTTTGATGTGAGCGATCATTACCTGGGGAAAAGAGACCAGGGATTTTCTATAGGCTTCTAGGATTTTTTTTTCTTTCCTTCACTGCATGTCTATCTAGAGGCAGTGTTGCCTAGTGAATAGAGCAATGAACTGAGAATCAGGAGATCTAGGTTCTGTTCCTGGAACTGCCACTGGCCTAGAGCATCACCTTCGGAAAGTTATTCTCTGCTCTGTGCCTCGGTTTCCCTATAAGTAAAATGGGAATAAAGATACTGACCGCCTTTGTAAAGTGCTTAGCAATCTACTGATGACAAGTATAAGACCTAGATTGTTATTATATAGTTGTACCACTCCCATTACCCTAATATCCTGGAAAAATCCTGCGCATTATTCAAGTATCTGGAGAAGATCAAGAATTCTGATGTTACTTTTAAGGCCAATGTGTGGCTGAGGTACAGCGTGCAATTTAGGTGGAGGATGGGATGGACTGGGATGGGGTAGAGAAAGACAGCATTGTACAAAATGCTTTCATCAGCAAACAGAACAGACTCCTAGCCCCAAATAATGCAGCAGGTGCTCCAGAAGGCTGTTTACTAACAGTTTGATTGTGAGTGGTACAGAAACTGCAAATTTAGGCATAAATGCTCCAGGCCATTAGCAGGTGCTTCAAGCAGTCATCCAAATCAAAGCAAGACAGTGGAAAAAGCCAAGAGTTGATTAAAGGGGCCTGCAAAGAGCATAAATTCCAGTGAGGGCAGATAAAATGTTTTCCTGGTTGTTGAAATCGGCTGACAACACACCCAATTGCTGTGTACAGGTTTTGTGGAGGGTTTAAACCATCTTACTCAGGCCCCAAGATGAAATGTTGGCAAGGAAGCTGAGATCAGCAGTTATATGTCCTCAGGTGGTTAGAGGCAAGATAGAAAAGAACTGGCATGTGGGGAGAATAATGGGCCTGTTTGATAACGCTCCACTTGAGCATATGAGGGTTTCCCCTGTGGGTATTGTCCCGAAGAAAGCTTCAGGCAAGTTTACGCTGATTCATCACTTGTCACATCCAGAAGGTGAGTCAGTTAATGATTACATCGACTCTCTTTTGAGTTCGGTTTCATATGCATCTTTCCAATCAAGCAAGTGCATGCTCTTGCAGTCAAACATCCCAATCAGGACAAGGGTCCATATGGAATCTGCTTTTCAATTGCTGCTGGAACACGTATATGGTTTTAGTTCTCAGGATTGCATTGACAATCTGAATTTACAAACTACATTTTTTTGGATAAAAACAGACTCCTGGACTGTAATATTTTGCAGCACCTTCTATAACCACTTCTTTTATCAGAGTATACAACTCTGGGGCTTGAATTTGGGTTAGTTTCTGGAGGGCCCATCACATCAGAAAGTGAAGTAGAAGACACTGGTGAAGTAGCTAATGAATTTGGAGTAAAAAAATAAAAACAGATGGTCCAAGTCCAGCACAGACACTAGGGTCTTGAGTTCTTTCTTGGAAAATGAATTCTAACCTCCCCATGGATAAACTCAGTGGACTGAATTCAACCTGCCAGAACACCATTGACTTCAGTTGTGTTACACTAGGGGTGAGCTTGGACCAGTGAGTTCAAGCAGTTGCTGGTGCAGGTTGTAACAGCCAATAGGTTTTCCTTTAAAGCATGTGGTCATTTTAACTTCATTGGTAACGTGCTGCAGATTGAGATTTTTGTCAGCTGCTGGGGGCTAGCTGGCTTGACAGCAGGAGAGAAACAATGCCTTTAATCAGAGTAACACAAGTCAATATACAAGAAGATATTTCCAGCTGCTCTGTGCTTCTGGAGATGTGATACCATGCTATATTTTGGTAGGTGTTTCTGACAAAATGTGCATGAAACCTGCTGGTTCTGCAAGTATCTCTTCATATCCCATATATAGGGGAGATCCTCCTGGAAGTCACACAAGCCCCAACCATATTTTTCACAAGCTACTGTTACTTTCCAATATAGGGCATTGTAGGAGCTGATAAAAATCTATCAGTGAACTTATGTGAGAATACTTCAGGAGGAAGCAGCATTGCTGTTTATTTCAGGCATCCATAGCATGCAGAGGCCTGGCTACGGTTTTAAAAAGAGCGTATCTGAAGTACATTATGTTCGTTAAACTATTGTCTATAAAGCAAATTTGGCCACCCACTGGAATCACCTGAGGAATATGTTGTATCTGACAACTTGTGGCCACACACTAGACTAGACTTAACCAATTAGGAGGGTGTCCCATCCTGTTTCTGTATTGGTCATGTGTCCCCGCACATTGTCACAGCCAAGTCCCAGGGACTTTCATGGTCTGTGGGCAGCAAATCGGGTGAGCCAAAAGGAAAGGTTCCACCTGGCTGAGCCAGCAGGAGCTATATTAAGTTTGTCTCAGCTGGAGGTCATTCTGCATATTTTGAAGGGTGCTCTTTCAGTAGCTGTTCAAGCAATCCGTGGTCAGAAACTAAGGATGTTATTTTCAGAGGTGCAGAACACCCAGAACACTGACCACCTTTGAAACCTGTCCCTAAGTATCAAAGGTTTTAGATTCTGAAGTGTTTACGCCTGCATATTTCCTTCGGGGCCAAACAGGTTTTAAGTGTTGCTAAGCCAATTGCTCAGTCTGTCATTTCCACTGCTCTTGATTGAGATGATCTGCTGCTGAGCTCGCAGCAAAGATGAACTTGTCCAATTCCAGATTTCTTTTAGATGCTTTGTGGCCAAGGGGCTTTGCTATGGAAATTGGTGGCTGCCATCATCTGTTAGGCATGTAGTTAGGAGGCACTAACATATTTCCTTCAAGAAGGAAAAAAGGTGAATGAAAATACATGGTCAATCCCAATGGAATACATACTCTTGTGCTTAGTGTCACTTTACAAGCAAGGCCTGGACTATTCCTTAGCAGCTGTGAGATTGTCAGCAGTAAGCTTCTTTACAAAGCTTGGTGGCATATGGAATATATTGCTTGTCTCTTACTACAGAAGAAAAAAAATTGCTGGAGAATTGAGCTAGGAAAGGGAAGCAGATGCCTGATAAAGAAAGAATCCATCATGCATCAAGTGCTTATGGACTTTCTGGAAACTCTGGACAAGGGTATTTTCAAGACCAATTTCTTTTCAGATTAGTCAAATAGCATTTTGGAGGAGCTACTTGACCACTGATATGGACTGCCTCCTTCAAAAATGAGTAGCTGAACTCATGCAACTGCAGGATAATATAACATTCAATGACTCATTAGCCTACACATTCACTATTCCTAAGCAATTCTAAAAAGGAGAATGGCCCTCTTCTGCAAGTCAGAACCAGAACAATATCCGGTTCTTATATTTAATGTTTTAGGAAAGGATTTTTTTCCCCCATACATGTTCTGACCCAGCAGATTTTGGCACAATACTGGTTCCTCAAGTTCACAGCTGGACTTGCCAAAGAGAGGATTAAGCAAAAACAGGTGGCATTCTGGTGAATTTATACAATGTTAAACCACAAATGGAGGCACAGAATAGGAACAAGGTCAGGCAGTTATTTCCATGTTTATGTTCTCTCTACAGCAGATACCCAATAGGCAAGGAAGCAGAAATAGATTTGTGGGCATTTGTTTGAGTCCTGGGTGCAATAGAAAAGTAGTTTTCAAAATGATGGTGCACAGCTGGAGAAAACCAAACTACAGGAAAAGGGGGAATGATGGGGGATCAATTATACACACTGCTTTCTAAGTCTATCTTCCGACATGATGGCTGACATTTAAGGAAGGAATGAGAAGAAAACTATGACTACTAGGAAGGTGTTTGAAAAAACTGCATTGACCAACAACATCATATTGTAGGAAACAAGGAGATAGGTGAAGTGCATAAGGTTCATACAGAAGAACAGAAGAGAAATCTATGCAGAAAGATTGTGTTGTGAGCTTTCCAGGGAGCTGGTAATTTCTTACAATACACTGCACATATTATTCCTTCCAGATAGTGATCAGCTCTCAGAGATCTCAGCTTGTATTTATAGAACTCCCTGGAGATTATGCTTTTCAATGCCATGTGGGGTGACACAGTAAGGAATTGCTGGTCAGATCTGTGGTGGATGGAATTTAGGTGCTATCCATTAGTTTTATGTCACCTCCATGAAGTTCTGTCTGTTTGTCACTGAAGTAGCCTTGATCTGGAAAAGGGACTGGGATGGATCTTTTCCAGTACACAGGAGTAGTCCCAGACAAATGAATGCTAAGGGGGGGAGAGTGTTTGTTCCTGTCACATCTGCATAGTGACATTGGATGGGACTGGAGTTATTTCAGAGGTATTTGAAGGTATCCATAAAATTATTTGTTCATGTTAATGATGATCTATTACAATATGCTGGTTATTTATGTAACTTTACTCTGTGTAAATAAATGCCATGTCCTTTAACTTTCAGTAGCTCGGGCATGAGAAAGAAAAAGGAGGCCAAAGGAAAATGCCAGTGCTAAAGCTCAAAGGGCTTTCCTAGTAGTCTCTTTTCATACAAAGCACAAACCATAAAATAAAATAAAAAAATAAAACCAATAAAGCCCACCATCTAACAAAGCAGGCTTAATACTACTTAACTCTTTTATAATGCTTTTCATCCAGAGAGCTCAAAGCCCTTTACAAAACATCAGTGGCAGAACCACAACTCAGTCCTTTGTCCCATCCACGGGACCACACTGCTTCCTTTAGGTGTATGCACATCTTCTATTAACTGGCAAGGGAAGAGGCACATGTTCACCAAAGGGCAATATTTCCCCTCATAAATTTACCATTGACTGCTTGCTTTTATTAACTTGTTCCAAATGTCTTGTGCTTAAATTAATAGATCACAATGTACTTATTTTGTTCCATGTAACATTGCATGTATAGGCAATATAGTACATAAGACATAATCTTCCTTTCAGTTACACAAGTGTGAGAGGATAATCAGGCCTATAAATTTGATTTACTTTCCTCCTCCCTAAGACTTTTCAGATCTCTTATATACAGAAGAAATAAATAGAATTTCCCTGACCATCAACACAAAATAAAAATTCCTGCACTATCATAGAGGAGGCAAACTGAAAACCATAAAGGTTTTATTAAAAATAGGGAAAGGTCAGTACTTTCCCCCCAAAGAAATAGCCAAAGCTCGTAGGAATTATTACAATACAATAGTTTCTTTATGAATTCAATCTCACAAAAAACCACAACAAATAAAAAAAAACTTGGATAAACTGAAAGTTTCACTTTCATTTTAGCTGAGGCTTTCCTTAAGAACTGGCAGGCACTAGATTTAGTACAGAACATATAAGTAAAACATGCCTTATCAACTGCATCTTCAGATCAGAAAATTACTGACTTGATCATTAGCCGAGTTCTGGTCTCAGCTACACCTGTGGAAATCTGGAGTAATTCCACTAACGGCAATGGAGTTACTCCAGATTTACACCACTGTAACGGAGATCAGAATTTGGCCTGTGTCTCTGGATTTTGAGTCTTTGTTGAATAACAAAATTCAGTATTAAGTATACATGGGCTACTGACACAACAGATATAACCTATATATATATATATATTGTATGTACAAAGACGAGTACATATCCAACCTCTGTGTCTGTGTTTGTAACTAAGGCATAGTTGTACAGGGGAAAGAAAAAAAAAAAAATCTAGATTTTACCTGTGGCTATCTCTGGTTAGAAGTGTTGGCAACTGAATTAATTCAAGTGAATTCACTGAATTAAAGGAATACTTGTAGTGCCTCTTAGTTAATGCTTTTCATTTTTCCATAATGGATAATCTAGCATTGGAATTAAGAGCCTTCCTAAAATGGAGTCCCCTTGTGTATGAATTCATTTCATTTCATTTGTTTTATTACTCCATTTTTATTGATATAGAACATTTTGGCTTTTTTTAGCATATCGTCATGATCTTCTCTCTTTCCCCATCTACCTGCCAACCTCAGAGGATCAGTATTAAAATAACCATATCTAAAAACTGTACCTTCCTGTGTAAGAGACCTTACAGAAGAGGAAAGGATAAAAAGCTGAGAGGTTCCCCATAGTCTCTACCTATTAAAGCCCACAGCTTACCAACAGCCTTACAGCAGGCCACATTTTGGTGACAAAGAACAGGTCTCTTCAATCAATTTTGCTGGGATGAGTGGTGTTGGTAATGCTCCCTTTTTACATTTCAGATCACACCATTTGCAGAAAAGTCCACAACATTCAGTTGCTCAAAAGCACACTATAGCATTATATAATTATCGGAGGCATTCTTTCATGGAGAAAGAAAACTGGCTCCAAAACACAATTCAGTGAAGAAATAAAGTGGGGGGGGGGGGAGAGAGGAAAAAGAGAGAGACAGCTTCTACTTAGGTGCTCAGTTATCAATGGATTTTATAAAAAAAAGAGTGAAATCTTATCAGTCTCAGTTAAGAATCATTTAAATCCATCCTATCTGGCCGCACACTGCCTCTTCCTTAAAATATTTTCTGCCATTACCAAGAAAGGAATAAGTTTCCATTCATCAAATGGATTAAGAGGAGGGGGGAAAGTCCTTGAAAAGAGTAATGCAGGGAAGCAGAAGGAAGGATTCAGTAAACTGCCAACCAAACAGAAGCACTCTGCTATCTCCCACTGTGAAGTAATAGTATCTGGGCTATAGATATGTTTGTCAAACATATCTATAGCACAGATAATTAAGTTAGTGCAGCAAACTATCTACATGCTTTGAAGTGTTCATGCAGTTGGTATACTAACCTTTCTTTCACCTGGTAGGTTAAGCTCACCATCTCCTCACACATATTTACAGGCTTGTGACCTATACTCCATCCTCATTATCACATCATTTATGGTGGCTAACCATGTTGGAACTGATATTCAAGGTTTTGTTATAAATAAAAGTGATTAAAAGGGGAGCCTAAGTAAGAGCCCTATATCAGTGAGAAATACTTTGTATGTCTATAAGACCTTTCACTCAAGACGCTCAAAGCACTTTACAAACATACTGCACAATACTCCTACAAGGTAGGTATTTATTATTATTATCGTCCCTATTTATAGATCTATTTTATGATTAGTGTCCAAGAGTCTTGACTCCCTATCCGCTGATCATTAGAACTAAAACACATTCTCTCCTTGTTAGTCAAAGAAAATACTTTTAATAGTTAATAAAATCACCACAGATATCTCAATTGCTGTGCTGAAATCACATAATGTGATGGGCAAGATTATAAAATAGAAGAATCTGAAGACTGTCTATGGCATTTGTAAGGCATGCTGCTCTGATTTGGGGACCATGCAGCCCTTCCCAAGTGAATTCTCTTTTCAGCTATCTGAAGCAGAATTGCATCTGCTATTGTGGGAAAGACTACCCCACCCCTTGGTAAGTCTGGAGTACCCCTTACTGCTAATATATGCTTTCTTTTGGTGCTAAGAACATTTATTTCTAGTAAGATTTTTAAACTCCTTGATATCTTCCATTTCAGTTTTGGTAACAACCTAAGTATTTGATGCTAGACCAGCTTGGAATGGTCAAACCTAAGCCCTGACAAATTTATAGTATGCCTCTCCCACAATGGGTCTGCACCTTTTCGGATTAATGGGGCTGAAAACCCCTAATGTAGACAAGGCCATAAAGGACAATGTGAGAAAGTCTGCACTGCAAATCTCCTTGTAATACCTGTCCTGTGGGTAAACAGAGGCTTTTATTCTCCAGGGACATCAGACATCTTTCCTGAGCACTTTAAAACATTCCCTAAAATTAATAGAAAAACCTCTTGCTGCATTTTGTTGTTACCATACTGTACCCTTGTCTTTTTTTTTTAACAGTTTTTAATTACGGTATATTTATAGTCCCTGGTGTTTCAATCTATAGGGTAATAACTGGCCCTCTTCAGTTAAATTAGACCTTATTTAAGTAGGACAAAATGTCTTGCCTGGGGTCTGTATTTGTACTCCACCAGGAGTCTGAAACCATGAAACAACCAATAAATAAAAAATATCTGAAAAGAGTCAAACAGACTTTCCCTCTTACCTTGTAAACTTCAGCAGGTTCTAAAGCCACTTTCAAAGAGACAGAGAAAGTAAGAACTACAGGTCTCAGAAACATGCCTTGACAATAAGACCTCTTGCTTTTGCCAGGGATTTAGCCAGTCTTAGAAACAGCATTTTACCTGCAGTGAAGTGAAACACAAAGCCTGACAGGTAACCAAGGAGCCCACACTACAGTGAGCTGCTTTTACACTACACAGCTATGGTGAGCAAAGGAGACCAAACTTCCTCACACATGCAAACTCAAGATTTAATTTTCTGCAAGATTACCCACAATAATTACAAAGTTTCTGTAATTTATCCTTAAAAGCTTGTGACTATAAGATCCATAGGAATTGATCTTTTATCTTCTACCTCCAAAGATACTGTGTCTGTGCATATTGTGTTTAATACAGTTTACCAGTTTAACACGGAGAATATTTTCCATTAATTTCTAGAGTTACTAAACTGAACCTTAACTAAAATTAAGTTGACTATTAAAAGCTCAATGAGTAACCCAATGAACAGAGGTCCTGTATATAGGGTTTAGCAAACATGCTGCAGTAAGTGTTCTGGCAGCCACCAAGACAGAGCATCTGCTGACCAGCATGCATTTTCTGTTGGCTACATACATTAACCATACATACATTAACCATTACTTTGACATTCTAAAAGCAATGACCAGATTTCTGCTGCTCTTGGCCTGCAATTGCTGTTTTGATGCAATCTATATCACTCCATCTAATTTGTGCCACTGAATGTAGAATTTTAACATCTTCAGGGAAAACGAGAAAAAGACTTTCTGCAACAAAAGTCTAAACATATTTGGCTAATTGCAGCATGTATTTCACCAACAAAAGGGGTGATTTGGAAAATCCAAATCCATTCTAAAATGAGCATCACATACAACACACCACACTGAGGGACTTTACAAGATAGTTTGTCCTTGAAATGCTGTACTTTAGTCCATTAAAATAACCAAAAATGAAATATTTCTTTTGACTCGTATCAATTTTCATAGTCTTACGATACCAAAATTAACCCATTAGAGTTCATATATGCTATTTTGTAAAGAGGAGTTTATTGAATTGAAATCTACAGGCCAGTTTACAATACATACACTACCCCTTAAACTAACTGATCTATAGATAGATAGATAAAACAGTTGTTCTAGAAATACATGTGTAATATAACTAGAAGTCACCAGCTGGTGCTATTATAGACCATCTTACAAATTTTGTTTAACTTAATGTATAGGCAGTTAGATTTCGGTAGAAATGGTGCAATTCTTTTTAGTAGCTGCTATTACAAGTAAAGTTTGTTCACTACCTGAGAATCTCTCTAGCTAGAATTTTGTAAAATTGCAAGCTGTTAGGTACAAAGACTATTTGTCTGCAGTGGTGCTAGAACTAGGGATGCTGGGGCTGCAGCCACACCCCCGGACTTAACGTAGTAATAACAAACCCCAAACACATGGTTTCCATTATCAGCATCCCACTATACAAATTGTTCCAGCACCCCTGTCTGTTTGTATAACTTCTAGTCCAGCGGGCACTACCCTAGTACAAATGGAATAATTTCTTAGGTTCAGCACTATCGTTCACAGGATTATACCCATGGAAGTAAACAATAACACTGTATGGCCAGGTCTACACTACCGGTAGATCGTCACTACTGCAATCGATGCAGCAGGATCAATTTAGCGGGCAGGGCCGGCTCCAGGCACCAGCTTAACAAGCAGGTGCTTGGGGCGGCCAAGGGAGAGGGGCAGCACCTGTGGCAATTCGGGGGCGGCAGGTCCCTCACTCCCTCTAGGAGCGAAGGACCTGCCGCTGAACTGCCGCTGCCAATTGCAGCTTCCCCTCCTCCCCCCAATTTCTGCCGCCAATCGAGGCTTTTTTTTTTTTTTGCTTGGGGCGGCAGAAATGCTGGAGCCGGCCCTGTTAGTGGGTCTAGTGAAGACCCGCTAAATCAACGGCAGAGCGCTCTCCGGTCGACTCCAGTACTCCACCAGAACAAGAAGAGTAAGGTAAGTCGACAGGAGAGCATCTGCCATCGACGCAGCGCAGTATAGACACCGCAATAAATCGATCTAAGCTACGTCAACTCCAGATACATTATTCACATAACTAGAGTAGCATAACTTAGGTCGACTTACTGTGGGAGCGTAGACAAGGCCACAGCTATAAGAAGTTCTAGAAGTGTAGATGCAACCTAAGGAAAAATATATATATATCTACTCAGTTCAGCTACTCAAGATGAACTAAAAAAGCAGGATCCCTCACGAGGAGTGGGAAAAGTTCATTTTTCAGGGTCACCTGAAATCTAGAAATGAGGTGGAAAAAGTCTGTTACTGTTAATCTGGACTGGAGAGAAAAGTAAAGACATTTATAAAAATTTGGATAAAAAGTGTCAGTTGAAAGAAAGAAAGAGAAAGACATTACAATATATATGACACCACAAAAGCTAGAAAAATGTATAAAAGTAGAAGGTCCAAATGAACTCAGAGCAGTATGTGATAGAGGTAAAGCTATTAGCTAAAGACAGTTTAAGGAGACATCAGTTTGGGACAGGACAGGATCTGGGCCTATTTGACCAAAAATACATGAAAAGCTGATAACTCAAGAAACTAAGCTGGATTTAAATAAAATAATAGATATTGCTAGAACACATGAAATAGCACAAGTACAGCTAAAAATTAGTGATGGCATAGGATCACCGACTCAGCTACTTCTGAGCCACTGTTTCATTTTGCCTTCACAAAACACCACTCCAAGCCAAGTCATCATCCAACTACAGCTCTGAAAAAGCTTAAGGCGAAGATCTTCAAAAGTGACTAGTGATTTGAGTCAGTGTAGTAGTTTTGGGCCGCGGTTCGGCCCTCAGCGGGGCTGTGGGGTAGCCCACCGCCTTGCTAGTCAGAAAAGAGCCCCGAGCCCTCAATCAGGGCGGGGCAGTAATCACACAGTCAGGCAAATACCCAGGCCTTTAAGCAAGGGCTGGGTCAGAGTTTGTAGCAGCCCAGGCCCTAGGTCAGGGCGGGGTAATAATCAATAGTCAAACAGCGGCCCAGGCCTTGTAGCAGGGGCTGGGTCAGTAGCAAATAGTCAATCAGGTACCCAGCCTCTCTAGGCCAGGGGGAACAGGGGGAGTCTGCCACCCAAGGAGTGGGTGGCAGGAGGGCGCGCAGGCCCTGCCACTCCACAGCGTCCCAGCCAGGGCCCTAGCAGCGGTGGAAACTCGCTGCTGTCAGTGGGGATCCTGGCCACAACACACTGACATTGGCTCTGGCAGTGCAGCAGCCAGACTGGGGTCGGCTGCCCCCGGGCTACTTCCACACTCCCCCTCGTATGGTACCTGGGCCGTCTTAGTGTCGTCGGTGCTCTCCACCAGCATTGGCTCCTCCTCGGGGTAGCTGGCACGGGGCAGGCTCGGCTCCTCCTCGGGGTAGCTGGCATAGGGCAGGCTTGGCCAGTCCTCCTTGGGGTACCTGGCGAGAGGTAGGCTCGACCGGCCCGGTGAGTCAGCAGGCTGCTCGCGGCCTGCGGCTGTTTCCCAAGCGGGAGCTCGGCCAGGGACGTCTGCTCTCTCCGCCAGCCCAGGCTCCACTGAGCTCTGCAGGCGGGCTTTTATACTTCCGGGTCGGGGCCATGCTCGGAGGGGCGGGTGCCGGACCCGGTGGCTCCGCCCACGTTGGTAGTAGGGGAGGTTCGGCCCTCAGCGGGGCTGTGGGGTAGCCCACCGCCTCGCTACAGTCCCCAACTTGAGACCCCTTAAAGGGGACTGATTCTCAGAAAGTGCTAAGCACCCATCCTCAGAAAAATCAAGCCCCTTTAAAGGGCTCTCAAGTTGGGCACCTGATAACAGAGGTGTCCAAAAATCACTAGTCACTTTTGAAATTCTTAGCATAACACTAAACAGGTCCAACAGCCCAATTTTAACTACAAAACACTAAAGCCTTACCAGGAAAGAGAAAGCGTGTGCATGCAGAATCCTGATGGCCAGTCTGGCACGGTTTGTCTGTACCAGTCTACCATCTGGTACAGACAAACAATGGAAGAATATTTCAGCATAATCAAACGCGCGCTCAAGTCAGAAGAAGTTAATTTTAATCCAGCTGGTTCTGATTATCACTCTGTTTCTAGACCACAAGACAATTTTGTGTCCTGGAGAACATAACACCTCTGATGACCCCTGAAAGAAGTAAATTTGAAAAGCAAAAAGAAATAAAAAAAGACAATTAAAATCAGTATGGGCCCAATTCATTGCCCACTGAAGTCAATAGGAGCCTTCCACTGACTTCAATTGGATAAGGCCTGTGTTATCCATACTAGTTGTGGTGTAAAACCACATTAGAAATCGAATCTAAAAATACTGTGTTGTTTCAAATATTAACAATATTTATAACATGTGTAGGAATTTAAATAGCAATATTCTGAAATATTTGATGACTAGATATTTGGTGATGGCTGCTTAGTGGTCCATATGAAATGAATTTGTGGCTTCAGTCCAGTCCCTGGTAGGCAGGCTCCCATTTAATAAAAGACACCAACACATTTTTCACCCCTTTGGGCAGCCTCAACAGAACAGGCCAAGTACTGAGTGAGCTTGGATATTGAATCACTCTCTCATCCTTTCAGGTGGTACTTCCAAACCTATTTTGACTCAGTTTGCAGAAGCTTACACTAACATGACCAGGAATTTAGTTATCAGGACTGTCCATCTGGTATTTTCACAAGCCAAAAACCAAACAAACATTCCTCAAGTGCTAACATGTTGGTACCTAGACATGTTGGTACCTAGAAAAAGTAGCAAAAGTTCAGTTAAAATAAAAAACCAGCTGGAGTGCCCATTCCAACAGATTTGTTTCTTTTTCTTATTGCAGATCAGCTATAGGGATGTTTACAAGATGCAAGGCTGCCATCAACTATATTAATACTTAATGGTAATCATTGATTACTTTCACTGTGTCCTAAAATGTGCTCTATCTTGTGTTATATGATTTTAAAAAAATTAAAAAAACTTGTGTGCCCTGAATCTTCACTAAGTGTTATGTGTCTGCGTCTCAGTTTCAAGCATGCAGAGAGGTTTTCTGGTAACTTCGGCTCAAAATAGACTTCTCTTTCTGTGTAGGTTCTTATATTGTGCCCACAACTATAGTCTATGAATCCTGGATCGGAGACAGGAAAACTCACTTTCCAATTCTGCCTGTTGGGAAAAGTGCTTTGTCATCCCATTCTCTAACTTCTCAAAATTTTAGGTCATAAATCCAATCTCTTATTCAAAATAGATAGAGGAAAAACTGGTGTCACAGTCAGTAAGTGCCACTTGAAACAGAGGAAGGCTGCCACTCGACCCATGTTTACAGGTTCCCTGAAGCCATACTGCACATGTCTGATCCTGAATTCTTTGTTCTTCTAGGCTGAGATCTCTTTGATACATTCAAAAGATCACTGCTTCTGCCAGGCCCAATAATATGTATGTATTTCCGGGTTTTTTGTTCAATAATTAACACACTTTGGGGGGGAAGCAGTACTGTCTTATAATTTATTTGGATATTAGTCTTGATTTTTCTCCAAACATTTTAATTTAATTCTAGATCTCCGTCAGTCTGTGTATGAACAGTTGTATGGTATCTTCACTGTTAAGCCACCTTTTGGGGGGGAGCTATGTTAGGGCCTGATTTGCACATTTTTAAGATACTATTTTGTCTCATAAAATCATATTTTCCCCCCCTTTTCTGTGCGCTACCGAAATCTTAACACTTATACATACAATTCATACAATGACAAAGGTCTTTGTTGTATTTGAAAGATTTTTCTGACATACCTGTCTAATCAGAGAGCTCTCCTTTTACTTGCTTTTCAAATGCACTTCTTTCCAATAGAAGTCAGACTAACAGGGCCTATATGTAGTGAGTGGCCTGTTATTGTTACATGTGGGCTAAATCCCACTCTCCTTACGCACACAAGGAGTCCCACTGATGTCAGTGGGACTACTCACAAGAGTAAAGCAAACAGGATTTCTCCCTTTATCTAGACATATACTTTTTAATTGTAACCCTGTATGTCTGACATATGCTGGTCAATTCTAACAGGGTGATGATAAATAATTCAAAACACTTCCTGGCTGAAATCTCTATATATTATCATTACTGATATGACATAGCTGTGACACTTTGCAGTCATAGAAATAAGTCAAGTTCCCTGCCCACGGAGCTTACAGTGGCATTCATCCAGATAACATTGTGACAGAATAAGTACAAGAAACCACAGAGAGTTGATTGAGGGGTGACAAAAACAATAGAAGAGGGTTAAAGTTCTTAGGGAAGGGTTTTTTGGGATATGACAGTTATGGACTTAGATTTACAATCATTGGAGTTGTTATATGGCAAAGTTCTTGGGGGTTGTTGTTTGTTTTTGATTTATTATGTTGTTTTACAAACTCTACATGTTTTAGCACAGGCGTGGCAAAGAGAAGCATCCTAGATTAATGGAGGATAATAGTTGAATGTTCTAGGCTTTGAGAAGGGCTTGAAATTTGGAAGGGGGAAAATGAAAATACAGACACACATGTATACACATACATACATGGAAAGGGATTTGGTTATGGTTAGAATTTGTGAGTGATGAGGCACATGACAGTCGGGAGTCAGCAAAGATTTGGTGGGATGGAAAATCTTGAGATAAGACACACCACTGCTCACACGATCTGCATGTGCCTATCATCATGCAGTATTATACTAGCTGACACCATTGGTTTATCAGGTCTCCAAAAGACAGAGGCTATAAACTAAGACCAGGGATTGGGAAATGGTGAATGAGAAATGAAAGTCGTAACACTTAAAACCTCCACGACAGATATAACCTATTATCCTTCTTGTCAAAATACTAAAACTTCTATTTCAGAATTTAATTTCAGCATTAATTGACTGTTTCTTTAAATTACAAAGATCTTTTGTATAGTAATTTACCCACTAAGGGCCTGATCCTACACATACTTATACATACCCTTAATTGTAAGCATGAGTAGACACACTGATTTTTAGTTTAATGGGACTACTCACAGGAGTTAACCATGTGCATAGGTGTTTTCAGGATCATGGCCTAAGTCATAATATATAATTAAACAGAAACATTTCCTGAGAATGTTTTTTCCCCTTCAGTGGATCTAGTGCAACAGTGGGGCTGGTGGAGATATACAATTTAAATTGAACCTGAACAATTGAAATACTTTCCCTTTAATACTGAATACAAGCTGATACAGTATCACATGACCTTTACCGTAATTTCTATTAAAATCATTTCATGTCTGGTTGATTCTGCTACCCTGGCTCATTTGTATTGTTTACAACAAGTCATTGCACCCGGCAGTTAGTGGTGGCTGAATCCATGGTTACCAGTTTTTACATTCACTAGTTAAATGGAATGCAGCTCTTCTGTGAGTTTCATGGAGAAAGCTCTTAAGAAACCACAATCCAGCTATCAATCAGGCTAACCTGGGAGAAATTAATCTTATAAACATAAGTATTGTTGCATATTAAAAATTTATAGAAAGGGAGCTCAAGGCTTTTATTAGTTGTAGTTGCAAGAGTGGACGTGTTCAGATCTGACTTAGTGCATGGGAGACTTAGCTATGGTCTACATCTGACATTCATCCATGTTGTGCCTTCTCTAGCTTTCAAGGCTAATAAAACTATCCTTTTTTAAGCTTTTAAATCTTGAGCACTTATTTTACCAGGCATGTGCCTAGAATATAAATAGTGCTTAAACACAGGTCTAACCACACTGCAGTCCCAGCAAAGTAACTTAAACAGACACATACAAGATAGTAAAACACAGAATAGACAGTACTGAGTAGAATTCAATTAAGACAAAACAACAGTGGAATGTTCTTTACTAGTAAATTAAGCCTGCAAACTAATATGTTTTATTGCTCTGAAGGATTACGTGAACTAATTCTACTTGCCCTGTTATTTATTGTTCGTTGTGGGGTGCGGTTGAAAAAACAAACAAACAAAAAAACTTATTTACAAGATGGAGACCACACACATTTATAATGCCTAATACTATAAGAAAAGTTCTTTTAAAAGTATTGGTTATACTAAAGTTCTCCTTGCTGGCTACAATAATTGTCCCACAAGATACATGAGAGCAACAAACAGTTAAATCAAACATATTACTAGCTCATCTACTGCAAAGTCACTGTATCAGAAGCCCGAATTGATTTGTTTCCTCAGAACGAATTGAAAATGAATGTAACATAACGTCTGGAAAAAAAATCCCTACTGCACTGCTAATCGGATATTGTATAATGGTTGATTGCAGCTTTGCACTGTGCTATTGTTGCCTAAATCATACATACTTACAGGTTCTGGGTTCTTCCAAGAGTTTGGTGCAGTTTCAAGGACAAATGTCTTAAGGAAGTCTTTCTACTGTGCAGCAATGATCCTAGCTCTGATCTGATTACATGAGCAAAGTGCTAAATCTGACAATAGAAAGGAAACTTCCTGCGTAAAGAAGAAATCTTGGAAAGTCGCAGGGTTAAAAAGGCTGCTTAAATGTGCTGGTTGATTTGCTCCCTAGTTGTGTATACACAGTAGCAGCTGATCTCTGTTTGCAGCCCTGCAGAAAGAAACCTTTACTGAAAACCAATGGCATCACATTTCACTGGAGCTAGTGCCAGGCTCTGGAGAGCAAAGCAACCTTGGACAACTTCACACAATTAAAATAAGTGGGTTTGCTGCATGTCCAGGAGGACTTTAAAAATTGTGTATTTACTGTGTCACTTTTGCTAACAATGAGCTGAAATCCTTCAGTCCTTCTTTAGTCCTGATACAAGCAAAACTCCCATTCACTTCATTGGGGTTTTGTCAAGACTGAGTAAGGAGTGTAGTATTTGTCCAAGTATGTTTTGCTTTGTCTTGATAGCGGTCTTTGCAGGTGATAAGGTGTTAGCTGTGCCCTAAGGCACTTTATGTGTTGGAACTGTTACAGCAGGTGCTGTACACAACCTGTGTTTGTCCTAAATTCATTCTGACCCTAAATTCATTCATCAGTCATACTCTTTTCTTAGCATTTTTTCAGATATAGAGCATATGATTGATTACACACACACACACACACACACACACACACACACACACACACACACACAGTGTCCTATGTCAAACTTTCTGGCACATTCCTACTAGAATAAAATCCTCCGATTCCAACAACCGAAAACTTTGAAAGGATTCAGAAGACTGTTTCAGAGCCAAACTGCAGAGCTGGCCACTATTTTTATAGCAGGCTTAACCAAAACTTCAGATCCAAACACTCCATAACTTGGGGAAGGAGAAAGTATAGAATCTTGATGTGGGTCCCAATTTCTTAGTGATGTCCAAGTAAACAAATAATACCAGAAAAACAACATTTTGAATCAGTCTGCGGGAGCTATATGGACTTCTGTGGTAAGGAGCTGCAACTCAAACTGAGCAACACGCTTTGTGGATAATTATTTTTGTTATCATTAATCATGATTTTTACTGTAACATTTAGCCCTGGATAATGTTCCAAATAGTAACTGGAACATGCATACATTGCAATTAGAACATGACTGAACAGCATGTAAGGTGCTTTTTTTAAAAAGGGGTCAGTTTTCTCTTTTCTGGGCCACAAACATGAAAATCAAAAGGAAATGTAATATGGTTCAATTTTTAAACACAATTATAGAGTCCAGTTAAGAAGAGTTATTGTATATTTTGTTCTGGACGTTTGCAAGATAGTTTATGATCACTTAGATCAGCAGTTCTCAAACTGTGGGTCAGGACCCCAAAGTGGGTCACGACCCCATTTTAATGGGGTTGCCAGGCCAGCATTAGACTTGCTGGAACTCAGGGCTGAAGCCTGAGCTCCACCCCCACCTGGGGCAATGGGGCTCAGGCTGTAGCTCCCTCTCCCCCCACCTGGGATGGCAGGGCTTTGCCTGCAGTCCCCTTTCCCCCCACCCAGGGTGGCAGGGCTCTGATTCCCCCCTCCCCAGGGTCATATAGTAACTTTATTGTCAGGAGGGGATCACGGTGCAATGAAGTTTGAGAACCCCTGCATGTAAAATTGGGGTTCACGGTTATGTTGATGTTAGGGTGACCAGGTGTCCGCTTTTCATCCGGAACACCCAATCAAAAAGGGACCCTGGCGGCTCCAGTCAGCACCGCCAACCGGGCCATTAACAGTCCAGTCAGTGGTGCTGCCCAGCTAAGGCAGGCTAGTCCCTACTTATTCTGACACTGCGCTGTGCTCCGGAAGCAGCCAGCAGGTCTGGCTCCTAGGCGGGAGGGCCACGGGGCTCCATGTGCTGCCCCCACCCCGAGCACTGGCTCTGCACTCCAGGAACTGGCCAATGGGAGCTAGAGAGGAGGTGCCTGCGGGCGAGAGCAGCACACAGAGCCACCCGTGCGCCTCCGCCTAGGAGCCGGACCTGCTGCTGGCTGCTTCTGGGGCACAGCACAGTCCGTGGTGCCAGGACAGGCAGGAAGCCTGCCTTAGGCCTCCACCCTCCGCTGCGCCGCTGACCAGGAGCCACCAGAGGTAACCCCATGCCCCAATCTCCTGCTCCAGCCCTGCCCCCCCCCAACCCAGAGCCCCCTCCTGCACCCAAAACCTCTCATCCCTGGCCCCATCTGAGAGCCCACACTCCCATACCAGAGCCCTCACCCCCCCCCCCGCACCCTAACCTCCTGCCCCAGTACAGAACCCCCTCCAATACCCTGAATCCCTCAACCCCGGCCCCACCCCAGAGCCAACACACCCAGCCAAGAGCCCTCACCCCCTCGCACATCCCCCTGCCTCAACCCACGGCACTCTCCCACACTCCGAATCCCTCAGTCCCACCCCCAGCCTGGAGCCCCCTCGTTCACCCCAAACCCCTCATCCCTGGCCCCAGGCCAGAGCCTACACCCTAGCTGGAGCCCTCCCCCACACCAACTTTCTGCCCCAGCCCGGAGCCCTCTCCCGCACCCTGAACCCCTCATTTCTGGCCCTACCCTGAAGCCGCACCCCCTGTTAAAGCCCTCACCCGCACTCCAACCCCCTGCCCCAGCCCAGTGAAAATGAGTGAGGGTGGGAGAGCGAGCCACCGAGGGAGGGGGAATGTAGTGAGTGGGGGATGGGTGGAAAAGGGGGCGGGGCCTTGGGGAAGGGGCAGGGCTAGGATGTTCGGTTTTGTGCGATTAGAAAGTTGGCAGCCCTAGTGGGTGTATTACTGGCCTGATTTTCAGAGGTGCTCAGCACCTTTGAAAAATCAGACGGCTTGTTCCTTGAATTTTTTTAATCAATCTGATTGGTTAAGAAAGTGGTCACCTGACCCAAATTACAATGGTAAAAGACAGTCTGTATCAAGAGACCATCATTAAAATCCAACATATATATCCTCCTCCACAACAACAAATGTTCGAACAATTGCTGCCTTCCCAGAGTTTCCTGCAGGAGGACAGGAGCTTGTCAGCTCCTTGAGTGTCTCCACTGGGAAAATGAATTAACATCTCCTGCTGGAGGGAGAAATCTCTTTTGCACTGAAGTAAAAGAGTCAGTGTGGTACTACTAACTGAGAACTTAGGAGTCAGGAGACCTGGTTCTGCTGTGTGACCTTGAACAAAGCACTTTACCTCTCTGATCCTGCATCATTAAAGTCAAAAGGAGTTTTGCCATTGACGTCAGTGGGAGCAGAGTCTCTCTGCCTCAGTTTCTCCATCTGTGAAATGGGGATAATGTTTGGGAGGAAGACAATGGACTGAAACTCAGAAGCTCTGAGTTCAACTCATGGTTCTGCCGCAGTCTTCCCCTGTGACTTGGGCAAATCACTATTGCTTCAGTTCCCAATATTCTTCTTATGTTATATCCCCTTCTCCCACCATTTCTCTATCCTGTCTATTTTGATTGATCTCTTCAGGGCAGGATTTGTCTCTAATTTATGCATATGTACAGTGCCCAGTGCAATGGGACCCTCTTGTCAGTTGGGACCTGTAGGCACTAATTCATTCATTCATTCAATCAATCAATAATAAAGTCTTTATGAGGATAAGGATTTCAGTGAGTCAAGATTACTGCCCAAAAGCCTTTATGTGCAGAAGTCCTTATCCACAAAGACTGACCTTCCTGAGTCCTGCATAAAGACCAGTACTCTGGATGTATGCAGTTGTTCTGTTCTAAAATTAGTGGGCATGACACAATCCACCCCACAAACCTGGGGAATGTCACTGAGTTGCAGGACATCCAGCCAGGATTAGCATCCACTCTTTATGTCTCCCATGTGAGGTTTCCCAGCTACTCCACCTGTGTAAATGAGACTCCCCTTCCCTCAACTTTCCTCCCTCTGACAGCACATACTGAGCCTGCATGGAACCCAACAACCCAGCACACAGGGATTTCAAAAGCCCATCTTCCCCCAGACCTCTCAAGTGTACCCCATTGGTGGTACACTCTGCATCACAGCTGTCTCTCCCTCCCTGTCCCTGCACTTCATTCTCAAGAAGTGCCCCCTGTGAGGCAGGGGTAGCAGCTGGCTGGTGGAATGGGGTAGAGGAAGGAGATGACCCTTTCTCCAGCAGCTCTGGGGTCTCCTGCACTCTCATCCCTCCTCCCCTCCTGCAAGGAGCAGAGAGAGATGAGAGGCTTTCAGGGAGGGACAGTAAGAGCCAACATATATGTGGAAGGTAAGAGCTGGGTCAGGAGCAAACAGACGCGCTCCCTACATTAATCATAGAAATGGAGGGGAGCTAGGAGTGGAGCAGGCCCTGAGCAGTTGAGTTCTTCACAGGCTGGGAGGTTCCACTCCCTCCAGTGAAGAGCGTACAGGCCCAGCTGCTCCTTGCAACTTCTCCTCTCCTCACATGTAAACTAATGCCTGCTCCTGGGCCTCAGGGTCCCTCTGTCTGCTCTTTAGTGGGAATGGGGAAAGAGTGGCACATGACAGGGGCCAGAGTAGCAAAGACCTTCTTGGGGGCAGTAGCAATGGAATCCTGCAGTGAAGGAGGGCTATACACCTTCATAGTATATAGAAGTGGAGCATGAGGAGAGGGGGGAAAGTTAATTAGATTAGTACAGGGTGGGAGTGATCTGACTTAACTGCACAGAGCTGGGGGCTCATGCACGGGGACACCAGTCTATTTTGAGGCCAAGGCAGGGACCAGCCCCCAAATCCCTAATCTGTAACAGTTTAAAAAAATAATTTCATTCACACAGTGTGAAGGCATCCATAAAAACAGGTCTTTATAATAAAAAAAAAATCAATAGTAAGTGTTTGCATAACCAGGCCCCAAGAAACCAATCGTATAGTTTTTACTCAGGCAATACGTGTTTTGCCCAAATAAGAGCTGCAGAATCAGATTCATATAAGTCTTTCTGTCTCCAGTCTAGGTATTTATATTGTCCCCATCACCATGCAATCAGAGCACCATGCAATCTTTGCTTCCTCTTCTTCCTTTTGCTCCACCTTCTGTATATTCTTCCATGCATGAAATACCTTCCGAATTCCTGTTCAACCAAGTCACCACGTTCTCCTCATTCAAATTCCTCCAAAAAAAAATCACTTCTGCCTTGTCAGCTACAAACATTTAATCAAAATTAATAAAACCATCATGATATGCACATGCCTGAACTGAGTAAACGTGTGAGCTATAACATTGTTATAATTCTTGCCCACATCACCTTCCATTGCCTCATCATCCCCATTTTGTTTATTACCCTCACTTTTTGTGTCTTGCATAAAATTTAGATTGTATCATTTTTCATTCAGGGATTTTTCTTGTTCTGTAACATGCCCAGCACACTTCTAAGCCACGTATAAATAATAAAATAATAGCACTAACAACAATATAGATATAAATACTACTTATAACATAGCTATAACTACCACCACAGAGGCATTACGGTAACTGTGACATTTGGGATAAATAATTCTAGGCATCTAAATCTAATTTAAATTCTTTCCCGGCTTTAACCACGGCTTCAAAACCAGATGAACTTAAGCCAAGGTGTATGACTTTATGCTACACTGGTAATCCACACTAACTAGGAAATAAATTTTCAGTGATTAAGTTGAATTGTTCGTACAAAATGTCAGCTTCAGCTTTTCACCCATACAAAACAGCTTGGAAAATATATACTGCATGTGTTTATTATAGCTACAGTCACTATCAACATCTATAACTCTCCAACAATTTCTTTGATTTATGTTCAAAAACATACAGGGCATGAAATGATGCCTGCAACCTTACATTTTTCTCAAGAACATTGTGGAGAGCAGATATATTCCAAAACATCATGTTAGATTCCCTGTTATGTCTGCTTTTTAAAATAAATGTATGATAATCAATTACACATGCTTCAAAGCAACTGCCACTAGATTCCCCATCAGAAAAGCTGTTTGAAAAAAGTTCCATTTTCTTTTCCCTTAATATCTGGGTTTTAATAAGGGACTGTGCCCACATATTAAAAAAGGAAAAATGCTTTTGTAAAATAAGTGCCAATCTTAACTCACACCAGCAAGCTAGTCTTACCACAAGTTTACAGAAAAGGGCCATCTTCATTGATCGACACGCTAATAAAAGTGTACATGCTGTGAAACTCTTGGGCCTGATCCTCCTCTCACTCAGACATTTGCCAACCAGGAGTAACTCTGCTGGTATCCAAGGACTGACACTGGCATTAAGTGAGAGGAGAGTTAGGCCTCACACATTTAAGTAAGATGTAGGGTGACCAGATGTCCCTATTTTATAGGGTCAGTCCTGATATTTGGGGCTTTTTCTTATATAGGCACCTATTACCCCTCACCCCCTGTCCCGATTTTTCACACTTGCCCTCTGGTCACCCTACTAAGATGTAAAATGTTTGCGTAAGAAACTTGCCTAGTTTTGGTTTCCATTAGAAACTCTAAACCAGGGGTCGGCAATCTTTCAGAAGTGGTGTGCTGAGTCTTCATTTATTCACTCTAATTTAAGGTTTTGCGTGCCAGTCATACATTTTAACGTTTTTATAAATCTATAATATATAACTATACTATGGTTGTATGTAAAGTAAATAAGGTTTTTAAAATGTTTAAGAAGCTTCATTTAAAATTGAATTAAAATGCAGAGCCCCCCGACCGGTGGCCAGGACCCAAGCAGTGTGAGTGCCACTGAAAATCAGTTCACGTGCCGCCTTTGGCACGCGTGCCATAGGTTGCCTATCCCTGCAACTCTGAGCATTTTTGTGGAAACATTTGTTAAGGGCCTGATCTTTTTTCCCATTGAAATCAATGAGAGTAGTCACCATTAACTTCAGTGGGAGTAGGACTGATTCCTAATGACCATTAACGACCATTGAGTTTTAGGTGAATATGGGCCTAGATGCGAGTGAATCTGGACCTGGGTTCTAGTAATGCTGGTTTCTGCTTCAAGCAAACATGGCAGCTGTAATAGGGTTTGGCTGTGAGATGTTGGATTTGTTTGAACCCCACACCCAAAGGATGCAAACCCACATGGATCGAAACCAAGGAAAATATTTGCATGGCCTCCTGGTTGGGTGGAGCACCATTTTTCACATGGCTCTAGTAACTAAGGCTACATCTACACTACAGGGGGGGGGTCGATTTAAGATACGCAAATTCAGCTACGCGAATAGCGTAGCTGAATTCGACATATCGCAGCTGACTTACCCCGCTGTAGAGACGGCGGCAAAATCGACCTCTGCGGCTTCCCGTCGACAGCGCTTACTCCCACCTCCGCTGGTGGAGTAAGAGCGTCGATTTGGGGATCGATTGTCGCGTCCCAACGGGACGCGATAAATCAATCCCCAAGAGGTTGATTTCTACCCGCCGATTCAGGCGGGTAGTGTAGACCCAGCCTTAGTCTTTGAGGAGGGACAGAGTTAACTGCATGTATGCCCATTACCCATGCAGCCACACCTAGAGAGCATCAAAAGATGCTCACCTATTTTCACAGTGGGAAATAACCAGGTATTAGTTTTCTAGGAATAATCAAGAGGAATCTAGGTCTAAATCAGAGGAAGACTGCCCTGTCCATTTGATGAAATTTGCTTGCATACACAATGCTAGTGTAAAAACAAAGAACTTATTTTAATGGTTATAATATCTCCTCAGACTCCCACATAAGAGTGGAACATAAAACTGCTTTGTTTGAGTAAAATGCCCTATTCCCTTAGTTTGATTGTTGAAAGGTATTTAAAATCAATATAAAACTGCAATATCAGAAAAATTTATAATCATTATTTCAAACAGGCAGACTTGAAAGAGTCTCTTGTTCATGGGGAAATCTTCAGTTAGTTTTTCTAGTACCAGTGGTTCAATCGAAAGATTCACCAACTGCCCCCTGGAGAAAACCAAAGATCTGCATTTAAATGGAGATATAGTATTTCCAAATGCACAGTACCTGGAAGGCAGATACTGTCAAGGTTTCTTAGTGAGTGGATCTCAAATTGTATTAGGTACATTTCAGCACAGTAACTATCCCCATTTCATAGGAGTAGGACTATTTCCATATCATTTTTTCTATGTGCATACTTTGTAATATTTGTCCTAAGTTAAAATTCAACCCTGATCCAAAATGAAGCCCTCATGTACTAACAACAAGCAATTACTACTTTATATATAATTTTCTGATATGCACAATGAAGACCATACTAGATTGCCTGTCTAGAAATGTTAAATAATTGAAAAGTATGATGACTTAATAGAATAGTAAGCTTGGTTTACAATGCAGCCAATTTAGAGCCATAAAAACACTGTAAAATTTTTATCTTGCGGTTGACCATTACATATCCTATTTATTATTCAAAAGTATTTCAACAGCGTTTTTCTTCATTAATGTGGCTGCTGGCATTTAACACCAAGTCTCTACATTTGGATAATTTTCCAAATACAATTTTAAAACAAGCTAGCTAAAATTCAGTAAATCACAGCATAAATGCTATATTTTCATATTTTACCTTAAACTTACTTGGTGGGCTGTAAAATACATTCAAAACCCACAAGACTCCGTAATCTCATAAATCAAAGCCTGTATATGTGTGTGTCCCCTATACATAACGTTTAAAAAGCCAGTATAACTACCTCTGGATGACACATCAGAAAACCAAAATCAAATCTTATAAATACTTTTTTTCCCCTATTGTATACAATTGCAAAGATGTGTCTTCCTCTTAGTAAAACACTATAACCTTCCAGAAAAGTTTTGCATGAGTATGCTGTTAAGGCATATATAATGTTTATAGTGAAAAAGACACTCACGATCAATTTCAAACACACAGACATTAGTCTAGGCAGCCTCTTGCTGAAATTCTGGTTGCAACTGAAATGTCCCTGTAAACAAGGTTACTGAGAACAGACCAAGATATCCTTCTCAGCAACACCTTCACCAGGAGCCCTTCAGCTGTCTACTTAGTTTGTTATACCTTATCTTGCAGCACTGACATTCTAATGCTGATTCAAATTCAGGATTCAAAATGAAAGATGAACTATCTTTAAGATCACTTAATATTGAAATACTGTTGCAGTAATAAGTGGTGCTAGGTTTAAGATATGGATATAGTACTCTAATAGTAACCTTTTAATTTCTGAAAAATAGTGCAGAATAAATGAGGTATTGCACACAGTTACTGTAATTGATGTATTTGCTGTATTTTGATACTGAACACATCAAATGCCATGTTTACCTCCTGCTGCCTCTTGAACATTTTAAACTGTAAAGTCCCCCTAGGGGAGACCTGTCAGATTCCAGTTTATGCATTTAAAAATTCACTTGTTACACTGATACTTTAAAATACAGGGAACAAGAATGTAACCATACAAATCATTTCTTGATCCCAAGCCCTTGGATGTTTTCAGTGGAAGTGCAATACAGGGTTGAATGTCCATGCGTACAATCTAACTTGGGTTATGTTGTGAGTACTCACATTTTAGCTTGGAATTTGAGATATATCAAAGCTTTACACTTCTTCACATTTAAAATGGGATGGGGGTGGCAAGGAAAACAGAAGATTCCAAAATCTTTTTTTCCCCACTAACTGCCTGCTGCAGCTCATGTACTTCCCTTATACAACCAAGGAGCTATGTTCATAGTTCTTCACTGTCTTTTATTTGAAGGGCATTCAAATTTCCCTCCCTCGCACAGACTGTGGTACTGTCTCAATTTTTATGTTTTGTTAAAGTCCCCTTAACTACATCAAAATGACACAGTTGGGGTTAAAAATCACAATAAAATGGGATCAAGGCCCTCAATTCCATCCTTTCTACCCCCACCCTCCTCCTTTACTTTACTTTCTTTTTAAATTCTACTCATTTTTATTTGCCCCTTTCATTATTCTGCTTCTTTTTGAAATGTATTCCTCCTATGTGATTTGTGGTAGCCTGCGAAATCTTTTAACAACAGTACACCAAGTAGTCAGAGAACTGCCCCTGCAGCACTTCAAAATATATCCTCAGACCACTTTATCTTTTACAGCATTAATGGTAAGTTAAAAAACAAATGTCAGGCAGGTCACATTTAGACAGCAACATGAGATCACTTCTGTAAAACCCCTCCAGATTGGAGCTGGGGTACCACCACGATGAGAACTACATTCCACGTTCCACACTTTCCTTTTGTCCCCCCCGGATTTTGTTTGCAAATGACTTGCTTTCTTTGTGCGTATAGATGTGTCATGTTGCATGTCCACTGATTCTGGTACATACTACAACACAAACAGAGCAAACGTGCTTTCCTAGCCAAGCAGCCCAATGTGGCAATTTCACAACATCACTGAAGCAACCAGGCTACAGACAGAAATAAATAAATACATAATAAATAATAACAACGAGAATCCCCCCACCACAGTGACATACAGGGTTTCCACCAGGCCTGTTTGGCTCTTGTGAATCACTCACAGAAATGTTTAAGGAAGAAGAAGGGGAGGGGGGAGGAAAGGGAAGCGTCTCTCTCTCTGGGTCCGTCGCTCTTTCCTTAGGAGCCTAACGAAGCTGAATCTAGAGGGAACCACTGCATCGTGTTGGGCCGATGGGGGCTGCTCTTGGCAACCCGGGGACCGAGACAGCAAAGCAGCAGCGAGCCAGGAAGCCCGGGGACCGCGGAACTTCTGAGCTCCCTGCGAGGGGCGCTAAGGAAGGCTGCGAGACACACTCGGGGCAGCAGCGGCCACCACACACAGTGACAACAGCTGTAAAGTCAAGTCCCCCTACCCCTTTCGCAAAAGCAAAAGCCGCCCCAAGGACCCTGTCCCCTAACTCCGGCTCGTTAAAACCTTGTCACTTTCACAGCACTCTTGGTCCTTTGGAAAGAAGGGAAAGGGGGGGGGGAGGGAGGGTAGAGCAGGACAAAACCTGCCGGGTTTGGATCTCTCAGCAGAAAAAATAACAATCTATATATAATATAGTCTTTAAAAAACGCCAAAGAGCTGAAAATCGATTATCCCTGGGGCCTGGGCTTTGTTGTGTGATTTTTATTTTATTTTATTTTTTTAAGGGACTGACTCTAAGCAAGTGAAATTGACAAGGTCTGAAGGTGGAAAGGGGGGAGGTAATAGAGCTTCTCTCAGCTGCTAGTCTCAAATCAAAAACATGCCCCAGATGCGGTGTCAGTCTGCAGATGTGCATGATGGTAAGGTTGGGACTCGGTTTACCTGGTCAGGTCAGAACCGCAGGCAGGTTAATCAGGTGAGTCGTCGGGGATTTTAAAGAAGCCGAAGCCGGTTTCTTTGCTAGGAAAGTCTACAACACCATGCAGGGACATTGCAAAATCTTTACACACGCCTCCTTTAACTGGGCTCCCGCGACCTCAGCCGGCGAAGGGGGGAGGCTTACCCGAGGCAGGCCCAGGCCATTTCCCCATGCCCTGACCAGGGGATCAGCGGGCTGCCCCGCGGCACCGGGGCCCCCTAAGCGGCTGCTCTGCACCGGGCGAGGCGGGTTCTAAGGGGATCCACGGAGCGGCGGGTGCTCGGAGGATGCGGAGGCCTCCCTGTTTCCTTGGTAGAGTCGATCCGCACTCAGTCTGACCCAGGACGTCACTCTGCCTGTCTGTTTTCTCAATGATAACTTGGCAGGAGAAGGGGGAAGCTGCCAGGTTTTCCCTGGGCTCATTACCTGGTATGTGCACGTTTCTTTGCATGCATTGGGGGGGGGGGGAATTGACACTTTCTATAGAAATACATAATCATATGGTGGTGGTCGTTAGCGGACGGCTCTGCTGTATTTGCGTTGATGGAGTCGCTGTGTGTGTTTTTCGCTGCTGTGAAGGAATCAAGCATGCGTTCATCTTTTTGTCTTTCATTTTACCTTCAGGGTGACATTCAGTGCCAACGTGCTCTTTTCTGATCATCGCCAAGTTCCACCTGGAAAAAAAAAAGGGTGGGGGAAAGGGGGTGCGAACCCTCAGCCAGCCCGGATGCTGGGTAGTAAATTCCTCCTACAACAAACGGGACGCTTCTCCCACTCACACATAGGAAAACAAGCCATTTTCTAAGCCATCGGGGGCCAAAGGGAAAGAGCAACAGAAATGCTAGTCCAATAATGTTCTTGCTTTGCACTGTCTGAATTGCCTCTAGCAGACACACAGTGTATAGGCCTTGCACAAGGGATATTTCTGTATCTCAGAAATTTGCTTCAGAGCTCCTTGGGAGGATGGGGAGGGGGAAAGCCCCCAGCTGAGTGTATCCATATGGTACAGTATTAAATTTAGGGATTGCCTAGTGTTCATTTTAGAGTGAACACAGCAGGGCAGAAAGGAAGGTATAACCAATACTTTTAAAATTCACCAGTATAATGGTGTCTCGAAAAAAAAAAAAGCCTTGAACAACATTTTCCTCAAATATTATTATTTAAAAAAAGAAGAACAGGAGTACTTGTGGCACCTTAGAGACTAACAAATTTATTAGAGCATAAGCTTTCGTGGACTACAGCCCACTTCTTCGGATGCTACTCTGAAACCTGTCATTATTATTTAAGATTATCTTTCACTACATCTGTTGCAAAGCTTCCAAACTATTTATTTCTGAAAATGTAATAAAGTGTTTTATATAGATAGATAGGCTTAATCCTGCAACTACCATTAAAGTCAATTTGCTCGCACTGCACATATGTACTTTTTAAAAAAAATCTACTTAGTCAGTTTAGTGTTTGCCTTAATGCACATAATATGTGCAGTCTGAATGGATTAAAGTTGCAACAAGAAGCTTAGCTTTTCATTCTCTGACTTTTGCAAGTTTTAGGCTGCATCCTGAAAACACTTAGGCTGTGTCTACACTACAGTGATTATATCAGCATAGCTATGTCAGCGTAGCTATGCAGGCATGACCCTGTAATGTAGATGCAGCCTACAGTGACAGAAGGGGGTTTTCCATCGGTGTAGGAACACTACCTCTCAAATGAAGCTAGCTACATCAACAGAAGCATTCTTCTGTTGAGACAGCTGTGTCTACACTGGGGCTAGGTGGGCATAGTTATGTCAGGGTTTTTGACACCCTTGACCGATGAAGGCCAAAATTGTGTGAACCTAACTTATGTTGGCATACAGCCACTGCAGTTATTAAATCGGTCGTGTGTGTGTACACTTGGCTCCTTGTGTCAACGGTGTGCGTGCTCACCTGGAGCGCTTGTATCGATTGTATTGTTAGTGTCGGACATTGTGGGATGGCTTCTGGTGGCCAGTAACAGTTGACATAAGCAACGCAGTGTCTACATTGACACTGAGTCAACCTAATTACCTCGACCGTGACCCTGCGCTGCTCAGGGAGATTATGTTACTAAATTGGTGTAGAGAGGCACTTATGTCAGCTGGAGCCAAATTTAAGTGATGACACTTCCGCAGCGAGGTTGATGCAAGGCAGCTTACATCGACCTAACCCTGTAGTGCAGACCAGGCCCTAGTTATGTCAACCTAACTTTTAAGGGTGGACCAACTTGACACATAAGTAGTTACACTAAACTCAAGCAACTTCTCACATCTGTGAAGTTACTCACATGCTTAAGTGTTTGCAGAAGTGACACTAACTTTGCAACCTCAGCAGTAACTTAGGTTTTTGCACTATAGAACTAAAGACTAATTATTTTACACACACATACACCTTAAATACCAAAACTGTGCTAATGCATATTAAATCTGCACACTCAAATCGCAGAATTCAGGGAATGCAAAAATGAAGGGTCCTACAGAAGAGCTAACTCTGCTCATTTGCACCTTCCTGTATGCTTTATTACCTACTTTTAATAATAAATCATAATATGCTAAGCGTCACATTTAACCAGAAAAACCGGAATCGCAAATACTGCATGTGAGCAATGTGGCTGATGTAAAGTTATTGCTGGAACTTTACTTTTTGCATTCCTGTGATTTCAGCTATGCAACCTTAAGATTAGATTAACAAACTTTTCTTTCCATTTAATTTCCCGGGTTTTTTATATGTAAAGAAAAAAAGGAAAAATGGTCTGTGCTTCATGTTATTAGCACGTAAATGGTCCTAATTAGGTGTTGGCATTCGCACTTTATTGAGAAGATGGGGTCAAGCAGAGGTAAATTCCCACTTTTCCTGCTGCTGTTGTTTGACTGGACAATTTTCTGCAAGGCTGGGTTAATAGGGCAACACCACATTGATTTACATTGTGATGTCTGTATCTTTCAATTTGAAAGAAAGAGAATTGGGTTTTTTAAATGAAAACCTAGAATTTTTAGAATATGGTAGGATATAGCCAGACTCTAAAATTGCAGGATCTGTTTTTTGTTTGTTTGGTGATTTGTTATTTTTTTAAAACATTTTGTTGCTGATTGAAATAAGACTTCTACACTCTCCTGCATGTAACATTTCTTGGAGCAACAGAATGCATTACTTAAAGGATTTGAATATATTGTATGTTTGGCTATAGTGTGCCATCAGTTTTTAAGCAGAACTGCCAGTTGATTGCAGTGGAGAGTTCTCCTTAACAATTAAGGGCATGATATGGCTGCCTGAGAGGTAAATTGCAGTTGCTCAACACTTCTCACTGTCTAGCCCTGTGAGAAGAAAGGATGGATTGTGATTGTGGGAGTGAATATTTACAAACTAATTTTTAAATTAAGTATCTTTAAAGAAGTCTATGTATTTAAAATATATTAAATTTCCATAAAATAAATGAGTAATCAGGCCTTTCCTAAACCAACAACAGAGAATTCAGTCTAACTCTGCAAGTAAGAATTTAGCTGGTAAGCACCCTGACGGGACGGGCCAGTTTTATTTACCTGCTGACGCAGCAGGTTTGGCCGATCGCGGCCCCCACTGGCCGCGGTTCGCCGTCCCAGGCCAGTGGGGGCGGTGAGAAGCGGCACGGGCGAGCGATGTGCTGGCCGCGGCTTCTCGCCACCCCCGTCTGGCCCGGGACGGCGAACCGCGGCCAGCGGGGGCCGCGATCGGCCGAACCTACCACATCAGCAGGTAAATAAAACTGGCCTGGCCCGCCAGGGTGCTTACCCTGGCGAGCCGCGTGCCGAACGTTGCCAACCCCTGCTATAGAGTCATACAGCAGACAGTTTACCCAGTTGTCAAAGGAGCATAGCTTAAAAATGTGTGCATAATGTAGGCCTACTAAGTCTTCTCCAGTGTGATTAGAATATGAAGTTAAATTCAACCCTTTTCCACTTAGCCCAGTCCTGCAGACCGTTCACATGTAAAACTTAGTCTGGCTTCAGTGGCAGACAGTTCTGCACAAGGAAACAATGCAGGACTGGGTCTCAAGGGATACTCTAAAGGTATTTTAGCCCAATATTTGACCGACTTTTCTTTTATCTGTTTATGAAGCCCAGTTAATTCATTGCAGGTTTTTCTTTCTCAAAATAATGTATTTTCTTAAAATCACTAATAGCAGCCATGGATTTATGATCAACTCTACAATAACATACCCAGGTATATGCCACAATGGAAAACAATTAGATTTTATAGAGCCCATTCTTACTCCTGTTTGAATTCCAGTACAAGTTTTGCCATTGGGTTTCATTGGAAGCAGTCTTAGGTCCTTAACTGCAAGAATGTCCAATGGGTTATGAGAAACAAAAGCAAAAAAAAACATTTTAAAACTATGAAAAATAGATTGGCCATATCCTTTTAAATACTCAGGATCCATTTTTACTTTATTCTCTGCTCCATTTAGAGCAGTAGGTCTAACTGAAACACCATTAAAAGTTAATCATATTACCTTAAAGAGGAATTTCTAATAAACTTCCACAGAATGGGTTGCAGAATTAATATGGCATTTAGAAGACACTTTAAGAATAAGGTTCTGATTCAGAACTCATACAGTTCTAAGTCAGGAGGAACTCCACGGAAGTCAGTACAGTAATGTCAGTATAAAATCAGTGTGAGTGAGATCAGAATCAGGCACCTGTAGCATAACTGGTTTATAGGAACATTATGAAAATGAGAGTCTAACCAAAATATCCTATAGTTTAATGCTAAGCAGAAAACTGTTCAAAAGTCATTCTGACTAGAGCTGATAGGGACTCTTTTTGACAAAACATAGCCTCTAAAACACGAATACTCGGGGGAGGAGAAAAACCCACCCCAGAACAGTCAGTAGCCCAGTGGTTAAGGCATTAATCTGGGAGATGCAGGTTCAAGTCTGAATTCCAAATCAGGCAGAGCAGGGACCTGAACTGGACTAATCATTCTGGGATAGTTAGCTAACTTGAGTTATGAATGCAAGTTTTTTTTCCTAACAAAAACACAGCCTGCATGGAGGAGCTGAGCCACTACTATATGCTGTGAAAAGGGTCTCTCCTCTGCTTTGATGCTACAGTGGGAGCAGACTGGAGCGTGGACAGAGATCCACATTTAAGCAGATTGAATGGCCCCACATCCCATGCAAAAGGCAATGATGGCCTTCAGATGGTACCCTAAACCATAAGCTTGACTGATGGTCATGGCAGGGCTCTGCTCTGCAGCCCTAGACCTTGACAGGTGAGGGGAAGGGATTTTCACCTATCGATACTTCTCCCACATACAGCCTTACTTTCTGGAAGAAAATTAGCTTCTCTCTACACTGAGTAATGGAGGAGAGGTAAAACAGAGGGTTCCGAAAAAGAATCAAAATATTACTGTTGGGCAGTTTAGGTATCAGCTATGCTCTCTGGCCTGACTCAAGCAAGAGTAACAGTGAAGACAATGGGAGTTTGGGGTCTACATGAGTGGGCCTGGTCTGAGGTCATATGCTTTCCTGCAAACAACTGAATAGACCCTGGCATGGTTCATGAGGTCATGACAACTAGATTTATCTTAAGCTGTGTTCCCAATGAGGAACCCCTAAGAAGTGGAGCCACCTGCAGCTGCAGGGTATCCATGTGCTCAGGGCCAGCCCTGTATGTGAGAGGGAAAGGACAGAAGAACAAATTGGGAAAACATGGCTGAAATGGATGTCAATAACACCAGGAGACCACCGAAGACAATGAAATGATGGCACAACATATACAGACAAACAAACCTAACCAACCACAGCACACAGTCAATGCAATAAAATGAGTGAAGAATCTTTTGGAGGGGTATGCTGGTAAGGCCAATGCCTAACACTCGCCATAACAAACCACTGACTGCTTTTTTTCTTTTTGTACCAATAGTGTGAATTACGCATTAAATGAGAACAATAGTATTAATACTAAAGAGTATAGTCTTGTTTTAATCTTTGGCCATAACCATCTCTAACCGGAGTTTACACCTAGGCATTAAGAAATCCCTGAGTCATGCAAATTTACTTTGGTTTATAGCTGTAGGGGATGAGATGCATGCATTTTTAATGCATATGCAGAATAAGCATACCTGTAAATCAGAGAGAGTGGGATTGCATTTGATCTTACATACATAAGCATGTTTCTTAGCTATTTGACTTCTACACTTCCTGCAATACTATGTGAAAAAATATGGTACAGATGCTGTAGCAACTATTTATCATAGTACAGAATTAGAGTTGGGACCCCCACCAAAATACTGGATCCAAGCCTCCTCAAACTGAAAAAGTTGCGAGTCAGATCTAAACTTCACAGTTTGGGCCCATCTTTGATAAGAACAGAGTCTGTTCTTAGGAGAACTGGATAGCTCAGTGAATTTGTACAGAGATTAGAAGCTGCTCAGTTTGATAATGATAAAAGTTGCCAAATTGCCATCAGGAAGTAGTAATACAACATAAATGTAATGGTATTGGACTCATTCATAGTAGACAAAGTCTACTATCCCAGTTGGCACTAACTGGCACTCTTTCTGATATTCTTGGCAGATAGGCTGAGGACCAAACTGGTACTGAGACTGATTTGTTTCCACTTCTAGAGATGGTTCTTCTAAATCCAGTTTCTAGTAGTCAATCTGGCATCATTCCTGAACACTAAAATTCACTTAAATAGAAAACCAAGCTATTAAGCTGGATGTTGGTTACAGAGGGCCAGATTGTGGCATCTAGCCATTGGCCCAAGAATGAGCCCAGTGCAATGTTACACCACCTCATCGGGAGCTCAGTGAGTGATTCCCTCCCTGAACTGCTTGGTGTGCCCAGGGACTGCTCAGGGTATGCCCCCTAATATGGCCAGCTCATTCCACATGCAAGTGCAGAGACCAGCTCCCCACCTCCTCTTGCTCTCTTTGGGACACACTGATGGAGTCGTCTTTGCATTTCCCTTGGCGCAGGGGGGATTGCAATTGTGACGAGGCCTTGTGTGGGTTACCAAGAAGGACTTTGCACATAGGGTTGGCATAAGTAGGGTGACCAGATGTCCCGTTTTTAAAGGGACAGTCCTGTTTTTTGGGGACTTTTTTTTTAATGTAGGCGCCTATTACCCTCCACCCCTGTTCCGTTTTTTCACAGTTGCTATCTGGTAACCCTAGGTATAAGCGTCTGTCACATAGGGTCCATAGCAGCCTATGGCTCTGTCACAATCTGGCCCCAGCTGTTCTGAATTATGAAACTACTAGCACATAGCCTCTAAAACACGAATACAGAATAGGACCTGATATCTATCACACTGTGAAGGACACATACATCAGAATAGACAATGATTTGTAACTAGTGTTGTATGTGCAAAGGTATATTGTTCTTGCATGTACAGATATAGCACTCCATGATCATGACTCATTCCCAGTTTAAAGCACAAGCCCCTGCAAGCTTTCCAAAACTGCCACTCCGCCAGGGAGTATCAGAACCAGCTGGTACAGCAAATGGGTATGACCAGTTAGAGAGGTCGTGTGGCCAGAGCACCCACTAGACAGCTCCCAAGGATTTCTACTGATGGGACTTCTGTGGATGTCCATGATGCAAAATAAGCTGTCCTTCTATCCCACAAAAGGTTAATAGGCAGATAATAAGAGATTCTGTGTCAAAGTCAGAAGTGGCAAGCTGATCTAACAAGTAGAACAAAAGGCATATTCTGCTCAGGCATGCTGTTCGCAAGGCTGTACAATATTTTCTATCTTCAGCAATTGTAAAAGTCCATTGTAAAGAGCTAAATTTTCAGCCAGTCTTCCTAGTCCACAGAATTTGCAAGCTCATCCACTGACATGCACAAAAACCTGTGTTTTCAAGGATAAGCCTAGATATGGACGGCAAATGCTGTATGTGCATTACTGAAAATTTGACTCTACGTTTCAGGCTTCCTAATAGTCAGTGTTACAAGAAATGTTTGACTGAGAATCCATAGCTGCAAGACAAGATGGGTAAGGTAATATCTTTTACTGGACCAACTTGGGTTGGTGAAAGAGACAAGTTTTTGAGCTCCACAGAGCTCTTCTTCAGGTCAGACCCATCTCTTTCACCAACAGTAGTTGGTCCAGTAAAAGATATTATCTCACCCACCTTGTCTCTCATATTCTGCGACCAACATGGCTACAACAACACTGCAAACAAACCATAGCTGTATTCATCAGTTTGGAATGTTGGCAAGGAACTTCCCATCGTAAATTTGCCTTTGGTGCCGATGTGAAATGGTCCATCTCAGGGTGTTAAAAAAATGGGCCAGATTTTTACATCGCTAGGACTCTAACAGAATTAATTCTAGTAGTTTAAAGAAAAAAGGAAAATAACAGCAAAATATTTTAATTAAGTTGTGTATCATGGGAAATTGTGAGAAAAGTAAAAAATGCTTTATTATAAAATAGATGTTAACTATATTTAATCATATTTAACTAATTAAACCCATTCAAAATCCCATATGCTGTTATACTAGACACAAACAGACAAATTTGCAAGGCTGCATGCATTCATGGAAGAGGCTTGTTCAGTAGCTGCTGGTCAGGGTGACAGCCTGGGAACCAGATCTGCAGCTGGTGAAAGTTGGCGTGGCTCTAGTGAAGTCACTGGAGCCGTGCCAATTTATACCAGCTGAGGATCTGGCCATCTGACTGTTTATGGGAAAAAATGGAGAAGTTGCTGTTTCTGTCATGGAACCAGGGCAGTGACAATCATAGAGCACTAGCAATGCTATAAAATGATTGGTAATAAACACTTATGCAGCAGTGAAGGAAGAAGTGAGCACCAATGCAGAATCTTTGGCAGATTCTACAATCACATATCACATATTTCAGCACAGCACCCAGATGGAATACCGTTAAACTTGCAAAGAGAAAAGAGTGCTCATTTTAGCTGTCCCTACTGTTTCAGTCGTTGGTACATCATCATTAGGGCTGCAGCTGTGTCATCCCCATCATGAGTGATACGGATTCCTTGATTTTCAGGTTTTAAAAAACCAATAACCCTGATTTTTAACATGTTGGGGTTTTTTTGCAGGGGGGAGGGGGAGTTACATGTGAGTGTATGGATGTGAAAGTAAACAATGGGATTTTAATGAGAATTTTGAGAGCTTCCAAGGTAATTTCTGGGTGGTACAAAAGGCTTGTGGGGCTCAGTGTTCTGAGGTGCTGAGTGCCCTCAACTCCAACACTTAAGTGGAAACAGATGGTGCTCAGTACCTCGCAGAAATGAGCAGGTAAAGACAGCAGGTACTTAGCAGCAAGTCCCCTGTATCACAAAGGACCAGACAAGTAAACTTTCCAGGCCAGATTCTCATCTCAGGTGTACCAGTGTCTATCCAAAGCAACTCCACTGAAATCAGTGCAACTGCTTCAGATTTATACCAACATAGCTGAGAACGGACTATTATTGATTTGTATTAGGGTAGCACCTTGTGGCCTCACTTAGCCAGGCACTGTATAAACGCATGATAAGGCAAGGTCTCTGCACCAAAGAGCCTACAAGCTAAAAAAAGATGCCACAACTGAGTGTAACAAACAATAGGAAGTAAGGGGGAAAGAATAATTGCAACAGAAATGCTTGGTTACATAAACTACCTATGCATACAACTTGATGTTAATTCTTGGGGTGACAAATTGTTTATCTCCTGTCAAGCTGTATCCACTGCATCCATCATCATAGAAGCCAAGGTCTTGTTTATATTAGAATTTTTGTGCTGGTTTAATTAAATTGATTTAAAATTTATCTAGATTAGGGATTTGCACCCATTTAATTAGATTAATCGGGAATCAGTTTAGTTAAACAGATGCAACTTCTCTAGTACAGGTCAGATCTGGGAGTTTCTCCTTCATACAAAATTAGGAAAAAACAAACCCCAAAACCACACAAGTATAGTTCTGATTAATGTCACTAAAACTGGAAAAATAAAGGTTGTTTGGTGATCAACATAATGCCCATGACTTTTGACCCTTTTTGTAATTATATGGTAGAAACTCACTAATACACTTTAATACCAGGGAGACCCATTGTGAATTTGGGGCTAGATTGGCACAGCCCTTGTTGACCGCAAAGGGGAGTAGAGCCCCCCCCCACTCCTTCTACCCCTCCGTTCAGCTCTCCTCATTCAACTCAGCTCAACTCCAGCCACAGGGGGCAAGGAGGAAGAATGGGGGCTAGTCACCCAGTATTCCCCTGCTGCAATCAAGTGGGGCAGGGAAGGGTTGGGAAAGTATGGGAAGTGGAAGGAGCTCCGGAGTGGCTGGACACACACAGGGGAGTAAGCTGTTCCAAGGAAAGGGGTGAAGTAACTTACTTTCCCTTGACTCCCCCCCATAGCAAAAGGGGGAGCAGGAGCGGAATTGTAACACTGTTATTGCCGTATTCCTTCTCTGGTCTGCCCTGGGTGGCAAGTGCAGCTACCGGCTGCCTCCTACTCAGGGTGTAAAGTTACAATCTAGCCTTTAGTGAATTAGTGGCTATGTTCACAAGTACAGCAAAAAGACTCAAGGGATAATGCATCACGAAACAGCCCAGTCCTGCATTCCCTCACACCCAGAACTCTTACTGAAGTCAATCAGTGTTTGGATGTGAGAGGAATGCAGAAGTGAGCTTAGTAAACCTGATTCTGATCTCACCCCAATTTTCACACTTGCTTAATTCCACTGACTTCATTGGAGTTACACTTTTTATGAGCCAGTCAGATCACAATCATGCCCAATCTGCCATGTTCATTTATTTTGACATGTATAACTTTAATTACTTAAGGTAATACTCTGCATCATCACTACTGTATATTGTGTAAAATCAAAGCAATCTACCTAGGAGGAGACTTCAATGGGCATTTTGCCGCTAAATCATTGCCAAGAAATGGGATCACTGGGTTATTGGAGCCTGCTTATTCAAGCTCCCAGGTGAAGTCAGTCAGAGCCTTTCCATTGACTTCAGTGAGACATGCTGGGAGACATCAGGTTTGCACATCAGTTAAATGAGATTTAGCCTGGTGCCTCTGTATTTCCAAAACCTTTATCTTTTACGCAACGAATATCCAATGATTTTTTTCACAAAAATTCCCATTATAAAACCACATCCCTAATCACCAGCCATATTGGCCATGTGTACAATAGGCCACCATTTTGACTGACCCTTTTTAGTTTTTACACCTTTTCTGTATGAATCATACTGCATTTAAGAGCTTACTATTTTCTGGAGCATTAATATCTCGTTGCTAGAAAACTATCCCCATATATTAATGCCTATACTGATGGGATGTTATATCATTCTCTAACTGAGTGCACTATTTAAAGCTAAAATATTATAGGACAGATTCTGTCCTCTGCTCCAGCCCTATACGTTGCTTCCATGGAGACTTCTACTGGTGCTGGCACAACATACGTGTCCGTTTGCTATTTCCCCAGAGCCAGACCTTTGTCCCTTCCCCCTGGGCTGTCCGGGAGGTGCAACAAATAATCAGATGCTAGATATCCTTTCTATATCTCAGTCCAACAAGCCATCTATGTTGAAGCAACTCCTATTGACTTCAAAAGGTACTTCCACCCACGAAGGGCTTGCATAATCAAAACCATGGAAATATAGAGGTTAACATTAGAGATGGTTGAAATTTTCTAAATTTTAATTTCAGTCGAAAATATTTGGGGGAATTTATCAACCATCTCTAGTTAACACCCAGGTACAGACACATACATATACTGTACAGATGTATACTTCAAACATGTTAAGGGCTGTTATAAAGAGGACGGTGATCAATTGTTCTCCAGGGCCACTGAATGTAGGACAAGAAGTAATGGGTTTGATCTGTAGGAAGGGAGATTTAGGTTCAATATTAGGAAAAGCTTTCTACCTGTAAGGGTAGTTAAGTTCTGGAATATGCTTCCAAGGGAGATTGTGGAATCCCCATCACTGGAGGATTTTTAAGCGCAGCCTGGACAAACAACTGTCAGGGATGGTTTAGGTTTACTTGGTCCTGCCACAGCACAGGGGGCTGGACTTGATGACCTCATTTCTATGATTCTATGATACTGAATGAAATGCTGTCATTGGATGCATGTGCAAAGCTCCCATTGAAGAAAACTGGAGCAATGTTTGAGTAGTTTATGATGTTACCAGAAAATTCTTGCGCTTTGAGATGCAATAGGAATCCTAACAGATAATGTGTTTGTAGGGGAGCCAAGCGACCTGGGTTCTGTTGCCAGCTCTGTCACTGACTTACAATATGACCCTGGACAAATCACTTCACCACTCTGTGACTCCGCATCTTTGTATACACAGGGCGATAGTGATACTTACCCTCCTTTGTTAAGCCGTTTGAGATCAACAGATGAAGTTTACTATGTAAGTGTTTTAGTATTATTACCAGTCTCAGGTTTGCTGTGTCTGTTTTCTATAAAGCATCTGAGGCTAGCTTAATAGATAATATAATAAAAAAACAAGTTTGATTTAGAGTCATACACACTAGAAGATATTCCTGTTTGAAGAACATGAATCTTAAGAATCCACATTATCATGACATCAGGGTCAGAGGTCAAATGACACCTCACTGCAAAGCTAAGGACTTTCCTTCACCTTTCTAATGACAATTGATGTGGCCTTCACCTGGTATTAATCTAGGAAAGATCTATGTTGGTCCAATCATAATCCCATAATCCCCATCCGGCATATTTATGTGTTTGTTTGTTAGAGAAAAGCAGAAGATTTCATTTAAGTATTTAAAAAACTAGAGTTTGATTTCAACACTTATGAAGATCTCTTTGCTGGATAATGGGGGTGTGACCTCAGTGATCAGCTGTGTACTACGGTCTCTTTCATCGACATAGCCACACCACCTGTCATCCTCACTTACATCCGTGTTAATTACGAACACATGAGGAGGGCAGGATCCTGCAGGCTTATCCATTTCTTCATTCTACCAACATAGACAAATTGAGGTCCATGCAGTTTACTATACAGGAGTCTTTTTCCATGACACTTCCCTTAAAAAGAGTTTTTCCTGCTATCCTTGGCTAAAATTTTCCCTCTCTACACTACTGTATCCAGTTGGTTGTGATCTTTCACCCCAGAGGTGGCTGCATTTCAATAGTACTGTATGGGTAGAGCTGTAAATTGCTTTGGCTCCTTTATATCATATAAGCTATTATGGGGTTACACTGCAGTACAGTCCCATGGAGTTTGTACTAGAGTGGCTAACCTGAGCTGCCATGCATGTTGCTGTGGCCACTCATCTATTTTTACCATGCTAGCTCAAGCAGAGCTAGTACGTCTGTGTACCCACACCATAAGCACTTTCCCAGCTGCTCTATAGCCATAACCTAAGTAAGAAACTATTATTCTACCCATTTTACAGATGGATAAACTGAGGCATAGAGCGAGATAAAGGAAATTACCCACAGTGACATAAGAACTTACTGATCCAGGTAGAAATAGAAAATAGGTCATCCCATCCTGTGCTTTCACGATACTATTATCATTCCCCATCCAAATTTTAGAATCTACATTTTTTTCTTTTTAAAAGTCTTGTTCTTTTCTCATGAATATTAAAATATTTATAACGGGGGGATATAAAATAAAAAGGAGTGTGATTGACTCTATTGAAAATGTTTTGACTCATAAGTATATACACGTACACAGAATGATTTCATTTAGGCATCAGTTTCCATGTTAGTGAGTTTTTCTTGTTTATGGGCTTGGGTTTTTCATAGGTTTAACAATATACATAACTTTTAATTACATCGAGAACAATATATGAAGACACCATGCTATGTAAAAGTCGTTGCTGACAGATGTTAAGCTTAGTAACATGTCATTGGCAGCTTCTCAGATATGGTACCAATCTAACAATTTGCATTCAGTGTAACATGACGAGAGCACCACAATACTAAGAAAGTGTATGAAAAATTGAAGCCTGAAACCATAAGCTTTTCCGTGTCTTATTTATGTGTTTGTATGATGCTCTGCACAATGGAGCCACAATGCTCTGGTACCATAATACAACCAACAATGAGAGCAGGCTCTTAAAGCCCATGGGAGTTCTGGCATTGGAAGCAGGACTGAGCCCTTAGCTCAATTAGTGAAGTTATTTAGGGTGCTTATACTAATTTGTCATCTTGTGTTACTCAGCTTTCATTAACTGCATGACTGTAGCAGCCACTTTTACATTACTGGTTTAAATATGCAAAAAGTCACCTAGACTATGGCTTACTGCTCTTGCAAGCTCTTTAGGGGAGGAACTGTCTTTTTCTTTTGCGTGTGAATTAGGGCCTGGAGACACTAACAAATTACAAATAAATTATAATAATAATGTGCCCCCAAATATATTTTATTTCAAAATATAAAATTTAGGAAGTCTTCAATTCTTAGTATGACTTTACTGCTCTGTCCATTTTGAAAAAAAAAAATTCAAAACAGATTAGATATTTGCCATTATTGCAAATTATTTTTCTAAATGTGGTTACTATGCACAAGCTACATCCTAAGTACATTTTAAAACAGTATGCTATGAAACCTGTCCCAGACCACCCGATACATTTTAAAAAAATTATCTAGCTCTGTATTTATTCAGGAGATCAGTTTAGCTGTTGCTATCTATTGAATATAGAATCTTTTTTTTTAATTGCCTAAATGAATAGACACGGAACAATTTTGAAGAAAAGTGTGTATAATCCCTCAGGTGAAAGTGCACATAGGAGAGCCGATAAATTATATAACAGACCATATGTATTTGCAGAAATAATCTATGGACTATCATGCTCTTGAGTCATGGCCAACATGCATGCTAACTATTGACATTAGTGGGAAATCTACATATGTAGTGATGACATGATATGGCCCTTGTAATGCTTGTATGTCTGAGAGAGAGTTACATTATTTTGAAGAAGCCCTCTTTGTTTTTTGAGTAAATTCCAATACAATAAAACAAGGAAATTCAATAGAAAAAATGTTTTGATAATGTTAAGAATCCAAGATAAACTGATGAAAGAAAAGAAATACCATATGAAAGCTGTTAACCGTACATCCTCAAAATAGCTCACATTGTTCTCTGTTCTCTCTCTCTTTCTTATGTAGCTAAGATCTGATTTCTCTATAGGGAAGGCAGGGAAAGTCCCCTTTACCTTCCCCTATACACTTTTCTGAAGTTAGCACATCATCATTTGCTAATTATATTATGACTCACAGTTTACCTTTGTCATTAACTTTGTGTTCCCTCAATTAGGAATTGTATCAATGTTTGGATCAGTGTGTTTATTTGTGTCTGTGCTTTGGTTGGCACATTACAAAACAAAGTTACAGACAGTGTCAGCCTCAGTTTTTAAATTTCCTCTTTGTTGCTGGTTTATGTCATTTTCTTATGGCCGAATATTACTTTCAGTCAGGGCCGGCTTTAGGAAGTGCGGGGCCCGATTTGAACAGTTTCGACGGGGCCCCGACAGGGATGACTAAAAAAAAAAAAAAAAACCACGTAAAAAAACCACGTGGGGCTTGTACTCACCAGGCCGCACTCCTAGTCTTTGGCGGCGGGTCCTTCACTCACTCCGGGTCTTCTGCGGCACTGAAGGACCCGCCGCCAAAGTGCCCCCAAAGATCCGGAGCGAGTGAAGGACCTGCTGCCAAAGACCTAGAGCGCCGCTGGGTGAGTAAAAATTAAAAAGATGCTTCTAGCCAGGGAAGGGATTCTCTGCCACTTGCCCCCCACTCTGGGCAGCCCTGCCACTGGGCGCGGGGCCCTCTTAAGCGCGGGGCCCGATTCGGGGGAATTGGTGGAATTGGCCTAAAGCCGGCCCTGCTTTCAGTTGCATAAGTGTAAATCAGGAGTAAATCAGGTGAACTCGGTCGGTGGTGTTACACAGATGGGAAACCACTGCAAATGAAATCAGACTTAATCCCAGGTGTGAGGGGGTTCTTGGTTTTGTTTTGAGTATCTATTGGTAGATGAAAGTAATAAAAACTCTTGAGATAAAAGGTTTCATTCAAGGGATCAATTGGCCATGAACATCTTCCTTTCTTAAAAAAAGAAAAAAGAAAAATCAGTGGTAGATTTAGGCATTGCCTGATGTAATCCCTTGTTATGTCTGGATTTGATAATGTTAAAGGTTCCAAGAGGTGGAGCAGAGTTTTTATGACTTTCTCATCCATCAGGAAGTAATATGTATGATTCATGAAAAGGTATTAGTCAAAAAGAGCCAAATTAACCAACATGTAAATAGGTGCAACTCCATTGTCTTCAGTAGAGTTGTATCTATTTGCATCAGAAATTTATCCCAAACTGTGGAAACCCTCTGTTGGGCCAACATCACCAATAGTATTACCTGGTCTCCCAACCAAACACAGAAGCAGCTTCCATTCATTAAATACAGCATCCTGTGAGATCAGCAAGGTACTGGTTTGTCTTGATTAATCCCTTTGTTTCAGCTAGCTGTATACTGTTTTCCTTGAAAGTCTGTTTCTATTTCAGACAGTTTTCAGCAGAATGAAAGAGGTACCTTCACCAACTTCTGTGATGATATTTCATCTTTCAAAACTTACATTTTCAGCTGTTCGGTTGTGCTAGCCATTATTGATTATTGTATTTGTGTAAGGGAGACTTCCCTTTATAAATTGTACTGAATGTATTTTACCCAGATATGGCATATTAATATTTTTGAAATACTAATACTAATATCATACTGATTATTTGATCCTTGGTTGGATTTAAACAAGAAGCTAATAAAGATGACAAATGCAGAGAGATACTGAGCTAGAAGCAGTGAAGTATAATCAAGTTACCTAATCGGATACCTGCATCTTTCTCTGAGCCTCTTCTAGGACCTGATCTTGTAACTTCAGAGTAAATTAGGAGTCAAGGCTCCTAAATAACACAGGCCAACATTTTCAAGAACAATCTCAGATTTTGAGTTTCTAGTCTGAGACACCTTGAGGCTGGTTTTCAGAGATGCTGAGAATTACTGCTTCCATTGACTTAATTTGGAGTTGAATGCTCAACATTGGGGAAAAAAAGCCCAAAAAATTTTAAATTGGGCACCCATAACTAAAGGCCAGTGTGAAAATGTTGGCCACAAAGTTTATCATATGCAGTAGACATTAGTGTAACTTGTATTAATAAATGTATATTAAAAAAAAGAGTTTACTGTAAAACAGGTGAATGTCATATACTGTGTATTTAATCTTTCCTTGTCTCGGGAAGTTTAGTGCAATTAAATTCCGTACAGGCTTTATGAAATTTGGTTCATTTTGATAAAGTTATATATTATTTGTATAATATGTCAATATTGTGAAAATATTGTATTGCAATATTTATGTGTTTGTGCATGTGTTAGAGAGACACACACAAAATAAGTAACTATGTAATACATTTATATAAATCCATTTAGGGGTTCTGGTGATATAAAATATGAGAATTAAATTAGTATTTCCACAGAATCTCAAAATACAATGTCCTTGTCTTTTATTATTTGTTACAAGGAAGGAAGCATAATCTATCAGAGCATGGAACTGGGGTTCAGGACTCAGAAGTTTTATGCTCACATCTGCCAGTGACTCATTGTGCCCTGCCCAATGTCCCACATAACCATTCTGTGCCTCAGTTTCCACAACACTCAAATAAATGTAATAATACTTACCTATTTCACATGGGTATGTGATGGCTGGTTAATTAATGCTTGCAAAGTGCTTTGAGATCCATGGATGAAAGGTGCAATACAGTTGCAAAGTATCATTACAATTAATTTTGATTTTTTAAGTCAAAGTATGGCTATAGTATTGCTGTTTGAAAAGGTTTCCATATTCCAAAGAAGTCACATTAATATTGTCAATGTTATTTAGGACTGCATCATCCCTCCTTAACAATGCTATGGCTTTGTTTTTAGCTGCTCTGTTTCTCAATGAGAATTTTCAATATCTCCTCAAAGTGTTTAAACTGCATGGTCATTTAATATTGGGCTGTTATGTATAACCAAGAGGACACCCAGAAGAAACGGATTAGGCCAAATATATTCTGACTCTGTACAGCTCAAACAGCCGAACTCTGAAAATGCAAGGTATGATGTTCAAAAAGTTCGGCAACTGTGCAACTTGCCTTCTCTGCTCATTATTGAAATATACACCCTGTCTGTTGTAGATATTATTGTGGGTTGCACTCTCTTTTTGTAGCAGCAATAATAACTGATTTTAATTAGAGAGAAAATGCATACAATATATAATGGGGGCTCCTGTGGCCAAGAGGATCTTTAAGGTCTCTCTCAAACAGTTTCCCTTTCTGGATTAGTATTCATCGCAATTGTAGCCCCGTTCCCAGTCGGCGCACCGGTTCTTTGCAAGAGTGACACAACTTTTAATAGCCGGGATAGAGTTTTGGAAGAAGTTCAGTGAATCAGGCAAGGGAACGCTGCTCGTTTATCTTCATTCCCGAGCGCCCTCCAAAGTGTGTGAACCCGTAAACCCAGCCAGGGGTGGCGAGGAAGGAGGGCGAGGGAAGACCTGTCGGAACATCTCAGGCCCTTTCCTAGCAGCCAGGGATTGCAGGCTTTACTCCGGCAAAACTCCCATTGACTTCAGCGACAGTTTTGCCGGGTAAGGACGGGAGAATCAGCCCCACTATGCAGGTGCACTGTCCCAGCCAATACCCACACTCTCCCTGGGCAGTTATTTCCCGGGCCGGTGTGTTTGGATTTGGTAGCAAGGAGCTGTCCCTAAACCGGGCGGCTCTCGGGAAGTTTTTGGTGGCTGAGCCAGGAGAGTGGCCGATATTTCTTACCTGGGCACGCCCCGCACACAAACCCTGGGGGGGGGGGGTCTGTTTGCACAGTGATGGAGACCCGTTACTTTTGTCAGGGTTACTCAGCGCCCGCCCCACCCCATCTGACCCCAACGTTTAAGTAACCAGCTACAGACTGTGCATCGCCCCCTCAAACTGAAGTGCCCCTTTGCTGCATTACTGCCCCGTGGGAAGCACGGCCGAGCCACGGATTCGCTACAGACGCTTTAATAAAATACCAGGTCCCGGCAAGATGGACATTATGAGGTTCAGTCCTGACGGGTCCTTAGCCTGGTGGGGCATTATGAAGACCGTGTTATTCTTTGACAGCTCACTATCAACACGTGTCTGTGCCGCTTAAAAGCAAGCCCTCTTCTTCCTGCCGACTGACAAGCTAGCGGTGCGGTGTGAGTTGCAAACAAGACTATGTCGCTATTCGCTGATCTTTTTGATTTCCTGGCAGATTTCCTATTCATCGCACTGGTAGCTTAAAACTTCTTGAATTTCGTTGGGCATTAGCTATATTTTTCTGTTGGTATCCTATGGTTGAAAGTGCGCTAGTTGTTTGTTTTAAACATACCGGCGGTTTTTAGCCCGCTAAAGACCGGCATTTAGCCCTTTAACTCTGCAGGTGTGTTACCTGTTGCTATGCAGAAGATGGGGTTTTCCTTCCTGTTTGTTATGCATTTGTTGTGGGGGTGGTTTTTATTTGCTTGCTACATATTTGTGTCAGCAAATGTTAGACTTTAAATTATGCTCAGATAATTCGGATCATGTTAGGGCAGATCAGTAATTGCGATCACATGCTAATTCTAAAGCTACATTCTAAACTATTTTTCACAACTTCAAACATGTTTTAATGTATTTAAAGAAAATGTAGGGGAGAGGGTAAACCGTTTTGAACAGACTGAATGCTGGGGATAATAGTTCAGTTAAATTACTGATGAACTGTAAAAAAATGCATGCTTCCCTGTAATTATCTTTGAAAGAAGGAAAGAGAATTATCATTCTTTGTGGACAGGCGTCTTCATATTAAAGGGTTAATTTAGACTCATCTGTACATAGATAATAATTAAAGGGGGATCCAGGCTTTAAAGGGGAAGGTTTTAAAAATGTTTTTAGCGCTCTAACAAGGACAACTTTCCTTGAAGGCGAATATAACCTAGTACTTATTTAGCATTGGAAATAAATAGTCATCTTGGTATAGAAAATGTAAACTACATGTTAGCCTGCATTGGCCCAGCAGTGGTTCTAAACTTAACACGTTCAAGGTGTTTCATTATCAAAAGGATTTCATTTTTTCTCTGAAGCCATTGATAACAGAAGCAAAAAGAATGGTTTCGGCAGACACTTTCATCAGCAGAAATGTGATCAGCCTCCGCCATCATCAGAAACATCAGAGCAAGGGGGGGGGGGGAAGTAGCAAGAAACTAAGATGCGCAAATTAGGAGAAGTGCATGAGGTTCCGTGGTAATCCCGCTTCGAGTGAAGCAAGGGCTAAAACTTCATTTCGGTCATTGCCATTAGTTAACTAGTGCCGATGCCACAGCTCAGCCCAGCTTCAGCTTTTAGTTCGGTGGAGGCACATAACCAGAAGCAGACGATTTTATCTTTTTTATGATGTAATCAAATAAATTAAAGTAGACGTGTGAAGGGGCACACCTACGTTTGAACTTTTTAAAAAAAATAAATGAGTTCTAAGGGATACTCCCAACCGCAGGCTTTCTGATGTGCGTGCAACAAGGCAAGGCTTTTTGAATCCAGCCTCCTCATTGTTGCTTTAGAGATTGTTTTAAATAGAGTAACCTTTCCCTCAATACCCTGCAATTTGTGGGGATGAGAAGGTGGCAAAACAGCGCGTGGGGTGGGGAAGAGTTTTGCAGGAGGGCTGGGTTTCAAACAGTGGATTTAACAGGCACTAATTCTGCTTGTAGCAGAGATGTAGGTGGATACTGAAAACATCTTCCACCGGGGTGTCCTACTTTAGCAATTCTAATTAAAAGGGAGTTTAAAAGACGCAAAGAAAGAGCAGGCTGTGCTTTATTTCCAGTGGGCGTGGAGAGAGTATCAGACACAAAACGCTTCTAGCTTGTTCTAATGTGCACCTTTGTTTAAAAAAAAAATCAAGCTCGCCCTTTGATATGAACTAATATATTTTTAACTGAATTTCTTTCTTCTGCTGTGTGTGATCTGATACCTACCGTGTGGCCCTGGCCCACTTTCAGCCCTGCAGGTGCCCTGTATTGTGTGTAGTCCTGAAAGGCAAGGGGAAAGTCTTGCATCTAGCACTCTTGTGCCCTATGCCTGTGATTGTCAAGTAAACGTGTCCGAACTAGGGGTCAGCAAACCATGATGCCCTCCCGCTTTTGACAGTTGCCCCAGCCAACAAGAGCTGTGGCTTTGTAGGTGCAGTGCGGGGAGTGGGGATCTGACGGTCCAACGTCTTGAAGCAATAAGGCAGCCGGCTTGCCGCTGCCGCTTTTCCACGGCTGCTTATTGAAAAGGAGGCTTCACGGCCACCTATAAATGGCCTTGGATCCAAGTCACTTTTTCCACACGAGGCAGCAAAGTTCTAGCCAAGGCACTGCAAGTTCTCCCTGCTATTGTACGCGCGCTCGAGTCTAAATCCTCTGTGTTTAAAGCCCAGGCATGACCACGAGTGCGCTAAAACCCGCAAGTGATCGGGGGATTCCGAAGGGCTCAAACACAAACACGCGCTGGTTTTCACTGCACTTTGATCATGGGGGTGGGGTGAGGCGGGAGAACAAATACAGACACTCACCGTGCTCTTTGGCTTTCCAGGGTAACTCCTTCTCGCTCTCTTCTTTGTGTCTAAACGAAGAGAGTTTCCACCCCGGGCACACAGCCTGACGCCCTGGATCACCCCGACTGTTAATTTAATGCCACACTAACCTGGGAGTGTATGATTGGAGCTCAAGTATTGGTTTAGAAACGCTGGAAGCGAATTCACTCTCCCACGCCCCGCATTCCCCAGCTGAGGGTCTCCCAGCCTTAGGTTCTTCCAGTATTGCATAAAGCAACATACCTACCTTTTCAAGAGTCACATTTCCTATTACAGGTTGCATTTTGCTCCAAAGAGTCATCCGTGCACTATCTGAAACGCACATACTCTGCCCTGCATGCGGTGTGTGGCTTGATTTCACTTGACTTATTGTGTCACCCTGAGCTTTGTGACTGCCTGAAAAGCCTCACCTATCGGAAGAGGCAAGGCAAGACACCGGACAGATCGGGGAACAAACTCTAAACCACCCCTCAGCCACCCCACTAAAATCCCTATTCCCTCCACGTGAAATTTGATTTCTAAGGCGGGCACCTACTGCGGGAGAATAATGGAGACCAGGATAGCAGAGCGCACTGTGTGATCTGTGTCCGCCCTCTCCCCTTCAAACTGTATTCACAGCCAGCCAGAGAGAGCATTGACTCCTGTGTGCAGCATTTCCTACCTGTCTGTGCATCACGCTTGGAGCTGTCCGCTAGTCACTTCTATATGCGAAATCACCAAGCCCTCTTCTCCTTCTTTTTTATATTCCTTCCACCCCCCCATCCCCGGGTTTGGATTAATACCGATGGATACCCCGTATCGCTACCCGGGTGATTGTCTAGGGGGCTAAACGCGACAGGAAAAGAAAGGGGGGAGGGATAACCTACGTTATTTTTCTGTTACTAATTCCCAGTCGGATCGGACTCAAGGGACAAGGCGATCGCTCAATAAACCCTCCTTCTCTCTCCACCACGGCTTCCTTCCTTCCTTTTCTCCAGCACATTTCGCCCCCCCCCACCTCCCACGTTTACTTCTCCCTCTTCGTGAGGCATAAACCAGGCAAACTAAAACTTTATCAAAAATAGGGAGAAAGGGAAAGGACAGGCAAAAAAAATAAAAAAAAAATAGAAAGGCGGAGGGGGAGGGGGAAAAAGACAGTGCCGGCGTCTGATCACTGACCATCTGTGCAAAAGGTGATCATTGTTAGGTACTCACATGGCTGGATGGCAGAGCAGCTCTTAGCAATTAATAAATCTCTCAGCTTGAGCTCTTCTTCCCCGGGTTTGATTGTAGCTCTGTGTGTGTGTGAGTCTCTCTCTCTCTGTGTCTCGCTCTCTTCCACACACAAAACCGGTCAGATGCTTCAGGACCGGTCACTTTGCAAGGGGAACAACACGGGAGGGTTTGTATTACTCCAGGTTCGTGTGTGTAGCCTATAAATACCGAACTTTTTGATGGAATCAGCTAACAAATGAGAGGAGAAGGCGTAATTTTGCGCATGGAGCCCCCCTTTCTCTTTGTGAGATTAAAAACCCCCCAGGCAGCAGCCAGGGCTAAAGTTGTGGGTGTGTGGGAAGGAATTGGACTTTATTGGGATTGTGTTTGAGGGTTTGTTTGTTTGTTTGCTTTTGTTTTTTTTTTCCTTAGGACATTTATATTAGCCCCCCCCCCCGCGCCTCTCCCTCCCAACCACTGGGAGAAACTGACCTGGATTAGCACTGACTTTCACTCCGAGTGGTCTCTGTGGTGCGTTTGATGGGTTTTTAGGAAGGAGGGGTCAAGAAAGCACATACCTGTCCGTGTGGCAGTGAAGGAGATGGTGATGGCTCAGGCGGGGGGGATTAGTGAGTTTACCCTCACTTACTTGAAAAATATAAAGGGGAACGCTGGAGAATGCAGCCTGAAATTATTCGAGGGGGGATTTTATTTGGGAGAGAATGGACGGAACGGAGGGGGGGGTGTCTGGCTGGGGCTTTTAACCAGCTGCCCATACACATATCCCACACAAAACAAACCACCGAAAAACACCTCGTTTTGGAGCTTTAAGGCGCCCAGGAATCCTAGAATGCAGGAGCGTGTTCAATTATTGGCACCAGCTTTGAGCCTGACGGGCAGGGGGCTGGGACATACCCCCCAAAGAGGGCATCTTGGAGGGTTGTTCTGTAAATTGCTGCTTACTTGGTTTGCCTGCATCAGTCTGGATTTCTCTCCCCCAGCAGGGATCAATTCCTCAGTTTGACTCCTCCTGCCTGAGCTAGAGGAGTGATGTGAGGTCCAGGGACAGCTTTCCTTGCAAAGACAACCCCCTTGTTGTTTAGGCTCTGTGGCTGCACAGGGGTATGCCCCTCGTTGGGGTTGATTGTCTCTCTCGCTTTGGTGCCAAGATGTTGCTTTGTGTGTGAGGGGGATCCCTACCACCCTGAAAGCTCTAGCGGATACTACAAACAACCAAAGCCCCACAAGCCCTCTGCAAAAATCTCAGGTTGCAAACCTGGAAGGGGACAGTGAGAGAGAAGGAAAATGCCCCCCTCAATCCAATGCCCCTTTCCTCAGAGCCCGGGTAACAGTTTGGTGGTGTAGCTAATATAAACTTTTCCCTTACGTGCCTCTCATTTCCCCCCTGCTCTCCAGTGTGTAGCTGGGGCTGGAAACCAGAGGAGATTTCCCCAGGACACAAGCGCAGCCCCTGCTTTCTCTGGGGAGCTGACCTGGCCTCACAGGGGTTTGTTCCCCTTTCCTTAGGGATCAGACAGGTATTTAGGCAAACTTTCCCCACCACCTTTCTCTGAGCTGGGGCTCTGTCTACAGGACGATGGTCTGAGCCTGGGCTGTGTCAGGCTATTGCTCTCTCTCCTGCGACCGGCCAGCTGGGTACGCCACTGGCCGGGCACTGTCCGAGGGACTTTCGCAGCCCCCAGGGGGAGTGGGCGGGGATTACTACCCTTCACCCAGCCGTGAGCTCTGCAATATATTTAGGCTTTAAAAAAAAAACTCCTGCATAAACCCAAACCCCTAATTTAAAAAGACTCAAGAAGAAACAAACCCGAGAGCGGAGGGGTCAAGAGTCAGGTCGCCCAGCAAACAGCAGCAGCGTTAGGGGCCCATTCTACCCCTCGCTGCCCAGTCCGGCGGGGCTGGGGGGTCTCTGCCTCGTCCCAGCTCCTTTCACACCCGTCGCCCCGCTTGGCGAAGGTCCGGCGGGGGGTGTTATGGGGAGGTTGTGCGAGTTGACCCCCCGGCTTGCAACACGGAGTTCACAGAGTCGGACAGCAGCCCCTAGGCAGAGCCGCTCTTTTCCAGCTCCATCCTCCGCTTCAGAACAACCCTTCGGCCGCACTCCCGCTGCGGGGCTGGGAAAGGACGTGTCCCTAAAAGCTAGTCAGGGCGGGGCTCCAAACCCCCCCCCCCACACACACACACACTATTTTTGTGAATAGACTTAGCACTTAGCAGCATTGGCATTTGTTGGTCTCCCGTCCTAACGACAACTACCTATGGGGTGGGGGGGCACTGAATTGCAGGCGAGGTCCAACAGGAGCCCAGTCCTTGGAGCCATGCAGAGGTTTGCTCCCCTAGCAGTCAGGGGTGCTGCGGCTCTGGGAATTTCAGGCCAGATGGTGCCAGTTCGCGCAGCGGCGACTTTCCTCCATGGCATACACCGAGTGGAGTTTGTTTTTGCAGCGGGTGTATGTGTATGTGATGCCCCCAGACACCGTGTGTCACAGCCTTTCTGTGCAACGCCTCTTCCTATAAAGGTGTGGGCTCCGCGAAGGCTCGCCTAGAAGCGAGCTCGTGTGGCAAGCGGGGCTGGCAGCGTCGCCCATATTGAGCCGGCCTGTTCTGAAGCAGGCACATAAGTGACGTGCTGCAAAACACGAGGAAAAAGTGGCTTTGGGGGTGGAGGTTGGGTGGGTTCGTATTGCACTCTGTGTTTCCTGCAGCCTCTACACTGGTGCTGCGGGACTCCGCACAGGTCCTCCAATTCCACCACGGGGGGTGGGACCCCAAAGAAAGATCACTTTGGAACCACAAATGGTATAACACACACACCCTAGACTACACATTCTATGCCACTAAAATGCGTGTATATATACACACACACACACAAACTATAACTACACACTACATGTAATACAGTACATACTATATACACTCATACGTACACACTCGCACATATAAAATACATAGTGAATGTATATATAGTGTGTGCATCATGTATATACAAGCTATAAGGAATATTATATTATATATTATATTATATTATATTATATTATATATATATAATAACAGCGGCCTTATTCAAGGAATAAGACCACTCATGCCATGTATATGTATACACACTATATACAGATATATAATGACTCTCTTTATAGAGTGTGAATTATATATAGTGTGTATACATATACATGGCATGAGTGGTGTATGGGCATTGCTATTCTCTGAATAAGGCCGCTGTTATCCGGTAGTGGGGATAGGGAAGAAATACCACCCCAGACATTAGCAGCTCCTTGTTTCCCTTTGCTCTGTGCTGGGGATATTAAAGGGTTTCTTCTATCAGGCTCCGAGACTCTCTCAAGTGATTTTTAGTCTGGCGCTCTGGTCTATCCATATACATTTCCAATCTCATGGCTCATAAACTATTAGCAAAAGGATTTCATTATTCACCTTCTGTATCCTACAAAAGAGAAAAAAATATATACTCTTGGTAACAACGAGAACGGGTCTGGGTTTAAATCATAGCCCCTTCTGCGGCTTCAGTCTGATAGCTACAATTCTAGCCAGTTTGCAAGGACCCGTGTAGCCTCCCTCTGTGCGTCTGTCTGTCTTTGGGTACAGAGCGAAGTATTTTTGCCATCGCGTGGCCCTACCCGCGCCCAGTATGCAAGCAGTGTCCTAGGGGTAGGGGTCGTGTGGAGATTGTTGTTCAGAGGTATCGAGTGCTGCATCATTATAATGAAACAGAAGAAAATGAGGGGTCGTTTTTATTGCGTAGGGGAGAAATATTCCTAGGAAAGGAATATGTTGAAAAAAGATTCAGCCAATTTTAATAAATGAACAATTTTAAGAAGTGATTTTGTTGGCCACGACAATCCGATAAATCATTTCCCGGGGTGTGAAATACAAGCTCCCTCGTGCATACGTGGGGAATACACTCTAGCGAACCGAGGGTCAGAGACTAAGGAAGACAAGGCATTATACGGGGGTCATGGGCGGGGGGATTTCAGGGGAGGCAAACTGCTGCACTGAGGCCTGTAAATTGATACGGTTAGACTAAGTTGAATGCAAGAACAGGCAGGCAGTCAAGTTGCTGTGAATGGACTGATAGACCAGGGTGAGTATAAAAATATAGGGCCCGATCCTGCAGTCTTTACTTAGGCTAATCTGCCATTGCAGTTACTGGGAGCCTGGCTTGAAGCACCTGAACACAGAAATGTTAATACCCAGGGCAAACTCTTATTTTTCTCTTCTTTAAAAAAAATGGACCGTAGAGAAGTTTAGCCCACGAGGTAATTATAAAAGCCAAGCTAGCCATTTTAGATAGAGACCCACTTTGCAATTTTACACCGCGAAGCAAAATATTTCAGCCAAGTCTCAAGTCATCATCAACAATAGAGCAATGTACTCTCTCTGTTTAATATACATGGTGTGGGAAATGAAGGGAAAACAGAGCTAGCACCTGTAGTGCTAGAGGAAAAAAAATCAAATTACTATTTAATATTTTTGGATGATTATGCAGGGCGTTCTTCAAAAATACTCCATATTTAATTATATCTCTAATGACTTTTTGGGGGGCTGCCATTGCTATTTCATGTTAAGAAGCGAAGGGCTTTCTACTGAGTTTTTACATTCTGGTATCTTCAAAAAGATTTTCCTTGCGTGTTAATTGCATGCTGTTAAGCACATCTGGGACTGCAAAGTGACCAATCTGGACCAACTTTTAATTAACACATTGACCTGATGAAGAAGCAGACTCCTTCAAAAATGTGCATGTTGTATAAATATAAACATCCTGCATAAATTACCAGGTTGGTGAGGATAATTACCAAAATGGGGAAGTCTTTGTGTACATGTTGGGAATATACAGTTATTTCACACACACTGGCCATGTTAATGAAGCCGAGTTTTGTAGTCGTGTTTTTGTACAGTCATTTGGACGAGAAATCAGAGAGAGCCTTAACCTGAAGAGGGATTTTAAAAATTACAGCCAAATCATGAAAGATTTAGTTTGAGGACTCCGAGAACCTGAATGACTGAGGTCCCTGTTGCTGTCTTTCAGGGTGTGCAGGAGCTTTGACTGTGATACAAAAGTTGCTCAGGTCCACGTTTTAAGTCCTGATTCGAGCCAAGAGCTTTACCTGGAACTTCACCCAGTTTAAAATCTCTCCCTTTGCATCGTAAGGAAGTGAACAGAAAGCCCGAGGATTCTGTGCTGGGGACCGCTGTGCAGAGAGGGCAGAGGCGGCTGCAGCTTTAGAGGCTTCGTGCTTCGCTCAGCCTTCCTGGAGCCGGACACCTTGGAGGAGCCATAGCTATCTATAGGCGATTGTAGCCGGGGGGTGGGAGTGGAGGAACTGGAGAAATTCAGCAATGTGAAAAAGGTAGAAGCAGCATCAGGAAGGAAAGAAGGGTGGATGGATGGATCGGGCTACGGATGAGAAATACTCGTGTAGTAACTGAGCCACCAGCGTTTTACAGAGGGTCAAGACTGATAAAACCTTTTGAAGTGTGTGTGTGTGTGTGTGTGAGAGTGTTACTTACGCAAGGCAAAAATAGGGGTCAGTGGTCTGAAATCTTAACCCCTTTTCGCTTATTTACTTTTATCTCGCTAATGTTTTTTTGTTGGTCGTTCATTCCAGCCTACATTTGAAGTAGCTACATGCAGCCAGAGAGACTGGAGTGTATAACTCAGGAGTTAAATAGTAACTTCCCCTGCAGGTAATAATTAAAGGTATTGCGTTTTTTTTAATTCCCCCTTCATAGCAACACAAGTTTATATTTAATAGAATAGACTGATCCTACAGAAACACTCATTAGAATCACCTCTGACCAGATACGACCTGAGAAGAAAACTGTTTTAAATTCGCTACGATCACAAACATTGGCTGAATTTCCCTCTCCGCGTTTATTTGTATTTAAAAGGGAGCTTTTAAACATGTGTTTTATAGGCGAGCTTGCCAGACCCAAACAAATCCAAAGGGAAGAGGCGAGAGAGATGCACACTGACAAATTCCAAGTGCTTCTTACATCTGTGGATTTAAGTCTTTACACGATGGAAGAAGAGGTTTAATTCAACAAAAGACTACAGGAAACAAAATCACCGATACCCACATCCGGGGGTTTGAGGCAATCCGGAAGAGCTCTGTCTTTTGGATCGGAAATCTCTGGCACGGCCCAGTGCTTTTGAAAGTTTTAGGGGCGCACACTGCTTTGAGAACATAAATTCATCTGCCACTGAAGTGCAGCACACACCTGAAATCGAGGGAGAGACAAGAGCTGGCTAGCTCCAGCTGGTCCTGCATTTGATTGACTCTGGGTTGTTAACATGGGTGCTGTGGTGTTTTGATAAGAAAAAAGGAGTCAGCAGTTTGGTTAAGAAAACTCTGGGTTGTTGAAGATGGCTGCAATTTTAAGCTAAGGAAGGTGTTGTTGCTGGGACTCTTTTTACAATGCATTCCCAGCTGGTCCCTGCTATCTCATCAGTTACTGTTAGCACTTAACTATTGTTCTCACTTTTCTAAGGAAATCAGACAGTGGCATGAACTTTTATGCAGCTTCAGGGCCTGGCCCCTGCAATTTATGCGGTCACATGAAATGCACCTAGCAAGGGGTTTTGAAACAAGGATGAAGTCAACGGCCCTGATTTAACTAGTCACACAGGCAACACATTCTGTCTCCACAGAATCCCAGAGTTGTTCATCTCAGGCCTCCCATTGCAGGGCTGTGTATTAGGCCACTTCAGTTCAGGCTGAGAATTCTTTTTTCCATACTGTACAGACATACCCATAGGAGCCACAAAACTGAACTGTAGGCAGCTGTCCTGAATGAGTTTATTATTCAGACTCCCCCTTTCCTCTCCCCAACAATAGTTTAAATCACAAAATTCGAAAGAGCAGAGCTAGGAAATAAAAAAGGGACGGTCTGTCTAATATATATGCACTTGTGGGGCAGAGCAGCACAATACATTGGCAGGCCAGAGGGAGCCAGGTTCCCAGGAGTAAAGAAATAGGTTACAGTCTACTGGGAGAAAACTTGCTCCAGTGGGGGACTTAGAATTAGTGGTGGGTTCTGTCCCCAGGCCTCATACTAACCCTGTTTCTGTTTGTATCCCTGTTTGTAAAACAGGCTAATAACACCTGCCCACCATGGGGCTTCTGTGTGTGGCTTTACTAACCAGTGCTTGAAAAAATGATCTGAGACCCTCAGAGGAGAGGTTCTATATGGGCAGTAGCGGCAGTAATGATAACACCACTTCTTATGAAAGTTCCCTGACACTTCCATGTCCAAGTCAGACCCTGACTTCAGTGACTTAAACTTTGCCAAAAGTTAACTGTTTAGGCTGAAATTCCCCATGCTGGGTGTTTGCCTCAGGCTGAATATGTTGGAAAATTTCAGCCAAAATGGTCCGACCATTTCTGAGAATGAGACGTTGTTTAAAAAGTGAGCCTTTTTCTTTAAAATGCATTAGAAAAGCAACTTGACATTTGGTAGAGTTTGTGCCAGGCATGAGCCTTTTGCTAGCTGCATGAAATTTCACTCAAATTTGGCCTTTAGTTTAGTGCTCATGAAAGGTGCTAGCCTGGTAGCCCTGGAAGCAGTATTTCTCTGTTTGTCTACTGATCAGGTACACCATAGACAGCAGAGCACGTCCCTGTCTTAGGGTCTGTCTACGTTAGAAATTCTACAGAGGCACTGCTGCTGCAGTAGCACTGTAGCATAGACACTTACTAAAGCGACGGCCGGGGTTCTTCCATTGCTGTACTAAATCCTCCTCTCTGAAGGCTTGTCTACACCTGAAACACTACAGCAGCACAGCTGCAGCTGCATTGCTGTAGCACTTCAGAGTAGGCATTACCTATGCCAACGGGAGGTATTCTCCCCTCAGTGTAGGTTATTCACCTCCGTGAGAGAGGGTAGCTAGGTCTACACTGGAGCTTAGGTCGGCTTACATCTACAGGGACATGCGATGGGCTTCTCATATCTTACAGGCCCTATTACGAATGATCTGTTATTCTAAGAACTGTTTAAAAGAAGAAATCATGGAAAACAAAAAATAGTTTACTGAATTTCTGAGAATTAGACTGAAGGCCTGATTCTAATCTCATGTAGATGAGTTTTAGATTGGTGTAACTTCTGATTTCACCAATGTTATACCTGCCTTACACCACTGGGAGATCATAATGCACCACTACACTTCTATGAATATGAATACTGTTATGAGCCCTGGGTCTGATGCTGCACCCACTGAAGTCAACAGAAGTATTGCCATTGACTACAGAAATAATCTGTTCTTTAGCTAGGTGTACCTTGGAGTGCAAAGCAATAGCAGGGCCTACAGTGAATCACTTGAGTGGAGGGTTTAGATCTGTTACAGTGGGATCATTAATGACCACATGTGTGAAGGCCCTTGGCTTTATTGCTGCATGAATGAAACTTGCCTTTGCTTTGGACCCTTCCAACACAAACCTGGGGAAGAGAGAAAAAAGAAGAGTATAAGAAATAAGATTATTATTAGAGCTTTCTTGAACATGAGGAGCTCACTCTTCACTAGCAATTATTAGTTTATCTCTGTCACATTCACCTTTCTGGCATTATTTCCCTGCTGGATACCATCTTTGATTCAAGCAGCATCTTTTTGTAGAAATTGAAAGGCAAAGTTAGATTAAGGATGATTAGACAATTTCAAATTCTATCAGTGACTAGCTCTGTGGCCTTGGCCAGTTCATTTAGGGAATATTTTCAAAGGCACAAATGGCAGTTAGAAGCCTAACCCTACCGTCAATGGGCGCTAGGTGCTTTACTGCCATTTGTGCCTTTGAAAATCTGCCTTTTACTGAATCTGCATCTCAGTTCACACATTTTCAAAGTAATGGGAACAATAAAACTTGTCTACTTCACAGCTGTAATTATTGGTGGTATAGTTCTCTGAGTCCTTCCAAGGAAATATACCAGATAAACACAACTGTTATTGAAAGTTCTGTGTGATATAAACTGTAGAACTGAGACCAACACAACAGGAGATAGCACACACATTGACGGAGACACACAAATTGGTACCCTAGAGTATAGAGGACAGATGGGCCAGGACAGAGATGTTCAGCAACATCACAGTGTGGTCTTTCTTCTGTTTGGATGGAATGAGACTGTGATGATGAAGATAAAGGATCAGTAGGAACATATGTAGAACCTGATGATGAAGTAGTTTGACAATTAATGAGGCCAAGATTAATTAAAATATATATTACCTTCCAAAATCTCCATAAACATTCCCCGACTATCTTATTTCAATGGGTTTAATCACTGGTATCTGTGCCTGAAGAGTAATTTTTTAGAACTGTTCTATATTTTCTTCAATATCAATACTTCTGGGATGTCAGTTTTTCAGAATTTATCTGAGCCTTACATTTGGAGTTCCTGAATATCATGAGTTGTAAAGTAACCCGATCAAATGCTAGAGGCTAGATTTAAAGCAGAGGCAGAGAGTCCCAACAAAACATTGAAACCTAAAATGAATTAAAACTCTGGTTCATTGAGCGGAAAGACTAAAGATCTACAATGTACATAATTAATTAGACCCAAATGTACCAACTTCCTTAAATGTACTGTACTAATATTTTTAAACATGTGAGTGAATCAGGTCACAGACTGGAACAAAGTGTCTTATGAGCAATGTCCTCGTCAAAGTGAGTTTGAAGATAAGCACGCAAGTGCAAGGTCTCAACTCAAATAATAATATTTTTAAATAAGTGATCACTGTCCCGGGATTTCAAATTTAATACATTTGTATTCAATTTAACTTCTGATAAATATATATAGTTTTAACTTCTGTTTGGTAATGTTCCTTTGTGGTAATAGAGTCCTGTTAGTGTTAAGGTGCACTGAATTATTTTTTCTTTTATTTCAGGGAATTATTTTTCTTTCGGTGTTTTTGGTTGCATATTTTATTTCTTCCATTTTTGCTGCTTTGGAATCCATTTCCCTCTCATATTGGTATCAAATCAGAGCTACAATGGTTTTATACTGGTATAAGTGAGAGGAAAAATTAGTCTCTTCATACTATTTCTACTTTTCAATGTTGAGATTTTTAGAATCCTTTTGATCTAATATGGACTGTTCCTTTCCAAATGTGTGTTTCTGAGCCAATGATGTATTCTTACTGTATCAAGCAATCAAAGAGGGATGATCCTTAATGGGAGCAATTCAATGTTTGTACAGAAAATAGGTTGGATAAACACTCTCTGAGCTCCAAGCAGAAGCATGAACATCCAAACAGCGACTACAGCAAAGACTGGGGTGCAGTTTCCCTTCTGTCAGGTCATCCTATTTTTGGCCCTGCCTTCCTCTTGGTTGACAGAGTCAATTCTTACATCTTTGATTAGGAACATAGGAATTGCTTTACTGGATCAGCCCATTGGCCATGTAGTCCAATATCCTGTCTCTGACAGGAGCAAGAATCAGATGCTTCAATGGATGGTGTAAGAACTCTGCAGTAGGAAGATGTGGAATAATTCCTCCTCCCGTCCGCCCCACGCCTCATTGACTTAAGACCTGAATTCTAATTTAAGTCAATGGAAAGGCTGATTGATTTCAGTTTTGTTGGATCAGCTCTCAGATGATACCAGAGTGTGTAGCAAAATAGTGCTTATAATGTCAATAACAATTTCAGAATAAAATTTAGGAATGTGTGAGTACCTTGATTGCTTTCCTCTTTCAGTTCATTCATAATTTCATTCTTCCTCATTAAATGGCAAATTATCCCATTGCCTAAAATAAACAAATTTGAGCACAATAAAGGATGAGAGTTTTTCAAACAAATGGTTTTGTTACTGAGGTGTTTACCAAATTACCCAACGAGTGAATTAAGAAGACACCATAAATAGGTGGAAGGAGTATCTATGTAAGTGCTAGTCATTATTATTGCTTGATGTTCATGGCATTTTAGAGTAGTGATAAAAAAAGATTTTTGAAATGAAGATCTTACAGTTTAAAAGCCTGATCCTGGAAATGCTTACTTCCACAGGACAAACTCATGGAAGTAAGCACCATGCCTGATAAGTGTTTTCAGAATCCAAGCCCCTAAATTAAGACAGAAGTGGAGATAACAACATGATTATGCATTCACTGAAGAAGTTATTCCATGTGGCTTGGATCCAATCCAATTCCTGTGGAAGTCAACGGAAAGACTCCTATCAATGTTATTTTTAGCTATCCAGGTATTTCTATGTTTGTATATGCTTCCTAAAGGTTTCACAATCCTACCACCTCCTCTGTGAGGAAGAGAAGCACTATTCCTACTTTACATATGGTGAATTAAGGCACAGAGTAGATAAAGTGACTTGTTCAAGGCTACATAGTACACTTGTGGCTAAGCCAAGAACTGATTTCAGGTCTCCTCAGTCCACGTACAGTGCCTTATCTAGTGGACCATCCTTCCTATCTCTAATGGGAGTTGAATCAAGCTTCTAGAAAGTAGCAAATTATTTTGTTTTAAAAGTATGTATATATTTTATTTTGTAATGTAGTATAAAATAAAATGTAGCCACTTCAGGGATCAGTATGTGATTCCTTTTTTTGTATCTGGTAATATATCTCCTACCCACCCACCCCCCTTTTGCCCTGTCAAACAAGTAATTTGTGGTGATGTTTTTTTATTTTTTTTAAAAGACGAATTTAACTCTGCATCTTTCTTGAGCAGTCTGGGAGTCTTGTTTCTAGCTACAGAACAGGAACCAACCAGGCAGCAGCAGTGCAAGTCTCCCCATACAACCCTACACCTGAACCTTCAACCTTGAAAATTTAAAGGGATAGTTCAGGTTCCTAACCTAATCCCATGCTTGGCCCCTCTGCCACAAAGCATGATGAAATATTTTGTGATATGGGCACCTGTCCACAAGGAAGTAGATGGATCTAATTTCTCTGAACCCTATCACCATAGTCTCTTACAGTGTCCTTGTTTCACAAAGGCCAAAGAACAAAGTTCAGATTTTTACTACTTTTGGCCACTACTGGCCTGGGTCAGATTTAAACAAGCAGGCTATATTTTGACTCAGTTTTATTTGTAAATGAGGAATAAAATGTAGAGACTTGCTTCTTTGAGTTGTTTTTAAAAATCCCTCCCCTAGCTGCCTTCACATGTTAGATTTTCCAATTATTACAGAATGGTTTGATTTCTATGGAATATTACTGGAAGAGAAAGTACGAGACTATGGTAAAGAGTAAAAAAAGCTGAAATTCACTTGATCAGAAAAAAAACCAACAGGGTCTGATTCTAATCTCACATTAGTTTTACACTGGTGTAACTCCACCAATTTACACAGTTTTAAATAAGATAAAAATCAAGCCCTACACTTGAGTGCAGTAAAATTAAGCCTAAAATAATATTATTAAAATGGATTATAAGCAAATTAGGAGGGTTTGAAAACCTGCTTATCAACTGTGTAACTAGTAATATACTGAAAAATGGAAAATACTGAATTATCACCGTAGTTTAATTGCAGATAGAGAACTATAATGAAAGCAAATACCATTTGCACATATATACAGATTTGTCATACAATAAGCATAACACTTTTGTTACATTTCTGCTTTATCAGTTGTCTGTTTCATTCTGGAGATTTGTACAAGTTACAATAGTAAATGAAGTAAGAATGAGAATCCTAATAAAATTCAAATACTGTACTTAAAATAAAAAACATGGTTGTTCATAAATAGACTATTGACTTTCATTGGGTTAAAGAGCTCATGTAGTGATTAGGCTTGAAAACCATAATTGTTCTTGTCACCCAAACTCTGCTGCAGTCAATATCTTTTTATCATATACATTTTTAATCATGTATTAATAAACAAGAAGGTGTGTTTTATTGATGGCTGGATTAGTTTATTGACCAACTCGACAACTCTATATACAGTTTCTGAAAATATAAACAAGGTCAACATGTAAAGATAGGGTAAAATATCTCAAAGATAGAGAATGTACTTTCCCCCCAGGTCTTCATAGGATTTTCCTTTTGTTTAGGAATTCTAGACAGGGAACAGTTTCAAAACTTTGGTTAGAAATTGCATAAAGAGATTTTCTTTCTATTAGGATAGCATCAGAGCCTATAAAAGGGATACATCTGTACAGTATACTTTCATCAAGGACCATCTCTAGTAAGCAATTCCCCAGCTCAACTTTCCCCCTTTTATTATTCTTCAAGTTTACAATACAGTTTTATTCAGCCTGTAGTTAAAGGCCAACTCTACTAAGCAATTGTTTTCCTTGTCTCCCTGGTGTTCTGTCTCTCATTCACACAAACACAAAATTCATAAGCATAAAGCACACTATCAGCTCAACTATCACCTCCTATGAGGCTGGACTGTGTTAAGGGAAAAGGAAAGGTGGCATTGCCCAGGCAGCAATACTAGTAGATTGTGTGCCTTTGGAAGGCTGGGGCCAAACTTTCAAAAACTGATTCCTAAACTGAACCTATATTATTTAAACTTGGAAAATGTTTTCTTGTCCTTAACTCTGCTGGCCATAGATTTCTCCTTGTGTCTCTTTGCTACTCTTACCCATTTTCTACAATTCTTAGCTTCTGATTTACATTCATTACTATCCACTTCCCCTTTCTTACGTGTGTGTGTGTATGTGTGTATTTATTTTAATTTTTTATAGCTGTCTTCACTTCTCCACTAAATCAGATTAGTTTTTTAACCAGTACGGTCTTCTTCCTTGATTTTGAGATTGTGATTTTTTGAGCATCTATTAATGTGTTGAATGCATCACTTTCTGAGTTAGGAAATTGTCATCTGCAATATTTAGAAATTCCGAGGATGACAGCATGAGACCTCAAGCATATGTTATTCAAATTGTGAGAGAGATTCCCACATCTGAGCCATTATTAACATATCTGAGGAACTGCCCCAGACTGAGGTGTCAATAGAGGTGGTTTTGGAACAAACCGATGAATTAAACAGTAAGAAGTCACCGATACCAGATGGTATTCAGTCAAAAGTTCTGAAAGAACTCAGATATGAAATTGCAAAACTACTAACTGTGATCTGTATCCTATCACTTAAATCAGCCTCTGATATCTATTTCTCCAAGATTAATCTCATTTATTTATACTCTCTGTTTCTAATCTTTCTAGGCTCCTTTGTGTAACTATTTGGATTCATATTATATTGATGGTTAGGGAAGAAGTGCCTCAGTACAATTTACTCATGTGGCTGTTTCTGAAGCTTCCACTCTAATAGTTTAAAAGGTGTAGCTTTTATATTTTCTCTTGCTAGTGCCATTGTATAATCCTTGGGCCACTGGTCAAGGGGAACACTTAAGATCTTTATATACCAAGGTAAAAAAGAGCTAGTGTAATGATGAAGAGAGAACTACTAGTGTAGAAAGTTATTAACCACCACCAGTAGCCCAAGGGCACCACAGTCTTAAATGGGGATCTTTAAGAAGGCACATGTGTAACACAGAATCCTGTACTCCATTAATACCCTGAAGTACTGTGAGAAAGGAGCTCAGACAGAAGCAAAGAAGCAGATTATACTGTACATTGCCACAATAAATATACTTTTGACAGAAAATAAAAGGTGAAACAGAAAGACATCCATGCTGAATGATGAAGAAGAGCCTGCAGATGACTAGTATACTGGAGAAACTGTTCATCCTTATATGACTATTACCCGGGTAATGCTGCCAAGTGCACTAAGATCTTGTTTTAGAAGTGCCCGTCATGTAAGGTAAAGCTGCCCAGAGGCACCCCATTAATTGGACTATTCCTCCTTGCCAAATGTTGTCAAAGCTTTAGCTGATCAGGCTAGGTCTTGTCAGCTTACTATTACTTCATCACTTTTTGGATTTACATATTTCCTGTAGGGCTGTCAATTAATTGCAGTTAACTCATGCGATTAACTCAAAAAAATTAATTGTGATTAATCGCAGTTTTAATCACACTGTTAAAAAACAGAATACCAACTGAAATGTATTAAATATTTTGGATGTTTTTCTACATTTTCAGATATATTGTATTCTATGTTGTAATTGAAATAAAAAAATGTAGAAAAACAAAACAATGTAAAACTTCAGAGCCTACAAGTCTGCTCAGTCCTTCTTGTTCAGTCAATCACTAAGACAAACAAGTTTGCTTATATTTACAGGAGATAATGTTGCCCTCTTCTTAGAATCATAGAAGATTAGGGGTGGAAGAGACCTCAGTAGGTCATCTAGTCCAACCCCCTGCTCAAAGCAGGACCAACCCCAACTAAATCATCCCAGCCAGGGCTTTGTCAAGCCAGCCCTTTAAAATCTCTAAGGATGTTGATTCTACCACCTCCCTAGGTAACCCATTCCAGTGCTTCACCACTCTCCTAGTGAAATAGTGTTTCCTAATATCCAACCTAGACCTCCCTCACTATACCTTGAGACCATTGCTCCTTGTTCTGTTATCTGTCTCCACTGAGAACAGCCGAGCTCCATCCTCTTTGGAACCTCCCTTCAGGTAGTTGAAGGCTGCTATCAAATCCCCCCTGACTCTTCTCTTCTGCAGAGTAAATAAGCCCAGTTCCCTCAGCCTCTCCTCATAAGTCATGTAGCCCAGCCACCTAATCATTTTCATTGCCCTCCACTGGACTCTCTCCAATCTGTTCACAACCTTTCTGTAGTGGGGGGCACAATACTCTATATGTGGCCTCACCAGTGCTGAATAGAGGGGAATAATCGCTTCTCTCGATCTGTTGACAACAGTCCTACTTTTGTAGCTGGCATTGCAAGGTATTTATGTGCCAGATATGCCAAACTTTCGTTTGCCCCTTTGTGCTTCGGCCACCATTCCAGAGGACATGATTCCATGCTGATGATGTTAGTTAAAAATATAATGCGTTAATTAAATATGTGACTGAATTCCTTGGGGGAGAATTGTATGTTTCCTGCTCTGTTTTACCCACATTCTGCCATCTATTTCATGTTATAGCAGTCTCGGATGATGACCCAGCACATGTTGTTCATTTTAAGAACACTTTCACTGCAGATTTGACAAAACACAAAGAAGGTACCAATGTGAGATTTCTAAAGATAGCTACAGCACTCGACCCAAGGTTTAAGAATCTCAAGTGCCTTCCAAAATCTGATCGGGACAGGGTGTGGAGCATGCTTTCAGCAGTCTTAAAAGTGCAACACTCGAATGCAGAAACTACAGAATCCGACCCACCAAAAAAGAAAATCAACCTTCTGCTGGTGGCATCTGACTCAGATAATGAAAATGAGAATGCGTCGGTCCACACTGCTTTGGATTGTTATTGAGTAGAACCCGTCATCAGCATGGACGCATGTGCCCTGGAATGGTGGTCGAAACATGAAGGGACATATGAATCTTTAGCGCGGTGTTTCCCAACCTTGGGACGCCGCTTGTTTAGGGAAAGCCCCTGGCAGACCAGGCCAGTTTGTTTACCTGCTGCATCCGCAGGTCCGGCCGATCACGGCTCCCACTGGCTGCGGTTCGCTGCTCCAGGCCAATGGGAGCCGCGGGAAGCGGCGCGGGCCGAGGGATGTGCTGGCCGCTGCTTCCAGCAGCTCCCATTGGCCTGGAGTGGCGAACTGCGGCCAGTGGGAGCCGCGATTGGCCGGACCTGCAGACGCAGCAGGTAAACAAACTGGCCTGGCCCGCCAGGGGCTTTCCCTAAACAAGCGGCATTCCAAGGTTGGGAAACACTGCTTTAGCGCATCTGGCACATAAATATCTTGCGACTCCGGCTACGACAGTGCCATGAGAACACTTGTTCTCACTTTCAAGTGACATTGTAAACAAGAAGCGGGCAGCATTATCTCCTGCAAATGTAAACAAACTTCTTTGAGCGGTTGGCTGAACAAGAAGTAGGACTGAGTGGACTTGCAGGTTCTAATATTTTACATTGTTTTATTTTTGAATGCAGTTTATTTTGTACATAATTCTACATTTGTAAGTTCAACTTTCATTATAAAGAGATTGCAGTACAGTACTTGTATTAGGTGAATTGCAAAATACTATTTCTTTTGTTTTTTTTTACAGTGCAAATACTTGTAATAAAAATAAATATTAAGTGAGCACTGTCCACTTTGTATTCTGTGTTGTAATTGAAATAAATATATTTGAAAATGTGGAAAACATCTAAAATATTTAAATAAATGGTATTCTATTATTGTTTAACATTGCGATTAATCAGGATTATTTTTTTTAATCACTTGACTGTCCTAATTTTCTGCCCTAACATGAGCACGCACGCACATCCCTGTCCATCGCGTACCTGTTGTGTATCTATTTTGGGAAGAAAAAAAATCAGGGTGGTTGAGCAAATAGCAGCTACATGACTTAAATGGGAGTCCTGCAGTTTTTCCATTTGAACAGGAGAATCCCCTTGGATTTTATCCTAATGGTACTATTGGTATAATAAATATCCCCTCTGAATTCCTATCATACATTTTTTAATTGAAGCTGCAGATTCCATATGCAACTTATGAAGAATTTCATGTTTTCTAGGCAGATGTATTGGATATATAGTGGTGGGGAAACAAACGACAAATAGTTAATATTGAAAGGAAGGCAACTGCTAAGGCCGACTTATGGAATTATTGAAATGAGTATTACAAACCACCCATCAGTGGAGAAAGAAAATGGTGACATGGGCATGGAATGAAAAACCAGGAACATGTCTGTTTGAATCATGGCTCTGACACAGACTTACTTTGTGGCTTTAGGCAAATCCCTTAACACCGCTCAGTTTCCCCATTTGTAAGATTTGGATAATATCTACCTATGTCAAAGAGGTGTTGTTCAGATTAATTAGTTAATATATGTAAGATGCTCTGAGGATTTAAAAGGCTGTAAAAGTGCTAAGCCTCATCATTAATATATGTCAGGCCTATCTGAAATTAACAAGAGGATGATCTCGATAGCAACATAAGTGTATGAGGAACTGTATAAATGGTCAACTCTGCTGAACAAACAACAGGTCCCTTCCCCAAAGAGCTTAGAATCTGGAGGAGAGAGAGAATACAATGGAACTTGTACAAAACAGGGTACTACCTGGTTACTGTAACTGGAATACTTTCCAAGATAGGAGGATTTATAGGAGGAGAGGAAGGGGGCTTATTGTACATTAATTGCCTAAGTATATGGGCAGAGGTGAAAAGTGGCACAAAGGCAGGAGTTGGTAAAGGAAACAAAGAGCCCAGTCCTTCGATACCCAAGCACAGTTCCTATTAAAGCCAATGGGAGCTTTGCCAAAGTGAGGACTGAGGGTGTGGTTGTATCACAAAATTCCACATTCAGATCCCCCCCTTTGGTGGAAAGCAGAGGGTAGCCTTTTCTGCAGCAGCCAAAGATGCTCTGAGGCTCAGCACACAAGGAGGAGGCAGGGTGTGGGAGGGGACATGGGTCCTGCTGAATTTTACCTAGAAAGATAAAACAGCCACAGGATGAATTATCGTCCCATATCCCTCACTCCTGAGATTGGGAACCTCTCTAAAAAGCCACTAGCTGCAGACACCATGTCAGCATAGCTACAATGAACACACACCATCAGGGAACAGAAACAGGACCAACAGGGGACAAAGAGGCTGTGAGAAACCCTGTGCCTCTGTGTAGCTCCCACTAATGGCTCAGGATTGTGCATCTGGGTTTGTGGGCTGACCCCATTATCTGTTCCAAGATAAGCAAACCTCACCGACCCCATGGAACATCCCATAAGAAAACTCAGCAAGGTTTTCATCACTGAGTTCCCTTCCCCCTTAACTTCCTCCTCTGAGTTTTTCCACTTAAGGAGGCAAAAGGCCCCAAGTAAGGATAGAAGTATTTTCCCTCAAGGAAACTGTCAGGAGAGAAGTTTGGGAACACAGAGAGTGTGCAGTAGTATAGGAGGATCGGAGAGCAGGGGCAGAGTGCTTTAAATATGGAAAGGAGAAATCTGAACTCAAGGAAGAAGAGTGGGACCTAGTATAGCACTTCAAGCAGGCAGGGAGTGTGGGAGACATGGTTGGGGTGGTGGGAAAGGAAGATGTTCTTGGCATCACCATTTTGGATTGACTGGTGGGAGTAGAAAGTGGTGTAAAGAACAATACTACAAATAACATGTCTATAGAGTATCAAAAAAGCGACTAAACAACATGTGACTTTTAGTGCCAAGTCCTATATTTTCCTTGGATATTAATTTTAGCAAACACAAAAATACAGTTCTAGTGTCTTAACTGTCAGTGAGTGTATGCAGCGTAGTTGTATCCATGCTGGTCCAAGGATACTAGAGAGACAAGGTGGGTGAGATAATATTGGAAGTTGGTCCAATAAAAGATATTACCTCACCCACCTTATCTCTCTCAGAAGATCATGGGGTGTTCAAGAAGGTGCCTCCGTATTTTGGAGATAAACTTAAATCCCTTTCAAAGGAGCGATGTAAAAAAACACAAACAAACCATACACCCCCTTTCTGGCCAGCACTGCACCAAGTGTAGGCACACAGAGGGGTTACATTTGCTTGGTGCTGTCACAATGTCCTTCTGCACAGACTTTATGCTAACAGGTGTCCTGCTCCCTGGGTTTGGTTTCGGGAGTCTGCATAACCCAGGGTTAAATCCAGCCCTGTAAATTTAATTAGTTTCATACATATGGATAATTTAGTATAATATATTTGGCGGATGAAACTTTCCTGATGTCAAAGTGCTTACATAATAAGCCTTCCTAAATTATTTAAACTGAAATGACACATAGGGTCTGAGCTTGGTCAGCCAATGGGGATGCTAGGCCAAATTTTCAAAAAGTTACTACCTATTTTGGGAGCCCAGCTTGAGATACCCAAAACCTGAGGCAATTAAAATCAGTGACCATTTTTGAAAATGTAGACCTTTGTCATTGACTTCAGTTGCAGAAGGATTAGGCACATTATAGCACTTCACCATGTATGGAGGGCCTGACCCTGGCATTCCTTGCACATCAAAACTCACATCAAAACTCAATGGCCCTGTTGACTTGAATGAGAGTTATAGGTGAACAGGGTATGCAAGGATTGGCAACTCAGCATTCAGTGCCATTTGGATATTTGTAAATGACTTGTACAGTACATGTGGCAAGGTGCTCAATACAAGCTAGTAAATAGTGCAATTTCATGCACTTCACACAGTCCTTCTATTTACATTTTCTGTTTACCACCGATACCAACACTCAAGGAGGACCCTGAATTTAGTGACTAGTTACAATATATAGAACAGTTTCTCACACAAAAAAAGATCAGTTTATGAACTGAAAATGGTTACTTTTTAAAAAATACTTCGTTGATGCACATCATTTGAGAGCCACACATTCAAATTCACATTAAAATAACAAAGCTGATACATTTTTACTACATTTGCAGACCAGAGATCGCACTTTGCTTTTAAAAGCACCGCTTTATTCAACTTTTCTTGAAAGCAGACTTCTCCCCTCATCTCCAGAAAGTCCTTAATGTGACATCTGTCCCCGCACTGTCACCTGTTTTAAAACTAACAAATGCATGACATATAATACAAGATTTATAAATTAAAGAAACCCACCCCTTTTAAGTAATATTCTTTAAATCTCAGTTTTTGACAGTCCTCCTATTTGCTCAGTAACTGTAATAGGCGTATTTTTCAGAAAATAGTGAATAAAAACTGACAAGCTATCGGGGGAATCTGAATGCATAATTGATAGGGGCATAAATTAATATGATTAGGCCTTTATTGGGTGCCACTGCTGCCAAACCTACAAAAGGGGCATGGAATAAAACATGGCTATGTTCTCAGTGCTGATAGACATCAATATGTAATGCATATTATCTCAAGCCTTCTCATGTAGTCTGCTTATGACAGCACTCAACCTAATTGAAATTTTTATCTTTCTGTTGCATACAGACAGTTTTGACTAGCTGCTTCCAGGGAAGAGAGAGAAATCCAAATGACCCAAGTGAAGGTTTCTCTGTGGAGGTACACATCCTTCTTGCAAATCACTTTAAAATGGCTTTCTACTTTCTGGCTTTATAAAGTTATCTTCAGAAAGCTACATTAAAGAAGACCTCAGGACCTGGTTTGCTTTCCCCCTTTTAAAAGGAGCCTAACAATGCATTCCTCCAAAAGGCAAAAGAGACAGTCAAAAGATTTCTGCATGAAAATCAATATATTCTATGCTCACTTCAATTTGGGCTTCAGTCTGCCACATTTATTTATGCTGAGTATGTATTGCTGGGTGGGAAAGTATCAGGGGGTAGCCGTGTTAGTCTGTATCTACAAAAACAACAAGGAGTCTGGTGGCACCTTAAAGACTAACAGATTTATTTGGGCATAAGTTTATGCCCAAATAAATCTGTTGGTCTTTAAGGTGCCACCAGACTCCTTGTTGTTTCTGGGTGGGAAATGTTTTTCCCCTCCTGCAGATAGTTTTGAGATTCAAAACATTTTCTCAGTCCAAACTGAGATGAAAAGTTGATATCTCAAAATTTCTGTGAACTGAACCCCTCAAGAAAGTTTGGTTCAGGTCAATCAAAACTTTTTGTTATGACTCTTTTTGTCTATAAATTAACTTAAATTTTGAAACAAAAAGACACTTCAGACCTCAAAAAAGGATGTTCAAAATGTTTTTTTAATTTTTGTAAAGAAGAAATTAATTAAAACCAACCTTTACCCACAAAATATTTTGGATTCAATGAATCAGCATTTTTCAACAAAAAAAGTTTCATCTAAAATTCTTGACCAGCACTGCTGAGTAGTACTTTATTCCATGAGTATTCCTGCAAATAATTATTAATAAACATTTTTATTACAATAGTGCTAGGTGTTGTACAAATACAGATAAAGAGGCAGTCTCTGGTTCAGAGAGCTTACAGTCTAGAATGGGATTATTCCTGGAGTAAGATACTACTTAATGTGGAGGGCAGGAGTCAGCTCTGAAACTCACTCTCAGTTTTAACTTTCTATGGCATAAGAGATTCATAGATTCCAAAGCCAGAAGGGACCACTATGATCATCTAGTCTGACCTCCCGTATAACAGACCATAAACTTCCCTGAAAAAATTCCTAGAGCATGTATCTTTTAGAAAAAACATCCAATCTTGATTTAAAAAAGGGTCAGTGATGGAGTATTCACCATGACTCTTGGTAAACTACTGCAATGGATAACTTAAGAACATAAGAATATAAGAATGGCCATACTGGGTCAGACCAATGGTCCATCTATCCCAGCATCCTGTATTCTGACAGCGGTCAATGACAGGTGTTTCACAGGGAATGAACAGAACAGGTAATCATCGAGTGATCCATCCCGTCGCCCATTCCCAGCTTCTGACGAACAGGAACAGCATCCTGTCACATCCTGGCTAATAGCCATTGATGGACCTTTCCTCCATGAATTTTTTGAATGCTGTTATTGTCTTGGCCTTCACAACATCCTCTGGCAAGGAGTTCAACAGATTGACTGTGCATTGTGTGAAGAAATACTTCCTTTTGTTAGTTTTAAACCTGCTGCCTATTAATTTCATTTGGTGACCCCTAGTTCTTGTGTTCTGAGGAGTATATTACACTTCCTTATTTACTTTCTCCACTCCAGTCATGATTTTATAGACCTCTATCATATCCCCCCTTAGTCGTCTTTTTTCCAAGGTGAAAAGCCCCAGTCTATTTAATCTCTCCTTATGTGGAAGCTGTTCCATACCCCTAATAATTTTTGTTGCCCTTTTCTGTACTTTTCCCTATTCTAATATATCCTTTTTTGAGATGGGATGACCAGATTTGCGTGCAGTATTCAAGATTTGGGCATAGCATGGATTTATTTAGAGGCAATATGATATTTTCCATCTTACTTTCACTATTAAAAAATTACACCTTGTTTCCAGTCTGAATTTGTCTCTTATTACTTCATGTGCAGTTTCTAAATGCTAGAATTTATTTTAGAAGTCCACACACCTATTTTCATAAATAAATAATAAAAAATAGTCACTCCCCCCCATGAAATAAGATATATTTATACTTGTAGTTAAAAAGACAAAAACACTATTGCTTACAAATGATTTTCTTCTGCTAATTTAAAATTTTTCATTATTCTAAAGCATAATTCCATAATCATATAATCATAAACTGTAGGTCATCCATAAATATAAAAAGGCCACCTGTGTTTTGAAATTTGCAGAATGACATGTCGAGAGTCCTAGAGAATCTGAGTATTTGCACCTGTAATTTTCCAGCAATTTGTATATTTCACAGTGTATAAAATACTCTGAGTTGCATTTTACATCTGCCCTTGGCAGTTATAGGTTTAAGATGTGAAATAAACTCAACATGATTTCCTTAACATTTGTGTATTGCAAACAGAAAAGCTGAGTCATTTTATGGGGTTTGTGGTTAAATGAGTTGCTAACTGGAGACTGGACAATCAAAGTTAATGGACCATTAGAACTTTTTCTGTACCCCCATGAAGAAAGTCATAGCCTTTTTTCAGCTCTAACATGAGCCTATCATAGAAATGATGTTTTAATTGCTTCTGAATCAAAGTTTTTCAGATCTTTCCATTCCAAGAAAAAAAATTATATTTTACGTTTTCATTCTAATTTGGAACAAAAGCAAATTTTGAAATATTGCAATTTCTAGTGGGATGGAAACTCCCATTTTCAACTAGCTCTACCATTAACTGCTATCTTATTTCTCTATTGAAATGTCATACTGTTCTCTAGACAACAAATAAAATACAACAATAAGAATATCAAGAATAATACCTAAAAACCTACCTAAAAACAAGAGTGTGTCAGTGTAGGACTGTGAATTAAAATTGTGTTTATCATTAAAACAGTTTGGTGTGACGTTAACTGAGGGCCTGCCTATTCTTATGGTGCAGCTGCACCACTGGAGCACTACCTCTGCCTGTGGGAGAGCTTCTCCCACAAGCACAGGTCCTCCGCTTCTGCCATCTAGCGCTATCTACACTGGGAGCTAGGTTGGTATTACTACATCACTCAGGGATGCAGATTTTCCACACCCCTGAGCGATGTAGTTATATAGACATAAATTTGTAGTGTACACCAGGGCTAAGGGTCTGATTCTCCTCTCAGATCTGCATATAAGAAAGTAGAATATGACATAATATATTGGACATAGAGCTTGCTAAATAGAGTGAAAATGTATTCCCAAATACTGCATTTCAGTTTGATTGAATGGCTGTTGTAGTCTGGCATACTTCTAACAAGGGCTCCATATAGAGGTGGAGGTGGGAAGAAGAACAAGAGGATACATGAAGTAGCCCTTTGGTTCCTCTCCTCTCATCATACTTGCCCATCATTCACTCTGCCATGGCAAACTCTCTCCGGGAGAGGGCTTTGCATTACTGAAGTTTTGTGTGCCTCTGCCACTCACCCACGCACCAACCCATGCCTTGCACTACACAACCACACCAATTAAGCTGGGTGAAGGGGGCCTCCACACCTGCAGATTATGCATTTGCCTCATAATGCACATCACATTTATTACAATGGTTGGGGTTCTAGCCAATGAAAGGATGACTCTGAAACATTCTAGACGGGGCAGCCAGAACAGGGCACTTGATAAACACAAAAGTGCATATGTCTTCATTGATCTCTCTTTTGGGGAAACACTAAGGACCAGATCATGGCTGCCCCTGTGAGCAAATGGGCAGGGATGGGATGGTGCCCAGTCAGCAGAGCTGAGACAGCATAAGTGTGGGGAGCAGTATGCTACGCCTGGAAAGGGGGTGGAGCAAATTACTCCTCCCTTGGAGCCAGTAAGGCACTGTGACTCTGAGTCAGATTTCCTCCCCAGGGCTCCTGCTGGGCTGGTGCAGCTACTCATCACCCCTTACACAAGGCGGTGCTTAATAGGCACAATCTACCCTTGACTGTGTTTGGTAAAAATGTGGGCCAGGAACCTGTCCACAGTGCATTGTACACACATCACCCCAAAAAGCTCAAAGCAGGAGCTATCTAGGTACTTATATGCCTTCCACCACTGTAATATCTCACAAATATTAATGCATTTACCCTCCCTACACCTCTGTGAGGCAGGGAAGTACTATTATACCCATCTTGCAGATAGGAAAATTAAGGCACGGAGTGATTTCCAAAAAGATGTGATTGGGAGTTAGGCACCTAACTGCTCTTTGTGTTTTTGAAATCTCTCCCTAAGTGGCTGCTGAAGGTCACACAGGCAGAGGCCAGAAAAGAACACATATCACCCAAGTCCCAGTCCTGTACCTCTGCAACACCATCGCTAGAGTCTGACAGAAATTCTATTGTTCTGGTCATCCATCAAGATCAGCCAAAATCTGCAAGGTTTTGCAAAGGACTCTTCAAAAGACTAAAATTTGGCCTGAAGTTTGCTGATGTGAAAGCATTCGCATATCAGGTGTTAATATTCTCCCTCCGTAGAGCCAGTCAGGGTAGTCCAACATTGCGACTCTTTCATAATATCCAATTGAAAGAGTTACATGTTAGTAAAACATACTGCACAAGCCATATTTTAGCAAATATCATTTATCACGGATGGAAAGTTGCTGAGTAAATCCTTTTGACTTTGCACCATCACATTCATCCTTGTTCCAAATAATGTAATTCTAACATGGTATTGATATTTTTTTCCACTCACCTCCACTCCCCACCCCACCCCCATTTAAAGCTGATATCTAAAATTCACTTGATGAAAGTAAGTTTTATATTTGTCTCCTTATGGAAGCATGCGGAAGATGTGCTTAGCTGTATTGATCCTGAAGGAAATGTGGACAAGGTAGATAATGTGAAACCTTTATTGCCATTACTGGCTGTTATACAGGATCTGGAGACTTTTTACATTTCATTTACTAGATTTGTTCAGACACTTGCACTTGCACTGCCCCCAATCTGTGTATAGAGCAGACCCTCCATGCACAGATCACACTCCTCCCACACAGAAGGAAAGAGTCAGCTGTTTTTGTGGCAGAACTCTGTGTCCAGACTCTATGGAGAGTGCTCTCCAGATCTACAAGGGAAAGGAAGTGGGCAGAATGTGTAGGCAAGCTGGGGGTTGTTGGGCACACACAATCTGCACCCAGCAGGTAACACAGTCTTAGGCTGTTAGCTTTTTGCACTGCTCACAATGCTAAGGTGGAGAGATACCCCTTAAATTATGTTCCATGGGGCAGCTGCCAATTAAAGATACCCCCATCAACTTGGCTCACTTGGAGCTGCACAGCCAGAAAGCAGAGAAAGGGCATTACAGATACTCAGGATTCCTAGGTGCCTGGCAGTAGAGATGGGGAGAAGAAATTGATGTGTAGTGTTTGTAGGTAAATCCCAATGCCTGTTCGGGGGGGGGGGGGGGGGGGGGGGGGGGGAGGGGAGGAGGACTCTGCTAACTTAATGAAATGATCAGTGACAAATCTCTGGAATTCAGTTAGCACCCCCTCTTTCCCCTGACATATTACTGAAGATGTGGGCAGCTGGGGGGGTCTATGTTTTTAGTACTTTTTTCCCTTTCTGATAAAAAGTGTATATTCTTTCAAGCCTAACAATGGACTAAATCCTAAAGTTCTTTCTCAAGCAAACTCCCATTGACCTCAATGGGGGTTTGCCAAAGTAAAAATTGAATAAGAACCTCAGAATACTGAGTTTGCTTTTCATTTCATTAGAATTGTGCAATATGCTGCCATAAAAACTAGTCAGGTTTTTAAATTTTATTCTTTCTAGACTATGTGTGCTTTGTGACCATTTCCATCGCAAACAGGATAAGACCTGGAGTATACAAGATGTGACATACATGTACACACTGAAATCCAAGGGACAGCTCTCATATGCAATCTATTTAAAATGACCACTTGAATGCACTCCCAAGATTTCCACTGCAATTTTGTTTTAATGTAAAGGCTCATTTGTATTAGGCCACTGATTTTTGCTGGTCCCTTGGTTGATCACTTACATAAAAAAAAGTTTTAGTGCACGTGCGCATACACACACACGGTATATGAGGGTAGACAGCAATATATAGATAAATCTACAGATTAATATTAGAGATAGATCAAAATCCTGGAGATTCTCCTTATGTTTGATGGCATTCAGAGTCATAAAGCCAGATCAGGGCCCAAATTTAGCAACTGGCCTCCCTCCCCATAATAGGCGAAAACAAATATCAGGTCTCAACAACCCCAACAGCTGAGGTTTTCAAAAGACAAGTTTTGAAGCTCAGGTCCATCTCTATTACACACAGTTATGTTTTATGTTTCTTGATCATACAGGTCTGGGAAGTCTTGATCAATGACTTCCTAGAAAGGAGTATGCAGAAAAGGATCTGGGGATTATAGTGGATCACAAACTAAATAGGAGTCAACAATGTAATATTGTAGCAAAAAAAGGTGAACATCTGGGATATATTAGCAGGAGCGTTGTAAGCAAGACGTGAGAAGAAGTTCTTAACTGAAGCATTATGTTCAGTTGTGGGCTCTGCACTTAGGAAAAAGATGGAGGAATTGGACAAAGTCCAGGGGAGAGCAACAAAAATGATTAAAGGTCTAGAAAATATTACCTACAAGGAAAGACTGAAAAAAATTAGGTTTGTTTAGTCTGGAGAAGAGAAGGTTGAGGGTGGGGAGATAAAAAAGTCTTCAGTTATGTAAAAGGTTGTTACAAAGAGGCGGGTGATAAATTGTTCTCCATGTCCACTGAGATTAGGAAAAGAAACATAGAATATCACGGTTGGAAGGGACCACAGGAGGTCATCTAGTCCAAACCCCTGCTCAAAGCAGGACTAATCCCAACACCCTGAAACAGCCCCTTCAAGGATTGAACTCAAAACCCTGGGTTTAGCAGACCAATGCTCAAACCACTGAACTATCCCTCCTTTGTAGCAAAGGAGATTTAGTTTGGACATTAGGAAAAACTTCCTAACTGTCAGGGTAGTTAAGCACTGAAACAAATTACCTACAAAGTTTATGGAATCTCCATCACTGGAGGTTTCTAAGAACAAACTTAGTCCTGCCTCAGAACTAAGTCTACCATTTCAGAGTCTGGACTCTGCCATTTCAGCCAATGTTTCCCTATTTCTCCCCATACCACATATTTACTGGAACTCCTGTTTCTTTTGCTGGGCCCTGTAAATTACAGAGCCTGCACATGATGTTTTATCATGAGGTCAATTTTCACTTAAAAAAAAGAAAGCTTGTCATTAGGACAGTGTGGCCTTTTTATAAAAATACAGATCCATTAAGTTCACATCCATCTGGTCAAATCTCCTTTCTAAATTGGTTCCCTGACCTGAAGGACCAGTCCACTTCCATGATAATAATTGTGATTGGCATAAAGCTTGTCTAATCGCAATAAATCCTGCTGCAGACTAAAGGATCTGTCCTGCCCTTGCTGACCCTCCTGTGTATTTCAGATTTTCACACAGCTTGAATAAAAAATGGCCAGCACACTCTTATTCAAATTAAGCAAACTCTGGGTCCTGATTGTTAACATTTGCATATTAAAAACAGTGGGGTGTGTAAATCCACAAGTTAGAAGATAAAGTTAAAGGTGTGGAAGTGGCCCAAATGTCCAAAGATATGCACTTTGGGCCGGATCCTCAGCTGGTGCCAATTGGAATAGCTCCATTGACTTTAATATAACTACGCCAATTTACATCAGCGGAGGATCTGGCTTGCTTCTTTAAAAAAATGTTGTTGATGTGTTGGAAAAATTGGGTGTGTAAATTATAGCTGCCCTTGAGGCACTTAAACATGAGTGACCAGTGCTTATTCATTTGAACCCCATAGTTCTCGCTATCCTCGGTAGTATCACGGGGATAATCTCTCTTAACATGGATGAGGAGCTCTTGAACAATTTTTCCAAAGTATTAAGCGTGAACAGGCTTTTCTGTAACATCAAATGTGTATGTCTCCTCCTCACATTTATTTCTCTTCAACAAACATATTTATTGTGGCCTTTACGGCAGGTGAAAAATTTTTTCTTCCCCATAAATGTTTGTCTTTTCCTCTGTGCCTTTAATGGGATCACAGGGAAGTTATCTTGTTTCATACTCCTGTCTCGTTTTATTTATTCATGTAATAGAGGAGGACATTGTTATTGTTAGAGTGTATTGGTATGGCTCCCTCCATAGTTCCTTTTTTGAGTTGGTGGACTGGAGTAGAGATGAAGAGGGATTGGGAGAGATTGTCTATTTAAGGCTTAACCCTTGCTCACAAGAGCAGACCCATTTATTTCAACAGGAGTTGAGGGCACCCAGCAATTCACAAGATCAAGTTTGGAGTTGCCTTTGATATTATCTAGGACTCAGAAAGTAAACTATCGACTTGCTGTGATGTTGGGGAAGGGTTTTGCAGCATCTGAAAAAAAAACCCTGATAGCTAGATGCAAAGAAGGAGGGTCAAATTAGTGAAATGATAAAGCACAAATGTCTCTAACTCCCTAGGCACATGACTTCCAGACAAATTGCAAACATGCAGCATTAATCAATAGAACCTAGGTCTTTCATTTTCAAAAATTCAGGCCTCTACCTGTTAGAGCTAAGGGACTTAGCCTCCGGGAGTTGTAAGGGCTTTTGTAACCACAGTAGCATGGGCAATGTAATGGGGCTAGCCATCCTGAGGATTTACCCATGGGGTCCCAGTGGGTTTATATTTGGGGCAGCCCAGCCTGGGCTGCCACTCACCAGAGCCTGTGCTATCCTGGCTACACTATTATTTTTAGTATGTTAGCACGAGTAGGTCTATGTGAGCTGGGCATCACACCCCTAGCTCCAAGTGTAAGCATAGTCTCGCTCTGTTACACACACTCAGATTCCCCATTTCATTCAGTATAAAGCTACAGGTTTTCAACTGTGTCTTCATATCCCACTAGTGAAAATGGGAAGTTTGAGATTAATCCTGCTGGTTTTCCAATTTCTGAAATTAAATCCTTGTTGTGCCATATATGCTGAAAAACATTTAACATTTACAAGTCTACACAAAGCAGGACAGTGAGGGATATGGCTGCATTTTCTTGGTTAAATACTCATTTTAATTATTTGGAGCACCCAAATTCCTTTCATTTTTATTGTTTTTAAACAGGATTCCTTAAAGCCCATCTTCATAGCTCCAGTGTCAGATCAATTAATTTTTTTCTCTGTTTGCTCTGGAGGAAATTTCTTTTATTACAACTAAAGAAAATAATCTATATATGTGATAGTAATGTTCATTATTGAAGGCTTTTGATACCACCAGTGAAAATGCTCCCTACAAAATCAGCTTTGCGCATAACCAGGGATAGTACTGTGAAGATGAGCTTTCAGATTAGTATGCTCACTATAAAAAGCATATGGCAGGTTTTCACACTAATAAAAATAGTAGTTTGTGAACTAATTGAATGAGAAGAAGTTTTATATCCACAATACTCACAAGTCTCAGCAATATGCTTGCTTGGGAACCAGGAGCATATAGAATCATAGACTTTAAGGTCAGAAGGGACTATTATGATCATCTAGTCTGACCTCCTGCACAACGCAGGCCACAAAATCTCACCCACCGACTCCTGTATCAAACCCCTAACCTATGTCTGAACTACTGAAGACCTCAAATCATGGTTTAAAGACTTCAAGGTGCAGAGAATCCTCCAGCAAGTGACCCTTGCCCCACGCTGCAGAGGAAGGCCTCTGCCAATCTGCCCTGGAGGAAAATTCCTTCCCGACCTCAAATATGGTGATCAGCTAAACCCTGAGCATGTGGGAAAGACTCACCAGCCAGACACCCAGGAAAGAATTCTCTGTAGTAACTCAGATCCCACCCCATCTAACATCCCATCACAGGCCATTGGGCATATTTACTGCTAATAGTCAAAGATCAATTAATTACCAAAATTAGGCTATCCCATCATACCATCCCTCCATAAATTTATCAAGCTTAGTCTTGAAGCCAGATGTGTCTTTTGCCCCCACTACTCCCCTTGGAAGGCTGTTCCAGAACTTCATTCCTTTGATGGTTAGAAACCTTCATCTAATTTCAAGTCTAATCTTCCTGATGGCCAGTTTATATCCATTTATTCTTGTGTCCACATTGGTACTCAGTTTAAATAATTTCTCTCCCTCCCTGGTATTTATCCCTCTGATATATTTGTAGAGAGCAATCATATCTCCCCTCAGCCTTCTTTTGGTTAGGCTAAACAAGCCAAGCTCTTTGAGTCTCCTTTCATAAGACAGGTTTTCCATTCCTCGGATTATCCTAGTAGCCCTTCTCTGTACCTGTTCCAGTTTGAATTCATCCTTCTTAAACACGGGAGACCAGAACTGCACACAGTATTCTAGATGAGGTCTCACCAGTGCCTTGTATAACGGTACTAACACCTCCTAATCTCTACTGGAAATACCTCACCTGATGAATCCCAAGACCACATTAGCTTTTTTCATGGTCATATCACATTGGTGGCTCATAGTCATCCTGTGATCAACCAATACTCTGAGGTCTGTTTCCTCCTGTTACTTCCAACTGATGCATCCCCAGCTTATAACAAAAATTCTTATTATTAATCTCTAAATGCATGACCTTGCACTTTTCACTATTACATTTCATCCTATTACTATTACTCCAGTTTACAAGGTCATCCAGATCTTCCTGTATGATATCCCGGTCCTTCTCTGTATTGGCAATACCTCCCAGCTTTGTGTCATCCACAAACTTTATTAGCACATTCCCACTTTTTGTGCCAAGGTCAGTAATAAAAAGATTAAATAAGATTGGTCCCAAAACCGATCCCTGTGGAACTCCATTAGTAAACTCCCTCCAGCCTGACAGTTCACCTTTCAGTATGACCCGTTGTAGTCTCCCCTTTAACCAGTTCCTTATCCACCTTTCAATTTTCATATTGATCACTATCTTTTCCAATTTAGCTAATAATTCCCTATGTGGAACCGTATCAAATGCCTTACTGAAATTGAGGTAAATTAGATCCACTGTGTTTCCTTTGTCTAAAAGATCTGTTACCTTCTCAAAGAAGGAGATCAGGTTGGTTTGGCACGATCTACCTTTTGTAAAACCATGTCGTATTTTGTCCCAATTACCTTTGACCTCAATGTCCTTAACTACTTTCTCCTTCACATTTTTTTCCAAGACCTTGCATACGACAGATGTCAAACTAACAGGCCTGTAGTTACCCAGATTACTTTTCCCCCCTTTCTTAAAAATAGGAACTATGTTAGCAATTCTCCAGTCATATGGTACAACCCCTGAGTTTACAGATTCATTAAAAATTCTTGCTAATGGGCTTGCAATTTCATGTGCCAATTCCTTTAATATTCTTGGATGAAGATTATCTGGGCCCCCTGATTTAGTCCCATTAAGTGAATTTGATGCTGAGACAAACATCTTTGTAATTGTCTTTAAAACAGATACAAGATAGGGGGGAAATCCTGGTCCCATTTGAGTCAATAGAAAAGCTCCCATTGACTACAAGATTTCCCTAAGCACATCACAGAAGGAGCCTGATGCTGCTCTGATTTACACTGGTGTGAATCAGGAGTAACTCCACTAGTGTCAGTGGAGTTACACACTACAGCTTTTTCAGGGGGGTATCAGGCCCAATAACACTACTTCTGTTAGTGCACGATGAACATAATTTATGACTGATAAGTTTGCAAATAAAGCAGCTCTTTAGAATGACCAGTAAGCCCTTGAGTAATGGTGATTGTACGGTGATAAACCTTAACGTGTGAATTTGCTGCAGGGACAGCTATTCATGATGCATGATATACGTCACAATTTCCATTTTGGTACAATGTTGTTGATAAAAAGCGATCACAGTAAAGTTCTATGTTGCAGCTTATGTTGTACAAAGTAAAAGACATAGGCTGGGATTTTCAAAGCAGTCTAGTGGATTAAAATGTGTCTACATCCCCTAGACTGCTTTAAAAATCTCATTCATATGTATGAGCTACCTATATCAACCTATACACATATAGTAAGGGATGGTAAAGAAGAATACATGAGACAGTTAGAAAGATCTAAGGGCATGAGTTTGATTCTTTTATTAGACAGGGTGAGTTAGGAATTGGAAGACCAATCTATACTTTGTGATCTGAGATAAGAGCTGGAATTCAGTCAGGCACAACGGAGGAGGAAGCCTATTCCCTGAGGGTGGTGGAAGAGTACTGTGGAGAGTCAGAAATAAAGATAAGTCACATTTGAATAAGGGAATGAATTAAATCATTGGTACAGACAGGGTTGGAATAAAAGTGTGCGCGTGGGTGGGAAATTCTGTAATGCGCTAGGAAATTGTGCAACTGTACACAGGGAGCAAATTATGTGTTGATATTAACAAATGCAGTACTGGTTCAATGAGGAGAATGAAGATGAGTCAAGAGAATGGAGCAGAGTTACTTGAGAAGGAGACAGTTGATCATATACAAAAGTAATTTCTGTGAAACAGAAAGAAAAACAGACCAGAAACAATCAAGCTGATTCATTTTGGGAGGGGAGGTTAAATATGCTAAACCCTCCTCCCTCCCCCAAAAAACAGAACTTTTCCTAATGAAGGGCAGCCAAAGATGATATGTTAGCTGTTGAGGGACAGAAAGGTTAAGATTTTTTTTTTAAAGGAGATGTAGGATATTGTTTATTAAAAGGCAGAGAATAGAGGGCAGTTGCTAAAAGAATTGTCTTTTTTCCTTAAAATATTCACTCAAATGTCTCCCCTCAAGGAGATGAAAACTTAAACTGTTAATTACAATAAATAAATAAATAAACAGATTCTAATGGGTCACATTAACAATTATTAACAATAAAAAGTTAAAAACAGAAACCATTAGAATCCGTCAATTACTAAAGACATTATAATCTGTCAATTGTAGCAAAACAATTGTAGCAAACCCCAGGTGTTCCACATCATGGTCATTTGTCACACATATGGGATGGTTTATGTCACTCATTGGCACGTTTGAAGGTTGAGAGGTATGGGAGAAAGCATGATATAATATCAAGATTATTAGTGAAATTTCCCCCGGATGAATCAAAAAAGCACCAGGAACTAGTAACAATGGAGGGGGGAAAAATCTGTCCTTAAGCAGCAATAATTGGATTTGGGGTTCTCTCCAGCACAAATTAGCATCCATGGCAGCTGGCCCGTGGACCAGATGCTCTAGGACTTTCTGGGATTTTGGAAGCAGCCAAACAATGGTAAAACATGAATGCTAAGGCCAGAAACTGACAGAGAGATCATGAGAAAGCCGTCCACTTTCACTGAGGGGGTATCTCACAACAATAATGGATGGTGAGGCCAACAACATCCCCGGCAACTGGGGGATATTCCCCTCCCTTCCTCAGCAATCTGGAATGGAAGAGCCGTCATCCTCCCAAATGTTTATAATTGCTTAACAAAACAGAACTAGCCAGGCCAGGACCCTCTCCATCCATAGACCTGCAAGGGGTGAGTTATTCCAGGGAGTGGGATGAGTTAACACCTATGTCAGTGACCTCATTTAAATGAGCTGTCTTCTTCCCAAACAGCTCTGCAACGCCAAGGAATTTTCTTTCGGGTCATCGCCCCTCAGGGGGAAAGAAACTCTGTGCACAATCTGTTTAAAACGCCGTTGATTTGTGCACATAAAACAAGAATGCAAAGTTTCAAAAAGAATTTGAAAATGGTGCACCAGTTGCACTCATATTGGGGACTCTAACCTGATCATATAACAGTTGTAAAACTTACATTTTAGTACTTCTAACAAATCAGCAAAGAGATCTAATGCCACAAACAAAACTAAATAAGCCATAACAAAGTTATTAATACCATTATTAATTATTATTTGTATTATTGTATCACCGAGACGCTTAGTCACTGTCCTAGGTGCCACCCAAACTCAGAACAAAAAGACAATTCCTGCCCCAAAGAGCTTACAACCTAATACAAGAGATAACAGATGGATACAGATAGACCAAGAGGGGAGTAACAAGGAAACAATGAGGCAATATGATCAGTGTAGTGTGCTGTGGTCTCTGCTAAATAGCTTAGCTGTTGTCAGTGTTTAAGTAGGCCTCATGACAAAGGAATTTTAAGGAGGGTTTTAAAGGAGAATAATGAGTTAGTTTTGCAGATGCTTACACGGAGCTTGCCCCAGATGTAAGAAAGCATGATGGTGTTGTGGGCCAGATCCTTAGTTGGTATAAATTTAATAGTACCATTGACTTCACTGGAGCCACAAGAATTTACACTGGCTGAAGTTTTGGTGCAAGATATCCTAACAACCAACAGATCCTCAGTACCATTCTTGATTTTGTCTGCTAAAGAAAGTCGTAATCTCTCTCTTTTATTAGAGCTGCTCTACCATTACTACTCCTCTTCATCTTTTGCTTTGCCCATTTGCCTGATCAGTCTCTGATGTGCCCCTGCCTCCAAAAAAGTGCAGAATATTATTCAGTACGAGTTGGTGTGTTACAAATTTGCTCCTTGATAAGCTCCCTCTCCAGTCCAGACTCTTCCACCTGCTCCACGTTGTCATTTACTGAACACCTCAGTATGCCCTCCTACATCCTTGCCTCCCATTAGAAAGGAAGAGTACTGTCTATAAGTAATCATATGTAAATTCGATTAGGCCATACAATATATGGTATTCAGTTTTTTAAAATTTATGAGGTACAATGATATGTGGGGGGACATTCTCGGCGAGTTATTTTCTATGAAACCATGTATATTTTTGACAAGAACAAATGAAAAAGGCCCTGCCCTGATCCTGCAACTCTCCACAAGGTGGGCAATCCATCTACAAGTAGGAAGCCCCATCCATGTGGATCCAATTGCAGGTATGGGGCCTAATAGGATAATTTTCAAATTAAAATGTAACAAACATTTAAATCAAAGGGATGTGCATATATGGCCATCTGTTTTAACAAATACAGCAGGCACATGATATGGGACTGAGCCTGCAAACACACATATGAACAAAGTTACTAAGGCATGTTAAACATTCATAGAATCAGAGCTGAACACAGTTAGTTCTTTCCAGTAAAACAAAAATAACCCTGGGCATTATACATTAAGGGAGAGGGTTTTAAGATGCTTAAAAGGAGTCAGGAACACAAATTCCACTGAATTCAAAGTCATAAAAGGCCTAAATCCCTTTGGCCTTTTCAAAAATAGTGTTTGGGGTTTTTTAAATAACATTCAGAGGAAATTTTTAAAACCCTACTTTATTTTTCATTCCTAAATCTATTATTAAGTAGGACTTTCAGAAAGATCCTGATTTTTAATCATAATAGTTATGGATATCCATATAAATGAACATTTCAAAAATCTGAAATGTTTGCACACAATCTGAATGCCCCACTTAAAAGAAAAAAAGCATGGCATAACTGTATGTACCACTTATAAAAATCTGAGCATACAATCCATACTTTGAAACCTATTATCATATTTGCACTCTGTCTATTGCTTTTTGTACCACTACAACCAAACAAGATTCTCAAAAATAGCATAAATGAGTCCTAGAGAAAATTGACACGGGGGAAAAAAAAGATGTTTAACATCAAGCATTTCAGCTCCAATTGGAGCATACAGAGCTCAAAGGTAGAAAACTTGCAAACATATAAAACAAGTGGAGGACAAACCAGATGAAAGGGAAGTCAGAACACCAGAAAACAGACAGCTGCAGGAACAGTTAAATACATTCTGTTCAATGAGCATTGAAACATATATAGAAAGAGACATCAGTGAGACTTTGCACAGAAGAACCACAAAAATGGTGATATACTCTAGCCTGTGGAATCACATGCAAAATATTTAAAAATATTTTTGTTTAAAAAAAATAAACTCAATGTGAACATTTTTTAGAACAGAGGTTACGATTCTTCTATTACTATTTCTCCCCTTCCCTTCATGGAGAAGTTTGCGATTAACTAACTGCCTGTAGGACTGATACCCACTAAAACCGATTCACCTTAATACACAGAGCCCCCAGGTCATTCCTAATTCACTGTTGTTGCTCATGTAACTACCTGCAGCTGTAACTATCTGCAGCTAGCTGAAACTGCAGTGCATTTGCAAGCAATTTGATACATCAAAGCAGATGCACAAATTATGCTGGTCTTTTTTCTATATAAGGGTTTTTTTCTATCAGGGTTAATGAATTTAAAAACATATGTTCATTTCTCAGGTATATTTTTATACATTTGTGTTCCCCTTTTCCCCCCCATACATGTTTGAATAAAGTATGCTGAGCCTGTGTGTACCTTAGTTTATTTGATTCCTCTTTGTTCAGTATAACACACTATTTGCTATCTTATCTTTCTAAGAAGAAGCTGGAATTATCTTTCATTCCTGACACAAACAGTTTCTGGACATTGACAATTCTAAAACATACAAATGTGGTTTATTTTTTTTAAGAGTTCTTCCAATACATATGGAAACTTGGACTCAGAAGAGGTAGAAAATTCCATCCCTGCCTAAGTCTGACCATGTGCTTAATAAATTAAAGTTCATTTAATTAGACTTCTAAGTAGAAATTAACCTTGAGAAACAGAAGACTAACACCTCAGCACACTTTTTAATAAGGAGAGTAATACTTAAATTGCTAGTAAAAGGCACTGAAAGTTAAGCTAAGCTTCAGTCCACTTTCAAGGCTGACTTTAGGCTTCACTTTAAGGCACAGAAATTGTTTATTTTCATAATCTTATGACTGTTTGTTGCAACACATTCTTAAAAAGAAACCGAATAGAAAGATGTCACTGTCAGCAGCTCCCACTGTGTGTATTTTCCCGTCGACAAACCTATACAACGATAACAGAAGAGCCCTGAAAACATCAGATCATTTTTATGACATTACAAACATTTTAAAAAGCGTGCCAGTTTCCCCACAAGTCCATGCCACTAACTGCCCTTTCCACTCACCTCGCTCAGTTTTAGGCTTTTCACCAATATTGTCCTTACAATTCAAGATTTATTATTCCCCTGGCAAAAGAATCAATTTTACTGAACTGGAATTCTCACCTTCTAACTGTTTATTAATATGGTTTTAAAGGAATTCTCAGATTTTTGTTGGTAACTGCTCACTTGGTTTGAAATGTGATGCACTTGGTGGTGGTGCTGCCCCAGAGGGACTGCAGTGAGACAGACTTACTCAAGCTTCACTTGAACACAGAAATGAAAATCAATAAACAATTTGAACTTCTCAGAAGAGAATTTTTCTCCTCTAATGAATATACAAGCTTGGTTACAGCTTAATTTAAAGACTGAATTTAGTGTGTGTTTTCTCCCTGCACCATAAGCATGACAAACATAAGCTTCAAGTGACATGTCCCAGAGGGAGACATTGTTGGGGAAAAAAATAGCAGAACAAACAAAAAAACAACAACCCCACAATAGTGAGCTAACTTAAAAAATAACAGCTGTAGTGGCAAAACAGGTTTGCTTTATGTGTGACTCGGCACAAGCCCAAACTTTTCAATTCTAAAGGGCCACGGTCCTTATTTTATTATATACTAGAAAAAGGGTCCAAGCTGCAAACTGTGGATCTGGATTCAAATTCCCCAAAAGTTGGAGCATATTTGGATATGGGGATTTTTGTTTGTTTATTTGTTTGTTTTTGTGGACTCATCTCAGATATGTACTCATGGACCTATCTGTATCATTTACTTTCAATAGAACAATTTTAATGAGGCAACTTCAGTAGGGACTATTTATATACGTCAAGTTAAGGATGTGCAGCAAAATCTAGGCTTTTTGCCTAGTACATGAAAATAACTTAATGAACATTACATGGATCTCATCATGAGAGTGGTATCTATTTTCAACTTTTCAGGAATTATTAGAATGAAATAACTAGTCTGTGCCACCGGAAAGCTCTTCTTACCAAAGCAAATATTTGAAAATTGCAAACACATTTGTATAAAGTGTTTTATTCTTTGCCTCTTCAAGAAATAGTTTAAGCCCCAATTCAGCAAAGCACTGAAGCGCACGCTTAATATTAAGTTCATGCTTAAGTCCCACTGAAATAAACTGGACTTAAGCACAAACTTAAGTGCTTTGCTAACTGGGCATTTAGAGCTTGTCTACACATAAACTGGATTTGAGATAACTTACATTGTTTGTAATACACACCTTTAGTTACTGCAGTGCAACTTTGTGTGTGGACACTCTGATTTGAGATTAAGAGTGCCCTATTTCAACATACATTGATTTAAATTAAATTGTATTAAAATATGATACTCAATCTGAAATCAGAGTGGACACATACTGAAATATCTACAAAAACAACAAGGAGTCTGGTGGCACCTTAAAGACTAACAGATTTATTTGGGCATAAGCTTTCGTGAGTTAAAACCTCACTTCTTCGGATGCATACTGAAATATCTGTAGGTGTAAATTACAACCAATTTAGTTATTTCTCTTCCAACCACCAGGTAGACAAGCCTCTAGAGAGCAACTGGAAGACACATCTACAAGAATAATAAACCTTTGGGATACAAAGTGGGATGATGTTCCAAACCAACCCAAACCATTTAGGAGCACATTTTTATTGTCTTAAAACCCCCTACGATTCTGTAGCCTGTGCACACTTTTTGATGTTTGTAATCTTACCACTCCACTCAAAGGCTTTTCATTTAAACTACAATTATTCTTTTGTCTATTGGGAACCCAGTGAAAAGATGATGTCCTGTGTGCAAGAGGCAAGCTAGCTGAATATTAATTAATGAACGCTACTTAATATGCAGAAGAAGAGGAGCAACAATCAGTCGTGAGCCCTTACATATTAACTGGCAGATCATTGTTATTCCAGGAGGTATCATAAGGCCAAATGCAGGTTACAACTAGTTTAGAAAATCTCTTTAATTAAGAAACATGAAAGTTTAAGTCTCTTATTATAAATATCTTATTGTGAATATAAAAGACACCATTAAACCGTGTGATGGTATAGAGCACTTTAATGCACTCAGAGGTGATGAAATGGACTTAGGGCTATTAATCTCTTCAGAGGTGGGAAGCAACAAACAATCTAAAGACCAAGTTTTCAGCACGTACTCCTAAAAAATAAGTGTAATTGTTTAAGGGGGGAGTAGAGGGGGGGACACAAGCAAAAAACAAAAACAAAACAAAACAAAAGCCAAATAAAAAGGGCTGGTGGATTGTACAGAATAGTAGTGGAATTACTCCTACTGCTTTGTTATTCCCTTGTAGAACCTTTACTTTGGCCATCAATCTAATCTAATTATGTATCTATTTCTCCAGTGTGCTAGTACTTTTGCTTTGCTAAATTAGTAGATCCACCACTCCTTATGTATATAGCACCAAGTAGCCATTTTACCATCAGGTATAAGACAAGAGACAAGATTTTGAAAGGTAGTTAGGCACTTAAAGATGCAGATAGGCACCTAATGGGATTTTCAAAACAGATTAGGTGCCTAACTCCTATTGATTTTGATGTTGTGATGTTAGTTGCCCAAACTCCTTAAGGCATTTATGAAACTCTCACTAGGTACCTATCAGTAAGGCTACGTTTATGTCACGGAGGTCATGGAAGTCATAGAATCCGTGACTTCCGGAGACCTCCCTGACATTCTCTACTTCAGTCCCAGGGGCTGCGGGACTCTGGAACTGGCAGCCTACGGGGCCTGGCAGGATTCCAGCGACAGGTGGCCCCCTGCAAGGTTCTAGCGACAGGTGACGGACTCCTGAGGGGGCCCTCCTCGGTGACGGTGACAGCCTCATGCGCGGGGAAGGGAGACACCTCAGGCGAGCGGCTGGGAGTGTCCCATTTTCTCTTTGGGAAATAAAGTCACCCTGCAGCTCCCAGCCATCGTGGGTGGAGGGCCCCCCTCCCTGCAGCTTCCAGCTGCCACGAGCGGAGGGGGAACCCCACAGCTCCCAGCCACCACGGTAGCAGGGGAAACCATGGAGCCACAGCAGCAAAAGTCACAGACAGGTCATGGCTTCCGTGAATTTTTGTTTATTGCCCATGACCTATCCGTGACTTTTAGTAAAAATAATCATGACAAAATCTTATCCTTACCTATCAGTCATGTTAGGTGCCTAAATACTTTTGAAAATATGGCCCAAGATCCGTATCCCAGGACTTTTAAGTTTAATGAGACTCATGATCCATAAGAATGGAACTTTCTTCATATGGATGGGTAGGGTGGTGTGTGTGTGTGTGTGTGGGTGTGTGTGTGTGTGTGTGTGTGTGTGTGTGTGTGTGTGTGTGTGTGTGTGTGTGTGAGAGAGAGAGAGAGAGAGAAATTGATATTTTATATATAGTACATCTAGTTCTGAGTCTCTTAATAGGACCCATGTTAATTGGTAGTTAAGTGCCCTTTTGTTTATGTGAAGAGGCACATAACATGGGCTGATTTTACTTTTAATTCTAACACGCTATCAGGAACTTTATCCAATTTCATATCTGCTTCTGTCTGGTATGGTTGATTGGGAGTGGGAGTGGGAGAGGAGCCAGGGGCAAGAACACATCTTCCAATTGTCCAACTGTATATAAGGTTAATGATTGAAGATACCAGTTTTTTTAGTGATATACCTGGCAATTGAGTTGGTATTTCATCCCACCCCCTGTTTCAGGAGAGCACAGCACACAATGAACTGTTTTAGATACCCCTGCTGCTATTACTGGTTTACATAAAAAATATTGCATTCGAGATATTTACATGTAGAGATTTCTCAGCTTTGCTTGCATGAGAAATCAGGTAAAAACATTTCCACCATATTTACACTTCCTATATGAAATATTATTTAAATGGCTAATACAGGTACAATTTAGACAAGAAGATACAATGTAGCAAAATCTTACAGGGATATAGTGAGAAGTTCCTTATTTCACAATAAGCTAGTGCATAAAAACTTGTGCACATATTTTATATATGACAAACCAAAACCCCCTCCTATTTTATAGAGCTATGGGCAGGTCCTGATATTTGGGGTAAGGAATCTGAATGCTGATTTTTGGAGTTAAATGTTTATGCAATAGAATCTTGATCATTCTCAGTTCACTAATCTGGGAACCCAGGAATCCATAGCAGAGTGACGTACTCAGGTCTCATGTTACTCGGAGTATGTCTGCACTACAAGCGCCACAGAGGCACAGCTGCAGCTATGCCACTGTAGCGTAGACATTACTACAGTGACGGAAGGGGCATGTCCATGACTGTAGTAAAACTACCCTTCAAGAGGTGGTAGGTAGATTGACTAAAGAATTATTCCATCAACCTAGCAGCATCTATACCGGGCCTTAGGTTGGTTTAACTATGTTTCTCTGTGAATTTTTCACACCCCCGGAACAATGTACCTAAATTGACCTAAATTTTAGGTGAAGACCAGGCCTAAAGCTTTATTACTTTTATATAACTCTCTTTCCTTGGCCCAGTGATTATTCACTGTTATCATGAATGACTATGAATTGCCATTATGAATGACAATCGATAGTAATTGGGGCAGGCATAGATGCCAACTCCGTGGGTGCTCTGGGGCTGGAGAACCCATGGGGAAAAATTGGTGGGTGCTCTGCACCCATCAGCAGCCAAGCTCCCCGCCCCCCGCTCACCTCTGCCTCCTCCCCTGAGTGCGCCGTCCCCGCTTCTCCTCCCAGGGTTTTCTGCTGCAAAACAGCTGTTTTGTGGCATAACAAGCTGTGGGAAAGAGGGGGGAGGAGCTGTAACACGGCGTGCTCAGGGGAGGAGGTGGGGAAGAGGCAGGGCCGGGGGGGGGGATTTGGGGAAGAAGTTCAATGGGGCAGGGAGGGGACAGAGTTGGGGCAGGGACTTTGGGGAAGAGGTTGGAATGAGGGCGGGGCAGGGGTGAAGTCTGGGTGGGGCCGGGGGCGGCGGGCACGAGCACCCACCAGCGCCAGGAGAAGTTGGCACCTATGGGGCCAGGGAAAGAAAGCGAGAATGATTATACAGCCTGGAAGTCAGGGCACTTACATAGGATCTGGGCGACTCACATTCAAGTCCCCTGCTCCAAAGTGGAACAGTTTCTAAAGGAGAGATGGAGAAAGCCCATAAACCAAAATATCCTTGGGATGTGCAAGACCTTGGTTCAATTCCCTCTTCTGCCTAATATGGAGATGGGATTTAAAATTGTGTCTCCCCCAATTCAGAATAGTGCCCTAACCCGGGCGGGGGGCCAGGAGCCCCGTGCAGGACCAGGAGCCACAGCCCTGGAGCAGGGCCAGCTGCCGGGACCACACGTGCAGGGTCAGGAGCAGAGCCCTGCATAAAACCTGGGGGTGCTGCAGCACCCCCGGACCTCTAGTTCCCGCACCTATGTCCTTCGCTTGCTTTTGTTAAAATGCCTGAACATATAAATGACATTTTTCAGGTCAAAGTGAAACATTTCATCATTACTAAAACATTTAGATTTCTTTGGTTCAGTTGAAACACTTTGATGAACTTAACACCAATTCATGAATAGTTTTGTTCAACCCAAAGCTGTACTATTAATGAATAAACTGTTAGTCTGTAAAATTTCGCCCAGCTATAGTACTGAATACATCTAATCACATGTGTTAAGTAGTTGTAAGATTGGGCACTAACTCGGACAAAATACAGGAAGTGGGTACAACAGATAAAGAAAGAGAAAGGGTGAGCATGAATTAACACCCACCCACACCCACACCATGGGATTTTAAAAAGTGCTCAGCATTGGCCTAACTCTGGCTCCCACTGAAATCAAACTCTCATTGACTTCAGTGGGAGCAGAGTTAGGCCAACATGGAGCTGTGAAGTCGCCCCATCTCCATGGTTCTCTGTGGGGGGGAACTTCCCCATCAGGCCCTTCTCACAGGGCCCAGGGATCAGTATCCCCACTTCTGGTACCACGTGTACAAGAGTTTGCCGAGGCTCGACCCTCTCCGGGCGCCGGGGAGCCACACTGACTCACTACACACCAGGGCTGGGCGCTCTGTCTGGCAGCCGGGTTCCCCGTCAGTCCGCGCTGTCCTGCGAGACACGATAAGCCCAACCCGAGCTTTGGGCGGACACCGATGTTATATCAGGGCTCAGACCCTCAGTCCGGGCTGAGCAACAGTATGAAGTTGTTAGGCCCAGGCCCTAAGTCAGGGTGGCGCAACAAACGCTGGGGCAGGCACTCAGGCCCTCAGTCAGGGCTGAGCAACAGTACAAACTAAGCCTCAACAGGCCTGGGAGAGGGGGAGACTGCCACCCACGGGTTGGGTGGCAGGGGGGATGCAGGCCCTCGCACTCCACTGCTTCCCAGCCCGGGGCCCTAGCAGCGGCAGAAAACCCGCTGCTTAGTCAGTGGAGATCCTGGCTGCAACACACTGACATAGGCTCTGGCAATGCTGCAGCCAGACTGGGGTCGGCTGCCCCCGGGCTACTTCCACACTCCCCCTCTGGGCCTACCTGGGGGCCGGTGTCGGCCTCGGGGGGATCCTGGACCATGGGTTCATCCGGCCAGGCATCGTTCGGTAGGTGCGGCAACTCCTCTGGGTAGAGGGCGCAGCGCGGGCCCGGCGGCTCCTCTGGGTAGTGGGCACAGGGCAGGCCCGGCGGCCGCCCCGGGCTGCAGAAGTTTCCCAGCTCCGAGCTAGGTTGGAGACGTCTGGTCTCTTCGGTGGCTGGGGCCTGAGTTCTGAGGGTCAGCCTTTATACTTCCGGGTCGCTGCCTGACCCCCTGAGGGGCGGGCTCAGAGTTCCCTGGCTCCGCCCACTGCGGCCTCCGGATGGGCTCTTCCCCCTCTGGGGCACCGGGGAGCCACACCGACTCACTACAAGCTCTTTTTAAATTCTCACCCAATGGCAGGAGTCACCAGATGGCGCCATCACACATAGTCTTACAAGTTCTTTTTCTTAGCATGCCAGCAAAGTGCAGTCTTTGAAAAATTCTGTATTATTATTTGTTTTTGACACAGGATCTTTGGGGGAACCTGCTGCAAACAAGACAGTTTAGTTTGCTCTGATTTGTGCTTTCTAGAATCAATTCTTGAGGCAGAGTTCCTCCCTGGGAACAGGTATTTTGGCTGAGATTCCAGAAAGAGGGAATTGCCTGAATGTTGTTTGTGACCATCTCTGCTCCAGGACAAGTTATGCAAAGAAAATATCCTGACTCTATGTCACTGACAAGAGAAGGAGAAGGATAAAAAAAGGACTGTAAAAGTGAGGCAAATGGGTCGAGCCCAGTATTATCATGATGTATTAAATGTACACCTGTATTCTTCTGGTTACTTACTAACTAGGAAAATTCACAAAATTCTCAATGGATCTCCCATTATTTGTGTCACCTACTGGGTTCTACTGAACTTATTGTTTATAAGTTAAAAAAAACTGAGATGCAGAGAAAAACCTTTGTAATGTGTTAGATGACAGTTGGGATGAGTATGTGTGTCCTTGCTACATTCCTCTCAAGGTGCACTGGGGTCACACACGTAGAAAAAGGTAGCTTTATAATTATTTCAGCATTCTACTACCTTCACCTAAAGTAATCCATGTAAAGGGAAAAGTCAAGGAGCTGAAGTTATAGATAGTTGATGTAAGGATTCATGAAACTTGGATCTGGGTTTTTGGGGTTCCAGGCAGGCAGCACTTCCACTTCACCACCAGGCAGCCTTGGCAGAGTGAGGATCTATACACCACACACCCTGGAAGAACAGTCACTGCAGGAAATGACTGGCAGCTCCTCCCATGACCTCTGATTAGCCCAGACCCACTATTTAAGCCTGGAGGGAGTACCAGAAAGATGTCTGTGCAACTAGGCAGATCCCTGACCTGCTGTGAGGCAGACCCCTTGCTTCCTCGCCCTGTCCTCTGGTTCCTGGCTATTGACTCTAACTTGACTCTTAGCTATGCTTCCTGGCTATTGGGTCCAGTTTGACCCTGTGCTCTGGACCCTGGCTCCTGACTCTGACTCAGGTCCCTCAGGCCCAACTGCCTATGGCTCTGACCTCTGGAACTGATCACCCATGCCCTGGTTCTGGACAAATAAGGGCAATGAGTTGTGTGCTCACCACAGGTATTAGTGCTGAAACTTTGAACAGAGACAGTATGTGAGTAATAGGTAATGCATTTTAAAGTCCTCCTTGCTTTCAAAGTGAATTTCATATAACTTATGTCTGAATAGTACCATATCATATCTATATTATTTATTGTAGACACACATTCTATCTATCTATCTATATATGTTTTTGCTATATCAAAAAAATGTCACAAATTATAGTCAGTATCTTGGGTTACTCTAGGGCTAGTACCAATTCCACAGCCCCATTGGAGATTTCCCATTTATAATGGTATAATACTTCCGTTTCTAGCCATGAAGGATGCTGGATATTGGACCTTAAACCTATCACTAATCCATAAGCAATTAGTAATTGTCAGCTCTATGGCACCAGTTCATATCGAACCTGAAGTTGTTATCCAATGGCTGCTCAATTATGCAAATTTGGTTGCCTCATTCCAGTTTTTAGTGGACAATCCAAATCACAAAGAGCATCACCTCATTTCCAGTCTCACCAGAGAGACTAATGACTCAATGGGCATTCTGATTATCTTCTTATCCATAGAAGTAAAGTCAGAGAGGAGGCACACTGATGAATCTATTTGCATTACCAGCAACCATATTGGATGAAATATTAGTGTGTATTGCTTTACAAATACAGATTGCCTGAAAAATAACTATGATATATATATAGAAATAGAGAACTTTGGTCTCCAGGGCTGTCAAATACATCTTTCACAAACACTACATTCATATACCTTATAAAGTTATTTTAAAAAGCAAGAAATCTTACCCTATATTTTTGAACACACCATTTCCAGCAATAGTCAAGCATTGCCTACTTTTTCTAGGCCTTATCTTTTCCTCTGCATCATGTACATTCTAGTTTATGGTGGGTACCAGCACTTGATCAAAAGGGCATCACTATGGATCACAACATAGTCATCTGCTAAAGAATCCTAACATAAGCTGTAATAAAAGTATCAATGGTAGTATAGTAGCCTCGGGTTCAGTCTTTTAATGGAAAGAGTTATATTTATTCTATTTACAAGACAATCTTAATTTGCTGTCTGAATTGAAGTATGGTAATTGATTAGTTAATTCAATGCTTAGCACCATGTGTTGCTGAAATATCAGTGAAATTTAAATTAGATAAATTTGTAAACAGTCAATAAAAGAGGAGAAAATAGAGTCTGTGAAAGTAAGGCCATATGCATTAGTATCTGCTATAGAAAAAAACAACACCCCACCTCCCTCCAAAAAAAAAAAACCTTATTAAGGAAGCCAGAAAGATCCAGACTATAAGAAAGCATCTCCCTCCATATTAATTTTTCAGTTTTACATGTAAATTCTTCCTTTATCTTACTCTTTGATATCCTAGGTCCTAACCCTTTTGAAAAAACTCTTCAGGATCAGAATCTTGGCCACTCTTAGTAAAGGAATGAAGTTATAAGAGAGTAGTAAGTACAGAAAAGAAGCAGGTGGGAGATTTTTTTTTAAATGAGTAAAAGGATTAAATAAACCAACAAGCCAAATCACCATACTAACATCCATGGGGAATCCTGTATTTTTTATTACTACTTTCCAAATTAATTTTAAGCAAAATGTCTTATGTGCACAAACACAATATATATGCCTCAAATAATCACAGGAATCACTATTTATTCACATTATGTGTCGTGAAATTAGACATAATGCCTAAAAAAAAATTCAAGATACATTTAGGGGTTTCTTGTTTAAAAAAAAAAAATAGACCACAAAGGGAATAAAGAAAATCTTTACCCAAATTAATGGTGAATTATTTTGTCATGAGAATAAGGAGTTTATATTCATTTAAATGAAAGCACATAAATTGTTCTTGACAAGAAAAACAAAGCTAGCCTAAGGCAGTATTTTCATTATAGAAAAAGGCACATGCCCATGAATATCTAGTATAATATTAACAAAAACTGTTCAATTAGCAATGCATGTGCCATTGTTATGAATATTTATTTGCATCGCAGCTAAGTAACACTGATACCTTTTATTCAGAGGAGTTAGAGACTCAAAATGAAATGAACATTACCCCGCTGTGCTGCAGAGAGCTCTAGGTCAGAAAACTGGCACAAGACTGCCTGATGCTTTTATCTAAAACTTCTCCAAATGACTGGTCAGTCCCCGTGCTTCTTAAGAGACAGGGCCGGCTCCAGTGTTTTGGCCGCCCCAAGCAGCCAAAACAAAACAAAGAAAAAAAAAGCCGCGATCGCGATCTGCGGCGGCAATTCGGCGGGAGGTCCTTTGCTCCCAGGCAGAATGAGGGACCGTCCGCCAAATTGCCGCCGAATTCCTGGACGTGCCGCCCCTCTCCAGAGCGGCCGCCCCAAGCACCTGCTTGAGAAGCTGGTGCCTGGAGCTGAGCCTGTTAAGAGAGCCCCTTCACTGTGACTTATTTTTTTTCCTCCTTTTGAAAGCTACTTGAGCAAGGTAAAATATATTTTATGTATATTTGGTATCCCATTTTAAGATAGTTCTGATCCAATTTTCTCTTGAAATAAAATAAGTTATACATCTCTACCCCGATATAACGCTGTCCTTGGGAGCCAAAAAATTGTACCGCGTTATAGGTGAAACCACGTTACATTGAACTTGCTTTGATCTGCCGGAGCGCGCAGCCCCGCCCCCCCCGGAGTACAGCTTTACCGCGTTATATCCGAATTCGTGTTATATTGGGTCGCGTTATATCGGGGTAGAGGTGTATATAGAGAAAGGGTAATACTGCAACATTTTTTCCATGGTCATTTGGGTTTTTAAAATTTTCTTCAGCTATCTTCAGATCCCTGTTGTGTTTGTTTTCCATAAATATTCTAGCAAACAAATTTACTAGCTGGAAAGTTTGACAAAATAATGAATTTTAAGAAGATAGTATAGATTATCCATGGATAGTTACTTTTGAATTAGTGGTCAAGTGTTTACATAATAAACCTGATTCTACATGACGCTCATCCAGTCAGGGAAAAGTAAACTATCATGTGATCTATGTGTCCAGTCAAAACATCTTGAATTCTGAATATTAATATTTGAAATGAACTGTTTGAGAAAAAACTACAGACTATGACTTACTCCTGCAAAGACTTGTGTGTGCGCTTAACTATATTCACTGAGAATAGACCCATAATGGTTAAGTGTATGTGTAAGTCTTTGCAGGATCAGGGCCAAAGAATTATTTGCAGAACTTACTCTGTGAACAATTTCAAACAATGAATAAATATTAGAATATTTCCATCTGCTCATAGACAATTCAAGAACAGAAAAAGGCAAAATTAACTGAATGAAGTACTTGTTATTAATCATTCACCAGCTACATTTATGAGTTGCTGGGGGGGGGGAAGAAGGCTTTTAACAATTACTATTAATAATTATTATTATAATTCTGCCCTCACTCATATCTCTGTTAGGGTCTGATCCAAAGTCCATGGAAGTCAACAGGGATCTTTCCACTGACTTCATTGGGCTTTGGATCAAGCAACTGAATCAGGAGTAACTCAAAGTCGTAAGAGCTACACTACCCCGCATCAGGATGCTTGAGATCAGAATCAGCCCCTATGTTACTTTTTTTCTCTTCGCCTCAAGTATGAAAACCCCTATCAAATACATTTTAGAACTTGACACTCTTCTTTGCTAGATTCAATAATACTGATCTAGAACATAACTAGGCTCAGCGGCAAGATCCAATGGGATACATGTTTATACATCTATGTATAGAGAGAGCAAATCAAGATTTCATTCAGCTTCAAAGTTTATATTGAGCCAAATTCAGAGTGGGCATAAATGGTGAATTATGTTACACAAAAGTAAGCAGACTTAGGTTTGCGTGTGGGTGTAAATCACACATCAGAGAGGCAAGGGAGGACTCTATCGGGAAAACCAAACAGGAAGGTTTAAATAAAGACATCAGTCTCCCAGGGATGTGTGCAGGCAGGTGTCTGTACTGACATGGATCTCCATCGACTTCTAGTGCGGGTTCTGCAGAGATGCAGGGTGCATCTCTCATGGATTTTATTGCAGGATCAGGACCTAAAGTAGGAGGGACATATTTTGTCTATTCTCTCTAAGCCATTATACTGCCCTTGTAACTAGCGTGCTGTCCTGTTAGTATCTGGTATGTTAGGTAGCAGGAAAGTGAGAATCAAAGGGGACAATTGCAATGAGAGGGATTAAAAAAAGATCGTTAGGTTTTAAGATGCATAATCAAGGACATTCTAAAAATACATTACATCTGATAATTTGGAAAAGCAACCAAAAGTTGAATTTAAGGTACAAGGGCCAAGCAACTGTCAGATTAAAATCCCAACAACGCCAAATTGGGAAGAACACTGTCACGTTCAAACTTCAGGCTAATTACTTTAACTATTATAATTTGTGTTACTTCCAAACTGTTATCTATGTCTCTCTCTCAATGTGTCATACCAAATGGAAGCACTGCCTGTCACCAAAAAAAATGATAGGAGTTGTTGTAAGTACACCTCTACCTCGATATTACGCTGTCCTCGGGAGCCAAGAAATCTTACCGTGTTATAGGTGAAACTGCGTTATATTGAACTTGCTTTGATCCACCGGAGTGCGCAGCCCCGCCCCCCCGGAGCACTGCTTTACCACGTTATATCCAAATTCGTGTTATATCAGGTCGTGTTATATCGAGGTAGCGGTGTAGTATGTGTTATCCTCTGGTAGCAGGATAAGAACAGAAAGAGAGAATGAGTTATTTTGCCGATAATTTCTTTTGACGAGGCACCCACAATTTATGAAAAAAACAAAAGAAAACCAAGACAAAAACTGATAGGATTCTATGAACATTAAAAGAAAGATTTGTAGTCAAACTAAAGTCTCCCAGCCAAACACTGAATTGAAGTTCAGATAGAGATGCTGAATGGTAACCTCAGAAAGTTCACATACATCGCACCACCTCATAAGACCTAAAGATGGGTTCAAGGGACCAAGTCTGGTTCTAGATTTCAACTTTGGGAATTTTCAGGGGAGTTTGGATCTGGGGTTTGGATGCAGGAATGGCCTAGAGATGGGGCACTGCAATGAGTCCTGTGGTTCTGAAAGCCCCAGGATACACATTCGTCTTCTCTTGAGTTCAGCAGCAATTTGCAAAAGGGGTGGAGACTCTTTGACTCGGCCGGTGTTTGTTAGCAATGAGGCAGCACTTAGGCTGTATCAGCAGTATGAGGTCACAAAACTTGCCATTTGTGAAGGAAAATAGCCCATAAGAGGGTATTTGTTTATTGGGGGAGAGGTTTAAGACCTAATACAAAAAGAGCTGAGCTGGTAAATCTTAGGTTTAACCTAGGCCCCATGCAACTAGGAACTCAGAAAAGACCCAAAGTCACTATTTCTTGTCTTTGTATAACAGAAGTAGTGTTGTTCTAGTACTTTGGTTTTGTTTTTTCCTTAGATTATCAATAAATCCTCATATCTATATTTTTTATAAACAATGGGTGGAGAGATTATTAATTCCCATTTTGTCTGCAGCCTGCCACATGGATGCACTCATGAAGGGACAGCCACCTGTGAAATCCGAATCCAGATCCCTATTTTGCCAAAATTCCTACCAAAACTTTGAGGTGTTAGAATCTAGCATTACGTCCAATAAAAACAACACTGTTTAAAATTATGCAAAATTTTTGTTCTTATCATATAATGCGCAAAGGGCATAGGAAATGGGACAAACGGACACACTAACAGGATTCATTGGCAAAGAAAGTTTCCATAGTCCAAAACTCTGACAGCTGAAACTCTAGCCTTATTTTAGTGTTTGCAGCCTACAGGCTAAAAGAGCACCAATGTGGGTTTTTTTGTTTTGATTTATTTTTAGGGCTGACAAAGGCCTTTTTTTTTTGCCTCTCCATTACAGTGTCTTATAGGACCCCTATGAGTCAGCTTGGAAGTTTTTCTTATTTCTTCCCAATACTGTTGCAAGACAACTACTCACTAGATAACACACAGCTTCAAAAGCAGCTCGTAAAATCCCAGAGCCTGGTGTGGGCACACAGAATAGCAGCACCCAGTTTCAAAGGCTGCTGGAAAACTGCATACAGTAATTCAGCATCTTCAAAGGCAGGGCTCAGCTGAGAGAAAATATTAATTTGAATGCTTTTAATAGTCAGTAGGAGAAAAAAATATTTGTATAAAGAAAGCAAAGTCTGGAAATTAAAATTAGGATTGGTTATATTACATGTTAGAATCAAACATGGCACAACAGAAATTTGGATCTTTAAAACAGCAATCTGATTGTTTTTTAAAATTCTGCTTTCATGTAGGAAACCTCTAATCTGATCGTAACTGTCATCTTTTCTTGACCAGATGTATGCAGGTAGATGTGGTAGCATAATGGCAGCAAGCCAGGCTGTCAAATGGAGCAACTATGGTCACTAAAATTCCGACTATCGTACTAAGGCTTCTTTCATTTTCATTAGATGAGGGGAAACATGTTCAGAAGTGCCTAAGTGATTTAGGGGCTTGGGTCCCATTTTCAAAAGTGACTTAGGCACATAGGAGCCTAAAACTCATTAAAAAAATCAGTAGGATTTACACTTGTAAATGCCTATGCCACTTTTGAAAATATGACATAGGAGCCTAAATCACTTAGGCACTTTTGAAAAATTTACCTATGCTCTGTTGAGTTGCTGGGTTGTTCCTCCCCCTTTCAGAATTTAATATTAAAAACACCTGTAAGAGTGTTTAGTTATAGTTTAACATCATGTTGAGAGGCAAGGCTTTTTGACTGGATTCAGTTTCCCTAATAACCTGAACATTCAAATACTAATAACCTAATAACCCTAATAACCTGAACATTCAAATATTTAGTTGATGGGGGGAGAGGGGGGAAGGGAATTGTGGTGGTAAAATCTCCAAGATGATAAGACCATTTAACTAAGTCCATCTAAATCTATTTTAGCCCACTAGAGCTTTTCTTTTTTTAGCTTTTTCTGATATGCCTCAAGCCCGATCATTCCAGTTTGAAAAACAAAAAGCTTTCCAATCTCTCAGCAGTACAGAGATGATGGACTATATTTACATCCTATTCAAATACAGAGAATGGTAGCTTATAGAAATATATAGCTTCCATCAATCCTGTACAACCTTCATCTCAGCCTTAAACTGGAGGTAATCGGTTCCATACTGCCATGAGTCCCACCTTATTTTTTTCAAAGGGAGCCGAGAACAAACAAATGTTTGGACTACCACAATAGTATTAATAAACATGAGACTGCAACAGCTAGTGTTATTCTGCAGAAATGAATGAATAAATAAATAGACGATAAGCACTTTATTCTTCTCACATAATTTCTTCTCAGTGACATTATTGAACAGGCTGTTGAAAACAAACATCGTTAAATGAGAAAAGAAGAGTAGGAGTCTGCCTAATTCCCCACTGCAACATTTTCCAATGACGAATGCTCCCTAAATGGATTTAGCTTTTTGAAAAGAAGTCAGAGAGAAATTTGATGTGGCCCCCTGACCCCTGGTAAGCACATGTATCTTCACCTGTCACATAACACACTGGCACTTGCTTACTTTTCAGCAAAGACTATTGATTTTGCTTATTGGCTGCAGGCTAGTCCATAAAGAACAAATTACAAAGTCAGAGGTCTACAGTTAGCAATTGCTTGCATGATAACAGGGAACGCAGCACTATGCCCACAACACAGTATTAACATTCTCACAAATGTGGACAAACCCAAGACATACACTTCTGAGGTAAAGTCCTCTGTAATTTCAAAGATATACAATAAATGCAGCATAGAGTACATCTCGTAGTCTCACCAATGATCTAAAATTGCAGGGGTTGTCCCTTGTGCCTACTTTACACCCCGGGGTTTAAACCAGTTGTTTAAAAAGAACAAAGTGATAGGATATTAAAGGGACAGCGTCAGTTTAGTTATATTCTGTTTAAAAAAAAAATATTTTTAGAAAACTGAATGTTAGTAGAAATGATTTTACACATTACACATAGAAGCGCTGTGCCAAATAGGTTGAAGGGGCATATTTTTAAAACCGAGCTTCATTTTTGGCATCTTCAATGTGCAGGTATAAATAATTACAAGCACAGTTGATGTCAAGTAGATGTTTAGGAACTTCGATGTCCCATTGAGATACATCTCTCTGTACCAAGATTGTGAGCACTGAAAAAGGGAGGCTGAGTGGGAGCTCCATTCAAATTCTGACTCTTAACATTCTTTCAGTTGTAATATTCTCTCTATAAAATTTTAACCTGATAATGTCCCTTTAAAAACGGTACCAAAGAGCTTGCGCAGGTAAAAGTTAGGCTGCACATTTTCACTGTTTGATGTTTACAAAAGCATTCAACTTTGGCCTACTGTGCAGAGCGCTGGACTGGGCCTCAGGAGACTCCAGTGCTATTACTGGCTCTGCTACTGGCCTGTTCAGTGACCTGGGGCAAGTCATTTCACCTCTCTCTGCCTCAGTTTCCCATCTGCAAAACAGGGATAATAACATTCTTTTGTCAAAGCAAATTCAGTAGAAGCAGAATTGGGCCAGCCCTAAGCACCTTTGCAAATCCCATCCTTCGTGTCCACTCAGTATATGTACACTAGACATTTGTACCTAGAGTTAATTGATTGCCAATTAACTCGAGGCAGTTAACACATTTGTAAAGGCTAGTGTGAACAATTCTCAAATATTTATTCCAGTTTACAAATGTTTACCTTTTACCTTAGGGCTAAGTCCAGATAAAGAAGTCTAGTGTAGATAAACCCCTAAAAAGTCTGACTGAGCAAAAAAGTGGAATGATCTGTTGCTCAGACTCTGGCAAAGAATTCTGGGAAATGAGTTCCTAAGATGTGGATCCTTAAATAAGAATCGACCGCTAGAGATAAATGAAATTTAGAACCTGACAGCAATAATGCCTCTGCTTTCCTCAGTTGTCATGATGTAGCGTAAGACTAGGAGTTGGTTCTCTAAATAACTTGGTCCCAGGCCAAAGTCTTTAGAGATGATCACAAGCAGCTTAAATTACACCCAGTCTAATAGATCGCTAGTGTGGCATGTGGAACACAGGTGTTCAGTGCCCATGATGACCTAACCTCTTCAGAAGATGAACAGACAAGTCCTGTATCAGCCACACTTCCAGATGCTCATCAATCACAGGGCCAATTAGAGTTAAGTACATTCATCCCACCTAGATATGTCAAAGTCTTGGATGACTCTGGCAAAGGCTACATTCAGAAGGGGAAAAGTCAATCTCCTAGTCATCCGCAAATGGGAAAAAACCACTATGGGCCACAGCTGCGATCTGCACAGCCAGAAGTAGAAAAGGATTCAATAGGACCTTAAGGTTGCACATCATGTTGGCAAAGGGTAGCATTACACTTCCAATAGAAAATACAGGCAGAATCCCCCTCCATTCTCCTGTTAACCCCCTTGCCCATCGACATCATTTTGTCTGGTTCAGTTTTCAGGCAGGTTGCTCCCGTCCAGGTCCATCCTCAGGCTGACACAGAGAAAACAAATTGTGACAGTGGAGCTACACCTCCATCCCTAATTTATAGTCCATGACAATGGAAAATGGGGCAAGGGCAGGACCGAAGAAAATGTCCATCTGCCTATTTGGAAGAACAATTCAGAAACTGGCTGGGATAGAGACATGCATACGGATCTGTGAAATATGGTTCTCAGACTGGTCACTAAAGCTTTAATCATTGTTAAGTGTTTTGTATCCTCAGTGACTCATCTCAGAGAAAGGAGCTATTCCCAAACTCTTTCACAGTATTACCAAACCCAAATATTCAAAAATCATAAGACTGGCTTAAAAATCATGAGCTTTTAAAAATAATACATTTTTTTAACGTCTGGAACCTTAGGGGTTCATGTGTTCAGGCTCTTGTCCATAACCAAGGGGGCTAGAAACTTGCTTTTTTAACACAACAATGTGAAAGCTGAGATTCTTATGTCAGCAAATGAATCCAGGATCTGAGACTTTAAGAAAAATACCATGGATCAAAAGACTTGCAATAAAATTGCAAGAGCTTGCAACACTACTATTGTATGTGTAGGTAACTGGAGAGAACTGGTTTGGAGAATAGGGGTGGCTGCCCTACGTCTGGACAAGTGGGCTTGATAAAAGAGATCTCTGAATGAAGTAAAGAGCTGCTATCAGTCAGCAAGCAATGGTGACAGTTTGACCAAAGGAACAGAAAACTGCTTTCATGAAAACTATGTTATCCACTTTTCCTTTTCCTCGGTCATCAGGCTGAGAATGCTTTATCTAGCTTAGCTTATGAAAAGCACAAATCTAGAGATGTTAAGCAAATTTCTGTTCTCTTCTTTCCAGTCTCTCTGTGTGATAATAAATCTTGGTTTTTGGTTAAAGTTACTGTAGTCTGGATATTTTCATGCAAATGTTCCTGAAGGAAAGAACTCCATAACTTCTCGGGAGCAGTGCTGAAGGATAAAGTGTTTCAGGAACCTATACCTCCCTCTCAGTCTTGGCCAAGAGGCCTAGACAAAGGTGTCCTAACCCAGTGAGTTGCGCTGCCATCGGGCTGTAGTGGATGAATACACAGAGAGGCTGAAGGACCAAGGATGAGACAAGAGTTGGCGTAGGTGTTGGTCAGACATGGAGACAGCACAATTTGGGCTACATGAAAAGGAGATGAACTGATGCCATCTGCAGAGCTGACTCACCGGTGGTGGGCCACAGGACCTCTTCTCCCTCATAGAGTTTCTCCAGATGGGGCTCCCCCAAAGAAAGGTGAGTGTTTGTTAGCTCTTGATCCTACACTGCATCCAGACAGATCACTGCAGATATTACCAATCCCCCCCCTCCAAAAAAAATTAAACATTCTTAACAGTGGGGGGAAATGATACTCTTGCAGAGCTGGGGAGTTCGTGATTCATTAGTGTATCTGTAACTCTGAACAGTTTTGCTGTTATAAGGCCAAATCTTCAGGTCCTTATTCAGTTTCTACTCAGTCTTTATTTGGGGCAAAAAACTCCCACTAGCATCACACTGAGTAAGGACCTTAGGATTTGGCCTTTAGAGAGGGAAAGGACACCTGTTTGGTTCCAGCCTGGCAACAGCCTAAGAGTGTTAAAGCTCTCTGGACCGAATCCTATTTAACCTCACCCATTCAACTCTATTGGCCTCATTGGAATTGCACAGGTTATAAATCATTCCCCCCCCCCCCCATGCCGGAGCTGATCGGATTCACATAGAGTCTTCTAATAGCATTCTAGCCTCCTCCTCTGCTGCTTCATTAGTTGCAGGTCACATAGAAACCAAGATTTACTCAATAAAATATTGAAAATTTAAAAATATTGAACATTTTCAATACTGTGGTGTGGAGTTCACATTCCAATTCCACATTAAATTCTATAAACCAAAGTAGTGAAACTGATATTTGCAACAGAAAGACATGTGATACCTTTAAAAAGACGTGTAATGAAACTAATCAATCATCCCCATAGCATTTATAATTATTTAGAGTACAGATGTTAAAGCCATCATTCATGCACTGGAAAATCCTGCTCTTTATCTCCTGGACATTGTGTGCTTTTGATCATTCCCACCTTTCTGACAGTTTAATCAGGAAAACAAATATTTGAAAGCTACTTTTTTAAGGTAGCACTATTTTAGGCCAGTTGCTTAGAGAACAAAAATAACCAAGAGTTAAATAATAAGGTAGTCACAGCTAAGTCCTACATAACATCACTGTAGGCAAAAAAAAAAAAAAAAGTTTCCATATATCTTAGTCATTCCATACTAAAAAAACCCAAAACAACAATTGAGCTAACAAGTCTTTCACTACTGCTCTGTAAGCAAGTCTAATTATTCCCTAAACACAGGTTTTTATGGGTATTACTGAGTTACCACCAGTTTTACTGAGCTACTGACGCAAACTTCTGTTTCAAGTAAAAGAAAAGCTTGCAGTTTTTTTTTCGGCGTATGAGTCAATGTTACTGTTTAGGATTCATCAAATGATACTTTAGAAAGACTGCTTAGATATGCAGACCACATATTTAAAATGAACTGTTGCTAAACTGGGTACGTAAAGATCAGGAATACATGTAGTTGGTATAAAAAGGAATGTATTTGACAAGTTCTCCTCAGAGTACAAGGTGTAAAACAGCGCTGTGGTATAGGGATCTACTGTACCTCATACAGCCTGCTAACAGTATTGCATGTCAGACAGGGAAAGTCTCAGGTACTGAAGCCAAGTTTTGCTCATTCCCATGATGTTAATCACTTCAGAACCAAACAGCTCTGCAACACGTGGACTTTTTGCGGTGTCAAATGGATGGAACAAGTTTGTCATCATCCAGTGCTAGTAGCAGCCACGCGCAGGGACATTTTCAATATTCCACAATGATTACTGTTACTAATTCTGCTGTGAAATATGCAGAGCATCTGCACAGGGAATTCAAAAAAGTGTGGCCAAAATAGCACTCACTTTCTCTCCCCGCTTCTGGTGTCCGTGTAAGACAGCATTGAGACAGATCATATGACCTAAGCCACTGCAAGTCCTCATCACTTTTCATGGGAGAACAGAAAAGTGCTGATCCTGAAGCATTTATGCTGATGGAACACAGATAATAATCTGCAGGTGTAACTTAAAAAAATATAGTATGTGAAGCATAAAATAATGTAAATAGGGCTGAAATTTTACAGACAAAAGAAGAAAGATTAAGCACTTGATACCATGCACACAAAACATGTATATAGTTATGTAAATGTAAAACTATGTCAAAATGGATACAGACGTTGTGATGTCCAGAATACATAACACTGTTGTTATAGCTAAATGTAGTATTAATACAAATACCCCAGAAGAGAGATGGAATAAACCATTTTTTCCCTCTCATGAGAAATTACCAGTGATAATTGACTATAACTCTGCTGGGCTCCACCTCTTGAGAGATATGACCATTCCTAAGCCATGAACATAGATAGCTCACTCCAGCCACTATTGTTATATACCCTTTGGGGCTGAATCTCAGCTGGTCTAAATCAGTGTCGCTCCACTGACTGCAGTGGTTGATTTACACCAGTCAAGGAGCTGGCCCTCTGTATGTGCAGTACACCTGCACGACACATGTAATTCTATGTTACAAGCAGAAGCAGACGTTGTCATGTTGGAATGGGAAATTCTGTGTTGACATACACGGTGCTTCTCTGAAAGCTCATGAGCTACACCTTTCCCCTACAAGCCACAGTCAAAAGAGAAATATTGGGGCACATAGCTCTGGTGGCCTGATCCTAGATCCCCCCAAAAATGCACACATGAATACTTTGCAGAACAGCCGCAAGTCCAGGGAAGGTTGAGTAGCAGGGAGGCATTCTAGTGTGAGGCTTAGAAGCCAGGGACAAGGTCAATTTGTTTTAGTGCATAACCTTGACCCTTCCATGACCCCTATCTCCATGCGTCCCTCTTCTTGGCTTGGATTGCTATGTGCCTGGCATTAGGAAACTGCCTAAATAGCTGTGCAAAGGTTGGCCTGGGCACGTCCGGACTGGCTAGAATAAACACAGAATAGTACAATTTTTGCAGCATTCATCAGCACTTGGTTTTTAGCTTAAGCCTAAAGATCCAGGATTTGGCAGCATTTAAAATTAATAGTATTTTCAGTCCAAGGGAGTGATAATTTGGCATGAGTTTCATCATGCAGGTACATCACTGGGGAGAGGGGATGTCTTATCAAAATTATTAGCATGATAATACACCTCTCTCATTGCGTACCTCTGAGAACACACAGTATGCCTTGGGCAGGTTGTCGTTTCCTCACAGTCTCTACATGGTGATAGTCAAAAGTGAAGAACAGGTTGACACTGAGATGTTTATTAATAGCCTTAGATTAGATATTTCTTGTGTGCAGCTGGGCCTCTTCCACATAAGATGGGAAAGGGCAATGCAAGCTGCTCTGCCAGTCTGCCTCATCCCTACTTGGAGAGGCCATTTTTTGGCCTAAGGGTATTTTCAGTGTCTATTCAGTCCATGGCCTGTCTGCTGGTGCTAATTAGTGACAGGGCCTTTGGTAATGTGAACACGTATCTGCTAGGAAGTGGACTGAGATGAGCAACTTGTTTAAGGCATTGAACTGCTCTTGGTAGGGCTGATTGGGAATTTCTGACTAAATGTTTTCTGTTGGAAAATGCCAGTTTGTCAAAACTGAAATTTTTCATGCAATGTACCAGTTTGGACAAAAGAGTTTCTCAGGCCCAGGATGGGATGTCTGGTCAAAATCAGAGAAAGAGGCAGAGAGATAGAGACTCCATAATAACCCATAGCCCAGGGGCTGGGCACTTAGTTGGGAAGTGCGAGACCCAAGGTCAAGTCCCGTCTCACTTCCCAGGTGAGTGTCCTTACCAGCAGCCTATCAGAGAGATTGAGGTGGGTCTCTCTGCCTCTTATGTGTTATGAAAACATCAAAAAAAAGTTTCATCCCAATGCAAGGGATATAACAAGAAGTCTCTTGCTGCAAAGTGAAATTGAAAGATGATATGCCCTAAAGAAAAGTGATACATAAAAAAAGATATTGCCACATAAAAGAATGCTGCAGATTAGCAGAATATTTGTACAATTACACTAATGAAAACCCAGGCAGTAATGGCAATATCCGTGAGCCTTTTGGAGAGCTTCTTCCTGCCAAGTCCAATGACTGCAACACTAGACAAACTGTACAATTAATTTTTCTTCTACCTGCATCTTGTCTGTTGTTTCCACTATCAGCACTTTACAGAACCTTGAAGTCATCATGCTGAGGGCCAGTTCCTTTCTGGAATGTGAACACTCAGTTCACTCTTACCTACAGCTCAGCCAGGCCAACCAACAGCCATCATATGGAAACAACTTTGGGATTCTCAGCGCTATATGGCACTTAGCTCTGCTGAGGTTATTATTCAACTCAGCCGCTAATTAAAAGGATTTTAAAAGTTACAGAAGTTTTTAAATATAAATTAAACAAATTAAAATGATGTAGGATGGAAATGGGAGAGACATTATCCAAGTGTGATAGACACAAGTGCCCATGGTCAGCTTCATAGCCCACGTGAATACAGTGAGCCTTTCACCAGCTTTGTAGACACACATACAATAGAATTAAAACACCTCACAAAAATAATAGTCCAAATTAAACCAATAAGAAAATACTCCCCTGCCCACAAGAAAAGAAAATTGGACCCTTCCTGCTTAACACACCCCATTGCAGGAAAACCCTAACAGTATGTCCAGCATCCCAGAAGAGCAACAGATACTGGCTCTGATGGGCTGTGGGAAGTGTATTATACAACTGAAGGTCCTCTGCTAAGAACAGTGGTTTTCAACCTGTGATCTGTGGCCCCCTGGGGACCACAGACTACATCTAAGATGTTGTCGTTACCATAGAACACTGGTTTTCAACCTGTGATTCGCGGACTCCTGGGGGTCTGCAGACTATGCCTAAGACTTCCAAAGGGGTCCACACCTCCATTAGAAATCTTTTAGGAGTCTGCAAATGAAAAAAAGGTTGAAAACCACTGACTAAGAAAATCCAGATGTACAAATTTTGAGACTCTTAGCGCAGACAGTCACAGGTGGTCTGAACTCTTGGGACAAAGCACACGAGACAGGTGATTTCTAAAATATGCAGGATCCTATCCATAAAGAGCTTTATAGATCAAACCAACACCTTGAAATGGGCCTGGAAATTAACTGCAGTCTTTGGAGTACAAACACAATGTGTCCAGTAAGTAAGACACTGCTATGGAAGCAGGAAGCCACCTCCTGAAGCTTCCAGGTGGTCAGCCACAGCCCCATGTACACAGCAGTGTTCCCTTCTTGATATGACAAAGCCATGGATCAGTGTGGCAAATTCCGCATCCAATAGCCAGATTACAATGGGCTACCATTGTCACAGCCCTTACTCAGCTGCACTGGGGAGTAAGAGAAAGTAAGTCCCCGATCACCCCCATTATTCCTCTGTTCGACTCTGCTCTGACACTCACCTGAGACTCTCCACAGGTGGGTGGATAGGAGGCAGAAAGGGTAAGGAATGGGAGAAGCCCTGGCTCTGCCTCCCCTGCTTGCTGCCCAAAGGAGCTGACTGGGCACACAGTGGGAACAAAGCACTCCACAAGAGGGAGTGAAGTTATCTACCCTGTCCCCAGACAAAAAGAGGGAGAAGGGGAGGAAATGAGAGTCCGAGACTCAATTTTGTTTTCAGGTCTGTTCCTGTGGTTGCAGGATTACCCACCACCCCTTAGTCACAGCACTTTTTGAAGTTACACTCTAGCACCTATGTAACCAAGTTTTAGAAAAGTAGCATCTTCCACAGCTGCATAAAAAGGGTCTCAAATTAGTAACTATTTATTGTGACAGTGAAATTTGGTTTTGTTGCTCACCACTATAATGATAAAAAAATTATTTACAGGTGCTGTTTCCCTTATTTGTAGTGATGGTGAATGGCAAGCTGCTGCAGAGTGATTGCTTTTTCTTAGGTAGGAAAGAATTTCAGGCTTTATTTTAATGTCATTCAGCAGCAGGTAAAGAATGTTACATCTTTTGGGAGAGCTACTTATTACCTGATTGACCTGCCTTGGCATTGCTTTTGCACACCTTGCAAAGTGAACCTTTTGTTTCTTTGTACATATCTGACTGGGGAAGTGCGCTTGTTTCACTATGTAGTGATCACTTCGATAAAACAAATCAATGCAGAGAATGCTCAAGTTGATCCTTATAAAAACTACTTTGCCTCTTTAAAAATATGAGAATGTAAATGGGCTATAAACCTAAATCCAAAAGTGTCTGCTGCATATCCATGTAATAGGTTTCTGGATTTTAAAAACTGAATCTCAGATTTTGACACAGTAATTTTAGTCTCAAGAGACTGTTATTGGAAATGTAAAATTCCCAGTAGATTGTGATTGTTCGTATCAAGTAAGGATTAGGAGAAATGACAAACCTGTAAAAGTATTAGTATGCAAGTGTCTTGTATTACAAATTTCAATTAATTTTAGTGTTTGAGAAATTGGATACAACAATTTTAATAGACTATCGTCAAATAAAGTACCTTTTAATCATTATAACATTATTCTAAATATAGAATGTAAGAATGAAGCAATCCTTGTTAGCACAGTAGAGCACCTGGTGAATTTTATACCTGACGTAAGTATTATCATTTTCTTCTTGTCAGAAGAACAAAGTTTACTCCATCAGACATGCCAAATAAAGGTGTGCAACTTACAGGTCAGCTGTACTGCAGGGTCTGCTGAACATGTCATTTTTAGCAATTCCATTTCTCATTTTGCATTTGTGAAGACTGTTTTAAAAGCATGTTTTGAGAATTATATTCTCCATGCTGCAGGCTCTTGCCCCCATACAACCATTAAGGCACACATCACCAAACCACTTGAAGCAGCCCCTGACCTGGAAAAATCTGTTGGTTTGGAGATAAGGGGGAAGGTCTTCATTTCTTTTTACAGCTTTAGAAGATAAAATTCAGAATCTTAGATAAAAGCTCATATTAATCTTTTACTCATATGCTTGTCAAAAAGGCTGTACAAACATGTTTTCTTATTCAGCACCAACAAAGTCTGATTCAACTTTTCTATGAAGCCTTATTGCACATGTGAAGAATATATTTTCAACATACACATGTATAATAGATAGTTACTATTACAGGCATGATTCTGATCTCCCACTGATGTAAATCATGATTTACTCCACTGAGCTAAATCAAATTACACTGGTGTACATCTGGGAAACCAGAACCAGGCCCCATAACTGTCGCATATAACACACATATTCAGACCTATGAGTTCTACCATGGTATTTAATAATTCATTTTTATTTCCTCTAAGAAAATTTTAAAATATTATGGCTGTATTTGAGTGGCTCTCTCTTTTAAAAGGGGAGCAAAATCAATGCCATCTACATGACAGCAAATTACATTTTTTTTTTTGCATTACAGTACTTTTCCAGGAGTTGATATTTAAAGAAAAAATACTGATGATCGTTTAACATACTAAGAATTCACTTAAATGAACTGCCAGAAGAATAGAACTCTTAAAATAATTGATTTTTCTCCACATCAAATGAAAAATGTATCATATCGTACAATGAAGTCCTTTTGAACAAAAGTCATTTTCTGTCCATTAAAGGAAACGTAAAATACATTGCAGTATTTAATTAACAAAAGTCTCGACAGACCTGATTCCAGAACATAAATTTACAAACTATACAAAAGATAGCAAAATGCCATAAACAAAAATGCTTGTCGTCTAAACATAAACTGTGTCCTAAACAATTTATAAATGTAGAAAATTCAGAACCAGCACAATTAAAATAAAAAAGCCAGTCCCTTTTTAAAATAAACTCATAACTCCTCAGTGCTTTTGCTAGCATGCTGATGTATTCCATTTGTTGAATGTATAGAATGATTTGACAATGACAGCTATCTCATGACAGGCAATAGCAGCAGACAGCCTTTGAAAAAATCCATACTGACCTCACCTCCATCCAACTCCTATTGACAGTTGTCACTCAAATTGTGATATCACATAAACACTTTCCGATCTGCGGCTTAAGTTTCCATAGTAGGGCAAAATCCTGTTAACTTCTGACCCACCTCTCAGACACCCATTCTGTTGTATTCATGTTTGCAAACCACTGACAGATTTTCCAGGCAGAACATCTATGACTTGCGAGATACCCATACTTGTCCTCCTACTCTCCCCCCCTAAGCTCTAGTCAAGTACTTTAAGGTCACTCACAGTTAGTGAAATTAAAGTAGAACAGATTTACATCTAGTTTAGGTACTACAGACAAATTTCATTTACATGTACTCCACGTAACCAGAACTCCACCTTCCCCATACTGCTCTTGTGTCCCCTGATATGTGGGGATTAGTTGTCCTCCCATCATCTGGACCCTTTTAGTCAAATGTTTTCAGTGTCTCCAAAATGTTTTGATTAAACAGGGATGTACTGTAATTCCAAATAGTGAGGTTTCACCCACATTAAAAAGGGGAGGATGGGGGAGTATAAAACATATCAAAGATGATAATACTTAACCCTTATATAAAGGAATAGTAGGGAAGCCAGCATTTTGACTGATAAAACAAGGGTGGTTTATACAGACAGCAAAGGAAAGGCTGGTCTCTGTTAATGGGTCTAGATGCTGAGGTACTATGCCATTATATCTGAAAGAGTTTCATAACTGAAATCATTGAGAATATGGAGTAATTGCATATATTAGTCCTATCTCATTGGACTCCTGCAAAACTTTCATGCATCTGCCTGAAACTACAGAAAAAGGCCAATTTCAAATTATTTCAAGGATTTAAAGGAAGAGGAATCATAATCACTACGACAGGGTTAATTTTAAAGGTAGGAGTCCTTACCCTGGCCCTCCTTATTTAACTCGTCATCCTAAAATATCATTCTTATGCTACCACCCACGTAATTAAAATTGGGTACCTTACTTTAAGACAGGAATATGGATCATCACAGGGACAAACATTATGTGTGGTCCAAGAGCCTCATTATTTCCCCTATGTCCCCAAATTTCCTTCCCCAGCCAAAATCATGGGTGTGTTTCAATCACACTTTATGATCAGACCCCAAATACAGAATCAAAAAAAGAAGAAACTCCAGCCAGATAAGAAAAGTAAATATAAACTTAGTTTCACAACTGAACTTTTCTAATGCTTATAATTCACAGGAACTGAAAAATAAGATCTGGTCTTTGTGGAACTGTGATAGATACGGATCTAGAATGAAAGGCTGTCCTATAAAATTAGAGATAGTTTGGAGATACAGACTTATTCTTAAGGATATATTCCTTCCTGGATGTCAGGCGCCATTTGTCACACCCTGGATTTTGCTGTCCATCAGGATATAGGTTAAAAAAAAAAGTGTTTCATAGCTCAAGGAGTTTATTCAACAGAAATTTTACACAGTAGAGGGAGCAGTCTCCAACCCTTTTGTAAAAGATAAAACAGGGGAAGTCTACATTAGTGTGCATGTACAATACCAGGATGAAAAGCATCAAAATAATTTACTGAACAATCATGTTGAAGGTGTTTTGCGGTTGCTCCATTTTACAGTCCAAATTACTGGCTAGATTTGGCCTGGCCAGTTTAATCAGAGGGTGCAGAACAGTTCTGTTTCACCTATGAACCTTCTTGCTATGATCACAATTGGGAGTGGGGAGCAAGACAAAGTAGCAACAATTTTGTTTTGTTTGCGAACAGAAATTGCATCAGAGATTTATAACAATATAATCTAAGGCTCTGATCCTGGAATTGCTAGCACGTGGGCAGACGCAGAGCCCCATTGACTTCAGTGAGGCTCTGTCACATTGGCTGAAATTAGGGAGAGGAGCCATTAAGTATTGCAAATATAAAAAGGGAAATGTTTTGTTCCCTTTGTACCATTTGCAATAAGAGAGAACTGCTGCACCAGGAGGCTGTAATAATATTTTCTCCTCCCATTGACCTATCACCGATCATCAAACCTGACCTGGTGTCACCACCTACTGCTGGCCCCATAGACATTCATTTCTTTATTCTGCTTTTGCTTCTTGGGCCCTGTGGAGCTGAGAGTGAGAAATCGGTGCCAGTGCACTGCTGTTTTATTATGTGTACTCATGTGCACTGGGGGACTGAGTCAAGATCATCTCTGAACCCATTTCGTTTGTGAACTTTCCCATCCAACAGATTAGACTGGTTTGTGTGCTACTAAACCTAGCTGGTCTCAGATGCAAGTACTTATGTGATAGGAAACACTAACCCACTGATGTGCAGTGAAGCCCTTAGCAAGGAAAACAAACTTGGTGTTTACCTACCAGCAGGAGTCTCTAGAATTCTGTGATGCTTCATTAGTACAGCCCCCTAATGAAATGTTATTAAGGCTGAAGCATTTTAAAGAAATAAATTATGTATCGAATAACGCACTTCATGGATGTTTATCATTCTTGCCTTCCCTTGGCATGGCTTTAATGAGTCATCTGTGGGTTCTTGGGATGATTGGGTTGCCGCTATACTATACAATGTGATCTCTTGGAAGTTTACAGAAAGAGCAGGTATAAAACTCAGATCCTCCTTTGCTATGTAATATAAAGAAGGGTCTTTGCTAGCCATTACTAGTATGGGGCTTATGACACACAGATCTGCTTTTCAGATTCTATCCAGAAGAGGGCATAAACACTAGCCAGTACATTAGAGCAAAAGCACATCTCTCTCTCTCTCTCTCTCATTCTCATTGTAGTGTGAGGGTAATTACAGTATTATGTGTCCTTAACCACAGGAAAACAGAAGCTAACCAATGAGGGACACTGAATCTACTCCATTTCCTCTTCCCATCTAATCAGAATTTGTTTTAGTGGTTTAGTGATAGTAAGAAGTGATCTGATCGTTTTAAACACCAAGATTGTATATTTATCCACAGAGTAGAGGATAGTACCAGTGCAAGCTTTCCTAACACTACGCAGCAGCCCTCAACAGCATGCCTTAATCTTGGTCTGGATGGGTTACTTCTAAGGGCAAGTAGTTCAGTCTCTGTATATTCAGTCCTTGACCTCCCTGGTAAGGCTAGAAATAACTTCAATTAATTCCAGATTTTGTGATGTAGACACTTAGCCAGTAAAAAGTGGACTGAGATCTGACATCTCTGTGGCTGGAGGTAAGGTTAGAATTAACCCGCTATTATCACATTCTACATAGAAAGGGAAAAAAGGAGAAGAACACAGAGTGTGGATAGGGCCTAACAATAGTGCACAGCACTTCCAACAAGAAAACATGGTCCTTGTCAGTGCTGCTGTGGTTTGGGGGTCACATTGCTTGGCAGAAGGGTGACTATATGTCCCGATTTTAGAGGGACAGTCCCGATATTTGGGGCTGTGTCTTATATAGGTGCCTATTACCCCCCACCCCCGTCCTGATTTTTCACACTTCCTGTCTGGCCACCCCACTTGGCAGTCCAGGGCATGGGATCCCTCGGGTTCTGTGAACACTTGCTACTGCAGGACCTATTAGCATCCAGGTACCACTGATGCCTGAGTAATTGTATTTCAATAAAAGTTGCACCTTGGTCTTTAACTCATTTGACAATTGTGTTGCATTTCCTTCCCATGTCAGAGTGGCTTCAGCAACAGAATACAGAGCAAAACAACTAAAATAATCCAAATGTCTGAGCCATATAAAGTATCCCAGAGCTGGACAACCACTAGGCTTAGATGAGCCCCAAGAGGCTAAATTCCAATGGCTGTGAAACTCCCCTGAGAAGTCAGAGAGAGTTCTTGCTAGAAACCAACAGCAAGAGCAGCCCAGCTATTCTTAACTGATGTGACATGATATAAGTAGAGGGGGGAATTAACCAGATCCCAGAGATTTGGGAATCAAAGTTTCTTTTGAACTTTTAACAACATGGCAGGTGTTAAACTAGGGGGGATCCCCCCGCACCACTTGGAAATGTCTCTCTGAATGTATATTCATTATTCATTTATATGTGAAGTGAGGGATATTAAGATAAATGATGCTATTTACTGGCACGATGCACCCTGCATCAAAACAGATGTGTATTTTTAATGTTGGGTGCATCAAACACATTATCCAACTTTCAAAGTACAGTAAATGATTTATGTTAGAGGTTGAACATCCTATAGCAGCAGCTAAAAAACGTATAAGAAATCAGAGCAGAACAGCAGGGCTAAGACACAGCGATGGGCAGACAGCTCAGTGCTAACTGGTAAAGGGAGTCCAGGCACATGTTAAAAACCTAAATTAAACCTTGATGTCAAAAGAAGACTTTACATGGTGTATTTGAAATGTTGCATTTTGTTTTCAAATCATCAGTGGTGACTTCTCATTTGTGGTTCTGCCACTCATAGTACCACAAAAGTCCTGGCCATGTAATAATGATACTCGTATTTTCTTTGTCAAAGGTGCCCAGCCAAATGCTGACTATCCAAAGGGGCACATTGGACAAGCGTTTCGGAAGTGACTAGAGATGTTGTACGCCTCAGTTTTGTGTGTTCACCTGAGACATCTTGAAGGAGCCTCATTTTCAGAAATTACTTCAGAAATTACATCAAGCCCCTTTGAGGTGTTTCAAGTTGGGCACCCAAAAACTCTAGCCTACCTGGAATTCTTGGAAACGAGGGTCTGCCTCTGAGTCTATTAAGAGAATCTGTGCATGAGTGGGGCAATCTTTCATATATCAGTTCAACTTACAGAGACTATGGACCTGCTCCTGCTGCAGATTTACAGCGCTTTCAGTGGGAGTGGGATTGGCTCCTGTGTGTCTTAGCTTGATCAGAGAGGCCCTTCCTCATACGCTGGCACAAACTCACATTACATGGTCAGCAGCTGTTAACCTCTGAGCAAGATGAAGAAATGAGTGTTGGGAATATAGGGCCAGATCTGCAGATGGTGTAAATCAGTATAGGTCCTTTGACTGCATTGATGCAATGCTAATTTACACCAGCTGATGATCAGGCCTGTAGTCGATACACTGCCCTTCTGTATTAAAGACGTGGACAACCACATATGGGCAAAAAATAATCTTGACTAAATTTCACTCACGTGTTGAGGGCCAGCTTACAGACCTCTGCACCTCCTTAGCCCTACTGTGGAGCTCTGCAAGGTATTGTGAGCTGAGTGACTGTGTGAGGGGAACCCATGGCATTTGTTTCAAGCCACTGACTGGGTCTCTCCACCTATTCTGAAGAGGCTGGTGTGCAGCTGTAGGAGATTGGAAGCAGCCTGGTTGGGAGCTAATTTGCATCAGTGTGGATTGGCAAGGGTCCATAAGGAAAAGGAGAGAAATGGGGTCTGGGGCAGAGCTAAAACAATAATTTCTTATCGTAGCAATTTTGTCATTGCAGTGGCTAAGGCCTGCCCTGAATTTATACACTCTCCATACAGGAATGTTAGGAATTTCTGTTTGTTTGAAAATATGTAGTAGGAAAACTGCCAACACTTAGGAAATGTTTCCCTCATTAGCCACGGACCTGGGGCCCTCTGTGAGAATGTGTCATGACCTCCAGAATGTGAAAAGGAAAACAGGGTGAAAACCCACCAGGAGTTATGAACACTTACCAGCTGGAACTGAGAGAAGTGCAGCAACCAGCAGGCAGATAGAAAATGGCCTTGCTAAGGGTGCAGCTGCTCCGTTCTGCCAAATTTAAAGGGCCAGCGCCAACAAGGCACACTGCAAATCAGTTCCTATAAGAGGGTAATACTGCATTAGGGAGAACTAGTAAATACTGAGCAGTCACTTATGGCTGGCTTGAGTTATTAGGCTCTTCCCAGCGTAAGGAGATAATAAGGAGGCTGTGCTTCCTAAGTGTAGCCAGGGCCGTCGAGGGGGGGGGGGTGAAGCCGGTACAAATTACTGGGGCCCCACGGCCCAGAAGGGGGCCCAGGGCCCAACGATGTTGCATATGTTTTTGTCTTTCTCGGTAGTATCATTATTTGTTGATTGTTTTCTGAGTATTTCCGACTCTATACGAACATTCGCTTCTGCGCTTTGACAGTATGACAGGGCAGTCTCATGATTGCGGGGGCCCGAAATTTTTTTTTCACCGGGGTCCGAACTCGCTCTCGGCGGCCCTGAGTGTAGCCCATGGAGGACTCATATGGCAGAGGTATTGGCTTTCTGAGGCACAGTCCTCCTTTTCTTCACCCTTGCTTGGTGTTGGTGGGTCAGTAAGTTGCTTCATCCCTTTTCAAGGGGCGTCATGTTCCTCAGGGTGCACCTGACCAGCTACTTTGTCTCGTGGGTAGAGACAAAGCTCATCAACTCTCCCTCCCCAACCCACCTCCACTTGCTTGGAAGGGGGAGTGTCAGACAAGCAGTCCCAGTGGGTAGACCCACAAACTGAACAATCACTGGCTGCATAGCCAAATACTAGGGTGTTGTCTCTCCTTTTTTCCATGTGTGGCTGAGCAAAGGCTAGGAACAATCCAGTCCATAGGAAGGTGCTCTTTCTCTGTGTGTATACTACTACTATGCTCTATAGCCCCCAGTGGCCATAGAGTTGTGCATAACATCTCCGTCCCACTCAACTTGTGCATGCCACCATAAACTCACAACCAGCCGTTACCCCTTAGTCCTAACCCGGAGAGTCCCCTATTCCCTCCGTGCTCTGTCTGACACTGAAGTGAATATTCATGGTCACTAGAGAAGGAGGGAAAACAGTAGCAAGGGGGATTTTTACTTTCCTGGCAGGAGAAACCACACGAAAAGCAGCCGTAAATCACCAGTCTTGCTTCTTCTGCCCCATCTGCTTACCCAGGACACTCATACCGGAGGGGGAGAATCAGCTCTATAGCTATGTCCCAGTGGAAGCATGGAACTGCTGACCCGGAGAAGGAGTTCTCATGAGTGTGATGGGTAGAATTCCCTCTTGCAAATGATGAGTGAGCCTGGATTTCACAACATTCAGAACTGAATGAAACCCATCTCTTTGACTTGGTTTTCTTGGGTTTTTTTTTCTAAACATGCTTATAATTCCCCACTTCCCCTCAACTTACACACACACATAAAAGAAGTAAACACATAAAGCTAATTGTCCTACAGTCTGGACAGGACGGAAGAACAATATTGTTATTGTTCTTTCTAATTCTAAGTATTGGGTGGAGGTCCGATACTTCAGTTGTGGGGGCAATATAACAACGTGAATAGACAGACAGGATCTATTTTCTGTTAACTATAAGATAGCTCTGTCTGGAGCAAACCACAAAGGCCAGCTGAAGTATTGCTGCCTACCTCTGAACTAGGTGGACTCAGGAGAATACATTATATTTATGCTTCGTTTTTCTCACTGGCTGCCTGTCACTTGCCAGAGTGACTTGGAAAAAGGTGCGTTTTTAAAGTGTGCCAATGGCCAATGTATATAGTGCAATTTGTATTTGAATATGTGTTAAAAACAGGCTAGTTAACGTGTTTTAAAAACATGTCTTTTCCCACTGAAAACAACGCCATAAGCTAAATGCCCCATGGTAGGACTTGAGGCAAGCAGAGGCATTCTCAGTGGGAGACACTTCTAGAATTCTCTCCAGACAGGAATATTTCTACAGCTGAGGAAGGCCACTAACAGAGAGTGCTGTAAGATACACCTCTTTGCCCAGACCTTTTAAAACGATCCATTATTCCTTAGTATTCAGATGATGTCTGGTAGATTTGCACAGTTACAGGTGGTAAAGGAGATTTCACTTCCTATATGTGGGAAAAGTTGATATACTTTTAAGCTGACTTACGTGAGCTGCCATGTGTGGTGAGCTGTGCCATATAAGTGTCTATTACAAATCAATACGATATGCTTTGTAGGGGAACCCACAGTATCAATGATCAAAGGTTTATTCAGCTGCAACATTTTGAGTAAAATTGACTTTTTAAAGTTTTTGCATGAAACATTTCAACCTTCTGAAATTTGGGGTGGGTCAGGTTATTTGATCTATGCAAGTATACCAGCAAAAAAAAAAAAAAAAAAAAAAAAGTGGCCCCAGTTTTACACAGCCTCATATTTCTGCCCTAATCCTGCAAACATTTATGAACGTGCTTAACTTTAAGTAGTGTGCCAATGGGACTACTCGTGTGCAGCCACAAAAGTGTTTGCAGGATTGGGGAATTAACTGGAAAATTGAAAAAGAATATACTATATAAATGCAACTAGCTAGCACAGGTAAATCTGGCTAGTGCGGATAACAGTAGTAGCGAAAATGTGGTGGCACAGGCTTGGTATTTGGGCTAGTCATCTGAGGACAAGCTTGCCGGGGAGCCTGTCTATGTACTCAATTTGCTGACCTGTGCTAAAGCCAACGCCACCATGTCTACACTGCTATTGCTACCCATGATACAATCACACTTTTGCTTGTCGTGTAGGTATACCCTTAAATCAGGGATCCAGAACCAGCGCCTGGACACTCCTTACTCCCAACCTCCCGCTGAGAAGGGCTCTGGTGCAGGAGAGAATGTAGCCCTTTAACTCTGCAATGGACAAAGGTAGAAGCTTAGAACCAGATTCCTGGTTATGACTTAGAAGTACGTGCTGCACAGCTCAAGAGCAGCATGCAAGGGTGGCCTGTGTACTCCCCCAATCCTGGGCCAGCTGCATTTCATGCCAGCCCCTTGGTGTCTGAGCCTAAGGGCTACTCTAAATTATTCTGGCTGCTACTCATACAAGAGGCAGAAATCAAGTGGGGCATGTAGATGGCCCACCACGCCCCAGGCATCAGCAACAGGAAGTGGTGATGGTATAGGAGGTGCTGTGATAGCTCTAAGTCACTAAAAGAGATGCCTACGCTCCTCCTGTTTTCTTGTCGCAAACAACTTTAAGGCTGCTTTGCACTATTGGCACAGCTTAAAGCAGTCATGCCTCCACAGGGGAGAAGCTGGACAATTCCTTTTTAGAGTGAAGCTTAGCAGTTGTGGACTACTATAGAATGCAAGACAAACTACAGAGACCTTCTAAAACTGCAGGACACTCAGATCTTCTTTGGGCGTGCAGTTCTCTCTTGGCCCAGACATTAAGACAATTTTTAATGAGGATTTGGCTGTGTGTGCGTGTTTCCATGAGACTCTTGTGTTTTCTCTTTCCAGCACCTGCAATTACATCTAGGCACACTCAAATAATAGAGTACAATTTACTAATATGCAGTTACACCTGCCAGTTGTGGAATTCTTTGGGGGCCTGGAAGGCTAAAGAAGACTGGTATTAGAAAGGAGGTAGGAGAGAGAAGTAAGAAGCGGCTGTCTGGACCAAGGAATAGAAAATAGCATATTCCAGTGCTTTGTCAGATCTGATCTTTACTGTGGCACTGAAGAGATAACTCTGAACTGGCAGAAAGTGTTTATGACCCAGGCAGCAAGAAGCCAACAGTGAAAGGATCAAGGCCCCTTAAGCAGGATACAGCTATCCCCAAAGCACTTAATCCTACCCAATGGGCTTTGGCAAGGAACAGTTCACATGGAATAGCTGTGTTTCACTGTGGACAATTGTTTAAATCCAGGCTTAAAGAAGTTAAGTGCTCCATTCTCTGTCACATGATGACACCTCTGTCTGAGGAGTCTGTGGCAGAAGGACAAACAAACAAAAAATGGGCTGGAAATCAGTTTTTAACCATTTTCTGCAATCCTTTCTTCATATGCTTTCCAAAGCATTAAATACTCTAGCTTCATGCCATTGAATGAGAGATGAATAAACATCACTTCTCGCTTTTTTATGATTTGATTAAGATCTAGGTAAAGAAGAAAAGGAAGTTGCAAAATATAGTAAACCCTATAATAAAGTTAATATACCCTCTGCAAAGGCAAAGGAGTTTCAAAGGGGTTATAATCAGTCAGAGTTCATACTCTGTTTTACTAAACAATACAGAGAATTTGCTGACACATCAAGAATAATCATATCTTGCTATACTTTATTTGTTGAAAAAATAACTATCCTCAGCTGTAATACTAAAAGAGTATACTATAGTACTAATTGTTAGAGAGGACAAGCTGCAGAAGGTTTTCATGGATAATAGGAATATACAGCTTACAAATTCATGTCTATTTTTCAGGGCTGCAAAATCTGAATGTAGATGGCTGGTCTAGGAGTGTGCCCAAGTGAAATGAATGGTTTATCATAGAGTGGAGAGTTGTTTTGAACATTACCAAAATCAATCTGGCTGTAGATTGTGTGCTGCTCAGCAATTTACAGGTGCAAAAGTTGTTATGACCAGAGCCCTTTGACATACCATTGTACTGGGCAGTGATAGTGACATCAAGTGGATACATTAGTGAATTAAACAACTGAGTTTCTGTGACACAGGAGATATTCTATTTTAATAATGATGCATACTGAAAAGTGTTTATGTACAGCGCTGCACACAAATAAGCTTACACTATTGTGTTAATATGGATGGCTTTCCCTTCTCCACTCCACACATAGTCAGTCTTTAAAAAAAACCACACACAAAATAACAGGGAAATGGGAACAAGGAGTTTCCCCAAAAAGGTGGGGAAGGAATGTAAAGCATGAGGGGGTTCAGCCTCTCCACAAACAAACTGCAACAATTCATGAATGCAAAATTAGTTTGGGAAAGCTCAGATGCATAAAGTAAGGTTGCCCCAGGCTGCTTTAACTTCTCCACAGCAATGCTGTAAGAGCTATTTGGTTATCCAGTAATGCAAAGCAACGCCTGATTACTTTATTATCCACCAGATCTGCATGCATTCATGTTAACTGAGCCAGCTGCATGTATACTCACATCTTAAATTCCAAGTGTGAGACCAACAAATTCTGTAACATACACTGGAAATTTTACAGTGAAGTGAGTTGGGGTTTTTTCTTCCACAAAATATACTCCCTGCAATCTTGGCATAGCTTTACCCTACCATGAAAGAGACTCCCTGGCAAAAGATCCCCCACTTTCACCCTGAAAATGATAGCAGGTCCTCTTTTACCCTCAGTTACTAGTATCCTTGCTGTTGCAGGAGGTGGTGTGTAAACTAGAATTTGTGGCCTGGATCTGTGAAGGACTTAGGCATTGGAACACCTAACTTTTGAGCATTTAGAAAATCACTGGAACACCACTACAATCCACAAAACCTGAGTTAGGTGCCTAGGCTTCTATACAATGGATGGGGAGAGGTAAGTTCCTTAGGCCTGGTCTACCCTGGGGGAGGGGAGGGAGGGCGATCAATCTAAGTTACGCAACTTCAGCTATGTGAATAACGTAGCTGAAGTCGACGTACTTAGAGCTACTTACTGTGGTGTCTTCACTGTGATAGGTCGACTGCTGACACTCCCCATCAACTCCACCTACACTTCTCACTCTGGTGGAGTACCGGAGTCGACAGGAGAGCACTTGATGGTCGATTTATCGCGTCTTCACTAGACGCGATAAATCGACCCCCGCTGGATCGATTGCTCCAGAGGTAAGTGTAGACAGGATCAATCTGGGGCTTAGGCTGGAGATAGACATCTGGGGCTTAGGCTGGAGACAGCATCCAGGGGCCTGGAGTGAGGCAGCAGTGTGCATGCCCAGAGACAGAAACTTAGGTGCTAAGGAACTTTATAGCAAAAATGTAGGCGCTGAGTGAGACTAGGTGCCTACAGGTTTAGGCAGCAGCTGAACAGGACTTTTATGGATCACAGTGGATCCTAAAACTGGGAATTAGGCACCTAATTACCTTTATGGATCTGGGTCTACATTTCTGAATGAACTTCAGGTAAGTGGCTATCAGTTGGTTTGTCTTCACTGGATTTATGCTGCCTTCACCTAAGGTTTCTATACTGCTGCCCATCACTGTAGTCTCTGCAACTTCCAAGTAATAGCAACAGCAAAATCCCTAGTGGACTTCATGTACTATCTAGTTCTTCTTTCTCTTTTGGGATCAAATCTCTGCTCGGGGTAGGGTATTTGTTTTTGATTGTAAGTTTTTTGGTGTTTTTTTTTTTTAACTAGATTGTCAAATAAGTCCTTGTCATCACAAGGAAAAAAGGCATATTTTAAACATGTGTTTCTTAAGACATATTAAGATCCTAATGGAGACAGTGGAATTTGTGAAGAAATGGCCTAACTTGAGATAGTTAACATATTTATAAAGGCCAGTCTGGATGCTCCCAAAATGTTTATATTTTACCCTAATGTAAATGGCAAACACTTTGAGATCCATAGATAGATATGCCTATAGAAATGCAAAGTACAGTTAGAACTCAGCTCCTTATTTTAGAGTCTGTCTACACAAGGAAAAAAGATGCATCACCGGCTAACGATTATAAACATTGTCTACACTGGGATTTAAAGGTGTGATGTTGCATCATGTCAGCTAGCTCCATCTAACATCTGCTACATCTCTAGTGATGGTGGGATGTACCATAACACGTGCTAAGCTGGTTATGTTAAAGCCTAAATGATGAGCCTGCCCACCCCACGATAGCTGTGCATATAACTGATTTTTTGGTTCTCTGGCAGTTCTGAAAAAAAAATTAACAAACTAATTTTGTTTTGGGTCAACTGAAAACCAGAAAACATTGGAATTTTTGGCAAATCAACAAGTCAGAAAAAAATTCATTTTTGGGTTGAATATTCACAGGGAGCAGGGACTGGAACACAGGGGTATCTTTCCCAGGGGAATGCCCAAAGCACCAACTGATAGAGTCATTCTTACTTGCTTTCTCTCACCCCCAAAAACTATTTAATTATTTTATGCAAAGTGGAGTAGCTCCAGTAAGCGACACCCAGTCCTGAATACCCTAAAGCCCAGTGTTAGAGCACTCTCATGAGAGTGGGGATTCAAACCTGGGTCTCCCACTTGCAGTTGAGCTCCCTAGCCATCAGGGGCTTTGGACCCACCAATTTGTGGATGTTGTTTAAGTGTAGGAGTTAGGTGAAGAAATCCCCTTATGAACCTAGCTAGAAAAATCGAAATGTTTTATTTTGAAAGAGTTGTAATGTTTCATTCTGGCATTTCAGAATTTTTATTCTCTTGCCCCCTCTCCCCACAACCGAAACAATGAACCAAAATCAACACAAGTCACTGCAAAGTACCCCAGCCCCTTTTATGGCATACTGATTTTCAAATAAATCTCCCCCTGCATGTGCATTTTAGAGCACTTTGATTATTCAAACCAGCTTCTTATGGGGGTGGGAGGAGGCTGTATCTGTGGACCCCCCTTTTAAAAATCTCTCTCTCTCTCACATAAACTGTACAGCAATGCGACAACACCACAACCATCACAAAAGGTTGCTAAATAAGGCCCTTAGTCCTTTCTACTCTTGTCAAGCCTGCCCTTAAAGTGCAAACCTAACAAAGGTAGAACAGACTCCCAGATTCTTGTATTATTCTATATCAGAATAAATTCCTGCTGTGCCTCTGAAACTCTTATTTTGCCAAGACTCTTCTGATCACCAACTATGCTTCCATGTCGTTTCTCAGTTCGGTGGTGTCACCTTATGCACTCTGAAGGTGGTAGAGCTGCTCAGTTTAACTTCATGGCCCTCACACCTTAGGAATGCTTGAAGTGACCTCCTGAACACGGAGCCAACATCAAAGCTTGGCCATTGATATGTATCAGAACTCTATAGGTGATAAGGTTGCAGTCTCACTGATGAACAGCTTAAATCTGTTATCCTGGGTCTACATCCAGAAAATCCAAATGCTCTTGTACCGTAACTTTTCCTGAGTGCTCTCTAAAAACACAATATCTGTCAACTTTGACTAACAAGTGCTTGTTAATCCCCCTGTCATGCTGGCCTTTGGTTGAAATATTCCACCATCATATGCTTCAGAATATCTTCCTTTTTTCCAGGCAACAGCTAAAATTTTTACTGCAGTATTACGAAATTTTAATCACTGTTAAAAGGTTCCCTAATGACTATAATAAAGGACAATATTTTATTGATGTCAGCAACTATCAACTGACGTACATACAGCAGTACTTTTTAATCTGCTGGTGTGCTGTAGGCTTACATCTCTTTGCTGCAGTGCCTAGAGCAACATCTGCTGGTGTAGCTCAGCTGTGACATAACAGGTTTACTAGCAGTGCTGATGAAGTTATCATTGTGGTTGTGTCTCATCACTGCAGGGTCAATTTTTCATTTCCTTAGAAAACCACCCCAGGTCAAATGAAGCTGAGAAAGGAAGAGTCCCTCAGCTCCACCCCATCTGGAAGTCCAAAACCTCACTGCTCATGGTATAGTTGAATTGCCATGTCATCAGCATCAAGGTCCAAGAACTGACTTTCAGGCTCTTCAGTAGAGTAGGCTTCACAAGGTTAGATTCCCTAGCATGTTTAATTGTGTCAACTGTTGGGGTAACAATTTCAAGAAATGTATAACCCTCTGCTGTTCTTCTTTCCTTAAGATTGTAGATGTGCTTCTAAAAAAATTGATATGAGGATGGACTGTGAGGAGAAAGATGAAACATCTCAGAATCTTAAACAGATGCAAAATGATGTAATCATATGAAAGATAAAAAATAGCACACACAAAAATAAGTGGGATCATAATCTAGTGGTTGTAGCACAGGACCAGGAATATGGAGTTCTGGTATCAAGCCCCAGATCCGCCATTGATTCCTTGTGTGACCTTGGAGAAGTTACTTAGGTCCATATCCACAAAGGAACTTAGACGTTGCAATGCCTACCTTTTAGGCACCTAGGAAAAAAAAATCACTGGAACAGGAATGGGGATCCATGAGCCTGAGCTATGTACCCAGCCTCCGTGTACAATGAATGGGGAAAGACAGCTGTCCTTGAATGGGATCCACAAAAGCCAGCACAATAGATGAGGAGCCACCTATGCTAGTCAGTGGGAGATGCTGACAAATGGCAGAGCTTAACACACACCCTTCTCTTGGCATTCAGTGTGTAAGACCGGGCTGGAGGGAGGCGCCGATCTCTCCTAGCCATCTGCAAATGGGAACCCCTCTCTGGCGCATCACGCTGTCTAGCTACCTAAATAATTTCTGGCAGGAATGAGTTAGGCACCTGCCTAGCTCCCCCTAGTATGGCGAGAAAGAGGAGCCTCTTTCATAACCTTTAGCCCAGAGGTTAGGGTACTCACTCAGGAAGTGGGAGACCCTGGTTTAAAGTGCCCCCACTACTGATGAGAAGTCATTTGAACAGGGGTATCCCCCGCTCTGGTGAGTGACCTAACCACTGGGCTATAGAGTGATTCTCACTCTTTTCTGGCTAATTATTAATCAATTATTATGGGACAACTTCAGAAGGAGAAATGAAGGGAGACCCACATCAGACTATCCCATATACTTGTGGTTAGAGCACTTACTTGAAGGGTGGGTGACCCCTGTTCAAACCCCTTCTTCTCATCAGGCAGAGGGAGACATGAACTAGGGTCTCCCACATCCGAGACAAGTTCCCTAATCACTGGGCTCAAAGTTACATGGAAGGCTGCCACTGCCTTCCCCTGCTATCTTGGGAGCTAGATGGCCTCTGAGCACACCCATCAGATTGGGCCCAGAATGCAATGGGCACTCCTCCCTGTAGTTAGTGGCTCAGGTGGGAGCTAGGAATCCAGACACCTAGAGCGAGGCTGCAGTGCAGATGCCCAAAGTCAGCAAGATAGCCACCTAAGAAACTTGTACCCTGAAAATGTAGGTGCCTACAGGGTTAGGCAGCAGTGGAAGGGGGAGGGGAGGGGTTTGTGGATCACAGTAATGCCTAAAATTGAGAGTTAGGCACCTAAGTGTCTTTGAGGATCTGGGGCCTAGCCTCTCTGTGCTTCAGTTTCCCATCTGTATTATCAGAATACTACTTCTCTCCCCCCAGGGTTCTTCTGAGGCTTACTTAGTATTTGTGAGGAACACTGCAATTCCCAGATGAATGATAATATAGAAGCATTGTTATAATAAATAACAAACAAAGGAGCACCAGCCATCCCAGTCCAGCCTTGGATTGCAGAGCCTGGCCAAGAGGGCAGTTCACACCTGAGACAGTACTATGCTGCCAGACAGCCATTGCCTTTCATTGATGCCTTGACTAGATGGTAGTATGCTGTCCACGCTAGACAGTGTTGGGGGGAGGAGGTTACTCCCTGATCCACCCTTAGCACAACTGAACACGTGCTGCATGTTTTACAGGGTCATATTACTTCCAAGCAACCTCTTGCAACTATTACTCTCCTCCCTCGGCCTCTGTCTTAAACTGAGTATCTTCTTAATCCCGCCTCCTCACCTGCCAGTCATTCTGTAGCTGAGTGGGTAGGCTAGAACTCTCTTGTGTTCTTCTGGGAGACACCCACCTCAGATGTACTGTGGAAGTAAGATTTTACAAGGTTTCCTGTCCCCCAACTGGTTCCTGCTCCTTCACCTCTAACATGATAGGCACCTCCCCATTTCCCCAAAACAAAGAGACTTATTTGTCATTTGGGGTGGTTACACTATCACTTCCTTCCTCCACCTTCATGTCCAGGAAGGTTCTTGCTCACTATAGCCCCCAAGACGGAGATGCTGGAACTAAAGGTGCTGGAGGTGCGGCAACATCCCCCGGCTTGAAGTGGTTTCCATCATATGCAGGGTTTACAGTTTGTTTCAATGGCTTTCAGCACCCCTACTATAAAATTGTTCCAACACCCCAGCCTCAAGATGGTCACACAACCTCTCCTTCAACCTCAGACACTGCTGCTGTTTCAGCAAGCATTGTGGGTAGGTGCCAGGCCTCACACCAGCAGGTTGCTTACCTCAAGCTGTCTAGAGTGGCTCATAAAGGTGACTACCAATCTCAGGGCAGACTTTTACAAATCAGGGCAAAACCTCAAACTGGTTGTTTGTTCTATATTTAGATTTCACCAATCAAGTATGCACTCCTTGCGCACTATAAACACCTTAACATGGAGACACAGACTGTCCCTTTGGGTACTCCGGTCTATCTTCCCACCTAGGTAAGTTTGCCTTTGTGACTGATGGTCCCCTACCAAAAAAATCACAACAATATTCATTTTACTCCCAGTCCCAAAGGATTAGTCACTTACCCCAGATCAGTTGTACCTCAGATCTCACACTAAAGACAATGCTTGCAGCCAGTCCTATAATTAACTAACTAAAGATTTATTAACAAAGAAATGAGAGTTATTTACAAGGTTAAAGCAGGTAAACATATCACACAAATGAGTTACAGTCTTAGGTTCCAAAAAGTAACGGAAGATGCTGTAATGTGTAAGATCTATGTCCTTTAGGGCTAATCCAGGCCAGGCACTGGGGAACTCTTGCTTATGCTTACAAATCTACGCCCCTCAGAGTTCAAGCAGCACAGAGATACAGTTCCTTCTTGTCAGGGTGGTTTAATTCCTTCCCCCCAGTGTTCATGCTGATGCAATGAGTGAATCTGCATGTCTCCTCTTGATGGGGGGAGGGGAGAGTAGGAGCAATCAACAAAGTCTTTTTTCTTTGATGTTTCACAATGGCTCATTTGGTTTCAATGAACTTTGGTGGGCAGGACCTAACACCTTCTGTAGGATGCCAGCATTTCTACATTAATTAATGCTGCTTTCCTGTTTGATGACTTACATAATTATAGAGGCTTACAATGCAAAAACTTAATATAATATCTGTACCCCATGCTATAAGTAAGCTTAATACATGCAGCATCCTACAAGCATTTAATAAAGTTTAAACACTAAACACATTCTTATAAACTTAACACACAGGTGAGCCTAACTGGTTTCTAGCTATGCATTTGTCAGTATTCAGTGAGGCCTATGCATGAGCTGGCACCTGGTCTGTCAGCATCACACCCCACTCCTGAGCATGCACTGAAATAGTGACAAAAATGATTAGGGGTATGAGGAGAGATTAAGAACACTGGGACTTTGGGGGGATATGACAGAGGTCTATAAAACGGTGACTGGTGTGGAGAGAGTGAATAAGGAAGTGTTATTTACTCCTTCACATTACACAAGAATTAGGGGGTCACCCAATTAAATTAATAGGCAGCAGGCTTAAAACAAACAAAAAGAAGTACTTCTTCACACAATGCACAGAAACTTGTTGCCACTAGATGTTGTGAAGGCCAAAACTAGAACAGGGTTCAAAAAAGAACTAGAGGATAGGAGGATAGGTCCATCAATGGCCATTAGCTAAGATGGTCAGGGATGCAACCCCATGCTCTGACTGTCCCTAACCTCTATCTGCCAAAAGCTGGGAATGGGCAACACTTGATGAGTGCTTGTTCTGTTCATTCCCTCTGAAACACCTGGCATTGGCCACTGACGGAAGACAGGATACTGAGCTAGATAGAACATTGGTCTGACCCATTGTAGCTGTTCTTACCCAACAGATTCAGCTCCTGCCATTCCTATCCCTTCCCTAGAAATCCCAGCCACTGAGCTGATCCGAGGGTCCATACGAGCTAGTTAGTGCACAACCTGCTAGTGCAGACTAAAATTTAGAAGCCTCTGGGTTTTTTTGTTGTTGTTGTTGCCTTAAATTATAATAAAATTACAGTCACTTGGTTAAATCCAATACTCATGTCCATCTTCACTGGCCCTTGCCATTCACAATAAAACAGATTTTTCTCTTAGGGGCCCCCTGTATATAACTAAGATTTATCAAAGGATTTTAACACAGTACAGTGCAGTGTTGTTTTTAAATGCTTAACTTTTTTTATTATCTGTTTGTCCTTTAATCTGCCTCATAAATCTCATTCAACATGGACCCATTTTAAGTGACGTGATTTGCTATGAAAATATGTTAACACTACTACAGTGCAAAAATAAATAACAGAAAAGAGCAAGCAAAAGGGAATGTGTCATATACTGACTACAGGGAAACAGTGCAAAACATCTAATCATAGCAGTGCCAGGAAACTTGAACCTGTCCAAAAAGATCCAGAGCTCTCAATGTTTAATTGCTGTTGATGGCTGCTGGTCAGTCATGCATGACAATGTGTGTGTCACGCTGCTTCCTGCCTGTGTTCATTCCTGTCAGCCTTCACTCCAGGTGATGAACACTGCTACTCTGACCATACTGAAAAAAGAAAGGGGGAAAAAAAAAAGCCCTCACAGACACAAAGAGACATGAACCCAAATAACCCAAACCACAGAAACAGAACACCAAAAATGGACAGCAAAGGCCAGCTTTTATCAATCATCTTCCTAACTCCATTTATGCTTTGGAAAAAAAAATATGTGTGGCATCTGTGACCTACAGTATTCCAATTGGCAAGATTCAAGTCTCCTGTTTGGTTGATTATATGTTTGAACACATGCTTGGGGCTGCATGGAGCAATTTGAATTACAATTGAGGAGCAATGAACATTATCATTTTTGGTGAACTGGAGCTTTAAAAACGTCTTCTGCCAGCTAGCAAGAAAGAAAGATAGTGAGAGAGGCAGGGGAGATAGGAGATTTGACTTAAAAGGTCTGGAAATTGTGTAACAGCTTTCCACCTTTTTCTGAATGTGATTGTTTAATGGTGTATGCATCTGGGCCTAGATTCAGCAGAGCACTTAAGCATGCATTAACCTTAAGCATGTGAGTTATCTCATCCCTATTCAGGATAGCACTTAAGCTTAATTTTAATCATATGCTTAAGTGCAGAGGCGTGGGATCACTCACATAGTTAAAATTAAGGATTTGCTTAAATGCTTTGCTGAGCTGTGGCTCTAATAACTCAGTCCTATGTCCTTATAATGTTGGTAATATAATGCTGAAGGAGTGCTCCTCTTACACCTCCTCTCATACCTGCTCTCTTCTCAGATTGTTACTTTATGCTTGCTTACCTACCCTCACTCTGCACTGGGCACAATGTGTTTCTGAAAGTTGATACATTTATTAAACATCCAGAATGTATCTGCTGGCCCTCATTCAGGACGTGATCCAGCTGCCATTGAAGTCAATGGGAGTCCTGGCATTGACTGCAGTAGCAGCTGGATCAGGTCCTCTATTGGCTTCCTGTATGAATCTGCAGAAATCACATAGTCGCTAAGGCTGGGAAAGCCAGCATGGTGAGGGGATATTCTTTAACAAAAACAGACAAAAACATTCTTGGGATTTCTTGCTCCATAAACATTGGGTAATTTTAATTACAGTCAAGAGATTTAGATTAAAGAGTTAAAGTATAATTTGCAGCTCATCATAGTTTAATAAATTAGAATATGGAATTTGTCATTATTTTTGGTGATCTAGTTGTTTGACATTTTATTACTCTGTCCATGTAGCACCTTCATTCATCTTTCTGATAAATTGGGGGTCAGGGTGGAATACAGATCAAGTCATTGTTTTTTCAGTGTATTTCAAGCTCATTTGATGAGTACATTGCATCCTCTTATGTAATATTTTAAAATAAAAAGATCACATATATGCATGCACGCACACACACAAATAAAAGAGCAGACACAGTGGGCGTGATGCTGATCTCACCCCCAACGGACTTCATGAATAACTCCACTGCCATCCAGGGCCGCCCAGAGGATTCAGGGGGCCTGGGGCAAAGCGGGGGAGCTTGTACTCACTGGGCGGCGCTCCGAGTCTGCAGCAGCGGCATTTCAGCGGTGGGGGGCTCTTCAGTCGCTCCGCGTCTTTGGCAGCACTGAAGGGCCCCCCGCCGCCGAAATGCCGCCAAAGACCCGGAGCGACTGAAGGGTCCCCCCGCCACTGAAATGCCGCTGAAGACCCAGACCACCGCCGGGTGAGGAAAGGGATTCTCGGCCAGGGCTCGCGGGGCCCCTGTGGGGCCCAGGGCCTGGGGCAAATTGCCCCCCTCCCCGGGTGGCCCTGCTGAAGTCAAAGGAATTACAGCAATGTAAAACTGGTGAGAGATCAGAATCAGGCTCAATAGCAATGACACACAACAGACATACAAAAGTATTAAAAGTGCTCTCTGGGGGCTTGGTCTACATTATTGTTTCATATATCAGCTTTTCCAGATTCTACATTCAGAGCTGAGCTGATTTCCTTCTATGTCACTGAACAGAGACTATAAAGGGATTTGTTATTTATGATTATTAAAGATGAGATATTAACAGAGATGAATAGGCGTAAAAGGAAGAACAGTTTTACTAGATCTATGTTAGTTAACATGTGTGCTTGGTCTTGTTCATCACAAATTAAAAACTATAGCCGAAATAATGCTATAGGAAAGAGCTAGGGTATATTCAAATATCCCATTATTCATATTATGAACTGCTCTGCAAGGAAACAAAAGTTTGCAGGCATTTTTTGAAAGGGTTTAAACATGAGGGGAAAATATTTAAAACTTGTCTCTCTCTTTAGGCCTCTACTATCAATGAAAAAATCATACATATTGTAACATGGAAAAGTGTGTTCAGGAAGGCTTGGCAAACGAATAGTAAATATGGAAAAACTCCCTGGATGCCTAGCCTATTAAAATCAGAGTTTGGATGCATTAGCAGAGTTCTGAAGTAAAGCTCAGACCTCAGTTCTGCACGCAATGTGACTGAAGAACTTTCTTTTACACAAGTTCTTTTGTTGCTCATCTTATATTCCATTAATAATTTCAAATGCTACATCGCAGTGTTCCTATTTATTGTGACCACTAGTTTAGCTGGGCACAGGAACTGAAAAGAGAAAGTGTGTGTTTCTTTCTTACTTTATTCCTTTGATGTGTTTAGTGTACATTATTACAACAAGAAAATAGTTGAAATAATTCACATAAAAATTGTTCTTTGTTGTACTGAGAAGGCAAGATGAAAGTGAAAACAGGATTATCTATGGGTTGGAAACTTGGAGCCAAATCCTCAACTTCAGTGGAAATGTGTATGAATAAGGATTCAGTAAATTGCTCAGGATCTGGCCAGAGGTGGCTAGTAAAGCTCACATAAAATGAAACTGCACATTTAATTTAATTTCATTTTAAATGCCACCTAAAACCAATTGTTGGAATACATAAATTCTGTAGCACTTAGAATTTTCATAAATCAACCGTGTTTATCCATCTCTCTTTTATTCCGTAAACATTAGTCATGTACACCCTAGCATATAATGCTTCCTCCAGTCCCTGGTGACTTTCACATTAATCTAGTATTTTTTAATAACAACACTGTTACATGTAAAATTACAGTTTTGACCATAAACTCATTAGAAACAAATTGTGGTAGTCTGTGCTCCTGGTCTCTTTGGCTTTCTTAGTTTTCCATTTTTTTATTTTACCTTACTGGTGCAAGTATTTTGCTGTTTGTTCTTACAAAACAGGGATCTCTGGAGGGTGGCAACATAGCGTTTTTATTTTACATGATATGAAATAAATAAATAAATAAAAGCAACTGCTTTGCCTAAGCCACAACTCTAACATAAATTGGGATGTCTGATAGCTTTTACATTCTGTAATGAATGTTTTTAAAAACTAGAGACAAAAGTTGAATTCTCTTTAAATACAAGGAGCCCCATATACTCTATCCAGAAGCTACGTACGGTATGGACAGGCAAAATGATAACTCCCTCACACGGCTCTGTCATTGTAACTAAGCCCTGACATGAAAGCCTTGAGGGTGTGGTTCAAAAAGGACTGACTGCCTTCCAGTGTGCTGAAAGGAAACTTCAGCATCCTTGCTCATTCGGTTTTTGTATAAAAACTGACAGATGTGTCAAAGGTGTGATGGTTTTGTGAATAAGTAATAAGTCCTGACAAGTTGGACCTTATCATTCCATTCAGCCTAAGGTGAGGTAGGGGCCTGAGGTAATAACAGAGGCAACTTAAAATCTCTAGATGGGACTTACGTGATGACTAGCCTCATTCATCGATGCTATTGCTGATAAAAAATATTTTTGATGACAAATATATCTGGCCAAATTCATCCCTGGTGTAATTCCGTAGAGGCAAATGGAGTTACACCAGGGATAGATTTGGTGTCTCAGATTTATTTTAAATGAAGGCTACAGGAGCTTTGCCATGAAGGCAGTTGCCTGAATCAAAAACCTTCTTATCCAATCTCAATACAGATTCGAGTGGTACACATTTTATAATAAGGACAATGATTACCAGATTGATTTATAGGCACTTTAGTCAAAGGCTATGTTAGAGCATAGATCCCAGAGGTGAAAAAGCAATTATTAGTCTGAACCAGCCTGATCCCTAGATATCCATAGCTCACCTTACACTGAAGGATCCATTTCAAATGCCTTTGCAAACAAAACAAAACAACCCCCTCTCTAAAATTCTTCTCTTAGCAAAAGGAGGAAGGAGGGGGGATGTAAGGAGAACAAATAAAGAGAGTGATGTTCAAGTAGAACCAATGCTACCAAAAGTTAGAGGGAAATAATTGTTGTAATTTATAAAAGGGAGAAATAAAATGTTTGCATGCCAGACTTCTGCTGTTACTGGCAAATCTTAAATTTACATCCTGTACTCAAAGGTCAAGATAGTGAGGTGAGCAGTATAGGTGGAATATTCTGTAAAGCTGGACTTTTATGCAGGAAGCATATCTCCATGGGAACACATGAATGTCAGTATATTTTTCCCAGTAAAAGCTGATGCCCATGCTACTTGATTTTCATTAAAAGCTTTCTTATGAGAGAATTTAAAAGGAAGTACAACAATACGGAAACAACAATAGCTGGATGGATGAAGTGCAAGGCAGAAGCAGTGTTACTCCAGATGACTGACTAGCTCTTAAGCTTCGAGAAGGAAATCAGAGTTAGGGCAATGAGGAAGCCACTATGTATCTTCATACTTAGCTGCCAGTGGTGTGGATTGAGTCAGTGGAATCTGATATTATGTTTCCAGACCACAGGGAGAAGAAAGGAGATCTGAAGACATCACTATTATTGATTTGTTCAATCTAAATAGACAAGACAGACAAAGGGTGAGGGAAACGCATGCAACATGTGTGTACAATGATCTGTATGGCGGTTGGCAGATGGTATGGTAGCCACACAATTTTCTGGGGAGGGAGTGTTTTGTTTTATATGTATGTGCGTGTGTGTGGGCAAGTCTACACTGCAGCGCTACATCGGCGCAGCGGCATCATTGGGGGCATCCGGGATTTTTCCTCCCTCCCCTCATGCAGAGTACGGCATGGCTGATTGGGCACCTGGGCCTGATTTAGCTGCTCCCATTGGCCTCCAGCAGGCAGAGTCCCTCCCCTGCTCCCCCTCCCCCTCGCCTCAGCATCCCGTTGCAGCACTCTGTGGGTGGGGCGGGGGTTGTGTGCTCTGCAGCTTGTTTGGTTTAGCTCCATGTGGAGCGGCATGGTGGTAAGGGGAGTCCCGGGGGGCAGTCAGGGAGCAGGAGAAGAGTTGGATGGGTCAGGAGTTCAGGGGGGGCTGTCAGGGGGTGGGGAGTAGTTGGATGGGGCATGGGAGTCCCGGCGGTCTGTCTGGGGGCGGGGGTGTGGATAAAGGTTGGGGCAGCCAGGGGACAGGTAGGGGGTAGGATTCTAGGGGGGCAGTCAGGGTGGGGGGTGTCTCAGCAGGAGGCAGTCAGGGGACAAGGAGCAGGGGGAGTTGGGGATTCTGAGGGGGGTGGGAAGTGGGAGGGAGTGGATGGGGGTGGGGCTCGGGGGGGGCTCTCCCCCCATCCTCTTTTTTGAGCTGCCGGGGCCCAGGGCCCTGATCCTGCTCCGGGAGGGGCAGCGGCGGGGTGGTGGCTCACACTCCTGGGAGCCGCAGAGCCCGAGCGCGGTGAGGGGGCAGCTGAGGGGCGCATGGGGGGCCGGCGCCTGAATGCATCCACTGTAGCCTGCAGGAGCCCCCGGGGGAGGTATAGATAAATAGGGGAATCTTGAATAGGAGCAGAGAGGTTATTTTATCTCTGTATTTGGCACTGGTGCAACTGCTGCTGGAGTACTGTGTCCAGTTCTGGTGTTCACAGTTCAAGGAAGATGTTGATACATTGTAGATGGTTCAGAGAAGAGCCATGAGAAAGGATCTGGAAACATGCTTTATAGTTATAGACTCAAAGAGCTCAAATCTATTTTTTTTTAATAAAGAGAAGGGTAAAGGGTGATTTGGCCACACTGCAGAAGTACCTTCCCCTGGGGTATTTAATAGTGAGGTCTTCAGTCTAGCAGGAAAAGGTGTAATATGATCCAATGGGTGGAAGTTGAAACCGAATGAATTCAGACAAGAAATAAGGTGTAAATTTTTAACAATTAGCAGGTGGAACAATTTATCAAGGGTTGTGGTAGATTCACCATCACTGGCAATTTTTAAATCAAGATTGGATGTTTAAGTAAAACGTATTCGCTAGGAATTATTTTGGGGAAGTTGTATGGCCTAGGTTATACACAAGGTCAGACTAGATGATCACAATGGTCCATTCTGGCCATGAAATCTATGATTCTAAGGTCACAGAAAAGAGCCAATCAACAGAGGAGAAAAACTTGAGGCCTGTTTTCCTGAATATAGGAACATTGTAAGCAGAGGCTCCATAGTGAATGGTTTGGAAGGCTATTAAGAGAACACAAGTGGTAGTAGGGATGGCTGAAATCCATCTCAGTTGGGCTGATCCAGTCTGCCACCAATGACTGGTAAACAAAGCAAAGTTAGGTCTACATTTCCCAGCTTTGTTCCATTTACTGCCCGCCCCCACCCCTTTCTTTGTTTTAAATATTCCCTGACTCTTCTGGTCCTCAGGCTTGAACTGCGATGCCTGCAACGAACACTGTCTTCTTTCGACATTTTCACTCCCTGATGCTGCTGCGAGCTAGCTTAGAATTTTAAAGAGTGGTATGCATGCACATACTCAAACCCTTCTACTCTGAGGCTGTCGTACTCATCAAACATCCAGAAGTCTGTTTACCAGAGTGCCACCGACACACACCGATGCATCATCCAGGCAAAATTTTGTTTCCCCCAGAGGTTAAGAAGCGGCACTGGAAATCTGCCTTCCTGCTGTTAATGTGGCAGCACAGAAGCCCAGTGTTTCTTACTTACGGTTTTATGTGACCCAGAGGCTCAATTAGAGGATGAGGTGGGGGTGGACATCTAAACCCTTCTTGCAGCCCCAAGAATCTCTCCCACTTTCATTTTATTTCCTACTTCCTCATCATCAAGCCCCATCACAGCAATTATCCCATCCCTCTGGCCAAACACAGATGGATACAATTCCCTCTGACTTTGAAGCCAGTCAACATCAGTCTTGAAATGGAGAGGTAGCTACAGAAAGTGACATAAAGCACTCTTTCCAACCCAGGGGAAAAGCAGACACTCTCTGTAGAGCTCACGGCCCAAAGCAAAAGCCCTGCTCATTGCACTACAGCTAGAACACACATAAGGCTGGCCCTTGCTTTACTGTAACCCAGGTCATATCCATGTGTGAGGCAACTGCCTGAAAAACACCAAGTGAACCCTATTTCTGGTTAAGGCCTCAGACTGGAAGAATAAGGAAAGAGCTGTAAAGAGAAGAGAGGCTTTCATTCAGGGCCGGCTCCAGGCACCATCATGCCAAGCAGGTGCTTGGGGCGGCCACTCTGGAGAGGGGCAGCAGGTCCAACTATTCGGTGGCAATTCGGCGGACTGTCCCTCACTCCCGCTCAGAGCGAAGGACCTCCCGCCAAATTGCCGCCACAGATCGTGATCGCGGCTTTTTTTTTTTTTTTTGCGCCGCTTGGGGTGGCAAAAACCCTGGAGCCGGCCCTGCTTTCATTCACTCTAAGAAGATATTCTTTCCAGCTCTAACTAGATATTGGATGAGAAAGAGACAGAAGAGCAGCAAGAGGCTGGAGACTTAAACAGAAACAGAAAAAGAATGATTGGTCATTGTAGAGGAGCGGACTCACCCCTGCGGCGCCTCCTGCTGGTCGTCCAGGGAATTAGCTCACCAGCCTCTGGAGCGCCCTCTGCAGGCCGGTGATCTGCCTTGTCCTCTGGCGCCCGTGTCCCTCCCAGGACCCGGTGCCCCTATTACTGGGATGCTGCCCCCCCCGGCAGTACCCCACAGATCTGGGTCTCCCCTCTCTGGGGAACCCCCACCCACTATCCCCACCTTGCCTCAGCACTAGGTCACTGCCAGTCACCAACTAGCCCCTGCTCCCTGGGGCAGACTGCAGTATAGGCCACTCATCACTGGCAAGGGGGGTTTGGACCTGCTGCCTTGGACTAGCCCTGGGCTGCCCTCTGCAACCCCCAGTATCCCTTGGCCTTCTGCTAGGCCGCAGCCTGGGGCTATCCAGGCTGGAGCTCCCCAGCTCCTCAGCCTTTCCCCAGCCTTGCTCCACTACAGGTACCCTGTCTATCTCTCTCCAGCCAGGCCCTTCTCCCTCTGAAGGAAGAGAGAGACTGCTGAGTGCCTGGCTCCCAGCCTTCTTATAGTCACCTAAAGGGCCAGAGAAGAAACATCAAGAGAAGACCGTAAAGGATAAGGTACTTAACCTGCTTGGACTCTGCATGGATACAGGGGTCCACACTAGCATATTCCTATGCAGAATCAAGGCCTAAATCTGACTCTAAAAACCAATAGAATTAAATAGTGAGTTATATAATTTCTATAGGATTTTTAAAACCAATTTAAAGAATTTAATAGAAACAACATCCCTGCTCTAGCATTCTCTAGGTTGGTGTAAAAATCGACACAAGTGTTATTCTCTATTACATTCTACACGATTTTCTAACAAGGCACCAATGCTTTCATATTGGGCCACAGGGAGGAATTTGATAACACAGCAGAAAGCAGGGAACTGACTATTCTGTCTCTATTAGGATAGCTGGAAATTAAAGTAAGTGGGCTACTGAGAACAATGGGGTCAGAGCCAATGGAAAAGCAACTTCCAAACATTTCAATTTTAGGGGCTTCCAACTATGGAAAATTGGTGCCATGTGGCTTTGGCTCAGGTCAGGACACTAAGGAAAGAACATTTAAAAAGCATGACAGTCCATTTAACAAGCTTCTCTCTGCCACAGACACTCCAGTCCCTTCAGCAAAGGCACGCTTGTCTGTGCATACGTTCTTAATCCATTTTCTAGGGAAAATATGACCAGAAAGGATAAGCACTTTTGGGGGGGATGCTGTGCGTGGAAAAGCTCCACACTAGATTCTGCTGATAGGAGTTAGGGTTATGATGAATAAGAAGGAGCCATTGTGACCATAGTATTAGTTTTGTAACCAGTATTTCAACCCAGCTGAACACAGTGTTGAAAGCTCCAGTACTTTTGACTGTTAACAGAAAAATAAACATTTTATTTTGAAAGGGATAATGTTGACAGCAGAAGAACTAAAAATATAAACATGAATAAAGTGAAGCAGTTCACAAGTTTCTGTCAAACCTTTAAAGAACCAGTTTGGTAACAATAAGAATGGCCATAGGAACCAGAGTCCGTCTGAAGGGAGTCCTAGACTCTCCGACAACGGTGAGGGCCAGGGGAAAACGCTGCTATGACTCCGTGTTTAGTCAGATGAAAGCAGAATTTTGAGGATGGTTACACATCTGAACGCAGACACAGAACAGACGTCTCCAGGCAAAGATCCTGCCTGGCCTACTTGCAACATTCCTGCTGTTTTGAAAAGTTGATAGACTTGGGGAGAAAAGGAGGTGGAAAATAATGGGACAGTCTGGAGTTGATTCTCTTCAATCTCGCTGCTTATTCATGCCATTAATATTTTAGGATGACAGAAAGAGAAGCAAGTTGGAGGGTTGAGTCAGAAAATAGGGGGCTAATTAATAGCTAATTGGTGGATTTAGAGTTTGTCGTTTGTCATCATTACCAAATATTTTATATCTAACGTATCCTGTAATGCCAGATGTGAGCCAGGCGCCCATCTCTCATTTTGTATGTGTGTCTGGAAATTCTGGTTACTTGGCCCAGGTGCCAAAAAGCTATAGCCTTTTAAGCTCTAGAATAAATTGCTTTGGATACTTAGCTACCCAAGAGCAGAGAGAGACTTATATGGGAATTAGTTGCCCCAGCAGATGATCGGCTTATTCTACTAGCCTTTATAATTTTATCTTGTTCAGGAAGAATAGGATTTAGGAGAAGTCTGAGTCATTCTAATAAAACATATAATTGTGTCTGTGTTATAATTGTAACTGTGGGATTATGCCTATTATTAGCTCTCTCAGTTGGCAGGAGCAGTGTTCTTAACCATGACTGAAGACTACCTCAACCCACCTTAGGGTTTTGAGTTCAAAAGCATAGTAGAGTTTTGACAGACAGAAGAAAAAATGGTTTCTTACCGAATCTTCTCCCAGGCAATCAAACAATATTGTGATACTTTACATTTATAAAGCATCCCAATGTATTCCAAAGTAAATATATAAATACAGCACATATGAAGTGCATCTCCCATGGAAAGATAAACAATGAAGATCACAAGCACAAGCAATTGCACAAGGAGGGATGCAGTCCATGCAGAGTAGGTAGGATGTGGGGTTTTATGGCCTCTTCTGAAAGACCCATACACAGTAAATTGTATGGAAATCAATGTATTGTCGTTGGAAAGTTAAAGGGCTTGGTAGATTCTGTTACCATGTAAACCCAAAAATCAATTGGTAGGAAACTTATGTTTTCTTGAAATCCTTATTAATAGTAGCTGGGGGATCCCCATGCATGCTGATTGACACTAGAATTGTGCAAATAGATTTTTCAGTTCACTGGCAATTAAAAAAGAATAATTTCAGGTCAAACAAAATGTTTCATTTGACCTGAAACAAAATGTTTCATTTAGGAATTGAGCATTTAACATTTTTAATTTCATTTTTAAAGGAAGTTTCAAAACAAAAAAGTCATTTCCAATCAAAATGTTTCTTTTAGAAAATGGCAAAATAAAACGGATTTTTTTAATTAAGGTTTTTTTCCCAGCTGAAACAATTCCATGAAATTGCCACCAATTCACAAAATGTTTCAATGCCACCGAATCTGCATTTTTTTGCTACAAAAAATTGTTGGTTGAAAAATTTCGCCTAGCTCCAATTGAGACAGTTTGCACATGCTGGGGGCTCTTTTATTTCATCTATTAAAATGTAACTCAATCCTTTCTGCCATACTTGATGAATGTATGAGTCTCATGCATTTCACATATTGTGTCAATCACAACACAAGGGACAGGGCAATGGTGAATCAGGCCCCCTTGAACTTTGTACTGATAAGTTTCTGTACTTATGTGCCACCTGTGATTTAAGAATCCCCCCTCCTTACACCCTCCACATGGAGCCACAGGGACTAATCATGTGATCAAAGTCAAATATGTGCTTAGCTGGTTTCCATGATTACAGCCAGAATGTTGCACACCTTAAAGGTTCAAGGCCTTTGTCTCTTCCCACTTTTAAAAAAGCACTTTAAAGATTTTTGCTAGATTTTTTTAGAGTGATCCTCTAATTTGGTATCTTTAGGTTTTTTTAAAACCTGGTCAGCTTCACTTGTTTTTTATGTACATGTATTTTAAGCAGGTGGAATTTGATTATGTTTTTATTATATTTGCTTTTATTCTGTTGTACAGCTCCCCTGGTGCTTTGGCAGGGGAACCGCATTAAAAAGAGATGAATTAATAAATAATAAGTAGAATTTAAGAAAGACAAACACTGGGTTTTTTTTTTGCACTTTTTGCCAATCTATCATGTTTTTTTCTTAAGCAGACATGTTCTAATTTGAGGTAACCACGCAACCTGCTGAAAGATTTTTGACGTGCAGAAGACATGTCCTTCATCTTGATTTAATGAAAATGGTCATTTTGCTGTGGATTTGTGTGTTGTACATTCAGGAGCTGAGTATGCCCATTTGAGTTTTTGTAAGTATAAGATGCTCTGCAGATTGTTTCTATTGTTTTAAAATTACAATTAACACTATATTGGTACTTTTGCCAAATGAAATTACTACCCATTTTTCAGATCATTATTGCTGTGTTTCAACTTTTAGTTGTTTCTCTTACCTTTATAAGTTATTCCTTTGTATCTCCTTTTTCCTTTGTACCTATGCCTGTTTGTCCAATATATCACACAAACTGATTCTTCTTGAACCTCTCATTTTATCAGGCACAATACCATGAAAGGCAGTGATTTGTGGGCTTGGGCTAGCAGAGACAATGCATGCCTGGGTCACTAGTAATTAAGGAATGTCAGTGGTCAGGAAGGGGAAAATCAGTTCAAGCCAAACCGAAGCATTTAGATATTTTACGGCTGCATCCTTTTAGGCCTCTCTCAGCTTATAAATATTAATTTAAAGACTACCAACAAGGACAGTAAACGGATTTAGGCATAAAACTTCCTGTCAGCAGTGATTTATGCCCAATAAAAGAAGAGCTGGATAGAGAAAGCCTGCTTCGCTAAGTTTATGATAGACAGTGAAATAGTGCCATCAAAATAAAAAGGGCTTTCACTATGTCGTCTGCTGTATGGGGGTCTCCATTCTTAATAAGCATCATGGTGGTACTGTATTGTTTTCTTTTATAAACACATTTGACTTAGTGAGGGAAAGGTCTATGACAGTACAATGGCAATGAACTTGTGTGGTTTTGCATGATCAGCACAATATATAAGCAAAATGATAATACATTATCCTTTTTTATATTAGTAGTAAAATCATATTGAATTTGGGTACGCCAGCGTAAGGTGTCAAAGCTACATTTCTTTCATATGAATGCCAGCACTGCAAATACAAGGGAAAAAGTCAGAAGACCCTCGATAGTGCATTGAAATGGGCTTTGAAAATGCAAAGACCAAAAGAGACACTTAAAAAAAAAAAAAACCAACCTCTGACAGGACCAGAAAGAAGAAACCAGATATTCTCTGTAAATTATAATATATGGTCAGAGAAAAAAGCATGAGTTTTTAAATTCTTTCCCCCGTTCTTCTGAAAAAATCCAATTAATTCACTATATTATTCTTGCTCACAAACGTGAGCACAAAACACCTAAATACTTGCTGAGTGTGAGCTAAATAGAAAACTTTAGTCATGACGAAAGTATTAAACTGAATTTAAAAAAATGAATGTCATATTTCTAAGTCCTCTCTGTTCCATCCAAACAGAGCGTGTGTGACCTCAGCATGCTAAATTTAGCCTCTGTTGTACTCTTTAGCTTCATCCTGTCTCTGAAGCTAGATCTACAAATGGACACACAAAGCAGACACTAGACTATCGAACAAGCTCACTTGTTCCCACATTCACTTTAGTAACAGAACAGCCGTTAAAACAGTAAAATACAATAGATACCCCAATATAGTTCGCTTTTTTTTTAAACTTCTTTTATTTGAAGTTTGCTAGTTTAATGCTTTGGGCCTGAGGCCTAGTAAAAGGGATTCCATTGTGAAGCTGGTTCAGTTTCCCGTGGGTTCACTCTGTCATAAGAGTTATTTCTTTGTGTTGATACACTGGGCAAAAGCAGCACACCTTGCAAATGGCTGCCACCTTTGGAAAAGGGGAATTTATAGGGGGACTTCCTCCCAAATGAATGGGCATACATTGCTGTACATGGTCACTATTACTTGATAATGAGGGGGGATCTTCATGGAAACTAATAAGTGGGTGACACGTGGAAAGGACAATGGAGAATGGAGACACCTATTTGGGAAAATACCCTTTTGAAAAAATGCTGTACATTACAGCAATGCTTTGTCGGTGGAATTAACATGAAACAAGAGTCCTTAGAGAGGCTCATTCTGGGGAGAAATGAAAAATACATAAAACTTTGTTTAATTTATGGAATTTATATGCTGCTGACCAGTAAGTATAAAGTTCTGTTCCCTTGGTCCTCACTATCACTCATGTATTACTTGTCAGTAAATGTGGTGCACTCAGAACATAACAGCTACGGTAATATTTCTGTTCCCACTGCAGCTTTACTACACCCATGAAACTCTGTAATCTTTAAATTCCCTCACTGTTAACATCTGCTGAAACATTATTGGTCCCAGCATAGCCAAGCTGCTCTGAAATTACATTTAGCAGAGTAGTTAATGCTAACAGTATAATTCTAGAAGCAACCATGTTTTTAAAAGGCTTTATAACTGGCACAAGGACTGTGCTTCCTTTTGCTTTTCTTCTTTCCCCACTTTTCTGTTTTCTATCATTATCTCATTTGTATGCTAAGAACCATGTTTAAATAGCATTTTCTTGCATTTTTAGATTGATGTATTATAATTCTATTTCTATTTCTTGGCCTAAATCTCCAAAACTAACTTCTGAAAACACCCTTTTAGTGTGCTAAAAAGATTCAGCTGCAGGATCGGATTATAAGTGTTTAGAGGGTTGAGGTTGGAAATTAATCAGGTTTTAATAAAATGAATATATTTTATCACCCAGCTAGGATGCGCTGCATGTTTTAAATTCAAATGGTCTTACACATAAGCAAAATAAACAGGTTGCATATAGCCTTTGCTAATGAGGATCCCACGTATATTCATTTTCTGATCGTAAAGAGTTCACATATTCAGGGCTTTGCTTTTATAAGGGAATAGCTGCACAGAGGATATTTAAACTTAAACAGCATAACTACTGACTGTTATAAACATAACAATGTAAACATTCTACTGAGATATTACTCAAAAAATTACAATACAAGCACAGTATGGTGCAGTAATGCAGACCTGTATGCAAAATATTCCTTTAATGCAATTGTTATACTCAAAGATAATTTAGTAACACGTTAACAGACCAAATAAACTTCAGAAAAATTATTATATTCACTCTCCTTGAGTGATTTTTCCTCCAAAGAAAAAAGTTAAACTTAAAATTTGTACTTGCATGTCAATGGCTAGAGAATATATTTTATCCATTCAAACATTTAGCAGTTTCAAAATCATCAGGTGTGTGCACAACAATTCTGCCATCTTTGTTTTCCAAAAATCAACACTTCCCTTCTGTAAATGAAGAATTTTTTTTTCGGTTAACTGTATAAAACACAACATGTAAAATATTATGATGTTCACATATTTAGGATATTTAACCAATTTAACTGTATTCTTTCATTAAAAAAATACCTGTACTAATTTTAAATTAAAAAAAATATTTTGGTCATTGTTGTGTATTTACAAAAAGATGGCCCATAAAGCTTTGTAGCTTTAAGAATATTTATCTGCATTACCTAGACTGGCACAAGAATATGCATAGTGCTCTCTATCTTAAATATAATTTGTGCCTGATTCAAACACAGTGGTAATGACATCTGTGCCAGATGATAGTTAACATTTGTCTGTTTCTAAACTCTGTTTTTATCTTCTCATATCCCATCTACTTCTTTTGTTAGTATTTGCTGCATAGGTATCTATCAAGGCTGATTCCCCACTCTGGCACTTCGGGTGCAGAAGATGAGGGCCCGCAAGGATTCTAAAAATTAATACTTGCCACTCCAGGCTTGTATTAAACTTCCAAGGTTACAACTTTTCTCTGACCTTGGATTGGTAGATGCTGCCACCACCCAAGTGCAAAACCCCTTTGAGAACCCAGGAAGGCGACTTGGGAATTCCTTCCTGTGGGGTACCCTCAAGCCCTTTCACCCCCCGCCCCATCTCCGTGGAAGAGCTGAGAAAAAAAAGAAATCAGCTGTTGCCACCAGCTAATTAAACAACATGTGCACAAACCTCTTAGGACACAAAAATCCAATTCTGTTATTTAAAAAAGGTCAATTTTATAAAAAAAACAAAAGGAAGAAAATACATCTAGGAACTTAGGCTATTGCTAGATTTAAAAAGAGCAACTATGAGGATTAAACATCAAGAATAGTTTCTTGAGGTCCAGCTTAAAGGTTAAAAGCAAAACAAAAGCACCTGGGGTTAGCACAGAGGAGTCCACAAGCCATAAAGAAATAAAAGGGATAAACCTAATCGCGTCTCCCTAGACATTTCCTGATCTACTTACATATCTGGGGTTTTAAATGAGTAGTTTCTAGATATAATCCTGATGGGTTTTCATACCTGGCTCAAGCTTCTCACAGCATAAATCTGCCCTGTCTGCCTCTTCCCCGGAGAACAGCAGACAGACAGACAAAAGGGGAGTCTTGTTTCAATTTTTAAAAGTTCTAGCCTTCCCATTGGCTCTTTTGGCCAGGTGCCCATGCACTTCCTTTTACCTAGGCATAGCAGTGAGACTTTTTAACCCTTTACAGGTAGAGCAATTAAAGAAGAGCTACTAAGAGGGATTTTATAGCTGCTGGCTGGGTGTCCATAAAAGGGAGCTACCCCTCTTCCCCCCATTTATCACAGTATCGGTATCCATAGTGACATCATCTAATGTCAGTTAGAGCCACTCCATTGAAAGGGTTTCACAGGAGTGTCTTGCTGATAATTACTGTGGCTCCAGTAACTACAGTACTCAGTCAATTCAAAGGCCTTTATAAAAATTATCCAATCCGTCTTTATACATCCTCCTGTGCAGTAGTCCTGGAAAGACATTTTTAATAGGGATGTCTTTTGTTATTGTTTTCTTATTGTTTATAATCCTATATTATGGCCTTGCTCAAACTAGTAAAATAAAATGTTATAAATGAGGATTACTAAGGCTGAAGTATTACAGCATATAAATTATTTCAATTAATACAAAGCCTTCTTCTTGTTGGATGTTAGAGTGAAATAATGTGCAATGTAATATGGTTTTGGAATCTGATTGTCTCTGTGTGGTGCTGTCATCCCCATATCTAAATTCCCAAAATAAAATAATAAAATAATAAAGTACAGCACCTGTCTAATCATGTTTACATATTAGGTATAGTTTGCGCCAAATTGTTCACTTGGTAAGTAACCGGTCAGTAATACTGGAAAGAAAAATAGTAAATCAGAAGCACCTGTGAGGTTCATTGAGTGTGCCAGCAGCACCAGTGGCTGCTGAGAGTTTTAAATGCAGCTGGCCACAGCTCTTTGCCAGATCAGACCACAAACCATGTGAATGGCATGGGTCTCCCCAGTCATCAAGAAGTTGGAAGGCCTCTGAAAAGACAAGCTGAAACCCATTTTGTGGATCACAGTCACCAGTATCTCTACAGGGAGGAGTCAATTACAAGCTCCTCTTTATTGTGACTTATGAGACTCAGGACTTGCATAATTTTTCCATTAGGTCAGGAGCTCAAGCAAAACTGCTAAATGTGTTTTCAGTGCAGACACCATGAAATTCATACATCTTTGGTCTAGAAATGGTTCAAAACCGGAGATTTTGCAAAAGCACTCTTTTTTGCCTGTCAGCCTCTGGACATTGTTAGATAAAATGGAACTTGGAACCAAACCAACTTGGATGAAAATTTGGTTTTCGAAAACCTAAATCCAGCTAACAAATTTTTTCAAAACTAAAACCTGGCCTCCTTGGTCCATGTCAACTCTGTTCAGGAGGGAAAGACTTCCAAGTGATGCTACTTCTAACTTGCAGCGTCGCAGACAGCATGGCTTTGAACAATACCATATTCTAAATGTTAATTTATTATGTTAAAAGTAGAAGTAAGGCAAGTGTAATATTGTAATCTTCACTTAATTCACAACAATATTGCCTGAATTAGACGGTGGTCTCCTTAAAGCAGGATCCACATTTTATAGGTCTGTACAGCACCAAACACATTGTCAGCACTGTACAAATAGTATGATTTCTTCTGTACTATATATTATGCTCTGTTTTCTGAAGTGCTTAATAAAAGCTACAAAAAAATTATTCTGAAACAGCTCTAGAGATAATTTGAACCTGTTGAGTGATGCTATACCCATGTCATTTATCATAATATTAAAAATAATACTTAGTGCTCTAGAGCACGTTAGCACTTAATTTTTTTCCAAAGTATTGTACAAACATTTATTAATGATTTCATTAGTTTATTGATTATAATTATTATGGTCTGACTTGAATGACCAATATATGCACAAAACTTTCCCCTCTTTTTAATGTATAATTCCCATTTCTGAAGAGCAAATACTCCCACAAATTGCTTTCAGGAAGATAACAGCACTCCATAGGTTTTAAGAGGCACTTGGCCTTTGGCCGACTGCCTTATCACATCATTTAAGATGCACTGCCTTTCCTTAATTATAACATGGCTTTAGATGCCAAAGGACAGTTCCACTGCTCACACTAAGGAGATGTCTATGCAGTAATCAGGAGCCGCGAATACCGCACATGTAGGCACACCCAAGCTAACTTCGATCGACCTAGGTTGATAAAAATAGCAGTGTAGCTATGGTAATGTGCAGCAGTCTGGGTAGCCACTTAAGTACGGTCCTGCCTAGGACCCAAGGATGTACTCAGTCAGCTAGTCCATGCTGCCATGGTTATCCTGCTAGCTGGATAGGGAGCTAGCTGAATCAAAGCTAGCTTGGGTATGCCTACAGTGACTGTCCCGATTGCCGTGTAGACATACTCTCAGTCACAATAGGGCCGATCTAGCAGGGAGGAGGTCTGACTGAATAGCAGTTCATTAAGTGAGCACTGTCCAATCTGTGCACTGAATCAGGCAGCGGTCCTGTGGAAAAAGAGTGTATGATTGTGTAATTAAAGACTGTATCATAATGCATACATTCAGGGAGCTAAATTAAGGTTGTATAGGCAAACTTGATTCTGGTATCTCCTAGCTTTTGAGTACTTGACTTTAGCACCTTGATCATCTTTTTTTTTTTTTTAATTTTATGCACGTAAGTTCCTACGCTTTTTAAAAATACATATTGAAAAAACTAAAGTTTCATCACATGGCATTATATTAATATCCACTTGAGTCATCAGCAGGATTGGAACTTTTAGGAGCCCCATGCAGACCTCTGCCACCTGAGCTCATGGAGTACTGGGTTATCGTCTCTATTTAGACCACCTCTAGAGGAAGATGAGAGAAACACTTTGTCAATGGGTTTCAGAGATATTTGTTGACATCAGAGGAATGAGACTCAAAAATCTTGGATTTCATTCCGGATTCTGGAGAGGAGCACGCTCTAGTGGGCACAAACTCTTCTGCCCACTCCCCATAAGCTTGACTCCTTCTGCTAATCCCCTCCAACCTCTGCTTGTCCTAGTCCTGTCTTTTCCTTACTCCAGGCTCCTCATCCTAATCCCATGTTCCTCAACTAGCCTGTCCAGTCACTACTCCTTAGGTGTCCCACCCCAGTCTCAATCGCCTTTCCCAGCAAGTCCTAATTTCACCCTTCTGAACTTTCAGTTTCAGCCTTCTTCCACCCCACACTTAGTCCTAGTCCCCGTGCCCAGCCAGTCCAATCTCTCCCCCTGTATTTGTAAAGCATTTAATATGAGACCCTGATCCTGAGTGAGAGGATGCTACTGTAATACAAACAGGGCCGGCTCCAGGCACCAGCTTACCAAGCAGGTGCTTGGGGCGGTCACTTCGGAGAGGGGCGGCATGTCCAGCTGTTCGGCGGCAATTCGGCAGACGGTCCCTCACTCCTGCTAGGAGTGAAGGACCTCCCACCGAATTGCCGCTGTAGATCGCGATCGCGGCTTTTTTTGTTTGTTTGTTTTTGTTTTTGTTTGGCTGCTTGGGGCAGCCAAAACCCTGGAGCCGGCCCTGAATACAAATAATAATACAACAATAAACAGTAAATGATTATATGTGCTTTACACAGTTGTTTAACAGTTACTTTAGTCTTGCAAGTGACATGGTCATGGGCAGCATTCTATTGAGTGCTGGAGTGGACCAGTCACTCATGGTGGGCAAAGATGACTCCTTGAAACTGTTCTCACTCCTTGTGCACCTAGTTTCCATCTCTAGCTTTAAGTTTCTATTGCAAAACTTACTTTGTGAGCTTGCTTGGATTTTGTACGTTAGTTTTTTCCAACAGAAAGCAAAAGAAGCTTAAAAGGCTCACTCACTTAGAAACATCTGTTGAAATTAGCAATTTCAAAAGTATGCAGATATAATTTACATTTATACCCACTTTAAGACCCCTATACTCTGCCTGGGGAGTTTAAAGGTACATTAGTACAAATGATAATCAAGTTTTAGGACTCTGCCGTACAATAGAATAAAGCCGGAAAGAATGGTATTAAAAAATGTCAGCAAAAATGGTGTCCTTCTTGTTTTTATGCCAGAAGCTCTTTTTTTCCCCTAGTGGAAAAGATGTTTCATAAAATAGCAAGAAAAAATGTTTTTGAAAAAGATTTTTTTAACAAAAATTGAATTTAAAATTGAAGAGCTATATTGTAACAGTATTAAGACACTCTTGGGCATGTTTTAATGGTCCATTAATACACGCCTCGGGTGGTTGAATGCATGAAGCTGCACATCCATGACATGTATTAATGAACCACTAAAACATGCCCTGTCGTGTGTTAATGCTATATTACAAAGCCTGTAAAGACTCAGAAGTAAGTTTAAAAAACTTGCAGAATGTCATTGATCTTTGGAAAAAATGTTATGAGACTTGCCTCTGTGCATGTGGCAATTGGATTGTTCATGTATTCAGTGGATTACTCAACAATATTCAAGCAATAAGCTCTGTGACATCAATGGAAGGAGAATTATTAATTATTAAATTGCACCCCAAAGTGTAGTAGGCCTTTTATAGACATGCAAGATGACAAGTCTCTGCCCTAAAGGACTTATTACATAAGCAAACATGATACAGATGGTGATATGGTTTATATGAAGGAATACGCTACTTTTGCCTACGTTTACTTCTTTGTAGCTCTGGCCTATTTTCTCTCTCTCTCTCTGTCTATTTTCTCTAATTTAACCCTTTCATAAAAAATGCTTTAATTTCTGATTTCATGGTTCTTGATTATGTCAGACAGGACACTGGGCATCCTAATGAAAAAAAGCTTTAGATATTTTTTAACTCAAAAAGATGTTTCATGAAGTCCATTAATAGACATAGGGAATGTCTACACTGCAATAAAAGACCCACGGCATTGATGCAGCTGGACCAGGTCAGCTGACTTGGGCTTGTGGGGTTCGGGCAGCCAGGTTATAAAATTGCAGTAGACATTTGGGCTTGGACTGGAGCCTGGGCTCTGAGACCCCATGAGTGGGGAGGCCTCTGAGACTTCTTGTTGCAGGCTTTTTATCGCAGTGTAGACATATCAATAGAGAGCACAATTCAGCAAAGCATTTACACATGTGGTTAAATCTATTCCTATTCAACAAAGTCCTTTACTTTAAATGTGCTTAAGACCCATTGAAATCAAGTGGAACTTAAACACATAAGCACATGCTGAAAAGGAATGTATTGCTGAATCAAGATGAAACTGCCTTTATAGATGGCACTGAATCATGCTAGCCTTAAAATGTAAGGGGGGATTTTAAAAGAAAAAGAAGGTGAATGTTGTTATTATGTTAAAGGATGTAAATAGATCGTGCTAAGGTTCTTTACAATGTTTATATTGAAATTCTGAATAAAATCCCTAAAGCTTTTGAAACAAAAAGTTTAACTATTTAAAAGGGACTACTTAATAGTCAAGATTTCTGAACCAATAAGAAAGCTGTTAGTACACTTTTTTGTTGTTGCTTATTTGCTCTGCATTATGCTAATTAGGACCAAATATTTTAGAATAATCATTACTTGTAACTTTATTCATAAGATTGCGAAACATAAACACATCCTGTAAGTGAAAATAAAAACCAGACATACATTCAGCTAATATATAAAAAGGTACAACTACCCCACATAATATAAGAGCGAAGATAGCCTAACACTTGTACTGTGTAATATGAGTCTGATTCTATGAACTAAGTAATTAGCAGCAGAGCATACCACCTCATATTCCGTAACAATAAAAGGTTTTAAAACTACTATAAGGCAACCAATTGTTTCAATACCAGTTGTGACATTATAAAACAAATTAGGCAAACCATATTTTGTAACTATTATATTCCTGAAAATAAAAATCCAGGGGCTCTGGCCCCTCTACAAGGTTGTGCAAGCTACATTCACTTAAGTCTTTTGTTTCCATTGAGAGATTTCTGAGAGTAACAGTATCCACTGGACTGTACGATACTGTCCCCTGGACTGTGACAGGGGTACTAGTACCTGTGACTCTGACTTAGGTCAGGTGAGTGGAGTCAGGAAATAAAGCTGAATCTCTTCTTAGCATTCAGAGCGGTAGCCGTGTTAGTCTGTATCAGCAAAAACAACTAGGAGTCCTTGTGGCACCTTAGAGACTAACAAATTTATTTCGGCATAAGCTTTCTTGGGGTATAACTCACTTCATCAAGTGAAGTGGATTATACCCCTCTTCTCAGCATGTGTCACACCATTACCAGGGCTGCCCAGAGGATTCAGGGGGCCTGGGGCAAAGCAATTTTGGGGGCCCCTTCCATACAAAAAAGTTACAATACTATAGAATACTATATTCTCGTGGGGGCCCCTGTGGGGCCTGGGGCAAATTGCCCCACTTGCCCCCCCTCCCCCCGGGAGGCCCTGACCATTACCATGCTCAATATATGGATCTCTGTTTGTAGGATCTGGATTAGCCTAGGGCCAGCCCTAGCATACAATTCATCATAGTGGCTTTTCTCAGGTTCATATCAATAGTACTTGATAGAACACTTGAGGACAAGAGTACTTGAATATAAGAGGATGAAGTCTATAGTAGAACTTGGAATCCAAAGCTATATAAGCAGTCAATATTCAGGAAAGCAACAAGGAATACACGTTCATCTCTCTCAGAATGACTCATAACACTTAACCAAAGTGTAGCAACTGCAGCTAACAAGCTAACTATTGAGAGAGGAGAATAAAGAATGGAGGAATAAAATAGGGGTCTTTCTTAGAACAAGAAACTAAGTTTTCTCCTCAGATATGTGTGAGAATTAACAAGCTTGTCCCCTTCTGGTAAGAGAACCTCCACAGAGGAACTAGACCTTCATTTTAGGATGGATGCTCCTGCTATGCACAGCAACGGAGAAGGGTAACTGGAAGAGACCAGTGCTTGCTGCAGTAGATTATATATTTATTATTAGAAATGGTCAAAATAAAATAAAATAAAATAAAGGGGAGGGGCCCAACAGGGGCAAAACAAGTCAATCTAGTAAATGCTGGCATAGAGGGACGTTTTAGGGAAGAAAAGTGTGGAGGTAAACTCCCAGAGTTTCTTCTGGAGTTGCTCCAGTGCTGCGCTGTACATTTAACTAAGGAGTAGCAGAAAGGGTTAAGATATTTTCTGATTAGGAATCAGGAGCTGTTCTTCTGATCCATCCAGACATAAGTTATATTGCACTGGCACACGAATTACATGTTTTGCCACTTGTTCTTTTGTTTTTGTTTTTCTACTTGTTGTTTGTCTAAAACAATCAACAGGCATCCATTCTGACTTCAGATCTATAAGAATGTTAGCAGCTAAAATTCCCTGAAACCCTCAGTCTCAAAGCAGGTCTCAACCACTCCCCATTTTCCCTTCAATAAAGTTACCAAACATGTGATTGCTATTGAAGTTTTAGCTACTAGGGATAGACAAGTTGCTCACAGCAAATCAGTCACCTACAAAACATTTGTTTTCACCTGTGTCACCGCTTTAAAGGGAATTTCCACAGATTGAATTTGCAGGACACCAGACTTGGTGTTAATCACACAGTTATTAGCCATAATGAAATCCAGGCCAATTATAAACTCATTCACTCTCTGCTATCCAGATTTCTTGCTCCAGTTCCAGAGGTCCAGTTTCTCAACCCAGTTTTCTCCATTTTGGATGGATGCCCATTCCTCAGTCACTATCTTCACTTCAGACCATTTAGGCTGTTCAAGTCTGGATTTTTTTAACCCTCTAGCATTTTTAGTGTACCTGCTCTAACAGGGCTGGCGCAACCCATTAGGTGACCTTGGCAGTCGCCTAGGGTGCTACAATTTGGGAGGCAGTGACCGCAGTGGTATTTCGGCAGCGGGACCTTCTGCCGCCTCTGTGGGGGGGGCGGCATTTCGGAGCGGGACCTTCTGCCGCCTAGGGTAGGAGAAAAGCTGGCGGCACTCCTGTGCTCTAATAAATGTTACATTTGAGTCAGTGTCCACAATTTCTATGCATTTCACAGTCCTTAATACGCATTCAGTGGCTATGCTCCCATTATTGCTGTTCAGCTGCCCAGATCTAAACAAAACCTGTGGGATTATGCTCCAAACCACCAAGCTTTGCCTTTTCAGCTTGAGGACAGCCAGTTTCCCAAACTCAGATGTTCTGTCCTGTCTTCCCTTGACTTTATGACACACTTTTTGATGGCCAATCTTTTCACAGTGCTAGCATATAACAGATCTGATTCCTTTATTTTTATTTATTTATTTTTTACATTGACAACAATCTCTTTTGCTGTGCTAACTGAATTTAACATTTTTTCTGAACATTCCAAGTGTCATGGACCAGATTAGAATTCCCTTTTCCATCATGCGTATTAGACACAGATCTATGCTTATCAGGCTGATGGCAGCCAGCTTCCACCTTCCTCACTAGAAGCTTCATGGAAGCACTCCAGTTTTCTAGCAAATTCCTTAACCTCATGAAATGTCTTCAGTTTCCTTTTAGTGATCCTAATTTGCAAGTCCATGTCTAGTTGAGCATCCATAAACTGGCCCATGCTTGTGAAGTTGCTGGTCACCTCCCTTATCTCATTTGCCAGCCTGGACTGGGCATGTTGTTACTCTTTCAATATATACCATATACTTGGCAGCTGCTGATCTGCAAATTTTTTATTTCCAGCTGACTGGATTTGATCTTTGCCTCCAGATCATCTCTCATTCCTTTTTGAGAAGCTTCCAGATCCCATTTTAGTTCTTTCTAAGAAGCTCCCAGACCCTGTTTTAGGTCCTTCCTTAGATCATGTAATTCCTTCCGGCCACCTTTTATTATTTCTTGGGGCAGCTTTGATTTCTATGAGTATCTCCATTATTTGTTCCATCTCAGTCCAACATGAATACCAGCTCACAGTGCCTTTCCTTGGAAGTTCTATCTTGCTTCTGACACCAGTGTCAACCCCCTGCCAAGACATAGCACATGTTGGAGTCTTGCAGTTTAGTTTTCCATTGAAGGAGAGTCTGGTGTCTCCTGGTGGAACCATACAATAACCCCCATGTAAGTGTATAGGATACAAATGCTAAGGAAATGTTACCTTTACATGAAACCAGAAACCAAGAACGACAAAGAAATTTGTAGTGAGTACTTTTGTTGCATCGCTTATGAAATGGTATTAACCCACATACATCATCTGAACACTAGTAAGAAAGCCTCCAGGCAGGAGAGGACTTAGAGAATTATATGTGTTTATTACTAAGAGCTGCCAACACAGGCTCATTCCAAAATGCTGTGTAGACATGCCCTAAGAGGACTAGAGAATGAAAGCTGAGATTCTCATCTAATCACATGCCTCCAAGAACTGGGGCTTTAAGAAACACACCAAATGATCGTGATACAATCATGACAGCTTGCAACAGTGCATCCATATTTTTTATTCCCAAAATTGGAGGTCCTAACCATACATCAACTCAAGGTTGCTCTCTTCTTGAACATGGCATATTTTACACACCCGATTCAACATTACTCAGGGTTTTGAAATCACATGAGAGGAATGTGCAAATGCTCTAATTTCAACCTCAGGAAAGATGGCAAAATTTTGGGAAAAGATGGGTGATGAACCTTGATATTTGAGCTCATTCTATTATAATTGCATGGTTATATAATCATGTCTAAATGTTGGAACAGGCAGCTTAATTATTAAAAGTCGATATGTCCATATCTTAATTTTTTAAAATATGGAATACTTTTCTGTGTAGAACATAAAAGAGAAGCCTCCAATGTGTGACCTTCAGACCTCTTAATTGTGACTCTGAAGGGTGTCTGTGTTAAGAAGAAAAATTGTATTTGATCACAGATACCTTTTATTTTTAGGAGGGGAGGCATAATGGAGAGAGATGCAATCTCTGAGCTGCTGCACCTTTAAGAGGAGGAAAGCAGGCACTGAGAGAGAAGAGGGGCATGAGTCATGTAGTTTTCCCAAGACAGGGAAGGGAAAGGAAAAAGGCAAGCAGCACATCAGAGGATCCACAAAAAGTAGTACGGGGTGACAGCAATTGATTTTTTGTGGGGGAGGATGCTCCACTGCAATCAATTTTAGCAGGGACTCAGTAATTGACTTTAATTGATTTAGGGGAGAAGAATTGCTTTGGGGCAGTGGTTGAGAGAATAGAGGCAGAAGAGAAGGATTTTGTGGAGTGAGGGCTATTGCTGAGGAGCAAGTATCAATAGTAATGCAGAAAAGGCAGAAATGTTCAATAAATATTTCTGTTCTGTATTTGCGGGAGGGAAGATAACGTAGTACTATCATATGATAGCACTTTTTTCCATTACACTAGTATCACAGGAAGATGTTAAACAGCAGCTACTAAAGTTAAACCTTTTTAAACCAGAAGGTCCAGATAACTTACATCCAAGAGCTTTAAGAGAGCTGGCTGAGGATAGATTGTTAAGTCGATTTTTAATAAGTCTTGGAACCCTGGGGAAGTTTCAGAATACAAGAAGAATGCTAATGTTATGCACAATATTGAAAAAGGGTAAACAGGTAATTATAGGCCTGTCAGTCTCATGTCGATCCCAGGCAAGATAATGGAGTAGCTGATATGGGACTCAATTAATAAAGAATTAAAAGAGGGTAATATAACTAATACCAATCAACCTGTCAAACTAACTTGATCTCTTTTTGATGTGATTACAAGTTTGGTTGATAAAGGCACTAGGATTGATGTAATACATTTAGACTTCTGTAGGCATTTGATTTGGACAGTTTGATGAAAAAACTAGGAAGATGTAAAATTAACGTGGCACACATTACATGGATGAAAAGTTGGTTAACTTATAGGTCAGCGCATGCTATTGTAACCAGGAAATCCTCACTGAATGGATGTGTTTGTAGTGGGAACACACAGGGATTGGTTCTTGGTCCTAGGCTGTTTAACATTTTTATTAATGACCTGGAAGAAAACATAAAATCATCACTGATAAAGTTTGCAGCTAACACAGAAATTGGGGGAAGATTAAATAATGATGAGGACACGTCACTGACGCAGAGTGATCTGGATCGCTTGGTAAGCTGGGCAAAAGCAAACAATACGGTTTTTAATATGGCTAATTGTAAACATCTAGTAACAAAGAATATAGGCCATACTTACAGGTTAGGGGAACCTGTAGGTTCTGAAAAAGATGTGGGGGTGGAGGTGGATAATCAACTGAACAGAAGTGCCAAGTGCACACTGTGGCCAAAAGAGCTATCTCGAGCAGGAGTTGAGAGACTATTTTATCTCTGTATTCAGCACTGCTGCAACCACCGCAAAATACTGTGTTCAGTTCTAGGTCACAATTCAAGAAGGATGTTGTTAAATTGGAGAGGGTTTAGAGAAGAGCCACAGGAAAGAAGAACGGATTAGGAAACATGCCTTATAGTGACAGGCTCAAGGAGAAGAACAGGAGGACTTGTGGCACCTTAGAGACTAACAAATTTATTAGAGCATAAGCTTTCGTGGACTACAGCCCACTTCTTCGGATGCATATAGAATGGAACATATATTGAGGAGATATATATACACACATACAGAGAGCATAAACAGGTGGGAGTTGTCTTACCACCTCTGAGAGGCCAATTAATTAAGAGAAAAAAAACTTTTGAAGTGATAATCAAGCTAGCCGAGTACAGACAGACAGTTAGATAACAAGTGTGAGAATACTTACAAGGGGAGATAGATTTAATGTTTGTAATGGCTCAACCATTCCCAGTCCTTATTTAAACCGGAGTTGATTGTGTCTAGTTTGCATATCAATTCTAGCTCAGCAGTTTCTCGTTGGAGTCTGTTTTTGAAGTTTTTCTGTTGTAATATAGCCACCCGCAGGTCTGTCACTGAATGACCAGACAGGTTAAAGTGTTCTCCCACTGGTTTTTGAGTATTTTGATTCCTGATGTCAGATTTGTGTCCATTAATTCTTTTGCGTAGAGACTGTCCGGTTTGGCCAATGTACATGGCAGAGGGGCATTGCTGGCACATGATGGCATATATCACATTGGTAGATGTGCAGGTGAACGAGCCCCTGATGGTATGGCTGATGTGATTAGGTCCTATGATGATGTCACTGGAATAGATATGTGGACAGAGTTGACATCGGGGTTTGTTAATTAATGTTTGTTAAGAATTAATGGACACAAATCTGACATCAGGAATCAAAATACTCAAAAACCAGTGGGAGAACACTTTAACCTGTCTGGTCATTCAGTGACAGACCTGCGGGTGGCTTCAAAAACAGACTCCAACGAGAAACTGCTGAGCTAGAATTGATATGCAAACTAGACACAATCAACTCCGGTTTAAATAAGGACTGGGAATGGTTGAGCCATTACAAACATTAAATCTATCTCCCCTTGTAAGTATTCTCACACTTGTTATCTAACTGTCTGTCTGTACTCGGCTAGCTTGATTATCACTTCAAAAGTTTTTTTTCTCTTAATTAATTGGCCTCTCAGAGGTGGTAAGACAACTCCCACCTGTTTATGCTCTCTGTATGTGTGTATATATATCTCCTCAATATATGTTCCATTCTATATGCATCCGAAGAAGTGGGCTGTAGTCCACGAAAGCTTATGCTCTAATAAATTTGTTAGTCTCTAAGGTGCCACAAGTCCTCCTGTTCTTCTTTTTGCGGATACAGACTAACACGGCTGCTACTCTGAAAGGCTCAAGGAGCTCCATCTATTTAGCTTAACAAAGAGGTTAAGGCTCTGACCTGAAGTTTGGTGAACCTGAGTGGGGATCTGCTATCAGGCTCCCAGGTCAGTTTTTTAAGAACTTAGGAGAGAGCAAGGAAGCGACTGAATGAAGAAAAAGTGGAAGTTCTAAACCATACCTCCTCTTTTGATTGTGGCTCCATAACATAATATTTTTGGCCCTTGAACTGAAAAGCTTGGACACCACAGCTCTAGGGTTTAAAGACTGGAGCAATTAAATACAAACAAATACATAAAATCATTCTTCATTTTTGCCAGATAAATCTCTTCCTTTCACTACACCCCAAGACTTTTCCCCAGGAGCGAGGAGGCAGTCGAATGGTAGAATTAAGACAGCAACTCAAAATTCCAGTAACATCTCAAACAGACCTACACAGGCTCAAATGTTGTGCATTGTTATCACCCTCTGCTTGCAGCGCACCAGGCCTTTGATTGTCTTTGGCTGGGTTTCCCATTATTTTGCACCCAGCTTAGCACACTCAGTGCCATGATCTGGTAGGATGCAGACAGGATTGAGGTGGATTCCCTGGGTCTCTCCAGAGACAACAGTGACATTTAAATCAAAATGCATGTATGTTAGCAGGAAGAGCAACGGGATACAGGTCTCTCTCATTTTTGCCAAGCACCTTGGCTGCCAAGCAAGGATATGATTAATGAAAAGATGTCACAATGATAATTCTTCCTATCAGGAAATAGTGGACAGGAACTTTTCTTCTTCTTCTTCTTCTTCTTCTTCGGGAATTAGAAGAGAGAAGTCAGGGAAGAAGGCAAAGAAAAGAGAGGGGTGGTGAAGACTGAAAACAGTAATACATATAAAAAACAATATACAGCCTCCCTTCTGCCCACCCCCTTTAATGTTTCTCTGGTGGAGTAATAAGATACCTTCAGTGTTATAAATAGCAGCACAGATGTTGACAGAAAAATGCTCCCTTAATTACCATACAAACTGCTTTACTTGAGTGAACCGTTTAAAGCGGCCTCCAAAGGAAGTTCACTCAAGCAATTCCGCAGATTACAGCTAATGAACAATATTTCCTCGCTCCTATTTAGTGCTCATTAAAATGTAAAAGCCTTTCATTTTCAACAGGCACACAATAAATAATTCCTCTCTCTCTCTCCCCCCCCCCCCACCCTCTGCCTACTCTGAGCAGCTAGGATAAAAGTGGGGAGGGGAAGAGATTGAGAGGAGAGAGGGGGAGGGGGCAAATAAGTGGTTTGGAGAGCAGCGGCCAATTCATTAAAATCCCTGGAAGTGGCTGCTGCTGCTGCTGCTTGTCGTGAAATGTGAAGTCTGTGTTTGGAGCTCAGCAAACAGTTCTCGGTAGACCAGACCGCTCACACCCATCCAAGCACAACCTATGTTTCAGCAAGCAGCCAAGCTAGGGGACAGACAGACAGACCAGTCCCACCACAGGGACAAGGAGGAGACAGACTAAAACAAAACAAATAACTGAAGGAAAAGAAAATGCAGTGATAAAAATTAACACAACTTGGGTTTGAGTTTGTTTTGTCTCTTTTCCAGCTACTTTATGCCCCTACAAACTCTCATGCACAAGTAACATTACAGAACTGGATACTCTCATAAGAAACCAACCTTCCACACAAACTTCCTCATGGATAGACTTTACAAAAACTAGACAAGCCATTTACAAGACAAACTTTGCCTCTCTACAAAGGAAAAAGGACACTAAACTATCTAAACTGCTACATGCCACAAGCAGCCACAACAGTAGTTCCCTTAACCCACCCAGCAATATTGTTAATCTTTCCAGCTATACTCTTAGCCCAGCAGAAGAGTCTGTCCTATCTCGGGGCCTCTCCTTTTGTCCCTCCAGACCCATGAATATGATACAGTTCTGCGGTGACCTAGAATCCTACTTTCGACGTCTCCGACTCAAAGAATATTTCCAACATACCTCTGAACAACATACTAACCCACAGAATCCTCCCTACCAGCACTACAAAAAAAAGGATTCTGCGTGGACTCCTCCGGACGGTCGAAACAACAGACTGGATTTCTACATAGAGTGCTTCCGTCGACGTGCAAAGGCTGAAATTGTGGAAAAGCAACATCACTTGCCACATAACCTCAGCCATGCAGAACACAACGCCATCTACAGCCTCAGAAACAACCCTGACATCATAATCAAAAAGGCTGACAAAGGAGGTGCTGTCGTCATCATGAATAAATTGGAATATGACCAGGAGGCTGCTAGACAGCTCTCTAACACCACATTCTACAGGCCATTATCCTCTGATCCCACTGAGGATTACCTAAAGAAACTACACCATCTGCTAAAAAAACTCCCTGACAAAGCACAGGAACAAATCTGTACAGACACATGCCTAGAACCCCGACCAGGGGTATTCTATTTGCTACCCAAGATCCATAAACCTGGATATCCTGGACGCCCCATCATCTCAGGCATTGGCACCCTAACATCAGGCTTGTCTGGTTATGTAGACTCTCTCCTCAGACCCTACGCTACCAGCACTCCCAGCTATCTTCGAGACACCACTGACTTCCTGAGGAAACTACAATCCATCGGTGATCTTCCAGAAAACACCATCCTGGCCACTATGGACGTAGAAGCCCTCTACACCAATATTCCACACAAAGATGGACTACAAGCTATCAGGAACAGTATCCCTGATAATGTCACAGCTAACCTGGTGGCTGAACTTTGTGATTTTGTCCTCACCCACAACTATTTCACATTTGGGGACAATATATACCTTCAAGTCAGCGGCACTGCTATGGGTACCCGCATGGCCCCACAATATGCCAACATTTTTATGGCTGACTTAGAACAACGCTTCCTTAGCTCTCGTCCCCTAACGCCCCTACTCTACTTGCGCTACATTGATGACATCTTCATCATCTGGACCCATGGAAAAGAAGCCCTTGAGGAATTTCACCATGATTTCAATAATTTCCATCCCACCATCAACCTCAGCCTAGATCAATCCACACAAGCGGTCCATTTCCTGGACACTACTGTGCTAATAAGCGATGGTCACATAAATACCACCCTATACCGGAAACCTACTGACCGCTACACTTACCTACATGCCTCCAGCTTCCATCCAGGACACACCACACGATCCATTGTCTACAGCCAAGCTCTAAGATATAACCGCATTTGCTCCAATCCCTCGGATAGAGACAAGCACCTACAAGATCTCTATCAAGCATTCTTAAAACTACAATACCCACCTGCTGAAGTGAAAAAACAGATTGACAGAGCCAGACGAGTACCCAGAAGTCACCTCCTACAAGACAGGCCCAACAAAGAAAATAACAGAACACCACTAGCTGTCACCTTCAGCCCCCAACTAAAACCTCTCCAGCGCATCATCAGAGATCTACAACCTATCCTGAAAGATGATCCTTTACTCTCACAGATCTTGGGAGACAGACCTGTCCTCGCTTACAGACAACCCCCCAACCTAAAGCAAATACTCACCAGCAACCACACATCACTGAACAAAACCACTAACCCAGGAACCTATCCTTGTAACAAACCCCGATGTCAACTCTGTCCACATATCTATTCCAGTGACATCATCATAGGACCTAATCACATCAGCCATACCATCAGGGGCTCGTTCACCTGCACATCTACCAATGTGATATATGCCATCATGTGCCAGCAATGCCCCTCTGCCATGTACATTGGCCAAACCGGACAGTCTCTACGCAAAAGAATTAATGGACACAAATCTGACATCAGGAATCAAAATACTCAAAAACCAGTGGGAGAACACTTTAACCTGTCTGGTCATTCAGTGACAGACCTGCGGGTGGCTATATTACAACAGAAAAACTTCAAAAACAGACTCCAACGAGAAACTGCTGAGCTAGAATTGATATGCAAACTAGACACAATCAACTCCGGTTTAAATAAGGACTGGGAATGGTTGAGCCATTACAAACATTAAATCTATCTCCCCTTGTAAGTATTCTCACACTTGTTATCTAACTGTCTGTCTGTACTCGGCTAGCTTGATTATCACTTCAAAAGTTTTTTTTCTCTTAATTAATTGGCCTCTCAGAGGTGGTAAGACAACTCCCACCTGTTTATGCTCTCTGTATGTGTGTATATATATCTCCTCAATATATGTTCCATTCTATATGCATCCGAAGAAGTGGGCTGTAGTCCACGAAAGCTTATGCTCTAATAAATTTGTTAGTCTCTAAGGTGCCACAAGTCCTCCTGTTCTTCTTTTTGCGGATACAGACTAACACGGCTGCTACTCTGAAACATTACATTCATGAGTTGTCCCACTTTGTTCAGAAGGGCTACCCACATGTGTAAGTATTTGCAAAATCAGAGCCTTCCTTTCTTCCTTAGGCATTGGGAACAGGGTCTGTTCAAAGCCCTCCATTCTCCTCCCCACCCTCACACGGTCTGCACCTGCTAAATAAAAAAGATGTTGGAATATAGGACACTAAAAGTGTCAATATATGTTTGTATGTATTGAAAGGGGAAAACAAGGATTAAATATCCCCAGTAGATGGTGGATTTTTAAAGGAATAAAAACAATTATTACACAGAATAGCAGAACCATGAACAATAGGCATCAGAGATTTATAAAGAATAAATCATGCCAGATATGTGGGATTGCTTATATTTAACTCTTATTTTAAAACAGAATTAGAGTATTTGTGGACGAAGGGATCACATCTGAGGTAACAGCTGCATTTTAATAAATCATTTCATATAGTCTTTCACAAAAACCTTACATACAAAATCAAGCCCCATTGGTTTGGTTCGGACAGGGACAGTAGCTAAATGACCATAAGCAACCCCCCCCCCCTGCTAGACAGCAACGGACAGAATGCAGAGGTGTCTATTTGGCCACTTGAAGGACCTATCTTATTTAACATGTGCGTGAATTATCTAGAAGATGGGGTTAAATACCATGTTAATGAAATTCATTAAGGATGCTAAATTTGGATAAGTTGAGAACAAAAGGGAAGGCAGATTGAAAATAGAAAGAAACCTAGGGACACTACAAATATTAGCAGAAACATGGTCTCTTTGCTCTCCATCTCTGCCATAAATTCTATCATCCTTTATGTTGCCCAGGCTCACAACTTGGCATCATTTTTGACTCCTCTCTCTCTCTTCACACCCAAGTTGCCATCATAAACCGTCTGTGCTTCCTCTTAATTATTTCTAAAGCCTGCCCTATCTACCTCCACCACCAAAATGGTGGTTCTCTTTCACTTTCCCCATAAGAACCTTCTTGTCTCTGGCTCCCCAAACAAATGGGTGGTAGTGGTTGCACATTGTTGTATTAAAGGCGTCTAGTGTGTAAGAGGGCATCTTATAGTCCTTCTATATCTAAGTACCTTGGCCAGAGATTGTCCCAAACCAAATCCCTCATCCTAGTACTCCTCAGTAGAGGGAGCCTTCATATCAGGATGAGAACTTTACTTCTTGGGCCTGTCTTTGATTTTAAGCCTTAAAAAAAAAAAACACACCATTATCTTCCAACCCTGTCCTCGATCTTGGGGTAATCCCAGGGAACCCTGAACCTTTACTTTAAATAAGGTTGTATGTGGTGTTAAATTGTCAGGGGATGGCGGTGAAGCAGAGGACTAAGATCCTATACTGACCTAATCTTCAGTCTTAGATAAACTTGACAGGAATATCACTTTGCAGTGACGTTATCTTCGTTACATTTGTGTGTGGGAAAAGGCATTCTCAGGGCTTATGGAGGGCTTGGTGTGACTATAGCTAGAGGAAACCCATTTGTTACAATGCTGTGGTACAGCACTGTCATTGTGGGATACAATCTAGGGTCACAATTACAACGAGGTTTCTCTAGCAGGGTAAAAAGCAGCAGTTTAATAAATAATTTTTTTAAAATTGAAATTACCATTACAAAAATAATGCAAAAGCAACATAGAACAGATGCTGACTTTGCCTGTGTCAGAGGCTATTTGTGAGGCAGGTAACTTTCTGTGCATTCATATTCTTACTATTCGCTCCTTCACTAAAGTCAGCTGGTGTTTGTGGAATGGAGGAATAATGTGAGGTTTTAATCCCTCTCCTTCACTAGTTTGCTATAAGCCAGCAGCTGTGGTAAAGAAGGAAGTTTACTAGCAATGCAATATTATTGATGCTTTCAACACTATGTACTTGGCTTTTAACTAAGGTCATTTGAAAATGGTCTTCAACACCCATCTCATTTGCTTTTTTATGCTTGCCAATTTACTGTTGTATTCAAAGTGATTAATTAGTTTGTGGTGAAGGTTTATTAGGTAATCTTTCTGTCAATCAAAAATCACTGAGTTTTCAGTGCAGAATAAAGAACACAGTGATTTTTATAAAGATGGGGAATTGATGTCGCTATCATTGTGTACAAAAAATAGGAACGTAGTTTAAACATGCTAGAGTATGTAAAAGGCTCAAAAATATTTTTATTTTTGTTTGTGCCTGAGCAGGACAAAAGAAGTTTGATTCCCCCCTGAATTTTGAATTAAATTTTTTAATAAGAATTTATAAATCTGAAATAATCCTTTACCTCCACATTTGTTGGTTCAGCTATAGAATTTGATGGACTTTTAGGAGTATTTTTAAAAAAATCAAATAACGAACTCCACTTATGGACACTAGCACAGAAAAATACCATAACTCACAACTTGGGAGGGGGGGGTGGTTTTTAATATTTAGTTTACTAATCCTCATATGAGTCAAAGACACCATTATAGCATTTCATGGGCTTGACAGATGTTTCTTCATTGAGACTATTCCAAATTTTGACAACTTGGAAACCCAACGAAGAAAAAAATTATAAAGTAGATTTAGGTTTCTCCACTCTCTAAATATGTGCATTATAGTACTTATCTCACTAAAACACTTTTTAAATAAGGGATTTAAGAGACTGTGCTGAACTCACTATTGATAAAAAATTAAAAACACGAAGATGTATTTTGTAAGAAATATGGGCAGCTAATTATTAGGTAACATTTTTCAGTATACCTGTATTCACAGTTGATATTATTCCCACATTGTATGGAATTTTACAGTGGTCCATACTACACCGACACCTACTTCTATTCCACTGCAATCATTCTTCCCTTTTAGACTTAAATCAGGAAAACAAGAAAAACGGCAGCATATTTTCTGATTTTTTTCCCTTCCAGGTTAGTAAAGTTACTAGGAACTGAAGGTTTTCCTCAGGATCTTAAATTTTATTGTAAGAAATGCAGTCAAGTAAGGTACTTTCTTGATCAGAAAAGGATTTATAATGAAGAAGCAGGGAAGAGCATCTGCTAGACTTAGAGGCATTATTAGCTGATTAAATTACACACTACATAAATGTATGTCAGTGATAACATTATGATTTTTACATCATTAAGGTAACATGTAAAAAGATACAGATTTAATACCAAGAATTTGACTAGCGTACCACTTTTCAGGGTCATCACAGCTTTAAATTACACTAATTCTGTCTGAACATTTAAAATGGTATATACCTCTATGAGAATAGAGCGAGAAGTTAAATGGAATGCTTCCTCTATCACTGCCTTGATAAAGCTGTGCGTTATTTTTATCACTCTATTGTACAATACAGGTGATGAACAAGCAGCATCAAATTCAGATGACAGCCATATGAAATTGTACCGATGGACTAATTCTTCCCCCTCCCAGCTAAATTCAAGAGTTCTTTCCGTGGGCTTTGGGATTATAGATCTGTAGCTAGAACAGGAAAAGATGAAGGGCACATAGGGCCACAAATTGGATAACTTTGACATAAGGGCAGATAATATAAAACCATAATCTGGCGTATATGAAATCAGAGTACATAAAAGCAGCTTTTCCAAATTAAAAATATCTGCAGGTATATGATTAAAATAATTATATCACATATTCTAAAGCTTTGATCACATATTCTAAAGCTTTTATCTACACCCACATATATGCAGCATGGATTGATACCAACAAGTTAACATGAATACAGACGGACTTTTTTTATCTGTAAATTCACTCTCGGGTTAAAGAGTTACTTTTGGAAATTGAATGAATCTAAAGAAAATATTTTTAGTGCTTCAAATCCAGTGGCTATGGGGAAATGTGATAGGAATGGTTCTGGAAGCCAAAGCAATGTTATTGCAGTGCACATTTATCAATCACCATTTTGGGGTTTTGATTCATTTCATTTGACTGTGTTTTACTGAAATTTGCTTTTTAGACAGTTGCCTTTTATAGTTTTAGAAACAGCTGAGAGGCTCCACCATTCAGACGTACACTTTCCTGCATATGACATGAAATTGGAATAACTATCAATTTACACACATTATTCTGGCATATTGAATGAAGAGACAAAGAGAGAGAAACAGACAACAATTGAAACAGCTAGCGTACAGATCTTATTGCAGAAGACCATTACAAAAAGCAAATGAGCTGTTTTGTTGAGATTCCCTCAGAAAGATGTAGCAACAGCATTTTGTCTATGGGTATGAAGTAGATGCCGGTTCTCCTTGCATGCCGGTAGTAGATGGATGATACTGATGGCAATCTAACTGGAACATCCTGCCTGAATATGAACAACAGATTTGTCAGTGTGTGACAGGCTGACAGCCCAGCTCCCAGCTGCTTGTCCACTGTTGTTAAATCAGTACCTTGTCTAAGTGTTCAGCAAAGAGGCAATCTGCTTCCTCCATTCGTACAGGCAGGTTGCCAGTTAAAAAACAAGTATTGGCTTTAGGCTGCCGTGCCATAATGCATTGAAAAGATGCAATCTAAACCTCTGTGTGCTCCTTAGGCAACAAATAGCAGGACTTGGAAGTTCAGGGTCCAGACTATCTTTTTTTCCAACAACAAAGATAAATCTAAACGGGATCAATGAAAGAAAACCACAAGAATTTAGAATCAGTGGATGACTTAATAGAACCCATTTAAGAAAGAAAATAATGGTTCTTTCTGGTATCAGGGAAGCAAGTTTTTGCGACTGGTGTTAAGGCTGTATCAGCATTTCCATTATAAACCCCTATTTTCAGGGGGGCTTCCAATTCATCTGTAAAACTTTACTCTAGGCTGAAATTTAGCATGCGAGGTCCCACCCCAGGAACACAGCAGAAAAAACATATACCTCACCTTACTGGGGATAAAATAAACAAAATAAATATTTTTTTTTAAATAGAAAGTAATCTATGCAGCTACTTTAATTTACAGGACACAAGAAACAACTCATTGGTTTCAGATGCTTTTTGTGCCTACAGAATGCCCCCTCCCCTCCAAAAAAAGTTTTGATTTCTGAAATTCTACAGGTTATTATTCAGCCACATGAATTAAAAATTGAGGCCAATAATAAAAATGGCAAATTATCAATAAAATTGGCTAAGGAAGCCAAAAAGCATAGAGAATTCTAAGTATTTTTACCACGTGGGTCCAGTGTGCATTTGAAGTAGCCTTTGACATGATGATCAATTATCTGAGAAGTAAGAAGGATTTACGCCATAGATTGTAACATCTCTTTTGGAACAGTTATGCTCTGTCATGTCATTAATAAGATATATTTAAGAGTCCCTAAGTACACATTTATACAATGGATCCCTAAGGGCTCAGGAGTAGCCATTATAGTCTATTGGATCAATAATCATCATAGTCTCATTCAAGTCCCCTGAAGAACTGAGGCCTCACTATGGTGTCACCAAGCATCCTTGTCCTAAGTCAACATGCGGTCAAGTAGGTCTTGCAACGCTTCTTATTTTGCCTCTCCCTCTGGTTGGCACCCCGAGCTGATCTTGCCATCTATTGGTCCCCAGTAAGGTGGGGTAAATGTAATCCATGCTCACTCTCCTGCAACACAGCCAGCTCATTTCACCTTTACCTTTTTCTCTGTTGTTAAGGTGCCCTTCACCTTGGTTCAATCAACAATATTCAAAGGCCAGTAATCAAAAACATCCTAAGTATGCATTTGCATATGCTAAGCAAAACACCCCAAACAGAGTTCATTCTGTTTGAAGATTTTCTTAACTACCTCTTCTATTAGGTCCCAAGTCAGGAAAGCATTCCTATTCAGGTTAGCACTTATATACATATTGAATTTGAAATCAGTGGAACTTAACCATGTACACTTGAGTGTTTTCCTGAATCGGAATCTCTTTCTATTTTTAAAATCTACACGAAGTGAAATATATGCAACACACAGATGCATTTAAATACATGGATAAAAACTAGCTATTCAAAATAACTGTATAGGTTTCTAAATTGTATTAGTTATCATTTTCCTCTCCCTCTAGAACCAATATAGTTGGACCAATGGAAATTAAGGGAGGAAGCTATAAAGTAGTACCAATAAAACTCTTTAAAACATCTGTGAAATAGCTTTTCTGTAAAATACACGGTATATACAGAACACACAAGGGTACAGAATAAAAGATATAAAGGCTCTGTTGGCACCTATTAGTTTGACCTCTTCACTCCTGAGTAATGTCCTCACTGCAACTGCATGTGGTGGATTCTTTGTCCAGTTGTCCAGAAGACAAAGGGGACTTCCCCTTCCAGTGTAGCTATCTCAAATCCATGCTGCAAACACCTTTATGCCACATTACTCCATCATGTATGCTGATAGCTAGTAAGGCAGGTACAATTTACCAATAAAAGGAAAGAAATATAAACCCAAAGCTAATTGTAATTAGGTATTATGCAAGTCTCCAACCAGTTCATGTCATCATATTTGCCCTGTCTCCAATGTATGTGTAAACTGTGCTTGTACTTGTATAGAAAATCATACTGAATCATAGTTTTTGATAGAAAGGTGCTAAAAACCAAGGGCCAGCTCCTTCTCTTATTACTTTCAGTGTGAGCAGGAGCAGGCCCATGGTTTCAAAATTCATTGCAGCCAGGGCCATTGCATACTACAAGGCCTAGATGTAATAGGACAATTTATGAATAGGAGGAATGCCGGTCATCCCTGTTAATTTCCTAGTTTTTGTTAGGGTGTGCCATGGGCGTAATGCTATTTAAACAAAGTTGATTTGGGTTTGGAAGTGTACATAGTTATGACAAGAAAAATATTTTTTGCTTAACTATTTAACTTTGGACGAGCTTTTAAAAAGCGATGGTAATTAAATCCCAAAATGCATTTTACGAAGAAGTAAGGAATTAAAATAGCTACTTACTTGATAGTCCCTAATATCACCCCTTTATGCCATACTTGTTCGTGGAAAACAATACTACAAAGTACTACCTTGGAAAATAAAATAAAAGTATCTTTGTGAAATTTAGACTATTTAGACATTTCCCCGATACAATTCGTACAACAGATTATTTCTTTCCTTTTCTTTACTAGCACTATTATGGATTATGAAAATGTAAATTTAAATACCTAATTTACTTCTACCGTTTATCCTGTTTGTTTCATCTTAATAACTTGTTAAGGAAATAGACTTGCCAATTTCACTTTTGTTTCTAGCTGGTTTCATGGGAATCAGAAGTATGATGCAACATTTGAATTGCCGTGGCTGCATGGGACTGTTTAAAGCAGCCATGCAAAATGGTTACTAACATTTACCTGCATGTGTGCAACATGTACCCTTTACCATGAGGCTAATGACAACAAAAAAGTTATTAATATTTTACTTGCCTGTCAAAAAATAAAAATATTTTGGCTGAGTAAAGGCCTGATCTAAAGCCTGGTGATGTCAATGGAAAAAAATTCCCACTTCATTCAGTGGGCTTTGGATCAGGCAGTTGAATAAACAGAATTTGCAAGGCAAGTTTAAAGTTTAAACTTAAATCAAAGTCTGCATTTTTATTCAGTATAAATTTTAAAAGCTAATCAAAACCTCTCTCTTAATATTTGTTTAAACATGTTTGTTGTCGTCTTCTTTTTTTATTCATTAACCACACACAAAATCGTCATTTTTAGACCAAACTACTTGTATGTCTCTTTAAACATTAGGGAGAAAAAGCTCCGTTGAAGTTGAGGATCTGGCCCTATATCTCAGGCTCTCTTCATAACGTACACAAATGTACATACGCAGGTCATTTTCTTCTGTTTTTTGATTCAGGGAGATTTTGTACCCAATAACCTTACTATTTTTATTTTAATATCCTAAATTTTAAGATGATTTTCTATGAGCATGCTATTATGAATCCTAGTTAAGTATGCTTAAGATCTCTCATTTAGAGTTAAGTGGAAGAAGAAAAGGCAAAATTGTCTTTGCAGATGTTGAGAAGAAATTCATTGCAAGCAATCATCATTTAATATCCCGTGCTGACTTTTTGAACAAGTGCTTTCTCTAAATAATAAATCAAATGAGTTGGCACTAACAATAATCTCTCAGAATATGAATGAGAAAAGCAAGAATATTAAAACAATAGAAACATTAACATACAGAAATATGCTATTTCAGAAGGGAATGCAAAGGACATTGGTAAAATTAGCTGTTGCTTTTATTGAGTTTTGTTGTGAATGCTGCCTAGACCTGATGACTCTTGTCTTATAAAGACTGGGCCAGATCCTTCAATACCTTATTCAGTGACCAGTCCCATTAACCACTCACCTAAATTTCCAGAGTTGGCCCTTTAAGCAGTACATTATTCTATCAATATATTAGGTAAATTATGTAACCCTTCTTCCCATTGGTGAGCGCTTATTCACATGACTTTTAATGTGTTGAGGAATCACCTGGCTTCAAGAGTTAAACCCTGAGTTCTCCTTGTAAACAGAAATATTCTTTGGGGCAGTGGGGATGGTTTTGAAGAGGAAGACCAGGACCTTAGAGTAGATTCAGGATCGAATGGGGAGGCTGTTCAGAGCAAAAGGCACAGCTGTGTTATTCGGTCACTGTACTGCCCTGAGCAGGAGGTGAGTTGTGGAATGTTGGAACCACTCAAGCTTTTTATCAGCCTTAAAATAAGTCCTGGGGAGATAGCATTTCAGCAGCCCAGCCTAGGGAAGTTCTTAGATTTCGCAATGTCTAATGGCTGCCATATAAGAACTGAGAAAGAGAGTTAAGATTTGCCTGAGTTAAGATTTGGCAACCATACACCACTTTAATCCATGTACTTATTTAAAGCCCCAGTATTTCTTTGATATTACACGAACTGGGGCAGAAGGGTAAATAATTCATAGAATCATAGAATCATAGAATATCAGAGTTGGAAGGGACCTCAAGAGGTCATCTAGTCCAACCCCCTGCTCAAAGCAGGACCAATTCCCAGCTACTATTCTACTAAGGTATTACTAAGAGAATACCGTCAATTTCTTCTCTTGTTTTGTTTTCCACTAATTGTATGGCCCTGTAAGGGAAGCACACAATTAATTGCCTGTGGTCTTACTATGATACCCCTGAGTCCAGATGTTGTGCCCAGGGGCGGCTCCAGGCACCAGTGCAGCAAGCACATGCCTGTGGCGGCAAGCTGCGGGGAGGGTGGCATGCTGGTCGCCGTGAGGGCAGCAGTCAGGCAGCCTGCCCGCTGGTCCCGCGGCTTCGGTGGCAATTCGTCAGCGGGTACCCCGAAGGCGCAGGACCGGCAGATCACCCGCAGAAATGCCGCCGAATCCGTGTGACCAGCGGACTGCCCGCAGGTGTGCCGCTGAAGGCCGCCTGACTGCCATGCTTGGGGTGGCAAAAAACATAGAGCCGTCCCTGGTTGCGCCTGATAGAACGTAAGTATAATCCAAATCTTCTGGTGTTTAGTTGACTTTTGACTAACCCACTGGAGCCAAGAGTCTTCATTGTGAGTCCAGAGCTCCTTCCTGCTCTGACTGTCCTCTAAATTTAGACTATCTAAATATATACCTCCTGCCCACTAACCCATCTGCACCACTCAGATGATCAGCGTTCCTTTGGCACTGCTTGAGATAGCAAAGTTTTATCAAATGTATCCAGGTCTTCCTCTATTACTTGGCATGGTTGAAACAATATTTAGTGAGACATACCAACTCTCAGCCTATGAAGACCTTGGATTTATAGGGTTCTATATTGCAAGGAATTTTCCAATAAAATGCCAGCAAATCGCACAGGGCTCTCTAGCTCTTGCAAGTGACCTGTGCCTGCTTTGCTTCATGGATAGAGTTACGTGAATAACAAGCTTTTTGGTCCATTGGCAGTTAAAAAAGAAAATTTGTTCACATTGAACTCAATTTTTCAGAATTTTTGGCAAATTGAAAAATAAAGAAAAGTTTTGTTTCAAGTCAAATAAAATATTTTGTTTGGGGTTTTCTAAATCTTTTTTAATAAAATGAAAGGTCAGATTCACAAAACCAAGGAGGTGGTGTTGGTGCCACCCCTGTCCCCCTGCACCCAATAACTGGCTGGGGCACTCAGTAAGACTTGAAGCAGGTCTCCCTTGCCCTGGGTGAATGCCCTAACCACTGGGCTGTAGGGTATTTTGGAGTGGGTCTCTCAATCTTTTCTATTGAAGCTGTTTCACTTTGTATAAAATACTGGAAGAGCCATTGGACCAGAGAGAGCGAGCGAGAATATGACAACATAGCCTGGTGGCGAGGGCTCCCATCTGGGAGGCGGGGACACTCAGGTTCCATTCCCTGCTCCACAGTAGGAATTCAAACCTGGGTGCCCCACATCCAAGCTGAGTGCCCTCATCACCAGGCTATTGGGTATAAGTGTGGCAGAGGCAGCACCACTTCCAACTCTTCGGCACCTAAATCCCGTTTTGAATCTAGCCTGAAAAATTGAAACATGTCCTTTGGATAATGTCCATTCATTTTGACAATTCTTTTTTCATTTTGACCGAAACAATTCACCCAAACGGGCACAAATCCATGAAATGTTTCAGTCTACCTGAATCTGCATTTTTCAGCAAAAAGAAGTTTCAGCCAAAACATTTTGCCCAGTTCTGTTCACAGCTACCAAACACAAAGGGTCACCACAAGTCCTGAGAATGTTGGCCATGATTTCAAAGCTGTGGCTCTTTTTTAAAGCTAGCCAACCTACCAAGGAGACCCTCCAATCTGTCAAACCACTTTGAGCTATTTGTAGGCAGCCCTCATCTTCCTCAAGAGCTGTGTGGTCTAGAGTCCAGTATGTAAATTTTATTTACATACCTATGGGTACACTCCAATGCCATTGAGAAATGAAAGGAATTAAATCTAATTTTCCCTAAAATTATATGAGTACTATAAGCAACGCAGGATGTGTGTGGTTTGTAATGGCTACACTTGTTCTACAGACACCTTCTGGCTTAGCATAACTATAATCTGTGCCAATGGGCAGACTCTGGTTTTCCTTCATTAACACAGATAAGCCACATGGGGTTTCATGGTCCTGAATTAACTTGCTGTTACTATCTCATTAAAATGGTCTTGCCTTATTCAGTCTTACATATTCTCTACCCACATAAATGCCTTGACAGAGGGAACGTGCTATCAAAGACTTTCTTTCTACATGAACATTTCACATGCCTCCTTTCTTCAGTTAGAAGCTGCCCTTGTTAGTGCTCATTTAACCATTGCAAGCCAGAGGGGGAAGAAATTGTGACTGAAAATATAGAGTCTAAAATAAAACGGACAACTTCTAGTTCAGCAGATTTATGTTTAGCAAAGCAGGTTGAATTAGTTATCAATAAGTTATCCAATTAATTTAGTTCTTGTTTTTCCCACCTTTCCTGATTTCTGCAAAAGTATTCAGCCAAATATTGTGAAGAAAGAAGGCAGGAAGAGCATTATGGAGGGGATATGGTGCAGCAGAGTTCAGCTATGGCAGTTCTCTGCTGTATGTAAGTTAGAAAAGCCCATTGGCTACTCTAGCTAATACAGGGTTCTGGGTGGTGCTGAATGAGGGACCCATTATAGAGAACAGAGATGGAAAAATCAGGGTTCCTTTGTGTGGAACTGGACCACAGAGGTCACGTGACTTGCCCAAGGTCACACTCAAAGGCTATGGCAGAGCTAGAAATGGAACCTAGATCTCCTTGGATCTAAGTCCAGTGTCTTCACCACACCACCATCCACATCAAGTAGTAGGGCCCCCGAGCAGGGGATCCACAATTCTTACATGCTATGAAGCTGTGCCCTGCTGGAGGGTTGTTATGGAAGCAAAAGCATAGCCTACAGATCTGTGTATGGGGGGGGGGGGACCCATCTCCAGCTTGTCCTCTCTCTGCTTCACACATCCCTCTGGGGTCTATTGGTCTTGTGAACCCTTCTGCAGCCCTGAGGCTTCAGCAGTGGCCAGAAAGCAGCTATGCTATTACTACACAGGTCAAAGGGATAATGGGGTGGTAGTCTGTCTTCCGAGTGCCATGGGACTTCCCCTGGTCTAAAGCCTAGTAACTCAAGTGTAGCGTAGGGTGGGCGTTTTGGATAGTAACCAGTCTATTACTAACATGAAGTAGATATATTTTAATTCCTGTTATTAAAGTCTCTCTTTGGCGACCTGAGGCTAGTTTCCGGTATTTATGAGGATTTTTTTTTTCTTTTTGGTGGTGAGTGGTTTTATGGACTCCTTGTGATAACTGCATTTGATCCTGATTATATGTGAGCTTTCTACATACCTTTGTTATGATTTGAGCTTTATCAGAATCTCCGGTTCTTTCCCTGTTGCCCTCATAGGGTTGCATACACAGTACCTCCCATAGTGGGTATATATAGGAGACAAAACTAAGACTTTAGAGTAAATTGCAAAATCCCACATTTGTACACCAGCAGGTAATAAGTGAAGAAGCTTAAGCATTGCATTCCTACTGTCTGATGTTCCAGACCCTGCAATCAAATAGGAGGCCATATTCGGAAGCAATTCTATGAGATGACAGTTTATTGTGGAAGGTTCAGCATCACTAACAAATCCAGGCCAATAATAATATATATATAAAGAATATCTTCATCATTTCTCCCAGGATAAACTGCAATTTTTTTTTAAAGGTGATGGCCAACCAGTATTCAAATTTTAAAAGCATTTTGGATGCCTGTTTAAAAATCAGGCTACAGGGGAACATTCTACACCTAATACTGTGCTTAGCCTTAGTAAGGCAGCAGGAAATCTTCAAGCAGAGAAAAAAAAAATCAGACAGGGCTTTGCCAAAGCCAAGAAATTCGCTCTCTCTCGTATGTGTGTGTCTATAATTATATGAGTAACCTCTGAGGGCTGAACTGGGACATTGTTCTAAATAGCATTAAAATTTAAAGGCTTCTCTTTAACAGCACACAAATGAAATTTTAAAATGTGTAGTGGCTCAATTTTGTAATGCCCCCAGAACCATTTCAAGGCAGTGTGAGCAGCAAATTTGATAGTTTAAAATATCACTTTGGAAATTAGCTAACTCACAGGGGAGGTCACCCACTAGGAGAGTGATTCATGTGTGCAGGGGTTCCGTATAGCCACAGGGGGTTCCTGCACTAGGGAGGAGGAAAGACTTATAGCCATAAGGATATAGGCACCAACTCCGTAGGTATTCCGGGACTTTTGGTACCATTGGAAAAAAAAAGGGGTTCTCAGCATCCGCAGGGCCAGATTCATCTTTTGTGGCCCCAGGCTCCCAAACCGTAGCCCTGCCCCTTGCTCCACCTGTGCTCCACCCCAAGGCCCCATCCCCGCTTGACCTCTTCTCCCTGAGGCCCCAGCCACGATCTGCCCTGAGCCCCACCCCCACTTGACCTCTTCCCCCTGAGGCCCTGCCTGCTGCTCACATAGGGGAGGGGGCGGAGAGGAGCACCCAACGGCAAAAACAGAAGTCAGTGCCTGTGCATAAGGAGACAGAGCTAACATACTACGGAGAATCAATTCCACATTGCTCACCTGCCTCCCTCTATCTGTCTCCCTCTGGAAACCCTCCTTCCCAACCCTCTAGTGCCATTCCTGATTTCTTCCTCTGGCTGGAAAGCAGCAGGGGGAGGTTACACTGGAAGGTGTGTTTAGGAACTGATATAAAGCCTGGTCGCAGTGAGGTTGGTGACAGCAAACAGTCAATGAGAAGTTGTCACCTCCTTGAAGAGCAGTTGTTGCTATACTTGTGGAAATGAGCATGAGTGTGGGGGTGTTGTATGGAGGAAGGGTTTTGTCTTTAGGCAAGGACAAAGAGAGGGGATACATGTGGGAAATGGAATCACTGTAGCATTATAAGCTTCAATTCCTGAGTCTTTCTGAGGATGAATACATTTGGTTACAGTTTCTAAATGGCTGAGAAAGGATGGACTCCATGATAGGATTATTCCTTCATTGAGGAGAAATGAATGGATAAAGGTACAAAGTTCTGTATTCCTAGCCTTTGATATTTACAAGTGTTTGGTTACAATCTTCAACAGGGATTGTTGATGGCAAAAGTAGCAATGAATAATGCCAAATTCTTAAAAAATCTCCATTTAAAAAATGTTAGCAAAAGCAGCTACTGTATCTGAATACCTTTAGCTAGCAGCAGGAACTTCTTTTGTGGTTGTTCTCCCAAGACACTCTTTCCAAAACTGTTTTGCATATTTCTGACACCTTCACCCTGAAACACATAAACAAGCATTTATACAGTGTCTGTAGGTCAATGCCCTAGTCACAAGGTGCTGAGGCCCCCCAAAACCAGTTTAAAACAAAAGGTTATATGTGTCTGCCATGGTGATAATAAGAGGGCAAGGTTTGTTTATAAACCATAGCAGAAGACAACCATTCAGGTTATCTAATCCACCCTTCTCCAGACAATGCAGGATAGTCCCCCTCACTCAGTAAATATAAGTACTTATCTGGTTCTCAACACCATAGCATTTACTACTGATCTGCTAATCTAGTTTTAAATATCACAGGTGGTGGGTTTCCAACACTGCCCACCGGAGATCACTCCAAAATTGAATCTCTTCCCTCTTTGCCAGCAAGTTTTTTCTGCTATTTATTTTTCAATCTGTTAAAGTAGTCCTGAAACCTTTATGAGCATGTGCATCACCCCTGGTCATAGAAATATTTTTAAAAATTTTCAATCATTTCCCCCAGTTTATATAAAGGGTTGAAAAGAGGGGAGAAGAGTGATGGTATTCAAGATCAACTAACAATTCCAAATTTTGACCACAATCCTAGATTAAATGGAGATTTCATCAATGAAATAGTTAACAGTTTTATGTTTACATTGCCATAAGTGAGCACCGGGGTCAAGATCCTATTGAGATGACTGGAAGCAATTGATTCTAATCTTGTACCAACATGAAACAAGAGTAGCTCTACTGAAATCAATGAGTTACACCCATGTTACAATGGTGCAAGTGACCAAAATCAGTCCCATTGTTTCCATCTGTAAGATCAATCAATAGCATTGCCTCATCTTCACATATGAGCTAGAAATTTAGTGCTTTGTTTTGTTTATTTATGAAACCTAAAATCTGGCAGAAACTGGTAAAGCCATCAGAGTAGTGCCAAAAAAATATTAGCCCCTACCTGCCCCTCTAGTAAACGTTATTCGCTCTTTGCTGTTTATGTTCTTTAAATATTGTACATGATTATAATCCACATTAGTTACAGTGAAACAACCAGGTTATATTTAGTTCTTTTAATATTTCCTTATAAATTGGTTCATCCAGTACCGTAATCATGTTTGTCACCCTTCTTTAAACTCGCTCTGATTTGATAACATCTTTCTGATATTGAGGTGGCTAGACCTGCATGCAGTATTTTCAGTCTGTCTAGACCCTTAAAAAGAAGGACGGCCCCTTCCCTGTTCTATGATATCTGCATATTCATTGCCACACAACTGTCCTGAGAGCACATGCTCAAGATGTAAAGGGAATCCTGGGTTCTGGGATTGGTACTATCTGCTTGGGTGCTACCTTCTGCTGGCTGACCCTCTATCCACCATCAATAAGTCTAGATTTTGATTCAGTGGCTGCCAAATGGGGAGGAGCAAGGTTAAATTATTAGAAACATGGTTTAAGACAAAGGGGAAAAATGATACCAGTCATTTATAATATTCACCTGCAACCACCTTAGGCTTATTATAACCGTAATCTAACCTGTAATAACTGACCTAAAACTGTAAATCTTTAAGTGATTGCATGGCCAGAGAAGTTCAGGCAGATATAATTTAATCAGTTCAGAGCAGATTTAGCTAAGGGCTGGTTGCTCAGATTGCTGGCACCTAGTCATGTTTCTGACACATTTGAATAAGAATAGCCGAAAAAAAATCAGACTTGACTTTGATGCAGGTAAGCATTTAGTAACTGCCTAATTGTATTCCTTTGTGACAGAATCACAATAAAACATCTTCATTAACTCTCAGTTCCAGAACCTAATGCACCATTATAGTTTTCACACAGGTCCAACATACTGTAGCCCTATGGATATTTTGACCTTTGTAGTTGCTACTAGAGCTTAGAATCTCTCTTTCCTTGGAAGAATATTACCTTTACACAGGCATAAATGTATGAAGATTTTTAAATCTCATTTAGGTTCCCCTCACTTGTCTCGTAAAATGGAGTTAGGATTCTTTTCCACTACAGTGACACCTGCTGGTGGGAGAACAGGTGATTGAATGAAAGCTTCACTCATGCTCACTTCAGCCAAAAAGGGCGCCATTCTTTTCTGTTCCTGCCATTCACAAACCAATGAAGAACTCTGCCACACACCATCTGATTGAAGGAGCGAGACTTGGGGGAGATTACTTGGCCATCAGAGCCAATCTTGGAAGATGATTTAGGAAGCAGCAAATCCTATCCACTAAGCAGCCTATTTTCTTCCATATGTGGGAGGATTTATTTGCATACCTTCATATTAATGTTGGTGGGAATTATGCACATAAGTCCTCCTTTGTTTTCCTGTTGAGAAGAACAGACACCCCAATATTTTATCTAATGCCCTATGATTCTAGTAGGACAGCTATTACCAGAAACTTTTGACAATGTATGCTTTTTGTTATAGTCCATAATAATTGCATAATAATCCTGCATTCAGTAGTTTATTATTGGACAGCTGATACCAGAAACTATTTCTACTTACTATTTCCACTAAGTTTATGCCTTGTGTAGAGGATACGTGCGATAGCCTTTCACTGCAGGTGTTGATGTCTCTCTACAAATATGCACTTTAGGCAAGATTGAACTGACTAGGTTTAAATGGTGAAATAATTTTTTAAAAATATTGGTCTCTATTTACTTTATTTATTTTTGGAAAAGCCTGCTTGTTTAAACATCTTGCACATTCTGAATTTGCTGGTTATGAGAAAAGTGAAGAAAAATACCATTTGCTTTTAGGTAATCGGATTCTGTGGGATCTAATCCTATATCCTATTTATGGCTGTGCTAGCTATTCAAAATTAAAATGAACCTTTCATCCGTGTGTATCATAAATGGGCATTTATCAGGATTATATGATTTTGCAATCCATCTGAATATGTAACCAGAATTTGTTTTCTTTCCGTTTCACTATGTAATTACCATGCAACAATAACAAAAGTGACATGTTTGAAGAACAGATAAAATGCTGCAAATTGGCCAGTAATGGTGATATTTCCTCATCTTCTGAAAAACCCATTTATTCTCTCTCTCAACAAATCAAGGCATTGTCAGCCCATACTCATCTTGTGGCCAGAGGGGCCCTACCAATTTCTAGATGTAAGTGAATACTGGAATGCAGATGAGGCCTACTAACTAAGGCTTTCAACTCAGGCAGCTGGTCTTAGCTTGCCTCAATTTCTAAATCATCCATAATGGGGCCAAGACCTCCGAAGCACTAAAAAGAGCGAGCTGACATGCTGGACAAACTGTTAATTTTTTCCTGAAGAAGCTGCTATATTGCACATCTGTCACTGCTGTGCAGACAATTACTCACAGAGTGGAAAAAAATCTGCTGCTTGTTTCTAGTAGAGCTGTTAACAGACGTAATGGAGAAATACAATGGTGTAAGAGTCAAAACAGGAAGGTTTCTTAGAATTTTTGCCAATTATTTCCTCGTTTTGTAAATTGTATTTAGAAATTTAAATATTCAAAACCATCCCATTCTCCACATGTGTAAGTCTCAGATCTGCTATGTTTAAAGAATATGTATTAAGTGAACTGCTATTGTAAGGCTATATTTGACATATTAAAGCTGAAGCTACTTTTGTAATAATCTCCTTTAACATCTGCCTCTCTATAGCCATTATATTAGTTTATAAGACACCCAATAAAGAGCTTCTATCAATATCATTTAAAAACAGGTGTAGAAATGAGCATACTGAAAATGTTAATTTTTCAAGAAATTAAATATCTATTAAAATTGTTCACATTTGCAATTACAAAAAATTATTTCTTATTTCTATAATACCCAATATTTTTAGCATGAGATGTGCTACCGTCTGTCATCAGTAAAGCCATTGATGATTCTAGTCTGAAAGGGGAAGGCACTCTAAGTAGGAGCAATCTGAAATTCCTGCAATCTTTCCAAGACCCACAGGACTTGGAAAGAGAGTGGGGAAGTAGAGTATCCATGTAGGTTATTGTAACAATATCTTTTGCAGATGGTAGGAGGCCAGTGAGGATGGAGACAAGAATTAGGTACTTTTGACTTTGTGGCTGGAAGCTTATTGGGCATGTAACTTAAACAAGACATCTCCCAAAGGCAAACTGACCTGGCAGGGGGAAGTCCTCCACATTTCAAGCTGCCCCTAGCCTGCCCCATTTTCAGTGATCAAATGAAAAGCATCATAACATTTCCCAGGTCTACTAGGTCCACATTATTTCTAGGCCTTCAAAGACCTGCAACCATTCTAAGGCCTGATTGAGGTCACAGCCCCAGAACTGCCAACCCCAAGGATTCAAAAATCATGAGTCAGGCCACCCAAAATCATAAGATTGGCTTAAAAATAATGAGATTAAATTAAATTTGGGTTGGTTCTTCTTTCCCTTCCAAAACCATGAACGCTAGAAATGTCCTTTTAAAAAAAAAAAGGTGAAAGTTGAGATTCTTGTAAAATAACATGACTCCAGAAGCTGGGGCTTTAAGCAAAATGCCTAATAACAGAAAAGCTGATAATACTGCAGCCCCATGGAGACATAGCGAAGCCTCCAGGCCTCATATAAGTGGCCAGGGCTCCCAGCAAATCTAACACCCTTGTCTAGTTAAGAGTGGCTGATGCTCTTTGCAGGAAAGAAGCATTACTTCAACTAAGTGGAAGAAATAGCAGCTATTATCCTCTGCATGATAATCCTAAGGGAAAGATGTAATTAAAAAAAATTCAGAGTGCACAGATAAAAATGTGACAACATGAAATACCTAACATTCTGCTGAAAATTTAAAGAGTCATCAAGGAACACTCTTTCACTGCAAAGCTAGTGATGTCTGTGAATCGGGGGATGATTTATGCTGTCTGACAATTCAAAGACAGAAGACAACTCTAATGTACGGATAAAACCAAAAGGGGCAATAGTAGATCATACCACTGGCAGTTAATGGCACTGACTCGCTGGAGAGAAATCTGGATCTACTTAAAATGTCAGGTGTGTAAAGTAATGAGTCTGTGCTTAGTAGGAGACCAGCAGAAGGAGCCTTCATGGTCCACTTGTCAGCTGAGTATATATTACCACAAACCTGTTAAATAAATGAGTATTTAATACCTACTGACTCAACAAAAAATAAAAACCCGCCTACTTTTAGGAAAACTTTTAATAAAATCAAATAAAACCTATGGCATAAAACACATTTCTGAAAATAAAATAGATTATTCAGAAGGGTTTAAAAAAAAAAACCAAAGCAGGCTAACATGGGTTTTCATTGACTAGAACAATGTTAATAGTGAGGGAATGATTGATAAAGATCCCCAACATAATTTATGTAATGTGAGAATAGTTTTTAATGTTTACAGGGAGTGGTTGTCCTCTAGTGATTAACGCTGGAGTCTTGGCATCAGAATTCAGGGGTTATATTCCCAACTGTGCCTTTGACTCACACCAGCCCAATGCTTTGGATCAGACCCACGGTGACCATTGAAAAGGACACCATCTATTAAAACTCATCTCGACCCCAACCTGAAAATTACTGCTATATGTAACATCCAAGATGACTATAATTGACAGAGTTTAGAGAAAATATATTTCCTTTATTTTTTCCAGCCTGTTACTTTATACACAAAGTGCTGTCAAATACAGAGTTGATTGGTCAGTTTCCCCTTTTGTTTCTATGGCTCTTTCACACAACAATGGGGGGTGGGGGAGAGGAAAGCCATTTTAAAAATAGGAAAATGTGATGGTAAAACCACATGAATTGCTCATTTAAAAAAAATGGCCAGCTTTTAAGTTGAGAGTGTCTCTTTAAACTCTATGCTTCATTGTAACCCCCTGTACAATAGGTATGTAATTTCCCTGCCTGACACAGGGGTTGTAAGATTTGTTAGTAATGCACTCTGGGAAAAAGGGGGCCATTTCTAAAGCATTATATATTTTAAAACTTCCCAGTCCTTTCACATTTTGTCATCTTAAAATCCGAACAGGATTTAATAGATACTTAATAGAGATACTGCCTGTGTACTTGGCACATTTCATCCTGGAGTGCTGAACGGCAATGGATACAGAACCCTGGAAATGCAGCAACTCAGTGGAGTGGAGGGCAGCAGCTGAGATGATAATCAGCATCTGACCCGCATTTGTACAAAGTGCCAAAGCCTCTTTAAGGTCTAAGCAGAAGAGAATAGAGCTCTGTTTGGAAGTTTTCATCCAAAAGCTTCTGTAGCTCAGTTTATCTTTCTTGGAAGAAGGAAGGGCTGAGCTGAGCTGATCCTGTCAGCGTTTTAACTTGACGTTCCAGGAACTCTTAACATTACAGTGCTAACCTTAAGAGGCACCACTAAGCCATCCGCTTCAGCTAAATGTGAAGAATGGATAATAGCAGCACTAGCACTCAACACTCATTACAAAGGTGGAGGTATCATTTTACCCATATCGCTTTATCCTCATCTCGCAGATATGGACACCATGGCACAGAGTGGTGAAGTGATTTGAAGCTCACATAGCAAATCAATGGAAGAGGCAGGAAGAGAATGTGGGTCTCGTGACTTCCAGCCCTGTGTCCTATCGAATGGACCACGTACCAGTCTGTGTTTCACTGCTGGGTGATTGAAGAATGGGATAGTTGGAGAAACTGTAGGCTGTTTTGGGCTTGGACTGAAACATGCCAATTTTGCCTGGCTATGCTCGCTCTTTCTGCCAAATTGCCTTCACCTCCCCATTACCTTTTGTAGTGCTCTTTGGGACTGGGGAGATCTATACAGCTAAAACCTCAGTAAGTTCTGTCATTTAGTATTGTGTTTCTTCTCTTCATTGCTAAATCCCATGTGGCCTTGTCCTCTCCAGCTTCCCCTTATCTCAACTCCCCTCTAAATGGTGCCAAAGTCATCTCCTTCTCCCATTGTTCCGTCCCACGTCAGCCTCCTTCTTAAAATCCTTCATTTGCTTCCCACGTCTTAACACATCAGATTTAAATTACTACTCATCTATAAGGTCTTGCATAATTTAACCACTGGTTACATCCTTGACCCTTGTTTCCTCCTGCTCTCCCTCACCTACTCACCATTAATAAGGATGGCAGAGTCTGGCCCTTTGGGAGCAATAAGAGAGAGCTGGACCATCAAGAGATCTCACAGAGTGTGCACCTTAAGATCCATGTTTTATCAAGTAAAATTTCTCCAGTCTGCTTTTCTCCAAAGATATTTTTCAGAAACAATTAAGACCACAAAGATAGTATATACTAAGTGTCACAGAATTTTTCTATGACTTGAAAATTAATTATCAACTTATTTGCATTGTTAAACGTTAATTAGCAATGAATAGTAATTTTTTTCAGCACTGCAATACTTCAATTTCTCATTACAAAATAATTTCAGCTCTATTAATTAGTTCTAACAGTAACTCATGGTAATGGATGACACCTTAAGTGAGCTATTAAATGTACTTTACCACTGATTAGGAGGAAGACAACTAAAAAACCTACTAGGTTTACATAAAGACAGAATATGAAACAATACATTACAGATTTATTGACTTCCATGTAAGCAACCCACCCCTTTTTAATAATAAATAATGAGGGTTAGCAGAATCATATGCTTTGTCACAGCAGTGTATGGTTGGACACAAAGACTTCACACATGGTTTCAGAGTTTAACAAATGGTCCACTTTTATCATCTTATTCCATAAAAGTGCAATTATTTATAAATAAATAAAATCAAAAGCATTCCCTTCTCTCGACTCAGCACAGAAAAATCCATTGGGGTCCCTTTGTATTTTGCTCTGTAGCCTCATGAGGCCCAGAGATAAACAGGATTCCAGATTAGGACTTGGTCCTGATTGGAGAATTTCAAACAGCCACTTCCCTGTGCAGAGGATTGGACCTTACCCTCTCTGCCATAATAACGTGCCCTTACTCGAATGAACTAGCAGACTTGCAATGATTAGCTTAAAGACACCCCCAACCAAACCACCAGTCAGGTAACAATGAACATCTCCAGTTGTAAGTGGCCCCCCACTCAGGCCAGATGTGTGAATGTTCCAAATCCTGTATACACTTTGTTCTCATTTGTGAGCAGATCTGGCACCTGCTGGCACAATCAGATAAGAAGCACGAGCCCTTGATTTTCGAAGTGCAAACAAATAAATAATTTGTATCAACAAGAAACTAATAATTGATAAAACACCACAGAACCTGCTGCTAAGCCCTTCCCCTACTACCGAGACATTCTGCTTTAAAATTAGGATGCTCTAACATATGACCAATAGCACTGGGTTGAATGTCCTGAGCCCACACAACAAGCACAGCTGCTGATGTCACTGTAATGATCCTGAAGAAGTGGAAGCCAAACTGCTATGGGCACAGCCTCATGAAACTGGTACCTTCTTTGCTAGTAAACAGATCCTCATCAAGTTACTACCCTCCCCATGGAGGAGTAAATAGGTAATACGGAGCAGCTTTTTCTGGGGAGATACAGCCTCTCCAGCCTATTTAATGTGTCTTGGAAAGTCTCTGAGTCCAAACTACAGCCCCTTCTGCTCACTGCATGTCCACCCAACCATTGGGTCTCTGGAGGACTCAGTCTCAGACCAACCCTGAACAGTCTAAAAAAAAAAAGTGATAATAAATACTGCACTTCCAAGTTATTGGAACAAATATGCCAGATGTCTGACATCAAAGGCTGCAAGAACTCCATGGTGGTCAGGCAGTCAAGGTCCCCCATCCCCCTGCACCCTCCCTCTAGTAGCTTGCACAACAGAAAACCTTACACAGGTCGGGGAAACTTGCCAGACAGACAAAAAACAGGTGGCATATAAGATGGGAGAATATTGTAGTTAAGAATATTCCTTTCTGTTCAAGTGCTACTGCAAAACAGCACTATTTCTGGATTTCTCCCCCTGCCAAAGTCTTTCCCCACTGAGGTGGGGTAGGCATTCTTAAACAATTATGTCTGTAGACTAGATTTAAGTGGTGGTAAAGGGTTAATATAAAAGTTCCCTTAAATTGGTATCAATTTAATCAAATACCATCCTGACTGAAAAAATAATAAAAAATTAGATGTACCCATAGATCTAAAAGCTGTGCTTAATACATTTAGAGCTAGGAAATGCACGCACAATGCTTTGACTGGATTTTCCTTCCCCCAATGTAAATGATCACTGGAGAATTTGAGAGCCAGGCTCAAAACTGGCTCAGGGCCACCGTTTATTTGTTGACCTCATCTTTGTCAATAATGAGTAGAAATTGCCTAAATTCAATTTATCACACTTCAATTCATTACTCATAAGGTCACTGACAAATAAAAACATCTATACTAACACATATATTGGAGTGAGTGTAAAGGCACTTTGGCAAAATGTGTTAAAATTGATGTTACTTATTATTGTGTTTGCATGGCTATAAAAAGAAGCATAAAACAAGCGTTGCTTCATTCTCAAAATTGCTTATCTCACTGACTATTATAATATGGGGTAGAGCTAAATGAAAATCTCTCTCATATTACAAAAATGATCTTTCACATAACAGAACTACTTAAATTTAATCCAATCTAACACATCGAGTGCCCTGGGTATAACATATGTCATCTTCAGAAGAGCTGTACTCATAGGGTTCAGTGAAGTTTTAGCTATACTTGTATGGGTATGCTCAACATAGTACGTTGTAGACCTTGTCCAATATTAGCAGAAGTGGATTTAAACCAAAAAAAGTCAGGGCAATGTGTGTACTGAGGATTTGGCACTTAAAGGAGTGTAAGATCTTGGTCAAATATTGCATTCACTTCATAAATGGCAAAACCTTCAGATGCCCTAGTACACGAAGACGTGATACGATTAAAAACATTTAGACAATGCTCATCGAATTAACACGCTTTCCCCCAAATGTGCAGGTTTCCAGACAAGCGCTATGTGGATACTTCCTTCCCAACTATACTAATTCTCTAAATGTGAATGCACAGCTAAAGAATAATTACATCTTACAATACACAATTCTACAAAGAAGATAACCAAGATTCAATAGGTGTCTGTTATAAACTAACTGGAATCTTGAGAACTTTACAAAATATCTTCAGAGTGGCTGGAATCAAGGCTTCAAATCAGAGCTTGCTTTACTCCAGGCCTAATTGAAAAATGTTAGTCTTGCTATTTCAAAGAATATCCATGCATCATTGAAACTGGTAACTGTTTTATATGATAGCATGTTGAAAACATGTTATATGCAGGATTGGGGAGGAGGGGGAAGAAATAAATCACAGCTCACCGAAACAGAAATCAATCCTCATACGAGTTGCAATAGTGAATCAGATTACTATTGGGCAGTAGTGACAATACCAGACGCTTGAGAGGAAGATGTAGAAAGTTCTATATTGGATAAGTATAGAATAACCTGTCCCAGAGGGGAAATTTCTTCAAGGCAGTTAATGACTGGTTTATGCCCTGAAGCATGAAGGCTTTTTTATTTACCCTATAATACTCTGGATATTCTTTATTTACATGTCAATCCTGCTGAACCCTGGGCCTCCATATCCTGTTGCAGAGTTTCATAGGATTATCACATGCTATGTGAAAAATATTTCCTTTTTTCACTTTTAATTTTGTTGCATTTTAACTTCATTCCTAACCACTGGGCTATGAGGTATTCTTGATAGGTCTCTCTCAATCTCTCCTGTTGAAGCTGTTCCACTGTGTATAAAATTCTTGATTAGTCATTGGACCAGAGAGAGAGAGAGAGAGAAAAAATAAATGAGAATGAGTCTGTAGCCTGGTGTTTAGGACATTACTTGGGAATAGGGACACCTGGGTTCCAGTCTCTGCTCCAATGACTATTGAATTATTTATACAAAGTGGAACAACTTCCAAAGAAGAGACTGAGAAAAATCTGCCCCAGAATACCCTCAGCTCATTGGTTAGGGAACACTTCTGAGGAGGTGGAAACTAAAGTTCAAATACCTGCACTACATCAAGCAGAGGGAGGAATCAAACTGGGGTCTCATATCTTGGTGAGTGTCCTAACCTCAGCGCTAAAGGTTATAAGGATAGCAGCTAATCCTCTGGCCGTTTTCTGAATCTAGCATTTTAAAAATGCCAGAAAACGAAACATTTTGGGTCGAACTACATTTTTTGTTCAATCCAAAATGGACTTTTTTTTTTAAATAATTCCCAGACATCCGTTTGTTTGATGTTAACAATGTTTGATGGTAACATTTTTGCAATTTTTTAAAATCAGCTTTATAGTTGGCGTGTGGAAATTGGGCATGGAAATAGTTCTCAATGAGCTCTTTTGAGTTGACATGCACAGTACATTTTTGTATCAGTCCTTCACTAAGTTCATAAATATCTATTGTGCCTGGTTAACTTAGCTATGCAATGGAAAATGCAGTGGCAGGGCAGGATTTTGACACTGTCCTTTGGGACCCTGTAAGGTGCGAAAATATTAGAGAGGTCTCCATGCTTTAGACTGAGGAGGGAACCTTTGTCTAATGTGCCTTGAGGGATCGACAAACCAAAAGTGAAAGATTGATATTAAAATATAGGCCACCTGAGTTCACAGTTGAATCTGTAGTTAACTATCTCCTCTTCTAAATTGCACCCAAGGAAGGCTCTGCATTAAAAAGAAAGTGTGTAGTGCTGACAAAATTATCAAAATAAATACTTTGGAGAGAAGGAAACATATATTTAAAAAAGTGTAAATCAACAGACTGAACCATTATGACAATGAAATTGGGGTGAGTATCTGAACTGGGGCATTTCCTGACTTTTGGGTGTTTGTATAACCTTAACACTGGTTTAATGTAGTTATTTCTATAGATAATTTACACATAATTAGCTAAGTAACTGTTCCTGCTGGGGAATACAAAAATAGGAAGGGGGCATTAGTAAAGTTTCACAAGCCTTGTAATAACAATTCTAGCTAATATTTATTTATTAAAGATATTAGCAGCCTTAACTACATGTTTCAGAAAGATGTCATTCTTCCACTCATCTTAGCAATAATGCTGCGGTCAAAAAAGCAGTACACAACATACAAAAAGAACATGAAGAATGAAGTATGTTTTATTTTATTACATCTTCCTTATGTTAAAGCAATGCATTCTATACAGATTGTTTAGCCATTTGCTGTCAATTCAACTGGCTCATTACAGACCTTAATTACAGAAAAGCCAAAATTCAGGGACAAAGTTGTTACATATTAGTGTGTTAACAATGCTTTTCCTACTTCAACAAATATTTATTTAAAAGAAAGATGCTGCCAGCAGTTGCTCATCTGTTTTAGTAAAGGTTAATGGCCCAATTCACAAAACATTGAGGTATATTGATAGATGACTCAAAACTCAATGTAGATTACTCTAAATGTATGTTTCTCTTTTATTAGACCTTCAAGGTAGGCAGAAAATTTTGGGCTACTAATTAATCGAGCACCTAAATGGAAAGATATGAGAGAGTGTCCAACATCTATTAATATGTGAAAAGGAAAATTAATTTCAATGTTATATCTAGTAGCAGATCGTGTATCAAAATACTTGTGTATGTATTTTAAAATAATCTGAGGCATCACTGTAGTAGGTATTGTTATAAGCTAGTAATGGAAAAACCTAACAAGCAAATTTTAAGACATATTTTGAAATAGTGGCATGTTTTATCACAATCCCAAAGCCATGTGTCTCCAAAAAGTGGCCTTTTTAAAGAACACACTAGCTCTAACCTACACAATCACATTGTTAGAACAACCGTTAGCACTGTAAAGAGGCCTAGGAAAACAGAATTGAAAATGGGGGAATGAGGTAGGGAGAGAATTGTACAGCAATATCAAGAAAAATATCACTACATTATATTTTAACAAATCATTTCCCTCTACCTGGCGCCCAGTTTGCTCTGGCATTTGTAGGAAATTCCAGTTGCAAAACAAACAAGGCATATTTATATCTAAATAAAATCAGTTTGAATACCCTTGATATCTAATAATTTATTTTGAACAGACTGATTGATTTAAAATTAGAAACCAACGTGTTTTCATACTTTAGCACTGATTTTTTACATCTTCATCAAGCTAAGTAATTCCTCCACTAAGGGAGTTTACCAGGTTGATTGCACCCATGCACATGGGGGAAATGGGGAGCAGAGTGGGAACTAGCAAGCTTTTATCCTAATATTTGTCCATGCAGTTTTTTCTTTTTAAATTCTCCATTAAAACAACAAATATTTTAAATACTCTTGAAGCTGCAGACTGATATTTCTTGAATTTCTGCAGCTACTGTATATTGCCTAGAAATACTAGAAACAATGTTATTTGTGCCACAGTTACAATTACCAAATGATAATACACAGGCTTCGTAATCAGTCATGATGGAATTATAATGGGGGGAGGAAGTTCATTAATACAGCACAATAATACGAGCCTACAGCTTTTACTAACATTGCCATGTGACTTCTTATTAATTCACAAGTAGTCTACAAGTTCAAGAAGTTATTGACTGCTCCATATAATACTCACAAACATGTCTTTGGAATTCAACAGCACTTCATAGCCCTTTGCAGTATCAAGGGTGTAGGAGAATTCCACATCAGTTAAAATATAGCGATCTATCTGTACATATATATAACTGCCATGTGTGTATATTAAACGGCAGTTATACATGTGGAATCCACTGTTAGGTGCAGAATTCAAAATTCTTTGCTTTTCACAATTACATGGCCACAAAATTCTTTGGTCATAGAATCTGTTTAATGAGCTTAGCTGTACAGTACAAGTCTGAAATGGAAAAGCCACACTACTGTGTGGCCTAGAAAGTTCCATAGAAACAAATATTCTTGCTGATTAAATACTGAAGTCCAAAAAATGTTGCTTTCTCCCCTCCCCCCCCCAAAAAATCACATACACAGATAAGGCATTTAAAACCACAAGTAAAGGGTTCTCTTCCAATTGAGTGAACTTGTACATTTGATTAGCATCAAGGATGACATCAGACACTAACCAGTTACTCTACACTAGGTCAATAGTAAGCAGACTGTAAAAAGGGGCAAAAAACAGATAATACTAGCACTTGGAAAGTGAGAACACTGCTTTTCAATTAATGTGTTGCTTGCTCTTGTAACTACTTTCCTAGTATTGTGTTTGCTGGAAAATAAATGAGGTTGTGAGACGAAAAGAGCCTTCTTCCGGATGATAAATTTAGAATTAAATCTTGGCCCCATTGAAGTCAGTGGAAATGTTGACACTGACTTCAATGGGGCCAAGTTTTCACCCTTAGTCAATTTGAATGATGGCTCCTCTTCAATTGTATTATACCTCCCTAATGTGAAATTTGCTTTATGCCACCAGCATCCTGGCAGCTTGATTGGCTGGTGTTTGATGAAATGATCGATGCTGATATTGGATACTGATTAAAATGCTTAATGATCCCCCCTTGACTTTAAATTGCTCACTCAAGATTTTAGAGATGCTACCAGAGTATTTCCCTCTCTTCTTACCCGCTTCACTTTGTCTTTTCTCTGCTTCTTCCATAATGCTTCAAAGTTTGTGGTAGGATGCCAATATCATGACCACAAAAAACATTGAATGTTAGCCACCCCTTGCTGTAACCTACCAGTCAATTCAAAATATACCAAAACCCAAAGTTTAAGAACCAATGCAAGGGTCACATTTAAAATACATTCATTTTTGAGGTGGAGAGTCAAGGGAACATTAGTATAAAAAATAACCAGAATTCCAAGCTGAGGGTGAACACTAGTTTTAAAAATATTTACTTAAAAATATTTTACAAGATGTAAAAACAATTATAAAAGCGTTAGAATTAGGGCTTACACACAGGTAAGCATGATGCTTTACAAGATAATGGGATTACATTCCTATGATAACAAAGTTACCATCAGTTATACTCGCCTTATGCAAAATTGCATACCATGTCGCCACTTGGGGGCACCTAATGTATGTCGACATGGAAAAGCAGAGATCATGTTAACCCAGGGGTCGGCAACGTTGGCACGCGGCTTGCCAGGTTAAGCACCCTGGCGGGCTGGGCCAGTTTTATTTACCTGCTGACGCGGGAGGTTCGGCCGATCGCGGCCCCCACTGGCCGCGGTTCGCCGTCCCGGGCCAATGGGGGTGGCGAGAAACGGCGCGGGCGAGCGATGTACTGGTTTGGCCCCACTGGTCCGGGACGGCGAACCGCGGCCAGTGGGGGCCGCGATCGGCCGAACCTGCCGCGTCAGCAGGTAAATAAAACTGGCCCGGCCCGCCAGGGTGCTTACCCTGGCGAGCCGCGTGCCAACGTTGCCGACCCCTGTGTTAACCTATCCTCATCTATAGCCAACTTCTAGAAATATCTAGTTTGGAAATTTTTGCCTGTAAAGGAAGGAAAAATGAACCAACATAGCAGCTTTCTGAGGTTTAATTTTCCTTGTTAACAAATCCTCTCAGAACACTTCAGATGAGAAAATGGTGCCAAAAAATGTTTGCCCAAGTGCTGAAATCTGCTGTGTGAGAAGCTTTTCAGGAAAAATAAACGCATTGCATTTTGAATCATATACCTAACACACTTTGTTTTAAGATCACAGAAAATAAAAAAAATACAATTGTTTTTACATTTTAGCACCATTACAGAGTTAGGATTCAAACACCTCTTTTGTCACTGTGACTACCTTGCATCTTGAAAGCCAGAGTAGTCAACATGAAACATTTAGGCTTCGGAACTCCATAAGTGAACAACAACTGGATTTGCTGATGACAAAATACAATATCAGACTTTAGCTTTTTTCCCTTTAAATTAAGGTTAGTCTTCCTGATTTCTGTACAGCAGTTGGAGTGCTTCTCTGTCAGCTAAATCCAAGTCCGAGTCCCTTTGGTCTCTGGATGGCTCTGACTGGTTCTGACATCCCTTTGCCATCTGGTCCCAGGCCTGTGCCAGGAGTCCAACCCATACTTTGAAGCATTCTGTTTCCAATGTTGTTTTCTGGGATTGGTTGGGCATTTTCACCTACAAAACCTGAGGTTAAAAGAAACATACAGCATTAATCAGCACTTCGTGTGGAAAAGAGCAAGATAATCTCCTTTAAAGCCTTAACCCTTCTTATTCTCCTAATTCATCTAATAGGTTGCTAGAACAGGCTGTCTTTGCATATGTTAACCTCATGGCTGTATGTTAATTCTACATATATGGTCTATAGTTTCACTTTTTCTTTTTTTTAAGAATAGCTCAATTTTTAAGCATTACACATTTATTTTTGCTGAAGATCTTTTAAGCATAAGAACAACACGCTGGATGTCAGACTTAGAGAAAACTCAAAACCTGAATAAATTTATCAATGCATGGAGGACTATTTGACTATCGAGTTAGGTATAGATATCAAACATGGGCCTAAGAAACATCATACCTTATCTTTCCACCCTCATTGATACAATAAATGCTGTTCATTCAACTGGAATATGCTGAGATGTTTAATAAAACAACCAATCATTTATGATTGAATTCTCACAACAGCAACAAAAGCAGAGCAGACAACTGACATAATATTCTTCAGAGACAAGGTGGGTGAGGTGATATCTTTTCTTAGACCAACTTCTGGAATAACAGAAGGTGGTCCAATAAAAGATATTACCTCATCCACCTCATCTCTCTAATATCCTGGGAGCAACATGGCTATGGCAACACTGCATATAATATTCTCCAGTCCATTTGTATCCTATTCCAATAATTTGTTTTATTAAAGATTACAGAAAGATTTAAAATGCAAATATAAACACTGGGAAGTACAATATGAATTTTCATTGAAGAATTTTCCCTTTAAACAAAACAGTACCAACTTTCTATATGCATTGCTTTTCCATTTCAGTAAGAGCTTCTGTAAGATAATATATTGCAGTCATTTTGATAAATCATCAGTCTTAAACTTCCCCTAAATAAAATATAATACGGTAACATTCCAATTCTTAAATGTCACTAAACAAAACATTTTTACCATCACAAAACATATCTGTGAATGTGGCCAAAGGTTGACTTACCATTAATCAGAAATAAAAGGAGATTCTGATGTTGGTTACATAGGTGTAAGAGTCAGTTGACATCAATGAATTTATTCTGGATTTACACCAGCATAACTTAAAAGAGAATCTGTCCCACTGTCTGTAAAATACTCTAAACATGAAAATCACTGTATGAGATTGGTAGGTTTATCCTATATGATCTCAATTTATTCTTTTAAAAAAGAAAAAGGATATTTTATGTCATTGAGCATGAGGAATCCCTGATTAATGCCTAATTGTGTGCTACTGTGCGATGTAACTGAGAAGTGGCCTCTTGTACAGTTTTATGTATCTCAGACTTGAAAACATTATTTTAAAATAAAGTTGTTTGATAGGTTTTTGAGTAATATCTTTTATACAGAACGAGTGTCCATACTTTTATCATTTGCTGGTACTCCCTCAGTACCACTATCTGCTTGATATCCTGTTAGAGGAAAAGCAATACACATACTAGGAGACAGAATGCCAATAGTAAAGGGGTTAACCCCAACAGATTTACTTTTCTTGTGAATGTAGAAAACAGAAGTATTTGTAGTAGCAAAGGAAAATGAAAAGTGAAAGGCATTTAAATCTAATGCCTTTTCTCTCCCATTAACTAAACTCCTGTATTACAGAGTTTTGGAGCTGATGCACTGGTAAGCTTTCCTGCATGCACTGTCTTGGATAAGTGCCTACTCCTGATATAAATGCAGGAAGCATGAATTATGAAATGGGGGGGGAAGTAAGGTGCACAACATCCTGCCCTGCAGGAGGAAAAAAAGTTGAAACCTCTTAATTGTCTACACTGAAGGTGAGCTGTTTCAGGGAGCTGGGTTTTTGTTTAATCTGCTCTGAATGAATTTCCAAAGCTTGCCAGACTTGGGGCATTGGCCATTGGGGTAGGGACAATGTTTTTTCCCCTCTGTATTTGTACAGCATGTAGCACAATAGACTCCTGGTCCATGACTCAGGCTCCTAGATTCTACTACCAATAAATTAGTTTCCCACCCATTCATACTAGCCTGCCCTTTTTTTTTTTTTTTTTTTTACAACTGTAGTAACAACTGTAGGGAGAGCGCAGTTATGTGTTTTTAGGGTAGGTCTACAATTACCTCCAGGTCTGGCGGTAAGCAATCGATCTTCTGGGATCGATTTATCACATCTTGTCTAGACGCGATAATCGATCCCGGAAGTGCTTGCCGTCAACGCCGGTACTCCAGCTCGGCGAGTGGAGTACACGGCATCGACGGGGGAGCCTGCCTGCCGCGTCTGGACCCGCGGTAAGTTCGAACTAAGGTACTTCGAATTCAGCTACGTTATTAACGTAGCTGAATTTGCGTACCTTAGTTCGAAATGGGGGATTAGTGTGGACCAGGGCTTAGAGGGACTACAAAGTTTTAAACTAATCATTTACCTCTGATGAGCAATTGGTTCATTATAACATTAACTTTACTAAGGAGTGTTAAAACAAAAGTTGAACAAATATTGTGAAGATCCTCAATATACAAATCTAAAAAGCAGCTACACTGAAACAGAGTACACAGGCAGTAGTCAAACTGAAAATGAGAGATGCATCTTCAAACCTTCATGATATATCTTACTTGTGATTATTGTGGCAACAAATTTACAGTACTCAAGCATTATCTACTGTGGTCAGATGAAAGCTAGACAGCCACTATTCCAGTCCCCAAGTCAAAGAAAAAGGAAAGAGTGTTGAGAGAAAGCTAACTTTAATATTGGTTTGAAGCAGTACTTAATGTTAGGTGATAAAGGCTCTGAAGTCAGTAGGCGCCAGGCTGTGAGAGGGTGCTCTTGAACTGACCAGCACAAAATTCAATAACAAAATCTTCCTTTCTTTTCAGGCCTCCCATAGACAAGAGAGTTTTCCTACAGACAAGTCCCTGACAATGACTGAGCATACAAAGCGCAGGCTGTGGACCTTTTTAGCTCTTGCTTCTAGCACAGAAAATGGGGGAAAAAAATTCGATGTCCAAACTAAATGATGGGTAAACACCCTTACTAAAACTACAGAAGTATCCATTAACCCACTTTTTGGGGTCCTAATGTCTTAAAAACAATGGAAAAAGACAACTGAGGGGAATAAAGTTCACAGAGCTTCCAAGGAAAAGGGAACAATGTCAAGGTGCTCACAGTATCTCAGAATTGGATATGTCAGATGATTCCTGAGTTTGCATAGCAGTGCCAGAAACACACTCCGGAGTGTAAACTATAGAGAACAGCCCAAAATAGAGTAAACAACGTTGTAGGTTCACTAGAGTCCATTTAAAAAGCATAGTTAACTTTATATAAACTATGTATCTTGCTATATCAAATCCAATTCCTCACACAATAAGAACAGAAAGAAGCTATACAGATGAACAATTTGTACCCCGAAACATGCTATTTAATAAACTCATGCTTCTATTTTTGATTTTTTTCCTGTAACAGAATGCATTTCCTCTTTCTGTGACTGACAGCGTAATTGGAATATGTTTTGTTTTAAAGACACTTAAGTACTTTTAAAATATACAGTATAATTACTTTTTCCACTCCATTGTACATGATTTTCTATTAGAACTCTAAAAAACCTCAAACCCTCTGAATACAGCCAACAAAAAGGCTTATTTTTTTGTTTTGTTTTTGTGCACACAAACACACCATGTATGTCCAACAATATTTCTGGGTTTTGCTTGAGGTCTGTGCAACACCAAAAAAATTAAAGCACAGTTGTAAACAACTAATTTATTTTTCTGTTTTTATTTTCTTAGCAAGCGTGCAGGCGGGTTGTATTTTATTTCAAAAAGATGTGCTATCAACAGTCCATTATCCCTTAGTTTAATCAGTTTTGAAGCCTAACTCTTACAATGTCTTTATAAAAAGTGAATCAAATTATATTTTATCCTGCACATTTTGAGTCTCTCCACTTTCTATAATAAGACAGTTACTGGTAATTTTATTAATTGTAGTCCTTTTCCTCCATTCTATGACCAATCAGCACTCAGAAATACCATTCTCATTGCTTATGCTTGAATATGAATAGAGTAGAGAATAGAGTATGACAAATACCATGCTACATTGTTTGTTACTTTTTTTTTAAAATTTTGCTATGGGCTTTTATTCTCTAATTAAGAGCAGTTAATGTCCTTGCAATATACATCTTAAAGCTCAGCTTCTAACTCATGCCAATGGAACTTCTTGGACTGGCCAACAGGGGCTTTCGGAGAGTGGTAAAAATATATTGCCCCTAAAAAGGGTTGCACTACCTCCAGGACATGTTCAGTCTTGACCCAGCCTTGAGCAAGAACAAGAACAACCCGCTGCTGCCACCTCACGGAAAAGCAGCTATGCAAAATGTGACATGTAAAAGGCAGCGACAGGGGGTAGGGGGGAGGGAAAGAGGCAGTGATTATGAGGAACTGAAATCAGCACTCTATATTAATAATTTGCAGGAATTTCACTTGCAGACCCTTCTGCCTTATAGAGACTACAAAATTTGATAGAAACCATAATAATTTGGTTCCTGATTTGCCAGATGAGTGGGCAGCTCACTGAAGTGGTTGCCATGACATAAGTGAGGGGAAAGAACTGAAGGAACAGTAACTTGGATGGCAAGACAGTGCTGTCAAATTCCTATACCTATACTGAGCAACAGCCACAGCCCAAAAATACAAACTAGTGTGTGTGTATATATATATACACACTAGTTTGTATATATATACACACACAGCCTCTGGAGCCCACCTCCATTATACATGTGCATGCTTAATATGAAATCCATAAATGTAAATATGAAACATGCTTAAAGGCAAAAATATTTGTGTATTTTAAAAAAGTTTGGGGGAATAACAAAAACTTCCAATACATTTTTTATTGTGAAATGATATTTATGATGGCATTAAAGGTACATTTCTATGAAATGTATCTTTCTAGAGGTGACCCCGGCAATTACAGGCCGGTAAGCCTGACTACAGTACCGGACAAACTGGTTGAAACTATAGTAAAGAACAAAATAGTCAGACACATAGATGAACATAATTTGTTGGGGAATAGTCAACATGGCTTTTGTAAAGGGAAATCATGCCTCACCAATCTACTAGAATTGTTTGAGGGGGGTAAACAAGCATGTGGACAAGGGAATCCAGTGTATGTAGATAAGGTCCCTCACCAAAGGCTTTTAAGCAAAGTAAGTAGTCATGGTATAAGAGGGAAGCTTTCTCTCATGGACTGGTAATTGGTTAAAAGATAGGAAATAAATGGTCAGTTTTCAGAATGGAGAGACATAAATAGTGGTGTCTCCCAGAGGTCTATACTGGGCCCGGTCCTATTCAACATATTCATAAATGATCTGGAAAAAGGGGTAAACAGTGAGGTGGCAAAATTTGCAGATGATACAAAACTACTCAAGATAGTTAAGTCCCAGGCAGACTGCGAAGAGCTACAAAAGGATCTCTCAAAACTTGGGGACTGGGTAGGGTTACCATAATCCAGCAAGCAAAAAAGAGGACGGGAGGAGCCCCGCCCCTGTCCTGCCCTAGCCCCGCCCCATCCTGTCCTAGCCCCGCCCCTCCCACTTCCCCCCCCTCAGAACCCCCAACCCTCCCCCCACTCCTTGTCCCCTGACTGCCCCCTCCTGGGACCCCTTCCCCTAACTGCCCCCCAGGACTCCACCCCCTACCTAAGCCTCCCTGCCTCTTGTCCCCTGACTGCCCCCTCCTGAGACCCTCCCCCCATCCTAACTGGCCCCCTAGGACTCTACCCCCTACCTGTACCCTGATTACCCCAACCCTTATCCACACCCCCACCCCCAGACAGACCCCTGGGACTCCCACGCCCCATCCAACCACTCCCCATCCCCTGACAGCCCCCCCCCAGAACTCCCGACCCATCTAAACCCCTCTGCTCCCTATCCCGACTGCTCCGATCCCTCTCCCCACTCCTGCCCCCTGACAGCCCCCCCCCCAGAACTCCCAACCCCCCCTTGTCCCCTGACTGTCCCCTCCTGGGACCCCTGCTCCTAACTGCCCTCCAGAACCCCACCCCCACCTAAGCCTCCCTGTTCCTTGTCCCCTAACTGCCACCCCCTAAGACCCCCCCCAAATGCCCCCCAGGACCCTACCCCCTACCTGTACCCTGACTGCCCAAAACCTTATCCACACCCCCACCCCCAGAAAGCCCCCCCCGAGCTCCCGACCCCCCCCGTCTCTTGACTGCCCCCTCCAAAACCTCCCTGCCCCTTCTCCGACCCCCTGGCCCCCTTGTTGTTGGCCTTTCTTCGCCTAATGTCTGGTGAACTTGCTCAGGAACTGCCTGAGCTGCTGGGCAGCAGCGGGGGAGGAGCTCCAAACTGCAGGAGCCGATCTGCGATGCAAGGAGGGAGGGAGGGAGGAGGAGGAGCCCTCTCAGGCTGAGTGTCGGAGCCCCATGTAAGTGACACCGTCCGGCCGGCAGCACTGTAAGCCGCGCGTGCTCTGCATGGGGGGGAAGTCCGGACATTTACAAATTCCCCCCGGACGCTATTTTTAGCTTAAAAAGCCGGACATGTCCGGGGGAATCCGGACGAATGGTAACCCTAGGATTGGGCAATAAAATGGCAGATGAAATTCAGTGTTGATAAATGCAAAGTAATGCACATTGGAAAACATAATCCCAACTATACATATAAAATGATAAGGTGTAAATTAGCTGTTACCACTCAAGAAAGAGATCTTAGAGTCACTGTGGATAGTTCTCTGAAAACATCCACTCAATGTGCAGCGGCAGTCAAAAAAGCCAAAAGAATGTTGGGAATCATTAAGAAAGTGATAGATAATAAGACAGAAAATATCATATTGCCTCTATATAAATCCATGGTTCTCCCACATCTTGAATACTGCATGCAGATGTGGTCGCCCCATCTCAAAAAAGATATATTGTACTTGGAAAAGGTTCAGAAAAGGGCAACAAAAATGATTAGGGGTATGGAACGGCTGGGGAGAGATTAATTAGACTGGGACTTTTCAGCTTGGAAAAGAGACGACTAAGAGGGGATAAAAACATAAGAATGGCCATACTGGGTCAGACTAAAGGTCCATCCAGCCCAGTATCCTGTCTACTGACAGTGACCAATTCCAGGTGTCTCAGAGGGAGTGAACCTAACAGGTAATGATCAAATGATCTCTCTCTCCTGCCATCCATCACCACCCTCTGACAAACAGACACTAGGGACACCATTCCTTTCCCATCCTGGCTAATAGCCATTAACGGACTTAACCTCCATGAATTTATCTAGTTCTCTTTTAAACCCTGTTATAGTCCTGGCCTTCACAACCTCCCCAGGCAAGGAGTTCCACAGGTTGATTGTGCACTGTGTGAAGAACTTCCTTTTATTTGTTTTAAACCTGCTGCCCATTAATTTCATTTGGTAACCCCTAGTTCTTATATTATGGGAACAAGTAAATAACTTTTCCTTATTCACTTTCTCCACACCACTCATGATTTTATATATCTCTATCATATCCCCCCTTAGTCTCCTCTTTTGCAAGCTGAAAAGTCCTAGCCTCTTTAATCTCTTCTCATATGGGACCCGTTCCAAACCCCTAATCATTTTAGTTGCCCTTTTCTGAACCTTTTCTAATGCCAGTATATCTTATTTTGAGATGAGGAGACCACATCTGTACACAGTATTCAAGATGTGGGCGTACCATGGATTTATATAAGGGCAATAAGATATTCTCCGTCTTATTCTCTATCCCTTTTTTAATGATTCCTAACATCCTGTTTGCTTTTTTGACTGGCGTTGCATACTGCGTGGACGTCTTCAGAGAACTATCCACAATGACTCCAAGATCTCTTTTCTGATTAGTTGTAGCTAAATTAGCCCCCATCATATTGTATGTATAGTTGGGGTTATTTTTTCCAATGTGCATTACTTTACATTTAACCACATTAAATTTCATTTTTCCATTTTGTTGCCCAATCAGTTAGTTTTGTGAGATCTTTTAAGTTCTTCACAGTCTGCTTTGGTCTTAACTATCTTGAGCAGTTTAGTATCATCTGCAAACTTTCTCCAGATCATTTATGAATAAATTGAATAGGATTGGTCCTAGGACTGACCCTTGGGGAACACCACTAGTTACCCCTCTCCATTCTGAAAATTTACCATTTATTTCTACCCTTTGTTCCCTGTCTTTTAACCAGTTCTAAATGCATGAAAGGATCTTCCATCTTATCACATGACAACTTATGTCATATGATATATGATAGATATGATCGAGGTCTATAAAATCATGACTGGTGTGGAGAAAGTAAATAAGGAACTGTTATTTACTCTTTCTCATAACACAAGAACTAGGGGCCACCAAATTAAATTAATAGGCAGCAGATTTTAAAACAAACAAAAGGAAGTTTTTTTCCCCCCACACAACACAGTTAACCTGTGGAACTCCTTGCCAGAGGATGTTGCGAAGGCCAAGACTATAATAGGATTCAAAAAAGAACTAGATAAATTCATGGAGCACAGGTCCATCAATGACTATTATTCAGGATGGGCAGGTATGATGTCCCTAGCCTCTGTTTGCCAGAAGCTAGGAATGGGCGACGGGATGGATCACTTGATGATTACCTGTTCTGTTCATTCCCTCTGGGGAACCTTGCATTGGCCACTGTCGGAAGACAGGATACTGGGCTAGATGGACCTCTGGTCTGACCCAGTATGGCCATTCTTATGAAAATTTAAGGCATGTAATTTTTCTTAACAGCTGTTGAAACAGGTACATCCTGGTTAAACAGTGCACTAGCATTCAATGCCATACCCTTGATTTTACAGTGATTGCCATGAATTAATTTAATTCCATCTGTAAGCTAAAAATCAGATCAGAGGTCTAATGCTGCTGCAGGCTCCACATCTGTTTAATCATTTTTGGACACAACAGCTTGCAAAAGTTCAGGATTTAAATTTGCTTAATATTTAAGAAATAATGTTTTACTAGTGTGTGAATCTCAGCAGGAAACAAACAAGTCACTACTCAGTTTTGAACTATAGGGCAAACTGCAAATATATTTTCCCTTAACTGTAAAATACCTCTTTTTTAGAACATAACAGCTTACCATCTAGGCTTATATTTGTTATAGATCAAAAACAGGAAGGTTACCCAATGTACTACTATTGTGACTTTCAATATTTAAAAAGGGTGGAAAGCTATAATATTTTTGTTATTGCTAATGGGGCAAAATCAGATTTCAGTTTATTGACTAAACTGACATCACTTAAATTATTTTGGATTTACACTGGTGTAACTAAAATCAGAATCCAGTTCAGCATCTTCAATAAACTTTAGGAAAGCAACACAAAGGTCTTTTTCAGGCATAAGAATAAAGGAAGGTGGATTTGTGCAATTTCAACTTTGACCAAACTATTTTTTTTTTTTTAATGCTAAGGATAATTTCTCAGAAAATGATACTGCATTGAAATCTAGTCCTGGACTCTTATCTTTCTTTTATAAGATTAAAGATTTGTGAGTGGAACAACTATGCCTCAGCAGAGCATTCCACAACTATTATTTCTTCTTCTTGCGCTCCTGGCAGCCCTAAATCCTTTAAATCCTTTCCTAGAAGGATCTCCTTTTGCTTGGGCAATTTTTGCAATACATGGCCTGCTAACCCTTACCTCCTACCCTGGATCTCACTTATGTCTGTTACAGCAGAGTCAGTCTTTTTACTGCAAATCTTCCAAGGAGCATTGTGGATGGTAATTCACTTGCGTAATTGGCTCAAGAGATGAAAATCTTGTATCTGACTCTCTTACCCACTAATCTATCCAGCTGACTGCAAGCCTAATTGGCAGCTTGTTTAGTAATTTGGCTCCTAAAGTGTTGTATTGATGTTGGATAAACAGCCAATGGAAGGAGAGGTGATACATGCTGCTTCACTTTAAAATTTAGTGCACTTCCCCCCCCGTTTTCAGAAGACATTTAATACTCCATCTTTTTGTTGTTTTTGTTTTCTGTTTCCACACCATCTAGCTGAATACAGGGATGTAAAACAGTAGGTTTTGATCCTGATGCAAGATGCCTTTCTATCAGAAACATTGTTAAAATCATAAACTCTTAGATTTCATCCTCTTTAAAGAGGGTTCTTGAACAAAAGTGAAAATCAGGATTGCTGCCCAGGTGTGTGTGTGTGTGTTTTTTTTTAAACTGTATTGGAAAATTTGTGTAGCATCAACAGCAGCTTCACAACTGGCAGACATATTGCGACTTTTTTAAATTGCTGTGATGTTCAAATATTTATAACTTATCTGTCTGATTTACACATCTAGTTGCTGTTAATCAGATATACTACAAGTGACTATTTCAAGCACAACTGACGCAACTGTGAAGATGTCACATTATTCAGCTAAACATTTTGGGCCAAATTTCCAAACACGGGTGAGCTATGTTGTGCTCACAAAATCTGCACCCACTCTGAAATCTCATGCTGCATGAACATAAACCCTACACTGATGACAACACAAAACCTGAACTGGCTTCTGGTTATGAGACACCACAGTTCCTTTGGAGCTGCACTATCAGGAACTCCCTCCAAGGAAACCCACTGAACCAAGAACAGACCTTGGCTTATTTTCTTTTCTGACTAAGCTCTACCAGGCCAGAAGTTGGAAAGTATGTGTCCTGCTCACCACAGCCCATTCAGTCCTTTCTACCCATACCAGACATAATTGTGTTGCATCCTTTTGCAGGTGCTAAAGGTTGGGTGGGAAGAGAAGGCACAATAGAGGTGGAAAAGTCCCCCTTACTCACAGACAAAGAAAGAGCTGTTTGCCAAAGACTGCCTTTGCACACGGATCTAAGTGAAATGATGCAGCATATTATTTACTTCACATTTTTGATAACACTGCAAATATCACTCTACTGTGTCTCTGAAGCAGATCTTCCAGTGTAAAATCTCTCAAAGCAGATAAAAAGAAAACTGGAAAACCTGGCAAAGTTGTTACTCTCTGATAAATGTTCAGCGACTTATGTGAAGTGAACTGTGGTTTCTGTCCAGGTCCTAGAGGACAGGATTTACATCACAAAAGTCACCCACAAAATTGGCAGCCTTGTGTAATCTCAGCAGAAACACTAGGGACTGAATCAACATGGGGACTAACAACGTCACCCTTAGAACTGATCCATTCAGCACAAGGTTAAAACAGACTACCACAATAGTGTGAGGAAGCTTTCACTTTTTCTGCCCATACTTGACTCATTCTGTGAATGGGAGATTTCAGTTAAACTAGTACTTTTCATAAGCATTAATTCATCAAAACAAAACTAGAAAACAAATACAAATGTTGTTAACTACTTGCACTAAGGAAAAACAAATCTACAGGTAAACTACCTTCTCAGGCATTGGTACCTCCAACCAGTGTACCACTAGAGGCTATATTAATGATGTAGGAAACAATGCTATACAGAGGGAGGGCAAAGAGGAATTAAGATAAAAGAAGAAGAATACTGCTAAGCCTTTTGGCTAAGATAAAGTAAAGATGAAGGAAGTTGGGGGGATCTCTACCAAAATGAAATTCTGTGGAGGATCTCTTGGGGTATGTCTACCCTGCAGTTGAGCGCTGTGATGCAGCACGTGTAGTGTACCTGAGCTAGCTTTGAGATCACAGCTAGCTCAAGTAACAGCAGCAGTGTAGCTGTGGCAGCAGGGGTAGTGGCATGAGCTAGCTACTCCTGTATGTACCCAGGATCCTGGAAAGAGTTGTACTCAGGAGGCTAGCCTGTGCTATTGCCGTGGATACACGGCTATTGTTCCTTATGCTAGCTTTGATCTAGCTAGCTTGAGTATGCGGACATGAGCTGCAATCATACCTCTTGATTGCAGTATAGACATATCCGCAGTTATTCCATACCATCTGAAGATGATAGACAACATGTCACAGGTTTTCAATCCTTCCTTGCCATGGATCTCCCTTCCATAATTAAATCATAGGAGAAATTATATGTCAATTCCTCTTAAATATGCAATTTGTCACTTAAATATGCAAACTTAATGCTGACCAAAGTTCTCTCTAGTGGTAATAAAGAGGTCAGAAAGCAAATCTAGGTATTTCTTAAGTGTGTGCTCCACAGATGTACACTTCTTTCAGGTTTGTAAACATCAAAATCCTGGCGCTTTATGCTGGAAAGTGAAAGCAAGATTCTCCATCCTGAAATCAAGTCAATGGGTGTCTGTTTAGACACTACTACTACCTCCTGAAGAAAGAAAACTCTGAACATGTTTGTATTAGGAGCCTGATCAATCTCGCTTACGTTTTTATATTATGGAAATGTTTTCTGATATGTTAAAAGGTTTTTTAATTTTTATTGATGTAAAATTATAGAAAATGTTATACATTGAATTGCACAAAACAAAACTACATCAGTAAGATTATTTCCTTCAAAATTAAATTACAATGGTAACTATATTTAAATGGACGAACATGAAGACAGCTATGCTCTCATATCCCTAGAAAGGGTCCTTCTAAAATCACAGTTAAGGCACAAGGTAGACCAGGATTGGGAAGCTTCCATTTCTGGTTCAAGTGCTATACTTGTCCTGTTTGCAGACAAAGGTCTTCTGTCTCTAGCACTGTTCACCTAGGAACTTTAACAAGTCGAACAAAAACTTCAAAAAAACAAAAACAAAAAACAAACCTTTGCCCATACTACCATGCAATATTACTTAGACATCAATTCTAAGCTGAATGGAACACATTCTAAATTTCTCACATAGAAGCAACGGGGAATTTGAATAACAATTCATACCCAGTGTTTTGAAAATTTACCCATAGTTTATCTAGGTAAGCCCAAGTCTGCCATTTATCTGTAACTATCCCAGAAAGTTGACCTTCACCACAAGCTTAGCCTGGGCAACCTCTGTTACAAAGGTGTAATCACAATCTTTTTCATATAATCATTTTGGCACTGCAGATATTCAGGTCTTATTTTTAATCATTGATACATTAAGCACCAGCAAAATAGTTTGCTTAGATACTCCACTGGCAATTTTTAAAAAATGAATGAAAACATTTAGCCTTTTGATTACCTTGTTAAAGTGAGTCATGACAGCATTATAACTGTGCTTGGTATGGCCACTATAATTAAGAATCTGTCAGGTTTTTCTTTAAAACACATTTTTTTAAGGTGAGGTTTATAACTCAGTCATTTCAAATTGTATCATCTTGAAGTGTGACATGCAAACCATCAGCCCAGAAAAAGACATTACAATTAGAATTTGCTTTTACAAAAAGTGATCAATATTTGTTAAGATGCATGGGATAATGTTCTGTGTGATGCCTTTTATAATTTCCCTATACATTCTATGTTTTAGTCATTTGTGCTCTATCATTTTATGATAATTTGAAGAACAAAATCTGAAGAAAGCCATTTGTTTGTTTCTGAAAACCATTTACTGGAGTATGCACAAAACTTTTTTTAATTTTACTTTGCATTAGTGTTCTATAGTCTGTAAATTATGTTAATAGAAATCCACTAATGTCAAACAGAATTTGTGCACAAGGAATAGTGTGTTTCTCTGAGGTTTAGAGGTTCTAAAGGGATAAAAAAAAAAACCAACAGGATCAAAGGGATATAGGAAATATGATGGAGACCATAGAGTCACTTGGGGAGCTCAGAGAGAGGGAGGTACACAGAAGATGAAAGATAATCAGAACACAAGAGAGAGAACTTGAGTAAAAAATGTCTATTCAGTTTACGAGTATAAACTTTTAGAATTGTTCCTTAGCAACTACAAAACTGATTAGAAATTTTTAAATGGACAATCTTTAAACTTTCAGTGAATATTTCAAGTGCATACATTTCAAGGACATTTCAAGGACACACTACTTGCTAATACCATCCTTTATTTTATTACGTTTCGTTGGTTGTTAATTACTTTTACTAATACTGAACATGGTTTTGGTAGGGTCATTTTCTCTGACAGATAAATTAAATAACTGAATATACAGGAAAAAGTTTGTATAAAAATAATGTACCTTGAGGGCATTGTGTCACTGCAACGAGACGTGTTAGGGTGTCATACTGACTAGCACGACTACTCAGGTAGTTGGAACAAGCACGAAGTCATGCAGAATGACATGCACCCAAGTTTCACTGCTTAAACTGCTTTTGTAATTTGAAACCTATTGCTTAAAAAGGTATCAATTTCTGTAGAAGAAGCTGGATGGGAAAAAATTTAGTTGCCTATGATGTACAATGTGCTGCAATCGTTCTTTGAGTCTTAAGAAATAGAAGTCACATGTAAAAAGTATGCAATATTTGCAATCACCCTTGTTTTAGTTGGTAAACTAATTAGCTAAGTTCATGCAGTATTAAAAGAGGAGGCTTTATCAAACAAGCCAAAACAGAAAATGTATTTATAGCAAAAAATGCAAAATAGGACTTTACTGTTTTTGCTGTCAGCTGTCTAAAAATTCCCTTCCCACCCATATCTACTAGTATTCTTCTTATTTTGGTCATTGCTTTTCAACACAGCTTTACCTCACTTTTACAGATGACATTTTTCAAACTATAAAACTGCTGTTAAAACTTTCTTGCTTCAACAGTTTCTCATTGCTGTAAGAATAAGTCTACATCCTTTGTTACTAATATACACAAACCTATTGGTATGTGACTTTGACTCAAGGCTGAGAACAGGCTATAAATTTAGAAATCAATATCTAACTCTATCAATATTCATTTTACTTTTTCTTTCAATATAAAATACAAAGGTGAAAGAGCAGTAAATAAGCTAGAGTACTGAAATAAATTGGGTGTTCTTGTCACAATTAATAAATGTTTACCCAATAACACTGCTAGCTACAATAGTCTACAGCCTTGTAAAATGTCTGAGAGTATGTACTGGAGCAGGTGCTAACCCGACTGTTCACAAAAATACACACAACATATTTCCATAGTTAATTAGCAATCACCAGTAATTCTCCTTGGTACTATTTATCCTAAATATATAAAACATACTGTGCATATTGCTATGGAAATGAATTTATCCAAGCAATTTTCTTCTGGAAACACAGATTGGGATTATGGAACTAAACTGTTTGCTCACCTAGCTGGATGACATACTACAAATTAGTAAAGCATGACCGAGTATGTGCATTATATCCCAAGATAAAGCTTATACTCTTTCAGCTTTCACTACTGTATTCAACTAGGAAGCAGAGTAAGTATTGGTGGACTCATTCTGTTGATTTGCAGAAACAAACATCACTGTGATTGCTGTGTACGTGCAATTTTTTTTTTCTTTTTTTTTTTAGAAAAATATTTCCATATTATTTTTTAGTTAGTTAATCCCAGTCGTTTTATTTCTATATTTTAACAATGTAGATCAGTTGGGGAAAAATCCCAACCAAGACAATGGTAGCTTGTCCTACTCTAAATCCCTTGCTGGAATGTAATGACATTAGGTAAAGCCCTTTCTTTCTTCAAAGAATGATATCAAATGTTAAAAAAAACAAAATCAGTGTTTTAAAATTAATTTAGTTGTGGGAAGCAGTAGTAATGGAGTGAACTGAGGTAGTGAACCCATGTATTTCTGAAACATTTTTGTGTGAACATAGCTACCATTGTTTAATTTACTAAATGTTTTTCCAAGTTTATACTGGTTTCTTTAAAAAAACCCACAAAGATTCAAACATAGAAAAACACTTCATATTATCAAAAGCTAATACAGAAGGAAACTGAACTGCTCTTCTTGAATTAGAAAGATCAATTCACACTAGTTAAATAGTAGCAAATACAAGGTTTTTTCTTTTTCTCTTTCTATGATTTTGTATTTCTTTTAAAAAAGGTACTGTATCTCTCTCTGTTTAAGACAAAAATCCTTTACAAAAAATGTCCTGTATATTGTGAAGATGTCACTATGTATCAGAAACACTGAATGCTTTTATAAAATATTTAGTAACTTCATTATCAAAAGACTGGCTTTGCAAACTATGCAGGGGGAGTTAGCTTGTGAATAGTGGAAGTCCACAGTAAAATGTATGATAAAATAAATCTCACTATACTTTATACCAACTCTGTACAAAACGACTTTCTTTAGTACTTGCAAGTTGTGAAGTCAAAATCACTTTGTAGAAATAATTGTATTATCCTCTTCTCAACCATTAAATATTTTCCTGCTCACTTCAGATATGTTCAGAGTCTTAGAACCTGACCTAGACATTCTCTTTTTCCATACTGCTTCCACTAAGATGTAGTATTTCTGAGATTGTTCTTGGTCTGTTTTTGTCACTGTTTGAAACACTGAAATATTGAGGGGGGCCATTCAACGGGAATGCAAACATTTGGTTACTCTAAAGAATATCTAGGACAGATCTGAATCAAAGAATTGTATGCATGTTCACACTGTATATAAGGTACTGTAAGTATATGCTGATAAACAGAAATATATACTAACATGTGCAGTCCAGACATTCACATATTACAAATATGTGAAATATATGAAGACAGACTAATAGAGATACACACAAAAAGATGCACAACCACATCCTCACCAGTCTAAATATATATAGTTAATATAAACAAACAGATGAGAATCCTGTAAATCACAGCCAAGTATTAAAAAAGTCATTTCACAGCTGTAACATCAGCAAAATGCATGCGATGGTTGTGACCTCGCATCTATAAAAATCTTTGAAAATGCACTTGCAGGTGTTAGCCATTTAATGTGCTGCACTAATTTTGAAGATATCTTTCATATACTTGACTCCAAACTTTCAATGATTTGCCCAACAAATCTTGTACAGTACATTCTATTTATTCTATGTTTTCATATACATTCTTCATTGGAAAAATACACTAGCTCTTCCTACCTTGTGTTGTTGAGTATACATGGATAGTAATCTCTTCTGTTTAAGATTTTCATTATGGGGAAACCAAATCACTTTTCTTTAATAAATACTATGTTTGAAAAGCCTGAGAAATTGGAAACATCTAAAGAACAATTAAAAGTCAGTTGATTTCTTAATCTCGAATACTAACCATTATACTACCTGCCTAAAGGTATCTCAAGAGTGGCTGAATGTATCATGTACTTTACTATGTTGCTGACCTACTGCTTTGTATTTTAAAGATTTAACTTTTGGGGTTTTGTTACAGGAAAATTGGTTACCTGTGGGTCCTGGCAGGGGTGCAGCTTTTCTTCTCCGTTTGATGTCTCCCATGCACAATGATCCTAAATGTACACTTGTTTGTCTGTAAGTGATTATCAGAGAAAACTATTAACAAAGGGGGAAAAATGCCACATAAATACACAGCTTGTATAATCTGAACCTAAATCAAAACATTCTCAATGAAGATGAAGCTACACAGTGAAGCCACCAATCTTGTTTATATCGAAACATAATTATGTTTGTTGACAAGCGCTCAGCATCTAAACACAGCATCATAAATTGTTACCGGAATGAATAATATAAAAGGAATGCTTTTTAATTTTCAAAACTGGCAATCTTTCTAGCTCAACATAAAACACTGTTTCTTCTGACAGGAAAATAGCTAAGATTAATTATCTAAAGAGATCACAATATTGTTGTAGGTTATCAATTGGTTACTAATGCCTTACTGTCAGAATGACATTTATTACAGGAAAAGTATTATCAATTTCTTTTAAGGTAACATGAGGAATGTCTGAGGTAACATGAAACAGAAAACTCTTCAAACGCATATGGAATAATAGAGTAATTTTGCTATAAGTAACTTGACAGTCCTTTAGAGCGGCACAGATACTGCTGGCTGAAGAATTAGGAGACAAGGGAAAAAGAAGAGGCATTTATGGAGATGTATTAAACATTATAGAGTATCTAAAAACACAAGTCCCAATATTGCGATTCTTTTAATTATAACTTAGTGAATTTTGTTAAATCACAAGGTGGGAAACAAATCTAGTAAACTGGTGCCAATGAAGAGTAATATGTTCCCATTCAAGGGGCCTGGGTTCAGTCTAGGATTTATACATTTTGCTTTACTGCACATAAGCTTTCTTTAAGCTATACTATTATTAATTGTGTAACAGAGTATTAATTATGTGATTTAAAAGAATATTCAGATTTCCTGTATAATGTTGTAAAAAAAGAAAAACTACAAAACTGGGCTGAAAATGGTCATAACTTTTAACCTTTAATGGTACAAAACCACTTTTTAACATAAATGTAGTAATGACTTTGCTATTTCACATAGAGAGGCTTCAGTGGGTTATTTAAAAAATAAAATACTCCAAAGCATATCCCAGATTAATTTATTGTGCCACAACTTCAGCATCAATTAACTTAACTTTCTATTTTAACATGGACTTTTCTTTCTTGAAACAACCTCACAAGTTGAATTTAAATAAAAATGTAAAATCCAAAGGCTAAGTATAGTGAAACCATCCTTTCCCCCCCTCCTACTATCATGGAGTACATTTCAATTAGTTCTAAATTTATAGTAAGACTCTTTAAACCTCCAAATCTTTCGTAATTGGTAGTACATGTAAAAACAGTGAAAACTGGAAATTTAAATAAAGTATAGAAAAGGTCAATAAAGGCAAAATAAATATTCAAAAAGCTATTTCAACAAAGTTGTTATTAAACTTGCAGGTTTTAATTTATGTTTTATATATTCTATTAAAGTAACCATTTAAAGTACATTAACATGATGTGTGTGTGCTTTTAAAAAAAAAAATGGCTAAAATGTAGAGAATGGGTTATGAATCCAGTCATATTACACTTGGGAAAACTGTCTCTTCAAGAATGGCTTCTACTATCTTGATTACTCACTTGACTCTGATATCCATAATGCAACTAAATCACCCATAGAATATATTTTCTGAAACTAAATATCAGAATTCAAATAAAGGAATGCAAAATATTAAAATTAGGAACTGTCTTAACTGTTAAACTGATATATGTCCTCATTTTATTCAGAATGAATATGCTGCAGATAAAAAATGTGAAGACCTTCATATCTCATTGTAGTTTTTTTTTAACATCAAGAAATAGGATTACCAATGAATACTAAACATAGATCACCAGTTCCCTCTTCCCAAAATCCATATCCCATTATATTATTGCAGAGCCTTTGACTGTAAAAGTCTCCTGGACATGTCTCATACTAGGTAGAGTGCAATATCTGTGTTTCTTTCTCCAGCATTTCTATGTAGACGGGGAAAAGGGAGCAAAAAAACAAAACAAACCCACATCACCCAAGGATGCAAGTAGGATGAAAGATAAAAATTAATAAAGTCAGCCAATTGAACCTCAAGACCTGAGCTACAGGAGTAACAGCTAGCTGTGCTTGAGTAATTCTACCCAGAATTGATTATCTGTTACACTGCATTGAGATATCTAGATTATTGATCAGTAAGATTATGGTACTCAGGTCCCACCACTTTTCCTCCAGGCACATGCAATGGAGTTGCAACAAATAACACTAAGTAAGGACTACTTTGTTATTGTTGTCACCCTTCATGTAGAACATAGCAGTTACTTTTTAATTCAAAATCAATGAATGTCTGAAAGGCAGCCTTGTTCCTTCAGCATAAATGAATCATTTGTCTTTGCAAAGTACAACAATTTGATCACTAGCCAAGGTGAGAGTGGTTATTTTTTTGCTATGGTTTTGAAGAAAAGCTAGAGGTTTCTATATGCTAGAAACTAACCAATATTCTTAAGAAATCGTTAAAGCAACAATTACACTTTTTCAAATCCACAGTCCATTATGAGGCTAATAATAATATTATACCTTTGACTAAAACTAGATTAATTTCAAACACTGCATTTATTTCCACAGGGAATTACAACTACCATTTTACATGTATTGTTGATTGAATCGCAGCAAGACAAAAGGCTATATTTTAAAGAGCAATGGACAAAGAACTGTTCCTAATCTGAAAGCTACAGTTTAGAGAAAGCAAGCTATTACTCTTTGGCTATAAACACAAACACTGGCTCATGTATATTACATTTCTAAATTGTAGACGTAGAGAGAACTCTGACCCTCACAGTCTGGCTAGGGGTTCAACAATATGCTTCTTACCATTAAAACACAAAAGCAAGGATCACAAATAGGAAGAAAGCTATTTGCCTGATTTCTCTCTATTTATCCATAGCTTGCTGCAAGCTATCATTTATAAATAGTGCTCTGGTGGGAAACTAGGCATTTTATTAGGGAAAAAATAAAACTTGTTAAGACCACCTTGCCTGAAAACTTGGCTTTTGACGTGCTGGTGACAGGGACTGGAGCAAGCAGTGTCAAATGGAATAATTTTAAAGGAAAGACAACAGGAACTTGTCGCCTCATTGTATGCATTTACAAATAGAGGCTTTTCAGAGTATTAGGCCTAGTTAAAGCTGCCCTCTGGATAAAAAGTGTTCCCAAGCAGCCTCAGACAAGCTTGGGAGACAAACAGATGTGACTATGGTCCCTGGCGTTTGGCAAGAACACTCACTGTCAATAAGAAAAATATAAGCATGGACAGGGCATCAGCTGCACAACAGTGGAGCAGGCCTGCAAGTGTCATAGCAGCGGCAAAGTTGTGGCAGAGGGAAGTAAAAAGGCTGCATAAGCCAGACTGGTGTGAACTTACACTAGTAGGCCAAGATTTTTTTTGTTGTTATTATCATGCCTCGACATATTAAACAAAAAAGGAATGGAAAAATCTACTGCCAGATTTTATTCCGTTTTCCTCTGATATACAGTATTTCCAGGGAAAAGTTGGTAGTGGTATTATAAGCACAAGACGACACACCAAAAATCATGTATATTAATAAAAAAAATAAGTTACACTATGGAAACTGCTGTCCTCATCAATGTGGAGACAGCCATTTCTAACACGAGTCACCAGTGTTCATGGCTATTTCACTGTTCAGTGCTATCTAATTTTCTTTACTTTCCCCCTCCATTCTGGAAGTCTGCCTTCCCACTTTTTTCTGTAGATAATCATTCCGGGAAATATGTCTAAATGATACATCTTTTAAATTCCCCAGACAGAAACCATCCATCCACACTGTTGCCATACAAACTCTTATTTTTCTATCACCTCAGTATTCTTGGTAACACAATATTTTTAATGAGTGTTTCTCATCTGCAACTATGGATGTTCGGCTTCCAAAGCCATCCATAGCAGCTCAAGTCAGAGTTTGAGCTAATAGGATCTTAGCCGTCATTAGCACCACCCTTTCCTGCGTAAAAAGCCTTCGGTTTCATGTTGACATTTCAATCCATATCCGGCCTTCTTTGAAAGAGGCTGTCCACTTTCATGGACCACGGATACAGAAAACAGACCTTTATATGCCATTTCCACTTTGCGCATGTACTTCTATATATATTGTTTTGTTAAATGATTATATTTTATATAAAAACAAAAAGAAAAAAAAGAAAACAAACAGACTTTTACTTGTTTAACCTCTTCTTTTCCTACTTTTAAGGGTTTATGATGCTCCCAGGTATTATCACCGCCTTTGCTATTAACATTTAGATGGAGTTAGAATTTCACTCTATATTTAGTATTCGCTTCAGTCATTAAAAAGCAGTATAGTGCTGTGGACTGAATACCATAGTTCTCCCCTAGGACTTGCTATGTGGACATGGGGAAATCACTAACCACCCTGTCCATTTTTCCATATGTAAAAAACAGTACTCCTCCAAAAACAATTAATTTTCACCCCTATTACCCTGGAAGTGGGAATTATTCCATAGCTACTTCACAAAGGTGTGTTGTGAGAATTAAGTTTGTATAGCAGTTGTCTTCATATGTGCAAGTACATTTTCTAAGACCTTGATTCCAAATAGGGGCTTTTGGGCACTACTGCAATACAAATAACATATTTATTTATGTATTTATTTTACGTCTACTCACTGCTCCAAATCCAGTGTCTTCTTGCTTTTAGGTAGGGTGACCAGATGTCCCATTTTTATAGGGACAGTCCCATTTTTTGGGTCTTTTTCTTATATAGGCGCCTATTACCCTCCACCCCCGTCCCGTTTTTTCACCGTTGCTATCTGGTCACCCTACTTTTAGGAGTTTTCGCTTTCCTCACAAGCTGTAATGCTTTGAGCTCAATATTATTTACTATTCTTGATGTGTTATAATTACACTATTAATTGCAATGTTAATACATGCACACCTCATTTCCTCCCCATAGTTTGTTTGGACTTCTGTTTACACTTCAGCAAAGCATCAAGTCATTTGCCAGATTACATTTTGTACCTCTATGACTTGGCACATATTATCTGTACATGATGGAGGTCCCTGGTTTACTGAATTTTATACATAACTTGAACTTTGAAAGTAGCAGTTGTTGACAGAGGTAAGAGTGGAAGAGTTTTCATGCTTTGTTCAAAAACATTCTTACCTATTGGATTTCTGTGCAGCTGATTTGGAAAGCATAGATTATGTTGTATGCTACACTGATGCTGAAATAACACTTTAATACTAATTTTCACAGCATAATGTAATGAACTGATATCACCCAATACTTGTCTGTCCATTATATTCTGATTAACAACACTTTCACCCAGCTTGGGCATTGAAATACTTTGTAAACAGCAACATCTATCCTAGCACAGTATCATTGAGTTCCTGCAGATGGCTGTAGAACTCTTCAATTATATCATTGGATGATGTAGTTAGTGCTATGCTTGATAAGTTACTAACTGAAGCTCTTTAGAAACAGATTTTAGTAAGGCTGAGTTGACTGGTTTGAATTTTAGAAGGATCTAAGGGCTTTATTATTAAGAAGAAATGTCACTCCCTTTGTCCATTTTCAATTTCAAAAGAGTTGGGTGAGAGTGGAGACAGGACGACATGATAACTGCAACTCATTTGAAGCTTGAAATGGCTTGACAACAATTTCTTAAATAGACAACGTAATTATGCCATTAGGTGGCATGTTTGGACATTGCTGGTGGTGATCTACAAGTTTAATTTCTATTCTAATAATTTTAGTTTTCAAACTACAGGATGGTTTCAAGATGAGACTGAAAGAGTGACTCAGGGGCTTGGAAAGAAAGTATGGGAAGAGCTCATAAGATATAAAGGAGATCTATGAGTAACCTTTTTCCTCAACTATGACATGTCACAGAAAGCAGGCTAAGTCCAGATGTGTAGTACGAGATGGGAAGGGAGTATGGGGAGCAGTGGTCAGAACAATAGAGAGAAATAAGATAATGGAGAATGTGTAAAACCAGGATAAAATGACTCAAAATGAAGGTGGATGATGTCGTCCATCTTTCTTGAACAAGAGCACAGACTGACCACACTGTCTCATTATTCTAGTGTCCCTAATATGTAATAACAGCATAATAACAGCATAGCAAAAGTTCTCAACTTTTTTTTTTTAAAACACAGTGTGGCCCACATTTTAGTTGAGAGATTGCCTTCTGGACCACATGTCCTCCTCCGACTGGAAGTTGCGTAGACTGCCTCCTCCAGTTGACGATGTAACTCTGTGGTGATTAGCAACTGCTTACATGGAAAACTGGACAGTATTTAAATGTATTTTTAGGGTTTCGTGTTCTCCACAGACAGCTAGCAACTGCTTCATCACCTACCTGAGGGCCATGGACCACAATTTGAGCACTTTAGCAGTATACAGCATTAAACAACATCATGTAGGTATTTCTAAGTTTCCTGTCACCTTAATATTTATGTATGGTAGTGGGACCAACACAAGTTTCAGTGATTTAATTTGATTAAGCTTCCAAAAGTTTGGATGCTTATGCAAAGTCACAACCTTCTGTGCAATCACCTTCTAGTATTAGGGAACATTTTCTAAAAATAATATCCCAGAAGAACTGTAACATTTTACATGAAATTACCCACCAGCTAGTTAGTGCTGTAAGTTTGGGGACAGTACATAATATTACTCATACATAAAGAGGTTTAATCCTGCCTCAAATGCACATCTCAACACAACTAACTATGGTACAGTTATGGCACCTTCACAATATGGTACTACAAAATGCAAGAGATGTATGTTGCAAAGCAATATATATGCAAAACAATGGCAAACAGGTTCATTAGAAAAGGTTCACTCCTAAATCTCAACCCCTTTTTCCCTTGTGGCACAGAACTATTGCACCAAATCTTATAGTTCCTTTGTTCTACGACTTTTTCCAGTCATCTAGAGGATGTCAGTCTGTCCAACAGAAGGATAACATTTGTCATTTACTGATAGGGTCTGCCTCGCTCTAACCTGCACGATTTGGGAGTGCTTCTCTGTGGAAAGTAGAAGAAAAATCCTTATATAGATATTTAAGGGGAGAGAGAAAAAACAACCCAAAGTTTATAACACTAAATAAGAACAACTGACTGAAGTCAGAACATGTATCTCCCACTTTCCCAAGATGTGAACTGTAGCTGTCCAGAATGTGACAAGCGCGCCACACATCCTAAAGCACTCTCCTTAGGGTATGGCTACACTGCCAATGTTACAGCACGGCCGCGGCAGCGCTGTGACATGGACAGTGTAGACATGCTTTATCGCTGGGTGGTAGCTTTATTACCGGGAGTGCGGCTCCTGGTGATAAAGCGCGGTCTATACTGGCGCTTTTCAGTGCTAAAACTTTTGTCACTCGGGGGTGTTTTTTCACACCCCTGAACGACTAAAGTTTTAGTGCTGAAAGTGGCAGTGTAGACACAACCTTAGCAAAGGAACATTTAAAGTTAGTTTTTTAAGATGCAAAGGGGCATTGTTGGCTGTGCCTCCAATCCCATGCACTTTGGTGTCCATTTGAATAGCAAATGATTGATATACTAATTACTGCAGGGTTGTCTCACAGAAATCTAGTATGTAGGGTTTTTTCTCCCCCCATCCATACACGTTTCATATACCAGGATACTGCGAGGACAGTATTGGTAAGTGCATAGCTCATGGCTGTGACACCAGTGCTTCTGTAGACAAAGACAAATAAGAATGATCAAAATTGTTTCTGTAAAGATGGAGAATTTGGACCTCACCTGATAATATTATCGTATAGGTTTCTCTTTAAAAAAACAACACACCTCTGTTTCATTTTGTTAGGAATATTTGAGATAGATGTCACCCACTATGATTGGATTTGTCTAACTTTAGGTCAAATCAATGTCTGAAATCTATTTTGTTGTTTGTCAATAGCATTTGTGGCGGTGATTTGGACAGTCAGTGTCAGCAAGAAGTGCTAGAGTACCAGCTAATTTCTACTGATGTCACTCTGACAGCTGCTTTGTTCTCAAGCAATTTGTTCCCCCCTTTTCCAACAGTTGATTTTGTGGGGTATTTGGCTCCTTTTACTCAGGCTATAGATGAGGGCAAGCGTTTTCCCTCTACAGCCACATCCATCTAAACTTACTTAATTGGAGAATGACAGGGATTAGATACTTAATTTCACAGTTTTTATAGAACCAGTAAAAGCTGACATGGATGGTTTGAAGTAAGAGGGATCAGACTTTGATGACCATGTGGATGGAGATTTTGATTATGTCTTCAATATGAATTTATGATTATCACCTAATCACTCATATCAGAACCTGTTGCTATGGGGAATATGGCTTATATGCACTGGCTTTGCTCAGTGGAAATGTGCAGTAGCCAGACTGAATGTATGGTGAATTGGGAGAACTCTACATTCCAGTGCCCCGAGTTAACAAAGAACTAGGTAGCAGATAAATACATTAAGCATTCTTAAATGAAACATTCTAATATATACACCTCTACCCCGATATAATGCGACCCAATACAACACGAATTCGGATATAATGCGGGGGGGCGGGGCTGCGCACTCTGGTGGATCAAAGCAAGTTCGATATAACGCGGTTTCACCTATAACGCGGTAAGATTTTTTGGCTCCCGAGGACAGTGTTATATCGAGGTAGAGTCTATATTAGGTAAATATGTATTAAGTAAGGTCAGTGTTTTTAAATTCACATTAATTTTGCTATAGGCAAATACTGTTTTATCAGAATATATATTATTAAAAGGCAACTCAGCCATTTTCATCTACCATAAAATTAAGTATTCAGTATAATGTGCCACCAATAGCAAAATTCCATGAAAAAATATATTGCAGATATCTGTAGCACAAAGTAGCCAGTTTGAAAGTCAATATTTTAAAACCAAAATATAAGTAGAACAAGTAGGCACTATGAACAAATTGCTTACCACATGGAATTAGAAGAATTGATGCAATTTTAAATGCAAAAATAGGGTATACCATCTGTGTTTGCTTTTGTATTTATATTATCTAAATCCTAAAGTCAAAATCAAAGATAAAAAAATTAGGACAATCAAGCGATTAAAAAATTAATCGTGATTAATCGTGCTGTTAAACAATAATAGACTAACATTTATATAAATATTTTTGGATGTTTTCCACATTTTCCAATATATTGATTTCAATTACAACACAGAATACAAAGTCTACAGTGCTCACTTTATATTTATTTTTTATTACAAATATTTGCACTATAAAAATAAAAAATAGTATTTTTCATTTCACTTAATACAAGTACTGTAGCGCAATCTCTATCATGAAAGTTGAACTTAAAATGTAGAGTTATGTACAAAAAATAACTGCATTCAAAAATAAAACCATGTAAAACTTTAGAGCCTACAAGTCCACTCAGTCCTACTTCTTGTTCAGCCAATCACTGAGGGTATGTCTACACCACTCGTCGGATTGGTGGGCAGCGACCGATCCAGCGAGTCGATTTATCATGTCTAGTCTAGACGTGATAAATCGAACCCCGAGCGCTCTCCCATTGACTCCTGTACTCCACCGCTGCAAGAGGCGCAGGCAGAGTTGACGGGGGAGCGGCAGCAGTCGACTCACCGCGGTGAAGACACCACGGTAAGTCGATCTAAGTATATCGACTTCAGCTGAAGTTGCATAACTTAGATCGATCCCTCCTCCCCAGTGTAGACCAGGCCTCAGACAAACACGTTTGTTTGCATTTGCAGGAGATAATGCTGCCCGCTTCTTGTTTACAATGTCACCTGAAAGTGAGAACAGGCGTTCTCATGGCACTGTTGTAGCCGGCATTGCAAGATATTTATGTGCCAGATGCACTAAAGATTCATAGTCCCTTCATGCTTCAACCATCATTTCAGAAGACCTGTCCACGTTGATGATGGGTTCTGCTCGATAATCATCCAAAGCAGTGCAGACCAACGCATGTTCATTTTCATCATCATGAATCAGATGTCACCAGAAGAAGGTTGATTTTCTTTTTTGGTGGTTTGGGTTCTGTAGTTTCCGCATCAGAGTGTTGCTCTTTTAAGACTTCTGAAAGCATGCTCCACATCCTGTCCTGATCAGATTTTGGAAGGCACTTGAGATTCTTAAATCTTGGGCTGAGTGCGGCCGCTATCTTTAGAAATCTCACATTGGTACCAGGAGTGGCGCCAGGGTTTTTGCCGCCCTAGGCAGCAGCGCTCCTCCTCTGAGCATTCGGCGGCAGGCGTCCTTCCGCTCCGTGTCTTTGGGGCACTTCGGCGGCGGGTCCTGGAGCGAGTGAAGGACCCACCGCCGAATTTCCGCCGAAGATCCAGAGCGGAAGGACCCCCCACTGCCGAATTTCCGCCGAGGGCGGCAAAATGCCGCCCCCCAAATCCTGCCGCCCTAGGCGATCCTGCCTAGGATCCAAATCCTGCCTAGGGTCGCCTAGTGGAAGTGCTGGCCCTGACTGGTACCTTCTTTGCGTTTTGTCAAATCTGCAGTGCAAGTATTCTTAAAACCAACAACATGTTGGGTCGTCATCCGAGACAAATTTAATTAACGCCTATTTTTTTTTAACGAGCCTCATCAGCATGGAAGCATGTCCTCTGGAAAGGTAGCCAAAACATGAAGGGGCATACAAATGTTACATCTGACATGTAAATACTTTGCAAAGCCGGCTACAAAAATGTCATGTGAATGTCTGTTCTCACTTTCAGTGACATTATACAACGTCTCACTGACGCTGTAAATAATAAGCAGGCAGCATTATCTCCCATAAATGTAAACAAACTTGTTTCTCTTAGCGATTGGCTGCACAAGAAGTAGGACTGAGTGGACTTGTAGGCACTAAAGTTTTACATTGTTTTATTTTTGAGTGCAGTTATGTAACAAAAAAAAATCTACATTTGTAAGTTGCGCTTTCATGATAAAGAGATTGCACTACGGTACTTGTATGAGGTGAATTTTTACAGTGAAAGTATTTGTAATAAAAATAATATAAAGTGAGCACTGTACACTTTGTATTCTGTATTGTAATTGAACTAAATATATTTGAAAATGTAGAAAAACATCCAAAATATTTTATATATTTCAATTGGTATGCTATTGTTTAACAGTGCAATTAAAACTGAGATTAATCACAATTTTTTTTATTGTGATTTTTTTTTTGAGTTAATCGCGTCAGTTAATTGAGATTAATTGACAGCCCTAAAAAAATAATTCCTGGGTTGCAGCCTCTGATGCTAATTTTCAGAAACTCCATATATAGTTATAAACAACTAAAAAAAGTGTACGTTACTAGTAAGATATGCAGCCTCTTGACTAGAGTCTTGCTGCTGTAATTAGGATTGTCTGTAAAATTTACCAAAAGTGTTTATAGCAATCTTTTTCAATTATTAATAAAAAGAAATTGGCAAAATAATTTTGTATTTACAGCTACACACTCACTCTGAAACCTGTCTGAAATGGGCCACTCTCATTACCACTTGAAAAGTTATTTTTCCTCCCTTTGTATCCTGCTGTTAATTGAATTGTCTTGTTAGTCTGACCTTATACTTGGTAAGGCAACTCACATCTGTTCAAGTATTTATACCTGCTCCTGTATTTTCCACTCCATGCATCTGATGAAGTGGGTTCTAGCTCATGAAAGCTTATGCCCAAATAAATTTGTTAGTCTCTAAAGTGCCACAAGTACTCCTCGTTCTTTTTATAGAAAATTATATATATTATATAGAAATATAGAACGTTCATTTCTAACTCTTACTTACGAGTATACCTTCCAAGAGTTATCACTTTTTTTTTACACAAAAAACAACAACAAAAAACCCTGTTCAGATGAAATCAGAATTCCACCCTAGATCCAGTTACTCACTTTACAAGCTCTGAAGCTTTTTCCACAGACTTGGTTATAAAAATGACATCACCAACATAACACAGATTGCAGCATCTGCCTCTACCATTGTGAAGACCATTACATTAACCATCAAAAGTGATGCACTTTTTTTCTTTTTATTAAATGTTAAACAGATGTGATAGTAGCATTGTTCTATGTCAAACTCCTTTCATATCAAGCCAATCTGTTCAGCATGCAATTTTAAACGTAAGAGTGACATTTGTTTTAATGGAGTATTAGCACAATTTAACTATGAATGGGAAAATATTAATATTTCTTGTCAGTGGACTATCTCATCACCACCTACAGTACTCTAACACTTGTCTTCACATTGTCTTTTTCCAGCATTTCTGAGACTTAATTCAAGTTCACCGGAATGAAGCAAGTCTCTTTTGGCATCACGTTCAGCAAATCCAAATGGAAATCAAGTCCAATTCCACAGTATATGCCACAGCACCCAATCTCCAGAGACCAATGGACTTTAACTGTGAACTAAAAGTCTTTAAAAAAAAAATCCGAATTAGAGGTTTACTGTCCTCAGAAAGGATAATGCATTGTTTTTTCTTCTTTCTAATTAGTAATTTAAGCATATGTTCAGCATTTAACTCTAAACGTTTGCCTTTTCCCCAAGCTCTAAGACAGCTGTCCAAGACGTGAATGCCAGAAAACATTTAAATATCAACATCTGTTGAATTATGTTAATTTAGTGTAATATAATTGGGCATGAGTTGGAATTGATCAAAAGTATATGAATTAGACAAAGGCAAATCCAAACCAATATCCTGGTGCACAAACAAGTCAACAAAGAATGCTAGGAAAGAAAAATTCTGTTTTAACAAAATTAAAACAGATCATTCAAGACTATAGCTTTCCTCCCAAAGAAATACCACCATTTTGTACTTTTCATCATGGGAAACTCCTGTGTCTACAATACTGGAACCTACTGAGACAGAGGACTTGGAATGATTTGTAATGAAAAAGTCATGTTGAAAGAACGACTCTTAAAATGTCCATAAAAGGGTATTATGATGACAATGAAGGAAAACCTAACTTAATTTGTTTTTAGAAGTGAAGAATGAGAAGATATACTCTATGATCAAGAGAGTTCACTCAACTGATTTTAGATTACAGAATTCTAAACATAACATATATTATGATATTTATGTCAAGTAATTAAAAAAAGATGGATATGGTTCATATTTAAGTATCTGTGAAATGCGGTTAGCAAAGAGATGATGTTATTGAAGTAGAATGTTGTTACAGGATAATGGTCTCCTGCTGTTTCAGAAATTCCAAGGCAAACAAACCCTTTTGCTCTAACCAGGAAAAGGGATTTTGTGCCAACATTCTTAACATGAATTTCCATTACACCAAAGGTATATCTATACTTTGCGCTGGGGGTGAAATTCCCAGCTTGAGGAGACATACCCCCACTAGCTCTGAATGAGCTAGCATGCTAAAATTAGAGTGTAGGCATAGTGGCGTGAGGGGTTAGCTGTCCAAGTATGCACTTAACATCTCTGATGGGCATGTACACGCATGTCAGTTGCACATGGTGTTGGGGCCACTGGATCTGCATTGACATGAGTCCCATGGCTAGCCTCCATCCTTGTGTTTGGTGCTGGTGCAGGGCAGGCATAGAGATCCTTTCTGTGGTGTGTAGGGGATTAGCAGGAACTCCTATGTGAACATTTGCTCAAGTTTCCCAGCACAGCTCCTAGACAATGGTGAAATGGTGTCGAGGGTCTTGACTAGCCCTCTTCAGCACAAGTGAGTTTTACTCTTAGACTTTAAGAGTCAGATTTTCAAAACTGCTCAGAACCTTCCACTATTTGTGTAGATCACGGTAAAATGCTCGATATGGCTAAAGCACTAGTACTGAGGAGCTGCTTGCGGAATCCACAGTTAAAGCTCACTTGAGTTTTACACTCAAAGCAAGAATTTAACCACTTTCTTATATATAAAGAATACAGTGCATCTTCCCCCAAATGACAGCATGTTTACTTGGTAAAATCCCAGAAAATTTATTCTCTGCCCAATCACATCCATTAATTAGTTTATGAGTTACAATTAATTAAAAATATGTTATTTAAGAAATTAAGCACTCAATATCAGATAATTTTTATTTCTCATGCTATCTTATTAATGGAAGAACAGAGACTGTTCAAAGTTTCCATATAGCTAAAACTTACTGAAATATTATACGTGGGCTATAGTCCAAGGTTTTTAAAAAAGGGATTAAAGTTCATTTTTTACTATTATTCTTTTTAACTGAAAGTTTCTTTTACTGCAGTGCCTGACAAATAATATTCTACTACAGAGAATTCCATGAAAAACTGCTCTTTTTCAAAATGGCCACAATCTTCTATTTTTCTCAATTAGACTGAATCCTACCTGCCACAAAGAAAGTGGTAGCCATTGATAGTATACCATGCCATCATCGTCTCTGAGGGTGACACCATGAGGAAAAATGTAGTGTCTTTAAAAATCATTTAAATTTAATCTGCAACTAGAAACACTATTTTGTATATGCAATAACCATACAATAATATTAATGTCACTAAAAGAAGAGTTAAGATGGTCTGTGTGCTTTAGCTATATGTTTCTATCTTAACATACACCTTTAAGTTTAACCTTAATTCTCAATTTACTGTATTTGTAGTGCATTGTATTTGAATTACTACAACATCTCTGTAATTTTTTATACTTTAATTACGGATATATATTAATCTTAACTCCAATTTAATGTATTTTTGTTAGGAATATAAATAAATGTGTAGGATGACAACAGTGAGTAATTATAGTATAAATATACCAATTCTTAGATATATTGATATAAAGCTATGTGTTCATTTTCCTGTACAGTGTCTAAAAACAGACAGAGTTCACATCTTCTGGTACAGTAATTTCATTCCACAAAAGCCACATTAAACAATTATAGTTCTTGTAATTAACCAGTAGTCTAATGTACAGTTTTCTTATCCCAATCTATTAACAGCTGCTCAAAAAATGTAGTAATTAATGGTTTCATTTATTTTTGGCAAACCTGCATCACGACAAATAGTTTTGTATCTGCTGCAAATTAGGACTCCTTCCCAAACAACAGATGACATGATGGGAAAAAGGGAGCAGACAGCATCCTTGCACATCTTTGTCTCTTTAGAAGATCAAATAAAGAGCAGCTGTAATTCTATTTGTCACATCTGTGTAACAAAATACAGTGATCTGTATCATCAGATGAAACTGAATGAGTTCTGTTCAAATGTAAATGGGGATTTTCTTTCTGACCTGATGGAAAGGAGGCTGAACTCAATATTTCTACTTCTCAAGCAAAAATATGCTTTTCAAATCTCTGATCACATTTTGTGTAAATTTTCTCAATTTAGAACCCTCCATTTCATTATTAATTTACACAGAATTCCAAAATAAAATAAAATCACAAAAATATAATGTAGATGATGCATTATTTTTTCCAACCTATCCAAAATATTTAGAAGTCTGGACAGGACTGAGATTTGAAAGGGTTGGTGGGTTACAGAAAATCTGGAAAATGTATGCTCAATATTCTTATTAACATTTATCATGTATCACTATGTGACATTTTTCTTTCATACTATCACCATGTCTCTTTCCCCACATTTCCCCAGCTTCCATCCTTAACAGGCTTCCCTCTTTTAGGGATGTGAAGAGACCTGTTTCAGGCTGTGCTGTTTCCTGGGGCCTTCAGGAACAGCAGATTTCCCAGAAAAGAGGAACAACAGATAGACTCAGGCCCCTGAGTGCTTGTCCTTTTTATTTCCCCCCCCCCCCCCCCTCAGGAGGTACGGATGTCAGCACTTCTAAATTAGTGATGGAAAAGTACTGAGGGCCAGGAAATGTGTTTTGTTCTTAAAATACAGAGTTCACACAATCTCTGGGAACCAGTGATGAATGATCAAGTTATTTTATCATATCTGGAAAAGTGGCAGCAAATCTTGTCTTGTTTTTTTCCTTTAGCCTCTCAATACATGTACATACCATAAATCCCATTTATAACACTATGAGCCAGAAGAAAAAAACCCGACTGAATAATTATTGCACTTAATGTGCAATATGTTAAAAAATAATGAAGACCATTATAAATAATAAAAATTATTCTAGAAGTTTAAGTACTTTGGCTGTCTGTAATTTTGTTTTCCTAATCAATAGATTACAGCATAGACTAGATACTCTTCTAGGGCTATGTAAGACAAAAAAACAAAAAAAGGAGATCTTAAATTTGGTAATCTGTCAATAAGAACGGTCACATTGCGTCATACAAATGGTTAATCTAACCCAGAATCCTGTCTTCTGATAGTGCTTCAGAAGGAATGGATACAACAGGGCAATTATCGAGTGATCCATCCCCTGTCGTCAAATCCCAGCTTCTGAGAGTCAGGTATTTAGGGACACCTGCAGCATGCAACCGCTTGCTTGGTCCATGATCATTTTGCCTAATAGCTATTGGTGGACCTATCCTCCAAAAACTTATCTAACTTTTTTCTGAGTTATATTCAGGCATTCACAACATCGTTTGGCAACAAGTTCCACAGGTTGACTGTGTGTTGTGTGAAGAAGTACTTTCTTTTGTTTGTTTTAAACCTGCTGCCTATTAATTTCATCAAGTGACCCCTAGTTCTTGTGTTATGTGAAGGGGTAAATAACACTTCCCTATTCACTTTCTCCATACCATTCATGATTTTATAGGTCCTACCATATTCCCCTTAGCTGTCTCTTTCTTAAACTGAACAGTCCCAGTCTTGCTTTGAGGCTATATTTAATGTACATAGGGTTGAAACTCATCTTCATTTTTAAATTTTAATGTTTGTTATCTCTGTTATGAGCAACCCAATATATTTAAGCTCCTCCAGAAAGTATCAACACTACTGCACAGAAAAAAAGACCGTAATAGACTGATTGAGTGCTTATCCCTTCTTACCTTCCTCATACAGTTCTGGAGTAAATTATTCCACAATTCATTGATCTAGTGCAATGTAGGTCTCTAATCTTTACTTTTTTCCACATGCTGAGACAAGAACTGTGGTCACTCATCCAGAAGGTGTAAGAAAAGTCAAGGCAAACATAAAAAAGTATTAAGAGAAAATGTCTTTCAGAACACCAACCAAAAAAAAAAAAAGAAAAAAAAATATTAACATGACTAGAAATAAGCCAGTGTGGAAACTACACAAAGAAATACATTTTGCAACTCCAGACTTGCAATAAGAAGAACAGATATAGCTTTATTGATTAAAAGGCGTAGGCAATAGTTTGGTTACACTTGTGATTCGTTCTTAAAAATGTTTAAGAGACCAAAAACCAAGCTTAGCCACAGTAAAATATGAAAACGAGACAGGCATATCTTCCTTACAGGAAACAATTCTTATCTTACACAGAAGTTGCATTTATAGTAATATAATAGTATAGTTGTATTTATAGCTAGTAGTATTTATAGCATGATTTTACAAGTTACAAAACTTTTTAGGAGTCACTAAAATCCAACCCACCAGTTTGTAACATTTCCTTAACTTGTTGTTTTGTTCTGTACTTTTCTAATATCTGTTTTGGATACTACAGTCCAAACCAGTTAGGCCCAGAGGTACATCCCAACCTGTGCTAAGAAACATCAATCATGTATCTTGGCTTTGACAGGCTTCCTATTTTCTAATGCCAAAGCTGATTTGAGCTTTACAAAGCATTGTGGGATACTTGACATGGGTGAACAGAATTGTAGGGAGAGTATAATACATTTAGTTAACATAACTTTCCAATTTTTTATATTTATATATAATAGTAATACTGTGCACATAATACCCATTAATGTGGCATTTACTATGCCCAACATTCATGCATTGGCTAGCAGCTTAAAAGTCTAAAGAGTGCTGGGTAATAATTTTATAAACCCTCAAATGTTTACCTTCTGCTGATTTTCTATTATTGTATTTAGCAATAAACCGCAAGACAAGACATTTCTATTGGTCATAGTTATAATTTGTTGTGAGCTTTCTTTGAAAGGAGATTAATCATCTGAATTATAATATCCTTACACGTCAAATGGAATCACTGAAAATGTGCAAAACAATCTTAGAGTGCTTGAGACTTTCAAGTGAGAACGAACACTTGTATTCAACAAAAGATTTAGCTGCATATGCATATAGTAACCTTAAATACAATAGCTTTACTTAGAGTTGTTTTATGATTATGCTAAAGAGTGGACCAAAACCTTTGCTGGTGTAAATTTGTCAAGTTTCATTGGTTTCAATAGAGCTTTGCTAATTTACAGCTTTTTAAAGGATCTGACCACATTTGTAAAGATCTGAAAGATCCATTTCAAGATTCCATACACAGGAATGAGACTTCACATTTACTAGAAAGGTACAATTCGGAACTTGCCCTCTCATTAACTTTGTGCATAATATCAGCTTCATCTGAACCAATTTTTTTTCCATAAGCTTGAAAGGAAAGAAATTTTGTCTCTCCACATAGATGGGTGAAGTCGGGAATTTTAAATGCAGCAGCAAGGTGGTGACCTCCCTTCTGGAGGGAATGGCAACTTAAAACTATGTCAAGCTGTAGGAGCTGACTGTACTGCCATGCTGGAAATCCTACCCACTCTATTTATACTGGTAACTTAACCCAATGGATTTCACCGATAAGGATAAGTTATTGTGTGTTTGCAATGTGGTATACATGCTTGCTTTTCACATATATAGTTCTTCCATTTGTTATAACAACTTTTATAAAGGTAAAATGTTAAATTGTTGAGATTTTGTATGGTGGCAGGGAAATGAGAATCAGGCCCTAAATATGCACTTATGGAGAGAATTCAGCTCAACGGAAGACAATGTTCTTTATATACTGTTGTTCTAAACATAAATATGATTTCCGAACTATGCTTACCAGGAAATTGCTTTCAAACATCTTTAAAATAATATTTGTTTACCTTGGAAGACATTTAACAGATGAAAGAGTCTTATAAATTGTGTGAAGATGATGTATAACAGATTCTGCTTTACTGGTGGAACCAACCATTTGGAAGATGTCATCTGAGCTTGCACACAATTAAAATTAAGTATTTTCATATTTAATACTCGTATGATCAAAGTGAATATTTGGTCTCAGACTCCGGCTATTAATAACATCCACTATTTACTAACATGAAAAAAATGGCTATATCCAAATAACTAAAGATCCTGGACATACGGTGAGGCAAAAAGTTGAAGACCACGTGCCTATTCGCCCTTAAAAGTGGGATATTACCGAAGTCTTCAACTTATTATTATTGTGTTATTGCCTTTTCAAAAGAACTTATTTGTCATCCCAAATAATACCACTACAAATTAAAATAAAAGTTGTGTGTAAATAATAGGTCTTGTATACAGCAAAGAAAACATTTCTGTAATTTTCTGTTCTATAAAGCAATTCTGTTACAGTGAATATTGGAGAGTGGGGGGATTATGTACTATACATTTCAAACATATAAAAGATCTATGAACAGTCACATATCTGGGAGATTTAATTATGATTTTTTTGTCACTGGTTATTACTGCAATGCTTGACCTTTTTTTTTTTTTATTTTTTTTTTTTTGCCAGTGACAAGATTTGTTTTCATAAAGTTTGCTAATCGGGTGTTTTGGGTTTTTTTAACAGGAAAATGACATTTCTAACCATGCTACAAGATTGCACAAGCGTTAAGCTATTTTCAATGACCTGTATTATTAAAAAAATGTATACAGTATATAAAGGTAACACAGTAGTTGCTTGACCCTTAGAGTTATACTGCAAAGTCAGGAAACCTACTTGGTCACGCATTTTATCTAGCTGATTAATAAAATGATTATAATCAGAGTAAATAAGTTACTTTGATACAATTATCAATACAATCCAATATACAAACGTTGACAAAAGATTAAAATTACAAAGAAGAGGCTATAAAAATGAAGTTATAGATAGAAAAAAAAGCCCGTCAAGGATGGAGTCAATCACTATATAAAATTTTGGGATATTGGAAGTGATAATTAAGTTAGTGATTTTAAAGTATATTTTCACCTTTATCTTACCTGCTAGCTGTTTTTACTGAAATATTTTTCTTGTGTCCTCTCTCAGATCGGTTATCCCGCAGGAGCTGAAGCTACACAAAAAATATTCACAATCGTGTTGGAAACAAAGCCAATTTTTATTTTTTAAAAATGTTATCCTAGCTTTGTCATCTTTTATGTTTTTATTTTTTAACAGTAAATTAGGTATTATATATTGGATTTTAACAGTGTCACCTATGGAAAGACCATTAAAAATGTTAAAAGTTGGGGACTTAGTGCATTCTTGATAAATTCATGGTCAGTCATTACAGCATTTTAATACAATTTTGTGAAGAAACATGTAGAGTTAAGGTTATAATTACATATCCATTAATTTTAAACCCAACATTATTAGAACTTTGTAGTTATAGAAAAAACATTTGAAAGCAAAGAATTTCAGAGTTCCACAACTATTACCCTAACTCTGGACTGTGAAACATTTGAAAGCAATTTGATTTTGATTTGATTTTTAAGAATCATTAATCAATAACTTTCACCTTCAAAACTCTCTTTATTATGAAAAGGGATAGAAAAGCTCCCTTTAAAAAACTTTTCACTGGTATCTAAACAGTTAAGCAATGTTTATAAACTCTGCTGAGACCCAAAAAGTTGAAATTTTCAGAGCAACAACAAAAGCTAAATACCCAATCTTCCTAACACTTTTAGCTATTAGCTAGCACTGGTGACTAAAATAATGTAGGTTTTAGACCACCCTATTTTTGAAATTTCTCCCAAATAAATACAATGTGAAGACTTTTCCAAAATAAACTACTTCATTATTCAAAATCTCCAGCTGATATGATTCTCCTCAATGTGAGGGTGATGTGGCAATGACACATTTAGAAATAGCTGCAAAATAATTACACAGAAGAAGTGCAAACTAATAGCAAAATAAACTAAAATCATATTTTGAAGGGAACCAAGCCTTCAACAAAGTGCTGAGCCGAACTGAACTGAAGATTTAGCTACACAAATGGCCATAGAGACTAAGGCAGCACTTCACTGAAGGCAGTCAGAAAAAAATTAGGGGGACACACTTGGGGACTTCACGGTACCACTGCAGAGATGGGCAAGTGCTTCAAATAACCAGTTTTTGTTGTTGAATAGTTTACCCACTACATACTTCTATCTTTACTAGCTAATTACATAAGCTCTAATTTAATAGTGTTTACTTCAAAAAATAAACAAACAAACAGAATATTATTATACCATAACAGGTAAAATCTATAGTTATACAACCTGGCCTTCCATAGGAAAATTTCTTTAAGATGCTGCGAGGGTCAATTTTTAATAGTGTTAAACTCATTTTTCTCCCTTCTTTTACAGGTTCTGAAGTGTAGACCCATCACAGATCACTAGTTTCTGTTTCATGTGATGACGTTACATTCACTATATGATTCAGCTACAGTCTGAAAACTTATTAATTTACTAGACCCCCAATGCCATCGCCAAAAGTACAAAAGCTTTCATAATAATTTTATAACCCATAAGGTGAAATTATTTTAAAAATTATAAAATCAAGTATTTTTTAAATAAAATATTTATTTATTTACCATTACAGGCGTTATTCACATTGCCGGTTTCATGCTGGATGAGATATCATCAGCATAACGGATGCTGGGACACCACTTAGCATGGAAACCTGCATGGCTAGTCTGCATTTCAGAACCTTCAAAAGTAGTACTAAAGGTACAAGTTAAGTTAATTATCAAGTAATTTGAGACATTAAGGATAACAAATGAATTCTTTAAGTTTAAACTGCAACTTATTACACGTTACTTGTTACAATCCGTAAATCTGACAACATAAAGCCAGCTGTTAAAATGCTAGTTGTTTCTTCCACAAGAAATAAAAGTTTCAAAATGATGTGAGGCAAATATCATATAAAGTTGTCTGTGTAGCTGTTAAATGTCAGCTAGCATATCATAATATGTATTATAATACTTTCACAATTTACAGCTAAAACTGAAATTCATTTTTTTTTCACCCTGTCAGGCTTGAGGAAGTATGTTTAGTTGAGAGACTGAGTCTGTTTTTGAGTTTGAAAGAAGGGGAAGAAAAGCAGATATGCTGATTTAACTCTGAGCTATCAAAGCTAGTGGAGTTCAGAATCGCCCTAAAAACAGGATGAATGTTCTTGTATCTTACTGCGTTACTTATTGCTTTCTATGATGTTTAAAATCTATTTGCTAGAACTTAGTTGGTGTAAATCAGCACAGATCCACGGAAATCAATTGAGCTACATCAATTTGCTGCAGCTAAAGGGCTGGTCCACACTAACCCCCCAGTTGGAACTAAGATACGCAACTTCAGCTACGTGAATAACGTACCTGAAGTCGAAGTATCTTAGTTCGAACTACAAGGTCCACACACGGCAGGCAGGCTCCCCCGTCGACTCCACATACTCCTCTCATGGAGCAGGAGTACCGGTGTCGATGGTGAGCACTTCCGGGATCGATTTATCGCGACTAGACAAGACGCGATAAATCAATCCCAGAAGATCGATTGCTTACCGCTGAACCCGGAGGTAAGTATAGACGTACCCTAAGATATGACCCAATGAATTACTCTAGAGGCTTGATGTACTACTGATGTATTCAGTTACTTTTCCTGAGTGTTTGAAAAGAACTAATTTGTTCAAGATACAAAAGGGAAAGGCTTATTTGCACAAAGTTCTTGTCCTGACAATAACTTATTGTTTTGCCATGCATATAACTAAGCATTTTTCAAAGTCTGAAAGGAAGGTCACTAGTTAAGCAACACTCCACTATTCAAATGTAAGTGTTTTCTTGTTAAATTCGCTGATCTTAATTATGAGGTAACCAACATACAACTTGTGAGATTCTGTGCGGTTTCCAAGGGAACAGGAGGGCTATGATTGCTTTAAGCTATCTCTGTGCCCTCCTGAGCTGGGGCTACTCCCCTGATAAAATTTGGACAGCCCTGCACTCCTGTCTAAATTACAGCAGACACTCTGGGCTACTCAGCTGGTCATAACACTGTCTGGAATCCCTGCAGTCATTGCAGCCCTGCCTCCACACATCCCCAGCATGTCCCCTACATTGAAGCTCATGAGCTTATGTCTACCTTCTGCAGGTTATGCACCAGGAGAATCCTCACCTGGCAGGATTTAACACCCCCTTTATACCCGTCTGACCCTTTTACCTAGAGTAACAGAGAAGAGTGGGGTGTGGATTTCATCCTACAAGTCTGTTCTTACACAGTTTTGAATTTCTTAAATAGTGTGGAAAATGTCAGGTGTTCCCCATTTTATAGAAGCATTAACACGACAGTTTCAGAGAAACACAGGCACTATTGTTAATAACAAACTGGTTATCAGGATAATATATTCTGAAATCTTAAACTGGTAATAAAACTGACTTGTGATGCTTATCTAGTATCATTTGGCACGCCAGCTTATTAACCAAAAGACCTTTTGAAATACTTAGCTGCTAAGTTTTTTAAGTAGCTTGCAAGGAAACATGGAATTAAGGCCGCTTTGCTTCTTATGTATTAAAATACTGACCCAATAGTTCTGGAGTAGAGATAGTTAAATTCCTTCAAATATATGAAGTAAACTGTTCTTGATCAAAGTGGTTCTTACCTGGCTATGTTCCTTCCTAGCCCCAGGGCTAAACCAGTGGCTGTGGGAGAAAAGGAAAAGAAGAGTTTAGCAATATAACTACATAAAGCACGTGCTGTCATATGACCAGTTTGTGCGTGCTTTTGGGTATTTTATTGTCCACCAGGAAAATATAGCCTTCGGCTATGCTTTATTTTAATGGGATATTTTATGGAACTCTCAAAGTCTGTTACAGTTTTGATAGGAATATAAGAATGCACTCGCTCTGCAAATTTCCGCTTCTTAGGCAAACTGAGTAGCCATTAGCTTTACATTTAATTATGTTCTATTAAATTAATTTAATTCGTAAATGCTAACATTTTACATGTCTTAATCTGCATATTGAAATATATGCTATTAATAACAATTTAATGCTATCCTTATTACTGAAGTGTAAACTTTTAATTATTAGAGTTTAACAGATCTATAAGCACTGAGGGCTAACTGGTATATGTTAATGTATTAGCATTTTACCAATTGAGGCTTGGATTTGAATTCTATTTTAAAGTTGTAAATTGACATAAATTTGGTGGTCTCATGTCTCAAAACTGTCACGTAACTTGGCATTACTGACAATCTTTTACTTTACAGAGGCAAAACACTAGCATAGTAGGAGGGCTGCAGGTCATGAATGAAATATAGGATGAGCTAGCACAGTGACTTCCCACACTGTATCCACTGGGGGTTTTAAACTGGCTTTTATGTTCATCAAGATCTGAAACAGGCTGCAGGCCTCCAAATGTGACTACAGTGGCATTACACTGGGATTTAACAGCTGCTGTTGGGGGGCAAATCTCAGATCTAGGAAAAAGAAAAGAAAAGAAGAAGAGCACCTGAGAAGAAGAACTACACCCCCTCTTTCCCTGCCTCAATATATTGCCCCTTGATCTTGGGGGAAGGGCAACTGTGATAAATGAAGCGGGGTGCAGGGTGGGGGCAGGAAGCTCCCTTGCCAGCCAGCTAGCTATGAAGTCTCTCTTGGTGGCTGCTTGCTTTACCTGTAAAGGGTTAAAAAGTCCCCCAGGTAAAGAAAACGGAGTGGGCACCTGACCAAAAGAGCCAATGGGAAGGCTAGAACTTTTTAAAATTGTGAAAAAAGCTTTCCCTTTGTGTTCTGTGTTGTTCTCTGGAGAGAGGGGAACAGAGCAAAGTCAGGGCTATGACTATGCTGTAAAAAGTTTTTGCCAGGTATGGAAATCACCAGATTATACTTAGAACTACCCAAATATGTCAGTAGATTAGGAAATGTCTAGAAAGATGCAATTAGATTTATTTCTTTTATTTTCTGTGGACTCCTCTGTGCTAACCCCAGGAGCTTGCTTGTTCGTTTGTTTGTAACCTTTAAGCTGAACCCCCAAGAAAGCTATTTTGGGTGCTTAATTTTTGGAATTGCTCTTTTAAAATCTAGCAAAAACCTAAGTTCCAGATGTATTTTCTTTTTCTTTTTAATAAAATTTACCTTTTTTAAGAACAGGATTAGATTTTTGGTGTCCTAAGAGGTTTGTGCACATGTTAAATTAGCAACAGCTAATTTCCTTTGTTTTCTTTCTCAGCTCTTCCCCGGAGGGAGGGATGGGGGTGAAAGGACTTGAGGGTACCCCACAGGAAGGAATTCCCAAGTGCGCCTTCCTGGGATCTGAAAAAGGGGTTTGCATTTGGGTGGTGGCAGTGTTTACCAAGCCAAGGTCAGAGAAAAGCTGTAACCTTGGGAGTTTAATACAAGCCTGGAGTGGCAAGTATTAATTTTTAAAATCCTTGCGGGCCCTCACCTTCTGCACTCGAAGTGCCAGAGTGGGGAATCAGACTTGACAGAAACATAGTTCAATGCATTAAAATAATACATAGAAACACCACCACACTCTTTGTAAATGTGGTTGTACTGTTCTAGCTGCGAATGGCAATATTGTATAACCAAAAAGAGTGTGTTTTCAAAATGAACCCTTGAAGTACTCAATGGAAAAGTTCCTCAGGCCATGTTTACTTAAAAACTCCTATTTTTGAACATCTACATCACCATGCTCAGATTTCTCACATTGCTGCAGTTACTAAGTAATGACAGGCCATGGATTCTCCCGCCAGAAGCTACACAGGACACAAGAAGATTCTTGAAGACTCAAGTCAGTCTATCAGTGGAAGCAGCAGGGTAGGAATCTGTAGAAGGTATTCAGTAATGTTACCAGATGGTGTTGAATCAAACATACTGCTAAAATGTAAACTGTGTCTTCACAGAATTAAATGGATCACTAACTGAAAAACAATACTAGTTATTTCTAACCCTGTTTATGGGCCGCTAAACAGTGAATAATTTAATGTCTTGTCCACTCTGATTTCGAAAAGGGTTAATTTAAATATAGTTTAACAGTATAACAGTTTTAAATTGAACTCTCTCCAAACCCAGGTAGAGCAACCTCAGAACCCCTCTAAATACAGTTCGGTTAATGGATTTGCAGGAAAAGTAGTGTCCCTGGAAATTTTTGTATTGTCTTCAAATGCCCTGTTGGTTTGACACTCTGAAAGTACTGAATATGTTGCATACTGTGGGATTGCTTGGGAAGACTGAGTGTTCTGTAGTAAACCCTGAAAGCCTGTACCATAGCATCTAGCACAAAGGGCCCTGATCATAACTGGCTCATAGACTCATAGATTTTAAGGTCAGAAGGGACCATTGTGATCATCTAGTCTGACCTCCTGCCCATTGCAGGCCACAGAACTTTACCCACCCTGTAATAGACCTGTAACCTCTGGCTGAGTTATTGAAGTCCTCAAATCATGGTTTAAAGACTTCAAGTTACAGAGAATCCACCATTTACGTTAGTTTAAACCTGCAAGTGACCCATGCCTCATGCTGCAGAGGAAGATGAAAAAACCTCCAGGTGTCTGCCAATCTGACCGGGGGGAAAAATTTCCTTCCTGACCTCAAATATGGTGATCAAGTGGCCATTGTAATATAAATCAATAATACCCCAGCTACTTTTTCTAGTTTTATAGTGGAGAGAAAAAAAAAGCAAGGAACTGGAAAGTGAGAGACTGAATTTGCACTCATACGTAGAACAGGTGGAGGGGAGGGTGTGTGAAAAGAGAGAGAGAGAGAGAGAGAGAATGCACGCATGCGTGAGTTAACATAATAGAAGAAAGGTCAGAGCCTTCTCAGCCCAAGCTGTGCAGGAGTCCATGAATACAAGTTACTTCTATTAATAAATAGCAAAAATCAACAGTGAGGCCCCATATTTAGAGGTAAAAACCCCCTTTCCTGCTAGCATAACTATCAGGAACTGTTGTGTTTACCCAAACACTAAGAGGAGGTTACTTATCTGTAACTGGAGGTTCTTTGTGATATGTGGTCCCTATCTGTATTTCACTGTGGGGTTACGCATGTGAGTAGGTGGGAAGGTTCTTATTAGGCCTTTACAGAATCTGTTGATCAGTGGACGTGTGAAGACAGAGTAGCCGTGAGAATGTAGATGGTATGGGCTGATCGCCATGAAGTGGACTCGCAAGGAGCTGATAGACAAACCTGGTGTTTTCAGAAATAGGATATAGTCCAAGATGAGAGGAATATCTGTAATCTCTGGGAGAACACCTCCTTGTTGTGCCCAAAAAGAGAAGCACTTCCATTTAGCTAGGTAACATTTTCTAATAGAGTCCTTTCTACTATTAGAGAGAATGTCTCATACAACTTTGGAGCATGAATGTTCTAAGGATGATGCCCACCCAAATACCAAGCCCTGAGAAGTGGAGTGGATGTGGATCGGGGTGCCTGATCTTGCCATTCCACTGGGTCAGGAGCTTGGGGAACGTTAGAAGGATGATTAGTGTCGTGATGACATGCATAGGAGGTTAGGAAATCAGAAATGTCTGGCCAGAAGGGGGCAATCAGGATGAATCTTGCTTTGTCCTGCCAGATTTTGCACAATACTCATGTTGCACAGAACTCATATTGCAGGAGCAGTAGCGGAGGGAAGGCACAGTTGAACTGATAAGACCAAGTAAGAAGCAGAGTAACACCCTGAGAGTGGTGACCTAGTTCTCCTCTGGAGCAATATGTGGTGCATTTCCTGTTTGCTTGAGAAGCAAACGATCCCTTGTTGGGGTTCCCCATATATTAAAAATATTGTGCACTACTGAGTTAGGGAGCTCCCACTCTTGTTCAACTATTTAATGACCTTCTGAGGGAATCTGTAAGCACATTTTGCTTCATTGGAAGGTAGGTTGCAGATAGGTTGATTTGATTGCTGATACACCAATTCCAGAGACTGACTGCTTCTGCGCAGAGGAAGGGGAATCTTGCGCCTTCCCTGCTTGTTGATGTCAAAGATCGTTGTAATGTTATCTGACATTATAAGGACATGGTGAGCATGGAAGAAGGACCTGCATGCCTTCTGTACTTCTTGCAACTCCAGAATATTGATGTGCATCCTGGCCTCTCAAGACATCCAGGTTCCTTGTGCTGTGTGGCTGTTCATGGGAGCTCCCCAACCTAAGAGGGATGCATCCATAATAATGGTCCTGTTCAGAGAGGAAGGGAGAAAAAGGATACCCATACTCGATGAGAATTTGTCCAGCACAGCAGGGAAGACAGTATCTTGGCCGGAACTGTCACCATGAGGTTCATGGAATGATGGCTTGGGGAATTCAGGGGGCGGGGGGGTGGGGGAAACCTGGTCTGGGGAGCAGCCCTTGGGGTCTATACAGACTCGTTGGGATTTGCCCCTCAATGAACCGATATGTATGTGTGTGTGTGTGTGTGTGTGTGTGTGTGTGTGTGTGTGTGTGTGTGTGTGTGAGAGAGAGAGAGGGAGAGAGAGAGAGAGAGAGGGAGCGGTGTTGTGTTTCGGGGGTGGCTGGGGGTGGTGGTGTTTCGGTGGCGCTGGGGGGGAGGGGTTCAGCCCTCAACTGTTTTCTTTGGAGTAATATGGCCCTCACCGCTTTAAAAGTTGTGCAGGCCTGGCTTAAAGTCATCGCTGGGAGTGGGGTGGGAGGAGAGGGAGGAAGGGACATAGAATTCACTTCGTCGTCTGGGGATGATGACGGCAATCTTGCTGGTTCCGGTGGAACTGTTGGATCTGGGGGCAGATCTGCGCGTCCCCTTGGAGGGGAGGCTTGGGTAACTCCCTGGCAAATTGAATCAACTCTGCAGAGGGGTACTGATCCCAAGGTCCCCAATATGGCCAGTAGGAAGGGTCGATAGGTGGTTATTGCATAAGGTACCAGCGGCTCCTAGTTAGATGAGGCAGAGGTTGGTCACAAACCTGTGTGGGTCTTTTGGGTGGTGAAGGATACGTAGGGTAAAAGAAGAATGGTTTATCAGATGGCTCAGAATCTCCTGATGAGGAGAAGGCTGATTCTGGTTCCAGTAGCGGTATCACTGATTCTGTTGGAGGGGAGATGTATTCTGTGTATAGGACGGGTGATAAGCTCCTTCCAGCAGTCAATTACCTTGGAGGTGATATTATCTCCTCGAAACGGAGGGAACTGATGGAGTAGGGGATTCCGGATCTGGGAGAGCAAAAAAGTCCTGTGAAGCAGCAACAGATTCAGATCTTCCAGTGTGACGGGTTCTGCTTGTCCAGGTGGTCAGAACCTATGAGGAGGGTGGTATCTGAAGTTGGCAGTTATCAGACTTCATCGGTGCTGACAAATCCCAGGGTTTAGAAGGAGCTGGGGACGACGGTACTGCCAGAAAACAGTCCAAACCGATGGAGCCCAATGCTTATGGGTGTTCTTGTCATGAGACTTAGTCTCTTTCTCGTCCCTGAGACTTAGTACATCCTAAGTCCTCATAGGCCGAGCTGGTAGGCTTGCTTACAGCTGAGTCCAACTTCTTTGACGTGGACTTTGAGGCAGACTTAGTTTCATACTCATGAGAAGCCTGTGGGGGTAGATTCTCCCATAACAGAGTTGGACTTGCAGCAGGAGGCGCATTCCTTGCTGAATCAGGCCAATGTACAAGGGATGTTCCCTGGCCTGGATCCAATTGGGGCCTCATGGCCTTCTCCATGAGGTATTTTCAGAGACGAAATTCCCACCTTTCTCAGGTGCAACTGGGGAACGATTGGCAGAAACTGCACCTCGCTGTGATGTGAGCTTTCCCAAGGTAGTACAGGCAGTGCCTGTGGTCGTCACTGACCAAGAAGGATCGTGGGCAAGAAGCACAAAGTTTGAAGCCCAGAGTCCTGGGCATAGTCCACTACTCGAATGTGGTACAGGGGAGGGAGGTGTCCCCCGGGAGACTAATCTAATGCTAAACAGTAAAACTATTAAAACTATTGAACTATTTACAAACTAGATAATTCTTATTTTGTAGAAAGAAGCCGAAACTGCGGACACTTAAGGTTCCGACCCAGACCACGTGGCGGTGAGAAGGAACTGGAGAGGCAGTCAGACCACCTTATTCTTTATCCCCTGAGTTGGAGGCACAAGGTGAGCCACGGTGCATATGTGGGCCAATGGACACTACTTTCAAACTCTCCAGCTCTGGGCACATGGTGAGCATGCGTAAACCCACAGTGGAATACAAATAGGGACCATCATTCAAAGAAGGTGGTGGGGTATTTACATCACACTAACAGTCACAGATTATAATTTTGGCTGGGAAATTAATTCCAACGATGCCTTTTAAAAATAAAATTAATGTAAGGTAGATTATAATAAGGTATTCCTATTCATTTTCTTAATTTTAGGTTAATCACTAATAACTATGTACTGCCTTTTATGGTTGTGTTCTTTTTGGTGAGCTTTTTGGTAAACCTAGTCTTTTGGATTCCCTGTTTGAAAAAAGAAGAAGAAAATAATGTCTTTTATTATTGCAAACTACTCAAAAAACATCAGAAAAACATTTCTACTAATAATATCATCTGAATACAACCACTGGTCTATGCTAGTGATATATTGGAATATCTAATGGCACCCAGTGATGTCAGTGTGACAGGTTCGGTCACACAGATCCCCTTGGGATTGTTACCTGATGTGGTGAGATTACCTCAGAGCCCGTTTTCCCTGCCAGCTTGGGACTCCAAAACCCTGCCTTGTTGAGCCAGACAAGCTAGCCTGCTGCAATACAGACCCAGAGTCCAGTCTACTCCCCCAAAGCTGCAGACTTAACTGAAAACAGCTCAGCAGGTTATTTGCCTCCAGCACCCAGACACCCTGCTCCCAGTGGGATCCAACCCCAAATAAATCCATTTTACTCTGTATAAAGCTTATACAGGGTAAACTCATAAATTGTCCACCCTCTATAACACTGATAGAGAGATATGCACAGCTGTTTGCTCCCCCAGATATTAACCACTTCCTCTGGGTTCATTAATAAACAAAAGTGATTTTATTAAGTATAAAAAGTAGTATTTAAGTGGCTTCAAGTAATAACAGACAGAACAAAGTAAGTCATAAAGCAAAATAAAACAAAACACGCAAGTCTAAGCCTAATGCATTAAAAAACTGATTAGAGGTAAATCTCACCCTCAGAGATGTTCCAATAAGCTTCTTTCACAGACTATCCTCCTTCCTAGTCTGGGCCCAATCCTTTCCCCTGGTACAGTCCTTGTTAGTTCCAGCAGACATCTCAGGTGGAACTAGGGGTTTTCTCATGACTGGCCGCCCCTTTGTCCTGCTCCACCCCATTTTATAGCTTTGGCACAAGGCAGGAATCTTTTGTCTCTCTGGTCCCCACCCCTTCTTCTAAATGGAAAAGTACCAGGTTTAAGATGGATTTCATCATCAGGTGACATGGTCACATGTCCTGTGAGATCCCAGCCTCCATTCTTCCTGGGCTGGCCCACAGGCACACAGGAAGGTTTGCAAGTAAACAGAGCTGTTTACAGTTCACTGATTCTGAAGCACCATTAATGGCTTCCATTTAATATGTTTACATCAGTAATACAAGTTTATATCTTATTCTCCTAACTTCAGACACAGAAATAATACATGCAAACAAATAGGACGAACACAGTAAGTAGATTATAAGCTTTGTAATGATACCTTATAAGAGACCTTTTGCATAAAGCATATGGAGTGCAACGTCACAGTCAGAATGTACTCAAATAATCAATTCAGGGTTTTGGCTCGTGGAACTTATATGAGAACCAGTTTTCTCACAGGATATCAAATTTAAAAATGTTAGGTATTGTATTTTCCTTATGAAATGTAGTTTGACATTTCTGAACTTCTTGTTATTCTTCTTTGAAGAAAACTACTTCAAATGTCTTTACACAATCTTTTATATTTATTACTTAGCATATCTGTGAACATTTATAATATTTCAAATATAATTTAAGTATCTGCATAAAAAAACTTAATAAAAACACATTCAAAGCAGCACTGAACTCCACATTTTAATTAAAAACCCACAGTAAGCTAAAAGGGTTGTAATATCCTTAGGATATATCCTATAACTGGGCCCAGGGCCCTCTTTTATTCCATGTTTGTACAGTGTGTAGCACAATATGGCTTTGGGCCTCAGATGCTACTGTAATACAAATAATAATAAAAACAGTGACAACCCCCCACCATTGGTACTCACTCATTGTGATGAGAATCTTGGGACAAGTGAACCATTTTCTTGTTGCCTGGGCTTGCACTGGTAATCTAAGAGGGGGAAAAAATAAAATAAAATAAAAATGCTACGAGTTCTTGGGCTGTATTACATGTACTTTGTATTTTTCCATTGGAAGAGTATATACTACCTACCATGGTAGAAACAGACACACTAAACACTGTAAAAAGAATTAGTGATACTTTCAGTTGATAACTCAAGTAGTATTTTCATAAGTATGTAAATGATTTAGGAGTCTAATCCCAGTTTTTAAAGGTAATTGAGAAGTTTAGCAGCCTTATGGCCAGATTTTCAAATGTGTCTACATGTCTAATGATGCAAATAGGTGCCTGGTGGGATGTTAATAGAGATTAGGTGCCTAATCTCTTAGATGCTTTTGAAAATTTCAAAAGATGCCTATTTGCATCTTTAGGGGTCTAAATGCCTTTGACAATGGGATTTAGGTGCTTTTGAAAAACCCACCCAGAATGTATTGTGTTTTTAAGAAATGTAGAAAAACACAAAGTTGTGACGCTAGGCTGGGATTTTAAAATGGCTCTTACTGCTTAGACTACTTTGAAAACCCAGGTCTTAGTCTGCAACCCAGAGCAAATGCTAATGAAAATAAAAGTTAAGTAAAATGTACATATAAAATGGTATATCACTACATTGATGTCATATTCAGTTGTTCCTTCTTTAATCTCAACTGCAATCAAAAAGAAATATGAGGATTTTTAAGACTAGTTATGTATTTACCTTATATACTCCCCTCATACGGCACAAATAGGCTTTGAAAAGGGTGTGTATATGGAAAATATGGCTTAGTGGCGTTATGCAATACTACAGCAGAGCAGCCTCCTGCTCTTCTGCAGCACAATTTGCTTGTTATAGCTGCTATGCATACATACAGGAAGTGGAGTTAGGGGGTGTTAGGAATCACCTGCTGAAGTTGCACACATGCAGAAAGTAAGTGCGAAAGTTACTGCTGTTTGGAGCAACAAGTCCTCTTACAATTACATACATTAAAGTCTCCAGCGGATAAAGTCTTACAATCACTAGATGACCAAAGTCAGGACAACAAAAATCAGCTATGCTGCCAGTACTGAAAGCAGACCTGGAAACCACACAAATAAACAGCTGATATGCACATATTGTCTGGGACCATTGGGGTTTGGGTTGTTTTTTACCTATGGATCCTCTGTTTATCCACATTTGACAGTTCATCACTCATCAGGAGGATGATATATTGCATTTTCAAAGACAACAAATCACTGAATATTTTATAAAAGCAAGTTTCCTCTACTTTTACACATTTTTATGCAGAAGAAGAACCAAAGCATCTTAAGGGTCAAGTCTGGAAAATGTTCATATAATACCACAGATGCCTTTAGAAAGCTCCACAGATTCAAAATATTTGCCAAGTTCCACAGAAATTCCCTATCTGTAAACTTGGAAATGTCATTATAATGGGTAGAATCTCTCAAACAAATAGAACTTGAAAAGGACACCTGTTTTACTGGTCAGTAATTACTCAAATGCAACCACACCTAAAACTCTGACAGCAGCAGACGTAGCAACATTATAACTTGCTGCCTCAAAGAAATCTTGCCTGCAACCAGCATATAGAATAGGCAGTTCCAGACACCAATATTTGATATTAATTTAGTCAGATTTAATGGAGTGAAAGCAGTCTTGCTTATTCGCTTAGTAACAATGAAATTGCAATCAATGCTTTCAAACAAACTTCCCCTCTGTTACATTTTACCTTATAATTTGAGCAAGACACATTATTTGTCAAATATGGACTTTGAAATGCTGATGATCTAAAACATTTTAAATGTATATGTAATCGGGAAGTTACAACATTAGTAACCGAACTGTTACTTGCACACCATCGGTAAACATGTGGCTCAGCTCTAGAGAGTTACATCCTGCATTAATCTCAAAATGAGGTTTTCATGCTATTCCAGTGGGTATCCCTGGAATATAGTAATCCATTTTCTACACTGTGGGTATAAGAAAAGCCGACTGTGCCTATGTCATGCTTTGTTAGAGGTTCATGATCACATTATCTCATGGTGGACCTGACACTTTTATTCAGTTTACAGTATGTTCTGTGTACAGGCAACTTATTTCCTTTGCCAGGGTTGCTGACAACCTTTTCCACACTATATTAATCTTGTTTACTGACTTTATCTTGGTACAAATATCAGAAAACTGAACTTTTTATCTCAGGGAGAAAATAAACAACATGTTGACAGAAGCAGAAGCTATTTTCTGGACTAAAATTGGTTGTTTACCTGCAGCCATACTTATGGAAAAATGTTTAACTCTCCAACTCGCTTGAAATACATAATCCAAAATTTAATAAGCGTGAAAATTTCAAGAAAATCCATGTGATAAATTGTCAGGTATAAAACAGTATCTTAACATAAAGAAATATGATTTGTAACTAATTTATACTGAATATAAAAGTGCTCTCAATCTAGTTACAATTCATCAGAAAGTATATTGATCAGGTTTCTCCTACATATCAAAGGTAACTTCAGTTACTAAATAGCCACAGAGGATTTATAAAATTAAATGTACAATACACACACTTATATGTCCTGGTTGTTTCGTTGTAACGTTGCTCATCTATAAGGGAACAAGCTCGTTTAAAGTTGCGCAATGCTCCCTTATAACATCGTTTGGCAGCTGCCTGCTTTGTCCACTGCTTCCAGGATTCTCTGGAAGAGCAGCCCCTCCTTGTGGTGATTAGAACCAGGGAGGCTGCAGCCCCCCCTCCCCAAAATTCCCTGTAAGGTATGTGGCTCGTCAGCTGCCCAGAACCATTCAACTGTTCCTCCCCACACTGTCGTGCTGCTCCTGCACTGCCTCTGCCTTGGAGCTGCTCCCGGGAGCTTCCTGCTTGCAGGGGAGATGGAGAGAGGGGTGCTGATATCAGGATGTCCCCCTGCCCCCCCCCACTCTGTAACTCCTCTCCACAAAGCAGAGGAGGGGGAACAGGGCTCAGGGACAGAACGGAGGGAGCTTGCTGGAAGCTGTTGCTTCCTGTCTGAACTGGCTGATCTGCTTAAAAGGGCAACATACTTGAAGTGCGGTCAGCATACTTAAAGGGGCAATGCATCTCTCTCTCTCTCTCTCACTCATGCACGCACCCCCCCCCCACCCCCCAGCACTTTGGAAAGCCAGCACCTGTGCAGCCGTGCATGTGCTGTCAGGAGGAGGTAGTGGTGCGCTCCAGCTGGATAGCGTGGGCTCATCATCATGTTCAGTTTTTGCAGGGAAGTGTTTGAGCTACTGCCCTGCATCTATTGTGTTTCCTCCCTCCTGCGTCAGTCCATGCTGCCTTGTCGAGTGTTTGGCTACATTAACAACAGTGTATTAACCCTTGAGGGCTCAGCCGAGTGCTAGTTCATCATTTAGCAGCAAGGCATTCCCTGGAAAATATTCCACCCTCTGACTCCTCCACCTCAACCAAGCTTCACAATCATTCATTGCTGTGTACAATATTAAACTGTTTGTTTAAAACTGTTTAAAACTTATACTGTATAAGTATATAACGTCTTTTGTCTGGCAAAAAACATTTCCCTGGAACCTAACCCCCCCGTTTACATTAATTTTTATGGGGAAATTGGATTAGTTTAACATTTCGCATAAAGTCACATTTTTCAGGAACATAACTACAATTTTAATTGAGGAGTTACTGTATGCTTTGGTGACCAAGAGTTTCAAATTTGACATGATTTTGAGCGCCACAGTTTGAGAGAGCTCAACTTGGGGTACCTTAAAATCTGATTTTCAGAGAATGATGAGCACCATTCTGGAAAATCAGACTTTTTAAAGGTGCTTGAAGTTGGGCACCAACAAATGAACGCACCCTAATTTCAGTACTGTATTTTAGATGCAACACTCTTAGTTGCACTAGACTGGATTATATAGAGAGATTGCAGAGTTATCGTTATAGCTCCAAAATAATTGCATAGATATACACTACTATTTGATAGGGTGCAGGACTGTGAATCAGAAGACCTGGTTCTATTCCCAGGCCTGTCACTAATTAGGTATATAACCCTGGACAAGTCTTATCTTTACAATAAGCATAATGTTACTTCACCACCATTATAAAGCGTTTTAAGACTTATGGATAAAAAGCACTATGTTATAGGAAGTGCTGGAGGCAGGGCCAATAGTTAAGGTTGCTTAACACTTTCATTTCCAACTGTTTTCAGTTGCTTATAACTTTGTCAAACCATTATGCTGAAATTTTCCATACTGGGTATCTGCCTCAGACTTTTTTCTTTTTAATTTTCAACAGTGCAGCTATTTCCAAAAATAAGGTTAAGGAAAAATATATTGCTCTGCCAATGATGAAAATAGGCCTGTATATTTGGATCACAGAATTGTCTTTTGCTGTCTCCATGCAAACAAATATGGCAGTGTTTTAAAATCACTGTTTGCACATACTCAGTAAAAGTTTGTTAGAGGCTGTTCATTACATTTCCTGACGATTCTATCTACACTGAGCACACTCCAGTTCAAAGCTGAGCACAACTTTCCCAGCAATTCCTCCTCCTAGTTGCCAGGGGCTGCTCTGTCACTGGGCACAGGAATAGAGCCAGGAGAATGTCTCTGCTGTGCTCTCAATACTCTCCCTATTGGCACTCAGGCAGACTGCAAGAGGAGGAGACAGCTGCTTAATTTGAATGTAATGAGGGAAGGAATGGGGGAGAAAAGGGATAGGCAGTTAAGTGGGACAGAAGTTTCTTTGAGAAGGGATGGGGAGGGGAAAGGAATGAAGGGGACAGGGACAGGCTGTGGGATAGCAGCAATGAACAAGAGGGACAGAGAAAGGTCTGGGGGAGGGCGGGAGGGAGTCCTGAAACTACTAGAGTTCACTCCCCTCCAGAATCTAGAATTGAACCAAAGATTCTTGAGTCCTACCACTCTTCTGCTGTTTAACTGTGAAACCCATTGGGCAAAGTATGTGTTGGTCCACACAGAGAATAACTACCTACTACCTCTACCAATTACTCCATCAACTCATGTGGTAGAAATCTGTGCTGTGCATATAAATATTTTATTCTTGCTAATGACATATTTGGGAGTCAACATGGTTCCACAAAACGGCATTTCAGTTTCTCAGGTTAAGAAACTAGGAAATTACATTGAGAATACTAAAATCTAAGCACTCAAAAGTTAGGAAATGCCAGATTTAAGGTTTCCTGTGCAACTTTAATTTGGCCCTATTTGTGCATATGCCTTTTGATAGAGTCTTTAATGATATGATGGCATAGAAACAGTACCCTGCTCCATTCAGTGCACAGGATGGAGAATGTGCAGGGAGTGAATCAGGGTTGCTTAATGAATGATGTTGTCTGTACGATCCCTGCCTCATTTGTTGCAGAATTCGGAAGGTGTTCAGTAAACGAGGCAGGGGACTGCAAGGAGAGAAAGGATTTTCTCATGGTTAAGGCAGGTGAAACTCAGTTTTTCTATTCCTGCTTCATCTACAGTCTTATGCGAGCCCAAGCAAACCACCTCAAACTCAAAACACCTGGGCTCTGATTTGCTAATCATATAGAAGTGCTAATCAGAATCATATAGAACTGAAACTGAAGTCAACGGGAGCTCCGTTTTGAGCATATAAAGTGCTACAAAAATAAACTTTTTAAATGTACTTGGAAAAATCAGGCCCAAGGTGCCTCAAGCTAGGCATTGAAAATTAACGGACACTTGACTATTTTGGACTTAATCTCTGCGCCTCAGTTCCCCATCTGTAAAATGGGATAAAAATACCACTTAATCTCAAAAGGGACATTGTGAGGATAAATTATTTAGTGTTTGTGAAGTACTCAGATATTACAGTGATGAATGATATAGGAAAAACCCACAAAGGAATTAATCTGTATTCTGACGTATATGAGAAGTTGAGATCACTAACATACTAATCTATTTGATAAAAGCGTCCCAACACTGGTAGTTGAGGAAATACAAATAAGGAAGAGGGGAGGAACCTCTACTGAATATGCATTAGGCATAATGGCATCAGCACAACATATTATAAAGGTTGTATACCAGCCTGTGTGCTTGGGAAGGAAGAGATGTTGCCCTTGGGATGTGCCAGGAAGATGGCCATTAGCGATGGTGATGAAGAAGGTTATGAGGAAGATAATGGCTAACATTTCAGGTTGTTCTACAAGCGATGTGTGAGCATATGGATGTTCAAACGTACAGTCTCTATTATCTCTATTTCCCTTGCTGGGTTAGAGAGTTGGTGACTTTGCAAAATATATTAATAAATCTATTACAAATACAGGAGGATTTTTCTAAGCGTGAATGTTGCCACTGTGCACATCAGGGTTACCAACTGAATAGTAATTTTAATAATACTTGGTCTGATCTTGGGACAAGAACCCATCAAATCCCAGAGTGTTAACTAGGAATTCTTAAATAATCAGTATAATTAATATACAATCCATAGATCAGGCAACAGTGGTGAAGAACTTTAAAGGTTACTTGAATTGAGTTGGTCACCTACTGGGCTGATCCTCTCTGGATCAACTTGTCATTGGGATACAGGTAGACCTGGACCCCTTGTCTCCTTAAGTGAGCTACTATAACTGCCAAATACTTCATGAATACTCTTGGTGCTGTGGAAAGACCAAGGGGAAGGACCCTGTACTGGTAGTCTGATGTTACGACTAGGAATCTGAGGTATTTCCTGCAAGTCAGATGTAAGGATATATGAAAATAGACAACTTGAAGGTTCAGAGCCATGAACCAGTGTTGAGGATTTAATAAGGAAATTATTGAAGCCAAAGTCATTATCCTGAACTTGAAATGGCTCATGTACCTGTTGAGACATTGAAAGTCCACAATGGGATGCAAACCCCCTATCTTCTTTGGAATAACAAAATAACTGGAATAAAAATCCTTGCCCCTGAACTCTAGGGACACCTTTTCCTCTGTTCTGAGATGCAGGAGAGAGTCCACCTCTTGCTTCAATAAAGTATCTTGTAAGAGGGGTCCTTGAAGAGGAATGGACTGGATTTATATTCAAAATCTATTGCTGATAATCTCTCAGATGCACTGGTCTGTGGTTATTCTAGTTCAGGCTTGCTAAAAAAAAAAAAAAAAGAGGGAGTTTCCAAAATGGGGTTGGAGGGAAGGGAAGGGAGAAATGGGGAGAGATCCTATGCAGTTCTGCCAGGCTCTCCACACTGGCATGAAACACGCTGTTCAGAAGAAGACATTGAGTGCACTGTATCAGAGGTGGTGGGTCATCTCTGTTGGAAACCCTGCTTCTCAATGGTGCCAACGCTCTCTGTGGGTTATGAAAGTATGGAGCAGACAGACACTGCTTGACGGAACTTTAAGGTCTGATTTACTTTCTCCTTGGAGCTGGAGTATACTAGCCCAGAAAATGCAAAGTGTTTCTAGAATCCTTTTATGAATACAGGCCCTGTTACTTTTTGAACTGAAGAGGTTGCAGCTCTCAAATGGAAGATTCTCTATTGTCGTTTGGACCTCCCTGGGCAATCTCAAATGACTGTAGCCAGGAGGATCTTCACATCACTACTGATGTAACCCTGGTGCATGCAGATGCATCAGACAGATCCAAACCAGCCTACAGGTAAATTCTATGCACTAACGAACCCTCCAGCCTGATAGATATTAATTCTTTCCAGTGATCATGCAGAAACCTTTCCATAAACTGAGACAGCTTGTCTGAGTAGAGTCATATTTAGCCAGAAGCACCTGGTGGTAGGCAATGAGTATCTACAGATTGGCAGAGGAATAGACTTCTCTGCTGAAGAAATCCAGTCTCAGGGTCCTTTTCCATTGGGGCCCTTGCTGCTTGGCTTTTTCCTGAACAGCTGCTACAACAAGTGATGCTGGTACCAGATGCGAATAGAAGTGCTTGAAGCTCTTGGGAGGAACTTGGTACTGTCTATCTGCCATTTGGAAGTTGCAGGTATTAATACTAGAGTCTTCCACAAGTCCTTTACAGGCTCTAACAATCACCTGTTAATAGACGTGCGGAGTGTACCAGTCATGGCAGGGTGCAGAATGTCTAGCATCTTGTGCAATTTTCTAAAGGGGAGAACTTGGCCTATGTTCATCCTTAGAAGCCACGCGACATAAATCTACATTACGGATTAGCTGGTACGTAAAAGTTCATTTAAAAAAGCAAATCCAGCTCCAGAAGTACCAAAAAACCCCTTCAAATACATAAATGTATAGCAGTTTTCGTATGCCAATAGCATCAAACATTTGAATCAAAACATTTGTTAAAAAGAAAAAAAGAAAAAAAACAAAAACAAAGCTATTTTCAGGCTTAAGACTAACATACTAAGTTGCAGCCCAAAACAAAAATGTTATGATTTAAGTTATAAGCCTCAGAAAATAAGGATTTATAATGGAAACTGACACAAAGTCAACTGTAGCACCAAAATGGTGCTTCCTTCACTCACAAGGTCTGTAATAGCCAATTTATAGGAAATTCAACCAAATGACATCAAGGGAAGAAATAAAACATCTATTCTTTGAAGTTTATTACCCTTGTTAAAAGCAATTTCTTATTATTTTTATCACCCATTTATTATCACCAATTTTATTCCCTTCCTTACTAGAAGGGTAGGAGAACAGCTGCCTTTGCATCTGACTTCAGTGCTTTTTCATGATTAAACTAGCATGGGTAGCATATTATAGTAAGATTTGTCTAAGTATGTGCCCCACCTGCATGTCTACTTCTTCCTTCTCCTGAGATCCAAAAAACTTCAATACCAGATTGTCATGATTAGAGTTATATTATATTATAATAAATTAAGAGCTGAATTAAAAAAAAAAACGTTCAAGAGATAAACATGAACTTTCATTGGTAGCTATCAAGAACTCTCAGACAATATTACATCCACTGTATTTGTTTAAATAGTTACCATGCTTACCCAGTTCCCCCATCTCCCTGGGTTGATTTCTCTATTACATTTTTATTCACCCTCCAAATGCTCTCTTGCTCCAGTGCCCACAATGACAAACACTTCAGGCGGCAGACTGCCAGTCCAGAGAAGGGCCTCTCTATTGTATAACCCACTGTTCTAGCTCAGTGATGCTCGGTCAATCAAACCAAACTTCCTCAAGGCTTTATGTCTCCATAGTGCAACTGCTCTGCCAGTGACTCCTTGCCAGTTTGTCAAGACCCAGAAGTTAGCTGCTACTCTTTTTATGATTCTTAATCTGACAGTGTTACTTGGAAATGAACAGCAATTTTAAAATGTGGCAAGCTCTATATGACTGCCCCCTAGTGAGTTCAGACATTGTGCTAGTAAAATGTACATAAGTGATAAGGGAAGGAAATCAGCTCAAGAGAAACTGGTCAAAAAACATCGACACAAAATCTTAGACCAAACAGATAAAGAAACAAACAACATCCCAGTCGACGGTTTGTTGTTTTGTTTGCATTAAAAACAAGCAAACTAAAAAAAACTCCCAACCTCACCACTGTGGGTAAAACGATACACATTATAGCAACAATTTCCTCCCCTTTGGTGTGAAAAACTAAAACCAAACACAAATCTTCCAGTGACTTAACAGTCCGTACACATTTTTTTCAAGTTTTATTTCAGACAAAATGAAATATATCCCCTTTCAAAATATCCCCTTTATATATGATACTCATTTAACAAAATTAACAAAATTTAACTACTTTAGTATCTGAGACTGAAGAAAAGCCACCTGTAATCATCTAAATGTCACACAAAAGAACAGCTAAAGTATTTTAAATTTCAGTTCTAAAAGTAAAGAAAAAGCATGCTTTTTTTGTAAATTAATTTTACTACATTTTGTCTTCACTGACTTCAAGAGCTACCCAAACAGGAAAGTTATATTATGAAACTAAAACAAACAGATTTTTTATAGAAAGCCATGGGTTTGAGTATTCTTTGAGTAGCACTGGAAACAGTTATGGAGAACACGATGAAACATGTTTTACTCTTGACTTTTGCTCAGGACTTATTTTGGTGTCAGAGTTTTCAATGTAGAGAACGAAGGGAGGAAATAAACTAATTTAGTCACAAGGAATGAGCATGTGAAAAAGTTGAATGAAGAAATAAATTATTTTGTATTACTGAGCAGGTGAAACAGAATAAACCATGTGCATGCATTGTGAACAGCAAACCCAGGACCATATCCTGGCTTTAGATACATGAACAATTGAGCATCTAAAACAAGAATGTGGTCCAGTGAATTTTATGAATTGGTATGCTAATAGAATAAAAGACTAAACTGCATCTCAGATAATGAAAATCGAATTTTACCAGAACTACAAAGTAAGTAACAAATTTAAACTACTTTGCCACCCAATTCAGAAAATAATAAAATGCATTAAAAAATTATATTTACAACTACATTTCAGCTTTAAGCAAAATGGGTTTACCAATGAAGACGAAATTCTTAACAATAATGAAGGGAGTTCATAGAATCATAGAATATCAGGGTTGGAAGGGACCTCAGGAGGTCATCTAGTCCAACCCCCTGCTCAAAGCAGGACCAATTCCCAACTAAATCATCCCAGCCAGGGCTTTGTCAAGCCGGGCCTTAAAAACCTCTAAGGAAGGAGATTCCACCACCTCCCTAGGTAACCCATTCCAGTGCTTCACCACCCTCCTAGTGAAAAAGTTTTTCCTAATATCCAACCTAAACCTCCCCAACTGCAACTTGAGACCATTACTCCTTGTTCTGTCATCAGGTACCACTGAGAACAGTTTAGATCCATCCTCTTTGGAACCCCTTTTAGGTAGTTGAAAGCAGCTATCAAATCCTTATTCTTCTCTTCTGCAGACTAAACAATCCCAGTTCCCTCAGCCTCTCCTCATAAATCATGTGCTCCAGCCCCCTAATCATTTTTGTTGCCCTCTGCTGGACTCTTTCCAATTTTTCCACATCCTTCTTTTAGTGTGGGACCCAAAACTGGACACAGTACTCCAGATGAGGCCTCAACAATGTCGAATAGAGGGGAATGATCACGTCCCTCGATCTGCTGGCAATGCCGCTACTTATACAGCCCAAAATGCCGTTAGCCTTCTTGGCAACAAGGGCACACTGTTGACTCATATCCAGCTTCTCGTCCACTGTAACCCCTACGTCCTTTTCTGCAGAACTGCTTCCTAGCGATTCGGTCCCTAGTCTGTAACAGTGCATGGGATTCTTCCGTCCTAAGTGCAGGACTCTGCACTTGTCCTTGTTGAACCTCATCAGATTTCTTTTGGCCCAATCCTCTAATTTGTCTACGTCCCTCTGTATCCTATCCCTACCTTCCAGCGTATCTACCACTCCTCCCAGTTTAGTGTCATCTGCAAACCCGCTGAGAGTGCAGTCCACGCCATCCTCCAGATCATTAATGAAGATATTGAACAAAACCAGCCCCAGGACCAACCCTTGGGGCACTCCGCTTGAAACTGGCTGCCAACTAGACATGGAGCCGTTGAGCCCGATGATCTAGCCAGCTTTCTATCCACCTTATAGTCCATTCATCCAGCCAGCCCATACTTCTTTAACTTGGTGGCAAGAATACTGTTGGAGACCGTATCAAAGCTTTGCTAAAGTCAAGGAATAACACATCCATTGCTTTCCCCTCATCCACAGAGTCAGATATCTCCTCATAAGAGGCAATTAGGTTAGTGAGGCATGACTTGCCCTTGGTGAATCCATGCTGACTGTTCCTGATCACTTTCCTCTCCTCTAAGTGCTTCAGAATTGATTCCATGAGGACCTGCTCCATGATTTTTCCAGGGACTGAGGTGAGGCTGACTGGCCTGTAGTTCCCCGGATCCTCCTCCTTCCCTTTTTTAAAGATGAGCACTACATTATCCTTTTTCCAGTCATCCGGGACCTCCCCCGATTGCCATGAGTTTTCAAAGATAATGGCCAATGGCTCTGCAATCACAGAGTTCTGTGGTTTGTTTTACTGACATCCCATCCTCACCAATAAATAGGACATGGTGAGGATGTGTGTGTTTGAGGCAGTATTGTATGCTGGACTGGACAAAAGGCAGATTTGAGCACACTGCAATGGGAAGAAATTGATTGTAGTGAAGTTAATCAAAATCATTGCCTTGAAAATGGAAACTAGGGAAGCTGTTTTTCCATTCATGCCATCTCCTGTTAAAGAGATACATTGGCAACAAATTCTCAGGACAGCATAAAAATCATGCTAGCGCACAGAATTACCTTTCCAGTATGGGTTGCCTCTCCTACTTAGGAATTAATTCACATAACTATGTGCTAGAAAAAGAAAGCCTGTATTGTAGCTGCCCGTAACATACTATGCGTGTGAATGAAACATTGGGTGAAATTTTATAGTATTGTTGCTGTCATGCACAAGAAAAATACTTTAATAAAAATGAATTAAGGTTTAAAAAGTGAGTTGTCAATTGCTGATGTTCATAATATACACACAGAAACAATCCTTGTTAGTGATTGTTGCTGTTCACTAAGAAATCAATATATTTTTAGGCTGAAGTCCTGGTCCCATTGAAGTCACTGGGAGTTTGGCTATTGACTTCAGTAGTGTTTCGAAAACAACTAGAGCATTACAATGAGGACATTTTTCACTTGACAAATTTACATTAAGTTACCTACGTGCTAATACAAAGAGAAGAAGGATGGTAAGTGGTTAGGACATCAGCCTGAGACTCAGGTAGCCGGGGTTCATTCCCAGCTCTGCCACAGATGTCCTGTTTGACCTTGAGTAAATCACATAGATTATGTCTACACTGAAGCAGACAGCATGCTTCTCAGCATTGGTAGACAGACATGCATTAGCTTTGCTTCAGTTAGAGCACTAAAAAAACCCGGTTACCTACCTTTCGTAACTGTTGTTCTTCGCGATGTGCTGCTCATGTCCAATCCATTCTAGGTGGATGTGTGCCCACATGCACAGTTGTTGGAGACTTTTGCCTTAGTGGTATCTGTAGGACAGGCTGTGGTGCCCTCTGGAGTGCCGTACTCATGCAGTGGTATACCAGGCGCCACCAGCCCTATGCCCTCTTGGTTCCTTCTTGTCGGCAATTCCAACAGAGGGGGAGGACGGCAGGTAATGGAATGAACATGAGCAACACATCTCAAAGATCAACAGTTATAAAAGGTAGGTAACCGTTTTTTCTCCTTTGAGTGCATGCTCATGTCAATTCCATTCTAGGTGACTCACAAGTACCTATGGAGGTGGGTTTGGAGTTCACCACTTGGCGGCTTGCAATACTGCTCTACCGAAGGCAGCATCATCCCGGGCCTGTTGGGTAAGCACAAAGTGGGACATAAAAGTGTGGACAGATGACCAGGTGGCTGCTCTACAGATGTCCTGAATAGGCACTTGGGCCAAAAAGGCTGCTGAAGAGGCCTGTGCCCTGGTAGAGTGGGTGGTGACGATCGCTGTGGGCGGCACCTTTGCTTGATCATAGCAGAAGCAAATGAAGGCCGTGATCCAGGAGGAAATTCTCTGAGCGGAAACAGGGTGACCTTTCATTCTGTCGGCTATTGTGACGAATAACTGCATCAACTTACGGTATGGCTTGGTCCTGTCAATGTAGAAGGTCAGAGCCCTCCTGATGTCCAGGGTATGTAGCCTGTGTGCCTCCTCCGACTTATGTGGCTTTGGAAAGAAGACCGGTAAGTAAATGTCCTGGCTCGAATGAAATGGAGAGACTACCTTGGGAAGGAAGGCCAGGTGCAGTCTTAGCTGGACCTTGTACTTGTAGAAGAGACTGTGTAAGGCGCTTTCAAGGTGAGTGCCCAAATCTTGGATACCAGGTGGGCCAACATTACCATGGCCTTCCAGGAGAGGAGAAGGTAGGAGCAGGAAGCCAGAGTCTCAAAGGGAGGATCTGTGAGCTGAGACAGCAACAGATTTAAATCCCAGGGAAGGACGGGGTCCCTGACGTGTCGGTTGAGGCGCTCTATGCCCTTAAGGATTCTGGCCATAACATCCTGAGTAAAAACCGACCTGCCCTTGAACGGCGGGAGGAAGGCTGAGATGACTGCCAGATGGACCTTGATGGATGAGAGAGACAAGCCCTGGAGCTTGAGGTGCAGGAAGTAGTCCAGAATAAGCGGCAGCAAAGCCCGCTTGGGATGAACACCTTTGTCTGCAATCCAGCAGGTGGATAGTTTCCATGTGGCCAGGTAGGCCGCTCTGGTGGAGGGCTTCCTACTGCCCAACAGGACTCATTGGACCTCAAATGAGCACTGCCGTTCTTGTGCGTTTAGCCATGCAGCAGCCAAGCCGTCAGATGAAGCACCGCCAGGTTTGGGTGCAGGATATTGCCATGGTTCTGGGAAATGGGTCTGCCCTGAGTGGTATCTGGAACGGGGTCACCACAAAGAGGTCCAGGAGAGTGCTGAACCAGTGATGTCGCGGCCATGCTGATGCTATGAGGATGATCTTCACCCTGTCCTGCTTGATCTTCGTGAGGATCCTGGCCATGTTTTCTGTTAGGACCTGAACCGCCCTGTCTTGTACTCACATGAGTTCGAAAGGCTTGGTGGGTTAGGCAGACCTGTGTTCCCTGACGTTGATGTGAGGGACAGATGTGACGGATCACCGGCCTTGAGTACTGAGATTGGCCAGGTGTCTCCCCAACCCAGGTCCAAAGCGTCAGAGACGAGCATCACCACCGAGACCGGGGCTGTGAATGAGACTCTCTGCAGCACTGAAACGGGATCTTGCCACTAGGTAAGGGACGACAGCACACTGTCCGGAATCTTGAGCACCCGGTGGATACTGTGCCCACTGGGTACATAGACCTATGCCAGCCATGCCTGTAGGGGCCTGAGGCAGAATCATGCGTGCAGTCTCAGATACATGTGGGCGGTGGTGAGCGGGTGGGCATGCAGAGATGAGATGAGGTCGACCATGGCATGGAACGTGGTTTTGGGGAGGAAGACTCTGTCCTGAGTGGAGTCAAGTACTGCCCCAATGAACTCTGTGTTGCACTGAACTGAGGGTTGACTTTTTGTCATTTATTATTAGGCCCAGGTCGCAACAGACCAGAGTGAGATGCCTCCGCACCTGAGCCGAGGACCCTTATCAACCAGTCGTCAAGGTACGGATAGATTTGGACCCCAAGACTTCACGGATAAGCATCCACTGGCGCTATACACTTGGTGAACACTCTCAGAGCTGACGAGAGACCAAAGTTCATCGCTATGAACTGGAAATGGCGCTGGCCCAAGGTGAAACGGAGGAAGCGCCGGTGCCCCAGGAATATGGAAATATGGAAGTATGCATCCTTTAAATTGAAGGCGGCATACCAGTCTCCTGGATCCAGGGACGGGATGACGGAGGCCAGGGAGACCCTATAAAGCTTCAACTTTTTGAGAGATTTGTTGAGGCTCAGAATAGATCTGAGGCCCGCTTTTTCCTTTGGAATGAGGAAACAGTGAGAGTAAAATCCTCTTCCTTCCATGCCTTTGGAACCTCTTACACTTCCCCTAGGCACAGGAGGTTTTTGACTCCCTGCACGAGGAGTTGCTCGTGAGAAGGGTCCCTGAAGAGGGACGGAAGGGGGATGGAAGGGTTGGTCGACTATAAACTGCAGGATATAGCCCAATGAGACAGTGTCAAGCACCCAGCAGTCCGAGGTTATATGGGACCAGCTGACCGGAAAGGACGGAGGTGGTTGAGGAAGACGGGGAACGGATCCAATGCAGTGACTGGGATATAGTCCTCAGGCGCACCCTCAAAATAACTGCTTTTGGCTGCCCTGGTCCCCTGGAAGGACCAGGCTGGGCAGGTGGACAAGACGACTCTTAATAACCCTGTCTGTGTCCTCCTTTTTGTAGGGACCAGATTGAGGGATACCCCAAGACCTCGATGACGTCAGAAGCGGCAGGGGGTGCAAATGCTTTCTGGACTGCTGAGGAATATGTATACCAAAGGAGTGGAGGGTGGCCCGGGAGTCTTTAAGGCTGTGGAGCCTAGCATCAGTTAGCTCTGAGAAGAGCCCCGGTCCCTCAAAAGGTAGGTTCTGAAGGGTGGATTGCATCTCCTGGGATAGACCGTAGGTCTGTAACCAGGAGTTACGCCATGTGGCTATCGCAGAGGCGACCACCTGGACGCAGAGTCTGTGGCATCCCAGGCCATCTGGAGGACATCCCTGGCTACTGCCTTGCCTTCGTCTATCAGAGTGGCAACCTCCTGCTCTCTTTGAACTTGCCGACAGAGTCCCACAGGTTAAAATTGTATCTGATAAGTAGGGCCTGATGGTTAGAGACCCTAAACTGGAGGCTTGCTGTTGAATAAATTTTTCTGCCAACTAAGTCCAGGCTCTTGGCATCTTTGTTTTTGCGGGTGCCACTTACCTGTCCCTGCCTGTCCCTTTCGTTGACAGTGGACACAACCAGGGACCCCACAGGAGGGTGCGTGTATAGGTATTCTAACCCCTTTGCGGGGACATAGTAGTTCTTTACTGCCTTCTTGGCTGTGGGCGGAATGGAAGATGGGATCTGCCACACTGACTAGGCAATTTTTAGGACCCCTGGGTGAACGGGCAATGCAACCTGGGCTGGGGCAGAGGAGGGAATGACACTGAAGAGGTCATTGGGCTCCTCAGCTAGCTCCTAGACCTCCAAGTTCAGGCGAGGGTCCCGCCACCGTCTCGTCTGGGGACAACCAAGATGACTGCACCACCAGAGGTTGGTGGGCATCCCCTTGCTGCATCAGGAACTGCTCTTCAGCCACAGGGGCCCCCGCGGAGTCACTGCACTGGATTCAGCCACTGCTCCGACAGCGGTGCTGGCTGCGCCAGGGGTAGCTTGTCCGATGCAACCTGGGAGGAGCGATGGGAGTACGGAGACAGCATAACCCCCACAGGTTCTGGTACTGCCACTGGGAGGGTCATTTCCCTTGACCCCAAGCCAGTGCTGCAGGCGCCTTGGCTGGTTCCCGGCTGGGAGACGACTTGCCCGGTACAGGGGAAGGGCTGAACTGTCCATCTGACCCAGGCCTTTGCCCTTTTGGTGACCAGGGTGGGGCCGTGGAAGCCTGAGTCTGTCGACTGACTCTTGTCAGCAACTGGTACAGGGAAGGTGAGGGCCAGTGCGTGCCCGAAGAATGGTACCGAGGCCCCGGCAACCAGTGCCGTGACCAGAAATGGTCTTGTGTAGGAAGGGACCGATGCCTGGGAGATGTGCAAGTCGATGGCAACCAGCACCGTGGCAATCTCTGACGGGAGAACTGTCGCTACCAAGAGTAGGGGGATCGGGCTTGCGACTCCGGAGTTGCGTGTCTTGTAAGCGGAGACCCCAGCGTCGGAGATCTGGGCCTCTTGGCCGGAGACCGGGGTTGCGATACGGGGTCCTTCGCCGTGGTAAAGGTGAAAGATGCCTGCAGTCTGGGGGCGTTCCACTTTCTTTAGGGGTGGTCTCATCACCGGCTTGGACATCTGAGCTGGTGTGTTGGCAGGATCCACTATGAGCCCAAGCGCCTGTGCTGCTGGTTGGCCTAACTGTTCTTTGACCTCCGGGCCCGCCTCGGGCGCACATAGCCCCACGATGAGCCATGACCCTCTACCACTCCCCGGAGTTGGGTCCCCGGCTGGGCTAGGGGGTCCGACCACAGCAGTAACCCCCGAGAGCCTCCGTTGTGGGCACGAGGCCTAACTCATGTCCTTTGCCTGAAGTTCCCTTACACGGTGCCTGCAGACCAGACGACTTAGACCACCTCTTTGGTACCGGCAAGGGGGAACGGTGCCAGGCGGAACCCTGAGCCAGAGGTCCACTGCATGCTGATGCCTAAGTACTGGGCATGGAGCCCTCGCACTCTGATGCTGGGCACAGAGCAGCCTCCATAAGGAGGGCCCTTAATCGAATGTTCCGCTCTTTTTGAGTCCAGAGACGAAAGTTTTTGCAGATCCGGCACTTGTCTTTTCTATGGGATTCCCGCAGGCACTTCAGACAACTCTCATTAGGGTAACTGATTGGCATCGGCCAGCTGCACTCAGAACATGGCTTGAAGCCTCGGGAGCGGGGCATACCCCACTCCAGGACAAAGGCCTTGCCGGGACTCTAACTACTACCAAAACACTTAACAGCTAACAAATTACTGACTAAATAACAAAGGAGAATGATCAGAACAGTGAAGAGACGCTAATGCTCTTGCTAAGCAAGTCTAGGCGCTCCAACCAACCATCACGGGTGGTAAGAAGGAACTGAGAGGACATAGGGCTGGTGGCGCCTGATATGCCACTGCATGAGCGTGGCACTCCAGAGGGTGGCACAGCCAGCCCTATGGATACTGCTAAGGCAAAAGTCTCCAACAACTGTGCACATGGGCCTGCACACACCTAGAATGGAATCAACATGAGCAAGCACTCAAAGAAGAATAGTGTAGTGGGGGTAGCACACCTGAATACAATCCTACCCAGACTCCCTGGATGCGTACTCAGGTAGCCAGGCATCACCTGCGCTACCCGCAGCTACACTGCTATTTTTATTGCCCTAGCTCAAGCAAAGCTAATGCCTGTCTGTCTACCCACACTAGAGCCACAGCATAGACATATATAATCTATCAGGGCCAGCCTAGACCAAATGGCGCCCCAGGTGAGGAGCATCTTCAGCGGCTCCTCTCTTCCATTTGTTAAACCTTTGAATACTTTATTTTTTATTGCATTTGTATTGGAAACAGAAAGTATTAGGGAGAGCAAAAGTCTTTGTTCCACAGTCTTAAAAAGTCAAACATTACATGTTAGGCATGGCAAAAGTAGAAACAGTATTTCTTTTATAGTGTTGCATAGATAGGGGTTTGATAGATATTGCTGGCGTCTCATTAAATATGTCTTATCAGTCGCTACATACACACTTCAAGTCTTAAAACTCAAGTACACTTTCACAATTACACAATAAAACAAGGTTCACAGTATCGCAGCTGGGCTCTCATTTCACTTCGGTTCATTCTTATATCTCACTGACTGACTGGAGATGCCACTTTCCTTATATACCCGCGAGGGCATGGCTGACAACATTCTAGGAGGATTGAGGAAAATGTAGTTCTCTGAAATTCTTGAAGGTTCCACGAGATTCTACAAAGGTTCAGAACATTCTAGGAGGTTAGTGAAAAATGAATCCACCTACAAAATACCTGAAACATTTTACTTCAAACATTCTATTTTCCCTTTTGTCGCTAACAACAAAAACAGCGCCCTGAGCCCAGTACCCCACCCAAACGGTCTCCTGGGTTGCCTTCCCCTAAATCTGGCCCTGCACTCTCTCTCTGCCTTAGTTCCACGCCTGTAAAAAACAAAAACAAAACATAACAAAAATAGAACAAACTTCCCTACCTCACAGGAGTATTACAAGGATAAATACATTGAAGATCCTGAGGCATCCAGGTACCACATTGGTGGGATAGCATTTAAGTACATTAGATAGATACATTTAAAAAAAAAAACAAACTTTTTGGCCCAAGTGAAATGTACATTTTAAAAAGTGGCAGTTGTTTTTCATTTCTATATGATTTCGCATAGGAAAGAAAAAATAATTGTATTCAGGGTCCAATCCTGCAAATATTCAAGACATGAATAGCTCTACTCATGTGAGCAGAATTACTCATGAGCAGAAGTGGCAGTAGCATTATGATTATTTATTCTAGTGAAAGCTTACCAAAATGGGATTGAAAATATATATTTTTTTTCAGTTCAGTGTCCAGCTTTAGTAGCAAGCTGTGAGTGGCCTCTACTGGCTGACCGAAGGCTACATAAGTCACTAAGCTCTTCTTATGTATTATGACTGCAGTATCATTAGGTGTCTGAGGAAAGAATATAGTCTACACTGCAATATAAAACAGCACATACAGTGACTAAGTTTAAAAGCCAGAGATTACTGAAGCTGTGAAAGCAACATATCTATAATACTGAAAATAATAATTAAGTAACAGAAGTGTTCCCATAAAGAAACCATTTTTGTTTGAAAATCTCAAAATATATTCTGTAAATAAAAGTAGTAGTTTATTTTCCTATTGTTGAGCAGGGAATTTAATAGGGTAAATTGAAGTTAGCTCTAATGGCAGTTACACACACGAATCCTAAGTACTTTGAAACTTTAATAGTCTGCTTACATGTAAAGACTAAGTTATTTCAGTTACTCATATCAACATTCTTTTATAGTGGTTCTGAAAAGCATAATAAAGAAAGCGTGGTGTGAAACCAGAGACACAACAATTCAAATGACCATCTAACTAGTCCTTTTCACAAACAAGTGCAATAATCAGTACTTTTTTCATTTTCAAAATAATACCCAGTAAATTACTAAGTGCTTTAAGTATCGATAAACCAGCAATGAAAAGAAGTTTGATTTATATTGGTGTGAATGTAGGTACAACATGTTAGACTTTGACAGAAAAACAATCTAAAATTTGCTTCAACTATAACAATCACATATAGAATTTACAAATTCCTTATTTTGTTAACTACTATAAAAAGCTAACTTTACTAGATGAAGAAATTGGTTACAATACAATTTTAATATGATAGAATCTAAGCTGCCTATAGCAGTTTATTATAAATGTTATCAGTTTATTCTGTAATAGTAATTAAACTGTTAATATACAAAGAAACTTTTTTTAAAATAAAAAAAGCTAAGACCCCTAGGGAGAAAGTGATTTTCTACTTAGCCTTTTTTTCAGTATAGGATTATGTACCTGATTTTACCATTCTCCCTCATTTTAATTGCACCCTATTAAAAAGGATTATTGTCAAACATAAATGACTAATGATGGCAAAAGGTGACTGCCTTCATAAGAAGTATTATTATGCCCACATGTAACACAGTATTCCATGATATTTCCAGTCTTATTGCAGAATTCGACCTCATTTCAGAATTCAGTCCCATTATCTTGCCTGCTCACAATTGTTCACAGGGTTATCTAGCTGACATGTAAGATAACCCTCCATCTCACTAGACACCACTGGGATATGACATGCTGACCCACAGTAAGCCCTGATTATTAGACTGAAATATATACCATATAAATGGAGCTTCCAGCCAAAGAATTTGTTTTAAATCTTTTCATCTTACTTACACATTCAAAATCATTTTAAGTGTGCTGTCATGAGCACCATTAATCGTATCAGAAAAAATGAACATCTTAATGTTATACATTTCAATAGTTTACCAGCACAGACATGAAAATTCACATCAATGTAAACAAAAAGAGTTTACAAGTGCAAGTAGTTGTGTTTTTTTCTTAAAGCTCACCCTTATAGTCTAAAACGTAGTTTAGATTTACATATCAAACTAATTAACCACAAATTGCCAATGGTAGGTGTAAAGAGAACACACTCCTGACATTGTTTAGTATTGTAGTGAAGAGCACAAGCTTATTATTTAACACAAAACCTGTCAGCAGTAGGTGGAACCAGAAGGAAGCCCCTTTTGCCTGCCACACCCTTTTTATGAGTAGTATTGGTGACCTAATGGTCCACTTCCAGTACTTGAGAAATTGGCTAGGATTGGCAGCCTTATGTAAGATAAACACCACTGGTTTGGCAATGCAATCATCACTTTTCCCTGCAATCCTCAGCTTTCCCCCTTCAGGTGAAGTGAGGTTCCCCATTGCTACACCCCCTACGCAATCCTGAAAGCTTGTGCCATTTAGAAATATTTTCAGTTGAAAACCAACATATACTATTGAATACTATAAATGAAATCTATGTAGGGATATCACCACAGAATATTCAACAACAAAAAAAGTGAGTAATCAAAACCCAATTGTTTTTGGAACAATGATACTGGCAGGTAGATACAGTGAATGTTACATTACAGCACATCTAGGACTTAAAAGAAAAAAAAAAACACACAATGTTCAACATTTGGTTAGGAAAGTTACTTTGAGTAAACCTCAAGATAAAGATTTAGTTTATAAATCATGTTGAGATACAACAACCCAGATGAAACTTACATATTCTAACTCTCAAAGAAAGCACAGACTCTCCTCCTTCCTGTTGGAAATCTTCAGTAGTATTGGTTATAACAAAGCAATTTTTGCTCATCTGAGATGAAATTCATGCCTGCACAAGTCCTTAAACTGTATTTTGAGGGCTCAAGTGGAACTTTGCAGCTTTTAACCATCTTAATTAAAATTACAAGCACAGAAACAGTTTCCTTACCTTGTCAAATCTTTTTTTAAAAACATTCCAATTTTTTTTTAAAGTAGTTTACGTTTAACATGGTACTGTACTATATTTGTTTTTTTGGGTCTCTGCTGCTGCCTGATTGAGTACTTCTGGTTCCAAAAGGGATGTGTGGTTGACTAGTCACTTCGTAACTCTGGTGTTAGTAACTCTGAGGATCCACTGTACTTGGACCATGTCTTATGTATCTTGATCTTCTTCTCCCTTGTGCTTGATTACTTTACTCCAAAAGCTTATATAAGGATAGGCGGAAATGATAAATTTATCTGCATTTAATGTTTAATTTCTCATAATCCTGCCTGTGACAATATAATTATTTCCTCAACCACCAAATGTAATGCCAGGAGCTAAGTACTGTGATTTCAGAGGAGGAATAAGCAGTAAATTCAGCCATAAACTTTTCAGAAGGCACTTAGGTCATGCTTGTCTCAAAACTTAAGGTCGCCCCCGGTCTCCCTCCGCCACACACAAGGTACCTTGGTAATAGACAAAATAAAATACATTTTAAAATACAAAACAAAGTATAATTATTTTTCAAGAAAATATTCTAAAACTTTCCCATAATTTGGTCTTCAAATATTAAGTTTAAATAATTCATGAATTCGATTATTGAAGAAATAGAAATAAATAGGTAATAATATCAACAACTCTGAAAAGGTATTTCCACATGAGTGACATCATTTTAAAAAGCAGACTGTCAGGCTTGCTAGGATTAACAGTGATCCCATATTGGGATATCAGCACTTGGATAAGGCAGTGGGTGCACTTCAGACTATCTAACATAAGATTAATTCTACTGCATGTGTTCCTGAGTGGATTTTGCAAAGTCATCATTAACCAGGATTTTTTTAAATTGAATTGTACAATATTTTCTGAACTTGTTCTGAACTCATTGCTTCAAGGTTTTATTTTATAATATAAAGCCCTAAATAATGTAAAGTAGCAGATATCCTCAAGAGATATCCTATAGCCCTGTTGTTAACTGATATTTTTACTCCTGAGGGAATTACACACACACACAAATTCTGTGCACAGTAAAATAAAGGCGGAGGCTCCAGCATGGCAGGAGGGAGTACAGGCCAGTGGTTGCATGGAGGTGGGAGATCACTCTGCACCTCCCCCCTCAGAACCCAGACTTGGTGGTGAGGCTGCACATGACCCTGACACAGTGCAATGGCCAGGCCTGCCCCATAAACACAGCAGGGCCCTTTCCCTTCACACCAGGTGTGCGCATGTAAATTCAGCGCAGCACGATCCAAGTGTGGAGAGGCTCAGCATGGGGGATCCAGATGTGAGATGAGAGGGTTCTGTGTGGGGCAATCTGGGTGCAGGTGGCTCAGTGGGTACAGGAGGGAATCTGACTGCACAAGGGCTCATGGGGGGGATTCCAGATGCAGGGGCAATCAGACTCTGCAGAGAGTTTCAGGTGAAAGTGGTTAGGTCTCAGCAGGGGAGGTAGGGTTGCCACCTGTCTGGGTTTTACCTGCCAGTTCATTTTTTGGCTTCCATGTCCAGGTCTCATTTAGGGTTACTAGGTGCCTGGTTTTTGGTCAGGAAGTCTGTTCGAAAAGGGGAGGGGGCAAACCTAAATGGTACCTGAACCAAAAGGCCAGTTTCCACGGAGTGTGTGGAGGCGTCAGGTCGTTAATCTGCACCAGCCCTGCTCATCCAGGGCCATCTCCAACCTGCAGGCAGACTCCTTGAGACAACCCAGTGAGTGACGGTTGGGGTGGGGAAAGAGGAGCAAGTGATAGGGGCGGGACCTTGGGAGTCCAGTTACCAGCCATTAGAATGGCGGCAAACCTAAGGGGGGTGGGGAGTTCTGGGTGTGGGGGCTTGGGGCCCGGTAGGGGGGATCTCGGTATGGGAGACTTGGGGGGGTGTCTAGGTGCTGGGGGAGTGTGGCTTGGTGGGGTTGGTGTCTTGGTGCAGCTGGCTGGGGGTCCAGGTGTAGGGGGTGGGGCTCATCGGGGTGGGGGTTTATGTATGGGGTGCTTGGCGGGGAGGGGAGATGGGTGCAGGGGGGTGGAGCTTGGCAGGGGTGGTCTGGTGCAGAGGTGGGGGTCTGGATGCAGAAGGAAGGGGCTTGGCAGAGGTCCAGATGTAGGGGGCTTGGGGATCGGTGGGGGGGGGTCCATGTGCGGGGGGGTTGGGGCTCAGTGGGAGAGCAGCTCCCTGTATAGTGACTGCTCTCTAGGGGCTGAGGAGCAATGGGGGGCAGGAAGTAGGGGCGGGGGGGATACAGAGCACTGGGAGATTTCTGGGGGTGGGTCTGATCTGGCCCCAGCTACTCTGTGCAGGGGAAGTATGGGAGTTAGGCTATGATGTTGCAACTCATTATGAAAGCGTCGGGCGGATGTCAACGAAAGATGCACCAACAAATCCATTAAAATATTTGGGAATATTCTTTCACCAGATACCTACATCTGACTTCTGCAAATAAAATCTGGGAATTTTTTTAGAAAATTACAAAATAAATATGCAACTTATTTAAATTACAAAGAGCACACTGTGTATCATTGGACCATCAATCATGTGCCCAACTCTTGCTCTGTAGATTTTACTTATAAAAGGACCATCTACACTGGAGCAAATTACCTGTTGTCTGACTTAAGAGATTTTCTAGGCAATATAAACAAACATAACTATTTAAAAAACAACAACAAAAAACAACAACACTCCTATTTGCTCTGTTCTGTCCTGCTTAGTTGAGCCTCAACCTGAAGTAGATTTATGCAATACCAAATGTCCCTTGACTACTGGATGCTATTTTGGTATTCACATAACTCGGACATTTAAAAAAAAATCCTTCTCTCATATAATAAGGCATAGTTAAATATGCTTGTGCCAAGTCTTCTCATAAACATTACCAATACTTCTGATACTCCACCTGTGGGCATTAAGAGTAAAAGTAGATACCAAGGGTGAAATCCTGGCCCCGCTGAGGTAGAGTGTGGGCAGAATTTCACTCCAAGAATCCATTCTCTCTAGTTTTTTTTTTTTTTTTTTTTTTACCAGTGGCTCTGTGGGACCATATTTGGAAGCCTTCAGCTCTACTAGAAATGCTCTTTATTTCTGTCATAGCATCTGGGAAAAGATCTGGTGCAGTTCTCATTCCCCCTAGGTCAGTGGTTCCCAAACTTTAACAACCTGTGAACCCCTTTCACTAAAATGTCAAGTCTCGTGAACCCCCTCCTAAAAATGAATATTTCCAGGGATTTTCTCCTTTACCTGAGTATAAATTATAAAAGGAGTGATCTTGGAAATATTAAATTTGTTTCTATGACATGCTTATTACAGACTATTATTAATTATCATTACAGTATTTTTATTACATTATGAAAACGGCAACACTCTTCCAAGATCTCACTTTCGTAGCATGTATCACTTTGATTAAGCCTGTTATAAGACAAGGCTTCTATGTTTCATCAAGGAGTATCAGATGTGAAACAGCATGAAGGTATTTAAGAAGCCAACTCAAAGAGTTCCTCCTACACAAGCATTCAGGTCTTGAGCAGATGAGGCAAACAACGCATGTTACAACAAAGCTTAAATTTGTTCTTTATAATAATTTTAAAAACAATACTAGCTACCTATTTAATTTTAAAAACAGCAAAAAATATCCACCCCCCTTTACATTTCTTATAAGGAGCCTTGATGTTTAAAATCTCCTCAGTGTGATAGATATGCTTGCTTTGATCTGCTTAAGTCTTGGAACTCCAGGGGCTCCAGTCTGCTGGCCCTGGGCTGCCTGGGGTCCCTAGGGACAGCTCTGTCCACCATTAGGGAATTTTTTCCCAAGAACCCCCTGTAACATTTCACAAACCCCAGTTTGGGAACCACTGCCCTAGGTGAAAGCATTACTGGTTCATCCAGACTATTTTGATGTTCAGCTTCTTTGATAAACTTTCCATTCATACTTTGAAAATTTTCCAAAATTGTTTCCCATGGCTATCTGCGTCCCACCATTATGACATTGATTGACCTTTCTGAAGAACTTTTTGCTCTGATCTACATTAACTGAAGTTAATGGGTCTCTTTCAATTGACTTTACTCACCTTTGGATCAGGACCGAGATGATGGAGTGCAAAGACACTTCCAGACCAATTTCGGTGAAAAGAAAAGTAGGCTCCTAATTTAATCAAGTACCCTGGAATGGTGAAGCATTCTATGTTCTTAAATTTTTATCTATAGCCTCTGCCTATTATAAAAAATGTAAGGGGAACCTTCTCTTCAGATTATCTTATATTTGCCATCCTACTTTATCAGTAGTAAATAATGGAAAAAAGCTGGTATCTGAAACAAAGAATAAAGCAGAAACTTTCTAGATAATTCCAAGTCTTTGAAATTCAGTGTATTCATTAAACCATCAGGCTTAATACTTAGGAGTTTACAGTAAGTGACATATATAAAATAATATCTTCTAGCTGCTGGTGATTCTATTATGAAATCATGGGGTTATTTATTTTCCTAGGGTACCTTCAAGATGTAATTTCCCCTTGTAGTGGGCACAGAATGCTTCCCCACACTTAAAAGTAAAATATATTTGTTTGTAGAAAAGCATTCATTGACCTCAAGCCAAAAGATTGTGCTTACTGCTTGAATCAACTTTCCTCCCCACTTACTTTTAGGATCCTTAAGTACACAGAGATAATTGACTGAGAAAGAGAAAAAAGTTAAACTCATTCTCTGTAGCTTCATGAAGGAAAGATCCGATCTTTTTTTCTACTAAAGATACTTATATTTTAATCAAGACCAGCAGATAAATAAATTGCAGGTTTTTTAAATGATTAGTGAAATGACACTTAAAAAAAAAAAAAAAAAAAAAAACCTACAGAGACTGGAATGGTATCATTAATATTTTCAAATTACTTTTTTGCTGAACAAGAACCTCTATGGCTTACAAGGTACACTTGGTGAAGATGGGAAGTGCCTGCTGTCCTTTATAACCATTACAAATCTTCATACTTCACTTAAAAGTAAAACAGATCACTTAAATCTGATCCTATGCTAGAAGGTCTAAAAATTCCACACAGTATCAAAAAGAGTGGGGATGTTATTTCTGGAGTGATGGGAAGAACAACAGAGCTATGATGTTATTTCGAAGTTTTACAGACTTTCCTGGATTTTTCTGGGTGGCAGGAGTCTTAAACCAAAGATTAGTAGAAAGGAACAGCAGAAAATATAATGCTTGGGAGAACATATAAAGAAAACAGCTTTCAATAGCACTGCCTCAGAAACTAAACAGTGAACTTAAATACATATGAAAGGTATACACATCATGATAATATGATTTAGTCTAAAAATATCTGAAATATTCAGCTGTAAAAGTCTTATTTGACAGTGTGTCACTATTCATTTAAGAACCGTTTATATTAAATCTCCAAAAGCTAAAAACTGAATTTGTCATAATATATACAAAAATGCAACCAGCAGTACTTCGTTTCTTAAACTTTGTGATTTAGGAACAGCAATCATTTATTCAATTCCCAAATCAGATAACCTGATTTCAGGAGCAGCCTGAAAAACCCTTATGCAGGTCCTTGGGGTGGAGTGTGTATTAGCTTTGCTACTAAACCTGTCCATCTTGCTAGCGGTCAGAAGTGACTTGACAGTTCCAAATCACTGTAACTCATGCAACAAGGCAAGCTTATTTCACACCAGAAATCAAATTCAGATTCCACCTGCCTCTCCTTTTCATTAAATTGTTCATGGACATAGCAGCATGATAAAATACCTAGCAAACATATTATCATGCCAAGTGCAAGCACTTCATTACTGAGACACACATCACATGACACCAACACATACACACTATAACAAAAAGTTGTATTCCCCACCTTTTCAGTTAACAAAAATAGTTTGGCAATGGCCAAATTTAAAAGTGAAAACCACCCTCCTACAATGGAGGCCATCACCTCCTGATACTATTTTTGTTAACTGAAAAGGTGGGGAATACAACTTTTTGTTATAGTGTTTTGTTATAGCTGTTTTCTTCCATCACCCCAGAAATAACATCCCCACAAAAACCTCATTAGCTTATTCTTAGCAAAAAACTAAGTTCTAAATATTACACTAACTGCAACTAATGTGTATGCAATCTGATCAAATATCCCTCTTTTCTGAATTTATCAGCCTAAGACAAAATCAAAGAATGTAAATTGTGGACAGGTAACACCCCTCCCTTTCACGCCTCTCCTCCTATATGAGGTATTGAAGGGCATGTCTACATAGAAGAAAAAAAAACATCAGCTGTTACTTGGGGTTATTTGAACCTAAAGCTGTGGTAATTAGTTTGTTTTTTAGGTGGTGTTAGGAAATAAATTAGTGGGGGATACAATATTTTTGTTTGTATGGAGAATAAAGTATATATTTAAAATAGTAATTGGTTTAGAGTATTTCAAATAAATTTAGTTATTTAAAGTTTGAGGTGGTGTTGAATGATAGCAGCAGGGTTCCAATGGCCGGCTTTTTGCCTAGCTGCTGGGGAACTATGCTTCGAGCATCCACTTGTGGCTCAGCAAATTTATTAGCCCTGATTTACTAGGACTGGCTGGGGGTGATTCCCTTAAAAGGGTAAAAGCAAACTTATAACAACTATCCCAATGTAAAGGGAGAGCAAAGAAAGCAATGGCCAAATTTAAAAGTGAAAACCACCCTCCTACAATGGAGGCCATCACCTCCTGATACTTAGCCACTACAAGGGGCATCAGCGGAGTCACGTAGTTAAGGGGGCAATAATCCACCATAACCCTCCAGATCTTGCCATTACTTTTAAGGATTGGCCATAGGGTGGTGTTATTGGGGTTTGAGTGTGCCACTATGATCCCTTGGCTTAAAAGCCCATTATTTTTTTTCAGGCTGCCTTTTGGATATCTATGCTGCTTTTGGCGGGAGGATCAGGGCCTATGAGGAGGACTTCTGCCTTAATTTTGCCACATTTTATTTTGTTTTTACTTCATACCTTCCAGTGGTTTTTTTTGCAATTACTAGAACTTCCGGGGCCACTTGGGCCACTCCAGTTTTTTAGATGCCTTAAGGGCTGCAAGCTGAAACTTCCACAAGATCCCAGGGTGTGCCGGGGGCATTTCCCACAGAACCCTGTTGATGAAGTTAACCAGCATTCTTAATTTTTTTAAAACATTGATTTCCAGGACTTCTTTACCTCCCAAATTTATAAAGCCAAATTACCCTTTATTTTCCTTTTGCCCCACCCTATACAGGATTTCTCTGCAAAAGGGGACAACCCTCTCTGCCTTATTAAACCCCCATAAGATTTTAACTCCACCCAGAGGTCTAAATAGATTTTTATTCTGGTTACTAAGAAGGAAATAAGCAGCATCTGAATCCACCAGTAAATTTTGTCCGAATGCCCCTCCTGCAAATTTTACATAAATCATGATTCTCCCCCACCCATTGGTATTTACTATGGGGACTATGGGTCGGGGCTTCTGCAGCTCTTTCAGTATTTGGAGCATTTGGAGCCTGCCCAAAAGTACCCAGGGGAAACTTGTTGGAATCTTCATAGTCATAATAAGAAGTACAGCTGTCTATTAGTCACAGTTAACTCACGCGATTAACTAAAAAATAAAAAAAATCAATTGCGATTAATTACACTGTTAAACAGAATACCAATTGAAATTAATTAAATATTTTGGATGTTTTTCTACATTCTCAAATGTATTGATTTCTATTACAACACAGAATACAAAGTGTACAGTGATCACTTTATATTATTTATTACAAATTTGCACTATAAAAATGATAAACAAAAGAAATAGAATTTTTCAATTCAACTCATAAAAGTACTGTAGTGCTCTCTCTTTATTGTGAAAGTATAACTTACAAATGTAGATTTTTTTGTTTTGTTACATAACTGGACTCAAAAACAAAAACAAATGTAAAACTTTAGAACCTACAAGTCCACTCAATCCTACTTCTTGTTCAGTCAATCACTAAGACAAATAAGTTTGTTTACATTTACGGGATATATGGCTGACTGCTTCTTATTTACGTCACCTGAAAGTTAGAAAAGGCATTCACATGGCACTTTTGTAGCGGCCGTTGCAAGGTATTTACGTGCCAGATATGCTAAACATTTGTATGCTCCTTCATGCTTCAGCCACCATTCCAGAGGACATGCTTCCATGATGATGCTTGTTAAAAAAATAGTTCGTTAATTAAATTTGTGACTGAACTCCTTGGGGGAGAACTGTATGTCTCCTGTTTGGTTTTACCCGCATTCTGCTATATATTACATGTTATAGAGTCTTGGATGATGACACAGCACATGTTGTTCATTTTAAGAACACTTTCACAGATGATCTGACAAAACGCAAAGAAGATACCAATGTCTAAAAATTGCGACAGCACTCGACCCAAGGTTTAAGAATCTGAAGTGCCTTCCAAAATCTGAGAGGAATGGTGTGTGGAGCATGCTTTCAGAAGTCTTAAAAGAGCAACACTCTGATGTGGAATCTACAGAACTCTAACCACCAAAAAAATAAAAATCAACCTGCTGGTGGCATCTGACTCAGATGATGAAAATGAACATATGTCGGTCTGCTCTGCTTTTGATAGTTATCGAGCAAAACCCATCATCAGCATGGACGCATGTCCGCTAGAATGGTGGTTGAAGCATGAAGGGACATATGAATCTTAAGCACATCTGGCACATAAATATCTTGTGATGCCGGCTACAACAGTGCCTTGCGAACGCCTGTTCACACTTTCAGATGTTATTGTAAAGAGGAAGCGGGCAGCATTATCTCGTGCAAATTGTAACCAAATTTGTTTGTCTGAGCAATTGGTGGAAGTAGGACTGAGTGGACTTGTAGGCACTAAAGTTTTACATTGTTTTATTTTTTTGTACATAATTCCACATTTGTAAGTTCAACTTTCATGATAAAGAGGTTGCACTACAGTACTTGCATTAAATTAATTGAAAAATATTATTTTTTGTTTTTTATTGTGAAAATATATATATTTAAAAATAAATATAAAGTGAGCATTGTACACATTGTATTCTGTGTTGTATAGAAATCAATATATTTGAAAATGTAGAAAACATCAAAATATATTTAAATAAATGGTATTCTATTATTGTTTAAGAGCGCAATTAATCGTGCAATTAATGTTTTTAATTGTGCGATTAATCACAATTAATTTTTTTAATTACTTGACAGCCCTAATAAGGTGGATACAAATTAGACCAACTTCCCCCCCGCCCCGCATAGTATGAGCCCCTTTGATCGCAGTCACTATTCCCCACCACTCTCCGAACTTCACTCAGGGAGTGGTCTGCCTGGGTCTTATTTTCTGAATTTTTTAGTAAGCCTCTAACTGCTGCCTTAGTTTTCTTTGCTTGCATTTTTAACTTTGCATTGCCACTATTTGTGCTGCCTCAGTAGCCCAGAGAGTGTTTGACTTAGCCTTTAGGCTAGTTGCTTTAAAAAAATAATTACATTATTTTTATTGTTGCTTTTAATTGATTTTAAAAATTTATTATTATTTCCTTACAGAGCTGCAGGAATGCCAGCCGCCGATGAAGGCTCCAGGCTTCATTAACATATTTTTGTATAAAGTCTGTCAAGCTGTTACCCAAAACCTTTTATTTTTTTTAAAGAATTTTTATGTATTTACTTTTTTTTTTTATTTGACCAGGCTACTAGTGAGAGTCCCAAATCCCAGTAATGAATTGTATCCGTAACTCGACTTGTCAACTACAACACAGGAATTACAGGCTGCTTCCCTGTCCCACCATTCTCTAATCCCTATTGCAGCAAACTGTGCATGTACCAAGCATCCTCTTTTTCTCAAGTAACTCTTGCCTGGCTCGCCAAATCTGTTACCCAGGGTTATTTGAACCCAAAGCTGAGGTAACTAGTTTTTGTTTTCCAGGAAATAAATCAGTGAGGCACACAGCACTTCCATTTGATAAATGATTGGTACATACAAGAGGTTTTTACTCCAAAATTCTTGTTTGTATTGAGTATAAAGCACACATTTAAAATAGTAATTGGTCTAGAGCACTACAAATAACTTTAGTTACCCAAAGTCTGAGGTGGTTTTGAATGACAGCAACAGGGTTCCAGTGGCCAGCCTTCTGCGTAACTAATGGAGAGTTTTTATGTCAGTGAATTTTTGCTCTTAGAAAATTTAAACTTTTTTTAAAGTACATTTTTAACTAAACTTTTTTATAGTTAACTTAAAACAAAACAACTTTTAATAGCCGCTAATAGGCTAACAATCTTCCTAGAAAATAGTGAATACTAATTTATTATTCTACTTATCAGCCAAGCAACTTTAGCAAAAAAATTTACAAACACAGGGACCCAAATTAAGGTCAGTTTTTCACACTTCCTCCCCATTTTTATAATTTTTTTCTTTGCAGTTTGTGCAGCTGTTTTATCTTTGTAAGCATAGCAGAATTCTGACTCTGTGGGGTCCTTGCTTCCAACTTATGGGGGCTAAGTGCATGAGATGGCTGAGAGTTCTTTCACCTCACAGTGAGTTTCAGAGCCGAGGTCAATTGACTTGGGCTTCTCGGGCTTACACTATGCATCTAAAAATAGCAGGATAGACTTTCCTACTTGGTCTGCGGCCCACGATCTGAGACTAGTCTGGGCTCCAGCCCAAAGGCCTACATTTAGTGAAAACCCCACAAGCCTAAATCAGTTGACCCAGGCTCTGAGACTCACTATCACATTTGTGTGTGTGTGTGGGTTATATAGACATACCCTTAGTGGTTCCAGTGCAGAGTTTAAAGGACTCTTACCATAAAACTCCTCAGCCTACCCCCCCAGAACTCAGCTTGCTCTAGATCCTATCAACCCTCCCCCATGTGAGAGACAGAGGGTGCAGAAGGGTGGGGACTGCAGCCTGGGAGGGCCAGAAGGTCTCACCCTATTCCATTAGCCCAAGGCCCATCACCAAAATCCCTTCACCTCTGGGAACCATTCACTTTATTCTTTTAACCACACTGGAAAACAGCTGCAAGTTTCAATGAATTAACAACTCAACCAAATACCTCAGTTAGGTATTAAGAGCATTCCTGTTTAACCCACTATGGCTTGAAGGTGCTGCGAGGAATGTGAAAAACTCCCTAGTCCTCTGCCAATTGGCCTATGGGAGAAAACATTCCTTCCTGACCCACAAATGGGTAATGATAATTTCTACAGGATTTAGTTACCTGAAATTACAAGCAGATAACAGATTTATTTCAAATAAGAGTTCAAATTTCATATTCAATTAGTAAATTATGTAATGATTTATAATATTGATATTTTGGTTCAAATCTATGAAACTACATAACACTCCAACTGCTGCACTATAACAATTTTTTAAAATGTAATCTTAACTTATTTTACAAGATACAAATCTGAAAACAGTTAGCCAGATTTGATATTTTAAAAACGAAAAATAACCCACCAAAAATACACCGTACAAGCAAATTATTTTTTGCTCTGCTACATAGTTTTAGAAAAAGCGCCAGATCCTGAGCTGGCATAAAGCAGCATATCACCATTTAATTCAGTAGCACGGAAATGATTACACCAGCTGAAAAATGGGTCCAAAATGTTAATGTAGGTACACTGTATATTTACATTAGAGCAAACTTGAAATTGGCTTGACAGAGAAATTTTATGGCTTAGAACATGCAACAATAGCTATTATTTTCTTTTGTATTGTTAAAACTGTGACCTCCAGGCTGAAGAGCTAGTTATTTCATGGTGAAAAAGACTCATTGATTTTAAATCTAAGAATGGTTTACATTTTTAAAATATCATATATTTTAAAAATATTAATATCTTCTGGCTCCATCAGCAAGATTGCAATAGACTGACTATAAGATATTTTAAAGGGCAACTGCCATATTGTTCCCTTGGTACTACACAATGGCAGGTCAAACTTTTGTTCCGCTTGTCCTACAAACAATTTTCAAGCCAACGCTCAATAAATAAATTTGGTCTTAGCACTCCCAATCAGGGCTGCACAATCCCCTCAGTAGCAGACCTATGATAAATGGACTTATTTTCCCAAATCAAACACTTGAATTTAAATTCAGATGAGTTAATGCAAAGGTCAACATTGTAATCAGTTCTTTTGATCTTTATAGAATTTCTGGAGTAATACATAATAAATCTGAAACAAGGCAATTTGCAGCTCTGTATGTGTGTCTGGTAATAAAAATCTTAACGATTAGAGCCTTTATGTACTTAGGGAACGTTTTATAGTAATAGCTATAGTGAGAGCCTCAATGCATGGGGGATGATGGCAATAGATAACATAGAAAGACATGATTGCTTGATTGTTTATATAGTTTTACAGTATGCATTTTTAAACGTATATACAAATGTAAAGATTATACATATATAAATTCAAGCACAGTTTTGCTGAAGAGTCTCACACTGTTCTATAAGAGTGCCTCTTTTTGGATTTGTAACCTCAGAAGGATCTCATATGGCAAGAAATGTTCTATTTCACAAACAATGAAATAATTTATTTAGGATAATTATAAGTTAAAAGGAGAATTGAACATATATACATTTAAAACACTGTTTTGCATCATCTGAAGGTGTGCTCTCCTTGTTTTTCTAAATGAGTGCCTTTTATTTAAAATAATATATCTTTAAAAGTGCAGTATGGCAAGTTCTATATACTAAACCAACATTGATTAATAGACAAAAACTACCCTGATTATAACTATTCCAATGTATAATACTGGAATGTCCATCAACATGTATCAGGACTCTGAATTCAAATGTCAAGATGACGGTAAAACCTGAAAATCGTTGTTTTTAATTACCTTGCGGCTGGCTCAACTTTAGGTGAGATGTTTCCTGACAACCACCAAACCATTGACCAAACAGGAGACCAAAAGCTCAAAATTCTTAATGCTGACTAAAAGGCCTTCAAAAATAACAAATGAGATTCTCAAACTCCTGTCAGAGCATCCCTGCCTCCCACCCTGACCTAGACCATCCCTGAAGGATGTCTAACATTGGAGTTTTTTAAGAACATGAAGTGGATTCCACAATCTCCCTTGGTAATCTATTTAATTGCTTAACTATCCTTATAGTTAGAAAGTTTTCCCTAATGTCCAACCTAAATCTGTCTTCCTGCAGATTAAGCCCATTACCTTCTTGTCCTACCATGGGTGGACATGGAGAACAATTGATCACTGTTTTCTTCATAACAGCCTTTCACCTATTTGAAGACTGTAATCATGTCACCCCTCAGTCTTTTCTAAACTAAACATGCCCAGTGTTTTCAACCCTTCCTAAGACTCTTACAGTACAACCTCAGAGTTACGAACACTTCAGGAAAGGAGGTTTTCATAACTCTGAAATGTTCATAACTCTGAACAAAACCTTATGATTGTTCTTTCAAAAGTTTAAAACTAAACATTGACTTAATACAGCTTTGAAACTTTACTATGCAGAAGAAAAATGCTGTTTTTAACCATTTTAATTTAAACAAAACAAGCACAGAAACAGTTTCCTTACCTTGTCATTTTTTTTTTAAATTTTCCCTTTTTTTCAAGTCGTTTACTTTTAACACAGTACTGTGATGTACAGTATTTGCTTTTTTTGGGGTGTGGGGTGGGGTGGGGAGGACTCTTTGCTGCCTGATTGCGTACTTCCGGTTTCAAATGAGGTTTGTGGTAGACCGGTCAGTTCGTAATTCTGGTGTTTGGAACTCTGAGCTTCTACTGTATTTTTGTTGCTCTCCTCTTGAGTCTCTCCAGTTTGTCGACATCTTTTCTAAAGTGTGGTGCCCAAAATTGGACACAGTACTCCAGCTGAGGCCTCATCAGTGCTGAGTGGAACAATTACCTCCCATATCTTACATTAGATACTCCTGTTAATACATCCCAGAATGATATTTCCCTTTTTTGCAACAGCAGCATATTACTGACTCATATTCAACTTATGATCCTATTCAGCAGTACTATTGCCTAGCCAGGAATTCCCCATTTTATACTTATGCATTTGATTTTTTTCCCCCAAGTGTAGTACTTTGCATTTGTCTTTACTGAATTTCATCTTCTTGATTTCAGGCTAATTCTCCAATTTACCAAGATCCTTTTGAATTCTAATCTTGTCCTCCAAAGTGCTTGCAACCTCTCCCAGCTTTGTGTCATCAGCAAATTTTATAAGTGTACTCTTTACTCCGTCCTCCAAGTCATTAATGAAAATATTGACCTGTCCCGAATTCAAGACAGACCCCTGCAGGACCTTACTTGAAATGCTTCTCTCTAGCTCGGTTGACAGCGAACCACTGATGATAATAGTCTTTGAGTACAGTTTTTCTACTAATTCAAATAGATCTTATCTCATCAAAAGTCTGATTGACAAGTTTGGATGGCAAAGATAACTGTGTTGACATAACAGACCTCTGTATGGCATCTGAATTAGTACAGCATGACATTCTGTTTAAAAAATTAGCATTAGTCAAAAATCAGTACAGAACTATTAAATGGATTAAAAACTATGTGGAGAGGTGTTTCTAGGGAGTGAAGAAGCTCAATCTATATATCTTAAAGCCAACATCAAGAGGTCGCTTGATCACCTACATGGAGAAAAGACTTCTGGTAAACAAGGACTCTTTAATCTAGCACACAAAGGCATAACAAGATCCAGTGACTGGAAGCTGAGCTAGACTAATTCATACTAAAAATAAGACACACATTTTAACAGTGAGGGCAATTAACCATTACAACACCTTAGCTAGAGAGGTGATAGATTTTATATCAATCACCTGCAGTCCTCAAATCAAGACTGAATGATTTTCTAAAAAAAGATTTGCGTAAGCTAAGCCAGAAATTATAGGCTTGATGCAGGAATCACTTGGTAAAATATTATGGACTGTGTTATGCAGGAGACGAGACTAGATGATCATAATGGTCTCCTCTGGCCTTAAAAATCGATGACTCAATGAAACTACCAGGGACTGCAGTCTTCAGGGCATATCTGAGAGAACTTGCATACAAAACAGCACTGTAAGCTTTAGCATGAATGCTCTAAGGGCAGGATCAGCACAAGACAAACAATGTCTGGAAAGGCAAGAAACCCTGAAAGCTAAGAAAGGCATTAAGCAAGGAGAGCAGGGCCCATTCCATATCCATAGTACATCTTGTGGTTAGCTCATTTGTTTTCCCAGGCAACCTGGTACTGGAATCCATGCTGATCCTTTGCCATCAAAAGAATGATTAAAAGCTGGATTTAGCTGAGGTTCCCAAAGGCTGACATGGAACTATTTTAGCCCTCCTTAATAGAGTGAAGTATTGGCTAGTTTATTTAAAAAATTAAACGCGATTAATCGCGCTTTTTAAACAATAATAGAAAACCATTTATTTAAATATTTTTGGATGTTTTCTACATTTTCAAATATATTGATTTCAATTACAACAGAGAATACAAAGTGTACAGTGCTCACTTTATATTTATTTTTGATTACAAGTGTTCGCACTGTAAAAAGACAAAAGAAATAGTATTTTTCAATTCACCCCATACAAGTACTGTAGTGCAATTTCTTTATCATGAAAGTTGAACTTACAAATATACAATTATGTACAAAAATACTGCATTCAAAAATAAAAAAATGTAAAATTTTAGAGCTTGCAAGTCCACTCAGTCCTACTTCTTGTTCAGCCAATCACTCAGACAAACAAGTTTGTTTACATTTGCAGGAGATAATGCTGCCCGCTTCTTATTTACAACGTCACCTGAAAGTGAGAACAGGCATTCTCATGGCACTGTTGTAGCCAGCGTTGCAAAATATTTATGTGCCAGATGCGCTAGAGATTCATATGTCCCTTCATGCTTCAACCACCATTTCAGAGGATGTGTCCATGTTAATGAAGGGTTCTGCTCGATAATGATCCAAAGCAGTGCAGACCAACGCATGTTCATTTTCATCATCATGAGTCAGAGGTCACCAGCAGAAGGTTGATTTTCTTTTTTGGAGGTTCGGGTTCTGTAGTTTCCACATCAGAGTGTTGCTCTTTTAAGACTTCTGAAAGCATGCTCTTTATCTCACCCCCTCTAATTTTGGAAGGCATTTCAGATTCTTAAAACTTGGGTTGAGTGCTGTATGTATCTTTACAAATCTCACAGTGGTATCTTATTTGCATTTTGTCAAATCTGCAGTGAAAGTGTCCTTAAAATGAACAAAAGATGTGCTGGGTCATCATCCGAGACTGCTGTAACATGAAATATATGGCAGAATGTGGGTAAAACGGAGCAGGGGACATACAATTCTCCCCCAAGGAGTTCAGTCACCAATTTAATTAATGCATTATTTTTTAAAGAGCGTCATCAGCATGGAAGCATGTCCTCTGGAATGGCGGCCGAAGCATAAAGGGGCATATGAATGTTCAGCATACGTGGCACGTAAATACCTTGCAATGCTGGCTACAAAAGTGCCAGGCAAATGCCTGTTCTCACTTTCTGGTAAATAAGAGAGCAGCATTATCTCCTATAAATGTAAACAAACTTGTTTGTTTTAGCAATTGGCTGAAGAAGAAGTAGGACTGAGTGGACTTGTAGCCTCTGAAGTTTTACATTGTTTTGTTTTTGAGTGCCTTTATGTAACAAAAAAAAAATCTACATTGTATTTCTTCTGTATCATTTTTACAGTGCAAATATTCGTAATCAAAATATACACTTTGATTTCAATTACAACACAGAATACAAGATATATATGAAAATGTAGAAAAACATCCAAAATATTTAATACATTTCAATTGGTAGTCTCTTGTTTAACAGTGCGATTAAAACTGCGATTAATCGTGATTAATTTTTTTGGAGTTAATCGCGTGAGTTAACTGCGATTACTTGACAGCCCTAATTATTATTATTGTTTATACTGGAGTAGCACTTAGGAGACCCAATAATGGACCAGGTGCTATTTGTGCTATTTGCTGCACAAACACAGAAAGAGAAAGTCTCTTCCCCAAAGAGCTTACAATCTAAAGTATAAGATAAGAGACAATAAGTGGATAAAGAGACATGAAGGAGTACCAGAAGAAAATATTGCTGAGCAAGATAGGCAGTGGTTTCAGCACACCAGCTGCCTAACTGTTGTGAAGTTTTGTAGGCATCAAAGCACAGGAGAATTTTAATGAGGAATTTGAAGAATGACAATGAGGTGGCTTTGCAGATGTTTATGGGATGCTCTTCCTAAGAGTGAGGGACAGCATGGAGGAAAGCACAAAGCTGTTTATATAAAAATTTAACAAGTGGGCAAGGGAAGCTGGCATCATTGACTGATCAGAAGTGAGCGTTAATATCTCACTAGTAAATAAGAGGTGATAGGCAGGGTGGGTATAGGCTATGAACAGCCTTGAAAGTGAAGACAAGTAGCTTGTGTTTGATGTGATGGAGAAAGGGGAGTGTGGTGAACAAGGAAAATGAGCTTTACAGCAGCATTCTGAAATGATATGATAGAAGAGACTGGAAGAGATGGGTTCCACCTAACCAAGAAGGGGAAGAGCATCTTTGCACACTGACATGGCAACCTAGAGAGGAGGGGTGTAAACTAGGTTCAAAGGGGGCAGGTGAGAAAATCCCATAGGTAGATATAAAAAAGTGGCTTTAACAGAGGACTAAATGGTGAGGGAGAGTGGAAAATCACAATAGGGTCATATGTCTATACTGCACACCACTGGTGGCAGCACATAGGCTATGTATAGCTACACATCACAACGAAAGCAGGCTGTGTCCACACTGTGGTGTGTAGCTACCCATGGCAGTGAAAAGCTCTGGTAGCAGGGAAAGACTCAGGCAGCATGGAGGCAGTGGAACAGCTAAAAAGAGCAATGTAGATGGGGAGGCACTTCTTGGTGTGTAGGGAGCCATGTAGGGAACATGTCCAGACAAACCTTAGACACAGCCTGGATCTAGAAAGACGGCAAGTTGAGGGTGACACCTAGGTTATGAGCCTGAGTGACAGAGATTGGTGGTGGTGTCTACAGCAATAGAGAAAAAAAAAAAAAAGGGGGGGGGGGGGGCGGCGCACGGGAAAGGGCCTAGTACATCCACAAAAAGTCAAGATGGGACCTTGGGGTCTTCTGACTATTAACTGGAACATGAGATAGCATATAATGGGGAAATAGGTTATGGACAACACTTTGCTACAAGAACTATTGTTTTCCCTGCATTTATTATTGTTAAATCAATAAAGTTGTGGCCTATGCCATACTTTTCAATTGGAATGGCTGCATGAGCCTTATAGCATCACTGGCAAACAAAATTTATTAGGGTCTCTCGCCATTCCATCCACTGCTTTTCAGCTATGTTTATATTGTCATTCAATATTTCCCACTCATCCATTACGATGAACCATTTGTAAGGCACCACTCAATCAAAAATAAGTAAGGTATAGTGCCTTTTCATGTTAAACACTTAACTTTTGTAATGGTATTATGTGCGTGTGAACTTTAACTGTAAAAGTATTTTCAGTGCGTGAACTAAAGTTTCATACATTTTTTTCGAATATGTAATTGTAATTTTTTAATTAAACATTCTGGTAATATAATTAGTTCAAATACATGTAACTATGCAAGTAAGAAATGTAATAATTAAGATGTGCAATTATGTGATTAGTGTGTGTAATTGCATAGTAAAATCCTTCAGAAAACTATTGCCTGACATGCTGGAAGACCATTTTAAGAGCTCCATACATCATTTCAGAATACTTTTTGTCATTACATCCAAACAGCTAGTTCACATTATGAAGTATCTTATTACTGAAATAAACTATCCTTGTTGAGATATGTCTGTGGATAATATGCAAAAATCTACCACGATTGCCATTTGGTCTGTGATGAATTTGTTTACAAACCAGTGTCAATCATCTGTCATGCTACAAAAAATTGACAAAAAAGTTAACACAAATTGTTTACCAAGTTCCAAAGCCTAGAGAAAAAAAAGTATGGCTTAATGATCAACCAGAGAATCAAGATATATACATGGAAACAATTCTTTTAATTAAAACTATGTAAGTACAATGCTGTTGAACACTAGAATTTCAATAGATGATTTATGCCAGACTGTAACAGACTTCAAAAGAGACTTGTGCCACTTTTAAGATAAGGTGTGTCACTTTTTTTTTTTTTTTTTGGTGAGAGAAAGGCTCACCACTAACAATGTTGTGGACTAATAATGTTCAGTTTTGTACCAATTCCTTCCTTTCATGCTCTTCTGACAAAAAGACAATTGAGGAATTTGTGCTCACCAAAAAGAATCCATAAAGATGGAATAAGCTTCCCCATTCTGAATAGACTACTAAAGAAACATGATGCTGGAGAACAGAGAAATAAAAATGATTACAGTACAACTACAGTTCTGCAATGAGGAGACTGAACCAAGATAGCCACTTTTAGAAAGCTACATATATTGTGATTGACCACATCATCTAAATACTGCATCACATGGTGACGTAATAAATATTCAAAGTGAAACTCACAACAGAAATTCCTTGGAAAACTCAAAGACCGAACAAAAACCCAACTAAAAAATAAAACAAAAACAGTATCAAAACCATGGTTTTGACAACCATTTTCCAAATTCAAATTTTTAAAAATATTTTACAGTGGTTTCATAATGTTTTTGGCAGGAAGAATCGAACTGGGAATGCCAGGGAAAGGAAGAAAGAACTTTTATAGTAATGTGTAAGATTCATTTTAAGGAAAGTTGAATGAATGAATCAACTTACTATCAAACAACATTGAAAAGTAATATTCATTTTTATCAAATATTAAAAAGATGTATTTACTGAATACTTTTCAAACAGTATCATTTAATAATCCCCAAATTATATTTTAAACCAATATCGTCACAATTTTGCTAAAAATAGTGTAAGGGCACCATGCTGGGTCAGAAAAAGAAAGAAAAACTCCAGAGTGGCACCAGCCACAGATTCAAAGCAACAAAAGCAAATGCAGAAGCAATTTAAGCAAGCACTCGAAAATCCACTAGACTAACAAATGGGAAAGGGAGACCCTCCCCTCCATGGACTTTAGAATCCAATGTGGCCCCATGCATCCCACTAAGGTTAGGGAATGAAGAAACAAAGAAAAACTCTAGGGTGAAGTTAGTCAGAGATTCAAGCTGGCAGTAGCAGCTGCAGAAGCACTTTCAGCAGGGGCTTTCAAACACTGATGATTGCAAACCTCTCTACAATTTTGCTGAGAACATTCTTTTCTTTCTGCTAATTGGCTACTTGCTCCAGCTAATCTCTACCACCACACTTAGTTTTTTCACTTCATGCATCCCTCCATTGTCTCCCCCTGCATCTGTTTTTCTTTTTGCTAACCACTACCTGCACTCCAGGAGTGGGGAACTTTTTTTTCCTATCAGGGGCCATTGACCCACAGAAAAAAATCAGTCACAGGCCACACACAGCCCCATTTGGTGGGGGGGGGAGAGGGGAGGCGCAGAGGCTTGGGGCTTCCCTGCGCAGTGGGGCGAGCCAGCGCTTGTGGCTCCAGCCCCCCGGGGGAGGAGGGCATGGCACTGAGGCTCGAGGCTACTCCTAGGCTCCAGGGTGGGGCCAGAAATGAGGGGTTCAGGGTGCGGGAGGGGGCTCCAGGCTGGGGCATGGGGTTGGGATGCAGGAGGGGGTGAGTGCTCCGGCTGAGGATGCGGGCTCTGGGATGGGGCTGGGGATGCAGGAGGGGGCTCCAGGCTGGGGCAAAGGGGTTTGGAGTGCGGGAGTGGGCTCAGAGCTGGGGCAGGAGATTGGGGTGCGGGTGGGGGTGCAGGGTCTGGGAGAGAGTTAGGGTGCAAGAGGTTGTTCTGACCAGGGGGTTTGGGTGCTGGGGGTGTGTGTTCGGGGTGCGGGCTCCGGCCAGGCAGCGCTTACCTCAGGAGACTACTGGTCAGCGGCGCAGCGGGGCTAAGTCAGGCTCCCTGCCTGTCCTGGCTCCACGCTGCTCCCAGAAGTGGCTGGCATGTCAGGTGGCTCTGCGCAGTGCGCACTGCCCACACTCGCAAGTGCCACCCCTGCATTTCCCATTTGCCACGGTTCCCAGCCAATGGGAGCCAGCACTAGGGCAGCATGCGGAGCTTCCCTGATCACCCCGCGCCTAGGGGCCACAGAGACATGCCAGCCGCTTCTGGGAGCTGCATGGAGCTGACTGGACTTTTAATGGACTGGCAACTCTAGCTTCCCGCCTCAGCGGGGCGAGCCAGCGCTTGCAAGCCATAGTTTCCCCACCCCTGCTGTACTCCCTTTAGTCCCCACCCATGCCCTACTATGCATTTATTTATAAAATTAAAATATTAAAAAAAAACAAAAAGAAGATAGAATTTTTCTGATGCTTGCAAACCACCACTCTATTCCCTTTCTGTTTTCTCTGTCCCATCTGTTCAGACTGTAAGCTCTTTGGGGCAGGACTGTCTTACTTAATGTTTGTATAGCACGTACCACAAAAATGGTGCCCAGATTTTGGTTATGGCCCTCTAAGTGATGCCATAATACAAATAAATAAATATATTCAAAATATGGCAACTCAGTTAACTGGTTCACTCCCTAAAAGAATAAGTTGTCAGTTTTAATTGACAATGTCACATCTAAGATGCACAAGAAATCCTCATTACACAAGCTAACTGCTGACGCTATGATAAATACACTGATGAATACAACCCCCATCCAAATAAATGTTACTCTGATATACATGCTCTGGGAGTGTGGCATCCATGTCCAACAGAGGGTTTCAGTTGGACAATGATGAAAAGTCCATATGTTGCAGTGCCACCATAAATTATGTTAGAACGTATGGTCAGGCCACAGAGGGGCTCCAAAAATAGGTTGGAAACAGCTCTCTGACTGAAAACAAATTGCCTAAATTCCAATATGAGAAAACAGCATTCTTGACATATATTTTCATGTTTGAAGTTAGGTCTACAGAGATGAAATACAATATGCTTCAGCTTTAAATTTGGAAGTTGTTATTCCATCAAGACACTCAAAAGCAGAGAAATCTGCATGGGTCTGGTGCCTCTAGGCTTAAAGATTTATTATGAAATAAAGACAAAATGAATGATAGTATGTCAGCTGGCCTGGACCCCAGCTATGAGCCTGCATTTTGGAAGGATGGAAATCTCAAAAGACTTCCCTTTTAATCATCCTAGGCATTAAAAATATGTTTGTAGACCAATTATCCCACAACGTATAAATTTAAAGAAATACATTAGACAACAAATTATAAACAAAAGGTAACACAAATTAGAAAAATACTGTCCAATTGAGCATAATATCCTTAATATTAGAGGACACCGGACTCTTTATATTTACAATGCATTCTTTTAGAAGTTTGATTATTTTTAAGCAGAGATTAGTTTCAAAGCAGTTTGTCTGTAAACTGCAGCCTACCACGAACGTAGACTAAGATAATTACACAGACCAAAAACACATTCTTAAGCAGCTTGCAATCTAGATACTACAATATTCTAAATTCTAATGATATCACCTTAAATAGCAAAAATGAAGACACTGATGGGCTCTTTTTTCCTGCAACAAAATATCTTAGAATATAAAAGTAAAACAAATCTACAAAGTGTAATTACATTGACTTCATAAATTAATATTCAATAAACTCAACTGTTCTACGTTCAAGAACTGCTACTCCTCTAAGGGGAAAAAATCAATCTGGGATCCGCTGATTAACATGCTATGTTGATTAATCCTATGATCGCATTGAAATGTCTAAAGATCAAATGAATATTAGATAAACTGCCATGTTAAGCTAAGTAGTAGTCAGTTTTCTATTTCTGGAAGGTGTACTACATACTCTTAAAAATTTTCCTTCATGCTTGTCTGATAAATACAAATAAAAGCTAAATGTATGTTGTAAACCCAATAGAATTGTATTGGGCAAAGAAAAGTATCAAGTTGCATTATGACAACTAGTATTTATAGTCATTACAAAAAACTTGCTAGAGGCTAACTAACAGTATTTCTATTGTGGCATTTACAAAGATTTTACATTTGTACCAATTTCTTTTCTTTTTTTCTGGTAATTTTCAGATAATCCAAAGCATACTACTGGGAAAATTTTAGTAGACAAAAACTTTAATAAAATATAAAACCCTTTATTGAAAAGTTTAGCTAAGATGTACCGACAAGACTAACTTGGTTTCTTTGGCTCAAAGAAATAAATCTTTGTTAGCATAAATATCAGTTTTTATGCAAAAACATACGTTCTTGGCTGAGGTAAAATAGAAGCTTGGAGTGAAAAATTTAGTTATTTTAATTGCCATTGCTGTACCAAACAGCACAAAGCCATATTGTCCCACAGCATGAAGTGATCAGACATCTGCCCAAAATGATGGACAGCTCTGGCCCAATGAACAGGCAAAAAAAATCCCATTTACTCTCTGCCAGATGGGACCTACTGGACGCTTCAGCACAAACAACTCATCCTTCTTCGGACCTTCTTGTCCAGCTCTTGAGCTAGCTGCAGCTGATAATGATGGATATCAAGGCTACAGTAAAGTGGGTGACAACAGCAGCCTTGTTATAGCTGCCAGTCTTTCAGTCTTGTCATTATTACACATTGAAGATTTATTTGAGTTTATTGTTGTGCACTGGGTCTAGCCATTTGCAATTCATCACCTACTACAGAAGGTTCAAGATAGTGGTCATAGCTATAATTGCCACCTCCACCTGCTTCTGGAAATTATGAGGTCACTAGCTAGGGCAGCCCAGCACTCTCAGAGATCCACAAGTCACGACAAGCATCCATTGTAAAATACCAATGCTGTTATTCCCTATATGCACTTGTTACCATCCTTTTGGAAATTCAATAATGTTAAACTTTAGAATACCTGACTAAGCTGTAGTTACAGTATATATATATATATATACACACATATATGTATATATACACACATATACAGTATATATATATATATGTATACACACACACATATACAGTATATATATATATATGTATACACACACACATATACAGTATATATATATATATGTATACACACACACACACACACACACACACACACACACACACACCCCGTAGAAAACATATAAAGATTACAGTTTCAGGAAAACAGTAATGAAACTTTAGTGCTGTTCCTACTGTACTTGAACAGATATATAGCAAGCAGGGTAACATAGTGATTGATCCTTACCTGAACAATAATTTGCAAAAAACACCCAACCCAAAAAACATTTCCTAGTACATTAGCTTTGATGGTCTTGTAACTTTGTTGTATTTAAAAACAAACTGAACCGATACTTAAATTTATGTGTTGTTCTATAGATAAGTACGCCTGTGTGTTCAGAACCAAACATCCATTTACTTATTAGGCCCCGCTAATGCATACTTCTGAAACAGATTTGAAAGTATCTATTGCAAACAACACTCTGAGTATTATATTCATGACAAAATAAGCCAAGTATATAGTCTATGAACAGCAGAATCAGAAACAATTTGCTGCTGTCACATTCTAATTTGTGTTTCTATCACGGGTTCACAAACGTGTCTCACAAAGTTGAAATCAGTTAAACTCGGATGAAATTTCTGTTGCATTAGTAAACATTCAAAATGGAGGAAAACATAACGAAGTACAAACCTGTGCATAAAAAATGCACTAGTCCGTCATCATAATTTGCCCAGTAGTTATTACTGATGTAATATCTGTTTTCTAGCATATCACAGTCCATTTAATTAACATTAAATAATGTTAATTTTTTAAATAAAGTCAGGATTTGTTAAAAGATGCATTTTTATTCACTTCCCCATAAAATATTCTTTAAGTTGATATATTATAGAAATCTGTAATCTATTAGCGAACAAACCTGTTACTGAGGGGTGTTCTTCTCTGCATTGCTAACATCCTGAAAACCTAAAACTTAATACATTGAAAATAACAGTCTTCTTTGTCTATTAAAAGCAATCATTTAAAGAGATTTTATGGTATGGAACAATAAGAAGGTTCACAGAGATTTCAACCAGGTGACTTCATGAAGAAAAAAATTAAGATTCTATTCAGGTTTAAGCTATGCTGAAGGTCATCAATTGAGAGGGTTAACTAGGACCTCACAGTAAGTAATGAGTAGGCACATCAGAACTGCTTCTACTTAAAAGTCATTGGAAGGTGCAGCTTTAGGAAAAGAAAAAATAAAACTTAGGTTATATTCTGTTCAGATAATGGCAGCGTATACTGATAAACTTTATGGCAAAACTTTTCCTGAGCTAAGTTTTACCTCCATTACTAGAACATTAACAATTTTCACAGTCCTTTCACTACCCCTAATTTACATACGTTTCAGCTATTCTGTATTATTTATAATAATACTTTACTATGGTATTTACAAACATAGCAAAGTATAAACATTTTAATATATAAAAGTACTCCACCTATCCTGATATAAAAAAAAACTTTACTCCAGTATTTAATTTGGTCATTAAAAGTTCTTTTCCTACAGTCACTTACAGAAGTGGAATATTGTGCAAGCATACAAAGTGTTAAATGGTTCACTTTCAAGTAAATTATTTCATCCAATGAAAATGTCATTTTTTTTTAATGTCAAAGAATGGAGAGAGACATCTCTAACAGTCATCACTTTTCTTTTTTCAGCAGCACTGTTTATTCAATTTCCAAAAATAGAACCATCTGATAAAGTGAAGGGATTAAAGTCAAGTCTCTATCATCAGGTTTCCAGTAAAAGAGAAGCTCTTTCCCTCCAGTTGAAGGGGGACAGGCAGTAAACGATGGAAAACAGAATATATATATATATATATATATATATATATCTCAAGAGGCTAAAGCATACTTCAGGGCTTTAATTTCAGAACAAAGTTCAGTATTACCAGTGATTCACCTGAACAGGATAAAATTAAATAGGAAAGAGAATTTATTCTTATGGAACTTGTTTTGGGTCCAATCCAGAGTTAAAAGGCATATGGTATATCTTCTCTGCGTAATTTCTGTAGAACTTGATCATTTTATTTGTTTTTCTATTTTGTATACTAAAATATTAAGTATAATAAACTATAATAAAATTTCAAATATGCTTTGAAACTGATTGAAATATTAATAAAAAAGCTGTTTAGACGACAGGAAAACCTCTGACGTCATTAAAACTAAGGAAAGGTTTATCCACAAATGTATGCACAGAGATAAAAGTCAATTTGTGCAGAAAAAGGTAGAAAATGTTACACTTTAAACAGTCAGAAGATTTATATTTACTGTTTTATTTTTAAAATGCACTGCAGACAAACATAAGTTGGCTGAAAGCATTTTTCAATTAAAATGATTTGCCTGTATATTTGTTAAAAGACTACGGCAAAATACAAATTTAAACTATAATCCTATCTTTATCAAGTTTCTGAATGGATTCTATTTTTAGGGTAAACCAAAATTCATTGCAAGATCTCATATGTTTTTTTAAAAGACACCAATTTTAAGTTGTTAGCAAGATCACATAATATTGCACATTTTTTTGGAAAATTACTAGAACACCACGACCACAATTTCTACATTGTTAACCTAGTTCACTCTGTACATGCAAAAGTTCAGTTTGTTCTTTTATATTAAACAGAACACAAAATTGTTGAGAATGTGGGGTGAGATTCTGTACTGAGCCTCTAATTGGGACAGCACAGAACTGACAGCTGAGGGCAAAAGGGACAGCTGAGGGCAAAAAGGGAGGGGTAAGTGTATTTAAGCCACCTTTGCACTCTCCAATCCGGCATTGCTCTGGGGGATGGAGTGGCCCGTGGCATAATTTAGACATCCAAGACATTTTAGGCTAAAATATGGCAGCCTCTCTGGTATGTCCTATGGTTGACAGTGCTGGTCAGGATTACAGTAGTGCTGTGTACTGGAGCCCTATTCATGAAACACCCCTCCAGCCCCGCTTCCTTTTCCAGGACTTGCAAGGATAGCCTCGTAAGGTAACCTTACGGCTGTCTTCTATGGGTCCTATCCTGGCAAAAATTCTCCCCCCCCCCGGCAGAACTGGGGCCAACTTAGGTTGCTCCTGCTCTTTTATCTGGTGTAAAGGGAACAGAGTACGGATGAAGATCTCATCCATGGTAACCACATTGTAAAAAGAAATCATAAAAGTCATGGATTTGTTTAATTCTTTTAGAAAAAAGCTGTGGTTATTCTACTATGTTCATTTCTGCAGTATGTTCAGTTTTGCACATATGTAAATAATTCTCATTTTTTTCATTTTCAAATGTTTCTGAAATCAAAAACAATTTAACTTCTAGTCCACATAACCACCCCCAACCCCTCTCTTCTATCATTTTGTATCCTTGAGAGGATTTAACAGAGTCATAAGTCCAAGGACTTAAATGCCGGTCACTGCTCGAAAATTCAGTCATCATTGGAAGCAGTTCTACTTGTTCCCAGGAACACGGAGACAATAAAATAGACAAAATCTGTGAAATTTTTTCATTTTATACATTCAAAATTACCTTTGTGACTTAAATTCTCAAGTCCTATTTTCAAAAGTAACAGACATTTAGGAGCCTAAGGCCATAAACTACAAAATTATGTCAACCTAACTTACGACGACATACAGCCACTGCAGTTATTAAATAGCTTGTGTGTGTGCGCACTTCACTCCTTGTGTTAGAGGTGTGTGTGTCCTCACAGGAGCACTTGTATAAATTGAATGTATTGTCAGCATGGGTCACTGTGGACGGCTCCTGAAAGCCAGTAACAGTTGACGTAATAAACTCAGTGTCTATACTGACACTGTGTCGATCCAATTACATTGACCGTGACTCTACACCACTCGGGGAGGTGGTGTTACTAAATCTGCATAGAGAGGAATTTACATGGGTGGGAGCCTAATTTAAGTGAAGACACTTCCACAGCTAGATCGATGCAAGACAGCTTACAACAACCTAACCCTGTAGTGTAGACCAGGCTTCTGTCTCACTGCAAGTTGAGACTGCTAAGTGCCAATGTCACTTCTGAAAATGCCATTAGGTGCTTTAGAAAATTTTAACCTAATTTTTACGTATAAGTTTATAGTCTGATTTAACTTCTTAAAGATACAAGAAAAGCTTTAAATGTTTAAGTATTTAATAAAGTAAGCAATTACAGCTTTTAAATGTTTAACAGCATTTCAATAAACAAGATTTCCCAACCACAGAAAACAATAAGGAAACGGTACATGCAGTGTAGGAGTCTGCAGGGTATATGCAGGCCAATGGGGGCTGCGGGAAGGGCAGCCAGCACATCCCTCGGCCCGCACTGCTTCCCACAGCCCCCATTGGCCTGGAGTGGCGAAACGCGGCCAGTGGGAGCGGCGATTCGCCAAACTCCTAGACGCAGCAGGTAAACAAACCAGCCCAGCCCGCCAGGGGCTTTCCCTGAACAAGCGACGGACCAGCTTTGAGAACCACTGTCTATACTACACAGCTTTTAGTGACATGGCTGTGTCGAGACAGCTGTGCCACTCAAAGTCGGGCAATGTAGCCGCTGTTACTTTTGCCGACAAAATACTTTCACCCCCAAGCTCCTGCTGACAATGCACTGTTCACACTGACACTTTTCGCAGCAAAACTTTTATCTTTGGGGGTGGGGGTGCTGTTGGACCTCTGAACGACAAAAGTTTTGTTGCTCAATTGCCAGTGTAGACATAGTCTAGTTGTAGCAGTATCAGTCCCAGGATATTAGAGAGACAAGGTTGATGAGGTAATATATTTTACTGAACCAACTCCTGTTGGTGAGAGATAAAAGTTTTCAGGCTACACAGAGCGCTTTTTCAGGTTTGAGAAAGGAGCTCCCAGAGTCACAGCAAAATGCAAGGTGCAACAGATTGTTCAGCATAAATAGCACGTATTATAAGGGACCATTCAAGGCAGAGTGGCCTTGTTAACACCTCTGCAGTCACAGGACAAAAAGAAGGGTTTAGTGGGTTATAGATTGTTGAAATAAACCATAAATCCAGTGTGTCTGTTCAGTCCATGATTTTTGGTGTCTAGCAAAGTAATGAATTTAAGCTCCCAGGCTCGTCTTTTTAAAGTGTTATGCAGTATTCCTTTGAGGATGAGGACTGATAGATCAGATAAATGCTTTGGATTGTAAATGGCCTGCTGATATCCAGAACAATTGACAGCTACAAACCAAAATGGCTGGTATTGGTCTGTCCTCATGTGCTCCAAGTAAAGGCATGTCAAGTGGATGAAAATCAAGAACCTTAAAGAAATACATGCATAATTCATTACTATTTTTCTTTGCATCTTTCCGAATAATTTACTGATCAAAATGAAATGTTACAGATTACTAAAATAGCTAGAAAAAAAAAGGTTTTTTTTACCCCTAATTTGACATCTGATAAAAATCATCACTTAAAGATAACATTATTTGCAAATTGAGCAAGAGGACCCGATGATAGCCATATATAATCAGTTGTCACCTTGCAGCTCAATTAGCCCTCATGTAAAAATGAGGCATGTAAGGAGAAATGAGGTTTTGACATTATCTCTGCCAGCAAGATAATTACACAGCCTTCATTTAACAGTAGGGCAACACTACTGTAGCAACAAATTAACTAAGCTCCATTTGCAATTCATGGTGTGTTTTCTCATTTAATACCATTTGTCTTACCCCAAGTGAATGTTTCCATTAGTTTTCTCCAGCACAGCAAAATACTCTGTTGGACTTCACACATTACATCACCAACTACTTTAGTTCCAGTAACTTTGAGAAAGCTGTATAAATTTGATTAAATGCTCTTCCTACCCCCCCAAACTTTCACTAAACCATACTTTTTTGGTTGTAGCCAAATAATAATACAATAGGTGCTTCTGGATTTAATGAGTAAGGAATGGATTTTACTCTGTGTTCATTCCATTCCAGAAGCTGACACTGAAAGCTTTCACCTCTTGTGTTTTATTAAAAAGACTAAAGCATATACTCAGATCAGTTATTAGTGCAACTAACAGCAAATTTTGCAATTCAGCACATATCAGAAAAACAAACAAAACATCACAATAGGATGTGCACTTAAAACAAGTGTTACTAAGTTGGACAAACATCAGCATATAATTGAGCCTCATCCACCTTGATACTGAATCGTTTACTTTCCTCCTGATTTTCAAATAAAATCTGCATCTCAGCTTGAACTTAACAATACCCAAAAATCAGGTACACACAACGCTTTATAAATAACTATGCAATATGTTCTGGTATACTGTGCATAGGATTGGGAGCCAGGATTTCCTGAGCTCAATATTGGCTATGCCACTAATTTTTATGATCTTGGTCAAGTCAACCTCTCTGTCTCATTTTACCATCTATGAAATGGAGAGAGCAATACTTGTCTATCCCATAGGATTGGTTAATGTTTGCATAGAGTTCTGAAGATATAAAGCACTGTGAGGTAAGTGCTAACTATTATAGCTGCAAGTACAAATCATAAGAATAGTCTTCTTGGCAGCTAACACCATGTCCTGCTATATGCATTTAGTTTTTCTAAGTTTGAGGAATAATCAACAGTTATCTTCCAGTGGCTTCATTGCAATTAACACAGCAGAGAGCAGCATAAATGTCTGTGAAAATTACAGTATTTTGTGAGCCTAAGGAACTGTTTATTGTGAAAATTATTAAGTACTATTTTGACACATTTTAATTGCTAAATTGTCATCTGAGAGTGTATACAACTTAAACCCTTTTCTGCCCAACACATTAATAGTTTAAAGTCCTTTTAAAACTGTAAGCAACATGAATATTCCCTTCTGAGAGAAAACAATTTGCATATGAATTACACTGGGAACTAAAAAATGCAGTCAAGATTGTCTATGCCCTACGTTACTCAGCAGGAGATGGAAAAAAAAGAATGACTGCACAGTTCAACTGTCAAATTTTTCAGTACCTTCATGCCTCCCTCACAACCAAACTTCCTTTTTATTCCTAATCGGCTTTGTAAATTACACTTAGCACTAAAGCTGTTTGTGTAGGCCACTGGATCCTTGCAAGTCATATAATGAAGCCCAAAAAACGTTTACTGTTATTATACTGACAAACATAAAGGAAACAGTAAGGGATCCTCCATCACAGTGACAATCCATCATAAAAATAATTCACCCAGGACACGTAGACCTAGAAACATAGGATGGTGACTATTTCTATTACAAATTGTGGCACATCAGAATGGCCAGAGCGTCTTCTCACATACGAGTTCCCAGTGTGTCTGCCCAGAACATGCAGGGCTATTTTTTTTTCCCAATAAACAAACAACAAAATGAGATATGCTTTGTTTTTTTAATCAAATACTGTAAAAGATTAGCTGTTGTCTTTTGCACCAGTGGCAGGTCTCTTATCATTCTCATCATATTGAAAGCTTATCCAACAGATGTCCTCTTCTTACCCTCCAGTAGTTCTTTGTGCACTCAAAATTAACCCACTATCACAATGTTTCTCTGTATTAACCAACATGAGATATTTGGAGAGGTCTTTGTTGTATTTTATAAGGAAAGTTGCATTAAAAGCATTAAAATAATTATGTTCACTTGGAACAAAATACAGTGCCAGCATTTTGTGTGCGGTATTCCATACAAAAGCTAATTAAAGAAGTTGAAAACAGCCTTAGAGATATTCTTTTGAAACTTTATTGCATTTAAAATGGGCTAGAAATGGTATGCTTGAATGTCATCCTTTTCTAGTAAGAATGAATGACCTCTCTGATAATCATCTAACCCACTTAAAAAATGGTTATACTTTTAAAATTATTTAACAAACATGAACTTTGTGCTTGTCGAAGAAAGCAACAACTATTTCCCAAATTAATTAAACAGAATAACAGATAGAGCTGACAAACAGATGATTTGTCTAACTAAACATCACAAGATATATTTAGCCTATAGTAAAAGAAAGGGTGTCACTTTCTGTTACACGATTCCAAGGTGACTGCTTACATTTTGAACTGCTAGGCTAATTCTAGCCGGAGCACAAATCTGTCTTTTATTTCATAATTAATTCTCAGTGTCAAAACTGGTAGATGTCCTTTTGTGTACCAGCCTACTATGGCTGTTAATTATATCACAGAAAAGTATGCTTGAACAACAGTAGTAATGACAAACTCAACATAAAGAAATTTAGAGTTAGGGCTAAAGCAGATAGGTAGCATGCCTTCCTTAACTGACTTCATTGTGCCTCATAATTGCATACTGATTTGTTTAGATTTTTAAAATACACCTATATTGTAGGCACATGTATAATAGAAAACACAAACTACAAATGATGCAGAATAGAATATAGATCAATACAAAATCAGATTCTTCCCTAGTAAAACAGATATTTTAAATAGATTACAGATATTTAAGACTAACAAGATTTATTTATGGATTGTATTTTTAATACTTGCTCAAAGGTTTTCTTTATTTTATGTTCATTTATTTAGAAATTTAAGTACCTAAAAAAACAATCCATTAGGAGTCAGAGCTAGATCCTCAGCTGGTGTAAATCAGTGTAGCTCCGGTGAAGTCAATGAAGCTATGTCAATTTACACCAGATGAGGCTGTGGGCCTTAGTATTCATCCAGATCTTTAACATCAATTCTGCCAAACTTATACACTCCTCCCCTTTGTCAAAATCCTGGGAGAACTGATGGGTCTGGTAACATGCCCTAAAGATCAGATTCAGGCTCTGCCTCAGTAAAATGGGAAGTGAATTTGACAGAGGCCCATCACTGTAAATTCTCCATCAACAGCCCCTTTGTGGTTAAATTCAGGCTGTCAGCCACACCACCTCAGCTAATCTCAACTGTGGTGGTCTCACAGAGAGAGAGAGAGAGAGAGCCCTCAAACATTGTGGATTCAAACTATTTACGACTTACTAGGTCGAAGCCAGAACCTTGATTTGCATCCTGAAATGAACTAAAAGGCAGTGCAGATCTTGTAGCACATAGCATCTCCACCTTGATGACTCACAAATCTACCAGCCCGTTTCCTTCCATCCAATCCACATCTCAACTCATCTCTTGGAGTTTCACTGTCCGCTTAAATGTAACATGGTCCCAAAAGGGCTCCTTGTCTTCACTTCCAAAACCTTTCCATTTCCCCATTTCTCTATTACCCACAGTGTCATTGGTATGATGATTATCTTCCTGGCTTGTCATTTTTGACCATATCACCTTCTCTTTGAATCCTACCACTGCCTTCCTCTTTTTTTACCACATCTAATTCAAGCTTACCATCACCTTCACAGTCCTGTGTAAATTTGCCCATCCCTACTTAATCGCTCTTATTTAATTTCATATTGCTTCACTGTCCCCTCAGCCTTGCCAATGATGCTAGCATTGTCTGCATGTTTTGTTCAGATTCCCGCATAAGCAGCTCTTTGCCTTATTCCACACTGACTTTTGCAGGGAATGCCCTTCCTAAGCTCATCAGCAGGGCTCCTACTCCCTCTCTATTTAAGTCCCTCCAGAAGACCCTCTTCTGCCATGTTGCTAATGGGAAATCCAGCTGATTTATACTGACAAGTTAATTTAAAAAAAAATAGTTTTAACCTTATTTTCCCAGAACTATTTCCTCCATCAATCATTTGTATGTGGCTTTAGTTCCTTGGGCCAGGGACTTCTTTTTCTGTTTGGAAACCACCCATCACACTATGAGAGCTACCAAAAACAAACACCTTCTGCCACTACAAGTATAAGATACTCAAAATCTTCTAAGACTTTCAGATGGTGAACAATTTACTAATAGTAGGCAAACTCCTAGAGTTAAAGAAGCAAAACTATACTCAGCCAATCTTCTGGTAACTTCCCTCTACCCAACTTTGATTTTGGTCTTGTATAGGTTGAGCGATCCTCTAATCAAGCACTAGTCTCTAAGGCACTGGATACGCTACTCATCTGCAATGGGTTTGTCAGAAAAGATGGAGATTAAAGATTGTTTCAATTTGCACATTGAAACATCGTAGCTCATATTGCCTCATTAATCCTTCCAATGGCTCCACTACGTCTTGAATAAAAAGGTTGGTGAGATGGAATTCTTTGAAGCCTGTATGAAAGAGCTATTGTATGTCATACTCTACTAGCCCAAGCATAATAAATATAATTTATAATTAGAAAATTTTTTAATAAAAGTTATTTTATTTAAAATTTCAAGTTAAAAATAATTTGAGGGTGCTTCTTCTTAACACAATAATTATCATATTCTAGGATGATAATCTCCTTGATTTTCAGAGCTTATTAGCCTAGAATACAGTTATTAGCAAAGTACATGAATGCTAAAACCAAAAAAGTAGAAGAAAAACCAAAATTTCCCAACTAGAGCAGTATTTGAATCAAATGTGTTGTGGGCAGGGACCCAGGTCCAGCCACTCCCCAAAATAGTGGTATGTATTTTCTTTTGCTGTAGAGACTAACAACTAGAAATTATTTGGGGAATGTTCTAAGGCTGAAAATGCATCTCTGGCCTATCTTTCTATTCTGTAATTTACATGAGTGAAGAGCTAAGGTCTAGGATCTTGGACATTGTGGAAACCCAGAGCTTTTTCTGAATATCAGGACTGTGAAATATCTGTTTACAGTCCTCATTAAGTAACTGCAACACCATGAAATAGTTTCAGAAACATGTAAATAAACAAGCAGTGTTTTGTTTTTTCTACTCATAACCCAATGCAGTTAAAATATAAATATAAAATGTAAAGTATGGAAACATCCTTTCTGGATTTGTATTTACTGATTTGTAGCCAGTCAAACAATTCACATGCAGAACTATCTTCCTTTGAACTAAATGAATTGTGTTATAATGGAATGAGTATGGGACTTGAAAAAAATTGCTTCCAATTGCACACACACGAGAAAAAAAATTGCTAAGTCTAAATTAAGATGTTGGCTATGAAGTTTCCAATAGGACCTTGACATGACTGTTGACCTACTCATGACATGATCACACCAGTAAGGATTTGGAATTCTATTAGTATTACCAGAGGAAAAAAGTCAAGGAGTCATCAGGAAAACAAATCTATATCTGCTACTCCATCAGCCAATTACTGTTGTTAAAGTGGAATTAGATGGGTATTGACAATGCGGAGGGGATAAGGATTAGGCAGATGACTGAGTACACAGCTAGCACTGCTGTTCTGTTTTTGCTGCAGAAACTTTGAAAAAAATCTCAGAAGGGGAAGGAATGTGTTGTATGGAATACAATATTATGAATCTGGTCACGTCCAGAAAGAAACAGGTAGTCAGATTACCCTTTCAGCCAATCACACAATGTACTTCTGGACAAAAGTACTACATACCACACTTTAGTGAAGTGCACTAACAAAATATAAACTTGGCAATACAGTTCAACCTCAATTATTTGAATGCCATGAGGGACTTTGAATATATTTAAATAATCATTTTTTGTTTTGTTTTCTTCAATGTAATAACAGGATTTTTTCCAATTAAGTTAACAGATGTCTTGGGAACATGAGCCTGTTCCAGGTAGCTGAGATTTGGATTATACATACTGGGCACTAATTGGTAACTATAAATACTTAGTACTTACACAGTACTTTTCACCCACAGTTCTCAAAACAATTTACAAAGGTAAGCAAGTATAATTCTTCCCATTTTACAGATGAGGAATCAGAGGCAGAGAGATTAAGCGATTTGTCCCACGTTACAGTGAATCCATGGTAGTCAGGAACTGTGTCCAGATTTCCTAATTCCCATTTATTTATTTTTCAATTAACTAAAAATTAAATTTTCAATTAAATTACAAAAAAGGCTGCAAGTAAATATTAGAGAAAATCATAAAGATTCAAATTTAACACACCTGGCTTGATTAGGCCTTATTCCTCAGTAGGGTGACCAGACGTCCCGATTTTATCGGGACAGTCCCGATTTTAGGGGACTTGTCCCGCGTCCCGACCTTACATCGGTCGGGACGCACTTTGTCCCGATATCGGGGGGACCGCGGCAAGCCGGCACTGCTCACGTCTTGTTCCGGGCCCTGGGGCAGTGCAGTTGAGTTTCTGCTGGGCTGGCCGGCAGACGCCTGCAGAGTGCTGCAGCCCCACTCCCCAGGCACACACAAAGGCAGGGGCGGGGCTTGTAGGCACCAGCAATGAGCCCCCCCGCCCCTCAACCTGACCCGTGCCGGAGCTACGCAGACAGGAGCCAGAGGGACGCTCCCTCCTCCCCCCGCTGCCAGCCCTGTGAACATGGCTGCAGCACGGCCCCGCTTCTCCCTCCTGCTCCTCGCCCTAGTTGCCCTGCTCCTGCCCGCACAGTGGCCCCTCAGCTTGGCCGCCAAGCACCTGGACCGGTGCTTCGCCGAGTGCAAGCGCTGCACCGACCCAGAGTGCAGCAGTAAGTGGGTGCGGGATGCTGGGGTCCCCGGACGGGACCTGCCTGCTGGATCCTGAGGCTAGCACTGCGGGGGGGGGAGGGGGGGCTGTGCCAGGCAGGCTCTGGGAGGGAGGACGGGGGGGGGGGGGTCCGATGCCGCTCTGGGTAGCCCATGCGGGATGGGGTGATGATGCTGCAGGGACGGGAGACCCATGGGGAGACCGGGGTGGAGGCAGTGCTCTCGGGGCCGGCCCTCGGGCAGGGCCATGGGGCCGCACTTGTGGGCACCGCGATCTGGCCATGAACCGGACGTTTTTCCGTCCCTTTAAAGGGCCAGTAGCCCAGCGTCCTGTCGGGCGGGTTCTCCCACACGTGCCGGTCCAGCCCCAGTGCGGGGTGTGAGGGGAGGCGTGTGTTTGGTCATCGGCTCCCCAGCCCCATCTGCAGCGTTGGTACGTTCCAAGCGGAGCGGGAGGGGAGGCAGTTGGCGGAGAGCGGGTGGAGGGAGGGGGCTGGGGGACGTGGCCTGAGCGCACCCTCTGGTGCTGGGGGGGGGGGGGGGGTTTCCAGGCGCGCACAGGGGAGGGGCTTGTTTTTTGCCCCCCCCCCGTCCCGATTTTTCACTTATGTCATCTGGTCACCCTATTCCTCAGAACAATGTAGCCCTGACTCAACAAAATCAAATCCTGACCATTGAAGCTCAGGAATAATGCACAAACCGTAAAACACTCAATTTCTTTTACAGATTCTGTTGACACCATGAGGGCCATGGAGTATTTATCATTGTGCAACTACTAAAAAAATAAAAATAAAAAATAAGATGCCTGCCCCAGGATTCAAGCAATTTTGATCATTTCTTTAAAAGCATACAATATACACATAAACAGATAGACTCCTCTCAGTTACTCCTAGACCACAATACCCCAGTGTAGCGGGTCGTCACCCCGCTCCTGCCCAGAGCGGTTAAAACCAGCCCTGGGAGAGGGCTGATTGGGGGAAGCAGCCTCAGCTGGGGGCCACGCCCCAATCAGGGTCCAGCTCACCCTATAAAGGCCAGTGAAGCCAGGAGCTGACACAGTCTCTCTCTGGCTGTAGAGGAAGATGGGCCTGGCTGCTGGGGAGCTAGATAAGGTACCTGAGCTGGAGCAACAGAGGGTCCTGTGGCACCTTTAAGACTAACAGAAATATTGGGAGCATAAGCTTTCGTGGGTAAGAACCTCACTTCTTCAGATGCAAGCAATGGAAATCTCCAGAGGCAGGTATAAATCAGTATGGAGATAACGAGGTTAGTTCAATCAGGGAGGGTGAGGTGCTCTGCTAGCAGTTGAGGTGTGAACACCAAGGGAGGAGAAACTGCTTCTGTAGTTGGAAAGCCATTCACAATCTTTGTTTAATCCTGATCTGATGGTGTCAAATTTGCAAATGAACTGGAGCTCAGCAGTTTCTCTTTGGAGTCTGGTCCTGAAGTTTTTTTTGCTGTAAGATGGCTACCTTTACATCTGCTATTGTGTGGCCAGGGAGGTTGAAGTGTTCTCCTACAGGTTTTTGTATATTGCCATTCCTGATATCTGACTTGTGTCCATTTATCCTCTTGCGTAGTGACTGTCCAGTTTGGCCAATGTACATAGCAGAGGGGCATTGCTGGCACATGATGGCATATATAACATTGGTGGACGTGCAGGTGAATGAGCCGGTGATGTTGTAGCTGATCTGGTTAGGTCCTGTGATGGTGTTGCTGGTGTAGATATGTGGGCAGAGTTGGCATCAAGGTTTGTTGCATGGGTTGGTTCCTGAGTTAGAGTTGTTATGGTGCGGTGCGTGGCTGCTGGTGAGAATATGCTTAAGGTTGGCGGGTTGTCTGTGGGCGAGGACTGGCCAGTTAACTTTTCAGTTGATCCACTGTGCTTCTCAGTGGTGTGCTGCTGCACTACGGAGCTCCAATATCCTTTTCAGGTTCAGCACAGTGGTGAACCGTAATCTCTAACCAAAACTGCTAAGCAAATTAAACATAAGCAACTTGCTGTACTCTCTTAAGGAAGTTGCTGGCATCTCAAGAACTAAATTTTGTCTTTCTTATCTTGTCTAAAGGAATCAGGCATGATAATAACTGAAGAGAAGAGAAGAAAAGAGATGAAATTGGAGGACAGTAGCAATGAAGTTGTGGAACTTCAGGAAATTCAGATGAAATTGCAGAAAGCTAAGGGACTAGTCTCAAAAGCAAAGAACAAAGGATAGCATGGAGAATCATGGGCATGCACAACAAAAATGCTTTATATAGATGCATATGTAATTTTATTTCTGATTAGTGCTGATACTATAAACAAAATTAGTTCAGAAGATGTCATGGCTTAGAGTTATTATAGTGCCATATTTCTTATAATACTCTTTAGCTGACCAATGATATTACATAACACTCTAACTCCTATTTTGAACTATCAGAAGGCACACATTTGAAGCTGAAACAGACCTCATACACTGAAAAGTTACCAAGAGTTTCCAGTTTTACCAGCAAGTTAATGAAACTTGTATTGTAGCTTCTGATGTTAAAGACTAAGTCTCCTACAATATTCATACTAAAATAAAATCAAAATTAGACTCAAGTGTTACTGTAACCACAGGTCTGACCTGCACAGAAAAACCCTCGAAATTCTACTGCCAAGCACAATAAGATATGTATACTGAATTAAAAACAAATATAAAGGCTACAAGTCCTTCAAAAGGGCAATGAATAAGCTAAATAGAATGAGACTCTGTTAGATTCTTATCAGATTGTAACAGCAAACCACTAAGACTGGATAGCCCTAAAGTTTATTTTCCTCCCCATCTGCACCTGATCATGCAGTTTTCCGGACTGGGATCAGGGAACTGGTACAGAAAAAAAAAAAAAATCATTTGTTTTCCACTTAGAGAATGTGCTCACTGGAACTGTATGCGGTGAGTCCTTTGTCCAGTTGGCTGGAAGAAAAGGATTATTACCCATATAAAGGCTCCCTCTGCAATTGCTGGGAGAGAGGAAAAGAAAGGGAAGATTTACCTGGGAGGAGAAGGAAGAACTTGACTCTCCACAGCAGGACAGAGCTGTGAAGGGCAAATAGGGGAAATAGAGGGACATTCCCAGAGGAGGGAATTTCTTACCTGAGATTCCCCAGGTCAGAGAGTTTGGACATTAAGGCCTGGTCTATACTATGACTTTAATTCGGATTTAGCAGCGTTAAATCAAATTAACCCTGCACCCGTCCACACAACAAAGCCATTTATTTCAAAATAAAGGGCTCTTAAAATCGATTTCTGTACTCCACCCCGACGAGCGTAGTAGCGCCAAAATCGATTTTGTCATTTCGAATGAGGGTTAGTGTGGCCGCAATTCGATAGTATTGGCCTCCGGGAGCTATCCCACAGTGTACCATTGTGACCGCTCTGGACAGCTCGGATGCACTGGCCAGGTAGACAGGAAAAGCCCGCGAACATTTGAATTTCATTTCCTGTTTGCCCAGCGTGGAGAGCACAGGTGACCACAGATAACTCATCAGCACAGGTAACCATGCAGGCCAATAATCGAAAAAGAGCACCAGCATGGACCGTACGGGAGGTACTGGATCTGATTGCTATATGGGGAGAGGATACAGTGCTAGCAGAACTTCGTTCAAAAAGACGAAATGCCAAAACTTTTGAAAAAATCTCCAAGGACATGATGGAGAGAGGCCACAATAGGGACTCAGAGCAGTGTCGCGTGAAAGTCAAGGAGCTCAGACAAGCCTATCAGAAAACCAAGGAGGCAAACGGTCGCTCTGGGTCAGAGCTGCGGACATGCCGCTTCTACGCCGAGCTGCATGCAGTTCTAGGGGGGGCCGCCACCACTACCCCACCTCTGACGTGGATTCCGAGGCGGGGATAATCTCATCAGCTACACCTGAGGATTCTGTGACGGGGAAGAGGAGCAGGAGGACGACGAGCTTGCAGAGAGCACCCAGCACTCCGTTTTCCCCAACAGCCAGGATCGTTTTCTCAGCCTGACTGAAGTACCCTCCCAACCCAGTATCCAAGACCACGACCCCATGGAAGGGACCTCAGGTGAGTTTACCTTTTAAAATATAAAACTTGTTTTAAAAGCAAGGGTTTTTAATGATTATTTTGCCCTGAGGACTTGGGATGCATTCACAGCCAGTACAGCTACTGGAAAAGTCTGTTAACGTGTCTGGAGATGGAGCGGAAATTCTCCAGGGACATTTCCATGAAGCTCTCCTGGAGGTACTCCAAAAGCCTTGCCACAAGGTTTCTGGGCAGTGCAGCCTTATTCCGTCCTCCATGGTAGGACACTTGACCGCGCCATGCTTGCAGCAAGTAATCTGGTATTATTGCATGACAAAGCCTGGTAGCGTATGGTCCCGGTGTTTGCTGGCATTCAAGCAACATCCGTTCTTTATCTTGCTGTGTAATCCTCAGGAGAGTGATATCGCTCATGGTAACCTGGTTGAAATACGGGAATTTAATTAAGGGGACAGAGGTGGCCGTTCCTACTGGGCTGTTTGCCTGTGGCTGAAAAGAAATCCTTCCCTGCAGTTAGCCAAGCGTGGGGGGCGGAATTGGCCCAGAGCTTTTCGCGTTTGGCTAGCAGGGAACTTCCCTGTTACCAGCCACGCGGTGGGGGGAGGGGTAAAGCAATCATCCCAGAGAATTGGATGGCGGGGGGGTTAGTTTGTTTTCTGCTGCTGAAGGTTAACAGGAAAACCGCAGCACTCAACGGGCTTTGCTTGGTATGTGGGAAAGGAGGGTGCAGAAGCCGAAAGACAATGGCTTACCATGGCTGCATGCAAGCCGAATTCTGTTGCCCGGACCTGCATCTGTGATCTCTAGCAGCAAAGCCACAGGCACTCAATATTAAGAGGCAAAATGTGACCTTGCACAGAAATCACATGTGCTATGTAATGTGAATAGTGTTGGTCACCGTGAAAGAGTATAAGCATTGTTCTGCAAAATGTATCTTTTTAAAAAATTCTCTCCTTTTTTCCCTCCCTCCAGCAGCTGCAAATTCTTCAAGCCTCCCTCCTCCGTCCCGAAGGTTATCATAGATAAGGCGTCGGAAAAAGAAGACACGAGATGATATGTTCGCAGAAATCATGGAATCCACCCGCAGTGACAGAGCTCATCTGAATGAGTGGAAGGACACGGTTTCAAAGTATAGGAAAGAAGCCAGTGAACGTGAGGACAGGAGGGACCAACGTGAGGACAGGAGGGACGCTCGAGATGAGAGGTGGCGGCAGGAAGATCAGAGGAGGCAGGATGCAACGCTGGGGCTGCTGCGTGAGCAAACAGACATGCTCCGGAGTCTGGTGGAGCTTCAGGAATGGCAGCAGGATAACAGAGTGCCGCTACAGCCCCTGTATAACTCCCATCCCCCCTCACCATGTTCCATAGCCTCCTCACCCAGACGTGTAAGAACGCGTGGGGAGGCACCTTCCCATTCCACTCCAGTGGACAGCCCAAGCAAAAGGCTGTCATTTTTTTAACCTTTTTTTAGTGGCCTTTTCCTTCCCGCTGATCCTCCTCCTAAACCCCACCCGGGTTCCCTCCCTCTTTTTATAATCTATTAATAAAGAATAAATGATTTTTAAACAATAGTGACTTTATTTGGTTTGAAAGCAAGCTGGGGGAAGGGGGAGGGTGGGTTCCTTACAGAGAATGAGTCAATAAAGGGGGCAGGTTTTCATGAAGGAGAAACAAACAGATATTTCACACTGTAGCCTGGCCAGTCATGAAACTGGTTTTTAAAGCTTCTCTGATGCACAGCGCTTCCTGGTGTGCTCTTCTAATCGCCCTGGTGTCTGGCTGCACGTAATCAGCAGCCAGGCGATTTGCCTCAGCCTCCCACCCTGCCATAAAGGTCTCCCCCTTACTTTCACAGAGATTGTGGAGCACACAGCAAGCAGAAATAACAATGGGGAGACTGGTTTGGCTGAGGTCTGAGCGAGTCAGTAACAATCGCCAGCGACCTTTTAAACGGCCAAATGCACATTCTACCACCATTCTGCACTTGCTCAGCCTGTAGTTGAACAGTTCCTGACTCCTGTCCAGGCTGCCTGTGTATGGCTTCACGAGCCATGGCATTAAGGGGTAGGCTGGGTCCCCAAGAATAACTATTGGCATTTCAACATCCCCAACGGTTATTTTCTGGTCCGGAAAGTAAGTCCCTTGCTGCAGCCCTTTAAACAGAATAGTGTTCCTGAAGACGCGAGCGTCATGAACCCTTCCCGGCCAGCCCACATTGATGTTCGTGAAACGTCCCTTGTGATCCACAAGTGCTTGCAGCACCATTGAAAAGTACCCCTTGCAGTTTATGTACTGGGTACCCTGGTGCTCCGGTGCCAAGATAGGGATATGGGTTCCATCTATCGCCCCACCACAGTTAGGGAATCCCATTGCAGCAAAGCCATCCACTATGACCTGCACATTTCCCAGAGTCACTACCTTTCGTAGCAGCACCTGAGTGATTGCTTTGGCTACTTGCATCACAGCAGCCCCCACAGTAGATTTGCCCACTCCAATTTGATTCCTGATTGACCGGTAGCTGTCTGGCGTTGCAAGCTTCCACAGGGCTATCGCCACTCGCTTCTCAACTGTGAGGGCTGCTCTCATCTTGGTATTCTGGCATTTCACGGCAGGGGACAGCAAGTCGCAAAGTTCCATGAAAGTGACCTTACGCATGCGAAAGTTCCGCAGCCACTGGGAATCATCCCACACCTGCAACACTATGCGGTCCCACCAGTCTGTGCTTGTTTCCCTTGCCCAGAATCGGCGTTCCATGGATAGAACCTGCCCCATTAACAACATGATCTCCAAAGCACTGGGGCCCGCGGTTTGAGAGAATTCTGTGTCCGTGTCCATGTCCTCATCACGCTTGTCGCTGCGCTGCTGCCGCCGCCTCCTCGCCTCGTTTTTCTGGTCCTGGCTCAGCATAAACTCCATGAGAACGCGCGAGGTGTTTACAATGTTCATGACTGCTGTCTTGAGCTGAGCGGGCTCCATGCTTGCCGTGGTATGGAGTCTGCAGTGTTCACCCAGGAAAAAAGGCACGAAATGGTTGTCTGCCGTCCATTGCTTTCATGCAGGGAGGGATGGAGGGGTGAGGCTGTACCCAGAACCACCTGCGACAATGTTTTTTGTCCCATCAGGCACTGGGATCTCAACCCAGAATTCCAATGGGCGGGGGAGACTGCGGGAACTATGGGATAGCTATGGGATAGCTACCCACAGTGCAACGCTCCAGAAATCGACGCTAGCCCTGGTACATGGACGCACACCGCCGAATTAATGTGCTTAGTGTGGCCGCATACATTCGACTTTATACAATCTGTTTCCCAAATTCGAATTATATAAATTCGGATTAATCCCGTAGTGTAGACATACCCTAAGAGGTTGGCAAGCAACCCCTCAGACACTCTGCAGGCTACTCAGGGGGTGTAGGCCTGGGATGCAAGTAGCAACCAACAGAGTGTGGGTCTCCTCCAGAGGCAGAATATTACAGCTCAAACACCTTTGATCCAGCTCAGAGAAGGAATTTAGTCGAACCAAAGGGTGTTGGGAGAACTTTCTGCCAGGAGGTGGCATGTGGTATGGTTAGCACATCTGCAGGTAACTGAAATTGGGCAAACTTAGGAATGATTGAAAGGGGATTCGGCCAAGTTTCCTGCTGAGATGGCAGATCAAAATTGGGGAAAAAATAAGGTGTAGCTCAGGGTGTCTGGAGCCAAAATTCCAGTGGAAATTGGGAGCAAAGGAAGGGTTGTGGCAGCCAGGCTCCCAATGGATCCTGAGACTCAAATTGGGGAAACTGATGCACAACTCAGGATGGCTCCTAATAGGAACCAAATTTGGGGAAACTGAGGCATGGCCCAGAGTGGCTGTGGCCAAGATCCTAGCTGAAATTTTGGAAGCTGAGGAACAGCCCATTGTGGCCACACCCAAGATTCCAGTGGATATTGGGGAAACTGGGGCACAGCCCAGTGTTGCTGTAGTTAAGACCCCAACCAAAATTGGGGAAACTGAGGCAAGGCATCCAGGACACACATGCAGCAACCGGGAGCCTGTGGCATATAACAGAGGACGCTTTACAGAGGAAGACCCTGGATATTGGGGGACACCTCAGTCAAGGGACCCTGACTCTCAGCACACACTGAGGCAGGGCAGAGAGAGGAAGCTGCCCCTGAGGAAGGAACATACTCTTAACTCAAAAGACAGGAGATGGTTTCCTCATATACACATTGCCCAGGGGTAGAGAGAACCCCCCACCTCCCCAAGGCATGCCACAGTGAGGGGCATGAATCCCTTCCCCATCTAATCCTGCGTAACTGAAGCTCAGCTTACTTAAGACCAACTTTGCATGTGGTGGGCCATCTGAATATATTTTTGTTGGCAACAAGGGTGTATTCAATAGACGATACAAGCCTGTTACCAGCCAATATGCAATAAAGTTTAGTTAAAAGTACTGCCACCAAGGCAATTCAGGCCAAATTCAGAGTCCACACTGGTAATAGCTAATGACTTGAAGAACTGAATAACTTGGAATAAAATACCGGTGAAAACTCACCAGCTTGGCTTTTAACTCAGGATAGCATCTTGAATTTAACCCCAGGTGTGAGACTTCCTGGTACAGTCTAGAATAATTGAGTGCTGCAGAAGCAACCAGTTAATAACATGAAGTGGTCAAGGAGAAGAAGTTCCACTTACTATCACAAGGGAGCTGGATTTTTTGCTAAAATGATTAGCTGTGAAGTGGTTAACCTGTTACCATTACATTATCATTAGATTTAAAGCGTTAAAGCCAATTTTCATTACTTTTTAGATCCAAAATATTTAGATTATTATTTTTAATATATTTTAGATACTTAGAATAGTAAGTGAAAAATTATTTTAAAGTGCACTATTAAAGACTGCCCCTTTAACCTTTTTTTTTTTTTTCTTAAGAGTTATTGTCTGTATGAAAATTAAGGAAGACAAAACTACATTGAGTCAACTTTGAAAGTTTGTTATGGGAATCACATCAGTATTCTTCATATAAGTGACTGTCTTTGTATAAAATTGTAGTACACAACACACTGGGATCCCAATCTCTGAACAATACTGTGTTATAAATATTAAATTATAGTAAGATGTAAACTTAAATACTGCAGAAACTAATGGATACACCACAGAAGTGGCTAATGCAGTGTATGGAGTACTGCCTTAAGCACAGGTCTTGATTCAAATCGAAAGACTCATTAACTTCAGTGAGCGTTGAATCAAGATGGGGAAAAGAGGAAACTACACAGATCAGACAGGACATGTGCTGTCTTTAAACCATGGATGTGCCCAAGATGAGTTTCCTTCTCAATACAACAAAGAGGTTGAAAATCCCTGCTGTAAGTGCAAAATTCAGCTCAAATTTAACTGCAAACTGGTGCTTCCAGAGTTTACTTAAAACGAAGTTCAAAGCAGAATAGCCATTCTTAGCAAAACGAATGCAACACTTCCAACATTGACTAGTTTAGCCCATCAGAATGGTGGTGATTAAAACAAAATTTTATCGGGATAACACCACATTCCACACAATAACCTAAAATTAAATCTAAAAGTGCTATTGCAAAAGTAATTCTAAAAACTTGTCAGAAATAGGGCAAAGCAGTTTTAAAATCTTAACCAATAAGTGGAAAGGGCAGCAATTTAACTGTAAATATTGTAATGGGCTTCATCTTTTGTCAGACTCCAGGGGACATTTCAAATTCTGTAACATTGATTAAGAATAAAGGGCAAAAAGCAAAAATGGATACACAGCTAACAAATACACAAGCATAAACTTAAACCAATCCACTAAATGTAACCTGCCTTGCCAGATCTTTTTAACTTATTGGAAAACTCGCTCAACTTAATATTGACACAGAGATGTGCAAATCAATAAACACAGAATGAGTGATATATTTTAATTTAAAAATGTTCAAAATGTTGCAGTAGATCTATGCACTTAGCACATACAAATCATCAAAAGAGTTTCTTGTTGGAACTTACCGTATATACTCGATCATAAGCCAGTTCGTTTATAAGCCGACCTCCCCAAAAAGGATAAGTAAAAATGGAAATTTTTTTATGACCCATTCATAAGCCGACCCTATAATTCAGGGGTCGGCAAACTTTGGCTCCCAGGCCATCAGGATAAGCCGCTGGCGGGTCGAGACGGTTTGTTTACCTCAAGCATCCGCAGGCACGGAGGTAAACTTAAGTAAACAGTGTCCCAGCCCACCAGTGGTTTACCCTGGTGGGCCAGGACAGCAACTGGTGGGGAAATTTTGGGGGGGTGAGGGGGAGAAGCTGGGCATCAGGGGAGTAACCCCCTGTGACAACCCCCACATGACCCCACCCCTTGCCTGGGACCCCCACACTCTCCCCATCCCTTCCCACTTTAGCTGGGACGGGCCAGGTGAGGATGTCTCTGGCCTGGCTGGAGCTGCTCCAGCAGGCTGGGCGGCGTGGCCATAGCCTGCTCCGGTGGGCGGGGCCGAGTGGCGCGGCCACAGCCTGCCAGCCCCGGAGCTGCAGCTGCTTCGGAGGCTGCGGGGAGAGCAGCGTGGCCAGAAGCGGAGAGACTCTGGCCCTGTCTCTTCCCTTCTGGGTCTGCTGGCTCTGCTGCCTCTCCTTGCCTCCTGTGTTTGGGGGGGATGGGGGGGGGGGCGAGGGGGAGAAGGGCTGTGTCCGACCTCTCCCTCTCTATACCCGTTCATAAGCCGACCCCCTTCTCTGATGCTTCCCTTTTTTACTAAAAAAATTCGGCTTCTGAACGAACATATACGGTAATGCCGAGACATCACAGGATGGTAAGCAAAGCTGGGAAACAAGTGATGCATATCTCATACTGCAAATCCAAAAATCTTTCTTTTTTAAAATATATAACTTACAAGTAAAATGTATGAAAAGGAATCCTATTTTTACTATTAATTTTGAGATCAGTTGAACTCATTTGGCAACTTTAACTGCAATGACTGGGAACATTCAGAGTTCTGTAAGCCTAAATGTGTATTTTGCAACCTGTGCACCACCTACCTGCTGCCGACATGAAGTTCAGACTATTATTCATACTGAATACTTACACTGCTCGCAGTGAAATGATACCAATTAATACTGATTTCAATGAGTGCATATGAGGAAGAAGAGAAAGGAGGGAGAGAAAAATATCTTGCTGAATTTAATTCAGCACTCCCTATTTTTACTCATAGTACTATAGTGCACATAGTGTCTTCACCAAATATTTCACGGCCCCCTCTCTAGCTTTTCTTAGTTTATAATCTTTTAGGTAAATTGGCTTCAGAAATGTTTAGACAATCAGTAAAAAAAATAAAAAAATAAAAAAACAAACACCAATGATCACAATTTCACTTTCTAACACTTGCATACACACATCCAAAATCCTCAATGCACATAGGAACAAATGACATTTTTGCTAATTTATGTATGGTTAAATTAAATGCTCTGTTAATATGTCAGCAGAACACACTTATGGTACTTATAACATCAAAGGCGCCTTGAGTAAGAGGAGGGATCTTGAATTATATTTTCTAATCTGAATTATACCAGTGAGATATCAATAAAAAGCACTCTTTTGGGGAAAGACTAGAAAGTACTGCAAAATTCCAGAAAGCATGGATAGTTAAAGGGCTGTTGAGTGGCCCATTTGTAAGGTATATATTATCTTCTGTAATTTTCATTCCTCATTCTTTATTACTGAAGGATAATTGTGCTAAAGAGCTGTGATTCTTAAAATTTCTCTTGGTGCTTATTCCACTTGTGAAATTATAATCCTAAATTTATGAAATAATTGCTTGTTTTAGATAAATAATGATGTATTGGAGACATAATTGTATCACTTGAAGTCATAGGCAGAAACAGCAAAATGTTGATTATGTACAAGGGCAAAGCAAATAGACCAAACATGAAAAAAAACATAAATAGCTTATTAAAAAAAAAGAATAATTTCCAAATGTAACTATTTTCATCTTTCCATTCTCAATTCTGTTAAACTGAACATTTTGATCATACCAAATTAATGCTAATAATGCTTTTCATTGTTCACTTAGCATGATGGTTACATTAAATCTGTGATTCATGAAAGTAAGTATGATTATTATTCTTTTAACCCCAAGTGTAGAGAGAGACTAGGACTGAGGAAAGAGACTACATTACTTATAAATAAAGTTCAATAGCAGGTTTCATTTTCTCCAGAAGAAGAGTGAGCATTTAAACATGAAATATATACTGCCATTATTTTTATAGGTAATCTCAAATTATCTCAAAATCCTGCCAGTGCAAACTTCAACTTCACTAGTGAGAATATTTTAGTGGTGCAAATGTACCTCTTCTTAAGGGATTGGGAAAAATGCCTTTTTTTTTAAATCTGGGCATATCTAATGGTGATGATTTTTTTTTTTAAACACTGACATTCATAGTCTTATCTGTGAAGCTGCATGAAAAAACAAAATATTATATAAAAAGGCAATTCTAATTCTGTGTCACAAATTATCTTTATTTCTCTTCCCCTACTCTTATTTATAAATGGAAATATGAAAGAAAAGAAGATCTTTGTTTCCATTAGCTCCATCTGCTCTTGTTGGCTATCCCCTACCTGAAGTTACAATCCTAATTTGTGACCTCAGATGTAGCTGCTGTGGAAGTGTTTCTGCTGCCAAAAATCAAAGGATTATGACTTCAGATGGAGACTAAGGGCTAGTCTACACTGGCAATGCTAAAGCGCTGCTGCGGCAGTGCTTTAATGTGGCTTGTGTAGTCACGGCAGAGCGCTGGGAGAGAGCTCTCCTAGCACTCTAAAAAAACCCACCTCCACAAGAGGCGTGGCTCCCAGTGCTGGCGCTTTACAGCGCTGAAACTTGCTGCGATCCGGGATGAGTTTTTTCACACCCCTGAGTGAGAAAGTTGCAGTGCTGTAAAGTGCCATTGTAGACAAGCCCTAAGCAAAAGCAAATCAATGTGATCTATAAAGGTTTTTGTTTACTTTTGTATTTAAAACTTTATTGTTAGCTGCTGCATACGTAAAATGGAATATGCACATCAGCAAACATGCCATTTTAGTTAACATTTTCTTCCTGGTATGTTTGAATCCAGAAGCTGTAATTTCCCCAACAACCTGTCTAGTTGTTTTAGTAAAAAAAAAAAAAAAAAAAGGGTGAATGAAGTCTCCCTAACTGACTACTGTTCAACAATTCATTAAGGTTCTCTTTTTAAAATATTCATGTTTCATACCTTAGGTTGAATAAACAGTTAAAAAAAATAGGGTTCTGGATGATTTACAGACAATAGATGAAGTCATATCATATCAAAGTACAGAATATACTGATAGGTGTGGAAGAAACTTCACAGTAAGACTAGAACTTTTTTTTTTTTAAATGCTCAGCCAGTACGCCCAAGAGCTCTGAGTTCTGTAGCTGCTTCAATAGATGGCTCCATTTCTTACATTTGGGGGAGGGGGAGGAGGGGGAAGGAGGGTCTCACATCAATGTACGACGTAACATTCAAACTGTGATTAATAGCTCTGCTGAATTGTAGCAGTGTGGTTGTAGCAAATGGTGAAAGCTTAAGCCTGTCAACTAGATCCTTTTTTTCAGGAAACACACTGCAGAGGCTAAAAATATACAGAAGACTAAAGAAAGTTATTTTTAATACTAAAATTAGATAACAAATATTGCACGGCATAAAGTTTTAGTCTTACAATATCAAAGCACCTTATAACAGTGATACTAGAATTACTTAAGTGCTGTCAACTCTGAGGTGGAATAGGTCTGTCTTTTGTGTCTACACAGAGAACAGCAACTTTCAGATCAATGCCTCAAAAGCCTGTCCTCCACTAGCTTTTGAGGCATTGTTCTTTCTTGGTTTTCCCTCCTATTTCTCTGACCAGTCCATTTGGTGAGTGTTCCTATTTCTCTCTTACTCTTTCAATGGGCATTTCCCCAGGTTATGCCTATGCCCCCATGTTCTTCTCTGCACAAATTTTCTCTAGGTGCTTTTATTAACAAGAATGGCATAAAATACTACCTTTATGCAGATGAGTTGCCAAACTACTTCTCCACTGAAAACCTGTCTCCATCCATCTAATCACGCAACTTGGCTTCTCCTTCGGACATCTCTGTGGATATCAAACCAGTAACTTAAGATCTTCAAGGCTAAAACAGAGATTTAGATCTCTCTCTAGATTTCCTCTCCCTATTTCTTAGTCATATTGAATAACCACATACCATTCTCCCAATCACTCAAACCCATAAACTGGATGGAATTTTCAATTTGACCCTCTCTCTAGACCCATAAAAGTCTACCTACATAAAGTATTTCAAAGCTCTGGCCTTTTTCTGGATGTTCAGACTTCCAAAGCTCTTGTTTAGGCCCTCATCATCTTGCACCTTGCATATCTCAGTCTACCCCTCACTGGCCTTGATGCCAACTAGTTTGCCTTCTTCTCCAGGCCATCCAAAACACTACAGTTAGGAATATCTTCCTAGCTATTGTTGGGAGCCCGATTTGGTGGGCTGTTAGGGCTTTTTGCTGGGTCTCTCCACCCCACACTGCTACAACTGCTCTGGTGGGAGTGTGGGACCAGCCTTCTAACATTTTGCCAACAAGGCAAGTGACAAAAGGAAATGGTGGTTTTCCAAAGTTTTGCTCTCTTAGACACATCTGAATAGAATGTCACGGAATAAAGAAGAGGCATTTTTTCTGGTTGTAGGCTTTCTCCCAGATGAATTCCAAAGATCTACTGTAAACAGTGAAGATGTTAGAGCTTCTCAAAATAATGTCACAAGAATATTTTATAATGGAAAGTGTTAGGCCACCTAAATATAAAGGTTGTTAACAGTTCCCCTTAGAATATTAATAAGAAAAAGTATCCTGGGGTTTTGACAGTTTTGTGGAAGGCCATATAAAGTGCAATTCATTTCATACAGGAGTCCTACCAGAAGTTAGGAAAATCCCAGAAGTGAAGAGTGGGTATTTGGCAGAAACTTTCTCCAGCCTCAAAATGTGTCCAATCTTAAAATTATAAATAGGTCAAATCCTTTAAGTGGCTTCAATTAATCATCCATTATTTCAGATGCAAATGCTAAAACTTTAGACAACTATGTGACAGGAGAAGACAAATAGTTAGATACTAGTTTTTGCACCTGTTATTAATTGCTTCAGAAAACAAAGGGCATTGTTAAAATTAGGACCATAATCTGAGGTGAGGTAGAAATTAGGTCTCAAAGATTTTGTGGTTCTCTCTCTCTCTCTTTGTTTCCTCCACCCTGCCATTTCCAGGAAAGAAAAATAAATAGCCACAATTTGGGTGTCAAGTACTAAGGAAGGAACCTAAGTGAATCCTAGAAAGTTACTTCAAGGAGTCAAATAAACCCAACCCTGACAACCCTCACACCTCCTTATCTTCCTCTACGACACGCTAACAAGTTGTCTTGCATTAATTTTGTTGCTCTCAATATACTGCATTCCTCCTTTGTATGCTGTCTAAACAGACTGTAAACTCTTCAAAAAAACAATCTTTTCTTACCTTGTTGTAAAGTGACAGTATACAAACAAATAAAAACAGATTATATAACTTGCACTTGATAGAATTTGCTACAGATTTCTTTTTTTAAACTCTGAAAATGTGCTTGGTTCTTTACAATTACTAACGGACATATCTTCAAATTCAACGTCTCTTTTAAAAGATCACATTTGCCCAGAAAACACAGCCTAGCCACTATTCATTTAAGTTTTGTACTCCAATTTTGAGGGCAGAAACCACAAATGCTGATGTGCACATACACACACGTCCTCCCACCCCAATATCATGTTGGCTTGTGTTTCATAAGATATGCAGTACAGAACTATTTTCTAAATGGAAAAGGGATCTAAATAAGACTTTAAAAGATATTACAAAGAAAAGGCGTTGATCTACGTGGTAGTCTGCCCAGGCAGAGGTCTGAGCTAGTAGATCCCAAAGCAGACTCCGTGTGAAAAATAATAAAAACACTGATTTTTTTTTTAAGCAGACTATTAAAAAGTTCATTTCTAAATATTTTTATATTACATATCCAATTGAAGGTAGTATTTAAACAACTCTTGTGAGAACTTGACACCTCTCGGAATTCATTTAAGATTTTACAGAGTTCAGTGTGTACATTTATTAAAATGGTTAGAAGACACATTGTACAGATTTACTAAAATATACCCAAAAGAGCTCTGCTTGTTTTTGACAAAAAAAATTACAAGAGGAATAACAAATCAGTAGTAATCACCACTCTATGTAAAAAGATGTATCGATTTTTAGTATATCTCCTCTATATCATAAGTACTTCACTCTCTCTTATACCACATGCACTATAGACCCTATTCTGAGTCACTGATTTTAAATTTAGCCTATAAAAATTATTTTGCATACATTAAAAACAACACTACATGAATACTGAGGTAGTAATTCAATCTTAAGGTTCTTCTGACAGGATTCAAGTCATCACTTTTTAGGACGCTAGCCAAATCCTTCTGAGTGAATTCACAAACTTCCATTGTGCAGGAGACTATATATATATATATATATATATATATATATATATATATATATATATATATATATCTTAATTTTATATCTTCCATTGTGCAGGAGACTATATATCTATATCTATATCTATATCTATATCTATTAAAAATAGAATAAACTGCCAAGAGTACACTTTACTCAACTTTTTTGCTGCATGGGCAAATGGCATTCAATAAGTTTCAGGAATCTGGGGATACAATGTGATAATTATATAATTTTTTTTAAAAAATTCAACTCATCATTTCATATGATCCCATGTTCATAACCTGCACCATACTCACACTCTAACAGCCCTTACCCCTTTCTACATCAAACTTATTTTCTTCATATATTGATACAAGAGAGCAGCATATGGTAGATAAGGCAAAACACTTGTAGCTGTGTACAATCCCAAAAGGAACTTTAATCACATACCTATTTTCAAGATATTTGTCCCTTTCAGATAAAACATACTTTGAGAGAATATCTTGTGAAAATACAATGTGAAAAAACTAAACAGGTTTTCTTAAAACAGTTTTTACTTATAAAGTCTTTAGCTTTTAAAAAGGGAGACTGTTAACTTAAGCTCCCAACTTCTGATTTTTTTTAAAAATGTCAGGTAGTACCAGGAACTATTTTGGATTAAGTTTTTAAAAACTGATTTATTTTGGTGGTATCAGTTTAAGCTGCATCTAGGTAGATAACAATTGTTATGTGCATACATGACAAATATGCTTACTAGTGCTAATTTCTTAACTGCTAATTTGGTTTCCCCAAATTATTATACGTTCACAGAAGGATCATTTAAGTAACCTTACCAGCAAACAAAAATTAAATAAACCAAGCTTTTGCTTGCTCTGTTCCATTAAAAATATTGATTAAGTCTAAAACAAAACAAAGAAACCACCCCCTACTTTTAGGCTACCACCCATCCTTGCCTAAAGCCAGACCAACAGCTCAGGATAAATTGCTTATAGGATCTTGGCATATGACAGACGTATATTTTGTACCGTGTGATCTCACCATACATTTCAAATGTGATGATCACTTTTGAGTAAAAGAGTAAAAGCAGTCACAATAGAAAAACAGAGTGGGATGTCAGGAATGGCATAAAAGGACTTGGAAAATCAAATTAACAAAAAATTACCACTGTCTCTACTCCCTGAATGCAAGAGGAGACATTGGAAGCTTCAACATCAGTTCACAGTGCCACAAGACAGAGAGTAAGAACCTAATCGACAACAACATGCAAGTCCTGTGTATTGAAGATGGATAATAAGGTAAAGAATGTACATAAAGATGCTCAAGGGCTGCTTCACACAATTGTAAGGGAGAGACATCACTTCTCTCAGCCCAAGAGATCAAGGAATGAGCCTTGACATAAGGCAGTGCCTCCTAAACTTCTTTAATGCTATCATAACTGTTCAGGTTATCAGAGAGAACAGAGAGATATCCTGATTAATTTCTTCTAAAATCCTCTTCTTCTTCAGTGGGACTGAGAAAACAAACATTTTCTGAACATGAACCTTCCTTCTGAATGACTATTTGAGAGGCAAGAAAGGAATCTTTCCAGGGCATCAAAGCAAACTTGGAGTAATCCCAAAACAGTATTTACCATCCAGCAATCTGTGAGAGTCTATGGTAGGAGAATGTGGAAGTTTTAATACATAATAGTAATATCACAATAAATTCATTCCATGAAAAAACCCATTGTGATGGGGTGTGTCCCTGTCACTGGCCCATAAGGGGTTAAAATAGCCCTAGAGAGGCTGCGCAGGAGGCAGCCAATTAGAGAGGGGCTGCTAGGAGCAGCCAATCAGGGCTGAGCTGGCCCATATAAGAAGAGCTGCAGAGCAGAGCAGCGCAGCTTCAGTCACTCCCTGGAGCTTTAGGAGGACTAGTTGTCTTGCAGGCTGAAGGTAGTAAGCACCCTGGACAGAGCAGTGCTGCAGGCAGAGACCAGGGGAACTAAAGGCAGCTCCTGGTGGGCTTCAAAGAGCTGCAGGCAAAGGCCCTGAGGCAAGGGCAAAGAGGGTGCTGGGAGCACAGAGACGCGGCCCAGGGAAACCTAGTGAAGAGTTGGAGGGGGTGCTGCAAGCAGCGGCCTTCTACAGGGTTCCTGGCTGGGACCTGCAGTAGTGGGCGGGCCCGCCATGGCCCCCCTGCTCGCCACTGGGGAAGTGGCTAAACAGTAGACTGCGGTCACCTCTGAGAGACATGGCTGGACAGGGACTGCACAGATGTCCCCTGGAAGGGGAGAGCACCAAATGTGGCACGACCAAAGGGCTGTGTCACTGAAGAGGACATCAGTCCTTGGAGAGACATGGGTCCAGGAGCAGAAGAAGTGATGGGTGGAGCACCACCAGAGCAAGAAGCACTGGTTAGTAGAGCTAATCCCCAGGACAACCAGCAGGAGGTGCTGCACTGGTGACTGAACCCCATTACATCCACCCTATAAAAAGTATACATCAACAACAACATGCTCCTGTTGTACATGAGGAGTCACTAATGAATTTGACAGGACAGAAAAACATAGCAAAGCAGAAGGAAAGACAAGAGAGAGAGACACACACACACAATGGTTCAGTATAAAATTTGAGTTCACATGGAGGATTTAAATTTGTTCACATGGAGGATTTAAAAAAAAAAAAAAAAAAAAAAAAACCTTGTCACAAATGACTAAATATATAGCTAGCTTTCAAATGATGTGAACAATACGTTAAGCTGTGTTAGTACAGATAGCCAAAAAAGTGTAAGTTAACTAGAAAATGCAAGTCTGAGAGGCATTACTGAACATCAGAAATGTTAGTGAATTCCCTTGAGGCATAACTGCTTGTTCAATCAACACCCAATTATTTGGTGCGGCTCCAGTACACAATAATACCTCACAGAGACAATATGAGCAAATTAAGGTGAGATTAGGTCTAAGGTAACATAGTGTGGAAGGAAGATATTAAGTACCTGATCTCTCTAAAGATTTTAGGGAAGTCCATTTTTAATTACCAAACCCTTCCCCGCCGAGCCCGTGGACAGAAGCACTTACTGATAAAGGTTGTTTGGGCAGTCTGCATAGCATCTCAAATACAAGATGCAAGTGTTTTGCTAATAGCCATGTTAATCAAGGATATGGACCTACATACAACACAACTCTGGGCCTTTAACCTTCTTAACAAGAATGATCCAGGCATCTGGAAATCTAGACAAGTACCACCAGTTTCCTTATAATGATTAGACATACTTAAGAGGTGTGTATTTAAAGATGCACATAAAGCTTTAAAAGAAGTCAGCTCTGAGTGAATCTGAATCAGGCATTTTGCCAAAGGATAAACCATTAATGGTTTCTATGATCTCTTCCTCAGAGAGGGGCCTGCCAAGACAAATCCTCAGAGTTATACTAGAGAGATTAAGTGAGGTCAAAAAGTCCCACCTCTCCCTAGCTGTGGGCACTTTACCAGTTTGGTAATTTTGATAAACTCTGAAAACATTTATTTCTTTACGTTTAATTAATCTGGTACCAGCAAAGTTTCTAACAGCTGGTATTGCACTTTGGCTGGTGTCTGACTTGATTAGCTTTGTAAACAGCCAACCAGTTCTGTCATCCTACTAGAATAATCTGTTTGCAAAAGTCAAGGCCATTTGAGACCTTTGGGCTATGTGTACACTGACAGCAGAGTTGGCCACTTACAGCTCCTCTAGCAAGGCAGAGTAAAATAAAAAGGACACGAGATGTACCTGAACCTGCAGGTTGTCTTTTCCCCCACCTTGAGGTTGAATTATATCTTGAGTTTATCTTATCCTCCTTTGGAGGCATAAGAACTAATTGCGCCCCTAATATGATTTGAAAAGAGCATATAACATAACGGACAATACCTCAAGGATATAATTTATCTCTATGAAACAGTGAGTCTGAGCATCAACATGTTCCCTAAAAAGCCTATATACAGGAAGCAAGAATTATTCTCCTTCCAGAACAGCACCTTCTCAACTGATCTTCATAGACCACCATGAAAGCTGTGTGACTGGATATCTGAGTGGTATCTGTTTTCACTTTTACAACCCTATCTAACGAAGTATTTGGCAGGAATAAACAGTCCCACCCTGAAGAGGCTGGTGTGAGATCTTGATTAAAACAAGTTCTATACAGTAGAGTGTTGGAATTTCTATATTATGTTTGAACATTGACACTGTTGCATTTTAAATGACTCAGACATGCTTCAACTTTTAAACAGGTGGTCTATATAGGACAAGATGCCTCTTCATTATGATTCAGAAGGAAAAAGAAGCTGAGAACATTTTTTTACCTAATGATCAAACTTGTGCATGAAACCCCTCTCTCTCACACAAAAAAGAACTGATCCACAAAGCAAATATTGAGTTATTACTATGATGATACAATAGTATATAGTAAGTACTCTGTTATGCAGAGGAATTAGAAAGCCCTAATAAGTTTTTAAAACAGTTACAAAGTTGTCCTAAACTTAGGGTTGCCAATTTTGGTTGAATGTATTCCTGGAGATTTCATCACATGACAATCTTTAATTAAAGATTAATCTTTAATTCCTGGAGACTCCTGGCCAATCCTGGACGATTGACAACCCTACCTATACTTACAATTGTTAAACCAGCAAATTCATTTACAGTCTTGCATTTTCTGCTTTAATTTACTCCATAAAATATTCATTATGCAACTCCACTCATGCTGATGTGTCCTTCCTTCCTTTCTTTCCACCCATGATTTGCACTTTTGTTCCTGGCATCTCCTAGGCCTGGAACAGCTTTACTCTATCTGTATGTCATGCATCCTCACTCTATTACTTTCAATAATTCCTCAAAACTCAATTTTCCTCGCTTGTCTTCGCACCATTAATCCCACACTCAGGTGTTATTCACTGCCACACCAATACCTGATCATGATATGTAGATATTTAAAACAATCCAAAACAGGCCAGCTCAACGACATTAATTTAATAACAGAAAAATAAAAATACTCCCACAGCACAAATCTCCCTCTTGTTCCTTCCTCATTGACTCCCAGTTATGTTGCAGTGTCTTAGAACTCCTATGTCATCTTCCATCCTGCGAGGGCTCTGCAAACACTGCCTCCCTACCTCCATTTAGAATCCTACTGGGACTCTGCACAGGACTGGGGCATTACATTGTTAGCTCCTTGGTGCAGGGATTGTCTCTCCTTATGTTCTTAAAGCACTGCACATGTGGCTCTATATTAATTAGAAACACAGAAACTAGGTAAGATTGATTTTGAAATTACAAAATGGTAGTATTAATCTAATTTGCTCTTCGGGCACTTTATAAATACAACTGTTATTTTACAGACCTAGATGTTTTCATTTTATTAGTACACCATTATGTGAATAGAACTATGCTAATTAAGGATTAACACATCCAGGATGGCATTTTACTTCCATACTAAAAAAAAAATCTAAAAAAAAAAAAAATCAACTTTTAAAAAGACAGCCTTGAACATATTGACACTATTTTTAGATGAACAGGTAAGACCTGTAATTAATGTCTGATCTTTGCCTAAGAAAACATCTGTGTAATTAGTAAAATTAATTAATTCTAATTCATCCACACAAATTATTTTCTTAGCTCTGAAATCAATCATTTCAACACCCAAGATGCTATCAACTAAACAAATTTTCCAATAAGTGATACAGTAGATCAAGTTCAAATTATGAACGTGTCACTTTTCTTCCCAGTTGTGTCTGAAGTGTTTTCTAACATTTCCCTCTTGTGTCAACATTTTGACATTTATAGTATAAGCAAAACATGATCAGGTATTATGGAAGCTACAGTTTATATCTAGTCGTAATTACACATAATGCCAGGCTTTTCATCCATAGTTCTTGTGTAAAACAAACAAACAAAAAAACCCTGGGAACGGTCATAAATAGGGTGGGAACGAAGAAAATGTTTTGATTAGAGGATTTTTAAAAAATAATTTAAAACTACCTTCCCTACAACTTTTTAATATTTATATAGAAGTGCCATTCTCCACCCTCCCCCTCCTCTAAATGCCAACATATTGAAGGTTCCACCAGGAAAATGTGCTGAAGAACAAACCTAGAATTTCACACTAGGTCAGATCAGTCATTAGAGGACTATTACTTAAATGAACCAGCACTTTTTTTCAAAACATGTTTTTTCCATCTGAGCTAATTTTAAATATTTTAAAAACATTAAAAAGTGGATGACCATATTTTGGGAGTGGTAAACACAGGAGAAAACATGATTTTCTATAGTGTTACTGCTGTCTCACTACTGTGAAAGGACAACCAAATGAGGTTTCTGCTACCTCACTGTGTATGATCACAGCTGGATCCTAATTCAAAGGGGCATTTCTGCTTGTCTGTATTAAAATCCTTTGACTAAAACCTACATATTTGCTCATTTGTTATAATTGTTTCATTTTTCCTATTTGAATCAAGGAAAAGGTCTGTGGCAAAATCACCTAATAACCTCGTAAGTGCTTGTTTTATGAATCTGGCCCTTAGTCAAGAAGTTACATTCAAAAGTCTTTTAATCACCTTCTGATCAGAATTTACTGGATTGTATCTAAGTTCAAGTTCAAGGGTATTAAAATGTGTAAAGGAGACTTTGAAAAAATGGCTGGGTTATAGATTTTAACTTCTTAACTAGAAAACTGACTCCAAATAGATTTTCTAATTTACAATGAATCAAAAGAAAAAACATTAGACCATAGCAAAAGTGGCACAAATGTATCAAAAAGCAAATGAATAAACATTTGAGAAGATTTATTATTAGAAATTGTAATAAATTTTGGAAAGATGAATTGATTTTAGTTAAAAGGTATAACTGACAATTTATTGGGCGGGAAGATGCATTATTTTCCAATTGTTATCCACCTACAGTAAAACTGATTTGTGTCCTATTGTATTTTATGGAAAAGGAGAGAGCAACTTTCAGTGATTTAGATTAAATGTATTAATCATAACCAAGCACTGTGAACTATATATCTACTATTAAAGAAGATTTTTGACATTTAATTCTGTAGCAATATTTTGGCTCTGTACCACTCTTCCTAAATCCAATTCCTGCTACAGTTGGCAGATTTCTCCCTTTTAATTTTATGAGGCTTAAAGTAGCATTTAACCACCCATGCGGTAAATAATGCAGGATTAGAAATATTTAGTGTTTTGTTTCCCTTTCAAGAGTACTAATCCATCAAACCCAAAAATATTTTCTTAAAAATTTCTGTATTTTAGTAATATTTAACACCAAATACAATAAAAACTAAAACATTAAATAAAGTATCAGTCTTAATACATTTGTTTCCCTAAACCATTTCCCCATAAAACTATTGTAATAAAAATGAAATGAAAAAAATGCATATATAAATCTGAAATAAAATCTCACTTAATAGCGGTTAAGATAAAAATCAGATACTGATTAGCTTAAATGCCACTGAGAAAAGCATAGTAAACAACTCACAATTCTTTAACATTGTACACAGCATGATAAAGAAGCAAACTATGATTATACTGTCAGACTCTTAAAAAGATACTTATTCTAATCTTCCAAACAAAAAAAATCTTAATGTAGACCAAAATACATGTTCAGTGTAATACTAAAATGGTTTTCTGACTTTCTGGAAAAATCCAGTTTTTGTTGCAGTCTCATTCTTTTTCTGTTGCTCAGACTAGTGTATTTTCTATAGAAAATCTGCCTTATGATAACCTCCTTCAAGTAATAAATTCTTAAACTTATTCTATATACTGTAAATTGTCTTTAATGTTTCACAAACAATTACATATATGATTACAGTTTGTTTAAAAAAAAAGTTAAAGCAACATGGTACTTAAAAAACCCACACTTCTAATTTTTTTTTTTTTAAACCTAACTATAAAGTGACATCTAAAATGATTAGGCTTGAAAGATTAGAGAAAAAAAAAATATTTTCTTTATGCACTAGACAGAACTCTAATCTGACCTTGTTTCTTTCTTTTCCCTGCATTGTCACTCTGTTTCCCCTGTTTATAAAGGTCTGCCACAAAGTAAAACGGGAGAATAAGCCATTCTTTAAAAAACAGAATACGACCGTAAAAAAATACAAACTTTGCAAGACTCCCAAGTCTTTTGAGGGCAAGGTGTAGTACCTGGTACTACTTTTAACTCAGTTGTATTCAATTTCCTATATTTCAAATTAATAGTGTCCCTTAAACATCTCACAATAAATTGGGACATATTTTTACAAAGTAGCTTTCTAAGCATGCCAGTTTCATAATTTGGTTTTACAGTATATCCTATCAATAAATCGTAAGAAAGCTTTAAATGTTATGTAGAAATAAGCAACCCATCTGGACAGTCTAGACATTTGATCTAAAACTATTCACTTGGAAGGTCATTTTATAAAAGGTTTTAATATAAAAAGGAAGGTTGACATAATGGTTATTCAACAGATGACAGTAAATTAGAAAATGAATGGGTAAATACATATTTCTCAAAACTGAGAATTGAAGTTAAATTTCCTTGCTTTTTAATAATTTCCAGAGATGCCATTCAGTGTTACAGCAATACAGATGCTGGAACGCCTTGCATAAGTCGAATTTTGTGTAAGTCGGGAACGTATACCTGACAATTACGTGCAAAAAACAAAACAAAAAACCTTATGGAACTTTTTCTGTAAGTGCGGATTTGTTTAAGTCAGGTTTCCATAACCCGGGGAGAATCTGTAATGAAAATAACTCAAATAGCTATAATAAAGTTATTCTGATAATTGTAAATGGTGGTTTCAAAGTCAACAAAAAAACATTCAGACAAGGAACTAGACAGTTAATCTATAGAAAAAATAGATTTATTCAGAAGTCAGTTTAAGTCTGTAATTCACTCAAAGGACTCAAAATGAAAGGGGCCAAATAGAGCAGGTTTTTTTAACTGCATTAACTATTTGTATTTGTTCTTTAGCCATCCATGGTTACAACATGGAGTCTGAAAACTTGATAAAAATTCATATGGTGTCAGTACAGAAAACAATGATATTAATCTGTTTTCAAATACATTATTCTGACATTTCAAATGGAAAAACCAATGTATAAAACCAACATACAAAGTACTATGCTACAAGGATTTTCCACTTTCCAGTGACAAACCTTCAAATCTAGGATTATTAGTTTACTAAGAGTCCTCCATGTAATTACCTTTCCACTGCATGGTTGCTTTCTTTGATATTGGCTAAATATAGAATATATTAATATAAAATAATATTCACTTCTGAAACTCCTTCCATCTGAAGATCCCAAATGGTTGTACCATTAATTGAATACATCTACAAGCCAATGAAGGAAGAAAGGGCCCTACTGAATTCAAGTAAATATCACAGCATCCACTACTGGTAAGCAGAAACTGTTTATCAGCACATACCAACCCTCCCCAAAATATGAAGAACACCACATCCCTGAAGTTGCAAGAAGAATTTCAATAGGCAGAATAGTTACCAGTGCTGGAATCTGGGCAGGATAGAAAGACTAACGCGCCGTATTAGCCACTACAAGTGGTCAGAACCTCAGTTTTACATCTGGTCTGAAAATTTCCCTTTTGCAACATAATGTCTCTAATGACATATTGTTACACTGGTTCAGTGCTGACTCAGAGGGAAAAGTAATGAATCATCTATCTCATTGCATTACGTATGTTCCTTGGAAGTCACCCACACTAGTACTCACCCTGACTGAAGCAGCTTAGCTTGTATGATATCCAGAACCACTGAATAAAGTGGTATGGCAGGTGGCATGGACAGTAATGAAAAAGTCCTGAATGCCAATCAAGGCTTGACAAAAACACCCTCTGTGGTATTGGGAAAGTCACAACTTCTTCCTCTGTTTCTGCATCTGTAAAAATAGGTAAAATACTGACCTACCTATCTAATACAGGAGTTAAGGATTAGATGTTTGTAAAAAGGGCTCTGAACATTATTCCTGGGGGAATTTTGCACCAAAAAATTAAATTCTGCATATTTTGTCAAAATAACAATATAATCATGCCAACTTCAATTACTTTGATAATTTATTTCAAAATACCTGTCAGCAAGTATGTCTGTAACAATACAGACAACAAAGATTCAAGACTTTTTTTTTTTGACAAATAGTCCTTACCAGGCATATTAAGACAGAACTTTGTGTAATAATAATTCATTTAAACTACAATACAGAAACATATTTCCTGCATCCCTCAGAAGCAGTGCAAAGGCTTGGGGGAATCCGGAGGAGATGAGGGAGAGGGAAGGACCCTCCGAGTGAACCTGGATGGTTGTTGGGTGTGGGTGGGAGAAGTATGGAACAGGTTTTTGGGAGGCAGAGAGAGGGAAGGATTGTTAGGGAGTTGGGGAGCCTCCCCCATGCAGACCCTGGCTGACTCCTTGCCTCTCCCATTCTGTCAGGCACATCTGCCCCTGTCCCCATGTCTCTGTGTAGTGCTCCTCTCCCCTACACCTCCCTCCTCATGTGGTCCCACAGAACCCTCCCATTCAGCCCCTTGCTCAATACTATCGTCCCACTAGCTCCTGTGCCCCCGCCCCAATCTGACCCCCCTCCAGCCCTTCTGAAGGCCACTCTGTGTGACCCCCAGCAGCCGTGTGCCCCGTGCTGTCCGTCACATGTCTCCTCACCAGGCCCCGCTGTGAGAAAAGCAGCCTCTCGCCTCTCCCCTCATCTTGGGCTGTTTGCTCCCACTTGGAGCTAGCTACCTTCTCTTCTGGCACCACAGCAGCCCCTGGAGGGCAGAGGGTGTAATTGCAGTGCCTCTCTAGCAGAATGTATATTCAGCTGCAGGGTGGGATCTGCAGGGGACATGAATTCTGCACGTGTGGAGTAGCGCAGAATTTCCACAAGAGTAGAACATGAAAGACTACATAAGGCCCATGTTTCATCATTATACATTTGCATTACTGTTTAAAAATTTCTGGTGCAGAGATCTCAATCCTGCAATCCTGTGTCATGAAGTAGTCCCATAGACTTCAATTACTTCCATGAATAAAGACTGCAAACTTGGGTTCAGTGATCGAATACCAGACAAGTCAGTACTAAGTAAGTTAAAGATTAGTTTCAGCCATAAGTGTGACCTGTATTTTAAAAATTAAACATATAGAGCTACATGCCAAACGCAAAAAGTTAACATGATGCTGCATTGTTGTAGCTATGTTGGTCCAAAAGTTAGCACGATGGTTATAGTCAGGAGAAATACAAAATGGGTGAGGTAATATCTTTTATTGGACTAACTTCTGTTGGTGAGAGACAAGATTTTGAGCTTACACAGAGCTGTTTTTGAGATTAGTAGGGGGATTTGGATCAAAGAATTTTAAACACTGCTAGAAAAAAGTCTACTCTCAGGGGGTGGTCAATTTTCCTTTGCTTCAGTGTTTGGGAAACAATATTTAATTTCATATATAACACACATACACACACACACACTTTATTTGCAAGCCATCTTTAAGTCTGAATTTTACAACTTGTTTTCTAGGTCTTTCCTCCCCATTTAGGCTTATAGGACCAAATTTTCAGTGGGCCTGAAAATTAGATCTACAAGTTTGAGAGTACAAAACTGATGCACTTGTAAATGTTTGCAGGCTCAGTTAAGGACATTCACTGAATATCTGACCCTTAATATATTATTTAGTTTCTTTGTCTGAATAACTAAGGTCACACATCCCCCCCCCCCCCAATCAAGGAATTATAGTAGAAGAGCGTTTCTCATTTTATCTCCTGCCTAGTATTTTGTAGCATGTGTGTATTGCACACACATTAAAAACAGTGTATAATAAAAATATACACTGTACTATATGTACAAAAGCAAAAATATAAACTGATATCGCTTTAAATCATTTAAGGCTCCTTTATATAAAAGAACATCTGAAACACATGATGTCTAATCAAATCAGGAAAAAAGTATCAGTAGCTCAGCTGCTAGTACAGGTCTGGAAAACTAAAAGGAAATGCACAGGAAGACCATACTGTAATAAAATCCTTGGAGTTCTACACAGTATTATGAGTATGGAAAGCATGTGTTTCAACAGGCCTTGTCTAGATTAGGCATTTTAGCCACTGGTGGCTCTATACCAGTGCATAATCCCACAGCAGACAGACTAATACAGTAGAACCTCAGAGTTATGAACACCAAAGTTATGAATTAACCAGTCAACCACACACCTCATTTGGAACCAGAAGTAGGCAATTAGGCAGCAGCAGCAGCAGAGAGAGAGAGAGAGACACACACACACACACAAGCAAATGCAGTACAGTACTCAGTTAAACTACTGAAAAAATAAAAGGAAAGCAGCATTTTTCTTCTGCACAGTAAAGTTTCAAAGCTGTATTAAATCAATGTTCAGTTGTAAACTTTTGAAAGAACCATAATGTTTTGTTCAAAATTATGAATATTTCAGAGTTACGAACGTTCTCCATTCCCGAGGTGTTTGCAACTCTGAGGTTCTACTGTATCACCTTAGGCCATTATTTGTTCCATGCAGCTTATCACTGCTTGAAAAGAGGGTAAACCTGCACCAATCAAATCACAGTTTATATTGCCTTTGCCTGTACAGTTTTGTGGTTTGCCCCAGATCAGGTATACTGATGGCTGGCCACTGATCACTATAGACAAGAAAAATACTGAGTGTACATAATGCCAAAGTTGAAAGTGTGTTCTCCTAGGTTCTAAGGCTCATACCTGAGATAAAAATGGATTAACAGAAGAGCGCCCTCTATTTCTTTAGCGAAGAAAATAAGTTTATATTGAGTACTGTATGTCCAGAGATGAAGAGCTTGCATTAAGGTTTAATATTCTGAAATCCAGCAAAAGGCATGAAAAAACAACCATAAAGATACACTAACAGTCTCAGAACCAAAATGACATTTTAAGTCGGTGACAAATTCCAGAAGCCTGGGAAACAGCTGGGGAGGAAGACAAAGTGTTTCTTTTTTATGGTAAATTGCAGAAATTGGGGAATAATCTTGTTTCTAATTCTAATTTCAAAATCAGAAGTAACTATTCTTCTCTTCACAGACATAACTATGATAGTAGTTTTAAAAATAAATTGAAGCTCTTCCATGAGAAAGATGCTCGTTCAAGAGAAAAATATCAAACATTCAGTATACCCTAGTTTAGAAGTAAACTATAGAGTAATTGTAAAAATTCATTTGCATGGCCAAGTTAAGATGAATTAAAAGGGAAAACTACTCAGCCTGACAGTTCATAGAACTTGTCACCCTGAATAAATTTCTAAGATATGTTTTCAAAAATGTAATAAGCCCACCTGGAATTTCTGAGACTAGTCCTGGAGGCAACCACCTTACTGAAAATTTATGACCAGGGTTTAAATACCACCGGAGCTGCCTCGAGCAGAATAGTAAATATTTTCAAATCCCCTAGGAGCTCTGGCACATCTCTCTCTGCCCCCTCCAGGGGCTAAAGCCCCGAGCCCTCCACCCCCACAGCTGAAGCCCCGAATGGGGAGGGCGTGGGGGGCTCTGGGAAATAATTTGAGAATTTAAGCCCTGTTACACCCTTTTTGATACTGTACTAGAAGAGATTTTAAACCAATTTCCAACATGGCATTAATATTAGGCTCCTATAAGAAAGTTATTGTTTAATATTTTAAATAGTAAATGATTTGATTATTACTTTAACAATTGAACTTTAACCAGAATGTCCAATATGAACTTCACCTGCTGTAGAAAATTGATTATTTTAATAATTGGTATTATGCAGTTGTGCTTAGAAATATATTTTTGTATCTTAATCAGTGCTGCATGGAAAGGCCTACCTGCAGTTGCATGGTAATATAGAGTTCTCTCTACAAAATAGCAACTAACTGACATGTTAGTCAGACTTACTTTTTATTAAGCACCAATTGCACTAGGTGTTTTATTGGCATGTTTAAAGACACTGTTCACATCCTGAGTTTACAATCTGGGTAGACACCACACAAAATACAAGAAAGGGGAAAAAGGCAACATGGCATACCAAGTAAAAAAGTCTTTTTATGTAAGCTTTATATATTATTCTTCCTTTGCCTTCTGTAATCACAATACATTCCCATGCCCATGAGAGAGAGAGAAACCATATTATGATTTCACTGTTGCAGACTTCAGTATACAAAATAAGTGGTAGGGAAAATTAAAATTTGTAAGGATATTAAACACACACAACTCCAAAGAACTCCACTTCATAAAATATATTATTAGGTATTCCAGAATTTTTGGAAGTTTTCATAGCCTGATTTTTTTATGTACAAAACCTCCTTTTAATAACTCGCAATTAGAGATAAGTATTCTCATTTTTTACCTGGGTTTCATTATTCTCCTCCACCCCCTGCCAAAAAATATAAGTTCTTTGTTCCGGATCTCACATTTTCAATTAAACCAGACCCAACTTTTATGCAAATGAGTCAAATGTATGTTGTAGATTTTTAATATCCGGTAAGGCAGTTTCCAAAGTTTCATAAGTGACCACTATTTCAATTTATCTAAGAGTTAGGTCTCTATTGGTTAAATGGACTGATTCAGAAGCCGTAATGGTTTGTGGTGACCATGGAGGAAATTGAGTAGAAGAACATGTTCCATGCATCATTAAATGCCCTTTGGTGCTGCATTAAAAGTCAGCTGAGTAATGTGTTACTTTAACTACCTTTAACTTTATGATTTTTCACTGTATTTTGGAATTGATTTAAACAAAATTAGTGTTTGTTAGTAAACTGAATTTGGTATCCGATTTTTGTGGCTATTGTTTGGCTCATGAATTATGACCTCAGGGGAGCAGAGAAAGGGTAGAGTACTACTTCTGCCTGTTTGCTGGATCACTGGCACAAAAAAGGCTATGGTCTCCCTCAGACAAGACCCCATACTAACTAGTAAAGGTCAAGGTGGGCAAAGGAAGCCAAGTGACATAAGCTGGAGAGGTTTTTTTAAGCTTTCAGACCCATCATAGCATATCTAAAACTCAAGCTACTTAAAGGACCGCCTTCAACATTTTAATCAGTAAAGTTGTAACCGATTCTTATTCTGACACTACTTTAAACCAACCTGCTTACTATTTGAATGCAACTTGTGTATCAATTAGAGAACAATGGACCTATGGGGTACAAGGAACCATTATAATTAAAGTAAATTTTATGATGGGTCAACTAAGCTGTTATTAACACAGGTTAGAAAAAAAATCGTTAACAGTATTCTATTGGGCTTTCATCATGACAGTCAGAAATGATACCTGAGTAGTAGCTCAGCTATGTCAATGAAAGTGAAAGCTTTAAGGAAAATGCATTTCAGAATTTATTCATGGTGACAGGTGCATTTTATTTTGTGAAATATACTTCTGGTTTGAGAAAAATGGGTTTCTTTTAATCATGACACCTACTACTAGATCCTCTCTCTCAAAACCTTCTCTTCAGACTTACAACCCTCAATCTTTTTTATTCTTTAATTGAATTTTTTAATACCCAATTGTATGTTGTAAGGAAATATTCCTTTGGATAACAGACCCCCTTATAGCTCTACCACCATTTCACACAATTTTCAAGTTATTTTAACCAGAAACATATTTTTAGAAATCTCTAAAGAAATTCTATCAGTTCTTCAATTATAGAAACATTAGGAGCAGAAGCACTTAAGTTTGATCTCATAAAAATTCTCACAGCGAACAATAAAAAGTGCACAGATATTCCTGACCCAACCCCACATAGAATCCCTCAAAATCATGAAATGGCACGCAAGAGATGTCGGCTTTTCCAAAGCTGAGCTGGAGGTTTTTTCTCTGAGTGCACATCTCGAGGCTTCTGCTAAGATTTTCTGAGAAACCTGTGTCCTACTTGGATCATATTTTAAAAAGAGAAAAGCAAAGAAACCAAAGGAAATTGAAGCAGAAGTGCTCTTCAACCAGATCTTGAGGAAACACACTTCTCAAATTTAGCTTTTCTTATTTATTGTGTCTCCTGAACAATAAAGACAAGACCAGATAAGAAATAATGATGTCAAGGCTATATTCAAAAGAGCTTAAATACCATAGCAGGATTCAGCCAAAACCAAACAGACTAACAGTAGCATAGCAGCAATTCTGAGCAAGCTCAGGGCCTGAAATAGGCTTATCTTAGAATCAATTCCAGGACCAGAGCCTAGGGCTAGCGAGGAAGATACGGCAGAGCCCACAGGAAGTGCAGCTTGTATAGGTCAACTCTTTTTACAGCTTAGTGTACTGCTATCATTTCCTAGATGCCAGGCCAGAAAGAAAGCGGAGTTAGCAAGAGGCAAAATTAATACTTAGGGCTGGTCTACACTAGGGGAGGTGTGTGTGGGGGAATCGATCTAAGATATGCAACTTCAGCTACGCTATTCGCATAGCTGAAGTCGAAGTATCTTAGTTTGACTTACTTGGCTCCCCGGCCAATTCCGCTTACTCCTCCTGCCAAGGTGGAGTATGGGCATCAATTCAGGGATCGATTTATTATGTCTAGACGAAACACGATAAATTGATCCCCGATAGATCGAGGACTACCCGCCGATTTGGCGGGTAGTGTACACATGGCCTTACAGAACTCAAAGTTCATCACAATTACAGCCTATTCCCTGAAAACTGAAGTATCTAGAGCCAAGTGGAGTGTGGCAATAGCAAGGGCCAAGAGCAGGAGCATGGATATTTTAACATTCACACTCATTTCACTAGAAAACTTGCACACAAAATGATGAAGGTATTATATTAACACAATGAGCACCAAGATGAGCAAAAACATTTGAAAAGCTTTATTTCCCCCAACAGTAAGAAGTCAATTTCTAGTACCTTTAGTTCATACTATTTTTTTTCCCCATCGATTAAGCCTTTTACTGACATACTAGTAATTGAAACTAAAAATTAGACATCTGGAATTGACTGAACAAAAACATACCGTTTTGATCTAGTTAAGGAAAACAGGATCCACCTATCAGTATGATAGCAAAAATATGTAATTGAATAACGAGAAGCAGAATTTGGATTCACAATTCTAATAAATGTGAATGTCAGATTCATTTCAGTATTTATACACTGGCATACCTCACTGTAGAATGTCCATTTTTCCCCTCTTCTTCTTTTCAAGTCTGTATCACTGCTCTTGAGCAGATATCACAGACTCATCTCCGTTAAAAATGAAAGAATTAGGTCACCATCACATTCTGTTCAATGGGTTGAGTCTGCAGTATTCTTCTTTGCTCAGGATATTAATCTTTCTAAAAGCATTCTAGCTCTTCAGTGTAACAATCTAACAGCAGTAATTACTTCTTGTTCTGCATTATCAGATGTTGCAGGTATTATGATTTTTTTCTTTGTCACTGGATTGGTGTATTTAAAAGATTTTATTTGAAAATCACTCATTGATAAACAATCTTGTGTGTTCTGACATGAAAAACCAAAATTTCCAAGTTGGATGTGATGGGTGTGTCTGCAAAAATAACCGGACACCCAAGATGCATGCAGATCAGGAACCTGTCCAAGCTCACAGCTAGCTGTACATTTGCCCGATATATACTTCCCCCTCCCCCCTTCAAATGTGGAGCTTTGCAGGGTATTTTACCATCCTTTGAAACTGTCTCTGGGAACATACCACACAGTCAGAATATTATGTAACAATAAATTTACCATCTAGAGATAATTCAGTTATCTTTCTTTAATGAATAGCATGCAGTTGTCATACAGGAAACTACTTTATTATTAATACACATGAGGTTTTCTTGAAAAGGAGATAGGTGCTTATAACAATCCACAACTTGTACCAGAAAGCAACACATCTCTTGTTATATATACACATATGCAGTATTTAATCACCTTTTTACTATTTAGAGGGGAAAGGCAGTTTTTAAGGTGGTTAAGCTATGTATCATCAATACCATGAAGCTAACCTATCAGTTGTAATAGCTCCTATAAAATACCAGGGCGAGATTGCAATAAGACTTGAAAATGGGCTACAAATCCCAGATATGCTCAAGTAAGCAGTGAACCAAAAATAAAAATAGGTAGATCTGAAACCAAGAACTAGATAACATTCATCTAATTCATGACCACTAAAGGTAGAGTTCATAGGCCAAGCATTCAGTTCTGAATGGCAATTATTAGACAAAGATTTCAATTACAAAATTTCCCTCCTTCCAAAAGGGTTAAATTTCCAGTATTGCTTTTCTATGCTCTGCATATGTAATACCTTTTACAGTTTCCATCATCACATTATTCTAATGAAGCAAATTAACAGTGTTCTCTGATAAAGACGTTAGAGGATGGGGCTGAAGGCCTTGGAATTTATCATTCTAGGATATGGTTACTACTAGAGAGAACCCTCAAGTTACTGTATTGAAATGAACTCTCCTTGCTCTCCATTCACCTCTCAACTCCCATTCTGATAAAGAATTACTGCTCACTTCTATGAATGTTTTTTTAAACATTATTTTATAAGCTGTCTCTCCTCCTCTTTCTTTCACTCTCCCTCCAAAAAGAGTTTTCAAACCCATACAGCTTTATTTGAAAAAAGCAGAATTGGGAGTGGAATGGGAGAGGCAGTGATAACTGGTCTTTCTCCCTTCTTTATCAACTTTGTTGTTCCTACAACTGAGGGGACCTTTAATAACATTTGTGCTTAGAGGCTCTGGGGATTTTGTGATGTGCATACATGAGTATTAGATCACTAACTTCATTTTAACATATGGCCTTAAAAAAAAAAAAAGACACAAAGTTGAGGGTGAAAGAGATGAGAGTACTCCACAGAAAAAAGAACAGTACATTAATCCTTTGCGCCACATACACTTAGTGTCAGGTACATTTGAGTACCTTATCAGTTCTGATGTTCCTTTACAAAAAGACAAGTAAAAATAATCTCTCCCTACAATGTGATTTGCTTTAGATAAATATCCCTTTCTTCACATACATCTGCCATATACTGAAATGTGTATTTTTTTTTAAACCTTTTTTCCCCCTACAGTTCATAATGTAAAGCATTAAGGAACAGTCTTCTAATTAACAGTTTGTTTGGATCATTCCATTATAATATCAGTGTTGGAAGGAGAAGAATTAAAAACAACCAAACATAAAAGTGTTAGAAGAACTAGTTTATAGTAGAGTCTTACCATTCTAATTTGCATACTGTAAAAGAATGAATTAATTCAGCTATATACAAACATTAGGATATCAATGAAAGGAGGAATATGCATTTGGTTTTTGGGTTTTTGTTTTGTTTTAATGGAAAAAACAGTTCAAATTGGTTTGAATGAAAAAAAAAAGCACGCCTACCAATGCAGCTGGGTTTCCTGAAACCTTTTTGATGTTCCTTGCTGGCATTCCATGAAGATGACTAAATCTACTCTGGAAACCTACAAGCAAGCATTAGAGCTCAGTTTAAAAAATATTTTATATTACAGACAATCACATTCCTAAAGGTACAGTAGGAGATATGAACCAAAAGGAATACAAAACATTTTCTTTGAACAACAAAGAATATTGTAATTTGTTAATTTTATAGCCGCACCATTTTGTTGTGTTTCTAAAACTATTGAATTATTTTATAAAAGCTACTGAATTACAAGTTTAGGGGCTGATTCTGCAAACCCTGACCCACATAAAAGGTACATTTGCACTGCATCAAGGGTTGCAGATTTGCAGTTTGTCTAGACATACGTGTGCTACCTTTAATCTAACTAGCTTGCTAAAATCAGTAGTGAGGACACAGAGGTGTGAACTTTGGCATAGTCTGCACAAGTGAGTACATACCCGGTGTCAGGTGGCTTTGTGCAACCCACACCGAAGACTGAGCCGATGTTGCGCACCCTCAATGCTATTTTAGCAACCTAGCTAGATTAGGTATGTCTATACAAGCTGCAAACTACAGTTTGGACCCGACTGCAATGTAGATGTTCCCAAAAAATCCATTGAAGTGACTGCAATCAGTGGGACCCCTTGTAGGAGTACAGGTTTGCAAGATAAGGGCCTAAGAAAAAAATCAATTTCGTACCTCCTGAACTTTGCAATCATTGGCAAATAGATCTCTCATTTCCAGTCTTAGCACTGCTCTAAAAAAAAATTGTGAAAATTCCCAAGCTAATGAAACTCCAAGATCAAGACCAACCACCACACACTTTACATATCAGATGCAGACTAGAGACATCTTTCCATTGAACCCAAGCTATTATATTATTCTGCCTTTGAGTGTTACTGACCTCTCTTCCCTGAATGGGACATAAGAGGGAAAGCACCAGTTAAGATACTTTCAAAGACTGGATCAGGCAATTCTTTCTCCAACTCCGTTGAGTCCTGTTCCCACCAGTGACCGACCCCAGTGATTCCACACGCACCGCCAGATTCATTTTCATGAAACCAGTCACTCTGCTCATCATCACCTGTGTAAATATAATAAACCACCCCCCGCAAAAAATACAGGTTTATTATCCACAGAAACCACACTTGTAATCACAATCTTTTTTTTTTGCTTTATAGTTGTAATACAATTATTTGTATATAACAACTCTGCTTGGAGAATAGGTTTTAATAGCATGACAAGTAATGCCATCAATAAGAACACATAAAATGTAATGTTTTAGAACCAATTTAGAAATGTGAAAAACAATAATAAACTGGTTAATCCTTTGGTGATAACTGCAGGGAAATCCATTTAAGTTACTGCTCTTTTCCCATTAACAAAAAACAAGCCTTAATCTCCTGCTGGGAATTAAAAGGTATAAAACTGTGAAACCAGTTCTTTGCAGCTGATAATGGTATATAATTAGCTTAATTTCATGATTTGTATGGCATGTAAAAGGGGGAAACAATCATGAACAGATGTGACTAAATAAAATTAATCTGATTAAGTTCATTAAGAAATAAGTTTTGAAAAAGTTGATTTTAAATGAAAAGTGACAGTACCATGAAATATACTGAGAAATGCACTGTATTGCATTTTGAAGTTGGTCATTTTTAACAAAAATATTTTATGGACATTTTCAGTAAATATTAGAGAGACAATGGCAAAAGCAAGAAAAATTCAACATTAAGCATCAAAGTCTGCCTTTAACTAATCTGATATAAAAAATAATCCCCTCCCCCCCACAAACATTTAATTAAAGATGAACTGCTAATTTTAAAAACACTGTTTTGTACAAACACGCAGAGGTAGTAAAAAAGAAGAGTACAGAGCACTGTATTTTAAACAAAAGTTTGAGACGATCATTCTATCATTGAGGTCCTGAGCTGCTAATTCCCCACTTACTTGCCTCCATTTAGTAGGAAATCCGTTAAATCCAACAATATCCTCTTAAGACTTCACTAACTGTCCTTAAATCCAGGAGTTTTAAAAGAAGTATGCTATCTGACTCGTACCATGCCTGGTAGTGTAGTTGTATATAACCTATCTTTAAAGTATCCAATTTGTTCACCGTAACTATTTCCATGTATAAAACTGTACCGTGAGTTTAAAAACTCACGCTTTTAAATCCGCAAGACTACACAAAACACACCTTACATGAATGTTTAACAAACATTTTAATATGTATGGATTAATTTATTCATTTATATTTGTTTAATTAAATAGGTGGCTTTACACAGTCAAGTTTATGTCAGCCACAGAATAACCTATCAGATGTAGGTTGTGAAGTATCCAAGCATATTTTAATATTTGAATATGGGATAATCTGTAACATGATCAGCAATTTGTTACTTCCACTTCGATTGTGCTAAATGTCATTGTCACTCTGACAACAAAAAGAACACATTGTCATGAAAATCCAAGTAGAGCCTTGAGGAAAAGCGGAAAAACAGATATTATAATAATCCACGATTCAATTTTGTAATTCAAATGTGAGGCAATTCCCCAATACCAGGCCAAGTATAGCACTACTGACTGAAAGTGCTGGTTCTGGCCTGGCTGAGTCCAGCATTACAAGCATATTAAGAAGAATCAAAACATCTCACTGGTCCCTTATGGATTAAATGATGGCCTTAAAATCCTCAGTGGTAACTACTAACACCAAAATTGATCTGTTCCAGAAAAGGGTAAGAGAAGAAATAAGAAGGGGGGGGGGGGGGAGGAAAGCCACCTGTAGAATGAGCAGTAACACAGAAGAGGGGAGGACGGGGAAGTAGGAGGAGGAAGCTGGAAACAGGGATTTTTTTTGTACACTTAATGTCTATCAAGGAATTCACTCTCCCAATTCTCTCACTGGCACATACCTATTTTGCTGTGACTTTTCACAAAGTCTGCCCCTCATTAATTCTATCCTTGCCTTCCTCAAGGTCAAGCTAAATTTCTCTCTATGGATCTAATCCATGATGATCCTCAACAGAGCTAGAAGAATAGTGGTGGACCAAAGCATGCAAACATTTTAGCTAATTTTGTACTATATTTCAATCTGGCTTTATTCAAACCCCTTCCATTTAGTTTTTCACACACTTTTGTACTAGTGAAATTTGTTCAAATATTGGTTACAGAAAGTCGGTTAAATGAAACAGCCTATAAAAGAAATGAAATTTGTGAACAGAGAAAAAGGATTAAGCAATACTAAAAATGACTTGTAATTAACAACTCTGCCAAGCTCAAGCCCCAACTATTGGGACTTATGATTCAAATTAGGCTGATGTCTGGTATGGAGAAAAGCAGAGTTTCTTGTACCCAGATTTAAGTTCAGAAACTATGGGGAAAAAAAATAATGAATGGATCACTGGTGGCTAAACATGATTTGTAAACAGCAATCTGCTGCTCAATTTTTGTGATCACAGAGAGTAACTACATACTTCCATCAAGCAACAGACTGGACTGCAAGTTCTTCAGCATTAAAGAGACTGCTGGTAGTACTACTACTGGTACTCTATAGTAGGTAGAATAACAATACTCAAAAGGAAGTTAAGTATAATTGTTTCAATTTTGCTTATTGGGAAGCTACCGCACAAAGAGATTAAGTAATTTGCTCAAGGCTACACAAGAGGTCCATGGCAGAACTCGGAACAGAACCCGAGCCTCCTGACTTGCAAGAAGATGTTTATTTGGCCACCTACTAATATCTATGTCTTTAACTGTTTAATTACGGGGATGTCTACACTGGCAGAGTTACATCACCGGCAGTTACATCGCCGCTCAAAGAGCGCTGAAGGGAAACTGCTGTTTTGTGTTCACACTGTCAGCTGCCTGTGCAACACTGTGTTCATACTTGCGGCACTTGCAGCGGTATTTGGAGCGGTGCACTCTGGGCATCTATCCCACAGAGCATCTCTTCCTCTTCTGCCACTAAGAGTTTGTCGCGGGGCATCCTGGGTCCTGTTCCAATGTCCCATGATGCATTGCTTCGCATCCCAGCAATTTGCTTCCGTCTGCATTTGGCACCATCTTTCAACGGTTTGTGTACTGCGCGCTCTGCCTCTTCGGTCTGCAGGAATGGATCCCGCACTGTTGAACAATATGCTGCTCGCTCTCACTAACACGTCACGAATGGCAATGGAGTTATTCCTTAAATTACAAAGGCAAGAGGAGTTTGACATTCATCTCACCACATGTAGAAGCTACGACACGAGATTGCTTGCGGCATTCACAGAGGTGATGACCACAGTGGAACGCTGCTTTGGGGCTCAGGAAACAAGCACTGAGTGGCGGGATCATGAGCAGTGGCTGCAAAACTTTCGGATGAGGAAAGCCACATTCATGGGACTTTGTGATGAACTCGCCCCAGCCCTGCAGTGCAAGGACACAAGAATGAGAACTGCCCTGCCACTGAAGAAGCGCATGGTGAACGCACTGTGAAAGCCGATCGGTCGCTAACCAGTTCAGAGTGGGAAAGTCGACTGTTGGACTCGTGTTGACGGAAGTGTGCAAGGCCATTAAGCGCATCCTGCTCCGAAAGACAGTGACTCTGTAAAATGTGCGTCACATTGTGGATGGCTTTGCACAAATGGGCTTCCCTAACTGCGGAGGGGAGATAGATGGCATGCATATTCCAATACTGGCACAAGACCACCTAGCCACCAAGTACAATAATTGGAAGGGGTATTTCTCTATGGTTCTCCAGGCGCTTGTGGATCACCGTGGGTGTTTCACGGATATTAACGCAGACTGGTCCGGAAAGGTGCATGACGCATGCATCTTTCGGAACACTGGCCTTTCCAGGAAGCTGCAAGCTACTTTCTTCCCGGACCAGAAGATCACCGTAGGGGAAGTCAAAATGCCCACTGTGATCCTGGGAGACCCTGCCTACCCTTTAATGCCATGACTTATGAAGCCATACACGAGGAACCTTGACCGCAGCAAGGAGCGGTTCAACAAGAAGCTGAGCAAGTGCCTAATGACTGTTGAGTGTGCTTTTGGCTGTTTAAAGGCCCACTAGCGCTGCCTATATAGGAGACAGGACCCACTTATGACAATATTCCTATGCTTATAGTCGCATGCTGTTCACTCCATAATATTTGTGAAAGGAAGGGTGAAAGTTTCATTCCGGGCTGGACCGCTGAGGCTCAACACCTGGAGGCTGAATTTGAACAGCCAGAGACCAGGGCTATTAGAGGGGCACAGCGTGGGGCCATAAGGATCAGGGATGCCTTGAGGCAGAAATTTGAAGCTGAAAGCCACTAGTATTTGTTGCTATGCTCCGGAGTACAGGGCTTGTAATGCTAGGAGGTGATTGTGATTGGTGCAGACAATGCACTGTGAAGGTTTAAGTAAACTGCCTGTGCTTTGCAGGGCTTTATTTTCTTTTAATTAATGGAATAAAGATTTCTTTCAAACCAAAACAATTCTTTTATTAAAAAACAACAACTAGAGGAGACAAAAAAAAAATCAGCACTGGGGATGGGGGAAGGAGGGTCCCAGGAGGAGGAGGGGTCCCAGGACAGTTAAAGTTTTGTGTATCTCCAGGGATCATCTCCAACTCTGTCCTTTGGAGTACAGAGCAGCAGGTACTGTATTTCAGCAGGGCTAAACTACAGAGGGACAGGTGTTGAGTGCAGTGGGTACAGGGAGTCCGCAGGGCTGGACTGTGACAGGGCAAGAGTGGAGTGCAGCGGGTACAGACTAGAGGCAGAAGGTCTACTCCCATACCCCATAGACCATTATTTTAAAAATATAAAGCATCATAAATGCCATGAGGCACCTTTAAGCCATCTGTTAGATCCCAGAGCAGCAAAAGATTGAAGCCTCTCCTCCCTTCCCATCCCCTGACAAGATTGCTGCTGAGGAAGAGAGGGGAGCTGTTATGGTCCTACTGAAAAGGGTTGCAGATGACACGATGGAAATTAAGTCCATTATGTTCACAATGCCAGATACAATTACATTTGACTCTTCCCTGTTAAATCTGACTGGGTTTGTAAGGGAGGCTGAGAGACTTGTATCTGGCACTGAAGATCAAATCTAGGCATCCAGATTCAAATTCAGCAGAATATCAGTGAGATCAGCTCCTTGAAAACAAATTGGAAACATTTAAGGTGATCCTTGTGTAGTAATTTGCAAATTCTGGGAGTCCTGGAGGGGGATGAAAGGGGAAATCCCTTGAGTTTGTCCCCCAGCTCTGTGCAAAGATTGTAATTTACCAGAGGCATAAAAGTACCTTGCCCCTAAGCCTGTCCTGGCACTAAACCAAATGCCATTATTGTCCATTTCCTGAAATTTATTCTTAGTGTATTATGTAGAAAGCTAGGGAGAAGAATGAATGCTGGAGTGCTTTTAATCCTAGGATCATGATTTTTCAGGACCTTGCTGGACATAGTGTGGAACACAGGGCTGCCTTTAATAATGCAAGGAACATGGCCAGCTGCAAAAAGGCCTTAAATACTATATACACCCCTAGCCCGATATAACGCAGTAAAGCAGTGCTCTGAGGGGGGCGGGGCTGCGCACTCCGGCGGATCAAAGCAAGTTCGGTATAACGCGATTTCACCTATAACGCGGTAAGATTTTTTTGGCTCCCGAGGACAGTGTTATATTGAGGTAGAGGTGTACTGTTTCAAGCCATGTTCCATGTACAGCATGGAGAAGAGACCCATGTCTTTCAAAAGCCTTAAGAGTCAGAAAACTTCCTTAAAGGACTCCAACAAGATTAACTGTCTGTGTTCACTACATGCTCCTGTATTAAAAAATGGATTTGTGGTCCTTAGTGAACTCCTAACAAAAAGATTTGGTCTAGCTTTTTTTTTTATAAATGTTTAATTGGTTCCTAGCAGATAGAGATTGAAATGCTGCTCTCATTTCAGCTGCCTGCCCTCCTTCCTTTCCTTTCCTTTCCCTTCCTTCCCATTCCTTTACTCATCTGTTTTTTTCCCCTCTTCTCTTATTTTCTGGAGGAAAATTGAATAAAATATATTCTTTAAAAGGCCGTTTATATTGACAATACTGAGCCAACATTTTAGCAAACCAAACTTTCTCATAGTTTAGTTTAGGCATTTAACTATTCAAGACATGTAAAAAAGTAATTATAGCAGAATGCTCTGAGTTAAGTGGTAGTATGTGCAACTACAAGTCCCAGCATACTCAGTGGTATATCAAAAAACAATAGTGTGTGTCAGGAACCCTAGAATTATGCAGTACTTTATAAACATTGCATCCATTAAATGCAGAGAAATGCACAACCTGTGACCTCTAACCTAATCTTGTTTTAACTTAGTGTAGGGACGGGCAAACTACAGCCCATGGGCCGGATCTGGCCCGCCTGCCATTTTAAGCCGGCCCTCAAGCTCCCTGCTTAACTTTTAACAAGTTTGGTTAAAATTTGCAGGAGATGATGCTGCCCGCTTCTTGTTTACAATGTCACCTGAGAGTGAGAACAGACATTCATATGGCACTTTTGTAGCCAGCGTTGCAAAATATTTGTGTCAGATATGCTAAACATTCGTATGCTCCTGCATTCTTCGGCCACCATTCCAGAGGACATACTTCTATACTGATGATGCTCGTTAAAAAAATTATGCGTTAATTATATTTGTGACTGAACTCGTGGGGGGAGAACTGTATGTCTCTTGTTCTGTTTTACCTGCAATCTGCCATATATTTCATATCATAGCAGTCTCAGATGATGACCCAGCACATGTCTGTTTTAAGTACACTTTCATAGCAGATTTGACAAAACTTAAAGAAGGTACCAATGTGAGATTCCCAAAAATAGCTATAGCACTTGACCCACGGTTTAAGAATCTGAAATGCCATCCAAAATCTGAGAGGGACGAGATGTGGAGCACACTTTCAGAAGACTTAAAAGAGCAACACTCAGATACGGAAACTACAGAACCCAAACCACCAAAAAAAATAAAATCAACCTGCTGGTGGCATCTCACTCAGATGATGAAAATGAACATACGTCGGTCCACTCTGCTTTGGATCATTATTGAGCAAAACCCATCGTCAGCATGGACGCATGTCCTCTGGAATGGTGGTTGAAGCATGAAGGGACTTATGAATCTTTAGCGCATCTGACAAGTAAATATCTCGAGGCACCGGCTACAACAGTGCCACGTGACCGTCTGTTCTCACTTTCAGGTGACATTGTAAAAAAGAAGCGGGCAGGATTATCTCCTGCAAATTGTAACCAAACTTGTTTGTCTGAGAGATTGGCTGAAATAGGACTGAGTGGATTTGCAGGCTCTAATTTTACATTGTTTTATTTTTGAATGTAGGTTTTTTTGGTACATAATTCTACATTTGTAAGTTCAACTTTCATGATAAAGAGATTGCACTACAGTACTTGTATTAGGTGAATTGAAAAATACTATTTCGTTTGGTTTTTTTTTTTTTACAGTGCAAATACTTGTAATCAAAAATAAATATAAAGTGAGCAGTGTACACTTTGTATTCTGTGCTGTAACTGAAATCAATATATTTGAAAATTTAGAAAACATCCAAAAATATTTAAATAAACAATGCGATTAATCACACGATTAATTTTTTTAATCGCTGGACAGCCCTAATTTGTTCTAAAACCTCATCTAATGACACCTCAATCTGGGACAGATCTTCAGATTGGGAATGGCTCAAATTTGGGAATCTCCCTCACATCCTCAGCCGTGAAAACCGATGCAAAGAATTCATTTAGTTTCTCCACAATGGCCTTATTGTCTTTGTGGGCTCCTTTAGCATCTCCATCGTTCAGTGGCCCCACTGGTTATTTAGCAGGCTTCCTGCTTCTGATGTACTTAAATTAAAGTTTGCTATTATTTTGGAGTCTTTGGCTAGCTGTTCTTCAAATTCTTTTTTGGCCTTCCTAATTATATTTTTACACTTCACTTGCCAGAGTTTATGCTCCTTTCTATTTTCCTCATTAGGATTTAACTTCCCCTTGTTAAAGGATGCCTTTTTGCCTCTCACTGCTTCTTTTACTTTCTTGTTTAGCCACAGTGGCACTTTTTTGGTTCTCTTAAATGTATACCCCAAATTAAAAAACATAGTAAGTTGAGTCTCTAGTATGGTGTCAAGTTTCCATGGAGCTTGCAGGGATTTTACATTTGGCACAGTATCTTTTAATTTCTGTTTAAATAGTGTCCCAATACTGTAAACCTTACTCACAAAAATACACCTCTACCCTGATATAACGTGACCCGATATAACACGAATTCAGATATAACGTGGTAAAGCAATGCGCCGGGGGGGGAGGCTGCGCACTCTGGCAGATCAAAGCAAGTTCGATATAATGCGGTTTCACCTATAACACAGTAAGATTTTTTGGCTCCTGAGGACAGCGTTATATCGGGGTACAGGTGTACTATTTGCATGCCTAAGGACTGTATACACTGCATGTCCTAAATGAACAGATTCCAAAAATACAAACGTTTCCTTTTCATTTGACTAGTCACAATAACTGAGATCTTATTTTTATCCAAATGAAACCCCAGATATTTTAGACCTTAAGGCCTCGATCCAGGAGGCACTTATGCAGGTGTTCCTTGTGTCTTGGTACTATGGTGTGGAGATAACTCTTTAATTCATTCATGTTTGTAAAGTACTTTGAAACTGTCAGATCAAGGACAGTATGGAAGCCACGAGCACCAATGCAAGCCACCCCACGGGGCTGAAGCCCTGAGCTCCGGCAGAAGTCCTCCCCCGCACCGGGCTGTGGAGTTTTTAATAGCATGTTGGGGGTGGGGGAGAGGAGGGCTCTGGAAGAAAAAGATTGAGATTCCTTGATTTAGAGGAAGAACAGAAGGTGACTAAGGACGGAGTGCTATAGAACTGCCATAGAAAGCTGGGAGAGGGGAAGGAAGAGGAGACGGATCCTCCGAATGACACGCTAAGAAAGTGAATAGTGAGGTAGGAGGGCCATATCACAGCTTGCACTCTGGAAAGGACAGAGTCATGAAAAACAAAGGAGGACAAGATTTCAGGAAGAGCATGGCTGATCATGTCAAAGGTATCTGATAGGTCAAGGAAAATTACCTGTAGAACTACCTGTTCTAAGCACTGGCTAGGAAAAGCTCATTAGAGACTTTGGCAAGAGTGGTTGTAGCACAGTTCAAGGGATGGAAGATGGATTAGAGCAGCTCTAAAATGGAATGAAAGAGAGAAACTCCAGACAGCAACTACAGACAGCATGTTTAAGGAGCTCAGAGATGAAAGGTAGAAGGAATACAGGATGGTAGTTGGAGAAGCCAGTAGTGTTTTGTTTTGTTTTTTGATTTTGGGGGGGGGGGGGGGGAGAGATAGTTAATAAAATAGGAGAGACTAAATGATGCTTATATTGCGAGGAGAGAGCAAGAGAAGAGTGAAAGGTTAAGAAAAAAAAAGTAAGGCTGGGGATGAGATTGGGCATGAGCGAGATCAGAGAATGGGATGAGGTTATTGGGGCAGGTGGAGGGGTTACAGGAGGAAAGCAGTCAAGAAACTTCTGAGTGTGTGATGGGACATGGAGGTAAGAGCTGCAGGATGGCAAAGGAAGTTCATATCATATTTTGTCAGTTTTCTCTTAGAACAAATCAGTAAGATCTTGTATGAATTGAGAAATCGAGCCAGGAGGAGGGGAGAGTTTGAGGAGCAAATTAAAGGTGGTAAAAAGGCAGTTGGGATTAGAGGCATGGGGACTGATTAAATTGGAGTAGTAGAGTTTGGGAAAGAAATGGCAGAACTAAAGGAGGAGAGAACATATCTGTAGTGGAGGAAGTTAGCCTGGTCACAGGATTTCTGTCAGTCACTCTGCATTGAGAGAGTAGGAGTGGAGGAAGCAGATGTTGAAGGTGAGCCAGGGCTGGGAGTTGGCAAGTTAGACATTGTGATGGGATAGAAGGGCACAAGAGCCAAAGGTGGAGGAGAATGAACTATATCAACAGAAAGGGAAGAGAGGGCAGAGAGGAGAAATCTGAGAGCAGAGGAGAAGTCATCAACACTGATGAATGGGAAGTTACAGAAAGGCTAAGCTACAGGGTGTGAGAAAAAGAAGGGGTGGATGATGCTGAAACAGACGCTGTTTCAGTCAGATAGGAGAAACTCATCAACACAAAAATCAGAAGAGAGAGCAATGATTGGTGAAGACCATGTCAGGTGAACAGCCGCTTTGGTGAGAGGCAGAATTGAGCCAGGGGAGCAGATCGAATAAAGACATGAGGGCAAGAGAATGTGAAGCTACGGGATTGGATGGGTGATCAACATGGAAGCTAAAGTAACTTAAGATGAGCGTAGGAGATTGTGAGTAGAGGAAGAGAGCCAGGAGGGAAATCTGAGCAGAAGGCTGATAGGGAGGAGTAAGGTGGACAGCAGATGACAGCAAGATAGAGGGGGAGAGAAGAGTCAGATGCAAAGCTATTCAAAGACTGAGAAAGAAGGGGGAGGAAGGAGAGGTTGGAAGCAGCAGGAACAGGAAAGGAGAAGCCTAACACCCACACCTGATCCAGGGCAAGGAGTGAGAGAAAAGCAGAAGCCTCCATAAAAGAAGGCTGTTTCAGAGGCAGTGTCACATGAAATGATCCAGCCCTCTGAGAGCAAGATAAGATGATATTGTGGATGATCTTTTGATAGACAGACTGCATTTCATAATGTATACACACAAGTGGACTGAATTTAGGTTGCACAGGCAACCTTAATTCTGGCATTTCCTATCTTCTTAGTATATGATTTTGCAGCTTTATGTTCTTTTAATGTAGAGTTCTGGGTTTTTTGGGGTGGGGGGAGATGTTAAGGAGTTTATGTGCAAGTATAATCAGTGCTGATCAGATCAGTGTCATCTTAAAAAGAACGTGTTTGGGCAATATTAGAAGACTATTGAATGTCGCCAAAACAAGAACTTTTAATCACTGGCCTGTTACACCTTTGAGAGTAAAATTAGTCTGTATTTCAGTCTTTTCAAAAGTAGATGTTCTAATAGTAATTATGCTATGAATTAACATCTGCAGAACAACCTCAAAGCTCAAGTTTGGGTTAATGGTTGCAACTGTGAATCCTTTACATTATAAAGAGGGCCATATCACAGCTTGCACTCTTTTCCATTTCAGTAGAATCACTGGCAGCCATATCCTACTGGATGGAAATTCCTACCCTACCTAACATTTCATTCACTATCCAAATGTCATCTCCCACTTTTGATCAACCCATGATGCCTCCATAGCCCACTTCTTAAGTTTTCAAACAAGCAGTTTTGTACATTCTCTCATGCTGCCCATCACACTTGGGAAGAGATGCCTGTGAACATATGCAAAACTACTCCATTATCCTCTTTCAAATCCCTCCTTAAGAAACAATCCTTTTCCGTGATGCCTATAAAAATCTTGACAACAGTTAGGGTCCTGGTGTGCTCACACCACTGTCTATTATGCTGACCAATATTGTCTCATTGCTTACTTGTACTCTCCCATCAGTCTGTACCCATCTGTTGTATCTTGTTTTATACTTACACTGTAAGCTAAGGTTGCTAACTTTCCAATTGTGCTAAACCCAACACCCCTGCCCCACCCCAAGCCCCTGCCCCCAATCACTCCCCCACTCCCTCTCTCCATCCCTCCGGCACTCGCTCGCCCCCACCCTCACTCACTTTCACTGGGCTGGGGTAGGGGGTTGGAGTGTGGGAGGGGGCTCAGATCTGGGGCAGGGGGTAGGGGTGAGGGAGTTCGGGCTCCTGTTGGGGGTGTGGGCTCTGGGGTGGGGCTGGGGATGAGGGGTTTGGGGTGCAGGAGTTGGTGCGGACTCTGGAAGGAAGTTTGGGTGTGGGAAGGCACTCAGGGCTCGGGTAGGGTGTTGGAGTGCGGGAGCGGGTGCAGGCTCTGGGAAGGGGCTGGGGTGCGGGCTCTGGGAAGGAGTTAGGGTGTGCTTACCGGAGGTGGCGCCCGGTCAGCAGCGCAGCAGGGCTAAGGCAGACTCCCTGGCTCTGCGTGGCTCCTGGAAGCAGCTGACACGTCCGACTCCTAGGCGCAGGGCAGCCAGGCGGCTCTGCGTGGTGCGTGCTGCCCACACCAGGAGGTACCGCCCCAACAGCTCTCATTGGCCACGGTTCCCGGCTAAAGGGAGCTAAGGAGCTGGCGCTTGGGGCGGGGGCAGCACACGGAGCTTCCCCGATCGCACCTGCGCCTAGGAGCCGCAGGGACATGCCGGCCACTTCCGGGAGCTACATGGAGTCAGGACAGGCAAGGAGCCTGCCTGAGCCCCACTGCACTGCTGACCGGACTTTTAACGCCCCGGTCAGCGGTGCTGACTGGAGTTGTCAGGGTCCCTTTTCTACCGGATGTTCTAGTGGAAAACCGGACACCTGGCAACCCTACTGTAAGCTCTTTGGGGCAAGTAGCATCTGTTTGCACAGCACCTAGCAGAATGAGGTCCTGGTTCGTGATTAGGACTCCCGTGTATCATGGTAATACAAATAAGGGAATATTTTTTCATAGTTCCACTTTATGCAAGTGACATTTTATTGTCTAATTTGGAAACTTAAGAAATCAATTTGGGACTGATTTTTTACAAGAAAGTAAGTGACAGAAGAAACAGTAGCTATGATATTAAGTGTTAGAAAATATTGATAATAAAGCAAATTCAACTGAAACTAAAAGGCATGTACCAACAGGGGCCTGATACTGCTTCCAATTAAGAGTTTTAATGGAAACAAGATCATTCTCTAGATCTAAAAGTCAGTTACCCTGATTCAAAGCCCAGTGAAGTAATTGAGAAGACCCCTATTGACTTCAATAAGTTTTGGATAAGGCCTTGAAGTAACTAGTCCAAAAATTAAGAGATTAAAAATGGTGATCATCTGTTGTGACATTATCTTTCCTACACAGAGCAACAATTAATCTCACTATCTTCTAAGAATGCTATTTTGGAACCAATACTTTCCACTAGAAATCCTCACAAAATAGACACAAATAACTGATAAATATCGAGTTGCAACATGAAATGGGAACAAAGAAAAAACACAATTCTTGAAATAGAGGTCAAGCCTGCAAAATTTATAGTTATAATCTTCTGCAACTCAATTAAAGTTATTGTTGGAAAGGATCAGAAATGATAAAACTGAATGGCTATGGACTGAAAAAAGGAATGTGACACCACTGAAAAAAATTACTACTTATTGACCAATAATGCCCCCAAGAAAATAATTATATGAACTGATCCTTGCTTTCCGATGTTTTCAACATTGGAATATATGAAGAACAAATAATACTTGGAGGGATATTTCAGTTCAGAAGTAAACGCCATTTATGTCCCAGATTATTTTATACAGGGAAATACAGGTGTTTTAAAAAACAAATAAACACAATTACACCAAAATTAGAAAGCCAGGTTAGAAAGCCAATTGTTTTAATCTTACAGTTAAGACATTTACAAAACAATAATACTACAAGTATCAGGGGGTAGCCGTGTTAGTCTGTATCCGCAAAAACAACAAGGAGTCCGGTGGCACCTTAAAGACTAACAGATTTATTTGGGCATAAGCTTTCATGGGTAAAAAATCCACTTCAGATGCAAGGTTAATACTACAATTAACACTAGCCTCCTGGTAGCTCAATATACAAGGAAATTACAAGATAAACAGATCTCTCTGGTCAAGAAACAAATAGGAATGAATTATAACTTTACAGACAAATAGCTGATAAAAGGAAATTAAACAAGCAATTTCTGCAGAGGATTTGAAGGATCTAAAACAAACCACTGTGAAAAGTTCATATCCCCCACAAGAAGAAAACAATGAAAAATCATTGTTAGATTATCTTGCACACTAAGCCTTACAAAACAGAAGAGAAAAAAAAAAATCACAAAATGCTGACGGGAATGCCATGGTACAGAGAACCATATTCTATCTTCTGGAAATGTCTAATTGAGAAAAAAGAAAAAAATTCTGCTCTGAAGTCAGAAAAACTGATCAACTGGTATTTCAAGGATACCCTAAATTCCTCAAAGAAGAGTCCTGGGTCAACTGAAGTAAAAAAATATAATTAAGGCCCAAATATTGCTTGTCTTACTTGTATGAACAAGGCAAGCAGGACTTGGCCCTATGCTTTGAAGAAATCCCACTATTAGTAACATTAGTGTGGAAGGATGGAGCAACTGGCACAAAGTGATTAAAAACAAATTACTGAGAACTTTTGAGAAACAGTATATGTATAGCCTTTGTATAACCAAACTAATATTGTCTAAATCTGTAATATTTTGTTATTCTGCAACCTGATGCCCCCTTTTATTGTTTAAGAAAATAATCTGCACTTTCAATAAATCCAATAACCATTTACAAAAAAATATTAACTAAAAAGGGGGATTAAGCTATACTAAATTTAAAATACAATGAAGATGGTTACACATGTGAATTGAAAAGATGGTTTAATATACTTCACCACCAGTACCTTTGATTCATAAATACAGTAATCTGCTTTCTGGTGTATGCCAACATGATAGCCTGGGGGCATTAGCTGCACTTTAAATTACAGGTAGAGTTTTACTGAAATCACACTGTCCAAAGGAAAAGTGAAAAGTTTAAGATTTGTAGGAAATCCTCAGTAGGGAGAAAAAATAATATTGGGCTTTTCACTCTTATTTTGGATTGATAAGAGACACTAAGTCTTTGTTCAGAGAACTATTATCACTATATCCAGCCCTTGTTTTTTAAAACATTCTGGATAAATGTGGGAAGGGCTCCCAGTCTCTTGTGAACTTGTCAGATAGAATACTGAAGAGATTGAGGTATGCAAGATGTACTCAATACCAGTCTTAAAACACAATCTTCCCTAATATTATAGCTTCACATACTAGCCTTTTGAGATAATCAAAAAATTTAATTACACCTCTACCCTGATATAATGCGACCTGATATAACACGGTAAAGCAGCGCTCTGGGGTGGGGGTGGGGGCGGAGGGGCTGCGCGCTCCGGCAGATCAAAGCAAGTTCGATATAATGCGGTTTCACCTATAACGCGGTAAGATTTTTTGGCTCCCGAGACAGCGTTATATCGGGGTAGAGGTGTACTTAAGGTCATTGAGACAGGACACCTTTCCATAACATTTAAGAAGCTGGAAAAAAAAGCTAGACCTCAACTCACTAGGCAGTCTGTTAAAGCAATTTCACCAACCAATGAAATAACTCGTAATGATTACAGAATTTAAACTGATGCAGTTTGGCAAAAAAAATTAATGATGTTTCAGTACCTTGTCTTCCCTCATCATTGGTAAACAAACCAGCATCACTGCTGCTCAGGCTGCTGGATTCACTGTAACAAAGAAAAGAAAGAACAATTGATCTCGCACTTGTAAAATTTTAAAGAGAGGAGTCTGTTCTCAGATAGAACTTAAGCCTGACAAAAATCTGAAAGAAAATAAAATTTTGTTTTTAATCAAACTGCAAATATCCTAGTTCCATTAACTACAGAACATATTATTTTTGTCACATAAAACTACAGGAATCTAATGGGACCCTGACAGTAAGCCAGATGTGACTGCAGCAAGGAGCTGACACAATTGATGCATTTTATCATCTGCTTCCATCAAATACTCACTGCTCCTCTATTGCTATACGATTCAGCTTGATCCCAGAACACCACTGCTCAATAAAATGGGGGGGGAGAGGGTGGAAGATATCTCAAAACAAAAGCAGTCTAAGCCTTTCTTCCAACACATGAAATACAAGAGTCTGGAGAAGGAACTACTGTTCTTAACATTTGCAAATATTCTGGACAATACATTGCTTAAGGATTCACTACAACTATTTTCCTTGGTAAGAAAGAAAAGTTTGCAACAATGACAATCCATTAAATCAAAGTAAAGGTCACCCTGAGAAAAATGAATATGATCAATATGATTATAACAGCAAGAGAGAAAATGCAGGCTATAATTTACTTTTCTGTAACTTCTGATGTGGCCTTAAACAAGATGTCTGTCTATAGGATGGATGCACAGCGCGCGCACACGCACACACACCCTATATATAAAAGTAGAGCTCATGAATGAGGGTGAAGTGTTTTGTTCTCCCTTGGTTGTACACAAGCATCTCACGTTATTGTAAATTAAAAGTGTGTGTCTAAATATTAAACCAGCCTCCTGTGCTTAAACTATAGCACAGACCATGACATTGAGTTTACATCTGGGGTGGAGGTTAAGTGGAGAAATGCTTTTATGTTCTTCAGGGAACTGTATTCTCACAATACTATATATATATATATATTTTTTTTTTTTTTACAGTGAAGTATGGATTAATTTAAAAAAAAATATGTCAGTTCACCTAAAGACATGAAATCAAGAAAAAGGTGTGCATTTCAAATTAATTTTCAATGTAGTATGCTTTTATGCATGTTACGTTAAGGAAAATTAAATACCTTAAGTATTTTCCTATATTATATAGCTTCTCTTCAATATGAAGCAAAATCCACTTCATTTTATATATTTCAACCTAGACACCAACTTATAAGTATTTTTAAAAATATATATTTCATTTTTGGTTTCATTCCTCACACCCATTCTTAAAAGTTAGCTCTAAACCTTACTCCTAAATTAGCTGTTTTAACTGCTTTTTGGTTTAGACATGAATTTGCTTGCTGGGGGGAAAAAAATTGAAATTATTTAGTTTTCCCAATTTCTCTCTCAGAAATTGAAACCAGAATTAGTTTTAGGTTTGGGAAATATCTGACTTCAGCTTCTAGAACTAATTATATGGTTAATTGTTTTTATATCTTCCTTTAGAAGTTCAAACAGGGCTTGAAATTGGGCCTGATGTAGATAGCCAAGCAGCAGTGACTTGCTAATATGTGCAGCTGTCATATTTCTTAAAGATGTGTTCTAAAACTCTGCCATATCTTCTTCTGTATACAGTAACTTCTTACTATATAAGCAGCACTTACAATCTCTGTTATCCCAGTACAGTAAGAGACTTAAGCACTTTACTAAAGATAATGGTCCTCAATACAAAGATGGCAAATCTTATGAGCTATAAAAGTGATCAAGCAGAGCTTGAACCTTGAAATGCTATAAAGCTAAGCAAATCCTAGTGCCTTCTTTTTGCAAAATACCCCTCCTCGCTTAATTCCATCAGACAGTTCTGCATATTTTTACAATTATAAATGTCCTACAACTTTACATCACACATATTCAAAAAAAAAATAACTTTTTTATTAAAGTTTCTAATCTAAATTTTTTTTTTTTTTTTTTAAGTTCAGGAATCATTTCAGCCATTTGAATTTTGGGAAACAAGACCCACAAAAAAAAAAATCTTTTCTTTTTCCCCACCACACACACACACAAGTTCCCATTTTATAAGGGCTTGCGTATACAAACACTTACTGAGTTCATGGCAAGCTGAGGTGTAAGTCTATCCCGTACTATCCTGCAGCCCACTAAGCATCCATGTAGATTGTGCTGCCACACACTAAACGTTCCATCCATAGACAGCTTTGATCCACCCACTTTGAAATGGGACTGGATTAAAGTGCATTAAGGAAATACTTTTAGATAGGTGGAAAGCTTCAACCAAATGGTTAATTCTAAAAAAGAAATGTGATGTAAAGTTGTGGGACATTTAGAATTGCGAAATATACAAAACTGTCTATGGTGGAATTAAAGTGAGGATGGGATACTTTGCAGAAAGAAGAAACTAAGATTTGCTTTATAGTATTTCAAGATTCAAGCTGTGATTGACGATTTTAAAGATCATCAGCAGGGTCTATACAGATATTTACTGCAAAGTAAATTTATACCCCATATTGCCATGAACCAAACTGTTCTTACAGGCAAACCTTAAGAGAATCATACTCATCTCTTCCCTTTAAGTTTGCAATTTGAACTTTGATACTTAAGTAATCTTCACTGAGGCATTTGCTCTTGATCAATTTATATAGAGTGGTGCCATACAATGAAAGTTTTAAGCATTTGAAAACTTCTGCAGAGCACGCTCAATAGACGTAGATTTTTAGCATAACACAATGAAGCCCCTGCCTCTGTTGGGGCATCATACTATAGGCACAGGGACTGCTGCTGGGAGAATTGTAAATGTGGAAGATGTGTCCCATTGAAATATACACACAGGAAAATCATCCAGAAAACAAAGCCTTCATATGTGGACAAATTAAAATTGGCATGGCAGACTTCATAACTCTGGATTCTAGAGTTCAAATGTGACTCAGCGGTATTACTGAAGCCATGAATCTTACTAAGATGTTTTCAGTAATTTACCTCTTTGTGCCTAGCACACAGTTTTAGAAAGACATTTTTATGTCTGCCAATGCTTTCAGAACACAATAGTAGCACAGAGGCTTGCTAATATGTTTCTTGTTCCTCTTGTGGGATAAAGTGATAGAATCATATAGTAGTACAATGCATTTAATGGGCACCATCAAGCTGAAGTCTAGCCAACTGAAAATTAGAGTTAAAAGTAGTTTGAGTACTCCATATGCCTCTGAATCTCCTTGTCAGATTTTGTGGTTTTGCAGTCACATTTTCATCTTTTTTTTTTTTTTTTTTAAAGAAAAAAAAGTTTCCCTACCCCCTGTTGCTGTGTTAAAGACACACAAACAGGTGAAAATGGCAAAATTGACTGTAAATTGCTGACAAATGACAACATAAACAAACTGCAAACAGAGAAAGTTTTCTCTGAAACTATAAGGACCTTAGCTGTTACAGTATTATTAAGTAAAGTATTTCCAGAAAAGAGCATGTTTTTTAAACTGATAGTGTCCCCCTGAAGCAGAAGAATAGATGACAAGTGGAATCCATAAGGGATAGTCATTTTTGTACTTGAAATCAGCAAGCTGCCCTTTTTTGGGTGTTTGGAGGATTTTCCCCTGACCTTGGTTCCCTCCACCCAAACACTGGATACATGAGTTTTGTACTGAAGTATTTTTACCCTCCTCTGGCACAAGACATTTTAAAAAGTGTTAAAATTTAACAAAAAAATGTATGAGTACAGGACAAACATGATGGAATCTGAAAGCGTTCCAGACACAAAGGCCCCAACAAGACCTACTTCTGGTCCAATACAAGTATGAAGACACTATGAAATTCAGTTTCTTTTCAGTGGCAAGGTGACTCAGGATTCCTGTTGTGATTTAAAAACTGTCTACAGTTCTCAGAAAACAGATGGAAAGAGTATAAAAAGCAACTTCTATAAATACTAGCCCCCTTATTGTTTTCTGAATAATTGGAATCAGTAACTTACCAATACTGTTATGCTACTAAATAAGTGACCTCTCTTCTTGCCCTAGCCTAGAACCTATGCATGCCATCGCTACAGCACACCTAAACTATGGCCAACAAGCAAAAGAGTCAATGCAGTTTATAGATAAGACTCCTACAACAAATGAGGAACACTGTTGCTGTCTAGCCTCTAGATTGCCAGAATGTATGTCTTAAATAGGAGTTGCCCTGCTCACAGTTCTGCATTCAGAACCAAACACACTGGATAAACATGATCAGGATCATCAGACCCTGCAGGTAACATCACTTGGTGGAAAATGACACCTTACTGTGTTGTCAAAATAGTACTTTGGAAACAATTACTATTGTGGTATGCCTGCTGTCTGGAATAGACTGATGAGGCATACTGCCAAAAGGTCATCATTATCCCATTTTTCTAATGGCAAGCTCAGGTGTTTCTGAACTATAAATTGGTTTTTGCATTTTGTAAGTGATGTGCATTCTTGGCAACCTATAGACTTTTTATGCCCATGACACACAGACTGTCTAATGTGTGTATCCATATACTGTACTGATAATCTTCTGATGAATACCAGCAACAACCAAAACACCAGCGCCTATAAGTTGGAAAATCTAAGCTATTTAATTACCTTGTGTGTGATTAAGTGCTAGTTCAAATACCATGCATAATACAATAATGTAACATTTAAGTCATTTTTAAATCCCTGTTTTCTTGGTCTTAATATTGAAACAATTAGTATAAATTTTCTTCAATATTTCAGTACATTAATTGTTTCCTTTGAACTTTCTCTGCCACCCATCAGATTTCCTCTGAATGAATTGCTATAATTTAACATTATACAACATGTTTGAAGTAGCAGTATTCTAGTATTTCTGGATCAGGAAAGACCCCTAACATTAACTGCTTAAAACATACTGCTATTGACTGCATTTTAATTTTGGAATAAAGAAAACAAGACGTATCAATACCTACACCACTACAGTAGTAATATAAGAATTTTGTTTCAATCGATAGAAAAAGAAAAAACAATCAATCACCTGTCACTCATGTTCTCATCTGAACCCTTTTGCTCCTCATACTCCATTTTGTCCTTATTTGCCTGGTTCGCTTCTTCACTCTCTATAACCACTCCTTCATCCAAGATTTCTGGTCCTTGCCTAGTTGTAGCTAGTTTTCTTTTTTTCACTTTGCTCTTGGCAAATTCTTGATGTTGGTAAGATCTATTATCATTATCCATTTCTTGATCTCTGCTGTTATCCTGTTGTTGGGTCAAAGTTAGTGTATTCGTGACTTCTGACGGTGGATCTATTGCCATGCGTTTCACCTTTCTCCTCCTACGCAGGGTCCTGTTTCCTAAATTGTCAAGAGCCAAATCAGACTCATGCCACAGAGGTCTTTTGCCTCTAATGTTATTTAAATTTGAAGAAGGCCTGCGTTTAGCAACCAACAGCTGATCATCAGAGTCACTGTGGTCTTTCTTATTAGTAGTATGATTCTCTCTATAGTCCTTGCTTGGTTCTTCTAGACTGGAATCAGAACCTTCACTTAAACAGTGACTAGTCTCCCAAGGATGATGAGTGGTAAATGAACGTCTTTTTCGTCCTCTCCTTTTTCTTGCCTGGCGTTTTAGAAGACAAGACACGCTGCGAGAGTGATCTCCAGTATCAGCAAAACCTCCTCTGGCTTGCTCTGAACTTTCTTCCAGTGCTGAGACCAGATCATGAACTAGTTCCTCCATAGTCCTACTGAAATGCCTACATATGCAGAGAAAAAACAAAAACAAAACCGATTACAATGTGCATCAATTTCAGCAGTATGTTTTCATATACCAATACCATTATAGTGTCAAAGACCGTCTTATGATCAGCACTTTTAATGCCGTTGTAGTTCTACAGAAAGTTGTCTTCTAAATCAGCCAATACTACAACACACTTATGAGGAGGCTTTCCCTTTATAATGTCACTCTCTCTCCTAACTTCCATCTTAACAACAACAGCCCCTTCAATTTTTGGCAGTCCTCCTAATATTGCTTTTATTTACGGATATTTCATCTCAACATCATAGTTTTCAGGGGGTTAATCTGTCAGCTGTGAAGACTGGCAAAACCTGTCAATATACAACTAGAAGCAAGTGAGCACATTTTAAATGATCTACAAAGTAGGAAATTGAATATACATTTTTTTCTCCTTTATAGTATATTATTAGGTACAACTTTAAAAGTTGTCATTAGAATAAAATGTTTGGGACACTCTGTATCTCAGGGGAACACCCTGCACTCCCATGTTCATCCTTATAATACGATTGTGTGGTATCCAATGCAAAGTTTGTCATGTCGGGTGTCTTCGGAAGGCTCATGATGCACTGAGCATTGTTATTGTAGTAATGTTATAGTAACGTTAGAGGTTGTAATTTCATGTATATAGTTATGAGGCTGAAAATGTGTCCTCGTGGTTTAAAACAAGCCCAGGCAAAACTCTGCAGGAACAGAGGGGCAGTTTACACCTCATCAGGGCATGAATGGGACAAACCCAGCCCAACCTCACAGAAACAAAGACACTGGCGTAGGCAGCAACAAAGGACCTGTTGGACTCTGGAGTGAGTCACCCCCCTTCCCTTGGTCAGTTTGGGACTAGGATGAAGTAATGCTCACTTGACCCTGAAGGGAGAGGGGAAGGGTGCCGGGGGCAAAGCCAAGAGGGAAGAAAGGACATGATAAAGGGGAGAGACTTTGCCATGCTCGCTCTCCTCTGCCACCTCCATCTACAGACACCACCACCAAGTGACTGAAGCGCTGATCAAAGGGGAGAGCCTGGCTGAAGGGCAACCAGCCAGCCTGTGATGAAAATGTTTGTAAGGGCACTGAAAGTGTTAAGATCAGCTTAGAATATGTTTTGCTTTTATTTCATTTGACCAAATCTCACTTGTTGTGCTTTGACTTATAATCACTTAAAATCTATCTTTTATAGTTAATAAATCTGTTTGTTTATTCTACCTGAAGCAGTGTGTTTGGTTTGAAGCGTGTCAAAGACTCCCCTTGGGATAACAAGCCTGGTACAGATCAATTTCTTTGTTAAACTGACAAACTCATATAAACTTGCAACGTCCAGTGGGCATAACTGGACACTGCAAGTTGGAGGTTCCTAGGGTTGTGTCTGGGACCGGAGATATTGGCTAGTGTCATTCAGTTGCACTATCAAAGCAGTGGCTAGCCAAAAGTGCTCACTCACATTCTGGGAGAAGCTTACATGCTAGAAGTTGAGCATGAACAGCCCAGGAGTGAAGGTTCTCACAGCAAAGCAGGGTAGGGCTGGCTCCCAGAGTCAAGGATTGGAGTGACCTAGCAGATTACTGGTTCAAATAATACCAGGAGAACGTCACAATGTTGTCACAAGATAATTGTCTCTTGATGCTACCTAAATGCCAAGATAAATCTGAAACACTAATTTTTTGATTATGTAAGATTAATAGTGACTAATTGTCTTCCCAAAAGACTGATATCTATTTGATCTTTAAAAATATTGATTCACTAAAGTGACAGTAAGTTGAGAGAACCTTCCCCCTAAATGAAATTCTAGAAGATTAAAGGCAAAGTTGTCCTTTCTGATCTACACACTCAATCAGTAGGAATAGCACAACTTTATGAGAAAACAGACTATCTGACTAAGAGGCATCATGCAGATATGAGGAAAGAATTTTACTCTGCACCACAGCTCACATCACTTCACTAGCATTAAAAAACCATGTCTGGCCCATGACAACTGCTTCAGACTCGCGGGGCTTGCTCGGGCTACAGGGCTGTTTCATTGCAGTGTAGACTTCTGGGCTCAGACCGAGCTCTGGGACCCTCCCACCTCACAGGGTCTTAAAGCCTGGGCTCCAGCCCAAGCCCAAAAGTCTACACAGGGTTCCGCAGCCTGGGAGCCTGAGTCAGCTGGCACAGGCCAGCCACGGGTATCTAACTGCAATGTAGACATACCTATATTTATCAGCAAGTATACTTCAATAGGCTCACACATGTGTGTACTTGAGTAAAAAAAAAAAAAAAAAAACCAATAAGATTTACTGCAGAACACCCAGGTGAAGGAATCAAAACAAATTGATCAGACTGACACCAAAGTAATTAGCCTCCTTTCTTCTAGTGCTCACTACTGTGTTAGCGCAAGAACATTGATCAATAAATTGTGTAGGTGAGTGTCCAGAAGAAAGCTGTTCATATAGTTTTAGAACAGGACAAAAGGAGACATGAGTCAGCCATTTTCTACCAACATCAGCAGGTTGCAAATGGAGACAGACTTTAGTCATACAGCACACAAAAGTTTCCCCTACTCACTCACCCATCACTGACCCCAGGCCTAAAGGTGCTAAGCAGGATGATCCAATGGTTACACACCAACATGAGGCAGGATACCTGAGCTCTCTTTCCTGCTCTGCCTGTGACTTGTTGTATAATCCTGGACAACTCACTTAACTCATTGTCTCTCAGTTTCCCTATATAAAATGGGAATACTACCACCTTCTTAAATTTCTTGAGTTCTATGGACCAAGAGTACTAGGTGAATTCTAATTTAGTTATGAAAAAATTCAAATTCACCATTAAATGTTTTACCTACAAGGAGACGTCTCTTGAACTGTGCTGTTATTTTCAGTAATTTCAGAAGTAATTGAAGAAAATAATTTGTGCCAGCTGTAAGACACATCACCATAATCATAAAGACAGAGTAGTACAGTCTACTATCTCAATTTTGATAAATACATGATGCCAAACTGTACGTATGTTTATTTTCAACTCTTTTTCTATGCCTGCTATAATGACTGAACTCTTATTCCTGTCATTCCTTGACATAATCAGGCATTTCCCGTGCCTCTTGCTAATTACAAGCAACACCTTCGCAGCACCTTCCAGGAATGTGCACCTTTCTGGCACTCACCTTTGAGCAAGAAACACAAATCAGGTTCCTTCTCCTTAATCCTTCTGGCTCTCACAAGAAATCATTTTCCTTGCTTTTGAGAAATAACTACAGTAGATATCAGTGAAAGAGGTAGTCGTGCAAATAAAGCATTGTTTATCGAAAAATTCAGACAGATTAAAGTAACTGGTAGCCAATCAAATCTACAGATTGGCTGACAGCCTAGTTATACAGGAAAATCTTGGAATAGGTCCATTTTTAGATTTGATAATTTTCTCTATTTCTGCCATCTTCTCCTTCTCTCCCTTTCTCGTGACTTGTCTACACTACACATTTTAGCCAACACTATGGCTGTAGTAATGTAAACCATGACTTGCACCACAGCAGCTTACACCAGTTTCAAAGAAATGCAAGTCACAGTTTGCACCAATACGGGTATATCAGTGACTATTAAAAAAAAAAAAATACACAGAGAAAACCCAGTGTAGAGAAGGCCTTAGCATATGAGCACATTTGGCCTTACCTACATGGGAAGAAATGGTTTGGTTGTTTGTCAGGGTAGGGTGGGTTTTTAAGTTTTCAGTCAAGTTAGCTTAATGTGACAGGACAGCCCCCTTAACACCTGTGAAGATAACTTCATATCTTTTCAGGCTCACAAAATAAAAAAGAGGTGTTGAGCTGCATCTTCACAGATATTAAGGGGGTTTTCAAAGTGTTTTAACTTGGCATGAGGGGAGCCTCAGGGTACAACACTGCCTTTTTTTTTTTTTTTTTTTTTTTAATTTCTCGTCAGCACATAGGCAGTTATAAATCAAGTTCAGCACTTAGAAAAAAAAATTATCACTGTCCCATCTTTGGCATAATAGTCACTATATTCAACATTTGATAAAATTCAAAATACGTAGGTTGGCAAAAGACTGCTTATCAAGAACATAACGCACTTCAGTGCAACCTTTGTTCCTTGTTGCATAACACTTGATTAGAATACTGTCTATTTACAGAGCTTTTATTCCCTGGCCTAGACCAAAGTGTTAGGCCCTGTCTACACTGGCAAGTTTCTGCGCAGTAAAGCTGCTTTCTGCGTTGTAACTCCCGAGGTGTACACACTGCCAAGTCATTTAGCGCGCAGAAACTGCGCAGTTGCAGCGCTGTAAAAAAAAAAAACACCCCAACGAGAGTGCCAGTGTAGACACCCTGGTCGATTACAGCGCTGTGATTGGCCTCTAGGAGGTGTACCCACAATGCGTGTTCTTGCCTCTCTGGTCATTGGTTTGAACTCTACTGTCCTGCCCTCAAGTGACTAACGGTCATCCCCACTCCGTAAATTCCTTTGGAATTTTGAAAGTGCCCTTCCTGTTTGCTCGGAGACGCGTGCAGTGGTCTCAGCACATCTTTCCATGTGGCCATGTCTGCTCCACGCATCAGGCGATCCCTCGCTTGGAGCAATGCTGAGCTGCTGGATCTCATCAGCACTTGGGGAGAGGAGACTGTCCAGTCCCACCTGCGCTCAAGCCATAGGAGTTATGATACCTATGGACAGATTTCACGATGCATGACTGAAAGGGGCCATGAATGGGACACACTGCAGTGCAGGGTCAAAGTGAAGGAGCTGCAGAACGCCTACCACAAAGCGCAGGAGGCAAACCGCTGCTCTGGTGCTGCACCCACGAACTGCCAGTTCTACACAGAGCTGGACACAATACTCGGTGGCGACCCCACCTCCACTGCGAAGGCCACTGTGAAGACTTCGGCGGCTCGAGAGCCAGGAGAAGGAAATCTTGAACGAGGATGTGGAGGGGGACCAAGAGGCAGAGGATGACTTGGAGGAGGTCAGAGACGCATGCAGCCAGAAGCTCTTTTCTACCTCAGAGGAGGCTAGCCAGTCACAGCTGTTGAATCTTGGCAAAGCACAAACAGGACAAGAGGAACCTGGTAAGCGGATTTGATTTTGGAAATCGCTGAGGTGAGTTGTTGGGGGCAGGAGGGTTGCAGAAAGCAGGCTTATCTCTGTATGATGCACATACCACCACCACCACCACCACATGCTTAGTCTGAGCGGCGGAACAGGCTGTTGATTGACTCCCTCAGTCAGTTAGTGACAGGTATGTGAATAGTGGTTGTGTTTTAAATCACTGAATCAGTGTTCTCTTTGTTGCAAACAATACTGCTTTGGTAAAATGTTGCATTTTGGCTTCACAGAGATGACCTTGGGAGCCCAGCCTCCCTCTTTGTTATTGCTGGCTGAACGGCTGCGCAGAATTAGAAAGCGGCCACGAAGAACTAAAGGGACTTTCTGTGTGATGTCATGATGCACTCCACGGCCGAAAACCAAAAATCGAAGGAGTGGCGGGACAGCGAGAAGAGGGACCGAAAGGAGAATGTGGCGCACCAGAATGAAGCCACGGAGTGGCTCTTAAATGTTATGGATTGCCAAGCGGTCATGCTCCAGGTGCTACTAGCACTTCAAATTGAGCAGCTTCACGCCCACCCTCCCCTGCAGCCGCTGTTGCAAAACTCTTTACCATGCATCCCCAGACACCACCAACACACTCTTATCAACCTTCTGCCTCTAGTCTGTACCCGCTGCACTCCAATCTTGCCCTGTCACAGTCCAGCCCTGCGGACTCCCTGTACCCACTGCACTCAACACCTGTCCCTCTGTAGTTTAGCCCTGCTGAAGTACAGTACCTGCTGCACTGTACTCCAAAGGACAAAGTTGGATATGAACCCTGGAGATTCACAAATCTTTAACCGTCCTGAGACCCCACCTCCTCCTGGGACTCTTCCTTCCCTCATCCCCAGCGCTGATTTTTTTTTTGTCTCGTCCAGTTGTTGTTTTTTAATAAAAGAATTGTTTTGGTTTGAAAGTAATCTTTATTCCATCAACTGAAAGCAAACAGAGCCCTGCAAAACAACAAGCAATTTTCTTAAACCTTCACAGTGCATTGTCTGCACCAATCACAATCACCTCCTAGCATTATAAGTGCTGCACTCCCAAGCATAGCAATAAATATTAGTGGCTTTCAGCTTCAAATTGCTGCCTCAAGGCATCCCTGATTCTTATGGCCCCACGCTGCGCCCCTCTAATAGCCCTGGTCTTTGGCTGTTGAAATTCAGCCTCCAGGTGCTGAGCCTCAGTGGTCCAGCCCTGAATGAAACTTTCACCCTTCCCTTCACAAATATTATGGAGTGTACAGCACGTGGCTATAAACATAGGAATATTGTCATTGGCAGGTCCAGCCTCCCATATAGTCAGCGCCAGCGGGCCTTTAAATGGCCAAAAGCACACTCAACCGTCATTCTGCGCTTGTTGTTGAACCGCTCCTTGCTGCTGTCAAGGTTCCTCGTGTATGGCTTCATAAGTCATAGCATTAAAGGGTAGGCAGGGTCTCCCAGGATCACAATGGGCATTTCGACTTCCCCTACAGTGATCTTCTGGTCCGGGAAGAAAGTCTCTGCTTGCAGCTTCCTGAACAGGCCAATGTTCCAAAAGATGCATGTGTCATGCACCTTTCTGGACCAGTCTGCGTTAATGTCCATGAAATGCCCATGGTGATCCACAAGCGCCTGGAGAACCATAGAGAAATACCCCTTCCGATGATTGTACTCGATGGCTAGATTGTCTTGTGCCAGAATTGGAATATGGATGCTATCTATCGCCCCTCCTCAGTTAGGGAAGCCCATTTGTGCAAAGCCATTCACAATGTGACGCACATTGCCCAGAGTCACGGTCTTTCGGAGAAGGATGCGATTAATGGCCCTGCACACTTCCATCAACACGAGTCCAACCGTCAACTTGGTTAGTGACCGATCGGCTTCCACAGTGCAATTGCCAGGTGCTTCTCCAATAGCAGGGCAGCTCTCATTCTCGTGTCCTTGCATTGCAGGGCTGGGGTGAGCTCATCACACAGTCCCATGAATGTGGCTCTCCTCATTCGAAAGTTTTGCAGCCTCTGCTCTCATCCCAGACGTGCATGATGATGTGATCCCACCACTCAGTGCCTGTTTCCCGAACCCAAAAGCAGTGTTCCACTCTGGTCATCACCTCTGTGAATGCCACATGCAATCTCGTGTCATAGCTAGTACGGGTAGTGAGATGAATGTCGAACTGCTTTTGCCTTTGTAGTTTAAGGAATAACTTCACAGCCACTCATGACGTGTTGGTCAGAGCAAGCAGCATACTGGTCAACCGTGCGGGATCCGTTCCTGCAGACTGAAGAGGCAGAGCACGCAGTACACAAACCATTGAAACTTGGCACTAAATGCGGATGGAAGTACGGGGATTGCAGAGATGTGAAGCAATGCATCACAGGGCATTGGGACAGGACTCAGGATGCCTCGCGACCACCTCTGTCTTCCCACAACTCTTAGCAGCAGAAGAGGAAGAGATGCTCTGTGGTATAGCTGCCCAGCGTGCACCACTCTGAATACCATTGCAAGTGCCACAAGTATGAACACGCTATTGCACAGGCAGCTGCCAGTGTGAACATTTAACAGCAGTTTCCCTTCAGCGCTCTCTGAGCAGCGCTGTAACTCCTGGCGCTGTAACTCTGCCAGTGCAGACATAACCTTAGTATCTCACTGTGTTCCACCACACCTCTGAGGATTTGGCCTTCCCTTACTTATGGCTTTTCTACATGGGGAAACTGACTGGCAGTAATAGGAGTAAAATCACACCACTATAGCTATGCTGGTATAATTCCCCATGTGCACACACTAGTTTATTCCAAAATAGAGTGTCCACATGGGGAGGTATAACCAGTGATGAGCTGCCAGAATGTTAATAACCAGTTCCCTACTGTGTCTTCGGCGGCACTTCACTCACTCCAGGATTTCGGCGGCGGGTCTTTCAGTCCCGCTGAAGACCCGGAGCGAGTGAATGACCCGCCGCCGATGTGCTGCCGCTGACCCAGTAGGGAACCAGTTATTAAGTGCCACCTGGTGAGTACAAGCCCGAGATCCCCCCACCCTAACTGCCCCCCAGAGCCCCAGGCCCTACCCAACTTGCCCCGCTCCCTGTCCCCTGATTGCCCCGACCCCATCCACCACCACCCTGACAGACCCCCAGAACTCCCACGTCTACCGAACCCCCCCGTTCCTCGTCCCTTGACCACCCCCCCCACAGAACCTCTGTCCCTCCAACTGCTCCCTGCCCCTTATCCAACCTCTCCCCCCAGCCCCGGCCCAGCCCCCTTACCATGCTGCTCAGGGTAGAGCGTATGGATGCCGTGCGACCTACTGGAGCTTGCAGCCCCACCCCCAAAGCGGCAGGAGCTGCAGGGCTGCCCAGGAGCAGTCCAGAGCGCTGGCACCAGGCTCTGCGAAAGGGGGGATGGTGGGGGAGGGGTCAGGGGAGCCTCCCCAGCCGGGAGCTCAGGCGGGCCGGACAGGACGGTCCCGCGGGTCGCAGTTTGCCCACCCCTTTAACGACCAGTTGGTGCGAACAGGTGCGAACCAGCTCCAGCTCACCACTGGGTATAATGGCACAGGTATAGAAGTATAATTATATCTCTATAGTTTTGCTGGTCAATCTCCCTGGGTAGACAAGCTCTCACAGTCCTAGTGAATGCTAATTAGACTTCTAATATCATTGTCTGAAGTTTCAAATAGGAACCCCTACCTGTTACATACTTTAAGTTATCATATTTCTCTATACCTATTGATACAAGTATGATTTGTAATGGACTGTGCCCATTCATAGCAGAAAACTCATCTGAAGGGAACATGCTTAGGAAATCAATGAGAAATTTTCAAAAAGCATCGGGCAATAAGGTTCTCAATTCCCATTGTAAATCAAGTTTTATGAGTCTCATGTGCTCCTGCACATGACAAGTACTCAGTAGTCAGCAATTAACTGACAAGTACTCTTTTCCCCGTATATAAATCTTTTAATTGATCCTAATACACCTCTGACTGAACAGAAGAAAATTCACCCAGCCTCGTCTACACAACAATTACAACATGGCCTTAACCTACCTGCCTTACAATACCAAATGCGTTTGTTTGGCATGTGTAGACCAGATCAACTCGTACTACAGACCTTTCAGCATGTTCACTTAGTATGATTACATGATTACTTGTTCTTGTCAAATCAAAGTCTATGCTGCATGTTTAGAATACAAACCAAGTTATAATTGAATTTCCCAGCCTGTTTTTTACTGTAGTGTACACAGAGCTCACTTCAAGATTTTGCCACTCTTGAAAACCCAAGAAAGTACATTTGATTTATTTTAACAGTTGTCTCTTTTCTCTTTTGTATGAATTACGGAATGGGAGTAGAAACTAGAAAGTTTAGTCTAACTGCTTCTATTTATTTATAGTGAGAAACCACTTTTAACATTCTGCAGTGTTTTTCCAGCAAGTTAATACTTATCAGCATATCCCTTTTTTGGCTTTTTATTTTGTGGACTCCTGACAGTCAATCTTATACTTTGCAGGTGGGAATGAATTCTTTTTACTGAAGTATTATCCAAAGGCTGGCCCAAAAGAGACATTTAGAAATGTGTGTTTCTGGAACAGGTTGAAAAGTTAACAATGAATTACAACTGTCAACAGCAAATACAGAGTGCATTCAGTCAGAAAAGATAAAGTTCAGGAATGTTAATAATATGGAATATACAGCATAACACAAGCTGGACCTTCCCCAAAATATTTTTAATATATAACCCATAGTTCAGTATGCCTAACATTAGACTGTAAAAACACGGTTACAGCAACTGTCCACAGCCAGTGACAAAAACCATTTCTTCTCTCACAGATGATATTGCTGCACTAACAGTGTAGTTTGCCTCCAGTGACCCACACATTTATCTAAAACAATTTTAATGGAGTTTACTAAATGTTGACCCCTTTCCTCTCTATTCACTATCAGAAACAAACCATACTCTTTCCAAGATAAATAAAAGCAGCTACAATATATGTACATCACTTCAACATCAAAATACTTCCGTGTCCAATACTATTAAAACTACCATTACACTTTTTAAAAAAAAAAAATCAAGGCCTTTTACATGAAATATCATGTTTGACACTACTTGTTAAAGAAAATAAGAACTATCATTGCTGTTTTTAAGATATGGACGTAAATGAAGTGAAATAAAGTGCAGCAACAAAAACTTGATACAAAGACCTCATTAATTGTCCAGGTAAGAGCTACTTCAACCATTAGACAATGTTTATATGCTGGAATGACAAAATCATTATCAGAATAATCAAAGAGCCAAACAGTGTCCAAAACACAAGCTTTCCCTAAATGGTGGTGTGTACTGATAAGATATCTGAGAAACACTCAACTAAGATATAGACTCTGCCATCCAGAGTAAGCAAAACACATTGCTGAAACAGACTAAGGAGGTATGATGGAATTATCTTGAATTCTCCATATTACTATCTTTTTTAGAACTCTAATGTTTCAAGAAGCTTAAAGGTATGGCTTCCGCAGAAGGTCAAGTACTATATCATGAGAAATTAATTTTCTTTGGTTCCTTAATATTACAAATGTTACTAAAATAGATTTCCATTGAAGCACAGCTTCCTGGATAACCTATGTACAGAGGAATGAAGGGCGAATAGTTTTGAGGTGTAGTCCAAAGTATATTTAGCAGACCTCCAGAGCTGGCAAACTATAATTCAAAAAGATAACTAGATTTTGGATTCTTCTCTCTATACCAAACTGTTCTGGGCAATCTCTTTGGGCCAGTATAGCCAACTTCCATAAAACCCTGCACTTACAATCAAGGTTAGCATTATGGCTTGATCATTCAGTAGTAGTTAGTAACAATTATAACCTGCCTCTTTAAAAGAAAGGGACCGTAGTATGTTATCACTCATAAAAGTAAAATAGAGGACATACAATCTATTAGTTATCAGTGTGAAATATGTAAAAGCAGCAAAGAGTCCTGTGGCACCTTATACAGCAGGGGTCGGCAAAGTTCGGCACGCGGCTTGCCAGGGTAAACGAGAAGCGGCGCGGGTGAGCGATATGCTGGCCGCGGCTTCTCACCGCCTTCATTGGCCCGCCGCGATCGTCTGAACCTGCCGCGTCAGCAGGTAAATAAAACTGGCCCGGCCCGCCAGGGTGCTTACCCTGGCGAGCCGCCTGCCGAACGTTGCCAACCCCTGTTATAGACTAACAGACGTATCAGAGCATGAGCTTTCGTGGGTGAATACCCACTTCGTCGGATGTGAAATATGTTACTGTGCTGTCTCAGAGTGCCAATTCTTTCAGGATATACATTATTTCATGACTCCTGTGAATAGCAAATATAATTTTCACAGAATTTTTGGGAAACTATTTACAACAGTAAGATAACAAAACTTTTAATTAGAGGTATTTCACTTGGTTTTGCCTTTGAAACATCTCTCTTTGGCTCAAAAGTTTGAGTACAATATCTTATTTTTGTCCAATTAAAAGAAAACTACTTTGGTACACTTTTCCTCCAAGACCACTGTGTGTGTGTGTGTGTAATATGCTACACACACACACACATGCACACACACGCACCCCCAGAATAAATATCTGTGTAACCTGGTCACCACTAGAGGTGGAAGCTCTACCATCATTTGTTTTCCTAGCTTGGAACCTTCCTTGTTATTCTTCCTCTAACCTTTAACTCCATTCTAAACCAACACTAAACTTTTCCAACAATTCCTTGATTAATTTAGAACAAAAACTGCTGAGCAGTTTTAGTGGTATAGTAGTATAAAATCTCAAGAATTTTAATAATAATGCTGTTTCCATGAAGAGACCGGAAAGGAGCCACAAGACATATGGCCCCCATCCTACAATCCTGGTTTACACTAACAGATCTGATTATAACAGTGGGACTGTAGCATCCTTGTGTTCATTTCCAGTCTTTGTAATGAACCTTTAAAGGTTTTCTTTGGTTGTTTTGAAACTAACTTATTTTCTGAATGATACAAAAAAGTGAAAAGTGTGTAAGGAAAGGAAAACTTTATGTACCCAATGCAAAGTTAACAACACAAGAATCTTAACACTTCTTAATCAACGTTTGGTGTAGTGGTCACATAAAATTTCCCACACCTCAAGCTTCCTCTTAACTCAATGCAAAGAAAGGTTTACATGATGGTTGCACAATGTTTTCTACCAGGATGCTTCTAACATTTAATGCAGAAAACCATGGGCCAGTACATGAAGTTTTCATTAGCAACCCAGTATAAAATTCTATAATGCTCCAGTTGTCGTTGGATCTTCAACACCTTCTCATAATATTGGTGATATCAGCAGTCTGCATTCTCAGTTTGGACTGTGGACATTATTCATTTTAGGGAGAGTTTTTTATTGGACCAACTTCCGTTGGCGAACGTGACAAGCTTTCAAGCTGTTTGCTGCGCAAAAGCTTGTCACTTTTGCCAACAGAAGTTAGTCCAATTAAAAAAAAAAAATTACCTCATTCACCTCATCTCTCTAATTTCCTGAGACCAACATAGTTACAACAACACTGCAAAGAACTATGCATTTTGTCTGTCAATTGGCTGTTTGTCCCATCTTCTTTCTATCCCTCTCTGGTCTTCTACTGCCAATGGAACACTTTCAACCCTTCATGGCCCTCTAGCCTTCCCTCCCACTTTCCCTTTCTTCCCCACTCATACATATACCACTCTTCCCTTTCTTTCCTTTTCTACTTCCTTTGTCAAATTCCCCTTACGCCACTCCAACAATAAAAGTAAATTATTTGGAACTACTACGTCAGAACTATCCGGTGGGAACACATGACTGCTGTGCTTTTCTTTTCTGACTATTGTTTGCAATGCCCACTTGTTGAGTCTTGTTTCAGATAAAACTTAAGGTGTTCAGGGCAGAGAACATGTCTAAATGTGTATTTACAATGCAGCTATCACAAAGGAACCAGGCCCTTCAGGTTCTAATACAATATAAACAACACGTTTGAGGTGATGGGGTTTTATCTTCTGGTCTGGGAGCAGCAAATCCTTTTGCACACAGCCCACTGTTCACCCATAAAATAGCAGGTGACTGAAAGGTGAAAGACCTCATGTGACAAATCTGCCAATAGTTCATGTCTTCAATCCCCTTTATAAGGCTATCATCAATAATTTGGCAGTAACCAGCAGCCACACTGTCCGATGGGCAAAAGGGGAGGGAGAGGGTTCAGAAAGGAGAACGGAGACGTTTGGTAAAAGAGAGGAGAAATGAGTCTCTACGGCAGAGCAAGGGCGTAGTTTGGGGACGGGCAGCGGGGCGTTGCTCCCTCAAACGGCAAACCCCCGCAAGGCACGGAATTTGCTTCCTCCATGCATGCCCCATTCTCCTGACTGGAGACCCCCCCCCCCAATATAGAAGTCAAACTACGCCTAAGCGGCAACGTTTTTAAATAAAATACCTGCCACCTGGCACCAGATGCTCTGGAGACGTGTGGGTATGAACCCCAAGGAGGAGTCACTCGTGGCAGGAACGAGATAGCAGCGTCTAGAGGGAGCAACTCCAGAGACCGGGAATCCAGCCCGCGGCCCAACCCCACAATCTCCCCCCAGCCCCAGGAAGCTCTCGCTCAGCGCACTGTGGCCCCACCGGGAAAGCTTCTACCTCCAAACCAAGGAGCTGCCGCCGACACCACCACCCCCCTCCGGCCAGCCGGCCACCTTCGCCCCCGTCCAGCCCGGCCTCACCAGCTCTTTCTCGCCGCCTGAGCTCGGGTCGGGTTGGGCTCAGCGACCCGGAACATGAACCCGGCGCCTCCCCCGGCCGCTCCCCGGGGAAGCTGATGCCGCTTCGCAGAGACTCGGGGAGGCGGCCGAAGCCGGGCGAGCGAGAAGGGGTGTCGGGATCGCTCTTTGCCCGCGCCTCACTCCCCCATGCTAGGAGCCCGGAAGCGGCTACAGCACCGGCAGGAAGTAGGGCCCAACCATCCCTCCTGCCTTCCCCGCCCGCGGTCCGCTGCCGGGAGGGAGCTCGGATGGTACGGCCCATAGCTCCGGGTCTCGCTCACCACTATCCCCAGCACTCCACCGTGTCCTACCTTCTCCCCCACCCCGGCCGGCGGGGCCTGTAGGGAGGAATTACCTCCCCCTCAGCCATGTGGTACGGTCTGGTTGCCATGGTGACGGCCTGTACACCATCAGGGCAGGGGGAACATGGCCACTTTGGCCAGGCTGCAAGGGAGGCTGCCAGGCCAGAGGGAGGAATATTTCCATAGGAACAGGTAACGGGCCCGCTGCCCCCGCCCCCGTGGCTCTGTATTGGCCTCACAGCACTTCCCTTCTGGGGAGGAGCACTGGTAAGAGCCAGGCCAGGGCACTGGGATGGGACACAGGTTCTCCAAATGATGGTTCACCTTGCGAGATCACCCCCATGGCACGTCCCCAGGTCACCACATTGCACCAGCGCAGTGTTGCATTGTCACTGGGACATTGCCATGTCCAGTTAGCACTCTCAGATCACTGTCAGTGCTTAATAGTTATATTCCCCGAGCACCCTTAAACCCCAATTAGAATCAGGACCCCCTGGGGCTAGGCACAGAATAAAAGGAGGTCTGTGTCCCAAAGAGCGTACAGTTATCATGCCATGTGAAAATGTTGCCATATTACCGCACTGCAACATTATATCAAAATGTTGCGGGACAGGGGTGGGGGGTAATAGGCGCCTATATAAGAAAAAGACCCAAAAATCGGGACTGTCCCTATAAAATCGGGACATCTGGTCACCCTACGCTAGCATCGTGGCACAACAAAATATCATTCTTCTGGGGGAACACTTTTTTGTGACTTAGTGTTTCATAAGCTCAGACAATGATTCTCAGGGCAATCCCTTGTAGAAACCAAAGGCAATAGTAATTCTGCTTATTAAGGAGAGTGTTGTTATACCACAAAAATGGTGTCCCAAATTCTTCACTAAAATAATATATATAACTAACAGCTCTAAATTAGCATCCACTTCTGGAGTTTCCTGAGCATTTTATACAACACACTATTTAAATGGTAAGGTCCGTAGAGAAGAGAATAATGTCTCATCCAGAGCTAAGCAAAATATTGGTGCTTAAATAGTTACCTATTTTGTCAAGGGATTTCATAGGGGCCACTATGACAATCTATTCTGACTTCCAGTACAACAGGGGCTATAAAACCTCACCCAGTAATTTCAGCCTCAAGCCCATAATTTCTATTTGAGCTATCACTATTTTTTAGAAAGATATCCGGTCTTGTGATGGAGAATCCATTATGTCCCTAGATAAATTGGTGCAATGGTTAATAAGCGTCACTGTTTAAAAAATGTGCTTTATTTCTAGTCTGAATTTGTCTAGCTTCAGCTTCCAACCATTGGATCTTATTATGCCTTTTTCCTCTAAATTAAAAAGTCGTCTACTATCTGTACTCTCTCCCCTGTGTAGGTGCTTGTACACTGTGATCAAGTTACCTCTTAATGTTTCCTTGGATAAACTAAATAGAGTGAGCTGCTTAAATCTCTCACTATACGGCCTATTTTTCAAATCTCAAATAATTCTTGTAGCTCTTTTCCGAAACCTTTCCAATTTGTCAATATGTTTTCTGAAGTGTGGATACCAGAACAGGACACAGTATTCCACTCATGGTCTCCCTAATGCCATATACAGAGATAATACCACCTCCCTATTCCTGATAAAGAGAGGTATGGAAAGGACAGTCCTTTACTTGCTAAAGGACAGTGTGTCAGTGGCAAGCCTGGAATAGAGTCCAGAATCCTGACTTGCAGTTCAAGCTGTAACCTCTGGACACACCGCTCGCACACCTAAGTAGACAATTTATGTGCTTCTTACAGCTATAGCCAATTAAAAATGCAAAAACAGTCACCCATATTTGTGTTTTTGACACATATATTTAAAATATAAAAGGGACACGGAATTAATTATGTCCATCTCTTTGAGATTTTTAATAGGTGACAATAATATCAGACTTGTGTAATTTGCTGTGTTTGCTAAATATATTGATATGCTAATTACCTTGTGTGGCTTCGATACACTCCTATTTTCTCTAAGAATTTCACAATTAAATCACTTTTGCAGATTCAGATAATAAAAGAGTCAGTAATAATTATATTGACTAGTGCCATAATATTGTGAGTTGAAATCAGTTTTGGGTGAAGTTATTCTCAATGTAGTCCATGTTCAAAATACATTGTATGTGTATATGCAAAACACTGTAGGTAATGAAAGTGCATTAAATAACATTTATTTTGTGTCTGCCTTGGTTTCATGTTATTGAAAGTTACTTGGAAGCATAAGTCACAGTAAATGTTTGTGAATGGAGTAAAGATAACCCTTGACATTCAAACTGAATGTGCAGTTTGAAAGGTGAAAACCAAACCCTAGCTCCAATTGTTATCTTTCTAGTGTTGGCAAGGGCTCTTCACTACCAAAAGATAAACATTACAAGAGAAAATAGAACAAAAGATACAGTAACTTTCAAGAGACATACGGAGCCATCAAACCAGATCTAGTACAATGGTGACAAGAAAGAGTGGAAGAGTAATATCTGTCCGATATGAAGATGTAAAGAAGAAATTACCAACTAGTACAATAAATTACATACCAACAGAACAGATCACTTTCAAAGAGCAAAACCTTATTGCAAACTTTAAATAATGAGATTCTTCTAACCCAAATAAATGTGCTGGGGGCAGTTTGGAGAAGCAATAAGAAAATAATTTAAAAAGGTGATAGTAAATAATAAAAATGCGATTGTAATACTTCAATAAAGATTAAAGTATACTTTCAAATAGTTTCGTTCAGCAATTTAATAATTGTTAATTGATACTTTATTGTGAAAAGATATAATTAAACAGAAACTAGAAATGATCTTGTAGCTGGTTTCTGCCCCTCAGCATTGAAACTGCCCTTAACAATGTTACTAATGGTGTTTTTCTGGCCAAGTAGCAAGTCTTCTTCCCCATTCTTATTGGTCTTGATGTGTCTTTTACCTTTGACACAGTTATGGCTCTCCTAATAGACAGCCTCTCCCTTGTCTCTCTCTCTGGCACTATCTGTCTGAATGCTCCTTAAGAATCTCCGTTAGGGTCTTTGCACTTGGCCCTCTTCTCTTCTTTACAACTACCTTATACTTAGACTTCCTAATTTATCATACAGCTTTTACCATTAACAACTCTCAGACCTACCTGTATCCTTCGATTTCTCTGCCTATTCTCATCTCATATCTTCAGCTGCCTCACCAACATCTCTTCCTGGATGACCTGCCTCCACCAGAAATTGAAAACTGAATCCTTATCTTTCCCCCCAAACCTCCTTGTCCTCCCTTCTTCATTACCATTGGCAATTCCATTAGATTCTGCGTTCCTTGGGCTTGCAACATCATCATACTTTTGTACTCTTTTCTTCCCTTCCCCCTCCCACAGCACACAGTGATGCTATCTCTGAATCCTACCATTTTGCCCTCTACGATGTCTCCAAAACTCATCCATGACATGCTTCTCCATGCCTATTGTGAAAATTCTAGTATTGGTGAGGAACTAATAGTATCATCTTCATCTCACTGAACATTTCCCATGAAATAGCTGTTAAGCAATATGTGCTGAATATTTGAAAAGTAGGGCTGTGATGTATGAAATGACAAATGAGTTGTTCACCAGATTGTCTAATTCTACCTCTTCTTCCAGAGTCACCTATCTTGAAAATGTTTCAGCCTGAACTGGATTTTCAATAGTTATAGTAGATACTTTTAATTAAGATGACAACGACCTCCCAGCCTTTTTTTCACTGTATGCTGCTTCAGTACAGCTTTGGTAACACATTTAGAGCCTGATGTAACCTTATTGTAGTCAATGGGTCTTTCTATTGATTTTAGTGGGCTATGGATCCGGCCCTTACTTCTACATAATTAATTCATTTAATACTCATTGTGATAATACTGATCATAGTGAATTTATCTGATATTCATGTTAATGTCATATTTTATGTACCTCTATAGGATTTCTATTGTAATTCAGCACTAATTAATTAAAATAAAGTGTTATCCACATTTTTCATTTAAAGCATAAGAAGTCTAGAAGTTCATAACATATTGGCATCATTGTTCAATATCACATGTACCTGGGAACTATGTTTCTCAGGCATTAGAAAAAAGCACATAAAATTAATGTGTCAGCACACAAATTACAACTCCTCTAATGCTGCAGTAGCTTACCCCAAAAAATCTTTTTAATGTTTCCTTAAAAAAACAAAAAACAAAACAAAAAAACCCAGGATCCATTTGGATCCCATCAACTGGGATGTTTTACATTTTTTTACGTAAAATTATTTTTAGCCTTCTTTCTTCATCCTGCATGATTTCTGGTCTCCTCTGTTACTTTATGTTCCCCTCCCACGAATGTTAACAAAGATGTTTTATATTGTTTATAATAAAATCCTTAAAATAGAGCAGAGCCGTTGCACTGTTGTCCTTGCAAGATTGGGGCTTTAATTATCTCTATACTATCTAATCATCACGGGATATTTTGTTTTGCATCATTCCTAAGAATGGTAATATGTTAAGCTGGGGGGTGAGGGGGAAGAAAGGTTTAAAAAGAACACAAGTTGTCCCGTTAAGAAAAAATTTAGATGAAAAAAATCCCTCTGATTTATTGTTTTGATTTTAAAGTAAACTACTGAGAATGCTAATCACAAAGAGATTATTTTGAAAAAATGTTTTCAGAGCTGTAGATGAATACAGAAAAGCAGAGCACAATGCTGCTGTACAAATCCAGAGCTGGTTTCGAGGCTGCAGGGTCCGAGCATACATCAGGTATTATGATTTTTTTTTCTATTTTAACCCATCTTTTCAGTCACTCAGAACTTTCCAAAATTCTCACATATTATACTTAGCTTGTTCTCTCTCTCTTTGAAAGTGAATGTTTCTGTAAAATGTGAACAAAAACGATTATTCTGTTTTTGAGTAGCATAAAAATATATACATTACCATTGCAAAAAATCCTTGTGACTTTTTAAAAAATTGTATAGCTAAAATTGCTGAGGTCCAAAAGTTGACGAATGGCATGGAAATAGCATTTTTTTAAGAACACTCTTTCAGTATTCTAGGGATATCTGAGTTTGACTTGAAAAAAAATGGCATGTTGTGCATCAAGAGTGCCTATTGTACAAACTTTTCTTCCTCAGATTTTGTGGATAATGTGAAAAGAATTGTATGATGTGGCCTACTGGATAAAGCACTAGCCTTTGACTTAGGAGACGAGGGTTCTATTGCTAGCTCTGGCTTGCTAGGTATTATTATTATTTGAGAAATAGCATGTGATCATGTAATTAAAAACTGAGGTCCTAGTTCTGCAAAGTGTTACATACTTGGGAACAATGGGACTACCCACATGTTTAAATTAGTCATTGTCCGACAATACCAAAAGAAGGACAGGAGACACTTGATATGGTTGGAATCAGGCTGCAATTTTATTATTAGCTGTCTGGGACTACCCGGTAGATAAAAGTGCAGGTAGCTCCATGATCATGCAGTATCTACCCAGAAACATCTGCCAGTTCCCCTCTTTTCTATCCAGGTCGCCCAGCCAGCCCATTGCTGGGACCTTAGCATCCTGCCCCCCCTCGGTTAAGGTAGGTTATAAGAAAGGGGGGGTTGTCAGTCATAGGAGTGCCATGCCAGTCATGCCTGCTGTATCAGTCATAGGAGCCCCAACACCCCCTCCCCAATTCCACTCCTTTCACAAACCACATCCTTTTAAATTCCTTTGCCAAGCCATTTATCTGGTCACTGTATCCCTTTCTTATGGAGTATCTGCACTGGACATCTGCCCCACACTTACATAATGAGTTGCAACATCAAAGCCTAACTCTCTTCCTGACTCACCATAACAAAGCCCTCCTTGAATCTGCTGCGAGGAAGGTGAAAAAAACTAGACTCCACCTAGGCCAATCTGGTGGTTAGGGAGAAATTCCTTTCCAGTCCCCCTACAAAGCAGTGGCCAGCATGATGCCCACGGCAGGTCCTGACCATACCTGTTTGTCATCTCAAGGGGAGGGAAGGTAGGTGCTGCTTTGCCTGGTGTGGGGGAAAGGGGCTTCTCTTGCCAGACTCACCCCTTTTCAATTCCTCAGCCCTTCCAGTCCCTGGGGATGAGTCAGCATCGCCATACTGACCTATTCCCCCCTTTACAGAAGCTTGTAAGCCCGTCTCCTAACCCCCATTAGAAAAGCACTATTCTCCATCCCCTGGCAAGCTGGACAATTCCCCCACTTAAGGTTCAGTGCAGTCATATGCATAAATCTTTGCAGGATTTGGGGCTGTCTCATAATGTATTAGGAAGCAAAGCAAAGTTGTTATGCCAGCACCTAAACTGGCTGGGAATTTTTTTTTCCCCTTGGAGAAATATCAACAAAGCCAAAACATGTTTCCTTATTGTCAAATTTTCTACAACTTCCAAACTGAAAATTTTAGAAATTTTTCAGTTTTCAACATTTTCCTATTTGACCAACAAAAGTTCTGGACCATTCAGAAGTATTAACTGTATTCTCCATGAATTGTTTAACCAGTCACACAAACACCCATTCTTAAGTCTATTTTGTAATGCTTAATAATGAATAACTTTTATAAGATTAAATTTAAGTAAGTTTGCTGTAACCCACTTTTTGGAATAAGTATAGACAACATACAGCATTGCCTATATTATTCTTTCAATGTAATCATTTGTAATCAAAATATTTTGTTTTAGGTATCTGAACAAAATGATGATTAATATCCAGAAATGGTGGAGAGGCTATCAAGGAAGAAAACACTTCAGAAAAATGGTGGAGGTAACAAATGGGTTTTACAATTATTTTAAATATTTTATCACCCAAATGTACAGCTGTTCATTAACTTGTCCCTGGGTCTAGTCCAAAAGTTGAGAGTTTAGGCCCCGATCCTGCATACACATATGCATATTCTTAACTTAACTACCGTGAGTAGCTCTATTGATTTCAATAGGACTATTCATGGTAGTGAAGTTGAGCACATGCATTCCTGTTTGCAGGATTGGAGATTTAGGCTTCAATCCAGCAATGAGCTCTGCACTTGCAAAAGTCTGTCTGTGTTGAGCTAATTGCAGGAAACAGACTTTTGGTTGGAAGTGCTGTTTTCCTGGCAGTACTCTTAATTCTGAAAAAAACGGAATAAGTTAACAACTCTACACATCGCTATCCTGTGTTTTAGTGGTTTAAATTTCTTACTTCATGAACCTTGAAATATTTGAGGTTTTGCCTTGGAGCATACAGCAGATCACAGCCAATCTAATTTGTTCTTCATTTATTCTTGACTAATTTTATTGAAGCCAAATTGTTGTTTTTCAATATAGAAATAAAAATACACAGAAAGAAAAAAATGTAGAGTACTAAGTAATAATAGTTCAGATACTGTTGACTTGTTCCCCACTGGTTGATCAGCTAGTTAGTCAGACTGAGTCATCTTTATGGGCCATGTTTTCAAGGAACTTCCTATCTTATTGCAATTTGTTTGTGGCGAATGGATAACTACATGCTTAAATTGAGTTCTCTTCTGAAAAGTGACTGTGTGTGCTTAGTGGGACTTAAGTGGTATATAGTCACCCCCCGGTGAATGTTCTAAACAGTTAACAAAAATAGGATTGGACTTATCTCAAAAACATATACAGTAAAATTCTGAAGATGGCAATTTAATCTTGACATTCAAGAATCAGAACCAAGGAACAACAGTCTCTGTTTCTTGCACCTGACCACAGACTTATTTTGAGGGCTTTAGTAGGACACAGGTGGCACATAGGCCTTATGTTGACCCTCTGCACTCAGGTCAATGTCACTTTTTGTTCAGATCACCAGATCTACACAGGCAGATATCTCTGGACATTCACATATTCAAATGCCAATCTTTTGGTAGACAATAATCAGTTTGTGGCTAAAATAGTAATGGCATCATCTGATGTTCAGTCATTTTTTTATATATACACTCTACCCCGATATAACGCTGTCCTCAGGAGCCAAAAAATCTTACCACATTATAGGTGAAACCGCGTTATATTGAACTGGCTTTGATCCACCAGAGTGCGCAGCTCCCCCTGCCCCCCGTCCCAGAGTACTGCTTTACTGCGTTCTATCCGAATTTGTGTTATATCAGGTCACGTTATATCGAGGTAGCGGTGTATATGTGGGAGGTGCGTTGAGAGTGGTTACACAGACTGACAAAGTTTCTGATGTAGAGCTCTCAAATGGGGCACAAAGGGAACAACACATCATCATTTTGCTGGGTGGGGACATGGAGGAGGAATTTTAAATTAATGGAGATAGCCCATCTCCTAGAACTGGAAGGGACCTTGAAAGGTCATCAAGTCCAGCCCCCTGCCTTCACTAGCAGGACCAAGTACTGATTTTGCCCCAGATCCCCAAGTGGCCCCCTCAAAGATTGAACTCACAACCCTGGGTTTAGCAGGCCAATGCTCAAACCACTGAGCTATCCCTCCCCCCAAGACTGTTCTTCACCAGTGGTGCCCTGCATATTGCCTTGCCCTTTGAGGCTGTTTGACCTCAGCTCTTAGTGGCCTGATTCTCTTTCTATTGTTTCTCTTCAAAGAATTGCCCTAGCAATTCAGTTTTGTGACAAGAGTGAGTCTCTTTCGAATTAACACAAAATTCCCTTCAGTCTGTCAGAATAACAAACATTATTTTAAAATAAAAATAAACCAGCTCTCCACCCTTTAAATTAATTACATAGCATCTGCGAAAGTTCTTAACAAATGAAAAGTGGTTTTAACTGTGGTTACTGTGACACACTTTGTGCAGGGCACATCATTTTCTAAGTCTCCCAGTTTATGTACTGAACTGGGCAGAAACAGTAACAATGATGGGAGAGAAAAACTAGCAATGGGGGCAAGCAGGTATCTTGAAGCTGAGGTCAAGAAATTAGAAAATGGTGGGAGCAGCAAAGCATCAGTCTGAAGGATGGATTTAAAAGACAATTTCTCTCATGCACAAGATGAAATTGCTTCAAATGGAGACTTTTCAAATTATATGGGCTCTAGAGACTCAAGCTTCCCCTGAAGTTCTGGAAGGTGATAGAGGACAAATAAAGGCAAAACAGCCTGTATATTTAAAAGACAGGATAATAGGATTTACCATTCTAGATCAGATGATTCATCCATCTTGTTTCTGGTAGTAGCCAATGCCAGATGATTAAAAGAGAAACAAAAACACCCCATAAGGCTTCTCAGTTGCACAGTGGTGAGCATGGAAGAACTTCACCCCCTCAGTATCTTATGTTGTACTTAACAGCAATTTGGCTGAGGAGGATTGGATTTGACAACTTCTGGAGTTTGTCAGTACAACTTCTGAGTTAGCCATGTGAGTTTCTGCAGAATGATATCAGGTGCATCTTTCTCTCTATTAATCAGTAGGCTCCTTACTCACTGCTCCCACATATTTATGCCTTTGGATTTAGAGAATGAACTTGAGTCTTGTGCCTAAATTGTCTGTGCACTAGCATATTGTGCTACCTTTATTAAACCACTGGGCTGGCTCAACTTGGAATGTTTCAAACAATGAAATGGTCTAGCAATTTAGGACAAATTTAAGTTAAAATAGTAGTAACATTTGTGTTAAACTCTTCTTAACAATTATCTTAATGACTCTAATGATAATTAAACAGGATGCGGTGGACATGATAATTGTTAGATAAAAAAATAATTGGTCACTTTAAAATTTGTCTGCTGATAATGACTAGATTGGTATCAGTTGCCAGCAAACAAGGTAAAGCATATGCACAAAATACCCATGATTACTTGATAATAAATCATTTTAATTATTATATTCAAAATTGTGAAATGAAAGTAGCACTGATGCGGAAAATAGCAAAGGCTCAGGTTCATCAGATCTGCTCTCCATATGTGCATCACTACTAGTATTTTCAGTTGTTAGTATTCCAGTGTACCTCCCTCATAGTGCCCAAATCCAGTAAATAGAATTAATTGAGTTTATAACTTTATGAAGTCATCCTGCAAATTAGTTATGTATCTTACTATTTTTTAAAGATAGGTGTGATATAAAAATATATGTTTTTCTGACTATTTTTGTCAAGTTAAAGTTCTAATTAACCTTTTGTGTTCATTCTGGTTATTCATATGATGCAAGCTGGACTGAATGGACAATTTCTTCCACAGTCTGGGGCCTTGTCCTGCAGGAAAGGAATTGGGTTTTGTTTTTTTAAATAGTAGCTCAGATTTTTTTCTATGAAACACAGCCCACAGGGCAAGAAATCCCTGTAAGATAAAAGGAATTCTAAGGCTTCAGGACAATGTAACTAAATACAGTATAAATTATGAACATATTTGTTACTAACTTTGAAGAGATCTACATTAAAAACATTTTAATACTTTGTATACATCACAGTTCAATGCTGTCTCAAGGCCAAATTCAGTAACTCATGTTGAGGAATCCCCATCAACGTGACTTCTTGGGTAAATTCTACTGATTGGTGCAGAAGGGTGACACAAGGCCTGTGCACCACTTAGGCTACATGTTAGGCCCCATTCCAATTCCCATTGAAGAGATGTTTCTCCCTGAATGTAGTTGCATTGTGGATCCATTTATGTGAGGAAAATGACCCATCAGTAACAGATCATTTTCGTAGTGGAGATGAATCCTGGAAGTATTTCAGAACAGAGAAGAAAGGAGAATGTTGATGATGATAGATAACTGTGCTGTTATTTACTTATAGAGGAATTCAAAAATAATTTCTAGAAGTGCTATGTTTTGGAAGTAAACCCCCAGGAGGCCCTACATACTAACATCAGGGATATGCATAACGATTTATAAGTTATTGGTCCATTTTGTAATAAAACTCTTTATAGCAGGACAGAGGCCACAATACAGGAAATTATCCCCATTCAGGAAAGCACACAGGCACATACTTAAAGTTAAGCAAGTGTTTTGGTGCTTTCGTGAATAGGATTGGATTTAAGCAGATACTTAAATGTTTTCCTGAATTGCAGTTAGAATGAGGAGGACAACACCATTTGCCAAACAAGCTGACATTAAATGCACTTGGTAGAATTCTTTCTGTTTTTTTCCTCTGAAATAGAAAGTCTATTGTTTAAAAGGGTCCATACAGACTTTGAGCTGGTAATCAGTGAACAGTTGAACGAGGAAAACAGACTTTTCCCTCTCTAAACCCAGAAGCAATATATGGATCATCTTCCCAGGTGAACCATGATCACCACTATGGCCTTTAACCTCTGGTAGCATACACAACTTGCTGAGTCCTGTGTGATGGCTGTGGCTAGCAGGTCTGTGCACATGGTGCACCATTGGCCACATCTCCACCACACATGACACCCTTCACATCCCTGGTTAATAGGCTTGCAGAGCCTGTCTTTGTAGCATGCAGGAAAATGTGGCTTAACCCATCTGTATTCAGCACCCTGTACTATGAAACTATACACATGGCATTGTGTTATGGGCCTCGGGATTTCACTCATATGGAAAGTAAAGAAAGTGTCTGTTTAGCATAAAAGAGAGTGATCCAATAGTTGCATAGTCACACATTCTGGACGCATATACAAAGTGTTTGGAGGTGGAAAAAGACAGAGAGAGGATTCTTCGTTAGCATTTGTTTCCTTTTAGAAGTTACTTACTCTCAGCATTTCTATGTATCTTTTAAATCAGCTTAGAACAACCAAGAAAATGTGTATTATTTAATGACCAAATCTAGAATATTAAAATACAATAGCTACATTAATTGCTATAGCAGCCAAGGGAACACCAATTATTAAACTGCTCTATCTAGAATGACTCAACTCCATATTCCACCATATAGATTTAATTAATATTGTTCACTATATAAGTGCCAGTCTGGCTAATATCCAGAGACAAAAATGCTAGAAAAAATTGTCTCACTTTCTTTACCTTTTCCATTTTGGGACCCAGAAGCTTGATGGGATGCTTCCATTTTACTACTAGAGGATCAGGTGTTTTTCCTCTAGGATCATAAGCTGTAATTAACATTTCCTTTCTTCATTTCAGTTCTTACTTCCTTCATTCTCTTTTTCCATAATCACCTGTACAATGAAAAAAGTTAAAATACTGTTATATGTAGATGAGCAAACTTTTCTCTCTGTCTTATTTATATCCTCCATACTCCTGATCAATTAGCTCTTAGGATGCTGACCAGTTACCTCTGCTATGAAACAAGCTTGCTACCCTTTTGGCTGGCTCCTACACTCTGTGGAACTTGAGTTGTTAGGCTCCTAAAGTTGTAAGGTCCAAAACTTTGTATGTATGAAACTTAACAGTTCTTGCAGGATTATTTGTCACTGGGCATAAGGGGGATGCATGACAGTTTAATCAGCTGAGAGAAGGGCTTGTTACTCTTGTCAGAGGAAGAGGTTTGTAAAAGAGAGGGGAGGTCGAGATATTTGTCCCTAGGTAGAAGGTATGGAGGGTTTTGCCTCCTGATGTGGACACTTGGGGCTTTTTTCATTGTGAGAGGATTTGGAGAGTCAACCAGGACACACGTTTTGAGAAGGGAGAATAGGCCCCCTCCTTTTCTCTCCATTTCAGGTATAGTATTGTGAAGCAAGGGAAGTTGTCTGGGTAATTCTCCATGTGACTGATCTGTGCCATAGTCCCATGCTCTTGTAAGAGCAGGCTATTATAAGGTCTCTTTTTACGAGAGTCACCTTCCTTAATAGTGTTCTGGCTCAAAAGTGTAAGCGTCCTCAGCATGCAGAAGTGGAATTCCCTCAGCAGATCAGGAGAGGAGCCAAAAAGGTGTTTTAAACTATTCTTGCTCAGTGGCAAAACAGGAGCCCCAAGGTCATTTCCAAACCCTGGCCACTTCCAACAAAAAAATAATTCATAAACTGGCTGTACCAGCTTTTGCATTCTTACCAAATTTGGAAAAGATGAGAGGTGAAGCAAAATTGAATCCATTTAATCTAACAGCTTCAGAATATTCCTGGGAATGGAATGCATTATTTCATTGCTATATTTGTAGTCTACAGCTAACACCATTCATGAAAGATTTATGGAGAGAAAAGTTAAGACAGATGCCATTAACTGTTCTAATTCATAATTTTGGAGTTGAGCTGCTGTTTGAACGTCCATAGAAAGCAAAACGTTTTCAAATTTAATACATTAGAATTCCTGCAATTTTCTGCATAAAAATGGCATCTTTGCAATTGTTTCTGTTTATATTATTAGTGAAGCAGTATAATATTAAAGTAAGTATTTAAAATTCACTTTAATTAAACTGCAGGACTTATGCCTTACTTAATGTAATGAAGAAAGAGAATTTAAAATGAAGTAGCATCATTGTATTCATTTGTAAATAACATATTGCAGCCAACTGTTTCTTAATTGCCCAGACTGTTGATAAATAATCCAGTCCTGCTGCTCTCCACAGACAATTTGCTTTGGATCAGAGTAGGCAATTCAAATAACACTAATTACAGTGAAACCCTTTTATAGTGAATTCCTGTTTGCCATGGGGGAAAAAATTCACTATATCAGGGGAAAGCACTTTTGCCTTTGATTTGTGTCTAAAACATGAGAAAAACATAAAAGCCGCATGTTGTGCTAAATAAAGAACGTACACTTGCATTTAAAGTACTTATATTTTACTTTTTATGGTACAGTTGTGAATTATGTTCATTTTGCATTTGTAATTAGAGGGCGGAACAGATGTGAAAGCTTAGTTTAAAGTGATGTATCCATTAAAATAACCTATGCTGCCAAGTGATTGTTCAGTATAACAGGGGATCCGTTCACTATGAGAGGAATTCTACTTTATTGGAAGGAAACCAGGGCTTTAGGAAATGTTGTCTACATCAGGGGATTCGCTGTAACATGGTATCATAGTATTTATGATCTTATGATGTTAAAATGAATATTAAATGAAACAAAATTCCCAGAATTACTCGGGAGGCAGCTAAGTACATAACATTTAGTACAGATGGTTGGAAGGCACAATTTTGCTCCATCACCGCATCCGTATCCTTGAACGATTTCAACTGAAGACAGCATTTCTTTGAATTTTTCATTAAACCAGACGTCTTGAAATATGAATTCCTTTTATGTTTCTGTGAGTTTTGGCTAAAAGAACCCCAGTGAATAAATCATATAATACTACGTGTCACCAGCACTTGTGAATATTTCTGCTTTGTTATTCTACTCTCAGTAGAGCACCATTGATTATCAAACTCAGCGGAGAGCATTTTATGATCATATATCTCCATTAGCTCCTACTTTGACTACCATAGATTTTTCTGGTTAAGCCTGCATTATGTATTAGGAAGCCTATCTCTTCAATGTAAAGTTTGATTTTATTCTCTCTAAGCCTAGAACTCTTATTATGTATTATGTATAAAGATTCTTATCTTTTATATGTAAAAATAGGAGCACTATCTTTGTGTAACTGAAATGTATGCCATCTTTTTTTTTTCTTGATTCACAGACAGCATATTTTATTATGAAGATGAATTTCTACAATGAAATGGCTGTCAGGGTAAATATTTCTTCACTTGTTAAACAAATGAAAAGTCAATTGTGCTCCGAATTTGCTTTTAATAAAATGAGCAAACCAGAATATATAAACTTGATTGATATGCTGATGGTAAAGGGGAGGAAATAGCATATAGTTAAAAATTAAAGTTACACTAAGTAATCTTGGTGGTATTTGAAAATTTACTGCTAGATTTAAGACATTTGTATGTAAATTCTTGTACCTTTTAACATATGGTGATAAAAGACAAAAATACCAAAAAACAACCCACATATATGCGTGTGTGTGTGTGTACAAACTTAAACTGAATTCCCATCTTTGTTAACTATGACTTTGTGTGACTCCTCCAAATCATAGTATGATATCTGTGTCTATAACATCTTTAATTTAACTTTTATGCTCTATTCTTTTGGAATAAATTAGTAGAACTTCCATGCATTTATGTATCATTAGATAATATGATAGTACGTCATATTAGCCGCTGTCGTATTTCAACTTTTATTAAATGCAGTAGTTTAATATTCATAGAGCCCATTAGCCCCATAAATTGATAGGGTGTCTGATTGAATCCATTTGCAAAATACATTTGGACCAATTAAAATAAACTTATAACAACACTAAGAATGGTTGTTTTTTCTAACGTTGTGGTTTTAATCAGGAAAGAACTGAGTGGAGTAGACATTAATAGCCTGTAACACCTTCAAGGATAGTTAATGAATAGCCAGACCTTGTCTGGTTGATAAATTTAGGATATTCTAATTCTGTTATATGTCTGATTGTTCCATATGAAAAAACATCTTTTTAAATTTTAATTGTTAAGTTGTGCATTTCTTGTCTCTACCTTTGGCTACTAACTTAGACATATTTACAACTGGTTGAGATGTGGACCAGTGAGCCAATGTGTAGGAGGAGCATAGAGGCTATTGGCTATCTTTGAGAGGAAGTGAAACACAGACAGCGGTCACAGTCTTCATCCTTATACTGCAGGAATACAGATCAAAAACTAAGAAAAAGTGAATAATTTTAACATTATTTTTCAAGATCAATCAATATGGAGCTCCCTCTAAACTCTCATTCAGCTGCTAGAAGCTGTCATTGAGAAAAATTTCAATGAAATTTTAATAAACTTTTGTGGCATTTTTATAGATATCATACAGAAATGCTTTGAAACAATAACTTCCTAATTTCCTATGTATATCTTCCCGCCGCCTTCATTTTTAGTTTCACAGTAGGAGGAGGTGCAGTGTAAATAAGCATCTCATTCTTTTGAATTGTATTAGTTCTCCACAGAGGAGGTAAGAACACAGCAGACTTTATGTATCGTTGTGAATTTTAATGCTTTTGAAAGGTTCTGGATTGATAGCCGTGGCACAGAACAGATACATGAGCAGTGACAGTGCAAGCCTCTCTCACAAAACCCCTGCTAATGTGCGTCAGCCCTGATCTAAAGAAACCTCTAGATGGCTGGGGTAGTTCAGTCTCCAGACCCATTTGTCTCTGATGAAACTGCCACCAAGGGTGGCAAATAGCAGTGATAGTTTGTGCAATATGTATGTTTGTTCCCTAGGAACCAGACTGGGACCATAAAATGCATTTCACACAGGTTACTGAGCAGCTATCATATGATGAAAAAAGAACAGAAGTACTTGTGGCACCTTAGAGACTAACAAATTTATGAGAGCATAAGCTTTCGTGGACTACAGCCCACTTCTTCGGATGCAGTCCACGAAAGCTTATGCTTTAATAAATTTGTTAGTACTCCTGTTCTTTTTGCGGATACAGACTAACACGGCTGCTACTCTGAAACCTATCATATGATGGTATCTTTGGTCTTGTAATGGACAGTGTAATTACTTCATTAGTTAATAATATTGCAACTATTTTTTCTCAGGAAATACAGGAAAATACTCTGCTGCATATGCCTTTTGTAAGAGAAAACATGGATACATATTAGTGCATGGCATGGCCCCATAATTTATTTATTCTACTGCTGCAGAAGCAGTCATCCAGCTGGCAAAGTGAACACAAGTTAATTGACTAAATACATAGGCAGAACTGTGCTGACCTCAGTGATGATGTAATCAGTGATTCTTTAGAGAAAGAAGGATGCAAACAATCCTTGTACTTCATTTAATAAAAACAGAGAATAATAACGTTTGTCAAAGGGAAAACTGCAAAATCTATTGTATCCATTACATAAGTGGTTAGCAGTGTAAAGTATTGCATTCCTGGGCCATTGGGTCCCGATCCAACAATACATTTAAGCACATGTGTAATTTTAAGAACATAAATAGTCTTTAGAATGAGATCTTCATTCCTTTCCGGCCTCTTTACTCTGCATAAAAGGGCCAGAGTGGTGTAAAAGGGCCCTAAAAGCCTGATATGTGTATGGGGGAGGATTTCCTTGATGCAGGAACTGCAGAAGCCAGGCATTAGGCTTTATTCTAAGGATTCCATCGCCAGCCCTGATATAGGGGGTATGTTGGAGTCAGGACCGCAACATGCAGTGCCATGGAAATCCGCATAGGGCAGCCTTGGGAGGTTGCTGTAACAGACCTCTGGAGCTTTTTAGGTTATACCAAGGGCCTCTATCACCCTTAGAGCAGCCCAAGGTTGGGAGGGCACAAGAGTGAGTTAAACCAATTTAGTCACCTCTTCCTCTGGGTTGTGAGTTCAGTGCTGATTCTCTCAAAGTCATAGCACAGAATCTCACCCTTGGTACATATCTTAGGAGTTGAAGACGCTTAGGGGCAAATCCTACCCCCTTTGTGAGTAGGCTCCAATTGCCCAGAAATACATATTTTGTTTTAGTTTATTGCTTAGTTAATAGCTGTTTTAAAAGTATTCTACAATGGAATAAATGCTGCACTGATTTACATCTCATGCAGCTGATGTCAGTGGAAAAGCACAGGATTTGTAAATCAGCTCAGAAATAGATCCTTTATCTCTTTCAGCACTCCCAGGTTTCAGAAGCAGTTACATTTTCAAGTCAAATATACTTGTGCAAAACTCCAAAGGAAAAGAGTAGGGCCTTTGATATGCAACATAAAACAAAACTTTTTTTTTGCACATTTGTAATCATAATATTGGGTCTGATTCTCAGCTGATATAAATCTGCATAGTCCCATTGTTTTCAATGGTGTAAAACTGCCTAGCGTCACTGACTTCAGTGCAAATATATCAATTTACACCAATAGAAGATCTGGTCAATTGTTTTAATTTACTTATAAACACTGGCTGTGAGTCTCCATTGCATACATCTTGTGTAGTCATTGATACCTATGCAAGTAAAATGCTAACATTTTGATATGGTAGAGTTTTATACCCATTTTGCCTCCTTATGCACAGGTGTAAATGGCTGCACAAGATGCAGGCCAGTAGAGAATAAGGTCTGTTGGGTTTAGGGATAGCTGCTATAGGGCCTGATTTATAACTGCTTTATTCCAGTTTTACATGAGTGTAACTCCATTGAAATCAGTGGAGTTACATTCATAGAAAACTGGAGTATAAAAGTCGTGAATAGGTTCTTTAGTGTGTAAGTGCATTATACTCTAAGCTTTAGAAAATTCTTTTAAAATCAAGATTAGATTAAAAGTGAAATGTGACTCATGGACTTAACCTCTTGTACACAATCAGTGTTTTGCCTCATAACTGTATCAGCCTAGTAAGGCTAGGTCTACACTACCCGCCTGAATCGGCGGGTAGAAATCGACCTCTCGGGGATCGATTTATCGCGTCCCGTTGGGACGCGACAATCGATCCCCAAATCAACGCTCTTACTCCACCAGCGGAGGTGGGAGTAAGCGCCGTCGACAGAAAGCCGCAGAAGTCGATTTTGCCGCCGTCCTCACAGCGGGGTAAGTCGGCTGCGATACGTCGAATTCAGCTACGCTATTCACGTAGCTGAATTTGCGTATCTTAAATCGACTCCCCCCTGTAGTGTAGATGTACCCTCAGTTACATTAGGAAAAGGCTTAAAACTGCAATAGTAGGAGTAACATTCAACACTAGGGTATACTCATAGTGGTCATGTTCAGAAGCTATCCCACATCTCTATGAGCCCCTGGATTGTTTGGCCCTAGCTACTGTTATCTGTCTCTCACCTTTGTAAAAACAGAAGCATTCAGAAATGGTTTAAAACATAAGCTTATCATATTGAATTTATTTTCCATGAATCAATTTTACTTTTTGAATATTGGGCGGTGAGATATTATTCTCTTTCTGTTTGGATGATATAAGGTTGCTGTGAATTTTCAGCAACCAAAGTAATCCCCTCAAAATAAAATAATAATAATAAAAAAAATCTCCATGAGCAGATGGCTTTTGATATATCAAGGTTTTGCCATTTGTTTTAGTGCTTAAAATAAACATTATTTATAAGACCACTTACATTTTGATGTTACTTAATGAGGAATATGCATCATTGATTTGACTAGCTTAAGAGGTCATTTAGAACTTGCCTGTTAACAAGCTGTAATCTGCTGAGCACACAATGACTTTGTTTAAAATTATCTGTTCGGTGCTGATCAATGACAATAATTGTTTTGTACCAATCACTGTTGAAACTTGCTAATTACTTTGAAGGGCATACACAGTTGCCTTTTTTAGAAGTGTTAAAACATTCACCTTGGAATTAAAAAGCAATATAATCATAAAACATTGTATTCTCTTGCAAAAGCAAAATTTTCAGCAATTTTTATGTAGCAAATTTTAATATAAACAGAACCTTTGTGTAAAAGGTTGAAGATACACCTTATTCTCTAAACAACTTGTATTATATAGATTCATGCCCTCATCTAGCCTCTGACATGCAGAATTGGGAAAATGGAATCATAGCATTACAAACTTTGAAATCTAGTCTGCTTTCATTTACACTAACATATATCTAGCGTACTCCAATTGAAGTCCATGGAGTTACCCTGGATTTATAATCGTGTAATAGAGGGCAGAATTTGACACTTGCGGTGAAATCCTGCCCCAAGGAAAACACTGAGAGTTTTGCCATTGACTCCAGTAAGGCCAAGATTTCAGCCTTTGTCTTTAAAGCTTGAAAAATTTCCATAAAGAGGTTGATGGACCACACAAATTTGGAGTATCGTGTGAATAAAGATAAGGTACAAACTGCTTTAAGGAGAGAACAGCTATATGGCAGCCAAGTTACTCCTGCCTAATAGCAGTAGTAAGGTCAAAGATGAAAACACATACTGCATTCACACACTAAAAATTCTGTTTAATCCCAGATCTCTGCAAATATGCCCATTTTCACTCTTCCCCTTCCTCTCCTTTTTTTACTCTGCATGGTTGTTGTGTATAAGAAAGTGAATGGGAAAGTGACACAAGATTTACTACCACGTAGTGCAGAGGACTGTGCCTAATACTTAACTTTTGTTGTTTCCGCGTGTAGCAGCTTATATAATTATTATTTATTACAGCAGTGCCTATTAGTCAAAACCCGTTGTGTTAGATACTATACGGATATATAGTAATAGGCAGCCCCTCTCCCAAAGACCCTCCAGTAGGCAGTACTGGCAAGGTTTTAGCAGGTACAGGGTACCGGAGAGACTTGGGGCTAGGCCCGCCACTCCGGAGGGGGCGTGGAGCTGCACTCTGCTCCTTAAAGGAGCAGAACATGGCTAGGGAGGGCATTCATTCTTTAAATGGCTTTAACAGCACATTTGTTTAAGTGCTTTGTTTAACAAAGCCTTTGTTTAAGTTTGTTAGCATATGTATTGTGCTGTTACCTTGGTCAGGAGTCCTCAAGAGGGGAGGCGTGGGGGGGACGGACGGTGTGTAGGGGCAAGAGCAACAAAAAAAAAGAGAAAAATCCTCCTCCTTGTTTGTGTAACTGTACAGGGGTGTTCAAATTTTCCAGGCTGCTGGGGAGAGGGACCCCAGTCTTTTGCATGTTAGCTAGTAGATGTAGCCCTTTGGCTTTTAGGTGTCTAGTAGCATTTCTAAGTCCTGTGTGTGGACATTGGGCTGTGGGGATGGGTATTGGGAGGTGAATGGGGGCGCGAGTGATATAAGGCTGTGATAGAAGGCTGAGAGTGATAAGTTAGAAATGAGAAGTGTCACATCTAGAGAAAGATCAGAAAAACAGGAGAAGAAAGGACAGAAAATAAAAGGAAGGAAATAGAGAACAGTATGTAGGGAAAGTTACATAAGGATTGGAGGGAAAGAGAAGGCAAAGAGGAAATATACACAAAAGTCAACATGAGAAAACATATATTGATATATATTACAGGAAAGAAAATGTGGAGTGGGAGCAGCCCTCTGCACTGGCCCCCACATTCTCTGAATAGGGGAGGCACAAGCTGCCTCCTCTCTGTCTCTGAATGTCCACATAGGAATTAATCTGATTTTTAGTCAGCAAGCACTGAAATTACAAGAATTCTTACAACTCTGCTGCTAATTACTTCTTACTTCCATTCCCAAAGAAACAGATATTACAGTGCTAAGTGATTATTTTAAAGTGTTTTAAAATAATCAACATTTTAGAGTTACCATGGGCAGAATTAATCAGCAGAGCTAGTTTGAGCAGTGTTGTTGATTAAATTCTCGGGACATTATAGTCAGAATTGGGGCATACAATTTAAAGTACGTAGCGTTATGAATCCCCCTATCCTGATGCTATGTTTAGGAGACCATATGACCTAATATAGTGTATTAATAAACAGGACTACATTAAGGTAATTATTTACATGTAAGAAATTTCCCTTGTCCTTTTTTCTACATAATTCCCATCAGTTTTGTTGGAAGGATAGCGTTCTATGGAAATATTATGACTAATTACTTAACAAATAGCCCTATACTGTCTTGCTTCTTAATAATAATGAGTATAGTGTGTGGTCAGCACTTGCAGGATGATGCCGCTTGCCTGAAGGACCCAGGGAACTGTAGCACATGCAGTGCTACCAGAAACCTCATAGAGAGCCTGATTAAAAAGCCATTGGAGTTAGTGCAAAGTCTTCTACTAACTTCATTGGGCTTAGGATCAGACCCCCAGTGTACTGCTGAGAGTGCATTAGAGCTGGGGTGATACAATGCTATGCACTGTAAATCATTGTAACAGGGGCCACCTCTGGATGTACTTCCTATCCCACTTACAGGACTTGTGCCACCAGGTGCAATGACTCTGGGAGCCTGTGCACAGCCTCTTCTCCCTGCCACACCTCAATGCAGGCAATGACTTAAATCACGATTAGCTCATAATCACTGTCATCTCTTGATAACATCTCTAATAATGTTTGCATTTAATATTTAATTCATGCTACAATTTTAGTACAAAACTTACTTCTCACCGTCGCTATATTAATGGAAAGACAAATTTACGTATATGTGTGATGTCACTTTTTAAAGCCCCATCATCCTTTGAAAAACTTATTTTATAAGAGTATTGCAAACTGTTTTCACTACTATATTGCATGAAATATACTAAAGTAAAAATATATTTCTTCTAGATTCAGAAAAGATGGCGAGGCTATTATATCCGAAAATATATCCATAATTACTATGCACTGAAGAAATATCTGGAAGCTATTTCTGTGAATAATGAGATTGTCAGGTAAAGATAAAAAAGAGTGATAAAACTTTAATTTCTTCTTCAGAATTAAGTGTGTTGGCGATTAAGGGATTTTTAAAATGTTTGCATTGGAAATTGGTTGTTGACAGTGAAAAATATAAAGACTTATGTCTATATTCTGTATCCGGTCCCCATACAGAACTTCGATTGATTTCAGTGGTCATTTGCAATTGCCTTGATTCCTACAGAAAACCTGGCAACCGTTAGGGAGCTGGGCAGTACAGCATGGGGAGAAGGTGACCAACCCTCTGTGGAGAAAGAAGTGGTTCGGGACTATTTAGAAAAACTGGATGTGCACAAGTCCATGGGGCCGGATGCGCTGCATCCGAGGGTGCTAAAGGAGTTGGCGGGTGAGATTGCAGAGCCATTAGCCATCATTTTTGAAAACTCATGGCGATCGGGGGAGGTCCCAGATGACTGGAAAAAGGCTAATGTAGTGCCCATCTTTAAAAAAGGGAAGAAGGAGGATCCGGGGAACTACAGGCCAGTCAGCCTCACCTCAGTCCCTGGAAAAATCATGGAGCAGGTCCTCAAGGAATCAATTATGAAACATTTAGAGGAGAGGAAAGTGATCAGGAACAGTCAGCATGGATTCACGAAGGGGAAGTCGTGCCTGACTAACCTAATTGCCTTCTATGATGAGATAACTGGCTCTGTGGATGAGGGGAAAGCAATGGATGTGTTGTTCCTTGACTTTAGCAAAGCTGTTGATACGGTCTCCCACAGTATTCTTGCCGCCAAGTTAAAGAAGTATGGGCTGGATGAATGGACTGTAAGGTGGATAGAAAGCTGGCTAGATTGTCGGGCTCAACGGGTAGTGATCAATGGCTCCATGTCTAGTTGGCAGCCGGTTTCAAGCGGAGTGCCCCAAGGGTCGGTCCTGGGGCCGGTTTTGTTTAATATCTTTATTAATGATCTGGAGGATGGTGTGGACTGCACTCTCAGCAAGTTTGCAGATGACACTAAACTAGGAGGCGTGGTAGATACACTAGAGGGTAGGGATCGGATACAGAGGGACCTAGACAAATTAGAGGATTGGGCCAAAAAAAACCTGATGAGGTTCAACAAGGACAAGTGCAGAATCCTGCACTTAGGACGGAAGAATCCCATGCACTGCTACAGACTAGGGACCGAATGGCTAGGTAGCAGTTCTGCAGAAAAGGACCTAGGGGTCACAGTGGACGAGAAGCTGGATATGAGTCAACAGTGTGCTCTTGTTGCCAAGAAGGCTAACGGCATTTTGGGCTGTATAAGTAGGGGCATTGCCAGCAGATCGAGGAATGTGATCGTTCCCCTTTATTCGACATTGGTGAGGCCTCATCTGGAATACTGTGTCCAGTTTTGGGCCCCACACTACAAGAAGGATGTGGAAAAATTGGAAAGAGTCCAGCGGAGGGCAACAAAAATGATTAGGGGTCTGGAGCACATGACTTATGAGGAGAGGCTGAGGGAGCTGGGATTGTTTAGTCTCCAGAAGAGAAGAATGAGGGGGGATTTGATAGCAGCCTTCAACTACCTGAAGGGGGGTTCCAAAGAGGATGGAGCTCGGCTGTTCTCAGTGGTGGCAGATGACAGAACAAGGAGCAATGGTCTCAAGTTGCAGTGGGGGAGGTCCAGGTTGGATATCAGGAAAAACTATTTCACTAGGAGGGTGGTGAAACACTGGAATGCGTTACCTAGGGAGGTGGTGGAGTCTCCTTCCTTGGAGGTTTTTAAGGCCCGTCTTGACAAAGCCCTGGCTGGGATGATTTAGCTGGGAATTGGTCCTGCTTTGAGCAGGGGGTTGGACTAGATGACCTCTTGAGGTCCCTTCCAACTCTGATATTCTATGATTCTATGATTCTATGACCACTGCCTCTCATGCTGACCTCTTTGTTTCTTTGTGCTCCCATGTCTGTCTGTATCCACCCATTTCTCTTAGAGTGAATGCTTTTTGGAGAAGAGGACTATCTTTCTGTTATGTCAAGTATCAGAAGGATAGCCATGTTAGTCTGGACCTGTAAAAAGCAACAGAGTCCTGTGGCACCTTTAAGACTAACTGTTAGTCTTAAAGGTGCCACAGGACTCTCTGTTGCTTTTTTCTGTTATGTGTTTGTACAGTGCCTAGCACAGTGGGGGATTGGCCTGTGATTGGGTCTCTGCAATTGCAGCATAAATAAATGATAAAGAAATAATAAATAACAAAATTCCCATCCAAATTATTCCCTGGTGTACCTCTACTGACCTCAGCTTCATCAGAGGACCCTTACATTTTAAGATTTTGTTTTTCCTTAAGACAGGTAATTTACAGATGTCAGAAATGCTTCTTTATTAGAGACATAATAAAACACTACTGCTGCCTCTTTGTAGAGTTCCTTGCAACAGTTGATGTAATAAGGCACTGTACATATTTTCATTAACATGATCACCGGGTGATTTAGCTTTATATCCCATCTTTTCTTTGCCCTTACTTTGATTGTCTTGAATGACAGAGATCATCACTCTTGCCTGTTAGGGGACTTGGACACTACCCAGGCAACTTTGTAGGTGTTCAAAACAAACAAACAAACAAGCAAGCAAACAAACTAAATCAACCGAACAAAAAAAAAAAGCTTACCTTTTTTTGTCAGGTAAATGTATCAAGTTGTTTAGTTAAAATCAATTTCTGGAAATCTGGGTCTAGATGACATTGCAAGAGACATAGTTCAGCCAAATTATTAATAATAAGTATTATTTTATTAAAATAATAAAATATTATTCAAGTGTATTATATGAAATAAATAACACAGGTAACCAGTTTTTAAAAGTCTTTAGTTATTAATGTCCAGTATTCTTATGTAAGAGTAGCTCTCTACTCTTTTATGGTGCACCTTCTTTATGATAATATGTAAATTATCATGTCTCATAAATATGTTGCTTTAGAAGTAATATAACTGCCTCCATCCACCTTTTGTTTACTGTTCATTTAGACACATATTTATGGATACAAAGCTGGTTCATATTTCAACTACAGAAATCAAATTTGAAAGCAATTGTAATGGTGGGAATTGTATCAACTATATCATCTCTACCTCCTACCACATCCAGTCCAAATTCTGACAAAAAATCCCAGGTTTGCTTTTTTCTGGGCAGTCATATCAGTAAACCTATAAATTTAATCACTATCTAGGATTTACTCTTGACCCTGCTGAGAGTCTAAAATGAGTACTTTGTAACTGGATGAACTGCTGAGATGCAGGTCTACTTCCTTGTTTAAAATAGTTCAATCATCTCCTCTTGGTTCCTGAACCTGAAACAAGAGCAAGTAACTGACCTACAAGCCTATGACATATATAGATAAAATAAGATAATGAGAAGTGGCATTTCTACTGTACTGAACATGGATTTATTGCAGTTTATATTTTGTTTTTTCCCCCAATATGACTTTTCTTTGTTTCATACACCATACATTTGGTATCGTACTGCATTATTTTTGTATGTTTGGCTCTTTCATTAAATTCCTTAATGGTTGTTTCAGATTATTAATATGCGTAAAGTGTCAATACACTATGTAGATATTTTTTTCAAATCTTGAGTTGTGGCAAATGGGAGAGGAAATGATTTCTATTTCTTTTAATGTAGAAAGCTATTGTTTTGCCTGTCATGTATCAGGTTCATCATAAATGTGACAAATTCAGTCTGCTAGGTTTATTTCTCTTGTTGATATGTTTATACTCTGCTTCTTTGTTTATCTGATTTCTGGCTCTTAGGGATTTTGGACAGTTTACCTGTGTGTATTTGAAGCTTTATTTTAGGGTATGTTTTCTTGGTGCTGATCTGTTATTTTTGAAGTCCATGTTTTCTAATACTTTTATTCATTATTAGCATTTAATAACAACAATTAATGCTATTTCATCTTTGTGAATTAAATGGTATTATAAATATCAACTCAAAATTTTTGAAAACTGTATATATATGTATTTGGTTATTTATTTAATCACTGAGGCAAAGTAGTGTTACTGTGCACAGGCCACCATGCAACCTTGGATTTAGTTATAGTTCATCTACTCCATAGTTAGTGGTATAGTATTTTATTTTAATACATATGCAAGAATATATTTGCATACTGAGACTAGACGTTTTACAAAGATAAATTAGTTTGATTACTTTAAAGGCTGAGTGTGCATTTGGTAGACATATACACTTGTAACCTCTTGCCCGATATGCAAAAACTGCCCCAGGTTAAGAACAAGAAAACGATATCATGAAATTAAAAATTAGCCATAGACATGGTAACATTAATAAAACATTATTAAGTTTGAGTGCAGAAGAACGAACATCCTTTACTTATGACAGAAACTCAAATTGGAAGTCATATTCTCTTTAGCTATTATTGTATTAGATAGATGTTCGTTTTGACTGTTACTTTATGTCTTGTAACATTAAATGTATGATGCAATTGTATAAAAAATAGCTAAATTAATTTCATGACTAATTTCATTAGTATATCCTTCTGTTGATCTTGGTAGCTATTTATTATTAGTCTTCCACTAATTTTTTTTTACTTAAACCCAAATTTGCCCTGCACATTAGAAATAAATTGTACATTTTGTAATGCACTTGTCAACCAAATTGATCAGATACAATACATATTTTGAGTATTGAAAGAGAATCACTGGATTTTCTCTAGAAATAAGTATCACTGCATAGATCTCTTCACAGGCATAAATTTAAAAAGTAGTGTGCACTGCCCCCTAGTACCTACCTCATAGAATCCAGCAGGCATGCAATGGGGAACTGTGCCCTGGCCATGTTCTCAACTCAGATAGATTTTCCTCCATCCAGTCAAGAAGTGCTACCAAGCACATTGGCCAGGAAGTGCTGGTCCTATATTGTGACTGTGTAATGCATGGGAGTGCTATTGAAGGTTGGGGAGAGGTTCTCTGCATACTTCCCTCCCCCAACACACCATGTCAGGGACACTCACATTTTAGTTGTAGTTGTAAATATTTATTTAGTGTATATAAAAAAACATTTAACCATTTATTACAATAAATGCCATGAATAAAAATGCATAGACAAATGAGAACAACTAAGTGCCTAAAGATGTACCCTTATAAAATGATTGATTTTTGCTACAGCTTTACTATTACAGTTATTTTGAAAGTTTGGGACAGACTCATTGGCACACTTCTGCAACTTATTAATAAACCTGGCTCAGGTTAAGCCACATTTATGACTGCTTTTCATCTCCAGAGTGAAACAAAGCAGCTGGAGCATTACTGATGAAACTATTCCTTAATTAACTCATTCATCCTTTAGCTGCTTTCATCAAGACTTTTGCTTTAGTGCTGTGTCAATGGTATTAGAGCTCGGAGCTTCTCCACACAACACGAAAACTAGCTTTGACACAACACTGAAGCAAACACTTCGGTGGTTAGAGCTGCCAATTAGATGGTGTAAATGCACATTAAAGTTTGTCATTACAATAGGTAGCATGAGTTTAGGAAGACTGCTTGAATGAGAAAGCTATGAGTAGTTTATGCAGATGATCCACACACACACAAAAGAAAAAAAAGATACCAAACTGTAACATCATATATGTTTCTTAATTCACATATTTTAGAGAAACAGTGTCACAATTATTTGTCTTAGGGTACGTCTACACTATGGGATTAATCCGAATTTATATAATTCGAATTTTGGAAACAGACTGTATAAAGTCGAATGTATGCGGCCACACTAAGCACATTAATTCGGCGGTGTGCGTCCATGTACCGGGGCTAGCGTCGATTTCCGGAGCGTTGCACTGTGGGTAGCTATCCCATAATTCCCGCAGTCTCCTCCGCCCATTGGAATTCTGGGTTGAGATCCCAATGCCTGATGGGGCCAAAAACATTGTCACGGGTGGTTCTGGGTACATCCTTCCCCCTCTCCAGGGAAGCAACGGCAGACAACCGTTTCGTGCCTTTTTCCTGGGTGAACAGTGCAGACGCCATACCACGGCAAGCATGGAGCCCGCTCAGCTCAAGACAGCAGTCATGAACACTGTAAACACCTTGCGCGTTATCGTACAGTTTATGCCTAACCAGAACCTGCAAACCAGGCGGCGAGAGTGATGAGGACATGGACATGGAATTCTATCAAACTGCGGGCCCCAGGGCTTTGGAGATCATACTGTTAATGGGGCAGGTCATAGCCATGGAACGCTGATTCTGGGCCCAGGAAACAAGCACAGACCGGTGGGACCGCATAGCGTTACAGATGTGGGACGATTCCCAGTGGCTGCGAAACTTTCGCATGCGTAAGGGCACTTTCATGGAACTTTGTGACTTGCTTTCCCATGCCCTGAAGTGCCAGAATACCAAGATGAGAGCAGCCCTCACAGTTGAGAAGCGAGTGGCGATAGCCCTGTGGAAGCTTGCAACGCCAGAGTAGTGATTCTGGGAAATGTGCAGGTCATAGTGGATGGCTTTGCTGCAATGGGATTCCCTAACTGTGGTAGGGCGATAGATGGAACCCATATCCCTATCTTGGCACCGGAGCACCAGGGTACCCAGTACATAAACCACATGGGGTACTTTTCAATAGAGCTGCAAGCACTTATGGATCACAAGGGACGTTTCACCAACATCAACGTGGGCTGGCCAGGAAGGGTTCATGACCCTCGCGTCTTCAGGAACACTACTCTGTTTAAACGGCTGCAGCAAGGGACTTACTTCCCGGACCAGAAAATAACCGTTGGGGATGTTGAAATGCCTATAGTTATCCTTGGGGACCCAGCCTACCCCTTAATGCCATGGCTCATGAAGCCATACACAGGCAGCCTGGACATGAGTCAGGAGCTGTTCAACTACAGGCTGAGCAAGTGCAGAATGGTGGTAGAATGTGCATTTGGCCGTTTAAAAGGTCGCTGGCGCTCGTTACTGACTCGGTCAGACCTCAGCCAAACCAATATCCCATTGTTATTGGTGCTTGCTGTGTGCTCCACAATCTCTGTGAGAGTAAGGGGGAGACCTTTATGGCGGGGTGGGAGGCTGAGGCAAATCGCCTGGCTGCTGCTAATGCACAGCCAGACACCAGGGCGATTAGAAGATCACACCAGGAAGCGCTGCGCATCAGAGAATCTTTGAAAACCAGTTTCATGACTGGCCAGGCTATGGTGTGAAAGTTCTGTTTGTTGAAAACCCGCCCCCTTGATTTACTCATTTCCTGTAAGCAAACCACCCTCCCCCCTTAAATCACAGCTTGCTTTTATACTAAATAAAGTCACTATCGTTTAAAAATCATGTATTCTTTATTAATTGATTATAAACATAGGGAGAGAACTGACAAGGTAAACCCGGATGAGGTTTGGGAGGAGGATAGGAGGGAAGTAAAAGGCCACTGAAAAAATTCAATATAATGACAGCCTTTTGATTGGGCTGTCCACTGGGGTGGAGTGGGAGGGTGCACGGAGCCTCCCCCCCCCCCCCGCGTTCTTACACGTCTGGGTAAGGAGGCTATGGAACATGGTGAGGGGGGAGGGAGGTTATACAGCCGCTGCAGCGGCACTCTGTTATCCTGCTGCCGTTCCTGAAGCTCCACCAGATGCCGGAGCATGTCCGTTTGATCACGCAGCAGCCCCAGCGTTGCAGCCTGCCACCTCTCATCTCGAGCATCCCTCATGACCTCACATTCACTGGCATCTTTCCTGTACTTAGATACCGTGTCCTTCCACTCATTCAAATGAGCTCTTTCATTGCGGGTGCATTCCATTATTTCCAAGAACATCTCGTCTCGCGTCCTCTTTCTCCACCACCTTATCTGAGATAGCCTTCGGGACGGAGGAGGGAGGCTTGAAAAATTTGCAGCTGCTGGAGGGATGGAAAAAAGGAGAGAAGTTTTTAAAAAGATACATTTTACAGAACAATGCTTATACTCTTTCACGGTGAAAAACACTATTCACATTACATAGCACATGTGATTTCAGTACAAGGTCACATTTTCCATCTTAATATTGAGTGCCTGTGGCTTTGGTGTTAGAGATCACAGACGCAGGTCTGGGCAACAGAATTCGGCTCGCATGCGGCCATGGTAAGCCATTGTTTTTCAGCTTCTGCGCCCTTGTTTCCCACATACCAAGCAAAGATCATTGACTGCTGCAGTTTTCCTGTTAACCTTCAGCAGCAGAAAACAAACTAACCCCCCCGCATCCAATTCTCTGGGATGATCGCTCTATCCCTCCCCCCACCGCGTGGCTGGTATCAGGGAAGATCCCTGTAGAAACCAAACTAACCCCCCGCCCCCCCCACCCGCCATGAATTATCTGGGATGAACGCTGTACCCCTCCCCCCACCGCGTGGCTGGTATCAGGGAATATCCCTGCTAGCCAAAGGCGAAAAGCTCAGCGCCAATTCCCCCTCCCCACCCCCCCGCGCTTGGCTAACTGCAGGGAAGGATTTCTTTTCAGCCACAGGCAAACTGCCCAGTAAGAAGGTCCCCTTAATTAAATTCCCGTATTTCAACCAGGTTACCATGAGCGATATCACTCTCCTGAGGATTACACAGTGAGATAAAGAACGGATGTTGCTTGAATGCCAGCAAACACCAGGACCATACGCTGCCAGGCTTTGTCATGCAATGATACCAGATTACTTGCTACTAGCATGGCGTGGTCAAGTGTCCTACCATGGAGGACGGAATAAGGCTGCACTGCCCAGAAACCTTCTGCAAAGGCTTTTGGGTACCTCCAGGAGAACTTCACGGAGATGTCCCTGGAGGATTTCCGCTCCATCCCCAGACACGTTAACAGACTTTTCCAGTAGCTGTACTGGCCGTGAATGCATCCCAAGTCCTCAGTGCAAATTAATCATTAAAAAACGCTTGGTTTTAAACCAGGTTTTATATTTTAAAAGGTAAACTCACCTGAGATCCCTTCCATGGGGTCATGGTCTTGGGTACTGGCTTGGGAGGGTACTTCAGTCAGGCTGAGAAAAAGATCCTGGCTGTTGGGGAGAACGGAGTGCTGTGTGCTCTCCGCAAGCTCGTCCTCCTCCTCCTCCTCTTCTCCGTCCGCAGAATCCTCAGGTGTGGCTGATGAGATTATCCCCGCCTCGGAATCCATGGTCAGAGGTGGGGTAGTGGTGGCGGCCCCCCCTAGAATTGCATGCAGCTCAGCGTAGAAGCGGCATGTCTGCGGCTCTGACCCGGAGCGACCGTTTGCCTCCTTGGTTTTCTGATAGGCTTGTCTGAGCTCCTTGACTTTCACACGGCACTGATCTGAGTCCCTATTGTGGCCTCTCTCCATCATGCCCTTGGAGATTTTTTCAAAAGTTTTGGTATTTCATCTTTTTGAACGAAGTTTTGCTAGCACTGAATCCTCTCCCCATATAGCGATCAGACCCAGTACCTCCCGTTCGGTCCATGCTGGTGCTCTTTTTCAATTATCGGCCTGCGTGGTTATCTGTGCTGATGAGCTCTCTGTGGTCACCTATGCTTTCCTGTGCTGGGCAAATGAAATTCAAATGTTCACGGGGCTTTTCCTGTCTGCCTGGCCAGTGCATTCGAGTTCAGATTGCTGTCCAGAGCGGTCACAATGGTGCACTGTGGGATAGTTCCCGGAAGCCAATACCATCGAATTGTGGCCACACTAATCCTAATTCGAAATGACAATATCGATTTTGGCGTTACTCCACTCGTTGGGGAGGAGTGCAGAAATCGATTTTAAGAGCCCTTTATTTCGAAATAAATGGCTTCATTGTGTGGACGGGTGCAGGGTTAATTCGATTTAACACTGCTAAATTCAAATTAAACTCATAGTGTAGACCAGGCCTTAGTTAATTTATATAGGCCTTAGATTATCGGAAAAGTTAATACTTTATAAACCTTAAAACATTTGCTAAAATTAATTCTTTATTTATATTATGTCCTAGTTTTATGGATTTATATCTGCAACATGACAGAGCTAGAGACAATTTGTGTGTATCATTAGAAAACTTGGATTCACAACTCTTATACAAAATAAAACACCCATTTCACTTTTGGCATATCATGAGATATTGGACCTTAAAATCAATATTAGTCCAAGACAGCATATTGCCATGCCTGGTTCTTTGACCAGCTGATTTTAAACGCCTGCTTTATCTGATCCACATTTAGAGGGAAAGAAAGCAACATTTTTGATATTGCCTATAAAGAGCAAAAAAGAGTTTTGGACTATTGAAAATAGTCGTGGCAAAATAGATCAGAGAGTAGAGTGAGGATTAGAACGTTTAACATACAAAATAAATGCAGCGTATTCCATGATTCTATGCTTGCAGAAAAACAAATATTTGATGGTTATCATGTTGACATGTGCAGTTTGTATATATCTATATTCCCATTTATTTTAGACACCTACCTTCTTGAGGTTTGCAAGTTATCCTTTTTTAACTAACTTAGTCATGGCAACTACTTGCTTAAATGGAAGCTATGACAGGTTGGCAGATGATATGGTAGTGTGGAGTGGAGAGCAATGGGGACAACAGGAGCTCTTTTGATTCATTTTTGATCAAAGTCAAAAGTTGCAACCTTTTACTCACACTTTCTTTAGCTATGGTTCTTATTCAGTTATTTTTAAAATTAAAACACAGCAAATAAAGAAAATATCCTATCATTGTAATAAATCCATGACATAAAGGACTGTTTTCTAGTGTTTTTGATGCATGCATAGTAGGTCCTTTATGAATTCTGAGTAGACTAGTGTGAATGCCGGTAAACATTTGATTGATGCAGCTGTGCTTCTTCCTCTTATTCCTTGGAAGAAGGTATTTTAGAGATGAAAGGCAAAGTCCTAACGTCAGGCTGTGAGGAAGCTATTAATACAGTTGAAATTTACGAAAGAGGAAGATAGTATGTATCCCAGGTAGAATGATAGTTTCCCCAAATTTATCAGCGGGATGGATAACGCTGTCAACTGTGAGGCTGCACACTCTTTATGTCTGGGCTGAGCTTGTTTGTGACATCACATTGCAAAATGAAAGGCCAGAATTTTCAAACTTGACTTCAATAGGAGAAGGTGTTGCTCAGTACTTCTGAAACACAGGCCATTTTTAAGTAAGTACCTAAGTATGGATTTAAGAGCCTAAGTTTCAGCACCTAGGATTGTGGATTGGTTTTTTGTTTGTTTGTTTGTTTACCTTTTTAAGAAGCTACCCTCACCTAGCAGCTGCATCTTTACTATTCAATTGAAATAAAAGCTGTCCTCATTTAGTAACTGCCCTCATTTACTAGTCATATGTGTTCACCTCACAAACCTCAGGAGAAAGTAAACTTAGTAGAAGCTGAGTTTAGAGCCATAGAGTGACATAATTCAATTTAACAGAAATTTACCTAAAATATGATTAAATAATAATAATATAATATGTGAATTTGCATATCACAAATTTGCATACTTGAAGCTATTATTTTCATATGAATTAAAGACAACTGTAAGAATAGCTCCTATGATATCTGAAGAAAGATTTTTTTTAATCTCATGATAATACAGACTTAAGTACTAGTTTTGTATACATAGGTGAAGTCTTATAGTAAATTCATAATGCTAACTGCAGAGCTCCTTCCTCCCCAATGAATTTGCTACAGTGCAGTATACAGCCCTACAAAGCACCAGCTCTGCACTGCCTCTGCTGAAACCCCAGCACAGAGTGCATTGTAGGGTGGGAGCAGGGCAGGTCAGGGCAGGCCATAATAAGAAGGGGGCTGAATCAGGGTGGGAGGAGATGTGGCCAGGGCACACCTGCACTCCAGCTATTTCCCACTGCTGCAAATCCTATATCAGGCGTTACAAGGTAGGGTAGCCCTAGCATGTGCCATAGCCCCCAGCAGCAGCAGAAGAGGAGAGACACAACCAGTCTCCTTAGCAGGGCCGATGCAACGATTTAGGCAAACTAGGCAGCCGCCTAGGGTGCCTAGTGGTTGGGGGCGCCTAAAAGCCCGCTCAGGCGAGGACGTGGAGTGGAGGTGACCTGGGGCGGGGAAGGCGCGGGGAGGGCCGCCCGCAGTAATGGGGGGGGCGCACAGGGGAACCGCTCCCCGCCCCAGCTCACCTTGGCTCTGCCTCCTCTGCTGAGCATACAGCCCCCGCTTCTAAGTCTCCTCCAATCGGCGCCACAAGCCTGGGAGGGGAGGAGAATTAGAGCGGCACCGGCGTGCTCAGCGAAGGAGGCAGAGCCGAGGTGAGCTGGGGCGGGCTCCCCAGGCGGGGTTAGCTGCCGCGGGGATGTGTGTGTGTGTGTGGGGGGGAGTCTCCCCGGGCGGGGTTAGATGCTGCGGGGGGGAGGGGGGAATCTCACGGGGCGGGGTGAGCTGCCGTGGAGGCAGGCTGCCTGGGCGGGGTTAGCTTCCGTTGGGGAGGGGGTGTCTCTCCGGGCAGGGTTAGCTGCCGCGGGGGGGGGGAGTCTCCCTGGATGGTGTTAGCTGCAGAGGGGGGGTAGCTGCTGTGGGGGTGAGCTCCCCAGGCGGGGGGGGGGTGGCGGGCTCCCCGGGTGGGGGGCTGGGTTAGCTGCTGCGGGGGGGGGGGGGGCGGGGTTAGCTGGGAGGGGGAGCGCAAGGTGGAAGTTTCGCCTACGGCACAAAACTTCCTTGCACTGGCCCTGCTCCTTAGTGTCAACAAAGGGATGAATCTAGCCCTTGGGCTCATATCTACTTCAGGGACATACTGTGAAATTTAATTTCTTAATGTTTGTACAGTCCTTTGAAGATACAGTAGTAACACTATGCTGTATGAATCCTTAATATTATTGTTTCTTTCCTTTCTGTTTTAATTTAGCTATATAACATTGGTAACTTATTCTGATTTGCTGAAAAAATTTCCACTACGTTTTCCACAATTTCCCTTTGTAGTTTTTATGAATAAATCATGTTCTGTATTATCTATTGCTGCTTAATGAAAAATAGAAATAGAGCTCATATACTGTGTAGTATCTGAATGTGGATTGGTTGGGAAATCACATATATATTTGCAAATCCACACATTCAGAAAATGTCCAATACTGCTCATTGAAGTTTCTCTTCTATAGAATAGACACAGTGCACTACCTTATCCAGAAACATTCATAAACCCTTATTTTTTCACACCTGTAAGAGCTGGCAAAATGATTACATGGAGAAATATGCCAAAAAGCAATTAGCATAGGCTATAACTCCCTATGATGTAGTAGAATTAGCATTTTGTTTTATGTGAAGCAATTTCCAATCCACAATAAGCAAATGGACATCACTTCACATAAATTAGCATGGTGGTGCTATTATATCATATGAATTCACAGATAATGTCAGTTTCCAACTGTCTGATTAACTTACAATTCTTTGACTAGCTTTGCTACATGTCAGGAGTGAAACTAGAAGTAGGACAATGGGACATAAATAAATAGAAAAAGAGTAAGATACACGTTGCTTTGCAAGACTCTATCATCAGAAAATGGCACCTCATAATCACATTATCCTCAGGCATAGAACACAGTGAGATTACAACATGGCAGAAAACTAGCAACAACAGTGGCAAGATGCTTGGGTTTGGGTTCTTGTATGAGCAAGACAGATAATTTACAATTCTTGTGTCATCTGACAAACACTGACTTAAAGTTGGCAGCCTTGGCTGAACTTAGACTTAGCAAGCATCATGGCATATGGAAACTATCGTTATCATCATTAACAGTGATTCACACAAGTGCAGGACTGGGGTAAAGGCTGACATACCACTGGAGCTATTTATTATGCATGTCTTTAATGGTGCATAGGGCCTTTTGCGTGTTCCCTTCACTGTGGTGAATTTCACCTGGATACCAGCATCTGTTTAGCTAGAAAATAAAATAGAAATATTTCATTTTGTGTCAGAAAAATAGTAGTTCTCATTTTTAGCCCATTATTCATACTTCACCAAATAATACATAAATAATAATAATAATAAAATCCCCTTTTAATTTTAATAGATTGCTGGGACAGGTATAGTATCCATTAGGTATAAAGATATCCCATAAAGGTCACACTATTATTCTGGAAGCTTTGTCTAATAACACTGCTGAGGGAAAAAATGTATGTGAATGAGGGTGACCATCAGTGAGGATTTTGGAAAAGATGTCAGCCCAAAGAGGTCATAGAATCATACAAGTTAGCGATGCAAAATATGTATTAGATCATGTTTCCCTGACAATAAAGGAATGTTTGCTATGGAACATTTATGAATCTTTTTTTCCAGACTAGTTTAAAAAATCCCAAGCTTCCACCAATTTCTTTGAGAAAGGCAAACAGCTGACATTCCCAGCTGGGCTTAAGCCACTAACTTTTCAGTTGACAGCTGAATGTGCTGGCTTAATGCACTATAGACATATAAAAAGGTCTAAAGTCTAATGAAACAACTGAAAATGTGCTAAATGAAGATTATTCCAAAGATTTGGGACCTGGTTCTCGCCTCAGGTGCCAGACTGTGGGGGGGCGCCACTAGGACCCAGCGTGTAGAAAATTGTGTCTGCTGCTGGTGCATATGTATTCTCTCTGCTCTAGATGCACAGAGATGGTGGAGTGCTGTGCTGGAGGAAGGAGGGCACAAGAGACATAACAGGCAGGCAGGAGAAAAGGTGCGAGGGAATAACAGAAAGCAGCAAGAGCTGCAGGGAGAGAGAGGAGGAGGAAGAGCCTCTTATGTACCTCTCTAGCACCCCCAGGAGCCTTGACTGATTAACACCAGCTTCTCAGGGACCTTCCTGTTTCCTGCTGCTTCCCTGAACCCATTTGAGGAGAACAGGCAGTTAACTGAAGTAGTAGGAGCCAGTTAGGCCCTTAAAACGCTGATATCTTCCCTCACTCAGGCCCTGCTACCAGCCTGCTTATTTGTCCTCTTCAACTGAGTGTTGAGAGCCACTCTATCTGGCACAGAACAGCAGTCATGAGTGAAAGAAGAAAACGCCGCTCTGGGGCAGCATTCAGAAAAAGAAAAAAAGCAAAGGAAGCATTTCTATCTAAGCAGGAAGGAGCTCTCTTGAGATACATAAACACAAATGTTCACGGTGAGCCTTCTGGCCCCAGTGAGGATGTGAGTGGTGAGGAGATGCCTGATCTTCCAGTTAGTCAGAGTGCAGGTGACCTGGCAGCTACTGTAGTATCCATATCTCCATCTCAAATGGATGTAACCATGCACATTCCTGAAGAAAAGTGTAGATCAGAGAAGAGTGTGGTGGAGGCGCAAGAAACAGCTGCTGCTGAGTTTAGTTCCTTAAGTCTAGGTGATCCAGGACTGTGGAGCCACTTGAGCAGTAGCCTGAGGGACTTCCTTGTACTGCATGGGCCACAGCAAGTGAAAAACTTCATGTTCCCCAAAGACAATCAAAATAGAAGTTCCATCCAACACATTACTGGCGTGAAATCCCCAATGGAGACAAAGTGGAGAGGCCATGGCTTATGTACTCAAAAACCCAGAATGCTGCATACTGATTTTGTTGCAAACTTTTCCAGTCTAATGTTCCAGCCACATTGGGTTCTACAGGAACAAAGGATTGGAAAAATCTGGCTAGAAATCTGGCATGCCATGAGAAGGCAGCAAATCACCAGAGAGCATTCCATAGGTGGAAAGAGCTTGAGATGAGACTAAGGTTAAAGGCCACCATAGATGATCAGCATCAAGAGAAGATTGCATCAGAGTCTCCTTACCTGCAAAATGTTCTGAAAAGGCTTGTTGCCATTGTGAGAATGCTTGCTACCCAAAACCTAGCACTGCCTGGCACTTCAGATCAGCTGTATGTGCCAAACAATGGAAACTTCCTTCAAATTGTGGAGCTGATGGCTGAGTTTGATACTGTATTCCAGGAGCATCTAAGAAGAGTCACCACCCAAGAAATGTACACACACCGCTACCTTGAAAAAACAATTCAAAATGAGATCATACAGTTACTGGCAACAAAAGTCAAACAGAAGATTGTGGCAGATCTGAAGTCAGCAAGATATTAGTCTGTTATTCTGGACTGCACACCTGACATCAACCGTATGGAACAAATGACCTTAATGGTACGTTTTGTAACAACAACAGAACCTAGTGAAAATGTCCCTGCAATGGTGACTGTCAGAGAGCATTTTCTAGAATTTATTGACATTGATGATACTACAGGAGCTGGTTTGACAAATGTGCTTCTTAAAAAGCTAGAAGATACGAGAATTGCGATAGCTGACATGAGAGGTCAGGGCTACGATAATGGTGCCAACATGAGAGGAAAGAACAGAGAAGTGCAGACACCGATCCGAGAGTTAAACCCTCGAGCTTTTTTTGTCCCATGCAGTTCTCATTCATTGAATTTGGTGGTCAGTGATGCTGCATCAGCTTCTAGTGAGGCTGATGAATTTTTTAATGTAATTCAAAGCATCTATGTATTTTTCTCTGCATCAACTCATCGATGGCAAATTTTGAAGCAACATCTGGGAACATCCTCTCTGACACTGAAACCACTGAGTGCCTCACAATGGCAAAGTCGTGTGGAGGCGATAAAGCCTATCAAACACCAAATTGGGAAGATAGATGATGCCATAGTTGCCATTATGGAGGATAATGCTATGACAGGAACTGTTTGTGGGAGAACAGTGGCAGAGGGAAATGGAATCACCAGAAACATACATAACTTCAAATTTCTGTGTGGCTTAGTTTTGTGGCATGACATACTGTTGGAAATAAATGTTGTAAGCAAGAGACTCCAAGGTGTTGACCTTGATATATCTGGAGCAATGGAACAACTGGACAAAGCAAAGTCATACCTACAGTCTTACCGGTCAGATGAGGGATTTCAAAACATTCTGAAGAGTGCACAGAAGTTGGCAGAGAAACTTCACACTGAAGTTATTTTCCCACCCATTCAAGAATACAGGAGTCACCAAAGAAGATGACATTTTGATTACGAGTCATGGGATAATCCCATAAGAGACCCCAAACAACAATTCAAAGTTGAATTCTTTAACCAGGTGCTAGATTGTGCAATACTGTCAGTTGAAGAACGTTTCATGCAGCTCAAGGAACACAGCAGTATATTTGGGATGTTGTATGATATTCCAAAACTCCTCACTATACCTGAAGAAGACCTACACCAGCAATGCAGGGCACTAGAAACAGTGTTGACACATGATGACATGCGCGATATTGATGCAAATGATTTAGGTGATGAACTGAAAGCCCTTTCAAGATACATTTCAGCAGGATCAACTCCAAAGGCTGTTCTGGAATATATGTGCACGAATAAGATGACCACCCTCTTTCCAAATGCTTTTGTTGCTCTGCATATACTTCTAACACTTCTTGTAACAGTTGCCAGTGGAGAACGCAGCTTCTCCAAGCTGAAGTTAATAAAAACACATCTGTGCTCCACAATGACACAGGAGAGGCTGGTCGGCCTTGCAACTATCTCAATAGAGCATGAGCTGGCCCAGACTGTGGACCTTCAGGAAGCAGTTCACATCTTTGCAACCAAGAAGGCACGGAAAGCACCACTTTGATTATTCAAATAGATAAAAATGCCAGTGTTTACTATGCAGACAAGAAAAGTTACATTTGCTGTTCAGGTGTTTGAAAGTTAAGTATTACCTAAAATTTTTGAACAAGGCATTTTAAGTTGTTAGTTCTCCTTTATTGGGGTAGGTAGCAGAGCAGTACCATGAGAGGAGTAGAACAGGAAGATGGCAGAATTGAGACCTTTCAAAGTTTTGGCCCAAGCAAGGGGGTATGGGGGCGTCATTTGAGCTCCCTGCCTCAGGTGCCAAAATGTTGTGGGCCGGCCCTGATTGATTCTGTTTTCAACAGGTGCCAAAAATTTTCAGGCAACTTCTTAAAGTTCTTGCAGGTAGATCAAAGAACAAACAACTTATTTACTTGGAATTTTCTGAATTGATCTATTCCATCAATCCAAACCCATCTTTTCAACATGTCTTTGGAATTTCTGGTACTGAAAACAGAGTTGTTGAATATTATTCTCCTATTATTTAAATGAAGTTTTGGTGCCCTAATGCACATGACTTGAGAGATCTATGACTTTATAAAACTCTAACCTTAATAGCTGTAGGATCCAAACTGCCTGACCTGAAAACCAGAGTCAGCTTTCATTCCAGGATACTATAGTTATAAATAACTTATCTAGTTTGAGTTAGAATGGTAATATATTGTGTGAACAGCCCCCCAAGTAATGATGCCCATGGGGCCCGATCCAGCCTTTACTGGACCATGGCCATACTATATATTTAAGCTTCTGTAAGGTATTGACATCTAGCTAAAATAGTCTCTGCAAATATGTATTTTTGCAAGTTCTACTCTACTTTATAACTGGTGTGCAAAAACCCAACCTTCCCAACAGATTCATCATATAAAGACTCTTTGATAGGACAGTATTTTTTTTAACCTTTCTTTTTATGATCATTTAAATCACAGCCTGTCCCAGTAGATAAAATGGACTTTATTTTAATAATGTCACTGTAGTGCATATTGCAAAAAATCTTTTAAATTTTCTGTGTGCATTTAATCATAAAATTGAAAGTCAAAAATTGCACTGGCTAAAGCTAGAGATAGCAGATGAGATATTGTTTCCACTGAACTCATTGAAAGTTCTTTCTGATTTCAATGACAGAAGAATAGCAACCATTGCAGTTAGGCAATATGTGGAATTCCCCATGCAAATTCTGCCCAATAACTCAGTCCAACTCTGCAACATCTCTGTTTTCTAGTCCTACTGGCAGGGTGGATAAAAATCAATGATTTTTTTTTAAGAGTCCGGATTTTTTAAAATTTAAATTAAATGCAAGTTTGTATATTTAAAAATAAACCTATTTAAAATTCAATTTGAAATTAACAACCCAGATTAAGGCCTAAATCATTTAAATTACGTTTTCCGCCAAGTTTTAAAGGAAGTCAGTCACCACTGAACTGGTGGAAATCACTAACTAAGCACCTGGAACCAGAATTTGTTAAAGTGCTAAACCAGCTTTTGACAATAGTAGCCTCTTTTTCAGGTGCAGAGAGAATATTTTCTTAATTTCAGTTTATTCAACCAGTTCACTTTAATGACTAGTTAATTGAAAGTTAAGAAAGCAACTGGAAGTTGAAAAAGCAGCAACACTTGTTTTCCTCTTCCAATCTATGAACAAAAGCAATGTATGGGAGGATGAGATCTTTATTTACGTTATCTACTTTTCTTTATTAGTTTTAAATGCAAAACATATTTTGATTAAAAAAAATTCTTACATATTCACCACCCATTTAAGGTCATTTTGGATTTTAAAATATGCTGCCTTGTGAATTTTTAATTGAATTGGAATTTCCATCCAAAAAGATCTTGAGATAAACAAGTAAAAAATTAATCATCTCATAAATAAGAAATGCATAATTCATCATTTTCTAGCATAATAAAAACATAAAAATTAAGAATTAGAATAAATGTAAGTTAAGATATACAATTGCCTAAATAAATGTTTATAGATATAGTGTATTTGCCTGTCTAAATATAGTTGCAAATCAACATGTTTTAATGCTTATCAGCCAATGAGAACTAACCTTTCTTTGTAGTGTACCAGCCCATTTTGGGCAATAAGGAGTAACTCATCAGCTAGAAAAATTTCATTGCTATCACATTTTAGGAACATATCTGGTGGTCATCATCAGGATGGATGTAGATGCGGGAAGTGTTACAGCTTTTCTATATTATGTAATGTTTAAACATCATCGGGCAGCCAATCCAAAAAAATTGTTAAATTACAAAAAGGGCACTAGCTCATAGAAACAATTTAATTTTGACCAAAATTGTCAGAAAGCTTCTAAATACAATTGATAATGCACCTATGTACTCAAAATAGTACTATTTTGGAAAGTTTGGGAAATATTTAGCCCTAAGTGATCTATTTTATGCATTTTTCCCTACTTTATTTTTGCCTTCAATTAATGCAAACGTTTGTAGTCACATGACAGTATGAGCTTCTTTTTATCATGTAATAAATCACAATATTTGTCATTATTTGTAGAATAGACTGATTTGAGAAAAAAATTCTGTCTGCTGTTTTTATGAAGTTATGCAGATAATAAGACCTCTACTCCCTAATTATAAAACATATATTTTATGTTATCTGCTTGGCCGGAGACAGATGTTTAAAGCACACATGGGATGTGTAGGTCGGGGCCATCTCTTCTCACCCGTCTGGGAGGGGGGGCCACACCCCCTCACTGCAGTGCCTCTGTAGGGGTCAAGTTCAGTGGGAATTAGCACCAGCAGCTCGAGCCCTCCAGCAGGGCAGAGCACCAACCAGTTAGGTAGCCCTGGCCTGCAGCTGGGGCAGAGCAGCAAAAGAGTCTCGGAGCCCAGGCCAGGCAGGGCGGGGCACCACCCAGTTAGGGAGCTCTGGCCTGCAGTCAGCGCAGAGCAGCAAAAGAATCTAGGGGCCCTGACCCTCAGGTAGGCGGGGCACCAAACAGGGAGCTCTGGCCTGCAGGCAGGGGAGAGCACCAAGCAGTCTAGGGGCTCAAGCCCTCATCAGGGCAGACAGTAAATAGTCTAGGGGTTCAGCTCTCTGGCTGGGCAGACAGCAAATAGTCTGACATCCTAGCTCTGGCGGACAAACTCAGGTCTCTTGGCCTAAGGTGGGGAATCTGTCACCCCATGGGTGGGTTGTCAGGGGATAAGGAAGACCTGGGCCCACCTGACTCCACCGGGTCCCAGGCCAGGGCCCTAGCAGTAGTGGAGTGTTCCGCTACTGGGTCAGCGGGGATCCGCCCGAAACATGCTAACCTAGTTTAAGGCCACAGTACAACCGGACTATTGTCTGGTTCCCCTGGGCTACTTCCTACTCTCCCGCTGTGGGGTACCTAGGTCTCGGGGTCATCATCCGTCTCCCCGGGATACACAAATAATCACAGCCCTGACAGCTCCTCAGCATCCCCGGCATCCAGCAGTTCCTCCAGGGCTTTGGCACTGTAGTGGTGTCCGTTGGGCTCAAGCAGCAGGCGGGAGAAATCCTTCTCCTCTGGCGGCTTCAGCCCAACTGAGCTTGAGAGCCTGCCCTTTATATTTCTGGTTCCTGTCCCTCCCATCTGTTTCCAGTATGGTGGGCCTGAGAGTCTCCCAATCCACGAGGGAGAGAGGCCACACCCCCTTGCTACACAATACAACTGTAATTATCTTCTTACTACCATTGAATACAATGACAGTACATGTAAACTACTTATATAACAGTAATGACACTTAGTAGAAGGCCTGTAGACTATCTTGTATGAATATATTGTGCAAATAATGAACTATATAACTCCTGCATATAACTATGAGCAATAACCCTTCAAGCTATATTTACTCACAGAAATAGTCACAGCAATTTGCCGATAGTTGAAACATTTCTATTCCCCCTCAGAATCTGTGTCCGATGTGTTTAATACTCTGTTGCTACACTTGTCACTGTCACAGTTGCGTGCATCAGAGCACACCAAATCTTCGCCGTAGCATTTGCATCTCCTTGTTGCACAGTTACAGGTGAGGATGGCTTCTGGAGCAGGTGACAGCACAACCATGTGAGAAATAAGATGTTCCATGCTATGTATCACCCATCCATTGTTGAGTGGGGACATTTGAAGATATTGAAGTGATGCATGATTTCATATGCATTTTGGTGGCAATTTCTCTCTTGTTTTGTTATTATCAAACAACTCATAGCATACATTATTCAGAGGTGCTTACTTCTTACCACAGTAAATTAAAAATACCAGTGAGACAGGCTGCCTCCGTCTCTTCCTCTGTCTAAGATGCACTGCTCCCAAGACATTTCAAGCCCTCTGTGAGCTCTGGGTCCTCAGCTGCTGTCTTCAGCCTTCTCTGTTTTTCCATGCCACTGAAAGATGAAGTGGAGTCACATCCACTGACAGAATGAATGGCAGCATGAGACACAGATCTGTTCCCAGCTCCATAGCCACTTTATGCGTTGGAATGAATCTCTTCATTTGGACAAGACCAATTTTGAAATAGAATTAATCTACCCCAAGAATAGAGCAATATCTTGGGCACAACATCTGAGTCCAAGCCCCACATTAGCACCTTATTTATTCTGAGTGTTTGTTTTGTGTAAGCGGGGGAATGGTCCTGCTATTGTGGGAAACTTTCCTGGCTTCTGCACTACCCCGGTGAAGTGGGCTAGCGAAAGGATCTGAGTCCTCGCTCCCACTTCCTTTACCCAGAGGCCTCCCTGCCCTTGAGGACTCCCCTTCCACTCTCCTGTCTGGCACAGTCCCCATAAACCCCAACAAGGCTGGGTCCAGGATTCCTGGGGGTCTCGACCCCCAACCCTGCTGTGGTCACCCAGGACAGGGGCGAGGGTGTCCCCACTCCGGGGTACTCTCTTTGCACTGGGCACCTCCCTGACCCACTGATCATTTCATACAATTTAAAGCAAATACAAGTTGTTTAATTAACAATTAATTTAAAAAAAGAATAAGGAAAAATGGGAAAAGTTAAAGGAAAACACATCACCACGCTCTGTGGCAGGGAACATTACAAACAGTGTCTCTGGAATGTCGGGGCAGTTCACAGTCTGTTCCTTGTAGGTCCCAGGCTCCTTCTCAGGCCCTGGCTGTGCTGCAGAGATTCTGCAGGTTGGACACTTGCTCTGGCGGTGGCCACACGCTCTCAGGCTCTAGGTGGCAGGACCCTTTTTCCCAGCGTTGCCCCCGCCCTGACAGGGTTACGATCCCCCTCCAAGTCTGGCCTGCAGAGCCTCTTGGCTGAGGCGTCTCCCTGCACTGGGCCTGCTGCCCAGGGTCCCCCTCCTCTCCCCAGCTGCTCACCGCACCCAGCTCCGGACCGCTCCAGCCCCAGCTCCAGCTCCACTCTGCCTCAGGACGGCTGCTGCTGCTGCTCTGCCTTCAGCTCCCTGGGCTGCTTCTCTGGCCTCTCTGGCTCTGGTTAGGGTTACCATACGCCCGGATTTTCCCGGACATGTCGAGCTTTTTGGGCCTCAAATCCCTGTCCGTAAGGAAATCCCAAAAAGCCAGACATGTCCAGGAAAATAGGGAGGGATGGCCCAGTGGTGCTCAGCCGGTGGCCGCTGGGGCCGGCGGTGCTCGGCCCGGGGCCAGGGCCTGTGGTGCGGGACCGGGGGTGCTCGGCCGGGGCCGGCGGTGCAGGGCCGGGAGTGCTGGGCCGGGGATGCTCGGCAGGGGCCAGCGGTGCGGGGCCGGGGATGCTCGGCCGGGGCTGGCGGTGCGGGGCCGGGGCTGGAGGTGTTCGGCCAGGAGCCGGGGATGGGGCCAGGAGCCGGGGAGGGGGCCAGCGGTGTTCGGCCTGGGGCCGGGAGGGGGGACCAGCGGTGTTCGGCCGGGAGCCGGGGCCCGGGCCGGGGTCGGCGGTGTTTGGCCGGGGGACAGCGGTGCTCGGCCGGGGGATGGGAGCCAGGCCAGGCTGGGGGTGCTCTGCCGGGGGATGGGAGCCAGGCCAGGCTGGGGGTGCTCGGCAGGGGGTCCTCGGCCGGGGGCCGACGCCCCAGGGCCCAAGCCGAGCCGGGCGGGAGACGCCAGGGTAAGAACCTCTTGGCCTGGGCTGGCCGGCCGCTGGAGGGAGCCGCTCGGCCGGACTGGGCCGCACTGCGCCCCGCCCCAGCCCCAGCTTACCTGCTGCCTCCCTGTTTCAGGCTTCCCGCGAACATTTGATTCGCGGGAAGCAGGGGAGGGGGAGGAGCAGGGGGCGGAGCGTTCAGGACAGGGGGCAGAGTTGGGGCGGGGAAGGGGCGGAGTTGGAGCGGGGCCGGGGCCCCGTGGAGTGTCCTCCTTTTTTAAAATTAAAATATGGTAACCCTAGCTCTGGTTGCTACAGCTCTGCCCCCAGGGCAGGTCTGCTCTGCAGGCTGCTTCTGTGACTCTGCTCCCAGCTCTGACCTGCTTCCTGGCTGCTTGTCTGGCCCCTCTGGCTCTGGTTGCTGCAGCTCTGCTCTCTCTGGGCTGTGCTCTGGCTTTTGGGGCTGCAGCTCTGCTTCCAGCAACTTAGCTCGGGCCCCTGCTCTCTCCTTAGCTCAGCCCCACTCTGTCTGACTCAGGCCATTCCAGTTCACACGGAGGACGGGACCCCCCTGGCCTCCTGACTCCCTGATTAGCCTGCCCACCCTATCAATCAGGCTGATCTGGAGCATTGGCCTCTCGCCATTGTTCCTGGGGACTGTCAGTCTCAGGCTCCTGATTTCCCATTGACCCCTCCCCTTTTAGTGCTGGGAGCTAGCCAACCAAAACACCCCCACTGAATGTTAGTAAGGGGGCAACAGTCCCCTTACATTTGCATGAGCAACATACAAGAAAATGTGTGAATCTGCTTTCTCATGATCTGCTTCAAATTCTGGTAATGCAGAATGGTTGCCAGACACTACTATCACTGCTCATGTGATGTCATCAACCCACCAGCAAGGTATACACAATGACCAGATGACAATCTCTGTTCACACTTCACAATCTAGTCACTGCGGAGAAGGTTTGCAATGTTTGATTTATTCTTTGAATTTGATATCTTTCAAGTTTGCTTTGATAATGGTGTTAACACAATGGAATTCCAAATGTCTTCCTTTTGGACATTCCGCCTGTGAGCTCTCTCACCAGATTTCATTGATTCTTCAGTGGCATAATTGTCACCACCAGCAGTGTACTGAAATTTAAGTCCAAGGATAATGTTCAGCAGCCAATCAGACAGCTCCCACTTGGCAGTATTAGTGCACACAATTTGCAGAAACATCATGAGGTCAAAAATAGCTAAAGTTGACTCATTGGACGCTGGTAGATGAAACATTGAAAGATTTTTCTCCATCCAGGACAGTATGTTGCTCTTCTGGGTCTTTCTTAGAGATTCATCCTAGTTGAAGAGGGAAAGTGGTATAGGTGCCAGGTCAGTTCATACTTCATCAAACCCTGAATGTCAACATCTCTGGACTAGGCAATAACTGTCAGCTTGCTGTATATCTGACGATCAGTAGTTATTGCATGTGCTTTCAGCCTCTTCTTTTGTTCAATTGTTTTGTTGCGATTGCCAAATGATTTGAGATTATGTCTTTTTTATGGGCTCAAAGAGGTCTACTTCACCCCTCTTGCAGCCTAATGGTTACAAACTACTTTGTTTCTTGTGTGTCATTCTCTCTTTTTATGCACAAACTTTCTGCAATTTCAGGTGGGGCCACAGTGGCTGTCTGTTATCTGGGCTTGTTCCAGGTTCAATGCTAAAAGAATTTGTCCTTCTTTCAGTCACAACTTTTATAATGTCTTGGACAGCAGTTTCATCTGCAGCTAGGTTCTTTGTGGTACCTTCTTTGTGGAGATCTGTTGCTGAAGGCTGCATTCCACACATTTCTTGTCATAGCTCTTACAGCTGCCATAAAATGTGCAGTCAGGTGATACTTGGTCCGAGCTTTATCTCTGATTCTTTATGCTGATTCTTCCCACAGTCATTGTTGAGAGATTACTTGATGGCCATGTCATTACATACACTGCTGAAGGGTCTGGCAGCCCGCTATTCTGCTCCCTGACTATCAGCTAGGGAAGGGGTGGCCAACCTGAGCCTGAGAAGGAGCCAGAATTTACCAATGTACATTGCCAAAGAGCCACAGTAAAACATCAGCAGCCCCCATCAGCTCCCACCCCGCAACCCCCAACACCTCCTGCCCGCCAGCAGCCCTGCCGATCAGCACCCTGCCCTCCCTCCCCGTGCCTCCTGACCGCTGCGATCAGCTGTTTCGCAGTGTACAGGAGGCTCTGGGATGGAGGGGGGAGGAGCAACGGTGCAGCAGGCTCAGGGGAGGGGGCGGGGGCCTGGGGTTGAGCAGTGGAAAGTTGGTACCTGTAGCTCCAGACCCGGAGTCAGCACCTATGCATATTGACTTCTGAAGAGCCGAATGTGGCTCTGGAGCCACAGGTTGGCCACTCCTGAACTAGGGCATGATATATATATGGCTTCTTCTCCTCCAGAAGTCTGGCTTCTGCTACATTGACACAATTCATCTAGCATAATTCACATGATCACACTGGAAGTCAAATAGAATCATCTCTGCCTATGTCTCAAGCTCCATGGACTTGTTATTGTCTCTCTTTTCGCTGCTATGTTATCTGTCAGTACAGTAGTTGGGAGAAATACATTACATAATTTTCCCAGAACGGAAATGTATCTGAACAGTTTTTCCTTGGGTAACGTAACTGTCCATGAGCTAGTGGAGTGACTGGATACTGTTCATGAAGTCTGCCAGAGCATTTTAAACTTCAAAAACATTTTATAATTAGGGGTCTTATTATCTGCATAACATCATGAGAATATTTCTCAGATAGGTCTAATATACAAATAATAACAAATGTTGTGAAGTGTTACATGGTACAAAGCAGCTCAAACTGTCATGTGACTACAGATATTTTCTTTAATTGAATGCAAAAAAAGTAGGGGAAAATGCATAAAATAGATCACCTAGGGTTAAATATTTCCCAAACAATACTATTTTGAGCATTATCAATTGTATTTAGAAGCTTTCTGCTAATTTTGGTCAAAATTAAACTGTGTCTTTGACCTATGGCCCTTTTTGTGATTTTAATTTATTTTTTGATTGGATGCCCAATGCCATTTAAAAATTATGTGATATAGAAAAACTACACCACTTTCAGTGTCTACAACTATCCTGGTGATGACCACCAGATATGGGCCTAACTTGTGGTAGCAATGAAATTTTCCTAGCTGATGGGTTACCCTAACTTGTTAATAAGACCCCCTTTCTAAATGTGGGCAGTAGACTATTAGGAAAATAACTAAAAAGTACAAATGTAAAAAAGATTATAAAATTGATTATTTAAAACTAGATTTCCTGCTGCCTGTTTTAAATCATGATTAAAATCAGTGATTTAAATAGCTGTGATTTAAATCTATCCACCCTGCCTAGAGGGTATCTCTTGAGCAAATGCTGCCAGTTGTCCTGCCAGATTCTTTGGTAGCTTTGTGGCATGCACCAATATCCACTTTCTTTGCACCTACATATAACTTTTCATCTTCAAACACATTAATTAATTAATTAGATTGTAGTTCAAAAATGTAAACTAATTCATTAGATGATAAAATCCCAAAGATTCTGTATCCTGTACAGCGCCAAGCACATTGTTGGGCCTTACAAATAATTGCCATTAACTTATTTCACTTGTGACCTAAGGAAGAATTTGAGTCTGGGTCTCCAGAAGTGAAAGGTTGGTGTATTCACTCACTGCACTAATTAGTCCACTGTGATCAAAACTACTTTTAATGGATTAATTCAAGGGAAGGTTGAGTAGGAGTGACATTACAAATAATTTTATAACGGTGAGCTTTGAAAGCACTGCAACGTATGGGTGGATTTTTGGTCTTGAAATATTTCTATGAAAATTACTACTAGTCTTTAATGTCTTTTCTGTAGATGGATCCTGACTTGTTTCATGCTTTTGCATTGTCCTAATTTAAGTAGACTTCCCAGTCTTGTACTTTATCTAAAGAGGGATCTTAACAGTAAAGTAAGTAGAAAGAAGGAAAAGGTGCAGTTTCATTAAGCTTTAACATATCATTGGCTGTCAGGTAGACCTTGTTATGCTGTCCATCCTCATTTAACTATCCCACAAGATCTCTTAATGAAGTTAAGCCCCAAGTTCACTCCAATAATTCTGTGGCAAGAGTTTGTGCAATGTAACAATTCATCACTTGTCAGGAAGGCACTTTTAGTTTATACATTTAATAAGGGCATCCTCTAGCTTGGTTAATTAGAAGTGAACAGTTTGCATATTTACTAAATGCGGAGTGTCATTGCCACCACGGCCTATTGCCTACATGAATTATTTCTCTATCTGCAATAAACAGCTGGGTAATTATTACTGCCATAATCAGATAAATTCCCTCTGTAAGGCTTTTCTTACATGGCAATTCTTTGAACTCATCCAAAGCTGAACAAAATTTATGAACTCCAGCAGCTAGACCACTTTTTCATAGTATAGTGTCCCTGTTCCCTATTTCAAGGACATGTAGAGCATCATAAATATTGTGTAAATTAGGAGGATAAATATGATTACCTAAAGATTACATATTAATAAACTCGATTTTCAAAATATAATTTTCAGGTTGTAACTGATTAAATGATAGCAGTTCAGTTTTTATCTAATTGTAGATAGATGACAGGCCATCCATAGAACAGGTTATACCAGGTTACCCAGGGAAGTCTCTACACTTCAAATATTTCTATAACTTCAAAACTAGAGACTTGTGTGAGAGAAAAATATATAAATATTTATCAGCTGGATATTTTAGAAGCAATCATTTTAACAATTTAGTTATTAGAATTATGCAGAATTTTAAATGCCCCTTAGTTTGGTCACTTAATTAAAAAAAAGTGCTATTTGCCATTAAAAAATGCTATGAAAATTCTTTTCAACTTGCAGTTCACTATTTAATAATTCAGTAAGCAATTTAAAGTTATGAGTTTACAGAAACATTACACAAGCATAAGAAAATGTTTCATTTCTGTGTAAAAAAATAATTGTTTGCAATCAGTGGGCCAAGGAATTGAATTTGGTCCTCTGCTGGCTAGATTGTTCAACTCTGATTCGTGTCAGCGAGCACTTATTCACATGTGCAGTTACTGATATCTGTTGAAACATAGTGCGTCAAAAAGGGCAACCAGCTACATTCCAAGGAAATAAAGGAAAAGGAAAATTGTGGACCAGAGTTTACTACTTAAGGCATAACAGCCCACATGATACAAAATCATGTTTTTATCACAATGTATGATACTTTGCCTGAATATTGATAGAAAATATACTTTTAGCTGATCAAATACTTCTTCATATAGGTCATGGATACAAGGCACCAAATAAGGGGTTAAAATATAGGTTGGGTGATCACTTGAGGAGCAAGCTCAGGGTTAGCTTGGGACAGTGCCTTGAGCAAAGTATTATGTGGTGCCTCAATATTAGAGTGACCAGATGTCCTGATTTTATAGGGACAGTCCCGATTTTGGGGTCTTTTTCTTATATAGGCTCCTATTACCTCCCACCCCCTGTCCTGATTTTTCACTTTTGCTGTGTGGTCACCCTACTCGTTATTCAACAGGGGGCTACTAGAAGGATGGTATACTCCGCCAGCTCTTTAATGCACAAGGGCTCTGCAGGCTGCCCTATTCTTTAGGATGATGAAGCTTGTGCCTCTTGGTGCTTCTGGTCTGCTTTGCGGCCTGGAGCAGAGGTAGGTATAGAGTCATGGTCTCAGCTCATTCTGCTGACTTGGGATGATAGGTGTATGCATTGTTTCCACTCCCCCAGATGCAGGGACTGTATTTTGACTAATCCTTGTGCAAGATCAGAAAGTGTGAGTGGAACGGTCATGCGGCCTTTTTTACCCTGACATGCACTTTTGCAACAAAAAGTCACAGTCTGGCTCATTGTGTTGACTTATAACCTGTAGCACTCCATAGCTCACAACAGCAATTCTTGGAAAAGACTTTTTATGAAAAAAGTTATAGAAAAAATGAATAATTCTGGTTTATCACTGTCAATTGTTTTAGATCATTAAAAATACAGCCTCCCATTATCTAAAGAGAAGAGTTACTTCTCATTAATATTCACCAGCAGAACTAAGAGAGGCCAATGTATCATTTTTACTGGATATAACTAGCACGGAACAGAAAAAAATATTATTTTTTACTAGGGATAGACAAAAAGTGCCATAATTCCAATTCAGGATGAGATTCACAGATTCATTGATTTTAAGGCCAGGAGGGACTATTGTGCTCATCTAGTCTGACGTCCTATATAACACAGGCTATAGTTTTCCACCCAGTTACACCTGCATTGAGCCAAATAACTTGTATTTGACTAAAACATTTCTTCCAAAAAAGCATCCAGCCTTGATTTGAAGACATCAAGAGATGGAGACTCCATCAAGAAATGGAAAATCCATCACTTCTATTGGAACATTGTCCCTATAGCTAATCTGTTGAAAATTTGTGCCTCATTTCTAATTTGAATTAGTCTGGCTGTAACTTCCATCAATTGCTTCCTGTTATGCCTTTCTCTGCTAGACTGAAGACACATTTAGTACCTGATGTTTTTTTTTTCCCTGGGAAGATACAGTAAAAGCTGTTTTATCCAGCATGTTGGGGGAATAGGGGGTGCCGATAAGTGAAAAATGCCAGCTAACTAAGAGGGAGGGAGTTTGGGTGTGGGAGACAGTGTGGGGTTGGGGGTTGTGGCATGGGAGGGAGTGTGGGGTGCAGGCTCTGGGAGGGTGTTTGGGTGCAGGAGGGGGCTCAGGACAGGAGGTTTGGATGCAGGAGAGGGCTCGGAGTGCTGGATCCAGGGGGCACTCTCCTTGGGCGGCTCCGCACAAGCAGTGACTTGTCCTGGCTGCTCCTAGGTGTAGGCACAGCAGGCGGCTCCATGTGCTGCCCCCGCTCCGAGCGCTGGCTCCGCAGTTCCGGTTGGCTAGGAACCACAGCCAATGGGAGCTGCGGGGGCGGCGTCTGCAAGCGAAGGCAGCACGCAGAGCCGCCTGCTGCGCCTTTGCCTAGGAGCAGCAGGGACAGGTCACCGCTTCCGGGGAGCCACATGGAGGCAGCTAGGGAACCTGCTGGCCCCGTGCCAACCAGACTATAAACCGGACTTTCTATGAAGATTAGAAATGCTGGTTTATAGAGCCTTCCGGTTGGTACAGGCCGGATAACACAGCTTTTATAGTACGTATATACTGTGATCAAGTCACCTCTCAGCCTTCTTTTTGGTAAACTAAACAGGTTGAGCTCTTTAAGTCTCTCACTGTAAGACATTTTCTCCAGCTCTTGAATCATTTTTGTGGTTCTTTTCTTCACCCCTTCCCACTATAAACTTTCCTGTTAGATGAACTTTCCCGTTTTTCCCCTCAAACACATGCAGACACTGATATCAAAGTAAGTGAGTCAGGCAGTAAACTTTTCAGCCGATTTTTTTCAAAATACCCTGAAGAAGGAAAATCTGTTTTTGCCAATGACCTTTATCTGTTATAATATCATGTTTTCCTTATAAATTATGCAAAGTTAAATACTTTAAATCATGACAAATACTATATGGTAAAAGGTATAAGGAGGCAATAGAACCACCCCATTCCTCAAGCACAATTGTTCATGACATTTGATTAATAACACTAGTATGACTTCTAAGAACTCCTACTTCCCCAGTTAACAAAGCAGAATGAGAAAAGAGAAAGAAGGAGGAATTATATTTGTTGAGCTGATCCATTCCGCTATGTTAAAAGAGGAAACTGATAAAAAAGAAATTATATAGGAAGGAATATTAAGCCAATATTGAAAGCTTTCGAAAATCTCACCTCTTAATACTTGCAAAAAGTAGACTTTTCAAAAGGCTTTATCTAGCCCAGATTCACCTCTCTGGCTACAAAGTTGCTGATCCCTATTCTGAGAGTGTATTTCTCCTGTAGAAGTGGTACTTGCTGCCATTTTTTGTCATATAAGAAGTCACAAACCTCCCCCACTCCTGGGCATAGAATCCTGGTTATGTAGTTCCAGACTCAGCTTCGCCCAATTACTGTGGGAATGGCATTGGGTACTCAGTGAATTCCATGCTTTATAATGTATCTGCCATGGTGTGGGAGACTTCTTTCCAAGATGAATAAAAATGAATCAGACCATGTCTAAACTACAAACTTCGGCAGATACCAGTTATACTGGCAACCACTGAAGTTACTATATAGCTTGTGTTCCTTGGGTCGGCGTTCCACATACTCACCAGGAGTGTGTGTGTCGAAGCAGAGTGTGGTGCATCATGGGTAGGTATCCCAGTGCACAACCTGCCACTGTCCAGTGCTCTTTTTTGGGAAGTGTGGGCAGTGCATAGGGGTGACCTGGAGCAAAGGATCCACTTCCCAGCATGCAACTGTTTTCACCCCATAATGTGATTGCTATCCCATAATTTTCATGCCCTTTTTAAAAAGCCCATGAACCCACAAGGCCCTCCTTGCTGTCCAACATCTCCGAAATAACCATGGAGCTTGCACAGCTCTGCACTATTGTCATAAGCATTGCAAGCACAGGATGCATGATCCTCAGGTATTTGCGGAGCCATAAGAAGAACTGAATCAGCAGAGAACATGATTTCTTGGTGGATAGATTGCTGTGGAACATAATGAGAACCAGATAACAATGCGCTCTCTCTTTGTTGTAACGCTACCTCTTGTAATATGAGTAGATTAAGGAAAAGAAGATAGCTGTGTCCTGTTAAGCTGCAGGTCCCATGAGTACATCATTGTAATGGAAAATACTTACCTGAGGTTCCTTCCCCAGCATTAGGCTCAGCCAGCTCAATTGCTGGCACTTACTGGCTGTGGTGGAGTCTCACACAAGTCCTGGCTGCAGCATAGCTGGATTTCCCAGTCACATGTTCCCCATCTTCCTCCTCTTCTTCCTCCACCTCCACCTCCACCTCACTGTTCATGGCAGGAGTTGTGACTCAGGCTCCTCAGAGGTATCCATAGTGGAGTGTGGGGTGACCAAGCAGCTCTTTGTAAAAGCGGCAGGTCTGTGGTTCAGCATCAGATTGACTGGTGGCCTCCCTGGCCTTCTGATATGCCTAATGCAGTTCCTTCACTTTCATGTGACATTGCAGTTGGTCCTTGTCATATCCCTTCTCCTGCATGCCCCATACTAGTGCCCATCTATATAGTGCCCATCTATAAAAAAGGGAAATAAAAACAACCCAGGAAACTACAGACCAGTTAGTTTAACATCTGTGCCAGGGAAGATAATGGAGCAAGTAATTAAGGAAATCATCTGCAAACACTTGGAAGGTGGTAAGGTGATAGGGAATAGCCAGCATGGATTTGTAAAGAACAAATCATGTCAAACCAATCTGATAGCTTTCTTTGATAGGATAATGAGTCTTGTGGATAAGGGAGAAGCGGTGGATGTGGTATACCTAGACTTTAGTAAGGCATTTGATACGATCTTGCATGATATTCTTATCAATAAATTAGGCAAATACAACTTAGATGGGGCTACTTAAGGTGAGTGCATAACTGGCTGGATGACTGTACTCAGAGAGTAATTACTAATGAGTGATTAATTAAGGTGAGTGCATAACTGGCTGGATAAATGTACTCAGAGAGTAATTATTAATGGTTCCCAATTCTGCTGGAAAGGTATAACAAGTGGGGTTCCTCAGGGGTCTGTTTTGGGACCGGCTCTGTTCAATATCTTCGTCAACGACTTAGATATTGGCATAGAAAGTACGCTTATTAAGTTTGCAGATGATACCAAACTGAGAGGGATTGCAACTGCTTTGGAGGATAGGGTCATTATTCAAAATGATCTGGACAAATTGGAGATATGGTCTGAGGTAAACAGGATGAAGTTTAATAAAGACAAATGCAAAGTGCTCCACTTAGAAAGGAACAATCAGTTTCACACATACAGAATGGGAAAAGACTGTCTAGGAAGGAGTACGGCAGAAAGTGATGTAGGGGTTATAATGGACCACAAGCTAAATATGAGTCAACAGTGTGATGCTGTCACAAAAAAAGCAAACATGATTCTGGGATGCATTAACAGGTGTGTTGTGAGCAAGACACGAGAAGTCAGTCTTCTGCTCTACTCTGCACTGCTTAGGCCTCAACTGGAGTATTGTGTCCAGTTCAGGGCACCACATTTCAAGAAAGATGTAGAGAAATTGGAGAGGGTCCAGAGAAGAGCAACAAGAATGATTAAAGGTCTAGAGAACATGACCTATGAAGGAAGGCTGAAAGAATTGGGTTTGTTTAGTTTGGAAAAGAGAAGACTGAGAGGGGACATGATAGCAGTTTTCAGGTATCTAAAAGGGTGTCATAAGGAGGAGGGAAAAAACTTGTTCATCTTAGCCTCTAAGGATAGAACAAGAAGCAATGGGCTTAAACTGCAGCAAGGGAGGTTTAGGTTGGACATTAGGAAAAAGTTCCTAACTGTCAGGGTGGTTAAACACTGGAATAAATTGTTTAGGGAGGTTGTAGAATCTCCATCTCTGGAGATATTTAAGAGTAAGTTAGATAAATGTCTATCCGGGATGGTCTAGACAGTATTTGGTCCTGCCATGAGGGCAGGGGACTGGACTCGATGACCTCTCGAGGTCCCTTCCAGTCCTAGAATCTATGAATCTGCTCATAGATTCTATGGCTGCTCTGCAGCTGTGCTTGCACAGCCTCTTCTCCCTACAGGCCCAAAAGATCCAATGTCTCTTGTCTACTCCAGGCTGGACATTTGGACCATGTAGCCAGCATGGTCAGCTGGGAGGTAGCACACAACAGTGGAGCGCTGCTAGATTTGCTTTCCAAGCTGGACAAGCAGGAAAAGGCATTTCAAAAATTCACAGAGCTTTAAAAGGGAGGAGGGGAGGCCTTCTAGTCTTTGTGACCCCGTGCATTGGAGTTCACAGTTCTGACCACAGCCATCAGCATGGGGCATTGTGGGACAGCTGCTGGAGGACTGCTAGGGTTGATATAATAATGCAGTAACTCAGGCTATACTGACCTCAGTACATTGGCCATGGCTCAACACTGCTCGGGGAGGTAGTATTACTGCTTCGCTGTATCAGGACACATACATCGGTGGGAGACAAATTCAAACGTAGACACATACACAGCAAGGTCAGTGCAAGTTGGCTTAGGTTGACCTAACAGTAGTGTAGACCAGGCCTCAGTCAGGCAAGAAAGATTTTTTGAAAGGAGCAATGCAGTAGTAACTAATGCAACCCAAACTCCACTCTCTGGCCAAGAGCTCTGAAACAGTGCTTAAATTGGGAGAAAAGAGAAGATCTCTGCAAATTGTTTTGAAAGGTATTTTTAATTTATAAGGGTGGGGGGTTGCACTCAGAGGCTTGCTGTGTGAAAGGGGTCACCAGTACAAAAGTTTGAGAACCCCTGATCTAGCTATACATTTCTTATGAACTTACATACTAGGGCCCAAATTCAGAGCCCTGGGCTTATGTGCAAGTGGCCAAGGATAGGAGGAATTTACCCTTTCAAGTAATGGAATGGCTCTGTGGTCACTAGCCTATACATTACAGTGGTTCTCAAAGTTTTGTACTGGTGACCCCTTTCACTAGCAAGCCTCTGAGTGCGACCCCCCCTTATAAATTAAAAACACTTTAAAACGATATAAATGCTGGAGGCAAAGCAGGGTTTGTAATAGAGATTGATAGCTCGCAACCCTCCATGTAATAACCTCGCAACCCCCTGAGGGGTCCCGACCCCCAGTTTGAGAACCCCTGCTATACAAGATCTTGAATGAGCCCACTGTGAAGGGAGAATGGGTCAGCTCACCCTATATTTATCCCCTGCATACTGTCACTGATTATGCTCTTATACTCTGTGCCATGCAGAATGTGTCCACCCTCTGCTTCTGTCCTCCCTCCCACACCTTGCACCCACGTGTACTTTGTCTCTCACATTACATAGCAGATTCACACCAATTCTTCTGGTAAAGGGCACTCTGTGGTCCTGGAAGATGGGGCAGGATATGCCCCTTCATGCACAAATAGAGTGTGACTTTCATGTGTTAAACATTAACTTATTTGCAAATGATAGAATTTATAAAGCACATTTTCATGTCTATACATTAGCTTTGTTTTTGTTCAATTATTTTCATCCTCTGGCTACTTATTAAGTAGAAACTTAAGTCATCTGATTCCTGCACTGCTGTTGCAGAGCTGTATGAATCCTACAGACTCAGAAGGTAGAGCTGCCACTATTACATTTTTGAAACAGATGGATATAAATGATAAGATGTAAAATTAGTGAGAGTTTTGAAAACTCATTTGTGGCAGGTCTCCTGGGCAATGCCCTTTAAATGCTCAATTGTTTCTGTCCACCAAGCAGTAAAATAGGTAAATGGGCAGTAGTTTGGAAAGGAACAGGAGAGCTGCAGCCCATTGACCCTTATATTGAGCTAATAGCTTTGAGGCCCAACGACCCAGGTTCTTAAGATGGAAATAGGCACAAAGGCATGCTGAAAAACAGAATTAAAAGGTTAGTTTGTAAATTATTTTAGTCTGCAGTCTTCATTTAGTAGCTGAACAAATGTGAGTTAATCTCGTATTTAAAACCCAATAAACAGTTATCTAGGCTCTTTTTATATCATAAAAAGGCCAAAGCTATCTTAAAACTCATACACTGTTTCCTGTAATACTTTAGACTATTAAATATGGAGGAATTTTAAAAAGTCAACATTTTAATTATTTATACTGCTAGTTTACTTAAGTCCAGGTTGTGACCTCCTTTTCACATTGGTGAGCAGTTAATTACTCAGCCCAAGTCTACCTTGCAAACGTATATTGGTATAACTACATTGCGCAGGGCTATGGCAGATCCACACTGCTGAGTGACATAGTGATCCACACCAACATGACCTCCAATACAGACAGCACTATGTTGATGGGAGGGCTTCTCCTGTCAACATAGCTACTGCCTCCCAGGGGAGTGGAGTACCTACACCGATGGGAGAAGCCCTCCCATCAACTTAGGTAGAGTCTTCACTAAGTGCTACAGCAGTGCAGTTGCACCAGTGTTAAGTCCAGACAAGTCGTCTTCACACAAGTAGTTTCACTGACATCAACAAGATTCACTTGTGGAACCTTTCAGTGAGAGCAAGGGGCAGGGGAATGGGTCACAACGTGGCCCTATCTGTGTATTCCTTTCAGTAAAAATCAATGGAGTCAGGTTTGCTTCATTTATGGCCAGTTTCAGTATCATATTCCCAATACAGCTGTCAATTAATCGCAGTTAACTCACACAAGTAACCCAAAAAAATTAATCACAATTAAAAAAATTAATCACAATTAATCACAGTTTTAATTGCACTGTTAAACAATAGAATACCAATTGAAATTTATTAAATATTTTGGATGTTTTTCTACATTTTCATATATATTGTATTCTGTGTTGTAATTTAAATCAAAGTGTATATTATTTTGATTACAAATATTTGCACTGTAAAAATGATAAAAGAAATTGTATTTTTCAATTCACCTCATACAAGTACTGTAGTGCAATCTCTTTGTCGTAAAAGTGCAACTTACAAATGTACATTTTTTGTTACATAACTGCACTCAAAAACAAAACGATGTAAAACTTTAGAGCCTACAAGTCATTCAGTTCTACTTCTTGTTCAGCCAATTGCTAAGACAAACAAGTTTGTTTACATTTATAGGAGATAATGCTGCCCTCTTCTTATTTACAATGTCACCAGAAAGTGAAAACAGGCATTTGCATGGCACTTTTGTAGTTGGCAGTTCTCACTTTCAGGTTACATTGTAAACAAGAAGCGGGCAGCATTATCTCCTGCAAATGTAAACAAACTTGTTTGTCTGAGCGATTGGCTGAACAAGAAGTAGGACTCAGTGGACTTTCAGGCTCTAAAATTTTACATTTTTATTTGTTAATGCATTTTTTGTACATAATTCTATATTTTTAAGTTCAACTTTCATGGTAAAGAGATTGCATTACAGTACTTTTATTAGATGAATTGAAAAATACTATTTCTTTTGTTTTTTTACAGTGCAAATACTTGTAATCAAAAATAATTATTAAGTGAGCACTGTACAGTCTGTATTCTGTTGTAATTGAAATCAATATTTGAAAATGTAAAAAACATGCAAAAATATTTAAATAAATGGTATTCTATTATTGTTTAACAGTGCGATTAATCTCACGATTAATTGCAATTAATTTTTTTAATCACTTGTTCCCACTGATGCAGTGTTTGGGTTGCTAACAGCAGAAGAGAATTTTTAATTGTTTAAAAGCAACTGTTTCCATTGTTTTATTTTTTAAGTCTAGAAAACATTTCGATGGGATTTGGCTTTATATAAGTGTGTGTTTAGGAAATACCCATGAAAAAAATGGTTACTTACCTTCTCATAACTGTTGTTCTTCGAGATGTGTTGCTCATGTCTATTCCAATTAGGTGTGTGCGCACCACGTTCACAGTCTTTGGAAGGTTTTTCCCGTAGTAGCACCCATCGGGTTGGCGCCAGGAGTGGCGCCTTTGTGGCGGTGGATCTAGGTTCCTGCTGACCCGCCACCTCTTCAGTTCCTTCTTTCCAGCTACTCCAAAAGCGGGGAAGCCAGGTGGGTCTTGGAGTGAACATAAGCAACACATCTTGAAGAACAACAGTTATGAGAAGGTGAGTTACCATTTTTTCTTCTTCAGGTGCTTGCTCATGTCGATTCCAATTAGGTGACTCCCAAGCCCTAACTAGGAGGTGGGTTGGAGCTTAGGAATTACAGATTGGAGCACTGCTCTGCTGAAAACCATATCGTCCCAGGCATGCTAGGCAGTAGCATAGTAAGAGGTGAACGTGTGAACCGAGGACCACGTTGCCGCTCTGCAGATCTCCTGGATCGGGACCTTGGCCAAGAACGCTGCAGAGAAAGCCTGCGCTCTTGTGGAATGTGCTGTCAGTGCAGAGGCCGGTACTTTCGCAAGATCGTAGCATGCCCGGATACAGAACGTGGTCCATGACAAAGTTCTTTGCGATGACACCAGGAGGCCTTTCATTTTATCTGCAACTGCCACAAACAACTGGTTCGACTTGCGGATCGGTTTTGTGCGTTCAATGTAAAAGGCCAGTGCTTGTCAAACGTCCAAGGAGTGTAACCTTTGCTCCTGCCTATCCGCATAAGGCTTAGGATAAAAGACTGGGAGAAAAATGTCCTGACTGGCATGGAATTGGGAGATAACCTTTGGAAGGAAGGCTGGGTGAGGTCTAAGTTGCACCTTGTCCTTATAAAAAATGGTATAAGGAGTCTTGGAGGATAGAGCCTTAAGATCAGACACTCTTCTTGCTGATGTTATGGCGACCAGGAATGCCACCTTCCATGATAGGCAGAGCAATGAACAAGTTGTTAGGGGCTTAAAGGGGAGCCATTAGCCTGGAAAAAGCCAGACCAAGCCAGGACTGGTTGTCTGATTTGCGAGTATAATCTGTCAAGACCTTTCAGGAAATGACTCCTGATTTAACCATGAAGCTTCCAAGCGGTGAGGTGAAGAGACTTGAGGTTGGGATGATGGAGATGGACGTGGTCTTGGGTGATCAGGTCTGGAAGCAGGGGCAACGAGATTGGGGTGTCCACCGATAGCTCCAGGAGCATGGTATACCAGTGCTAGTGGGGCCAGGCTGGTGCTTTCAGTATGACCGCCACTCCTTCCCTGCAGATCTTGAGCAGAACCTTGTGGACAAGTGGAAATGGCGGGAATGCGTACAACAGGTGGTTTGTCCAAGGGAGGAGGAACACGTACGCAAGGGAGCCCGAACTGTGATTCCGAAAGGAACAGAACCGTAGGTATTTTCTGTTGCTCTTTGTGGCGAACAGGTCAATTTGGGGAACTCCCCACATTTGGAAAATGTTGTTCACCACATCTAGGGGAATAGACCACTCATGATTGTGAAAGGATCTGCTGAGATAATCCGCCAAGTCGTTCTGAGAACTTGGGAGGTAGGATGCTTCCAGGTGAATTGAGTGGGCTATGCAGAAGTCCCACAGCTTGAGGGCTTCCTGACATAGGGGAGAGGAACGAGCTCCACCCTGCTTGTTTATATGAACCATTGCAGTTTTGTTGTCCATCATCATCTCCGTGCATTTCCCTTGCAAGTGAGCTTGGAAGGTCTGGCATGCTAGGCAGACCACTCTCAGCTCCTGGACATTGATGTGGAGCGAGAGCTCGTCTTGCAACCAGAGACCTCGGGTCTGAAGGTCTCCCAGGTGAGCATCCCACCCCAACAGTGATGCATCTGTAACCAAGGACTGGGAGAGCTGGAGCTTGGCAAAGGGGACTCCTGCACATACCTTCTGTGGGTCGAGCCACCGGCAGAATGACTCAAGAACCGGTGCTGGGACAGTGACCATCTTGTCTAGATAGTCATGCCCTGGCTGATAGGCCGATGCCAGCCGGCCTGGAGAGGTCTGAGTCTCAGCCTTGCGTGCTGTACCATGTGCCCAAGGAGCTTCAAGCAATTCCTTGCTGTAATGTTGGGGTACTGTTGAGGCTTTGTACAATGCCCTGGCCTGGCGTGAGTCCAACACTGCTCCGATAAACTCTATAATCTGTGTAAGGAATAGGGTCAATTTGTACACATTGAGAAGGAGACCCAATCTTACCAAGTTGACATGGAGCTCCACTTGCTCCCTGGATCGGTCCCTGAGCAGCCAGTCATCAAGTTACGGGGATACCTGCATCAGCCATCGTTGCAGGAAGGTGGCTACGACTACCATGCATTTCGTAAAGTCTCGAGGGGCTGCTGACTGACCAAAAGGGAAGACCGTAAATTGGTAATGGATGTGGTTGACCACAAACCTGAGAAAACATATGTGGGCTGGAATTATAGATATATGGAAGTACGCATCCCTGAGGTCAAGGGCGGCGTACCAGTATCCTGGATCCAGAGACGGAATGATTGCTTTCAGAGAGACGATATGGAACCTCAACTTTTTCATGAATTTGTTGAGGCCTTGCAGATTGAGGATGGGTCTGAGAACCCCCCCTTTGGCTTTGGGGATTAGTAAATAATGGGAATAAAATCTCTTGCCCCTTAGCTCCTGAGGAACCTCCTCCACAGCTCCCATGGTGAGGAGCGTTTGGACCTCCGGTATTAGGAGATGCTTGTGAGAGGGGTCCCTGAAGAGGGACAGGGAAGAGGTGTGGGAGGGAAAGGAGAAGCAGAATTGGAGCGAATATCCCACTTCTATGGTGCGCAGGACCCAGAGGTCTGAGGTTGTCTGAGACCAAGCATGGTAAAAGTGGGACAGATAATTCAGAAAACGGGGGGAAAGATCCGGTGAGTAGACTGGTGCATCACCCCCGGGCCTATCTTCAAAAGGCTTGCTTAGAGCCCGATGACTGCCTCGCTGAGTCCTGGCCTTAGCTGGGTGGAGGATGGGGAGGTGTACGCCTGCCATTCCTGCCCCGCTTCCCGGAGAAGTCCTGCCTGGGCCAGGAAAGGTAGAAGCACTGCGGAGGCTGTGGTTCAAAATGCTTTCGCTGGGTAGCAGGGGTATGCATGCCCAGTGTCTTGAATGTTGCCCACAAATCTTTTAGGCTGTGAAGCCTGGAGTCTGTTTGCTCCGCGAAAAGGCCCATGCCATCAAAGGGCAAGTCCTGAATTGTCTGCTGTACTTCAGATGGAAGGCTGGATGCCTGCAGCCATGAACTCCTCCTCCTCGCCAGAGGACACAGTTTGCACAGCCGAGTCTGCAGCATCCAGTGAGACCTGTAAAGAGGTCGGTGCTATCGCCTATCCCACCTCTACTATGGCTGCAAACTGTGCCCTGGAGTCCATTGGAACCAACTCTTCAAATTTCATCATGAAGTCCCATGAATTTAAATTGTGTCTACTCAGGATTGCTTGCTGGTTAGCAATCCTAAACTGGAGCCCTCCGGTGGAGTAACCTTCCAGCCGAAGAGGTCCAGCTTTTTTGAGTCTTTAGACTTGGAGGTGGCCCTTTCTGCCCTTGCCTCTCTCTCTCTCTTGTTCACCGCAGCCACAACAAGTGGACAGGGCTGCGGGTCAGTAAATAAGTACTCAGTGGTGGGCAACTGGTGTGGCCCATGGGCCCATCAGGGTAATCTGATTGCGAGCCACAAGACATTTTGCTGATGTTGACCATCCACAGGCACGGCCCCCCGCAGCTCCCAGTGGCCGCGGTTCGCTGTTCCCAGCCAATGGGAGCTGCGGAAGTGGGACATATGTATCTGTATGCTTGCGTATGACCCTTTGCTGGATTCAGACCTAAATTCTTAGGGTCTTCTGATCTATTTGATTTCTACTCATGTGTCTTGGATTATCCAGTGTATCTTCTTCACATCTCAGAATATGTCTATGCTGCCTAATATAAAGCCCTAACAGAAATGCACAATAGTGTGATTGTACAATTTGTTAATGATCCCAAAGTATTACAAATATTATAAGCGCCCTGGGCACAACTTCACAACTTTATGAACTAGGCACCCTATAATTCACTTGTAGATACTCCTAAGAAACCATAATATAATAAACTCTGTGAAATGGGAGGGTCCCAAAGCTCAGGCTCCAGCCCTAGCCCAAATGTCTACCTCACAATTAAACAGCCCCTTAGTCTGAGCCTCGCAAATCCAAGTTAGTTGGCAAGGGTCAGCTGCAGGTGTCTAATTGCAGTGTAGACATACCCTCAGTGCACCGCACATTAGTGCAGGGTAGATTTACACTCCAGCTTGCTGCCAACTAAGTAGACAAGCCTCTAGACTTTGCTGACAGACTTCTTCAGGAATGCAAGGAGTAGTTCAAGGCTGTAATTTTGGATAGTCAAAATCTCTCCCTAGGCTCTGATTATATGTTTCGGATACCATGGCAAGATCTGTGGCAACTTCCATTATCATGAGGAGAGCATCTTGGCTTCAGTCTGACTCTTTGGGTACGTCTACACTACTCACCGGATCGGTGGGTAGCGATCGATCTATCAGGGATCGATTTATCACGTGTAGTGTAAACGTGATAAATCGATCCCCGATCGCTCTTCTGTCGACTGCTGAACTTCAGCAGTGCGAGAGGCGGAAGCAAAGTCGACGGGGGAGCCACGACCATCGATCCAGCGCCACGAGGATGTGAAGTAAGTAATTTTAATTTGATCTAAGATACGTCGACTTCAGCTACGCTATTCTCGTAGCTGAAGTTGTGTATCTTAGATCGATCCCCCCACGCCCCCAGTGTAGACCAGGCCTTAGTCCCAAAGGAGGTGCAGACAACAATTAAAGACGTCCACTTTGAAGACTGAGCTCTTCAATACAAAAACAGATGATGCTCTACATTTGTTGAAAGACTCCTGGGTCACTCTTCGTTTGGCAGGAGTATACATATCTCCTTAAAGGACGCATGGAAGGCCTCAGTTTTATTCCAGGCAGAGATCCTCACCAGCAGCTTTTTTCCAATCAAGATCATTGAAGCCTCTGAGGAAGGGGCAGCACTTTCCAAAGAGGAGACTTTGGCTCCTACATGATCTGTCTGTCAGCTGCGACAATCTCAGCACAATCCTTCTGACATGATGCTCAAGAGTCACTCTTTAATTAGTCCACAGGATCTTTACCTTTACTTCCCCTTGCAGGAGAGCCACCTTTATTTTGTTTTTTTTTTAGGAACCACATTGCATCAGACTGCTGGGTTCCAAAAATAATCTCTGCAGTTCCATGCTCTCCCTATTGCCCATCTCCTTCCCCCTCCCTATTCATCAACCTGTCTCACGAGAGACTATTACTGAGGAGATAGAATCACTTCTGTCTCTCGGAGCAAGAGAAGAAGTTCCACTGCAATATAGGCAGAAGGGATTTATTCCTGAAGACAAAAAGGAGGATGGCATCTATTTCTGGACTTCAGGAGGGTCAACACTTATCTGCCTCATCAAGTTCAGAATGGTAATCCTTGCCTCCATAATTCCATCACTAGATGCTCAGGACTGATCTACAGCTCTCAACCTGCAAGATGCATACTTCCATATATCCATTCTCCCTGCACACAGCTAGTACCTGAGGTTCCAAGTAGGACAGGCCCATTATAAATACAGCATGCTACCCTTCAGAGCTTAAGCAGTTGTAAGGGTCTTTACCAAATGTTTGGTAGTAGTGGTGGCTCACCTGAGAAAAGATGGAATAATAGTTCATCCTTAACTTGATGATTTGCTGGTTTGAGGGAAGTCGCTACAACAGGTAGAGGAATCCATTCAACTGCTCCAACTTTTCATTGCACTGGCCCTAACAGTCAACAGAGAGGAGCGTTCTTTGGAACCCACATAGAGAATAGAATTCATAGGGATGTGTTAGACTTCATTACAGCCAAGGTTCACCTGCCTCAACACAGATTTGAAGTTGTGAACACCTTGTCAACCAGCTGCAGAAACAACCATGCACTATGGTGAGAACTTGCCTAAGTCTGCTCAGTCACAGGGCTTCCTGCACGTTTGTCATAAAGCATGACACACTTCACCTAGAGTGCACGCAGAGCTGGATGAAATCTACATACCTACTGAACATGCACCACCTAGAGATGTCAGTGCAAGAAATCAATGGGAGTTTGCCATTGACTTCACTGGGAACAAAATTGGACCCTAATATGCTTCTTAAAAAAAAGCAAGCTGCTTTTCACTTGCAAAACACAATCTACACACAAATTAATGCGTCACACACTAAAATTCAAATACTCTCCAATCAGTGTGAATCAGCACACTCATCAAAGTCATTCCAAACCAATCTGGGATTTGGTGCTGGGACTGAATTCTTCCCAACAAAGCAGCAGTGGGACACAGAAGCACCAGTGCAGCCCTTGCAGAGCTTCTACTATGGTTCATGGGCTGTAGTAGTGCTTCTGCCCACTGTATCCTCCTACACGCAAGGAAAATTGGCCCAACCAAGTACTGCTTTGTGTACTGCTGCAGAGCATTTTTGTGTGGCTTACTAGGGAGGTGAATTTCCTCTTAATGATCTGGTGCCCTGTACAGGAGACCCTGGGTGGTTCCAATGCTTTTTGGATCTTGTCCACCCAGGTAAGTGGACTGGATTTGTACCACTTTGTATAATGAACTATGTACAGTGCAAAATCCTCTCAATGATTTTCAGACAAAACAATGATGCTTATCACATTACAAAGGTAATTATGCACAAATACATAGTTGAAATGAACATAGAGCAGTATTTGAATGGTTGGTTGATTAGAGATTGTATGCCATATGAGCATATTATATAAGGCTGCACATTATTGTTCCATTAGGTAGGAAGGTTCTAGGCAGGAGAGGCCATAGACACAATACAAATAGAGCAGGGGTAGGCAACCTATGGCACGCGTGCCAAAGGCGGCACGCGAGCTGATTTTCAGTGGCACTCACACTGCCTGGGTCCTGGCCACCTGTTCAGGGAGCTCTGCATTTTAATTTAATTTTAAATCATAGAATCATAGAATATCAGGGTTGGAAAGGACCTCAGGAGGTAATCTAGTCCAACCCCCTGCTGAAAGCAGGATCAATGAAGAAATGAAGCTTCTTAAACATTTTAAAAACCTTATTTACTTTACATACAACAATAGTTTAGTTATATATTGTAGACTTATAGAAAGAGACCTTCTAAAAACGTTAAAATGTGTTACTTGCACGCAAAACCTTAAATTAGAGTGAATAAATGAAGACTCGGCACACCACTTCTGAAAGGTTGCCGTCCCCTGAAATAGAGTATCTTTCTAAGTGCCACATACAAGGCAGATAGTTTCAGAATACTATTGGGCCACAATAACTCACCAGCAAAACAGTTTCCAAACTCCTCCACCTGTTGAGGATCTGTCCCTCCTCAAAAAGATGTCCCTATTTCTGCTTAATCGGCTGTGGCAGGCAGGCACCTTTCTTTCCCAAACATACTCAAGAATCCACTGTGCTATTGTATGACATCATCTTTCAGGCATCAGTAGCTGGTCAAAACAGGCTGGGGGACATTTCAGTATTAACAGTACATAGTGGATGCACTGAACAGAAATATCAGAGGGGTAGCCGTGTTAGTCTGAATCTGTAAAAAGCAACAGAGGGTCCTGTGGCACCTTTGAGACTAACAGAAGTATTGGGAGCATAAGCTACCCACGAAAGCTTATGCTCCCAATACTTCCGTTAATCTCAAAGGTGCCACAGGACCCTCTGTTGCTTTGAACAGAAATAGAGACTCCTATAAGGCAGAGAATGGAATGGTGACTAGATGTCACATATCTAACATATAAGGTAATGTATGTCTTCTGTTATAAATACATTTGTGTACAGAGCACCATAATCTATGCTTTACACATTCTTCCTCCAAGGCTAGACATAGGTGTGTTTAATCTTTACTGAATATTTTTGGTAAAGTCGAACCATTTTTAATACAGGAGCTCAGCTTCTGCTCTCAGATACACAAGTACAACCTCATTAAATCAATAGATATATACTGGTGTAGCTAAGAAATTGTCCCAGTAATTGCATTTAGAGTTCCATATTCTTTGTTTGAGGGGGAAGGATGATGTATAAAGTTGGGAAGGTAAAATTGATTTAGGCTGGCTTCTCTTATGCTAAGGTTACCTACTGCCTATGTTGCAGGAATTTTATGATTTGAGGGCTAAGCTATTTCAAATCACAATAACTTTGTGCTCCTTCTGGGTACTCTAGGCAAATTATACTGCATATTGATTTTCCCAAATGCCCTTTACTTTAATTAATACTATGATTTTATGGTCATCTGGTCACAAGATCACAAAATTCCTGTTAAAATGCAAACAAAATGCAATATTTTGATAAAGTTCAATAAATGTAGGTCAGTATAAATCTGTGAAATGATGCTGTTCTATGCAGCACCATTAAAATCAGTATATTGCTGAAATCATCATTTAAAGACCTTTCCAAAAGTGCCAGGAACAATATTCTATATGTATTTTTAACCTTTATACAGACAGCAGGAGCACGGTAATCCAAATCTGCATCTCATAGCCAACACCACTGCATGTTTCAGAATGAAACATCAGAATAATAGTAAGTTATGTTGGCATATGAACAGCTTTTATTTTAAAACCTAATGTGAAATAATCAATAATGTACAAGTCACCAGCTACCTCACAGATTTGTTAGGCACAATCTTATCTGAATCACGATGAAAAGTATCTCTGAGCACATCAACTCGTAAACATGGGCACATTTTGGATGTCATTAAACAGTCCCCACTACAGTTGTACCAAGCAAATGTACTTCTTTCCCAAACGATCATCAATGTTCCTTTGCTTATTCAGTCTTTTGCAGATCCTTTTGCACACAGCATCCACCAAAAGTGCACATATTTTTTTTGATATAGGAATTTCACAAAACAGATGACCAGTTTTTGAAAAATATTCCAAAAATTAATTAATATAAAACAATTTTTGCATCTGCAGAATTCCTATTTTCTGTCACCACAAAGCTTGATGAAAACACAGACGGTTATGCTCCAGCTTGACAGAGGTGCTTAATGACTTCTTTGTTTCAGTTTTCACCAAGAAGGTTGGTGGCAATTGGACATCTAACATAGTGAATGCCAGTGAAAATGAGGTAGGATCAGAGACTAAAATAGGGAAAGAACAAGTCAATAATTACTTAGACAAGTTAGATGTCTTCAATCACCAGGGCCTGATGAAATGCATCCTAGAATACTCAAGGAGCTGACTGAGGAGATATCTGAGCCATTAGCAATTATCTTTGAAAAGTCATGAAAGATGGGAGACATTCCAGAAGACTGGAAAAGGGCAAATATAGTGCCCATCTATAAAAAGGGAAATAAGGACAACATGGGGAATTACAGACCAGTCACCTTAATTCTGTACTTAGAAAGATAATGGAGCAAATAATTAAGAAATCAATTTGCAAACACCTAGAAGATAATGAGATGATAAGTAGCAGTCAGCATGGATTTGTCAAGAACAGATCATGTCAAACCAATCTGATAACTTTCTTTGACAGGGTAACAAGCTTTGTAGATAGGGGGAAGCAGTAGATGTGGTATATCTTGACTTTAGTAAGGCTTTTAATACTGTCTCGCATGACCTGCTCATAAAAAAAACTAGGGAAATACAACCTAGATGGAGCTATTATAAGGTGGGTGCATAACTAGTTGGAAAATTGTTCCCAGAGAGTAGTCATTAGTGGGTCACAGTCATGCTGGAAGGGCATAACGAGTGGGGCCTGGAAGGGATCAATGATTTAGATAATGGCATAGAGAGTACGCTTATAAAGTGTGTGGATGATACCAAGCTGGGAGGGGTTGCAAGTGGTTTGGAGGGTAGGATTAAAATTCAAAATGATCAGGACAAACTGGAGAAATGGTCTGAAATAAATAGGATGAAATTCAATAAGGACAACTGCAAAGTACTCCATTTAGGAAGGAACAATCAGTTGCACACATACAAAATGGGAAATGACTGCCTAGGAAGGAGTAATGCGGAAAGGGATCTGAGGGACGTAGTGGAACAAAAGCTAAATATGAGTCAACAGTGTAATGTTGTTGCAAAAAAAGCTAACAACATTCTGGGGTGTATTAACAGGAGTATTGTAAGCAAGACACGAGAAGTAATTCTTCAGCTCTACTCCGCTCTGATTAGGCCTCAACTGGAGTATTGTGTCCAGTTCTGGGTGCCACATTTCAGGAAGGATGTGGACAAATTGGAGAGAGTCCAGAGAAGAGCAACAAAAATGATTAAAGATGTAGAAAACATGACCTATGAGGGAAGATTGAAAAAATTGGGTTTGTTTAGTCTGGAGAAGAGAAGACTGGGAGGGGACATGATAACAGTTTTCAAGTACATAAAAGGTTGTTACAAGGAGGAGGGAGAAAAATTGTTCTTCTTAATCTCTGAGGATAGGCCGAGAAACAATGGGCTTAAATTGCAGCAAGGGAGGTTTAGGTTGGATATTAGGAAAAACTTCCTAACTGCCAGAGTGGTTAAGCATTGGAATTAATTGTCTAGGGAGATTTTGGAATCTCCATCATTGGGGATTTTTAAGAGCAGGTTAGACAAACACCTGTCAGGGATGGTCTAGATAATACTTAGTCTTGACATGAGTGCAGGGGACTGGACTAGATGACTTCTCGAGATCCCTTCCAGTCCTATGATTCTCTGATTCTATTTGGCCATATTCAATTTCCTTTCCACACATGGAGCACCCACAGGTGTCAATGGAAGTTTTGACCTGAAGCGGAGGTTATAATACTGATCACTGTGAATGAAGAAGTTGGGGTTGAGGGGGTAACACAGTATATGAAGTGTTTACATCCTTGATTGCGTGAGGCATTCACAGAGAAAGGATTACTTATTAGTACTTGTTGAATGAACTGTTTGTAAAGAAAAATAGAGACAGTTGGGAGAAAGGGCCTGATTCAAAGTCCATCAAAGTCATTGGGAGTCTTTCCATTCACATCAGTGAGTTTTGGATTATTTTATTTTTTTGTATGCAAGTATATATGCATGTGGTTGTAGATCTCAGTGTTATTGGTAGATGTATGATATCTAAAGGTAATGTCTGTAGTATGTACTTTACATATATGCTGGTCTCATCACTCTCTTTACATACTGGCCAACTGTCCCATTGCACAGACCATAGTCTCAGAGCCTAAATATTATACTGTGAATTATATAGAGTCATATTTAATGTCTTTTTCATTTAATTCCTTGGGTCTGATCTCACTACTATTGATATCGATGAGACTAAGATCAAATCTTTAAAGTGTGGTAGAAAGAACATGTGGGGATTTCAGGGTGTAAATCATTTTTGAATAAATCTAAATTGGTATCATTTTGCTAAGCAATCTATACGTATAGTAATGTTTAGACTAGTACATACTTTACATTTTGTGATAACTTCAAGGACAGAGGCCTCAGAGGTAATTACTTTATTATAATATTGTTGACATATATAAAGTAATGTAAACATTATGCACACAATATTACTTAAATAGAAAATGTTAGCAAAATATGTAGGCTGTTGAAAATATATTAAAATCTATTGAAAATTATATAGTTATTTAAAAGAACTTACATTCATGAGTGGTTTCGTGTAGAACATAAATGAAAAAATGTGTGGCTATTTGTAAGGAATTGTGATGATCTTAGGATAGTACTTTCTAATAAAATTATATATTGCCTTGAACTTCATTTCAGCAAATGAGCTAAACTTTTTTTGACCTGAACAAATTATTGTAATGAATAATTCATTCTAAATCATGTAGAATCTAACTGATGACATGGGACAAATATTTTACCCTTCATTATCATTAAATCTGTAATAAAATGCATATATATATATATACACACACATATATTGATATCTTTCTTTGGGGATTTTCACCAGTTTTCTCTTGAACAATATAACTTCTTATTCGTTGTTGGGTAAAAGTGGATAAGAATAGGAAAAAGTTATGAGCATATACTTATAGGCAGTATACCAGCTATTACAATGGTACTCAGGCTGAATGGAAGAATCTAATGAAAAAGAATGAGATGCAGTATTAAATATGTATAATATAGAATATGTGCACAAATATTTAAATATAAAGTTGCCTAAAATAAAAAAGTAAACTTGATAACACATGCACTTTTATTTATTTTTTATTTATTGTTAATATAGAACAAAGAGTTTCCTTGTAAAAGTACTTATTTACCCACATATAACTGCTCTGAAGTCTGTACCTTAAGGACAAAGAAAGGTCGCCAATCTCTCCAACTCCTAGTTCTTTGTCAAAAATGGACACAGTTAATGAGGTTTGTTTGGTACAGCACAAATTCTCAGACACAGATAGAGATCCTTTCAATGGAAACAAATTTGTTTGGCTTTACCAGGTTACTTAGCGATTAATAATAGCCTTGAGATGCAGGTCAGAAAGGTCATTGTACCCGCTTGCCAACACAATCTAAAATGTGCAGCTAGTCCAGGTCTGCAGGCTGCGAGGCCCCAAAATGCTATGCATAAAGTAAAAGAGGCTATTTTCCAACTTCTTTTTTCATATTAATAAGCAATTTTCAAGAGAAGGGTGGCAAAATGGGGGCCATGCTACTCTAAGTAATTCATTTATTTTGCAATTTAATCTTATGTTGGAAAAAAATTACACTGCTGCAAAAGCATAGCATGGTGATTTTTAAACGTCAGTATGTTTCATAAGTAACCTTGTATGAAATATTGTATTAGCAGCCTTTAACAGTAAACTGCAACAAAAAATATTTGCAGAGGTTGAAACAGACCTATACATCTTTCCCTACCTTTAATGTATTTCCTTTTCATTCTATTTTTGTCTTGCACATTTGAAGAAAAAACATGCATGATTTACTTAACATTTTACTCATTTTATCAGGTGTTGTGGATTAATATTTTGGTAAAGAAAAGTTGAAAGACTGTAGCATGAATCAAATATAAAAATGATACAGTTTTAATATATATTTTCTTTAAGAATTTATTTTAACTGAGTTCATATATTTATAAGGCATTTATTACCATTTCACATGTTTTTGTAGATTAAATTAACATTATGATAATTATAATAGCTAGTATTACAAAGCTGGAGCCCAATCCTGCAAACACTGACTGAGGTAACTTGACTTGCCTGTAGGATTACTCACATCAGTAAAGTTACATATTTTAAAGTTACATACACATGCTTAAATATTTGCCTGATTTGATCCTTGTTCTCCAGGGGCCAAATCCTGCTCTGGGATTGTTACCATTGACTTCTGTAGGAGAAGTATCAGATCCCAGATATCGTTTTGCTGTGTTATTTACTATCCAGACATATGAACTGTGCATTTGTCTTCACTTTTTATTTTATGTAACATATTCTGAAAAAAGGCCAGAATGTACTCACCTAATCACTGAACAAAGCTGGTGTCTTTCACACATAGGTTAATTTGAACTAGCTGTTTCTCAAACTAACCTCTTTTAACTGGGTCAAAATAATTCAATACACATGCACTGTGAACTATAACACTGAATTATGCTTAGTATAGGATATTAATTTACTCTACAATTTTGCATAATTTGCGGCCAGACTGCTCCTCTTGCAGAAAATCCATGTGAAGAAGCCATTGATGAGAAAATCTCTGCAAATGTTACCTCAGATTGTTCTACTGGAAATATGGGCTTGCCGTTCCCCTGCAAAGCAGACAGTGGGATCAGCCTCTTGCTACCTGTGGATCTTCCAAGAACTACTGGAGGCACAGGAACATTTGCTCAGCAGACCTTGTGTCCCTCCACACTGGCTCTAGAAACCCCTGCCCCACAACCTGTTTTCCCGGCAGTGACTTTGCTGTGGACTCCTCATGACTGTGGCTGCTCTGTACTACCCTTGTCAGAAAGGCTCCACGCTGAGGAGGGAGAGGTCCAAGAAAGTTAATATTGCATGTGTCTTTCCCAAGGACTTCACGTGTATTTAATGAGGGAAAGGTGTATGCCCCTGGACCCCGCTCACCTGCCTGCATCCCATGCCCCAACCCTTCTCCATGCAGAGATCCTCAACCCTGCAGAGGGCTCAGTGATCCAGCAATGAGAGGGATATCAAATAGTCAAGCTTACCCTTCCTCCTTCTAACCCTTCTGCTCACACAAGGGCAGGAGGGGTAGAAGGTCTATCTCAGGGTCATGATCTATCACTCTGTCACAAGGTACTAGCTGAAATATAAATGATCAGTTTTGATGTCCATTTGAAAGATGTTATTACATTAAAATAAATTATATTTATAGAAACTCAATGTAAAATGATTTTTGATAAAACAGTGCACAGAATATCTATTACTTCTGTTTGATCAAAATATTTAAATAATACCATCAAAATCTTCCTCAAAATAAAAGCTAAAGAATATAAATGAATGAATTATGAATAAATACGGTATACTGTACAATACACATAGAATGTAGATTTAACCATCTTAATGGTACCAAATGTTAGTTACATCCATATAGAATCCATCTGCTATACTGCAGAATGTACCAAGTAGATTTTAACATTCCACTGATTTCCATTGATTGTTAATGGATGAAGGCAGCACGTTGAATGCCATGGAAAACCAGCTGTAAAAGAATTTAAAAAAAAAAGGTGTTAGCATCTTTTTTCACCTCTGGACTGTAAATAACAAAGAGTTGTTTTGATGCAGGAAAGAACTAGAGGAGTTTGCAGAGATGAAGGAGAAAGAAAAGGAGAAAAAAGAGCTAGAAAGGAAAGAAAAGAAAAAGGATCACCAAGCCCGAAAGATGCATTACCTCCTCAGCACAGAGCAGGTTGGTATACCTGTCCCTGACAGCTCATGCAAACCACTTGGGCCCCCAGCCTGACAGAGATAAACTAGCAGGCTGAATGGGACATGACTTGTTGAAAAGATATCACAAAGACACTACTTTGAGTTCAATTTAGTGCTTTTCTATAGGTGAGAGCAGGTACCATGACTATTCTGTGACAGCAGCTTCACAGAGGCAGTAACAGCACTGCTGGCAGAAAGAGTCCAAGTCAGCAGTTTGATCTACCACTGTGATAACACAACACGAAGGGCATAACCTCGCTTTAAAAACTCATTTTGACTGGCTTATTGTTGTGTGGTTGCACTTGTCAAGAACTAACAAGTTATTAAGCTGAGGAGAGGTTTCATTTTTTCTTTTTTAATTGAGCTAATGATTGGATTGATATTGTGCTCTTCTGCTGTGTTTTAAAATACATTGTAAATGTAGGGTTTCAGCTAAAGCTTTTCACAGAACTGCCTGGATCAGCACATTTACCTTGATTATTTTCACATAGGTATGCATCTGGAATTTTGAATATTTACTGATTAATTTGTTTGCACTGCTAAAAGTTCTAGACTTTTCAAGTCTTCCTATACAATGTGGTTGGAAGGAAGTCAAATTTGTTAGTAATTAATAGAGCTGATTTTATATGGTAAAACAGGATTTAAGAACAATTGTTCAAATTTTGAAGGGCTGTTCTATTTTGACTATATTTGTGTTCCTTGCTAGTCCCTATTTGTGAACATTTGTGCAAATTTATTTTTCTTTCCATGCTTGTTTGGTGAATATTTGTTCTTCACATGAATACCTGTCTTTACATGTGAAATTTCAGGCATGAACAAAACATTTGTTATTCATTATTTCTTATTTGTTGTTTGCTACTCATTGTTAGTTATTTGTTACAATAAAAATTATCAGTCATCCGGTCAGGGAGCAGGAACAATACCATGTGACTCAGTGGCAGCAAGTTTAGCGTTTTTCAGTGTTTTTGCATCATTTATGATCGACCCATAGTTTGAAACTTGTTTGCATTAATTGTATGTCAGTTTTGAAAAGTGAATACATTAGTAAAAATGAGTAACTTTAATTGCAAAATTACTAAAATTCAAGGTCTGTTCAGAAGCAATTTGCAAACAGAGGAAAGGCCTAAGTTAATAATTGAATATCATTCACCACACATAATTTGGCCAGCTGTAGAAATAGTACGTTTTCCACACAGAATGTTCTTAAATTCTTTACATTTTCTTGGGCCATTATTTGGAAAAAATAACTTTTTTTATAATAATTCCAATATTAAGCAGATACATCAATCAAAAATATTAGAAATAAGGAAGCCTAACAAACCAAGTGTTAATGTGGATAAAATGTTCTAGACCTTTAGTATCTGAAAAATTAAACTATGGCATATTCACCATTCTTTTAGATGGCTAGTGAGATGAACTGAATGACTTGTGGTCTAAAATATAATGAACTCATTTTGTTCCTGATAGTGCCACTTTAGAAAACTGCATTTTCCTTTACAAGTGGGGACTTTTACACCCCAAGATTCATCTATAAGGGATGGCAGGCAGCATTTGTACCTCAGTCTTCAAGTTAAGGTTTTCCTGGTGGAGGGCAGCAGTAAGCACAGTGGTCTTATGGATTTGGGTTTCTGATTTAGCAAAAACAAAGCTTGACAGACAAGGCTTTGCAGAACTAAAAACACTCTGGTTTTGCTCACTGCCAGGGTGACCCTGAAGCCACAAAATTTGCCAAGAAGTCACAGTTAGGTACTGAATTGTGATCCAGGAGCTGAGCTATCATTTTTTTATTTTATAAAAAAAATCCCCTCTATTAAGAAAATATACCCTAATAAGAAAATATAAGTTAAATTCTTGTACATTACTGGCACTCATTTAAATTGCTGTATCTGCATTTTGCCTCTTCATGCAGCAAGATGGTTGATATAATGAATGAGTTTAGCAAAAGTATTGAAATATGATTTTGGAGTTTTTTTCTTAGTTCCTTTCTATATTGATTTGCTTCTTTGTGACAGATAGTAAAATAATATTATGTTAAAGGTTATCAATATTAAATATCAGTATTTTCTGCTGTTGCTATTTCCATCACCTAGTCCATAAATATTTTACCATAGCTGAATGAGAAATAAAATTTCAAGCAAAATACTGACATAACATTATTTTAGGATATTTTATAATTCAGGAAGTCCCAAATGTTGCTAAAGATTAACATCTGTAGACTAAAAATAGGCTATCATAGATCTGAAGAAGTCAGTCTTCCACAGACTATTCAGAATTGAAGCTTTAGATGCTTGTGGGGCTAATGCTTGAGATATCATGTTGATGTCTTTTCCTTATGTTCTGCAGCACAAACATTAAAATTGACTGCCATTGTGACTGCAACTATTTGAATACTAGAGCGCCTCAGTGCTTACAAATTCAACAGTTACCTTTTTACAAAGGCTACAAATTAATGTAGTATTTAATATAGTGTAACACGTTGTCTAACCTGTGTCATGCTTACAATAAATAAAACATGGATCAATAAACTCAGTGATAACTTTTAACAGAGTATATATATAAAAAAATTATACCCTATTATAGTACATTTTAAAATTACCATTTTACTATATTTGTTGGTAAATATTGAACTCAATTTATTCATAAGAATTTGCAATAATATAGCAATTTATTGTTGATGTTTCTACGTATGCACAATATTTATACAAACATTTTAATACAGATACATGATTACTTCAGCTATACAGCAGTGCTTGAATTAACAGACCTTATGAATTTATTAATTTATTAATTTAAAAATAAGAGTATCTCCTGGACATCCACATTTCAGAAAGAAATCTAAACATTTGAGCATATTTGCATAATCAATATTTACTAGCAGTAATAGCGTTAATTTGTTGTCACACACTTAATCAGCATTATTCCTTAAAAATTGTTTGTTATGCATCCCACTAACTTCAAAACAAATAAATTTTACAGCTTTAGAAAATAAACACATCTATTTTTTGTCTCTGTGTAGCTGGTGTTGTTCATGCACCACAAATACAGCCCAAACTTTGTAGCTATAAGAGGAGGTTTGAAAATAGAAAGTGATTTTTCATTTGAATAAAACTAAGTTAGTTGGAAAATAATGCCTGGAGAAATAAATTATGAACTCTAAAATTCTATGCTTATGAAATACTGAGCTTTTAATCAACTTGCTTTATGTATCAATAGCTTCAATAACTAGACAAGTAACAACTAACATATATGAGCTTCCTTTGTTTGAAGAAAATTTCTCCTACATGATTCCCATAATTATGAAGAAACCTGCTACAGACTCCATGCCCTTGTTATCAAGTAATAAATTATGTTGTCTGCTCCACCTACTGGTTGCTTTTTGCAAGAGATTCCACTGTGGAATATAGAAAGAAATATCTTGAAAAGGTGTCAACACTGTTATCTAAATTCTATTAGAAAAACTGAACTCCTCTCTTTTGGCTTTTAATGAGCTTATATGTATTTATGCTCAACAATATTTTCCTTATCTGCTTTTAAATGAACAATATAGTACTGTGTTTTATGATGAATGAGATACCTTAAAAATGCAAGGAGCTAAAAATTGCATGACAGGTTTGGCAAAAATTCTGCCTTTGTTCAGATTATTTCTTTGAATACAAATGTTGGGAGCACATTATAGAGTAAAAAAAGTCCCACGGGTCTATTTTATATTTTTATTTTATTATTTCTCTTTTTACATTTATAAATCAAATCATGAACAGTTTCTTAAGCTAAGTTTGCTATCAGTCCATAATTGCAGTGTTCAGATTGGTACTACTGTGTTAATGGATCCCTTTTAAATATAATTAATATTTTAAAAATAAGATTTTTTAATTTAATGTTTCTATTATGAATATATACAATACATCTGCTTTTCTCTCTTTGTATTGGTGAACTCAGACATAAGCATGCAGGTTTTACCTGGTCTCCTCTAAGTACATATTAGCAAGTAAATGTGGCAAATGGATTAAGAGGCCAATTTTCCAAAGTGCTGAGAAACTGTAGCTGCCTTTGAAATCAATGGAAGGTGAAGGAGCTCAGCACCTTAAAGGAATTGTCCAGTACTTCACAGGATTGGGTTTGAAAAGGCCATGCTTGATGGGACAAGGGACTGCATGTCTCAGTCACTGCATGATTCTAACAGCTCATATTCCCAGATGTACTTGGGCACAAAACACAATAGCAGTGAAAGTCAGACTTTTCTTGTAGGTGTATGATAGACAAAATCCAGGGCTCTAGCAGCTTTGGAGACACTCTGTATGTCAAAGGCTGAAGTAACCTCGACTATTATAGTTGTCTGTGTCATTGGAAGAAGGAATAGCGAATCAGTGGAACAGTATTGACTCACCCCGACCCGCTTTTCCTCCACACTACTATGCAAGGTGATGGGAAATGTGTATTTTTTCCCCATTCTCTTCTGCTCCTAAACAGTGGAACTGATTTTGCTCAATTTTTCACTACCAATTCATCTTTGGATAGAGACCAAGTATGGAAAATTGCAGCCCAAACGATGAAAGTTTTCCTTCATGGCATTACTTCCACAAAGGCATAATGTGGGAGTTGTAAGTCTGGCAACACAGCCACAGGACCTCTTTGAGCATTACTGGCCATCTGGGGTGCCCCAAGCTCATAATCTCACACTGAAGGACTCAGATCCATCTTTGGTTCCAAGCCCAGTCCGTTCTCCTCTGGGATCCACCAAGCTGGGATCGGCTAGACTGATATTGTCAACAATTCCATGGGATCCTCTATTTATCCAAGAGCAGAAACACATGCAAACATGTGAGACCCTCTGTTCTTAGAAAAGTTGGCTCATTCAGTTCTGCTGGTGTTCTTCCTAGTGCTCCTGATTGAGGTACAGGATCTTCTGTTTGGCCATTTCTCTGCCTGGCTGGAAAACTTACCAAGGCAGTTTCATTCTTTGGGTATTGTGCCCTTTTGATTTTTTGTCCCTGTAGTCCTCCACCTCCTTCTTCTGTAACATCAAGAGAAGAGGGGTCCTCAGTAAGAGGGGGGCTTGTAAGAGACCTGTGTCTTCATTGCTGACAAGCCCTAGGTTTGCACCTCCTATAAAGATCAAGAAGACTGATTCTCCTAGTTCTGCAGTTTTACAGGATGTGACATCCATCACTTTGTCAGAGGAGGATACAGTTGAGAAGTCCTCTGAAATGCCCTATTGTTCCCCTTCTGCTGAGGAGGCTGTACTAACTGCCTCTTCCTCTCCTGTCAGTGAAACTTAGGATTCCAAGGCTCCGTTTGTAGGGTATCAGTTTCTCTTGACATTCCTTTGGAAGTTCCAAAGCAGAGAATCCTCATAAGCTCCTTGATAACAGAGCTTCAAGAGAAGAACAAGGTAGGTTTCCCTATTAAAGACTGCTTGTTAGAGTCTGCAAAGGAAGTGTAGAATCATTCTGCTTCAACTGTCTCTGCCTCAGGGAAGCTCAACTCCGTCTATTAAATACTGAGAGAATAATTGGAATTATTTTTTCTACCTTTTACCTTGGCATTTTAATGATCTCAGCAGTGGTTGGAAAGTCTAATTTGGGAAAGGTGTCTTCCTTTCTTGGGAAAAAGGAATGTAAACACTTTGAGCTTTTTGGAAGGAAGGCCCACTTCTTGGCAGCCTTAACTTTATGTGCTTCTAATTACTAAGTGGTGAGGCAAGGTATAACCCTTTTTTATGGTCCAAGATGTCTTCAGCACTTTCCTGAGGACAGAAACAGAAATTTTTGGAGCTCTTTTAAGAAGGTCAAGAAGTGTCAAAGAATACTGTTAAGGCTTTATTTTTTTTTTTAAATCTCTGATATAGCTTCTAAATCTCTAGCTACAGCTTCTCACTTATAGGAACACTCCTACCGTCAGAATTCAGATTGTTCTGCTGAAATGCAAGGCCAAGGTCACTGTCATGCAGTTTGAAGGTTCTGACCTGATCAACTTAAAAACTGGTGAGCCTCTGTTATTCAGGAGATCAGTTTAGGTGATTACATGGTCCCTTCTTATCTTAAAATCTATAAAAATCTATGAAGTTTTGTTGGGAAACCACCAATAACAAAACAAAGTTGCTACTTTTTGGACTGGCAGTAGTCCCTATGATTTTCAACCAGTGTTTAGCTGTGATGCAGTCCAGCTACTGTGTCAGGGACTTACTATGCTTAAGCAACTGGCTCTCAAGAGGCCAGTCTTATATCAGGGTCATTCATGCCCTGCAGGAGATTTTCATAGCTTGAGAGTAACACTGACAAATCTATACTGACCAAGGTCCTTATGTTCATAGTAACTACTCTGGGCTTGAAGAGGTTTTGTGTCTGCCTTCCTTAAGACAGATTCTTTAGTCCATGAATTTAGCCAGGCCCATACTGGAAGGCCTGGTAAGATTCTATGTTTGGATATAAGGCCTAATTTCCAGCTATACCTTTGTCAATTCACTTTCAAGGCTATGGATGCACTGCTTGCAAGGTTGATTGAGTCTGCTATACAGACCTATAACTCACTTTCTGAATAAGGTAAAGGTGTAGCTCTTCTGCTGCAAGTTGAGGGTTCCATAGACTTTTATATCAGTGTTGTCTTTTTTTCTTTATTATTGTTATTGTAGATTGTATATCATAATTGAGCCACTGATTTGCAGCATTCAGTGACTCACTCACATATATTATTATCTACTGATTTATCATGTTTGTCAATTCATGCAGAAAAAAAAAGAATACCTTTAGGTCTCTTTTCAGTTCTGCTTTGTCTGAAAGAGTGTTGAAGATTAATTTACCACAAGTCAAATAACAACTGAGTACATTGTTTATTTTTTCAATTGCATTTGTTCCTATAAGCAGAGACCATAACAAAAAGGAATGGTACTGAGGGACTGATTATCCTCTCATTTACACGAGTGTAAATCAGAAGCTAAGTCCACTGAAGTCAGTGAAGTTACATCAGGATAAAACTGTATAAATAATTTCCTTACCAAAGCCTAATAATGAATATTCAGAAGGAACACCTGATTAATCTAGTGCTGTCCTGTAAGCACTTGAAAAACAATTGGTCTGAAGTGACACCGTTTGACACCCACTCTGTCTTTGGACACCTGGCAGTTTTATTCTTATAAAGGTGAGGACTCAGTAGATAAAGCACTGGCCTCTGATCTTTGGATCCATCGTTTAAGAGGCAAGGCTGCAGGTTTGGTCATTTGATCTTAGTCCCAAATGAACAGTCCACATCACAAAATGATCATACATAATTTGTTACTATTGGCAGTCTATGTTCAGGAAAGGCCAAGAACTGAGCTTGAAGAATGAATTAGCTCTTACCTTTTACATTTTATTTCCTCCCTCTTTACCATTATACCTATTATTATCCTATCTCCAAAACATTCCTGGGCTGAAATTATCATTCACCCTAGGTACTCATATTTCCTGGAGATAAAAAAATGTAACCACTTTAGTTCAAAAGTAGAGGCACCCCCAATCACCTATCTGTGGGTGTTTTATACACACTCCTCACCTATGTGTCACCAAGTCAGATGTCTCGCATGACTTTCCAAAGCTTGTACCATTACAAATTCCATTTAAATTAAAAAGGGAGTGTGAGCTTTCCAAGCTCTCCAACAGACTTTCAGTTACATTTTAATAGTATTAGTAAGTAATGTACTTTTCTCTTTTCTTTATAGTTCTATATTCTGTTTTCATAAATGATTATTTTCAAAGGATTCTCAGTCTACATTAAGTTTGTCTTGCAGTACTTGCCAAATATATGTTTGATCAGCAAGTCTCATTGGTCTTGCTGTGCCACATCAAAGTTATCTTTGGCATATACATTCATTTGCATACGGTGGTCTAGACCAAGGGTCGGCAACCTACGGCACGCGAGCCGATTTTGAATGACACGCGGCTGCCTGCCGTGGTTCCGACCCCCAGCCGCACTCAGCTCCCCCGCCCACCATTCTTCCCTGCTGGGACAGGAGGCAGAAGCTTCGTCCTGCAGCAGCCAAGCTCCCCCGCTTCTTCCCCCAGCCGTGGTGCAGCCTGCTTTCTTGCCCCTCCTCCTCTCCTTCCCTGCGCCGGCCCTTGCAAAGGGAGGGGGGAGGAGTGGCAGTGTGGTCGCTGCTCCACAAAAGCCCCGCGGCCCCGCTGTCCCGGCCGGAGCTCCAGCCGGCGCACGGCAGTCCCGCGGCTCCTTGTTAAAGCCAGCCCTGGGTAAAGGAGGCAGAGAAGAGGTAGGGGCGGGGCCTTGGGGAAGGGGGTGGAACAGGACATATCCCTTCCAGCCCCCTGCCATGAGCCGCTCAGGGCAGAGGGCAGGGGGCTGGGAGCACCCCCACGAGCCGAGCACCCCAGCCCTCTGCCCTGAATCCCCCCCACACCCAGCCTTCTGCCCTGCACCTCCACACACACCCCAGCCCTCTGCCCTCCCCCCAACACCCAGCCCTCTGCCCTGACCCACCCCACCCCCAGCCTTCTGCCCTGACCTCTGAAGCCCCCAACACCGCCAGCCTTCTGCCCTGCACCCCCCACACCCACAGCCTTCTGCCCTGACCTCTGAAGCCCCCCACACCCCCAGCCTTCTGCCCTGCATCTCCACACACACCCAGCCCTCTGCCCTGACTTCTGAAGCCCCCCACACCCACTCTTCTGGGGGCGTGGGGGGCTTCAGAGGTCAGGCCCCATTCAGCCCGCTGCCGGCCTAGGTGAACAGAACGCCAGGCTGGCAGCGAGCTGAGCAGGCTGGTGGCATAAGATCAGCATTTTAATTTAATTTTAAATGAAGCTGCTTAAATATTTTGAAAACCTTGTTTACTTTACATACAACAATAGTTTAGTTATATAATATATAGACTTATAGAGAGAGACCTTCTAAAAAACGTTAAAATGTATTACCAGCACGCGAAACCTTAAATTAAAGTAAATAAATGAAGACTCGGCACACCGCTTCTGAAAGGTTGCCTACCCCTGGTCTAGACTATGCCAGCCTCTGCACAGGGCTGCAAGATACAAGGGTCACAAGATCTTGTTCACCCACCCTTTGTGCCCCATGGGCGGGGTGGCAGGCATAATTACAGTCTTTGTGCTCTCCTAAGAAAGACTGTTCTTTGCTAGTGCTGCTGCCTGTGCCAATTAACCCAAAGGGAGTGGGATGAGGTGGGAATGGCTCAGCTGCTGTGCTCATGGTGTACTCTCTAAAAATATAATGCAGTAACAGGGATCCCTGTGACCTCTGGGAGACATTGTTCCTGGACAAGAAACAATAGCTCCTGGAGCTCCTGCTAAGCACATAATTGCTAGGCACTTCACTGCTACTAGGCATACAAAGCAGGGCCATGCGTTCAAAGAATAGTTGAGACCTGTATTTTTTTAAAATCACTCTTTAAAAATTCCTGCTACCTAAAGGTCCTTTTTCTGCATCAAAATTGTATAATCTGTGGTTTGTTTTCTCCAGGCAATGCACCAGTTGCTCCAGTCCTGTGGGTAGCATTAGTGGCAGAGTTTAAGCAATAGGCTGAGTGACCTATGAAATGTGTACATAGCAAAGATATGTGAAAAAGTTCTCTTCTGTGTATTACTGTCATTTGTGCCAGCAAGAGGCTGGGATTATTCCACTGGTGGGTAATTGAACAGAGGGAAAAAACAACGAGGAGTCCTTGTGGCACCATAGAGACTAACAAATTTATTTGGGCATAAGCTTTTGTGGGCCATAACCCACTTAATCATGCATCTGATGAAGTGGGTTATAGCCCACGAAAGCTTATGCCCAAATAAACTGGTTAGTCTCTAAGGTGCCACAAGGACTCCTCGTTGTTTTTGCTGATACAGATTAACACGGCTACCCCTCTGAAACCTGAACAGAGGGAGTTATAAGTTGAATGTCGACTTTCAGCTTGGTGCTGTGCAAACACAGAAGACAGAGTCCATGCCCCAAGGAATTTACAATCTAGAACAGTTATAGAGTAAATTGTTCAGATACAGAGCATTACATTTATCCCTGGTGCAAGGCAACTGAAGTCAATCTAATTATTATAGGGTTAAATTTGGCCAATATACATTAGTGCATTTGGTGCTAATATGAGCTTGAGGTGATGCAGGAATCTTGCAGAGGTAATTTTTGAAAATATACTATGAGAATGAGTATATTGTAAGGAGGAGAGAAAGGTCATTTGGTGTACAAGAAAAGGGAGACTACGGATGGGATGGAAGAAGGCATGAAGATGAAGTACCATACATTTCTCAACAGCAACCCTTCTGGTTGATTAAGAAGTGGCATTGATGGTATCCCAGCTTTAATGAAACTTCAACATGAGTGATGTATACACTGATTCTTTGGTTTCCCAGCTCTTGGGCAGGCAAATACAGTTAAGGTAATGTTCCCTCAGTTAACTTACACAGAGTTTGCTCCCTATTAGATTCTGTCACTTGGAATCTGGTAAATACTGCTAAATTGACAGGTATTACCTGTCCAAGAATGAGCATGATCAGTGCTGCTCTGACCCTTAATAACGTCTCTCCTCTACTTTTCTCCCCATCATGTTTTCTCCCTCTTCTCTAGTTCCTCTTTTTCTCCCATATGCCTATTTTAATTGCCACTGAAGCCTGGAGCCATCCCTCAACATTTTCCTCTTTGTTGCGGCTTTACCCTTTTCCTGCTTCTTTTCTATTCCTTCCTTTGTCACACAGCTCCATCCTCTCTTCTTTCTTCTCTTCCACACAGCACTATGTTCATTCATGAAAATCTTAGCTCACTGTTTACTGGTCCCATTGTAACCAGTGAGGTAACTCAGCTATTCACACTATCCCCGTGCAGTTTATTTGCATTGTGAAATCGTGCTGGCTTAACTAAAATGAATTATCAAATGAACCAGTCAGAATGTGTTATTGCAGGGAAGAGAGCATCACATGCAGAAACAAAGAAACAGACAGACATAAAGAGACACTGAAGGTTAGTGGAACACTAGTTTACTTAATCACATGTACATGTTCTTGGGGAAATAAAAATATTTCTCTGTTTAGCAGCGGTTTCTTATGTTGTCACAAAATCCCATGTAATTGTCGAGATCTGTCCTGTAAAGAAGAGCTTCTATCCACTCTCATATTCACCTGAATAACCTATAGCACTTACCATATTCTAACAGGATATCATTGGTTAATTAGAGGGATTTTTTTTCCAATCTTTTGGAAGAAATGGTGTGACCAAGCCATAGGCTAATTGCCTTTTATGACAGGTTGTTTTTGTCTTTATGGGAGGGATGATGTTAGTAAATAGTAAATGGAATTATAATTTGCAATTTATAAATGCAGAAACTGAAGCACAGGAGATTGTGGTGGGACAGGTTCTCACCCCAGTCAAGAAGGGGTTAAAGAGCTCCTCTTGGCACAATCAGCCCCGGCTCGGCCCACCTGTGATGCCTGTCAAACCTGGAGGAGGGAAAAAACTCCCAAAAACTTATGGCTAGATGACCACTCTCTGCATTCTAAACTAGCAAACAGTGACACCTACAGTCAGAGAAGGATGTCTGTGACAAGAGAGGTGCTCAGTCTCACCCATTGGGGTGCCCTAGAGGTACAACCTATGACAAGGAGTAAGAACAAAATTTTCAGAAATAAGTGACTTGTTTTTCAAAAATACAGGGAACCAACAACACCTGGTCAACAGGAGCTGTTGGGTGTTTGGCATTTTTGAAAATCAGGCCATTATTTAGGCACCTAAATATGAATTTAGACACTTTTAAAAAATAATTTTCCCCTAAGGTCAAATAGGAAGTCCATGAGAGAACCTGGAATGTTCTCCCGATTCCCAGCTCTGTTTCTTCACTGTGGGAACATTGTTTTATACACCACCACTCACACATCCAAGTTCTCATCCCTGATCTGGTTATCAAGATGCTGCATTAGAATTAGAATAAACAGAATAAAGTGTCAGTCAGACACAGAATCCATGAAAGATTGATGATGTATTTATGGGATAGCCTTACTCCTTGCAGGAGATTGGGCTGTGGTGTCTTGGCTGGGTACCACAGCTGTTGTGTTCCCTATATTAGGCCCTCAAAGTAGTTTATTCCTGTTTTATCCTGGGGTCTAAATACTCCAGCTGCGGTTATTTATGTGAAGGAGCCTAAATATTCCACTGTGATTTTGTTGGCTGCAGTGAACCTCAGTGTCTTTGCAGGATTTGTGGTTAGTTTTGTATTCTATGGCAAAGACGATCAGCTGCCAATATTTCCTCACCCCTGGCACTGCCTTTCCTTTAGAACAGGATGGTGTCATTATTTTAGTATTAAACAAAAATCTTAAATTGGAGGGATTGAACTAAACCTTGCAATGTGAAGGCAGAATAACAATAATGAATGTTTCTATTTCTCTGTTTAAACAGAATATATATTATCTGGAGGACAGGTAATTAATCCCACTTGCAAGAAAATACTCTACTCATCACTCATTTATGACTTCTTCATTCTCTGAATAAATGGTTTATCACAAACACATCCAATATAGACCCTGTTATAGGTGGTAGGCTGGATCCTCCAGTCCTTTGCAGACAAATCTCCTATTGAAATCAAGTGAGTTTTTGCATAGAGACTGCAGAATCAGGCCAAATATATTAATTGGCTACAGTTGACTAAATAGTCACCTTGCATATACTGGTACAACACTACTGGACTCAGTGGTGTGACACCTGTATAAAGAACTAATTCAGAACTGATTAAAGTCAGTGAACATTTTGTTATTGACCTCAGTGGTAACAAAATCAGATACTAAATTAGGGATTTGGGGCTGGTTTGTAGCATTTTTCAGACTGAATACATTGGTTCTACATTTCTTCAAGTTTTATCTAACATATATTTTGTGTAATTAAAAAAATACAGATTACTCTTATTTGTGAGAAGACATCTTCTGAAATAGATAAAATTTATTTGATGCTTCATATTTGACCTCACACACCTACTTGGTGCTATCATAGGTTTTATATAGAGTTTTGTAGAGGATTTTTTCCAAATACATTTTGTGTTAAACATAATATCCTTTTATTTTATTTTCATTTTGTATGCAATAACTCCATAGTCTGTTGCAATCCAGTAATCTATACATTTGAAATTCTTTTTAAAAACAAAACAAAACATAAATGGCTCTGAAATCATTTCACCAAGGTTTTTCATTCTGAATCATTAATGTTTTAAAGTAGTTCTTCTACCTCCTAAAAGAAACTATATCTGGGGATTAACAAGATTGTTCACTGGAATTCATGTGGAAGCATAACTGCAGTAGCTGAGAAATGATCATGTTTCCTTTTAGTTCTCAGCAAGAGTAATTGAATGTTGAATATCTTACTAAACGCTGGACTGTGACAGTGTGTTAACACTCTGACTATCTCCTAACAGCAGGGCAATTATTTGCTGAGTGGGATTTTTATAAATCCCCTGGCAGTAGTATGTCCTGATAATTATGATGAAGTGCACTGGTCAGTGTTGATTCAGCAATCCCATCTCTAGCAAATATTTCATTCACAGCTCTTCTTCATGTTTTTACTTTTATGGCTTTAAAAATCTGTTCCCTCTTTTCTCAACTTGCTTAGTTTTTAAAAATTAAAATGGAGCACAAAAGTATTTTCAAGTTAACACCCTATCTTGTTGGGTTGCTCTCTCAGTCCCTCAAAACAACTACAGTTCATAACATATATACTGTATATTAAGGAAAGAGTCATCTGACTCCTGGTTAAATGAGCACTATGAGAAAGTAAAACTTTATTTTAAGCCCTTATCCTGGCAATCAGTCAGCCAGACATACTGCCTTGAAGTTATTTTTTTCAGAAATAAATGATTGTTAAAAAGCGACATTTACATTTATGATGGTTATATATAAGATAATTATTTTAGCCTTCCAGCACTTATGTGGGAAAGTATTTAACACAGAACATTTATTTACTTGCAGCTTGATTAAAATATATTGAGACATATGAAGTATTTTTAAGATATGAAGAAAAATTTGCTAAAGACTTCATGATTGCACTTTATCTGAAAACCAGTTCCACTCCTTTTTAATTTTATATATGTATGCACATTTACTGTTTACCAGTTACATCTACCAGCATGTGTTTTGTTGTTTAAAACTACATGGTGTCTATTTTAGTATCTAAAAGACAAGAAATTAGTCAACTAAAGACATCCTTATATTCCTAACTAAAAATACCAAAATCACCCTCTTCCCTATATCATCCCGTTCACTAATCCTCACTGAGCAACCACACAATCATCTTCCCTCTCATGCCTTCCCCATCCCTTGTTACATTGTCTAATTTCACTTGAAAGATCCTAGAGGCAGAGATCATGTCATCTCTTTATTCTGGGATGTACCTTGTAAACCTGCGGGTACAGATGGAAACTATAAATAATAAACATAATGAAATTAAAAGTTAGAAAAGATGGCCTTGGATGCTCCACAGCCCAGCCCAAACTCAGTGACAAAAATGATACTGAATAAAAAAAAATTCAGATATGGTGTTCATTAAATTAATGAGTTTGCATTTTTCTCACATCTTTGTTTCTTTCTCCATGTACCATACTTAATTATGAAGATAAAAATGCTTGGAAGAAAGCTAAATGATAGATTGTTAGAAATGCAAAATGATTCAAAATATTAATGTAATGCTAAGGATGACTGGGTAACAAATGGTACATTTGCTAGTATGGTTGACCTGGCACAATTAATATTCTAGGTCATGCTTGGGTTTCCATGATGGAGGGTCTGATGGGGAGAATTCCAGGGAAAAAATATATATCTATTGTATAACTCATTTCTCTCTTTCACCTCCCGCCCCCAAACGAGTTAGAATCATAGCCTTAAAAAAATCTGTGCTTTTCACACCTCATTTGCCATATTCACCACTGGGCCACCATTCAGCAGAAGGGCCTGATGCAAGGAGGTCAGTAAGAAGCTATTAGCAGAGTCCCCTCCTGAGATTTCTTTGGTCTTATTGAGTAGGAAGTTAGCATGACAGTACTGCAAATAACTCAGTTGTAGGTTTTTTAACAGTTAGCACAGATTTCCCCATAGTGTTTGTCACTTCAGAAAATTGTTCCTGAAAATGAAATCCCAGAAAGCCAGCATTGACAGAAGCCCTTCTCAGTTGTGAAGAACATGATACAGAAAAATGTGTCATGCTCCCCACAGGCTAGGTGTGATTTTTGTAACCTATAATAATATTTGGGGTGGGGTGGGGGAGGGAAATCACAGTCTACTTACAGAAATTGGCTAAAAAAGTAGGGGGAAAATTGGAATCAAGGTACTAGATAATTTCTTAAAACTGCTAATTTACTACCATTATCAGTAAGCTTATGAAAAGCAACATTAACTATGATGATCTTATAGTTGAGAGAATATTATATTAAGGTCAGAAAAAAAGAGAATAAGATACGAATTCTAAAATACTGTATCAGGCTGCTTTAAGATAAAAGATGTGACTAAAAGTCAAAGGTTCCAAACGTGCAACTTCTTGCACTCATGAATACTGCTATTACCCAATAAAGTGAATAGGGATCCGTGGGTACAGAAGACAGCCTGTGTGCAAGAAGTTGTAGGAACAGAGCTTTGACTTGTTGAGATGTGTTAACTGTATCAGAACAATAGTTATAGATGGGCCAGAACTGGAACACTGAATCCAGCCTTTTTTCACAAATATTCCACAAGTTCAAGCCTGGATCTGAAATGTTGCAGCTCAGGCCTATCTACATGATGGGCATGAACAAGCACATATTAAATCCAAACACTGCCACAAATTTGGGGTAAATTTTGTATTCCGCTTTTAATAGAGATCTGAACTCTGCAGCTTTGGCTGATATGCTAGTAATTAATACATTTGTCAGAACTCTAGGATATATAAAATTAAACTCTAAAATAATTAATGATTACTTGAAAAAATGATAAAAATTGAAATACATCTGGTAATGAACTTTGACTCGGATCCCACAGAGATATCAAACTGTAGAGACCCTTGTATTTGTGCAGAGTCCCATTGCTTCACTACGACTGCATGCAGGCCAAATTATTTTTCAGGATTGGGGCCATCATTTGCATGTCTTAATTAAACTGGTAGTTTGTAAAAGTGAACTATAAAAAAGCAGCCTTTAAGTTATTATTTTAGCAATAATAATCTGAAATACATTAAACTATACTTTCCTATTCTGCCACTATAAAGTGCAAAATATCTGAATAAATAATAGTCCTGTAAAGCATATGCAGGAACTCTATACAGATTACAAAATGCAGTTTCAGAAAGCCATTATGCTTACAGGAGCATTTGCATTTTTCCATCTCATCTATGTATACACGTAAATGTGAAATAGTTCAAATAACAGTGTCTAATGGGTAGATAACAGATAATGACTTAAAAGTTGTTCCTGATTATAGTTCTTAAAAAAAAAAGATAATTTATGATCATGTTAAAGCTGGTTGTATTTCCTATTTCTAATATAGGAGATTCAGGGCTAATTTTGGAAGAAAGCTAGCTTACACAAATTTAAATCATCTGCCTTTGGCTAAGTTATAGCAGCACCGCCATTCTTCCTGGTGACAAAATTAAATTTGTATCCAATATGGGTTATTAAGATTTTACAGAAATATATATATGTAGCAAAGTAAATTTGGAATATATATGACAGAATTAGATTCATATTTACAATTAAGCTTTTGTGAAAATATAGTATGCATAATTAAAATAGGAATAAAGGTAACAAGCAACCCTTGAATCCAGAAGATTTTTATAACATGTTCATATGTTTTCCTGAAAAATTAAAAACTAAATTAAATAAATATATTTGCTGAGCAAGACCAGAAGTAAATCTCAAAAGCAAACTGGAAAAAAGATACATCTTAAGGAAAAACAACTGAGGAGAGTTGGCAGTTTTTCAAAGGGACACTATTAAGGGCCCAAAAGCAAGCTATTCCACTGGTTAGGAAAGATAGAAAATGTGGCAAAAGACCACCTTGGCTTAACCACGAGATCATGCATGATCTAAAAAATAAAAAGGAGTCATATAAAAAATGGAAACTAGGACGGATTACAAAGGATGAATATAGGCAAACAACACAGGAAAGCAGGGGCAAGATTAGAAAGGCAAAGGAACAAAATGAGCTCAAACTAGCAACGGGAATAAAGGGAAACAAGAAGACTTTTTATCAATACATTAGAAGCAAGAGGAAGACCAAAGACAGGGTTGGCCCACTGCTCAGTGAAGAGGGAGAAACAGTAACAGGAAACTTGGAAATGGCAGAGATGCTTAATGACTTCTTTGTTTCGGTCTTCACCAAGAAGTCTGAAGGAATGCCTAACATAGTGAATGCTAATGGAAAGGGGGTAGGTTTAGCAGATAAAATAAAAAAAGAACAAGTTAAAAATCACTTAGAAAAGTTAGATGCCTGCAAGTCACCAGGGCCTGATGAAATGCATCCTAGAATACTCAAGGAGCTAATAGAGGAGGTATCTGAGCCTCTAGCTATTATCTTTGGAAAATCATGGGAGACGGAAGAGATTCCAGAAGACTGGAAAAGGGCAAATACAGTGCCCATCTATAAAAAGGGAAATAAAAACAACCCAGGAAACTACAGACCAGTTAGTTTAACTTCTGTGCCAGGGAAGATAATGGAGCAAGTAATTAAGGAAATCATCTGCAAACACTTGGAAGGTGGTAAGGTGATAGGGAATAGCCAGCATGGATTTGTAAAGAACAAATCATGTCAAACCAATCTGATAGCTTTCTTTGATAGGATAACGAGTCTTGTGGATAAGGGAGAAGCTGTGGATGTGGTATACCTATACTTTAGTAAGGCATTTGACACAGTCTCGCATGATATTCTTATCGATAAACTAGGCAAATACAATTTAGATGGGGCTACTATAAGGTGGGTGCATAACTGGCTGTATAACCATACTCAGAGAGTTGTTATTAATGGTTCCCAATCCTGCTGGAAAGGCATAACAAGTGGGGTTCCGCAAGGGTCTGTTTTGGGACCGGCTCTGTTCAATATCTTCATTAACGACTTAGATATTGGCATAGAAAGTACGCTTATTAAGTTTGCAGATGATACCAAACTGGGAGGGATTCCAACTGCTTTGGAGGACAGGATCATAATTCAAAATGATCTGGACAAATTGGAGAAATGGTCTGAGGTAAACAGGATGAAGTTTAACAAAGACAAATGCAAAGTGCTCCACTTAGGAAGGAAAAATCAGTTTCACACATACAGAATGGGAAGAGACTGTCTAGGAAGGAGTACGGCAGAAAGGGATCTAGGGGTTATAGTGGACCACAAGGTAAATATGAGTCAACAGTGTGATGCTGTTGCAAAAAAAGCAAACGTGATTCTGGGATGTATTAACAGGTGTGTTGTGAGCAAGACACGAGAAGTCATTCTTCCGCTCTACTCTGCGCTGGTTAGGCCTCAGCTGGAGTATTGTGTCCAGTTCTGGGCACCACATTTCAAGAAAGATGTGGAGAAATTGGAGAGGGTCCAGAGAAGAGCAACAAGAATGATTAAAGGTCTTGAGAACATGACCTATGAAGGAAGGCTGAAAGAATTGGGTTTGTTTAGTTTGGAAAAGAGAAGACTGAGAGGGGACATGATAGCAGTTTTCAGGTATCTAAAAGGGTGTCATAAGGAGGAGGGAGAAAACTTGTTCACTTTAGCCTCTAAGGATAGAACAAGAAGCAATGGGCTTAAACTGCAGCAAGGGAGGTCTAGGAAAAAGTTCCTAACTGTCAGGGTGGTTAAACACTGGAATAAATTGCCTAGGGAGGTTGCAGAATCTCCATCTCTGGAGCTATTTAAGAGTAGGTTAGATAAATGTCTATTAGAGATGGTCTAGACAGAATTTGGTCCTGCCATGCAGGCAGGGGACTGGACTCGATGACCTCTTGAGGTCCCTTCCAGTCCTAGAATCTATGAATCTATAAACCTTTAAGAGCACAAACACAGCATGGGTGAAATTCAGTTCACCTTCATAAAGCCAAAGTAAGGGAGCTTTATGGGCATTAAGTCCATTGTGATTAGAAAAGTTAAATTCAACCCTCAACAGAGGGCTATCACAGTCTGAACAAGGCTGCTACTTAAACCTATTGGTTGGATTAATGACCACAACGTCCCTGCAGCACTTTTGCAGAGTGTTAGGGACAATGGAATCCTCTAATTACAGATCTTGTGGCCCCTTTTCTAGGCTTCCCCGCAGGAGTCAGAATGGGGGGGAAAAGGTGGTAATGCTCTTCCAAGCTCTGACGAAAAAATAACCTCCACCCACGTGAGGTGCAAAAATTAGATGTTGCTCATAGTATACTGGGCAGATGTTCAAAATATGAGTATGTGCTTTCTGAGGCTGAGTCTATTCTTAAAATGCTACAGCAACACAACTGCAGTGCTGCAGCTGTGCCGCTGTAGGGCTTCAATGTAGGCACTACAACGAAAGAAAGGATTGTCCCATAGCTGTAAGTAATCCACCTCCCCAAGAGGTGGTAGCTAGGCTGACAGAAGAATTCTTCTATTGACCTAGAGCTGTCTACACTAGGGGTTAGGTTGCCTTAACTACGTCGTTGAGGAGTGCAGATGTTCAGTGTAGACCAGCCCTGAGCTTCCTGGTCTTCAGCTTCCCTTTGGTGGAACTTGAATGTGCTCATGGGTTCTGCCAGGTTCCTTGGGATTGGTTCCTTCATTGGGGAAGAAAGTAAGGCCATGTCTACACTATGGGAGCTACAGCATTAAATTATATTTACGTGAATTTTTCACACCCGAGTACTGTAGTTATGTTGAGCTAACTTAATTGTAGACTAGGCCTAAGAGATAGTATCTCCCAAACTCTACTCACTTATGACACCAAAATGGTTTACCTTTCCTAAAGTAAACCATGCTGATCTGTTGAACTGCCCTCTCCTTTTTTACATGAGAAATGAAAGACATTTGAATTATCATCATTGGGCATCTGAGCTAACACCTCATTGAGAGTAATGTTGCAGTTCACACTTCTCAGAATTATTGTTCCTGGCTCTCTGCAGACTAATCATTTCTGCATCAATTACATTTGGGTCACATTTCTGAGGTTTTCTCTGTAACCGTAACAGCTGAGGACTTTAGTTTCATTTTTGAAAGAAAAAGCTGAGAACAAGATAACCTCGGATAGAAGGCAGTATGCCAAAGGGCCCTGTTGCAAGAATTACCCAGTGGATAGGGCATGAGCTTAGGATGTGAGACACCTGAGTTCAATTCCCTACTCCACCATGGACTTCCTGTCTGTCCTTCAATTTCCCATCTGAAAAGAGTGGATACTACTTCCCTACCTCACACTACAGAGGTTTGTGAAGATAAATACATTAAATATTATGAAGCACTGTGAGATCTACTGATGAAAAACACTATATAGGAAATAGGCATTACAATTATTATTACTGTCCCCTCCCAAAGCAAACCTGTATGCTAATCTATGCAGAGCCACTTTAGAGACTCCCCTCCACAGCACACTTGGAGGCCCCAATTCAGTAAAAAGAAGAACAGGAGTACTTGTGGCACCTTAGAGACTAACAAATTTATTAGAGCATAAGCTTTCGTGGACTACAGCCCACTTCTTCGGATGCATATAGAATGGAACATATATTGAGGAGATATATATACACCCATACAGAGAGCATAAACAGGTGGGAGTTGTCTTACCAACTCTGAGAGGCCAATTAATTAAGAGAAAAAAAACTTTTGAAGTGATAATCAAGATAGCCCAGTACAGACAGTTTGATAAGAAGTGTGAGCATACTTACAAGGGGAGATAGAATCAATGTTTGTAATGGCTCAGCCATTCCCAGTCCTTATTCAAACCGGAGTTGATTGTGTCTAGTTTGCATATCAATTCTAGCACAGCAGTCTGTCGTTGGAGTCTGTTTTTGAAGTTTTTCTGTTGTAATATAGCCACCCGCAGGTCTGTCACTGAATGACCAGACAGGTTAAAGTGTTCTCCCACTGGTTTTTGAGTATTTTGATTCCTGATGTCAGATTTGTGTCCATTAATTCTTTTGCGTAGAGAATGCCCCTCTGCCATGTACATTGGCCAAACCGGACAGTCTCTACACAAAAGAATTGTGAGCTAGAATTGATATGCAAACTAGACACAATCAACTCCGGTTTGAATAAGGACTGGGAATGGCTGAGCCATTACAAACATTGATTCTATCTCCCCTTGTAAGTATGCTCACACTTCTTATCAAACTGTCTGTACTGGGCTATCTTGATTATCACTTCAAAAGTTTTTTTTTCTCTTAATTAATTGGCCTCTCAGAGTTGGTAAGACAACTCCCACCTGTTTATGCTCTCTGTATGGGTGTATATATATCTCCTCAATATATGTTCCATTCTATATGCATCCGAAGAAGTGGGCTGTAGTCCACGAAAGCTTATGCTCTAATAAATTTGTTAGTCTCTAAGGTGCCACAAGTACTCCTGTTCTTCTTTTTGCGGATACAGACTAACACGGCTGCTACTTTGAAACCAATTCAGTAAAACATCCCTATTGTTTGTATTATGGTAGTGCCTAGAAACGCCAATCAAAGATCAGAATCTCATTGTACAAGTCGTTGTACAGTCACGTAGCAAGGAAGACAGTCCCTTCCCCACAAAACTCAATCTAGGTGATAGACAGGGTACGACTCATGAACACAACAGACCCATTAGGTGGGGAGTGGGTTGGGAGAGAAAGGGAACAGTAGAATGAACAGAGTTTTGTAGAAAAGCAGAAGTTATAGGTCATCACTTGCCTAACCAATGCTAGATGGGAGCGATCCGTAGCATCACAGAAGTGGTAGGTTTTGAGGAATGATTTAACGAAGGATGAGGAGGTGGCTTTGTGAATTGTGATGCTGAGTTTTTATCATATTCAGGTGAGGGGCATGGAATAAAGCAGGGAAGGTGCTTGAGTGAGAAATGGACAAGCGGCCAGTTGAGGCTGCCATTATTGGCAGGGCAAAGTCAAGGCTGACAATTTGATATGCCAGCATATCAATAGACATGGTGGGACTTAATGGTGAAGAGCCTCGAAGACAAGAAGATTGTAATTCTTCATTTTAAGTATGTGCTTAAGACCCATTGTAGCTGGCACATACTTTAAAGTTAAGCCCATGCTTAAAGCAACAGAGGGTCCTGTGGCACCTTTGAGACTAACAGAAGTACTGGGAGCATAAGCTTTCGTGGGTAAGAACCTCACTTCTTCAGATGCAAGTCATCTTGCATCTGAAGAAGTGAGGTTCTTACCCACGAAAGCTTATGCTCCCAGTACTTCTGTTAGTCTCAAAGGTGCCACAGGACCCTCTGTTGCTTTTTACAGATTCAGACTAACACGGCTACCCCTCTGATACTTGACCCCATGCTTAAGTGCTTTCTGAATTGGGGCTGGACTATGGATTCTTGCACTGACAAGTCATTCCTCTGGACACCATGTTTTACATCCCCAACATGGAGCCCTATTGGTGTGGAGAGCCTTGAACAGACCTTCTGTATCTGTATGAATTTAATATTAGGTGTATAACAAACATATAGTGGAAGTTCATGCAGTAATTATGCAGCAATACAATAAAAGCCAGAGACAGTCTTTGGAAACACCTATTAATCTAGCTCCTGCAGATCATTAAGTATTTGCAAGCAAATACAAGCTGGTATGACAAAGTTACAGACAGGCTTATCTATAAAATGCTGTGAAAATAGTCTGAAAAGAGTCTGAAATGAATCTGAAACATTGTGAGATGATTTTGGGAATCTAAGAGCCATTCAAATATAGAGCAAAATCAGAGGGTGCAGCTGAACTGCACAGAACACAGATCACAGGGTGGCCTGCAATTCTGCATTCCCTTCTCTGATCCTGCTGCTACTTCTGGACAAGGCCAGTGCCCCTGTGCTGTGTTAGAATGCAGCCAGGGATTGTGTTGGTGCAAGGGTCTTCTGGCCATGCCCTCATACATCCATGTCCTCTTTTTCCTACTACCCTAGCCCCAGAGGAATGGAGAGAGTGGTGTGAGAGAGTTACACTGAGATATTTGCAATGGCTTTAGGGCCAAAATACTCAGATAGGAGAATCTGTCCCATAGAATTTAACAGCAATATTTAAAATAAGCTATCATCTATGCATATCTAAAAACATTAAACAATAAGTTTCATAAAGGTCTTATTTAAGTTTTTAACCCCATGAGTTGGAATTTCCCAGTGGGGGACACTAATGAAAAATGCATTAGAGCTAATTGGGGAGCTCTCAATCCTCCCAAGCCCAAGCTGTTAATACTTTATGAGGAGCCTGATGCTGTACTTAATTTTCTCAGGGGGCCAAAATAGTTTTGCAGGAGGAAAAATGGCACATTATAAATGTTTACTCTCTCCCTCACACCTACTGCTTCCCCAAAGCAATGTCTTCACCTGCTTTTTTTTATTCAGTAGGTTTTGGCAATTAATAACATGCTAAAAACAAAATTAAAAAATACTTTGTACAAATGTGGTTAAAAAAACTAAGAATTCTGCAAGCATATTATTTTTAAAAAAGCATTTATGATCTTTAGATTAATGTCTGGCACATGCACCTTTACACAGATATAATCTATTTGATCAAAAATGCAGTAGTTTTGTGCTGTGGGCTATAGTGATTCCTATGTTTACTAAATAAATTAATTATTAAAACTATGTTAATGTTTATCTTTTTTTTTTTATCTCTTTTCATGAATTCCCTGCAAACAGATGTAAATATTTTCAGTTTATTATTATACAAATGTTTTGGAAATTTGTTTGGCATGTAACTTTTGGCCTGCTAGACATTTTTGCGAATAATGGATATTGCCAATTAACAATTTGAAATTATGGCTTTGTTGTTTAGTCACATAAGTAACATCATATTGTTACCAAATTACTGAATTTATAAAGTGGGCTGTGAATTTTCCAGCTTAATATACAGTTCAGAATACCTGTTTGACCTTAATATTCACTTTTCACAAGTGTTCACACTGGTGAAGCTAGCATGCTTGAATGTCTGCAGAAAGTTAACATCAAAGTGTTGCAAGGAAGATCGAACAAAATTTTGCTTTTTTATTCATATGAATATTCATGGAATGGTTTTCCCCATTGTCATTCCACTCTAGGTGTGAGACTGCTGCCATTTGCTATTCTCTTGAAGCCAAATTGTGGTTCAGCCATCATAGCAGTGCAGAGATATAAGGGCGCACATGGCATCTGTATTCCTCTTTTTCAGCGTTTTTCAAAATGACAGACAATATACTTTAAAAACTATTTTTTCTATTATGGATTCTACTACTTTACATTACAAGATGTACATTCAATATTTTTTGTTTTAAATGAGATTTGCCCAATATAATTATTAAGAGAAATTGTTATATTTGTATGGCTACTAGGTATGGAGGGAGAAGAATTGTATATGACTGGAAGAAAAGATGAGCTTAGTACTCTCAGTTCTAGAACACTTGCCTCCGTGTGTAAAATTTACCCCTATGCAAAAGGCCAGCAGGAGGCCTATGCACCATGTAAATCCTACTTAAGTCCTGTCCAGGAATGCATTTCATCCAGAGTCCTTTCTCATGTCAGTAGTCCTACTGAAACTTTTTGCTGAAACACTTGTTAAATAATTGTTTTTATCATTTTGATTTAAAGCATAAAAACAAACATATGTTTTAAATTATTTGAATTCAAGATAGCTCCATTTTCTCCTTAGATGGCAGGTGTGTACAACTCACCATTCAGACAATCACCCGATCCAATGGAAGTACGGTTACGGAAGGCAAGACCTTTTAGCCACAGACAGCAACAAATAAAGAAGCATCTTACTGATGACATTTCTGACTGGCCAACTTGTACAAGTGCCCTAACTTTCCCTACAATGAAGCCTCTTCCACCCATTGGCAGACAGAAACCTCAGGTAATGCATACCAATAACTCTTAGGCAACTAATTCTGCCAAATACTTTTGCAGGTAATGTTCTTCTTATTCTTATGTATTCATCATACTAGTTCAGGAGATAGACCTCTTTGAAAGAGGTCTATTTTCATTTTCAAGAAAGAGAACATATAAAGGCAAGGAGATAGGTATCATGTAGACTGCATTTTTGTTCTTTGAAAAGATATGAACACTTGAAAATGCCAGTAAGAAACTACCATATAGTTAACATCTCAACTGAAGCTCATCAGATGCAGTACTTCCAATTGCTCAAGTCTAAACATAATTCTGGGATGATACAATTGATATGCAGGAGAAATTAGAGATGATATGAAAAGATAACCAGTTAAAAGAAAAACATTTTTAAAAAGCCAGGTAACAACTAGAAAACAAAAATAACCATCATACCATCACATTTACCTTTCTGTTAAGTTTTGCTTTTCATTCAAAGGCTAGGAAATATCCTCTCAACAGATATGCTTTCTTCTCTTTTGTGTCCACTAGATGTGTGTTAGTTTTAATTTAAAAAGTTTTAACATGTTGTTCTGCATGATTCACCAAATTGATAAAATCCCCTTTTTTGCTATCATGGTCTCAATTCCAATTGGTGACAGCATATATTGCATGTAGCTTTTTATTTTGCTGACGGGAAACATTTCAGAAATTTTCCTAGTGTAGACAAGGCCCAGGATTCAGTTATTTTATGTTTCAAGAGACTCAATTTTTCACCCTCCTGTTCTTACGGATTTTTCAGTTTGCCAAATCTGCTGAGCTTCCATTCCATTTGCTTCCCTTTTTCAAATTTAGTTCTGTTATTGCCTATAAAACTCTGAATGCTCTTTGGAATGCCTAACATATGCGTGGCATTCAATCCCATCCTCAATTTATCTCTTCAATGCAATTATTAGGTAATAAGTAGAAAGAAAACACTCCTATACTAACTCCCTTCAGTAATTTCCATTGAGTTTATCATTTTTGCTTCAGTAATTAAATAGCAAGTGATGGTAACAAGTGATATGTAATTTTTATTTATGGGTATTTTACTTATCCTCTGAAGTGCTGCTTTAACAGTCCTAACTCAGAGGGCCAAAGGTGCTGTGCCTATCCTTCAGTGGGCTGTGACTGTATGCACTTTATGTCTCTAAGAATAGTGAAGATGATATTTTGCCTGATGTACGTTGTAGAGGGATCATTTGAATGTCTTGAAACAAAGGGGGAAATGACAGTATTTTCACTGCTACTTTACTCTTGCAAGATCACTTTGTTATTATGCAATGTGTTTATCTTGCAAGTTTCTGTTCTGGTTGGAGTATTTTATAGCACTTTCTAAGTTTATATACACACATGCGAGAGAGAGAGAGCGAGAGAGCGCAATCGTACACAGATAGCCTTTCAGAACAAATCAGCCTTTCAGAATAAACCAGAAGAGTTCTGTTTATTTCCTGCACCCCAAAGAGGGAATTTACTATATAATACTTTAATCCTTTCAGTGCCCTGGAATGTACACTGTGGGGTAAATTATCAAAGCACAGTGCATGGATTTAGCTGTGTGACTCTTATTGATGTTAATGGGAGTCACACGGCTAAATCCCCGCACACCACTTTGACAATTTAGGGTTGTATGTCTCAGGAAAGGACATTTCTCTGAGCTGATGAAACAGCTGGACATGAAAACTCCTCAGAATGCACAGGTCTGAAAGTGGTCTGGTGTGACAATACGGGATTTTAATCACTAGCCATCCTTGTGGCTTAGTTCTTTGTGACAACACTCTTCCACACTAGCTTTATTGTATACATCAGACCCCATGCTAGTCACTTGTATTACATCACCACCTTTATAGATATCCCAAATGTGCTTTGCCTGCAAGCATCATATTGAAATGAGAATGGAATTTATGTATATTTAAGAGTACAAAAATTAACTACCCATCAGTTGTCTCTTAGGAAAATTGGTATTCTGATTTTTATAGGTAAGTACTGTGTATGTAAGATAGCATATATAAAAGAAAACTTTTAACGCTGCTGTTATCAATTATATCAGATCTATCACTTTTATTACTGAATTAACTAGACTTACAATCTAATGAAAGTACAGCTAATACTGAAATTAGTCATCTCTTCATTAAAGGCATTAAAAACAGCAAGCACATTGCTTTTTTTTTTTTTTTTTTTTTTTTTTTTTTTTTTTTTTACAGTTTCCCCCGACACCTTTTTTTTTCTGGCTGGTGGCTATGCTGGGGTGAGAGAAGGCATTGAGGAAGTAACATGATTTCATTTAGAACAAAATATCTGTCAATCTGCCAATCCTTGACAAATCATCTAGTGGACCATTCCCTAGAAAGAAGATTTATCCTACTCACCACAGTGCTCAAACTGCACACAGAGTTTTTGTTTTGTTTTGTTTCCTGAGGGAGGAAGAGGATTAGTTAACTCCCTCCCTTATCCCATCCTGATCTCCCCATAAAAGAGGCTCCCCTCCTCTTGAAGCAGAGCTCCTGGGATGCTTGCAAGCACTAGAAGGGCAGAGATGTTTGTAAGCATCACAGTACTCACCAATCTTGATATTTAAGTTCTCAAATGCAAGTAGGTGAATGGATTTGCTCTCTATCTATATTAGGTGTTTCGAAACTGTTTATCTTCATGGTTTATAAGCTTCCTCCAAATATGTGATTAAGAGAAAGAGGAAAATCTGCCAAGTAGAAACATCTTAATATTTTAAAATTATATTCCACTTTCATTTATAATGACAGGGCATTATTTGAGGAAGTGCATAGTTACCCTTTTTCACTTCTATTAGTAATTGCCCTAATCTGTTAATTTCATTCAAAATATAAACAAAGGAAAAGGTGAAATATCACTAAATATGGAAAAGACCTATTTTGATAATTTGTTTCAGCCGTTACCCAGTGAAATACAAGTGCAGAATTCATGATGAAAAAGAAAGACTGTCCATTGTTTGTATTTTCCACTGTAGGACATGCATCTATGTTTCTTACAGGTTATTTTATTTACATAAGAACACTGACCAGGTCACTTGACACTTTTCTTCTGCAAATGTTTTGTAGTACAGAAGGAGTATTAATGTTTTAAACTTTTTTCTATAGCTCTCTCTGATTGGACAGAAGGCAAATAACATTTACTATTTTCAGTAAATTACTATTGTATTTATTATTCCCCTGCAGCCTAAAATTTTTGTATTTTATTGTCTTTAGAAGAGCTATAGTGATCCCAATAAAATAGATTTATTCTTTGTGTAAACTTTTCTGGAAGCAAAGTAGGGGAAAAGCTTGCCAAAACCATAAAGATTATGGTTACTTGCTTCCTTAGAATCTTTAAAAGGGACTTGAGAAACATGGTTCTGTGCCTTTAAAAAGGAAAGTCCAATAAAAATCCATTAACTACTTTCAAATATAGCAATCCTCCTGTCCAGCTGTGAAAAGTACTAGATGATACTTATTTGCCATTTGTGTTATTTACGGTCCATGACTTTTATGGTAACTGGTTCCTATTATTGGTTTCTATTAATGTAAAACATAAGTGAACATAAATGAGGCGTGAATCATTTCTTTTTATTAGCCCCACAGTCTTCACTCAGTGCTTGCAGTAACTCCAGCTGTGACTTGTTAGTGATAACCTATTTAAAGAAGGAGATCTTTAAGAATAAGGGACATGATCAGGATTGTTTGTCCATTCATATTTTCAGAAGGTTTCACTACTTCAGTGCAAGATCAACAATAGTAAAAAGAAAATAAGATTTAATTAGCAACACTGCTAAAGTCTGAGCTGTCACTAAATTGTAGTGAGTTTAAGATAGTACAAATTACACTCCATGTGAGTTTCTACTGGTTACTATTAAAACCAAGATATAGTGTAAGTCACTTTTACAGTGCAGGAAAGAACTTTCTGCTGCTATAGATTTGTATCATTAAATGGTACATACCGGTATCAGTTATTAAACAACATGGTTACAGATTTTCAATTAAAATATATACAAAATTGTCAAGAAACTGTAGGTCTATAGGCTTTAATTTTTCAGAAAATAGGCTGTCAGCAAATGGCAAATACACCTGTTTTATTTGTCTTGTCTGCAATTTTTTACTAGAAGAATTAGTTCTTTAATCATGTTTTGATCTCTTTCAAAGTATCTCTACTGTCAAAATGGCAAAGACACTTTCATTAAGTAAAAGGAACAAAGCCTATCAATCTGAACACTGAAAGGTTTAGGCTTTTTTCAAATGTTTAAGCACAACTACAGTATATTATGTGGAGATCAAATTTTATTTTACTAGTATGTTGGTAAGAAAAAAAACAAAACTAAGTACTCCTAGTCAGTTCTAGAAGTGTGTCTTTTTTCAGTAAAAGATATTCATTAATAGTTAAAGAAATTATACCAGTGCACATTTCTCACTGCCCATCTAGGGTTTTATAGCATGTTCTCAACCATCATGTTATCTGTAACTCTCTATCAGGATGAACTGCATTAATTAATTATTTTGGAAAATCTTGCCACTCACCCAGCCACTCTGCATCCTCTTTCATCAGGGATATTTCACAAATAATAATAATACATAAAAAAGAACATAACAAAACACTTACCTTATCCTATACCTGTCAGGGGCCCTTCCGTGATACTGCTGAAGTAATGCAGCAACGCTACAAGCCTTTGGAACCAACCTTGCGGGTGGCAACATCAATCAATTCACTAGAAAAGGCCAGAGAGGAAATCAAGAGAGAGGAATGGAGAAACCGCATAAATGACAATAAGTAAGTTCCTTGGTTTTTTCTTATATTTTTATGAGAACATTTGCTTTATTCTGCTGCTTTCAGAAACCTGTTATGTCTGACAAAATGAAATGTCAAATTTGACAGCTTACCAGCAACCATTCTAGGTACATACTTCTAAATTCTGTGTTCTTATTTAGATTGTAAAGTGTTCAGGGCGGAGACCCTGTCTTGTTGTATGAAGTGTGTCATGCAGACTTATGGAACTATAGAAGGACATATAATAAACAACCATTAATATAATACACATTGCAGAAGATGGACTTCCTGGAAAGCAGTCAATCAAATAGTGCAAGGATCCTTCTGCCTCTCTTGCGCTCTGCCAATGGACAGGCACTATTTCAGTCTTTGCACTTTGGATAAATAAGATTATGTGAGACTAGCTGTTGGTGCTGTACTCCCCTCTGCACAGGCTAGCAGAGCTCACTCTGCAGGGAGCTGGAGCACATGTGGCACCCTGTCAGAGGTGACATAGAAGCTGTAGTCTGTGTTTTTGAAGCAGCATGGTTTCCTGCAGCCCATTGCCTGCAGGAGCTTCAGCTGTGCTGGTGCATCTCCAAACAACCCTGAATATAGGGCTATACTTTAAAGGCATCATCTATCCCAAATGATCTTGCACTCCCATCAACACACTTTTATGTTCTTTTCTGACCAAAGTGGACAGGGCCGGCTCCAGGGTGTTGGCCGCTCCAAGCAGCCAAACAAAAAAACCGAAAAAACAAACAAAAAAGCCACGATCACGACCGCGATCTGCGGCGGCAATTCGGCAGGAGGTCCTTCGCTCCGAGCGGGATTGAGTGACCGTCCGCCGAATTGCCGCCGAACAGCTGGACGTGCCGCCCCTCTCCGAAGTGGCCGCCCCAAGCACCTGCTTGGTAAGCTGGTGCCTGGAGCTGGCCCTGAGAGTGGAGCTCTGTTGGATCCATCATAATGGAGTTCTGTTGGGTCAGTTCTTCAGAGTCTGTGGTTACTTATCATAACTCAATGCTTTGGTGGCTTTTCCCTGGCGTTCACTCTTCTTGACAATGCTTTAACCCCAGAGTTTAAAAAAAAAAAAGTTTGGTGAATCATCTGTCGTAGTGGTCATACTGTGCCCATTGACATATTGAAGGCCTATGTTTTGCAATCCCTACTAGCTTCTAGTGAAACCTTCTGAAACCTGCAGTCTAGAGCTTTTGTTCCAGTTTTACTGCCACATGATGTCATTTATGTTAACTGATGTGTTGGGACTCTGAAGTCTGAATTCTACTGCATCAGTGGATTTTGGCATTTGTGTTAATTAATGTAGTTGTCATGTTCTTTTCTCTCAGTCCTCCCCCCCACCCCCCTTTTTTTCTATTTTATTCTTAACAGTGACTAAAAATGGCATCTTCTTATTCAAGAGCTCAGCTCCCAAGATGTATTTAGACCATGTTTTATTTGGTTGATTTTTAGTGACAAAAATAAGATGTCAGTACTGTACTTCTTACTCCTTTTGTATGGTGCAGCCAAACACAGGTTGGTACAGATTACAAGTAAAAGTTGTTTTCTTATTGGATTCTGTCCCATTTAGTACATCATTAATATAATTGTTAAGAAAGTTTCAATTAATTTATGCAATTAATTTTATACAAAAAGTAAAAGAATGCCCATACCAGGTTCTGTACTGAAATTACAAGTCCAAATTCCATTCTCAGACACACCTCATCTGCCCTGTAGTGGAGAGCTTAATATGAAGACAGTGGATTGTACATGTATAACTGAAATCCAGATTTTGCTTGAAAGACCTGAGATGATGTAGAAGAAGGAAAGAAACCACCTTGATAGTCAGATCCCACATTAAGTTGACAGAGCTAGCAGTTAGAAAAACACGACTTTTTTCTCCTAACCTCTGCCAATTAGATCTAGAAGTCGTTGGGAGACAATAAAGATGTTATCTCACTTAGGTTTTTTTTTAATTGAATCATGTTCTTCGCTTACTGGAATGACTGGTATGTCTACACAGCCCACAACAGTAAGACTCCAGATTGACAAACTTAAGCACTCTAAGAATAGCTTTGTAGACAGTGCTTTGAAGTTGTGGCTTTGGCTGGAGCTTGAGCTCTGAAGCCTAAGGAGTGGGGTGGGCTTCAGAGCCCATGCTGCATCTTCAAAGTTTTGTCTACACAGCTATTTTTAAAGAGGTAGCCACACCAGCCTATGTCTGTCAAACTGGGCTGGAATGCTCATTGCCACTGGCTGGGTAGACATGCCCACCGTGTCTTGTGCTTATGGGATAACACTAGTCCACAGATTTCACCATGTTTAATCAGAAGTCATGAAGAGTCAGGTCCTGGATAAAGATCTCACTGCCTCTTCTAATTCTTATGATAAGTCTAGTATGAAGGCTGTGGCCTTGAGCTGTCCAAAGTTGAGTTTTCAACTCTGATAGATATTGGTAAATTGTCTTTCTTCAGCTTGTGTATAAGGAAGAATTTAATGACAATCCTAATGCACAGAAGCAGTGTCCTAATGCCAATGGTTCTCGGAGTCCTCCACAACACAGAACGAAGGATTGTACACTATGTATCCATTCTGTGACTGCTTAATTTGTACACCAGCTATGCCAGGATCACATCTGTAACCTTGCAAAGGAGATGACAAACCTTCATGCCATCATCAAGACTACCAGTCACTGATAAGGTTGCAGCACTGTTGGGGAATACTTGCCTCAAGAGAGGAGTCAAGACAGTCAAGGAAAGGTTTACTGATGGTTTATTATCTGGGATATCTTTTATGAGCTGACAAAGTTCTGTATATTTCTATGTAATTGAGTATTTTAAGACTATATTTCTGCATCATAGTGCTTATTTATGGAATTACTCATCTTTTTTGGAAAGAAAAACAGAGCAAAAAAAGAGAGATAAGGCATTTATTGTCAATGCTTACTTTTGTGGAAGGTGAGACATACTTCCAAGTTTTTACTTTCTAAGGCCCTGTCTACACTGGCAAGTTTGTACGCAGTAAAGCAGCTTTGAGCGCTGTAACGCCCAAGGTGCACACACTGCCAAGCCACTTGGTGCGCAGAAACTGCACAGATGCAGCACTCTAAAAAAACCACCTCAACGAAGGACATAGAGCTTTCTGTGCCATGGCTACGGCGCTGCAGTGCCAGTGTAGACACCATGGTGATTACAGCACTGCGATTGGCCTCTGGGAGGTGTCCCACAATGTCTGTTCTCACCTCTCTGGCCATCGGTTTGACCTCTACTGCCGTGCCCTCCGGTGACCAACCGTCAGTCCCACCCCATACATTCCTTTGCAAATTTGAAAGTCCCCTTCCTGTTTGCTCAGTGATGAGTGCAGTGGTCTCAGCACATCTTTCCAGGTGGCCATGCCTGCTCCACACACCAGGCGATCTCCCACTTGGAGCAATGCCGAGGTGCTGGACCTCATTGGTACTTGGGGAGAGGAGGCAGTGCAGTCACAACTGTGCTCCAGCCGTCAGAATTATGATACCTATGGACAGATTTCTAGATGCATGATAGAAAAAGGCCATGACCGGGACACATTGCAGTGCAGGGTCAAAGTGAAGGCGCTGCGGAACACCTACCACAAGGCGCGGGAGGCAAACCGCCACTCCGGTGCTGTGCCCACGAGCTGCCCGTTCTACAAAGAGCTGGACGTGATACTCGGTGGTGACCCCACCTCCACTGCAAAGTTTCCTGTGGATACTTCATTGGCTTTGTTGCCAGTTGAGAGTGGACTGAGCCAGGAGGAGGCAATCTTGGATGAAGAGGGAGAGGGGGAACCAGAGGCAGAGGATGACTCGGAGGCCAGAGATGCATGCAGTCAGGAGCTCTTTTCTACCCCAGAGGAGCCTAGCCAGTCACAGCAGTTGGAGCTTGGCGAAGCGCAAACAGGAGAGGAGGCCCCTGGTAAGTGAATCTAATTTTGGGACTTGCTGAAGCTAGTTGTTGGGGGCAGGAGGGTTGCAGAAAGCATACCTAGTTTGAGTGGCGGAACAGGCTGTTGATACACTCCCTCACTTCACGGGAATCTCCCTCAGAGATCTCCAGGAAACTCTTGTAGAGTTACTGGGCAATCCACTCCCACAGGTTCCTCGGCAGAGCTGCTTTGTTTCTTGCCCCATTAATGGTAACTTTCCCATGCCACTGTGCCGTCATGGGGAGTGGGGGGGGGGACTATAGCTGCACACAGGCTAGCCGCATAGGGGCCAGGGCGAAAGTGGCAGGCTTGAAGAAGATCCTCCCTTGATTCTCTGCTCACCCTCAGCAGCGAGATATCTTCCATAATGATCACCTCCTGTGGAAAGTGTGGGGACAGGAATGATTATCAGGGCCCCCCCCCTACAGTGCTGGCTCTCCCCAAGTGCCCAAGAGACACGTGCCCAGTGTACAGCAGGGTTCAGGAACAGTGATTTACCCGCCCCTGCGGCTACTCCCCTTTTGGGGGTCTTGTGGCTTATGTGTGCTTGCCTGGGGTCAGCCAGTTAGTGACAGGAGTGTGAGTACTGGCAGTGTTTTAAAGCACTGAAACAGTGTTGTCTGTGTTGCAAACAATACTGCTTCTGTAAAATGTTGCAATTAAACTTCACAGAGAGGACCTTGGGAGCACAGTCTCCCTCTTTGTTATCAGCGGCAGAACGGTTGCAAAGAATTAGAAAGCGTCCAAGAAGAACTAAGGAGGACTTTATGCATGAGGTTATGATGCATTCCGCCGCAGAGAAAAAGGAATTGAAGGAGTGGCGGGACAGCGAGAAGAGGGACTGAAACAAGAATGTGGCATACCCGAAAGAAGTCATGGAGCGGCTCTTAACAGTTATGGAGCGCCAAGCGGACACGGTCCAGGCGATACTAGCTCTTCAAACCGAGCAGCTCCATGCCTGCCCTTCCCTGCAGTCGCTGTCGCAAAACTCTTTCCAATGTGCCCCCCAGCCAACATACTCTTATCAACCTCCTGGCTTCACTCTCTACCCACAGCATTCCACTCCTCCCTCCTCACAGTCCAGCAGTGTGGACTCCCAATACCCACTGCACTCAACACCCATCCATTTGCAGTGTGGCCCTGCTGAAGTACAGCACCCGCTGCATCATACTCCAAAGGAGAAGGTTGAGTATGATCCCTGGACATACACAACTCCGTAGCCGTCCCGGGACCCCTCCTCCTCTTGAGACCTTCCATTTCCTCATTCCTTCCATTCCCCCCTCCCCCTCCGTGCTGATGAATTTTTTTCGTTTGACTCTCTCCTCTGGTTGTTGTCTTTCAATAAAAGAATTGTGTTTGTTTGAAATCAATCTTTATTCTATTAAGTGAAAGCAAAAAGAGCACTGCAAAGCAACATACAATTATGTTAAGGCCCCTTCTTGCATCATGTGAACCAATCACCTCCTAGCATTACAAGCACTGCAATCCCGAGCATAGCAACAAATATTAGTGGCTTTCAGCTTCAAATTGCTGCCTCAAAGCATCCCTGATCCTTATGGCCCGTGCTGTGCCCCTCTAATAGCCCTGGTCTCCAGCTGTTCAAACTCAGCCTCCAGGCACTGAGCCTCTGCAGTCCAGCCCCGAGTGAAGCTTTCACCCTTCTCTTCACAAATATTATGGAGCGTAAAGCACGCGGCTATAAGCATAGGAATATTGTCATCGGCCACGTCCAGCTTCCCATACAGGCATCACCAGAGGGCTTTTAAACGGCCGAATGCACACTCCACAGTCATTCTGCACATGCTCAGCCTGTTGTTGAACCGCTCCTTGCTGCTGTCAAGTTGACCCGTATATGACTTCATGAGCCACGGCATTAAAGGGTAGGTAGGGTCTCCCAGGATCACAATGGGCATTTCGACTTCCCTTATGGTGCTCTTCTGATCCAGGAAGAAAGTCCCTGCTTGCAGCTTCCTGAAGAGACCAGTGTTCTGAAAGATGTGTGCATCATGCACCTTTATGGACCAGCCTGCGTTAATGTCTGTGAAACGCCTATGGTGATCCACAAGCGCCTGGAGAACCATTGAGAAATACCCCTTGCAATTAATGTACTCAGTGGCCAGGTGGTCTGGTGCCAGAATTGGAATGTGCGTGCCATTTATTGCCCCTCCACAGTTAGGGAAGCCCACTTATGCAAAGCCTTCCACAATCTCACGCATGTTGCCCAGAGTCACGGTCTTTTGGAGCAGGATGCGATTAATTGCCCTGCACACTTCCATCAACACGACTCCAACAGTCCATTTTCCCACTCCGAAATGGTTAGTGACCGATCAGTAGCAGTCTGGAGTAGCCAGCTTCCACAGTGCAATCACCACATGCTTCTCCAGTGACAGGGCAGCTCTCGGTCTTGTGTCCTCATGCCGCAGGGCTGGTGCAAGCTCATCACACAGTCCCATGAATGTGGCTTTCCTCATGCGAAAGTTCTGCAGCCACTGCTCGTCATCCCAGACGTGCATGATGATGTGATCCCACCACTCAGTGCTTGTTTCCCAAGCCCAAAAGCGGCGTTCCACTGTGGTCAGCACCTCCATAAATGCCACAAGCATTCTCGTGTCATAGCTACTATGTGTGGCGAGATCAATGTGGCATTTCTTTTTCCTTTGTAGTTTAAGGAATAACTCCACTGCCACTCATGACATGTTGGTCAGTTTGAGCAGCATTCTTGTCAACAGCTCGGGATCAGCTAGAAAGAGGCAGGGCAGGGCACGCAGTACACAAACCGTTGAAAGATGGTGCCAAATGCGGACGGAAGCACAGGGATTGCTGGGATGCGAAGCAATGCATCACGGGGCATTGGGACAGGACCCAGGATGCCCCGCGACCCCTTCCGCCTTCCCACAAGTCTTAGCGGCAGAAGAGAAAGAGGTGCTCTGTGGGATAGCTGCCCAGAGTGCACCACTCCGAATAGCGTTGCAAGTGTGAACACACTATTGTGCAGGCAGCTGTCAGTCTGAACACACAACAGCGGTTTTCCTTCGGCGCTCTATGAAGAAGGTAAAATTACTTATCTGTAATTCTCACCCTTTGAAGATATCACACAGGATTCCCACTCCCCTGCCCTCAGACTTTTAGGTTTTTTTTCAAAGATAAGGTGTGGCTGCAAGTGGTAAACTTTTACATTGAAGTTACATTTGCATTTCTAAGAGCATTCTTGTTTCCCATGTATTTCAGGAACTGATTGAGAAGGGTCTGGGAGCTGAGGCAGCAAGCCAGAGCTGAAAGGGAACACAGGGGAGGGTCTTGTGCCTAACTGCTAGAGCCTCAGAGGACTAAAAATATAAGAGCTAGGGATGTTCCTGATCTGTCTCACACCAGGGAGGCAACACTTAAGAATGGAAATCTATTTATGTGGATGCATAATCTACTGTACACAGGGCTCTGCCTATATCTATTATATCCAACTTTAAAATGGGTGAACATATATTGTCCTTCCACTCAAATAAGCTCAGGATATGATAAACCTGCCTTCATTTTTAGACTACTGCAGTTTCATCTTTTATTTTATAATGTCATCTCTGAAGCATTTTAGTCTTCAAGACTAGAAATCAGTTGGGAAATGCATCTTAAAAACAGAGTGCTCAACTATGCCCTGTATCTAAGCAGTGTTCTGATGCAGTTGAGAATGTGAGCCACAGGGAGCTCCCTGACCTGTGCTACTCAGCTATGTCAGAAGTTAGAGCAGCTAAGAGCCTGCCCTCAGTTATGGCACTGGTGTAAGTTCCTTAAAAGACCTGCACTAGTAGAGAATAAGTATAGTTGCACTCGCTCTGCCATGTCCCCTCACCCCTCCCCACCCCCAGAATATTGCTTCATCTCTATACACTGGAACTGGCTGTACTGCCTCCAACATACTTATGCCAATAGAACGTTACTCTGCGTGAAAGGAATTCTCTTCTGGCTACGTACAACTAGACTCTATCTACATTGTAGTGATGGAATGACTTGGGTATCGGGCCCAATAAGAATGACTTTCTTTATAATTGTTCTCTGAAGAAGTACATCACAAAAGTGCCCACCGAGCCACACTTCTCCCCACAGAGTTGAAGTCTTCCTCTCTTCATCCTTCTCCCTTCCACCCCCCAAAATAATGCCGTTCCTTTTTATAGAGATGGAGTGATTTTACTTTCCACTTGGCTAGGAAATGGAAATTGGAGCACCAGGGGATACCCACTTTACAGACTAGTGGCTGACATGAGACACCACTTGCTGGAACCAATAGATTTAGAACACTGAGCATGTAAAATTCTCTTCTTAGTTGCATACAGCAACATCAGCCCAAGAATGATGATCTGTTGTATTTATTTGTATGTAATTCTCTAAAGGTCAGAAATTATATTTTTCCGTAACTTTTCTGAAATATGTTTCAGTTCACATGCCTTGTACTCCAAAGGGCCCCCCGAAAAGATTGTTTTAAAGTTCACATAATACTCCAGAGTTAGTTGTGGTTTATAAATAAAGACATCGTTTTACAAGAGAGGGCAAAGACAGTCCAGTGATTAGGGTGCTAGCCTAGAGCTTGAGAAACCAGATTTCAGTTTCTTCACCCATCCCAGAATTCCTATGTGACCTCAGGCAAGTCACTAAGGCTCAATGTGTTTCAGTTCCTCATCTGTAAAATAGGGATTGTAGTTCTTCCCTACCTCAGGAGGGCTTTATGAGGATAGCTGCAATAAAAATTGTTAGACACTGAGATACCACAGCAATGGGGGCTGTCTAAATACCATAGATAATCTGTTATTTAATTTTCTATCCCAAGAGATGAGCATATTCTGTCACATAAGAAAAATTAACCCCCACTGACCTCTCTTCTCTACATCTTTTGTTTTCAGTGTGATTATAGTTCGGAGCATTCCATCTCACTTTGCTGAGTTCTGAGTGTCTTTCTTACCAACATCCAGGAGTTATTTGGTGGGCTCAAACTCCACCATCTATGGACCAGATCCATGTCTTTCCTGAACAATGAACATCGGTGGGTTGGTCTGCTTTTAAGGGAGATGGTTAATACTCATTCCAAGAGGATGAATTCCTTCTGTTCTTCTGAGTATTAAATTTTATCCATTAAATTTCTCGCTAAAGAATTTTCAAAGTGAACATCTTGTCCAACTACCCAGTTCTGGTCTAGCCTCTCTTTTAGGGAAAGATTATGGAGAAGTTTGTGACCTAGATAGATCCTGTGCCTACAGAGCGTGAGGGTCAGTAGTTGGCCTAGAATGAATGGTAACAAAATTTAAAGAACATGTTATTTTGCATTCAGCTAAATGCTTAAGTAGGATTTTTTCTTAAATAAAATATTATTTCAATGTCTTATGTCTTGATGATACAGTTCACTGTATTTCTGAGTTAGTTACAATGGAAATAACCACTGCATTTTATGTCATACAGATCTTACACATCTAAAAACTTTTTTCAAATTATGTCTAGTTTTTCATATGCTTTGCAACTTTAGCAATTTGCATATTTTCTGGACTGTTATTGTATTATGATAAACAGGGATTACCATATATTTTCAGATAATGTTTCCTTAACAATTCAACTTCTATTTGTAACTCTTCCATTCATTTTAATTACTAGCACAGTGTGCAACATTTATTAATCAGCAGAGTCTTTTTAAGTTAAAATACTAAATTAGCTAACCCCATTAACACAGAATACTCCAAACAAGCTGTAATAGGAGAGGTAGTTACTGTGTAAATCGTATTATACATGCGGGTGCTCTAGGGCACAGTTAAGCATGATTACCCTCTTTTGATCCAGTATTCCTCTGCTTCTTCCAGCTAATTTCCAGTGGAAATTTACAAAGTGGTGCCTTCATTTTTCTATCTTAATTTTTCTAATGAAGTTCTGGTACTTTATAACACTGGGGATGCAGATAATAAGTCTGTGTATAATTAAGAAGTTCTAGAATTTGTCTGCAAAAGAGATCTCTGTTACTTTTGCTTCATACACGAAGTAGGCTATTCTTTTTTTCTGCTACCTTACTCCATTGCAGACCTGGATTAAACAAAAATGACCAGACGATTCCTAGATTTACTGACATCAGAATACAAAATAATGTATACGATAAGTACAGCTGTGAACTGGACACACACTTAGTGTAGCTTTGCATAGAGTGTCTTACATAATGAATAATAATATAATTGTCAAATTATATGACATTGGATGTAACCAGCAGTGGTGCTGGAACTAGGGATGCTGGGGGTGCTGACTTGAAGTAGTAATAATACACCCCAAATACATCAGTGGTTCTCAAACTTTTGTACTGGTGACTCCTTTCACATAGCAAGCCTCTAAGTGCGACCACCCTAATAAATTAAAAACACTTTTTTATATATTTAACACCATTATAAATGCTGGAGGCAAAGTGGGGTATGGGTGGAGGCAGACAGCATGCGATCCCCCATGTAATAACCTTGCAACCCCCTGAGGGATCCTGACCCCCAGTTTGAGAACCCCTGAAATACATGGTTTCATCAGCACCCCACTATAAAAAAAAATTTCAGGACAACTAGTAACCAGACTAGATGCGTCAAGAGATTATACTGTCTTTAGGTTGTAAATACAGCTTGTTTTAACATGCATTCATTATTGGACAAATTATGGCTGCCCCAGCACAGTTATGCTAAGATAAGAACAGCCACAGAGCTTCTTGCCTTCCCTGAGTGAAAAGCAGAAGGGGGTAATCCTACAGGTGATAGTACTCAGTGTCCCAAAGAGGGCACATCTGAATAGGTAGAGGAATAACTTCAGATTTGGCCCCAACTTTGAAAACTGAAAATTCATGAAGTTCTTCATAAAAAATAATTAATTCATATGTGCCAGATGGTATTGAACAGTTTATGTGGAGCTAATTGTTCATGGTCTTCTTTAGACTGACAGATCATTCTGTTTTACTTGAGTTGGGTGAGATGCTCTGCTAGCAGTTGAGGTGTGAACACCAAGGGAGGAGAAACTGCTTCTGTAGTTGGATAGCCATTCACAGTCTTTGTTTAATCCTGATCTGATGGTGTCAAATTTGCAAATGAACTGGAGCTCAGCAGTTTCTCTTTGGAGTCTGGTCCTGAAGTTTTTTTGCTGTAAGATGGCTACCATTACATCTGCTATTGTGTGGCATAGGGAGGTTGAAGTGTTCTCCTACAGGTTTTTGTATATTACCATTCCTGATATCTGACTTGTGTCCATTTATCCTCTTGTGTAGTGACTGTCCAGTTTGGCCAATGTACATAGCAGAGGGGCATTGCTGGCACATGATGGCATATATAACATTAGTGGACGTGCAGGTGAATGAGCCAGTGATGTTGTAGCTGATCTGGTTAGGTCCTATGATGGTGTTGCTGGTGTAGATATGTGGGCAGAGTTGGCATCGAGGTTTGTTGCATGGGTTGGTTCCTGAGTTAGAGTTGTTATGGTGCGGTGCGTGGTTGCTGGTGAGAATATGCTTAAGGTTGGCGGGTTGTCTGTGGGCAAGGACTGGCCTGCCTCCCAAGGTCTGTGAAAGTGAGGGATCATTGTCCAGGATGGGTTGTAGATCACTGATGATGCGTTGGAGAGGTTTAAGCTGAGGACTGTAGGTGATGGCCAGTGGAGTTCCGTTGGTTTCTTTTTTGGGCCTGTCTTGTAGCAGGAGGCTTCTGGGTACACATCTGGCTCTGTTGATTTGTTTCTTTATTTCCTTGTGTGGGTATCGTAGTTTTGAGAATGCTTGGTGAAGAACTTGTAGGTGTTGGTCTCTGTCTGAGGGGTTGGAGCAGATGCGGTTGTACCTCAGCGCTTGGCTGTAGACGATGGATCGTGTGGTGTGTCCGGGGTGGAAGCTGGAGGCATGAAGGTAGGCGTAGCAGTCGGTGGGTTTTCGGTATAGGGTGGTATTAACGTGGCCATCGCTTATTTTGTACTGCGGTGTCTAGGAGGTGGACCTCCCATGTAGATTGGTCCAGGCTGAAGTTGATGGTTGGGTGGAAGCTGTTGAAATCATGGTGGAATTCTTCCAGGGTCTCCTTCCCATGGGTCCAGATGATGAAGATGTCATCAATGTAGCGTAGGTAGAGAAGGGGTGTGAGTGGATGAGAGCTGAGGAAGCGTTGTTCCAGGTCAGCCATAAAAATGTTGGCATATTGTGGGGCCATGCGGGTGCCCATGGCGGTGCCACTGGTCTGGAGGTATATATATTGTCACCAAATTTGAAATAATTGTGCGTGAGGATAAAATCGCAGAGCTCAGCAACAAGTTGTGCTGTGTCATCATCAGGGATACTGTTCCTGACAGCTTGTATTCCATCGGTGTGTGGGATGTTTGTGTAGAGAGCCTCTACATCCATGGTGGCTAGGATGGTGTTTTCTGGGAGGTCACCAATGCATTGTAGTTTTCTCAGGAAATCAGTGGTGTCACGGAGATAGCTGGGAGTGCTGGTGGCGTAGGGTCTGAGTAGGGAGTCCACATATCCAGACAGTCCTTCAGTGAGAGTGCCAATGCCCGAGATGATGGGGCATCCAGGATTTCCAGGTTTGTGGATCTTGGGTAGTAGATAGAATAACCCCGGACGGGGCTCTAAGGGTATTTGATTTGTTCCTGTGTTAGTGTAGGGAGTGTCCTGAGTAGATGGTGCAGTTTCTTAGTGTATTCCTCAGTGGGATCTGAGGAAAGTGGCCTGTAGAATTTGGTATTGGAGAGTTGTGAGAAAGTGAGTGCTTCTGAGCTGTGCCCCCGTTGGTAGGCACCACACAGAACTGAGACTGTGCTTCTCAGCAGACAATGGCACAACTGCCAAGCCTATATTCCTCTCGCTTCTGCCCAGGAAGCTTATCTCACTCTCAAATTGCCAGAGTCACTCACTCAGAGTCAGCCCCTGATCAGCATCCTGCTATAGATGTCATCCCTGCTATCCCAGCTGGAAAATCCACTGGGTCCAGAAGGCCTTTCTTCCATCTCCTGCTGCTCTACTGAAAGAGATAAGGGAGTGGGAGAGACAAGAAGCAATGAAGAAAAAGGGTGAGGAAGTGGAAGAAAGGAGAGAATATGTGGAGGGAGGATGGAGAAAGAGTGGAGAGGTGGGAAAACTACGCACAGAGTAGAGCAGTGGTTCCCAAACTTTAAAACCTGTGAACCCCTTTCACTAAAATGTCAAGTCTCATGAACCCCCTCCTAAAAATGAGTATTTCCAGTGATTTTCTCCTTTACTTGAGTATAAATTATAGAAGCAGTGATCTTGGAAATATAAAATTTGTTTTTGACATGCTTATTACACACTATTTATTATTATTATTTATAATTACAGTATTTTTATTACATTATGAAAATGGCAACACTCTTCCAAGATCTCACTTTCATAGCTTGCATCACTTTGAATAAGCCTGTTATAAGACAAGGCTCCTATGTTGCATCAAGGAGTATCAGATGTGAAACAGCACGAAGGCATTTAATAACCCAATTCAAAGAGTTCCTCCTACACAAGCATTCAGATCTTGAGCAGTCCAGGCAAAAAAGGCACATTACAACAAAGCTTAAACTTGTTCTTCATAATAATTTTAAAAACAATACTAGCTGTCTATTTAATTTTAAAAACAGCAAAAAATATCCACCTCTCTTTCCGTTTCTTATAAGAAGTCTTGAAGTTTAAATCTCCTCAGTGTGATAGATAAGCTTGCTTTGATCTGCTTAGCTCTTGGAAGTCCAGGGGCTCCAGCCTGCTGGCCTCATGCTGCCTGGGGTCCCTGGGGACAGCTCTGTCCACCATTAGGAATTTTTTTCCCCCCGATAACCGCCTGTAAAATTTCACGAACCCCAGGTTGGGAACCACTGGAGTATGCTGAAGGGAGAAAGAAAAGGAATTTTTATGGAAGTTGGCTAGGACATGTTCAGGAATCTGTAGGTGCACCACTGAGAGTTATCTGAGGCAGGATTGCATGTGTCCAGTCAGGCCTGTTCCCATGCTATTTCACCCTATTTTGTATTGGCTGCTGAAAAGGGTGCCTCAAAGCTAAATGTGCCTTAAAGACAGTTAATAAAAAATCCTCTCTGGGGATATCCCCTCACCTCCACATGAGAACTTGGAAGTTGAGGCACCAACAGCTCGAGGGAAGGCTGGCCACTGTCATGTTACTGCACTCCACTACTTTGAGCTACTGTGCTGGCATTTATCTGGACATCAAGATAATCAATTTGTGGCTGCAGCACTCAGAGTCATAGATTACCAGGACATCATGACCTAAGGCCTGGCTAGGCTACGGAAAAAGGCCCCATCCTACTTAACTGTCCTCTCAAGGACAAGAGCATAAACAAACAAACTAACTAAAACCCCACCATCTGTGCCACAGCATAGATCCGACACAACACCAAGTGTGGACAGCCTTTGATGGTAATGAGATAGTCAAAGCCATCTCTGCAAGGTAGCACCCTGGTACTCAGTGCATTTACAAAGTATCATTGCTAGGATTTTGCCTCTAGGAAGGCAAACCTTTTGGTCAAAATTCTCCCACCATACCCTAGACTTTTTGTTTCTTTTGGGATATCCCTTAGTTGAGTTTTTGTAGCAATAATATTTCATTTTTAATTATTGCCTTATTTATTTGGGGAGCCTTCAGTTCTCTGTCAGTCAGCAACATGGAGCTCATGATTGCCAAGAGAGGAGCTGGCTGCGGCTATCACTGCTTTTAGCCATCAAAAACCTTCAAGAGCTTGTGGAGTTCCACCATAGTCATCCTAGGAGGCTGGGACCCAGATGTTAGAAATCTGCCAGAATGAGCTCTTCAGATCTTTGCCTGAATAGACCTATTAAGTCTAAACTTGTGCCATTAACTAACAACATTGATATCGCTGTCTGAATTTAATTTTCTCTGGATGTTTTCCTTTTCTTCTCTAACTCTTCCCCTATTCTACCAGGTTCAGAATATACATTATTGCTAACTTTGAGAGAAGCTATGTCAAACATATACGTGAAGCTACAAATCTTTACATCAGTCTATATCACAATATTATTGCTGTTTGTTATACTTTTTTGTTCTGAAGTTCTGCTATGAAGGTAGAATATGATTCCCATGTATGAATCCCATGTATGAATTTGTATGATTCCCATGGCATATTTTAGTTATTCTACTCTATTTTAATACTAATATATAGTATTTTTAAAACACATTCTTTATTGAAATGAATATACAAATGAATATCAGAGATTCTTGCTGGATGTAAGAATACTTCAATTTTGCAAATATAGATCATTCTACATTCTGAACGACATAGGCATAAGGAGCCACCCTCATGGATCTGACTATAGAATTGGGGACTTAATGAAAACAACAGTTTATTTTATGCCATTCTAGCTATCTACAATTTTTAAAGTCTCTATTATTACTCAAAAACTAATAAATATGTTATTAATCATTTCCAAGTAGAGAGACATAATCCAGAATGTGCACTTAATGTCACACACAACAATATATGTATACACTTATCTGGTTTAAGATATTCAGTAGAACACAGCACATGAAATATACATTTATGATACTAAACCACACATACATGTTCTATTGTGTATCATTTCTTATATAATCAGAATATTGTTTGATCTCTAACTCAAGATACAAGATAAGAATTTGGCTTATTCTGAGAGACTATTTGAAAAAAAATAAAATAAAAGGCAAGATTGAATAGTGATCTAAATTGAAACCATGATCTTTTAAAAGATCTGTATATATAACTATATATGGATCTGTATATAACTATATTTGGTTATAACTTAAGATCGTAAACTGTGAACATCATCATTTTCATTTAGTTTATCTTTCACTTTTCTCAATAAATGGTATTTTATAAAAATTTTAAAATCTGTTTAGTATATAGGCTTTACAAACACTTTATTCATACTGAATTATGAATGTTATGGCTAAACTAAATTCCATGCATATATGGGCAAATCCCTAAACTGCTAGCCTTGTCTTCTCAGCCATCCAATCCCCTGAGAAAGCCAATTTTCTTTCATGTCTGAACAAAAGAAAAATGTACTATTAAAATGCAATTCAGAAGTGATAAAAAAACTGTAAGTGGAGCAGCCGGCTCTCAGCACCTTCTGTGTATACTCTGGGACACTGGGGCCACATTAATTTTTTGTGCGTGTGATGTCCATCCCATGTGCAAATTAGCATTACAAGTACCATAATCTGTCTTATATGAGAGCTACCTGTCCCAGGAGTGTACACATACTTCTGTAGCTTTGTATTATTAAAAGCTCTGTTACCTCTGTGTTTTTGTTTTGTTAATTTTATATAACATTTGTTGGGATGCTGGCTGGAATAAATTGATGTTACTAGTGAGATACTTAAACTTTATTTTTCTGAAGGGGAAAGTGGATGGAAGGTTCATTGATAAAATTTACAGTTGCTAAAATATTGATTTCCCCCAATAAATGATTTTTAAAAACACATTTAGCAATCCATAGACAGAAATAATAGTTTTATTGCCATGTGATGGGCTGACCAGTATGGAGAGCAGAGCTTTGCCACTTCCTAAATGAGAGAAGCCTGGTTCCAGTCCAGAGCCTGAGGCAGCCTGTTACCTGGATGAGCCATTTGGAGGATAGGATGACTAGGCATCAGTAAAAAGGAACAAAACACAGGGAGACAAGTCTGGAGCAGTAGGGTGGGATCCTGCTGATGAATCCACAGATGACCTTGATTTTTAGCTTCACTGTTTTCCCTTTTTTGTTTTGGACTCTAAAGCCCGAGAAAGGGCAAGAAGGCTAAGGCACCATGATACCGGACTTGTAAGGAGTGACACCTAACCATCTGAGACCTGCAGCAGGCTAAACAGTACCTCTTTGTGCCCTGGCAAGGGCACCACTGAGACAACCTGTTTACAAATTTGATATTGAATGCAGGCACACTCTAGCCCCTGTGGAAGGGAGCTGGTCAGGACTTAAAAAACAAAAACCCAACAACCACCACCACCCAAACCCCAGAAAAAAATTCCTCTTCTGTAGTATGGATGTGGAATAACTACTGGATGGCAGAGCAGAATGCTCAATGCCAACAGCAGCAATAGCAACTCCTCCAGCAGGTGACCATCAAGCAGCAGCAGCTGATCTGGAATGCAGCTGCCCAGCAGCAATAAAAGCGAATGCAGCAGATTGTGACCATACTGTGGCCACCCACAATGGCTGGGCCTATTGGCACAGATCTGACAGGAGCCCTGGTCCAGAAAACTACCAAAGATGGGACCTGAAGATGATGCAGAGGCCTTTCTCAAAACACTTGGGCAAGTGGTACTTGACCAGACAGTGCAAGCAGCCTAATATGGGTTAGACTCAGTGACATCACAAGATTATGTACAAGTCAAAGCAACCATTTTGTCATATTGGATATCTTGCAGGAAATGTTCCTTCATTGATTTTGGGAGAAGCGATATCCTCCAGATGCCTGTTCCCGCATGGTGGCACAGAAACTGCAAGACTGGTGTTGGCAGTGACTCATATTTCAGACAGAGACAGGGATTCAAGTAGCAGAAATCATTTTGCTTGAACAAATAATGCTGATTTTCCCACCAGGGGAAAAGATTGAGTTCTATGTCACTGGCCCATGACAATGGCTGACACCATCCAGCTATTGGATAAATAGAATTGTGCTGACTACTGAAGATTAAGTCCCTCCGAACTTCTGTCCCAAACTGATGCTTTGGTAGAATGTTTCAATGGGACACTAAAAGACATGTTAAAAAAATTGTTGCCACAGACACCCAACACTGGAACCAGTTGCCTCCCTTCTGCCCTCCCATTTGTTGTGGGGGAGGTGCTGCAGTCATCTACAGGCTTCTCCCTGTTTGAACTGTTGAATGGGAGACAACCGCAGGGGGATTCTGGACTTAATACAAGAAATATAGGACGAACAGACCACTGGGGCTGACAGTGTGGTACAATACATCCTCACCCTTCACAATAGGCTAGCAACTATAGGTATGTTCAACAGGGAGAATCCCCTATTCCCAGAGTGCCCAAGAAACAACCTATAATAAAGGGACCCTCCTCCAAATGTTCAGACCCAGAGACCAGGTACTCTCATTGTTCCCTAGCTTGAAGTCAAAACTGTTGGCCCACTGGCAGACCCCTTACATGATTGTCTGCCAGGTAGGGACAATGAATTACAAAATAAGGCAACTGGACAAAAGACAAACCAAATAAACCAACCATACCAATTTCCTAAAGCCATGGAAGGCCTATTTATAGCTCCCTTTTCTCTGGAATCAGAGTTAGGGTTGCAGACAGCCAATATCTCAGGACTCAGGATGGTCTGTACTATGGGCAACCTCATACCAGAGCAGAGGGTCCAAGCCCATCAGTTGATCACTGCCTACCCAACGGCATTTTCTGCCCCATCTGGACAAACCCATCTCACATGGTGTCCTGGCTCAGTTTGGATGTGGCGGGAAGTAAGGGAAAAGCTGCAGCCACTTTTCCAGAAGATGAATGAACCCATGAAGCAAAAATTACAATCTATGCTGGACCTTGAGAGAAACTTAGGAATCCCTAAGGCCCTTTTTTCAGTTATTTATTTTATTTTTAATTTACCGGAAATATATTGGGATTTATTAAAAGTTTAAAAACAGGAGAAAATTGGTATAAACGGAAAATGAAGGTCAGTATGTGTGGAGGGGTGCCTGGTACTCACAGGAGCCAAGGAGGACTGGTGCCCAGTACTCACAGAGGCCAAAGGGGGCACTCACCATGTGGCAGTTGAGGAAGCCTTCCGCCCTCTATTGGGCTTACTTACCCCCTCCCCATGCAGAGGAAGCAAACGGGCATGCTGAAGGACCAGGGTCATGAGGGGAACAGAAAGCTGCATCTGTAAGTGCTTGTCTCCCTACCAGACAGAGCCTCCCTGGATCCCAGCACTTCAGCACAGCCCCATCCTCTTCCCACTGCAGGCTTTGTCCAGCTGCAGTGGGGGAGCAAGATGGGCAAGGAGCCAGGTCCCGGCAGCTAAGACCACTCTTGTGCTGAAAGGCTGGGGTGGAGAGGGGACTCTGTCCAGCAAGGGAGCCAGTTCTCACAGAGTGCAGCCTTCTGCTCCCTATGGGCCTGTCGCTGCAGCAGTGGGCAGTCTCAGCTGTTAGGATCCAGCTCCCTGCCCATTTCACTCCTGCACTACACAGAGTGAACAGACGGGGATCACGCTGTAGGGATGGAGTCAGGAGGGGAGTGAAATGCTTCAACCTGTGAGCACTGGCTCCATTGCCAGGCAGAGCCCCCTGCTCCCACTGCTGGCCTTCAGTATGGCTCCATTCACTTCCTCTGTGAAAAATGGCCAAAATCCAGGTTAAAATTGGTTAAACCCAAAATTGGCTTTTTCAAGGAAAAATCAGTAAATACCAGTAAAGAGGGACTTTAGGAATCCTGTAGTGACTGGAGAAGTCCAATAGCATTGGTCCCTAAGCCAGACGAGACCACCTGATTTTGCTCTGATGTTAGAAGAGTCAATGCCATATCAAAAGTTGATGCATAATCCATGCCGTGTGTTCATGAGCTGCTAGACCAGCTGGGCCAAATATTACCACCCTGGATCTTACCAAAAGATACTGGCAAATTCCTGCCAAAGTCTTGAAGAAAAATGGGCTTTGCCATCCTTTTGGCTTTATCAGTTCTGGACTATGCCATTTGGCTTACAAAAGGCTCCAGCAACTTTTCAATGGTTACTGAATCAAGTTCTCCAGCCCCACAGTAGTTGTGTCACCACCTACCTCAGTGATGTTGTGATCAATAGCTGGCACTGGGAGGATCACCTGACACAGATAGCTGCTGTATTCCAGTGCCAGACTAATGGCAAACCCTGCCAAATGTGGCATGCACAAAGATGAGACAACCTACCTGAGGTATACCTTGGTGAAGGGTCAGGTACAGCCTCTGGTGGACAAGGTCCAGGCCTTAAGGACCTGCCCTACTATAACTTCAAAGAAGCAGGTGCACTGGTTTCTGGGAATGGCAGGATACTATAGCTGGTTTGTACTGGGATTCTTATCCATTGTGGCCTCCCTCACCAATCTGCTCAAAGACAGTAGCTCAAAAAAAAATTATTGGCTTTCTCACAGGATGGAAGGCTGTGAGAAATCCTTTCAGATCCTAAATGCTCACCTCTGCAGAGAGTTCACCTCATACAGCCCAGATTTCAACAAGGAATTTCTTCTACAGACTGATTCCTCTGAAGTCGGGTTGGGAGCAGTCTTGTCCCAGACAATCAACAGCAGGACGTAGAATCATAGAACTGAAAGGGATCTTGAGAGGTCATCTAGTCCAGTCCCCTGCATTCATGGCAGAATTAATTATCTAGACCATTCCTGACAGGTGTTTGTCTAACCTGCTCTTAAAAGTCTCCAATGATGGAGATTCCACAACTTCCCTAGGCAATTTATTCCAGTGCTTAACTGCCCTGACAGTTAGGAAGTTTTTCCTAATGTCCAACCTAAACCTCATTGCTGCAATTTAAGCCCATTGCTTCTTGTCCAATCCTCAGAGGTTAAGAAAAACAATTTTTCTTCCTCCTCCTTGTAACAACCTTTTACATACTTGAAAACATGTCCCCTCTCAGTCTTCTCTTTTCCCGACTAAACAAATCAAATTTTTTCAATCTTCCCTCATAGGTCATGTTTTCTAGACCTTTAATCATTTTTGTTGCTCTTCTCTGGACTCTCTCCAATTTGTCCTGAAATGTGGCACCCAGAACTGGACACAATACTCCAGTTGAGGCTAAAGCAAAGAAGAGTGGAAGAATTACTTCTCATGTCTTGCCTACAACACTCCCTGCTAATTCATATCCTATCCTCTACCTAAGCCAAAAACTGTTCCCAAGAGAAAAAGCCTACTCACCATGATAGTGAAGAAAAAGCGGGCTTAGTTGTGAAATGGGCCATGGAGGCACTCACATATTACCTCCTAGCAATAAGTTCATCTATTCACAGAAAGACACCAGCCCCTGACTGATGAGGTGGTACCTGTCTCTCCAGCCCTTCTCATTTCAGATCCAGCAGAGGGCTAGGACTGCTGATTGAAATGCAGACTTTTTGTTTCAGGATGGAGGGGAGCTGGTGAGGGAGGGGAGCTGGCAGGGGAGGGAAAGGTGTGTGAGGGGGCAGACAGGCCCCACCCTGGCAACGAGAAGTCTAAGGAGAGCCTGTGGACCCAGCTGACCCCACCTCACTACACCTTTAGCCAATGTCAGGAGTGAAGGGGGGAGTGAAAAGGAGACCTAGTCCAGTTCAGGACAGACCAGTAAGGAGAACAGGGCTCTACTACTTCCTTGATGAGGTAAGCCTCATTCCAGCCCAGCGCCTGAGGCAGCTTATTTTATGGACGGAATGAATAGGCCCAGGAAGGCTGATAAAAGGAGCTAGCTGCACAGAGACAAGCCTGGACCAATACGGTGGAGTCCTGCTGACAAATCCATGGGCAATCCTAATTTATAAGTTCACTGTTTTCCTTTTTTTTGTTTTGGACTTTAACACCCCAGAAGATGTAGGACTCAGGTGTACAATAGCCAGAAGATTAAGGCAGCCCAGCACTGGATCTGTGAGGGGCAACACCCAACTGTTGGGGACCCACAGTGGGGTGAGTTGTGCCCTGTTGGGTCACAAGGAGGTGCTGCTGAGACAAGTTGGTCACATCCCACATTTATCAAACTCCTTGTTTTAACAATCCAAATCTCATGGGGACTATGGCCTTCACATAAACTCCCAACTTTCTTTTCAAATTTTTAAAATTAGCTACACTATCCTCATGACAGCTCAGGCAAAATAATGTTCTAAACGTCTGAAACACATGCTTTTAATTCTAGCAATCTAATCAATTAACTACCCTAACACAGAATAAAGAATACCTGCTGCTTTTCAGAACACCAGCAATGGCATATCTCAGGATTTTAATCTATATTAAAATGTGATAAATCTGAACCAGATCATTTGCTCCTATGATGAAATGTATGGCAGGGGATTTAGGAATAGGAAATCTTTGTGAGGCTCCCCTTACCACATGCCTCTGCACAACAGACTGTGGGACCTGTCTAGAAAACCTGCAAATGCCCGTGGGAGGTTAGGGCCATCTATATTAAAGCCCTCTCCCTCCATGTCAGACTTGTGCCCCTTGTAGCCCCAGGCACTGGCAGCATGGCTCCCCTATCAGGGAGATCCCCTCAATATTATTAATGGTGGCAGAATTATGCCCTTAACTATTACTGTTCAATACAATTAAGCAATCTTGTGATTAAGATGCACCATTGGTGATTTTATCAAAAGCAACAGACATTTTTTTAATCTATGGTCTACAAATACATTATAATTAATGTGACTATTAGTGTAGCATGTTACTACTCAGAGTGAGTAAGAGTAGCTGAATTGGGCCCTCAGGGTTTGGAATGTAATTTCTAAAATAAGCTACAGTTTAAATACAGTGGTTGGTAATCATCCAGGCAATCACCTGGTTATGCAAATGAACCAAAGTTGCATCTTCACCTAAAAGTTTCCATTCCATCATATCATAACTGGATGATTCTCTAATGTGGCACCACTTCTTTCAAAAAGCGAAGAGCCTGGGAGAGAAAATGCATTAGTTCTATTGCAACACTGAGAGGAGGAGATGAACAAGTTAGTGGAAAGTTTGTTGGGTATATATTCTGCTCATATCTCACAGCATTTATTCCTCTGATTTAAAATACTACCTACTGCAACCATAGTAAAGTAGTAATAAATATACAGATGTTTTTATCTTTCAGATTTTTGCCATTTTCTTCATGTCATAAAAACCAGGAGTATGACCCATTAATTCATACATCAAGTAAATATGGCCAAATGACTTATGGAATTAAACATTTCCGAGAAGAACATCATGAGAAATGGGTAGCAAACAAGGTGAGTCACTGTAATATTCAGCAAAGTGATAGATTTCTAGATTGTTATTTTATTAAAATCAGAAAGCATTGGGCCTGGTCCAAAATTCATTGAATTCAATGGGAACATTTCCAATAACTCTGATGGGCATTGATTCAGGACTTCAAGTAGTATAATGGATTTAATCTTTAAAGGCCAGATTCTACAAGATACTGAGCTTTTTCAACTCTCTTTGAAGTCAATTGAGGATAAGGGCACTCAGCACCTCCCAGCCGGTGCTTCGCACTTTATGGAATATTGGGGGGAATATACCACTTTACTTGCAGTATGTGCAAAAGATATCCTGTTTTATGAACTGCTTTTTCTGATCTGGTAGAAGAATAAATATGAAACACATAGTGAATACTACTGAAAATCTCAACAAAAAATTGAAATATTAACAAATGCTTTTCTTCTTCCATTTTCTGCTCAGTTTTAAAAATGAGCAAAGAGCTATAGTTTCCATAGATATTTTCATCATTCTCTAATTTGTCAAAAACCATCTCAAGTCTTTCTAATTCCTGACACAATAGGATGTGATGTTTCTCAAAACTTTTAACAGTATAATATAAGTTCAATAGAAGGAATTCAATACAGGATAGGATGTCAAAAGTTTAAAAGCTTCAGTCATGTAGAGCATCAGTCACAAAGCATGAAATGGAAAAAAGACAATTGAACAATTGCTTCTTGGCGGTTTTGTAAGTTCTTGTCAGTTTTGGGAAGCAAAGGATTCTGAATTTATGTAACCTCCCAGTGGACTTAGGTTAAAGTGGATGAAAGAAAACTAAGTTCTTCTTCGAGTGCTTGCTCATATCCATTCCATTAGGTGTGTGCGCGCCGCGTGCACGATCGTCGGAAGATTTTTACCCTAGCAACACCGGCGGGTCGGCTGTGGAGCCCCCTAGAGTGGCGCCTTCATGGCGCTGAATATATACCCCAGCCGACCCGGCGCCCCCTCAGTTCCTTCTTACCGCCCCTGACGGTCGTTGGAACTGTGGAGCGCTGCTTAGCTGTTCTCCACTCTCCCTAGCTTAGTTCGTTATTCGCAGTTATAGTTATAGTTATAGTCCTAGTGTTTATAGTTAAATAGTTTTAAAAGTTGTCTAGTTGTTATAATAGTTCAGGGGATTAAGGGGGTCGTCTCCCCCTTTCTCCCCCGGCCGCGGGGCCAGGCTCATGCCCAACGCTCCCGGCTTCAAGCTGTGCGCCTCCTGCGCTAAGCCTATGCCCACGAGCGACCCGCACGACTCCTGTCTGAAGTGCCTGGGAGAGTCCCATCAAACAGATAAGTGCAAGATCTGTAAGGCCTTCAGACCAAGGACCAAGAAGGAGCGGGACTTTCGGCTCCGGCAACTCCTGATGGAGGTGGCACTTAGTCCGGACGCTCCATCTACAAGTCAGGCCCCGGCACCTAGCGCCTCGGTGCGCAGTGCCCCGGCGGCACCGGCCATGACGACCACGCGAGTGGCGTCAGATGAGCCTTCCCGGCACCGGACCCCGTCGGCACCGCAAGCACAGCAAGTGCCTCGGCGCCGGTCATTATCCCCAGGGCATAAGAAAGCCCATAAGACGGGGACCTCCGTGCCGAAGACGCTGGCTCCCCCAGTGCCGGGGGTAGAGCCGCGTACGCCGGTGGAGCACCGGAAACAGGTGCCTCCAGCACCGTCGACTCCGGCGCCGAGGCCGTTGAGTCCGGTGCAGACGGCGTCTCCACCGAGGCCGGCGGTGATACAGTGCCTCCCGTCGACGCCAGAGACCTTCGCGGCGGCGAGAGACTTAATAGCTCTCACGGAGCCGGCACCGCCTCAACCACCGGCACCGACGGCACCGTTGCCTCGCCCGGTCCAGTCGAGGGGGAAACCTGCCTTGATGCGCCCTCCATCGCAAGGGCTGGAACCTCGGCACCGATCCAGGTCCCGAAGCAGGTCCCCACGCCGCTCGCAGTCCCGGCACCGAATATCACCTCGGCACCGGTCGTACTCGCGGCCAAGATCTTCTCCGCGGCACCGCTCTACGTCTCGGCACCGCTATGATCGTCAGCACCGATCAACGTCGAGACGTAGTTCTCGGCACCGCTACAGTCGACGCTCGACGTCGAGAGGCCGCTCCCGGTACCGGGCATACTCCAGGTCCTCGTCGAGGTCCAGATCCGACTCCCGGCACCGACGAGGTCATCGGCACCGGTCGCGGTCCCGGCACCGATCGCCGGCACCGCGTGGAGATAGATCATCTCCAGACCGGCACCGTGCGGCACCGCAGCCCACGGGAATCGTCTCGACGCTCTCGGCACCGCCATGGCCATCGAGATCGGGGTCTCGCTCCTCGGAGGACCTCTCGAGATCGGCATACCCCCCTCAGGGGCAAGCCGAGGAACAGGACTTGGGCCATTGGCAGAACATAACAGAGGACCATTCTCATGGCCCATCTCACTGGTCGTTTTGGACCCCGTGGGCGTACCATCAGGCGCAAGGGGCTCCAGTTGCTTCGACCTCTCGCTCCGGTCACTCTGTTAGAAGGGCCCCGGAGTCCACCATCTCTCGGCCTCCGCCAGGGGGCATGGAGGCTTCCGTGTCCGCACCACCTGACGCCCTGGACTCAAGCGCAGGTGATGCTCCGGCCCAGGAGCAGGGAGACCAGGACCCTCCCTTGGATCCTGTTCCACCGGAGGCATCTTCCTCTTCCTCTCCGGATGAGGCAGTGGCGGGCACATCGTGCACAGGTCCACCTCCAATAGATCTTCGGGCTCACCAAGATCTTCTGCGTAGGATGGCCCGTAATATGGACCTGCAGGCGGAGGAGATAGTGGAGGTGCACGACCCCATCGTGAATATCCTCGGAGCGGATGCCCCATCGAGGGTGGCGTTACCCCTGATCCGCACGATACAAGCCAATGTATCTACGATATGGCAGACTCCTGCCTCTATCCCACCCACAGCGAGAGGGGTGGAAAGGAAATACTTTGTCCCGTCTAAAGACTACGGGTACTTGTATACCCACCCCCAGCCGTGTTCACTGGTGGTGGCTTCAGTGAACGCAAGGGAGCGCCACGGTCAGCAGGCCGCAGCGCCCAAATCGAAAGAGGCTAAGCGCCTCGATTTATTCGGCCGTAAAGTTTACTCAGCCGGAGGGCTGCAACTTAGAGCGGCTAATCAACAGGCGCTCTTGAGCCGCTATAGCTTTAACTCCTGGAACTCTATGGGGAAGTTCAAGGAGTTGGTTCCCCAAGAGTCCAGGGAGGAGTTTGGAGCCCTGGTGGAGGAGGGTAAGAAGGTGGCTCGGACCTCCTTACAGGCCTCCTTAGACATAGCGGACTCTGCTGCGAGAACCCTGGCCTCAGGCATCGCTATGCGGAGGATCTCCTGGCTCCAGGTTTCGGGTCTGCCTCAGGAACTGCAGCAAACCCTGCAGGATCTGCCCTTTGAAGGACAAGGGTTGTTTTCAGAAAAGACGGACTCTCGCCTGCAGAGCCTCAAGGACTCCAGGACGATCATGCGTTCCTTGGGGATGCATGTTGTGGGCCCTCAGCGCAGGCCATTTAGACCGCAGCCTCAGCGCTTCTACCCCCCCCCCCCCCGCCTCGTCAGAGACAGGACTCGACCCGGAGGCGAGGGCGAGGTGGTAGAAGAAGGTGGACCGGCCCTCAACCTGGTCAGAACCAGGGGCCACCTAGACCACCTTCAGGCCCCAGGCAGAACTTTTGAAGGTGCGGTCGAGGACGGCGCCCCAGTCATCCCACAGGATCCAGCCCCATCCTTTCGGGATCGCCTTTCCCATTTCCACCATGCCTGGTCCCTTATAACTTCGGACCGTTGGGTCCTTCGCACTGTGGACAGGGGATATGCTATCCAGTTTTCCTCAATTCCCCCCTCCTCCCCCCCTTTTTTCCCGTCCCTCTTCAGGGACCCTTCTCACGAGCAACTTCTTATACAGGAAGTTTCCACGCTCCTTACTATGGGGGCCATAGAGGAGGTTCCAGTGGAGTTAAGGGGCAGGGGATTCTATTCCCGTTACTTCCTCATTCCCAAGTCCAAAGGAGGTCTGCGACCCATCTTGGACTTGCGCGGACTCAACAAATTCGTAGTAAAGTTGAAGTTCCGCATGGTCTCTTTGGGGACCATTATCCCTTCCCTCGATCCTGGAGACTGGTTCGCCGCCCTCGACATGAAAGATGCATACTTTCACATAGCAATTTACCCGCCTCACAGACGCTTCCTGCGGTTTGTGGTAAGCAAGGTGCACTACCAATTTGCAGTCCTTCCCTTCGGCCTATCCTCGGCCCCAAGGGTGTTCACGAAATGTATGGCTGTCGTGGCAGCGTACCTTCGTCGGCAAGGGATACAGGTGTTCCCGTACCTAGACGACTGGCTGGTACGCGGTCGCACCAAAGAGCAAGTTCGAGCTCACGTCCACATAATAGTGCACACATTCAACGAGTTGGGCATCCTACTCAACAAGGACAAATCCACTCTAGAACCTACCCAGAGAATAGAATTCATCGGCGCGGTTCTAGACTCCAGACGTGCACAAGCCATCCTGCCAGACAATCGCTTTTGCACCATCACGAGCCTCATTCAAGGACTCAAGGCCTTCCCAACTACCACGGTGAGGTCGTGCCTTACCCTGCTGGGTCACATGGCTTCCTGCACGTACGTAACCAGGCATGCCAGACTTCGGCTTCGCCCACTCCAGACCTGGGTGTCATCAATATACCGCCCATATCGGGACAGCCTGAACATGGCGGTCACGGTCCCGAACTCGGTCCTGACCTCCCTCACATGGTGGCTAGACCACAAGGTGGTTTGCGAAGGGATGCCGTTTCACGCCCCACAACCCTCTCTGCACCTGGTCACAGACGCTTCATCCTTGGGTTGGGGCGCCCATCTCAACGAACACCATACCCAGGGCCTGTGGACTGCACCCCAGATAGCCCTGCACATCAATGTTCGGGAACTGATGGCGGTGCGCCTGGCGTGCCAGGCATTTCTCAATCTCCTACGTGGCCGCTGTGTGTTAGTTCTCATCGACAACACCACGGCCATGTTTTACATCAACAAGCAAGGAGGAGCACGTTCGTCAATTCTATGCCAAGAGGCCATTCGCCTGTGGGACTTCTGCATCGCCCACTCAATCCATCTCACGGCATCGTTCCTCCCTGGAGTCCAGAACACTCTGGCGGACCGACTCAGCAGGTCCTTTCAAACACACGAGTGGTCTATCCGTCCGGACATCATACATTCCGTTTTCCAGAAGTGGGGGTTTCCCCAGATAGACCTGTTTGCATCTCGAGACAACAGGAAGTGCCACGTGTTCTGCTCCCTGCAAGGTCGAGCTCCCGGCTCCCTCTCGGATGCGTTTCTCCTTCCCTGGAAGGACCACCTGTTTTATGCCTTCCCTCCGTTTCCTCTGGTCCACAAGGTACTGCTCAAATTGCGCAGAGACCAGGCACAGGTGATTCTGATCGCCCCAGCGTGGCCGAGACAACATTGGTACACCACGCTGTTGGAACTCTCGGTTCGGACACCGATCCCGCTTCCATTGTGCCCGGATCTCATCTCTCAGGACCACGGTCGCCTGCGTCACCCCGACCTGCAATCACTCCACCTCACGGCGTGGCTGCTCCATGGTTCACCCAGGCAGAGCAGCAATGTTCGCACTCTGTCCAACAGATTCTGCTGAGCAGTAGGAAGCCCTCAACACGGTCCACGTACCTGGCCAAGTGGAAGCGGTTCTCCTGTTGGTGCGAACAACGAGCCACGTCACCGTTGCAGGCACCTATTCCTCTCATTTTGGAATATCTCCTCTCCCTAAAACAGCAGGGGTTGGCGATATCTTCAATTAGAGTTCACCTGGCCGCTATATCGGCCTTTCACCCAGGGGAACTCGCGTCCTCGGTATTCTCTAACCCGATGGTCGTTAGATTTCTCAAGGGCTTAGACCGGATGTACCCACAACAACGTCAGCCCGTTCCGACGTGGGACCTCAACCTGGTTCTCTCCAAGCTCACAGGTCCTCCATTCGAGCCACTGGCCACCTGTTCACTTCTGTACCTATCCTGGAAGACAGCCTTCCTCGTAGCCATCACCTCAGCAAGGCGCGTTTCTGAACTCAGGGCGCTTACATCCGAGCCCCCTTACACAGTTTTCCATAAGGATAAAGTGCAGCTTCGTCCACATCCTGCCTTTCTCCCTAAGGTGGTTTCTCCTTTTCATATCAACCAGGATATATTTCTCCCGGTCTTTCATCCTAAACCACATGCTACTCGCCAGGATCAACGTTTGCATTCTCTGGACGTACGCAGAGCCCTGGCCTTCTATATTGACCGCACAAGGCACTTTAGAAAGACGACGCAACTCTTCGTTGCAGTGGCCGACCGAATGAAAGGCTCACCGGTCTCCTCACGCCTATCCTCCTGGATTACGTCTTGCATCCGGACTTGCTATGACCTGGCAGGTATCTCAGCACCGCACCTCACCGCTCACTCCACGAGGGCCCAAGCTTCCTCGACTGCTTTCCTGGCGCAAGTTCCGATCCAGGACATTTGTAGAGCGGCGGTTTGGTCATCAGTCCACACGTTTACAGCTCACTATGCACTAGTGCAGCAGTCCAGGGACGATGCTGCTTTCGGATCAGCGGTTTTGCACACAGCAATGTCTCACTCCGACCCCACCACCTAAGTTGGGCTTGGGAGTCACCTAATGGAATGGATATGAGCAAGCACTCGAAGAAGAAAAGACGGTTACTCACCGTTGTAACTGTTGTTCTTCGAGATGTGTTGCTCATATCCATTCCAAACCCGCCCCCCGTCCCCACTGTCGGAGTAGCCGGCAAGAAGGAACTGAGGGGGCGCCGGGTCGGCTGGGGTATATATTCAGCGCCATGAAGGCGCCACTCTAGGGGGCTCCACAGCCGACCCGCCGGTGTTGCTAGGGTAAAAATCTTCCGACGATCGTGCACGCGGCGCGCACACACCTAATGGAATGGATATGAGCAACACATCTCGAAGAACAACAGTTACAACGGTGAGTAACCGTCTTTTATCACACACCAATTTCTGCTAAACCAGGGCCTGATTAGTTAATGGGACTTCTTTGTACCTGAGTTTAGAAGAATCGGTCTTCTGGACATTTACACAGTTTAGAGGGTCAGTGAGGATGCAATTAAAATGAATTAGAAAATGTTCTCTTTTTAAATGTTTTAACAGTATACATATCATGTTCATATCAGCTCTTTAAATAGCGTCAGTGGTAACAGTATTAAAACATGTTTAATCACAGTTTTCAAGCATGTTTTCCCTGTAAGTGTACATCCAAGCCTACAAAATCTGTCTCCTATGTAAATATGTTGCTAAGTGTAAAGAACCCCGAATTTTTTTATTGCTTTTCTCCTCTACTCCAGCAAAGCTTCTCTAAAGAAAGAATCATATTCCTCTTTTGTCTACAACTACAGTGATAATACTGTAGCTAGCTAGCCTTCAGTCCGTTAAGGATATGCTTGCTCTCTGTCCCCTGCCATCGCTCCAGTTTAAAAACAGTAATCCCTACAAACATTTCAACTTGGTACTGAACATAAGGGAGAGAGTAAAAAGGAAAAACGAATTCTTGATTTTTTAAATAAGGTTCCTCACATCGATATTAGTCTTTGTGTTTTCCACGAGATGTCTGATTTGGAAATTAAGATCATTAATAAACGAAAAGCAGTTCTTTTCCCAACTTTTACAGTCAGCAGATTAAGACTTTGGTATTTTAACATAATTATTTTTATTAAACTGCATTGCACTTAAATGCACATAGGCCAATAATTGAACCTTCTTTTACAAAAAAAAAAAAGGGGGTCTGGATTTAGTTAAAACAAAATGAGATATAAGTAGCATTGTTGAAGCCAGCAGGCATAGTGTAAGTAGGTTATAGAAAAGCTTTTCCAAACATTTTGCTGATATTTCTCAAGTCAGACCAGCAACAATTCTGCTTTTCCAATCCTGGGCATTTCTTGATAATATACATCATATAAGCTAGAAACTTAGCTGAGACCACCAAACTCATTTTTACTTGTGATCTTAGACAGTTTTCAACCTAAATCTCTAGAGGTGAACAGCTATATCCATTAACCCAATATGACATCTAGCCTTCCAACTACTGATTCTAAATCAATATGAAGCTTCAATTAGGAGGCACTTACAAAAACAGAGAGCTAATAGGAAAGAAGAGCAGCTTCTTGACCTACCTGCTGCTTTTACTGGTCATTATCATCAGGAAAGAGTCTAAAAACTCCATTCCTCACCACTTTTTTAGGGAAAGAGGACCTTTCAAAAAAGGCCCAAGATCAGATTTTCATAATCACTACCTTTAAAAGAGGAACTCTTTCTTTTTAATCACCACTTTAAGTGATCTACACATTTATTTCTTGGATATATATTATGTTGTGCATAACTATACTGTACACAAGATGATCATATATGCAGGAAATGCTGTGGAAGACACTTAACAAAATGGAAAACACCTTCATGCTGTTGAAAGCCTAAGGATCTTTCATCTCAGAATCTATTACTCCTTCTTAGCACTTAATTGATTTTCCTACTTGGAATGTATCAAACTTTGTATATAAACACAATTTATATGACAATCTAAATAAAAGGATGATAGCCCTGCTAGGATGTGCATTCAGCCTATCACTGCAGCAGTGCACTGGAGAGGGAAAAATACTATTTTTCTTGAAATGTGATCACCAATGACAGGGCAAGCCTACAAATTGTTGTATCAAGTCCTCCCAAGAAATCACCTTGATGGTGAATGGCCTCTTCAAGTATTAATGGAAAATATGTTGAGCCTGTTCCAAATTATCTGTCAAAAAGCTAGCTTCCTTGTGTTTTATGGGTGCATCATATTTAATTATAAATTGCTCAGACTTATACACAGGTTTGTGTATACTGTTACTTTAAAAAAAAATCACAAAAAGATTAGAATCTGACTATATAACTACTTGATATCCTATTGAAGAAAGAATAAACAATTAGGGTGAATATTGATTCACTATATTTCCTCTTGAATAAACAAGATGGGGGTATAGCACATCCTTTCTCAGAACATCATAGCAGCTGTTAGTGACTGTGAGAACTTAATAGTTTTATTTCTACTTAGTAATGATCTCCAAACTGTTATCATACTCTATGATCATTTCAAAGACATCACCAAGTTAAGGGAAAAAATAGTGTTGTATTTACATTTTTCGCTGAAAGCATACAAATAGGTAAAGAGAAGTATTGCAACTGTTATGATAACTACTTGATTTTGGTTTCCACATTTGTAAAAACTGATAAATAATTTATGACTTCTTTTTTAACAGCACACTTCTAAAGCCTTATAATTTTTTGTTTTCAGTTATTTTTTATTTTTATTTATTTGCAAATGCTTTGAAATATCTTAGTCAGTATTTATATTAAGTATGCAGTTTTAGTATTAAGAACCTGCCAATCACCATGAGTTTAATCTATAATGATAGGTCGCATGTAGTTGGACAGTCTGGGAATCAATATACCAACTATAATTTTTTGGTGGTCAAAACACTCATATGTTCATATTTACTGAAGCAGAAATGCTATCCTACAGCTTTTAATCCGAATTGGAGTTAGTTTGCATATGCATTTTAGACAACTTACTTTAATGGCATCATTTAATGTTTTCCTTGTTCGGGAAATTCAGGAAGTGACATTTTAAGACGTTCCTTGTTGATAGAATCTTTCCTCATATGCCTTATTATAGGTGAATTACAACATGGCTGCAGCACTGTTTCATTATTTGCACATGCATTTTGGCCCTAAATACAATTTTATTATCTACAAAGCATAAAATATCCAAGTACTCCAAAGAATTAATTTAGAGAACCTAAGCATATTGCACAGAACATAAAGTTGACCTTTACCGTCTACAGCTTTTGGAATCGAGTGGGATGTGGAACACATCATAGACTTAATGTGGCACAACGCTGTCTGCAGAAACTTGGGTGGGACTGTGACTGCCTGCCCATTGCACCCGATGATTGAATCTGCTGTCACCAGCATCCTGATAATAATGAACATTCGGCTTAACGACCGTGATTATGATTATCATAATTGATGTGCAAGTGCAGTGTGTGAGGATCATTACAGCTGAACTGTACAGCAGAGAAACATGCCTTAGTTATAGATAATTTTACTTTTATGCATTGATTGGGATAAAATATGCCTTTCAAGTTCAACAGGCCAGCTTAATACAATTTTAGGAAGGTTTCTACATATATGAATTGATGATTATGAGCTTGCTGCAAAACAGCCACTCTAGCTGTTTGTTTTGAATGGTTTCATTCCATTAATAACAGCAAATAATTAAATAATTAGATATTTTCAAGGGGAAATATCTTATGAGTACAGCCTGCATTAATCAAATATCAAATTAAAAGTGTTTCTGATTGCTCTGGCATTGCCTATGTATGCTAGGAAAAAACAGGATATGTAATTCACCACCAGTACAGCTCCACTGACAGTTGCAGCACTGGAAGCTGTATTGTGGACAGGACACAGGCATTTTTATCACTGTGTTGTGTAACCTACAGAGCATGTGGTAAATATTCCTGTGCATTGTATACACTACAGCTTCCATCATTTTTGCCATCGGTGTAGAGCTACAGATCCAGATTTTGCCAGGGTAGATACAGTCATTAACAATTCATCAGAGACGATCCTTTTTTTTATTTTCCATGATAATGATTGCATTCACCTGAGCTTGTAAAGAAATGCACAAGTATGTGAACAAAAGCATACACTAACTAAATATATATACACACACACACACATATATACATACATATATATACATATACATACCCAAATAAAAGTGTATTTGTACTGCCGATGTGAGTTTGTATAATGTGTATACATATGTATGTATATAGTAGTGTATGTAATGATACTTGTTTACAGCAGGACTACATTTGGTTTTTAAAAGCAAATTCTTTGCCCAAACATCCTGGCCTTTTTACTAGGCACAGCACCACTCTGTAGAACAAACTCTTGAGCATGGATTGGATTGCCACAGAAAAGCTTGCAGGAGGGGACTCAGGAAGAAAATCACTCTGAGCATTCCCGTTGCAGAGTTCCTCATGCATTGATCCAGTGAACTGGGATTTGTTCTCTTTAACAACAAACTGCTGGGCATGCAACCCTATGGATTCACAAAACACCAGGACAATTTGCATAAAGGCTCTGTGAACTGCTTTGGCTCCAACAGGCTACCGCAATGGCTAACTGGAGATTCATTACTAGAACTGGGCCAGAGGTACCAACAGAAAATATAATACAGCCTATAAATCTCTGTGGGGTTGGAAGTGTGCAAGCCTCTGACCTGCCCACATCTACCTCCAACCTCCTCCTCCCTCCCCATGTATACCTAGCACCTGCAGACCACTGTCTGTGGAGTATTGCTGGGGTGGGGGGAATAGTGTTCTTTAGTGTTTTTTCTGTGAGGAAAAATGTTTGTTTTTAAAAGTCAGTTTTATCAGGCCTGGGACCAAAACTACAAATGTATTAATCATAATTGTAGGGTTATTGCATGGTCTTACTAACAGGACAGAGTTAAGATTGTTTGGGTGCCATAACTGTGCATTTCCAAACCTTATGATGTGTGAATTCCTTTGAAATTTAACCTTAACACCACATATTCTGGATTTGTAATGCCTGTATTTTGGAATAATTACAAAATACATTTAATATTTTTTACCCATAACCTTATTCTCAACCTTAACTCCCTTTTAACATTGTTTCTGGAAATCTCCTAGTTGTTTTTTGTTTTAGATATAAAAAAAATCATACAAAGATTACCCAATAATTAGAAAATGAATGTCACCATGTGACATCTCTAATGAGTTAAAAATTTGTGGAATGATTACATCATTTTAATTTTAAAAAAAACTTTTAAGGCCATATTCACTGGAATGCTCTGGATGCTGTGCAGCACTTTGAGTTACAAACACACAAGAAGGGGAGTTTGTAAAATTTTTGTGGGTCAAATTCTTGGTGCCCAGTTCAGCTGCTTTGTATTTCGCAACCAGTGTAAGGCAGCTGAAAAGCTGGCCTAATAGGGTAGTTGGAAATTAGCATAGTGTAGGGGAATTACCAGGTGGTGTAGTCAGCATAGCTTAGGGTGACCAGATGTCCCGATTTTATAGGGACAGTCCCGATTTTGGCGTCTTTTTCTTATATAGGCTCCTATTACCCCCCACCCCGTCCCGATTTTTCACATTTGCTGTCTGGTCACCCTAGCATAGCGGCCTCCACGGCTACATAGAGGACATGTCAGAATTGGAAAGGGTTGTTGCCAAATCATGCTGCTCTTCCAAGGCTAGAAGGGACCCTGGTGATCTTCTAGTCTGACCTCCTCTATAACGCAGGCCACAGAACTTCCCCAAAATAATTCCTAGAGCACGTCTTTTAGAAAAACATCCAATCTTGATTACAGTCTATCAGTTCCTACATGGGGAACAAATATTTAATCGAACAAAGAAAGGTATAACACAATCCCCAATGGCTGGAAGTGGAAGCTAGACAAATTCAGACTGATTACCCACTGCGACCCCCAGATCTTTTTCAGAGTCACTTCTTCCCAGGATAGAGTTCCCCATCCTATAAGTATGGCCTACATTCTTTGTTCCTAGATGTACACATTTACATGTAGACATATTAAAATGAATATTTTCTTGCATTCAGTTTAAGTGATCTAAATAGCTCTGAATCAGTGTTCTCTCCTCTTCATTATTTCCCACTCCCTCAATTTTCATGTCATCTGCAATGTTAAATGTTAAAAATATTAAAAAATGTTAAGTGATGTTGAGCCAAGAACAGATCCCTGTGGGACCATTATTACTTGTGTAATTTAGAGCATCCCTTCAGCTGTTCCAAATTATGCATTGGACTTAATTAGTCTTTAGCTGGCCCGAAGATCTTACAGTCCCCTTTCTTCCTCTTGCCCTGACCACAGCTCAGTCAAAACCAAGGATCTGGCCCTGTGATTGTAAAGTCTGTGATATTTATGAAAAGCCATCTTTCACAGTCACTGTAGACCACATTTTTGTCTGCTATGTGTTATCCTTCAAAATAAGTATTGTGAGTCAGACCCTCTGATGCACCCTAGTTTACAGTCACTTTTAAGTTTCTCCTTGCCTAAGCAGCTCCTGTGATACCCACACCCCTAGCCGTTAGCACAGGAGGAGCACCAACTATCTATGCACCAGCAATCCCCAGCCCTTGGGACCCTGGACAGCTAGCATAAAATAAAGCAGCCCTTTGGATGGTTTGATTTATGCCAGGGACCAGCCTAGTATGCAAATGGTCCCAGGATCAGGGAAACATAAAACTGCCTTGAATTTACTTTTGCATTCCTCTCCTGATCTGTGTCATGTGCATCTCGGCCACAGCCTTAGAGCTGGACCTAAGGTTTAAAGCCACTATCAATGGTTTAAGTATCTTAAAGAGAAGTGCAATGTAAAATCTTGTCGATCTTATTGGGTTAACACACAAAACAGTCTGTCAATTTGATTTACATATTACTTAGTACACAACTTTCCGTTATAGTATTTCCTTTTAGTAAATACTGTAATATGCTTTTGTGTACCATATATTTAAAAGGCAGAAAAATGTCACAACAATCCTCATGAGATACCACGAAAGATACACTGAATGTTAGCAATAGGTAACAATGGTAATTTACTTTCTCTCATTACCATATGTTGCATCATTCAGTCGGAGGCAAAAACAATTGCCATAATTGGTTTACATATTTGACAGTTTGCATAAACAGAGTTTTCCCAGATTTCTGGTTGGAAGACTACATCATGTTTACTGAAATATGCTTTCTCTTGAAGACCACTTTGTCACTGATTTCATTAAGTCAAATGGTACTAGAGTTCCCATGGGAAAATGTTCTTGAGTTATAGATTTTTCTTTCTGAGAAGATCCTAGAGGTCATCCTACCGGGGCTGCCTTTGAAAATGCTGCTCTTAGTAAATTCTGTAATGTAAATGATGGACTGATAACCAGATTATTAACCATAGTCTGGCTGTCAAGTTATTTTTGTAGGTGCATAAGGAAGGTTAAAACTATGAGGCAAATTAAAATCCACAAAACGATATTATTTAACCAAGTGTAGAAAAGACAGTGTGAACAACTGAAAGGTTAAAAAGAAAGCCTGGAACAATTTTCTGTTGAAGGTTACTGTTGACTCTAAGAAAATAATGATTTTGAAAGAATAATACAAAGTAGTGACTGGGAAGATTCAAGTCATTTAGTAAAGTTATTTGCATGAGAAAAGATACTGTCACCACTTTTCTAATCAAATCCACTCTAGTGGTTATTTGCAAAGGGTTTGTCAGCAACTAGTAGAACATTTTATAAAACCTGATTTTCAGTTCTGTAATTTCTCAGCGGGAAAATGCAGTCCCTTGATGATGATCCAGGGCTTTGAAGAATAAATTGATTCTAAAGAGAAAATTAGATGGTACTTATTATACTGTCTAACTAGCAATCCAGTGTCATTTGTCTGTTGGATGATAAATGTCTTGCTTTGCCTACCTTCTTCATTTAATAATGCAACTTGCATGTTAGTGGCATAGAAAGAAAATCATGTATTTTTATAAGAGCAAACTTTGTCCATCATTTCTTATAGTACAGCTTGAGGGGCAACGATGTTTTCACTTCCTAAATAATTCTTCTTGTGCAAATTACTTAGATGTTATAAACCTCTTGTTTAAACAGAATTACTTTAGAAATAGTGTATACCCTGTAATCCCTCCAGCACTCCAGAAAAGTAAATGCTTCCAGGTTTTTAATGGAAGGTTATCAACTGAACTGGGAGTTGTACTGGTTGATGAAGTTCCACCTTAAAAGAATATTAAATAAACCATAAACAAACCAACAAATAAATAAATACAATTAGAACTGGGCATTCACTAGCTTAATGATTCTCAATCTGTTGGAACAACAGTTCTTCTTACCTGACAAGGGGAATATGTGAATCTGTATGGAATTTTCTATGCCATTTTGCACTAATTAATCGGTATTCTTGAAAATTTAGAGCTCATTCCTGTAGCTGCCCCATGTGTGATGCTCCCACTGAAATCAATTTAAGTCACATTTTCACTGAAGTCAACCTAGCTCTATTTTGAAGTTTGTGGGAGTTCTGCATACACTGTGGCTGCAGATTCAGGCCTAGATTGCCTTAGAGGACATTCATCTGTCATTATGTTCTGAAGCAAATAGAATTGAAATGAAAGAAGTCAAAAAGCTCTTTTGAGGAAATACATGGTATATATAGTTGTCATTAATGTAGCTCAATGAAATGCATTCAAGATACAGGGTCAGATCCCCAGATGGTGTAAATCACAGTTTAGCTCCATTGACTTCAATGGAGATGCACCACTTTATATGAGATAAAGAGCTCTCCCTCATAATTCAAAACAATATCATAGGCAAAAAACCTGACACCTGTTTTCAAGAAGGAATTTTCCAGGAGAAAGTTGTTACCCAGTTTCCAGAGGGATGAGAAATATTATTTCATTATGGATTTACTGTACCCTATCTTCAACTTCAAAATTGACTGTGGGCTTAAAAACTCAGGGCCTGATTCGCCAGCACATTCTCTGGCTACGTTGTGCAGTCTTGAGAGTCCTCACTCACATCCTGACCTGATGGCAAAGTATAATAGTAAATATTGTCCTGAGAGAGAACCTACTATATGATGCTGCTGCACTGTGCTTGAATATTTTTGCGATTTATACTCTTATTAGTAACAATATTTATTCTTTATAGATTAGAAGAACATACACCAAATATAAGCTCATCCTCCCCTTACCTCAGAGTATCTAGTTGCATGAATATGGGTTTGCAGGCCCAGTTACAATCTATAAATAGTACCAGTTCTTCAGGGCAGGTTTGTTGTTATGGTTTTACTGGGCACTAAGAGCCTGATTTTGTTCTCATTTACACTTCAGTAATTTAAGAGTACACCTCTACCCCGATATAACGCGACCCGATATAACACAAATTCGGATAGAACGCAGTAAAGCAGCGCTCCGGGGGGGGGGGGAGGCGGGGCTGCGCACTCCGATGGATCAAAGCAAGTTCAATATAACACAGTTTCACCTATAACGCGGTAAGATTTTTTGGCTCCTGAGGACAGCGTTATATCGGGGTAGAGGTGTAACTCCATAAACATCAATAAAGTTAAACTGGTGTTAATGAGAAGAAACTTAGACCTATTAAGTCAAAATAGGTTTTCAAATTAATTCTAGACTATGTTGTTGTATTTTGCAAACAGATGGATAAACTAAATATTCAGAACAGTATTATTTTGTTCATCATTGTAGTAATGGGAAAGAGAACATTGTCCTAAGAGTAGTAACTTCAAGAGAAGTGAGATAGGTTTTAGAGCAGATTTACTGAGATTTTCCTGAGTAGGAAGAGTCTACACACAATATATGTGACATAGTCAGGCACTGAACAATACAGCTACTTTTGTTCACTTCAGTTGGATTAATAAGCAGCTATATCAGTTTTGGAGACAACACTTTTGGAGGTAGCTGCTTGTTATCTCTCATGGTACTAGTTTGCTATAAATTGGAAATACCTTCCTCCATCTGAAATAGGGATGATGAGTCAGACTCTGATCTCATTTAAATGCAGAACTACTCTGGGTTTATACTCTGGAATATATTTCAAAGCTTCTGCATTAGCGAAAAGAGTTTGCTTCTGTATACCCTTCACCAACTCAGGTTCTATGAAATCCACCTTGATAGATATAAGACCACTTACCTCAGAGTTTCTGTTTGCATGAGTCTGCAAAAAGGCATCTCCACTGTCTTGTGTGTTAGGTAGTCATTGTGACCACCAGTGTAAATGAGCGAGGAAGTCTTGTACTAAACCCACTTTACACAGGTTTAAATGACTACAAAAGACGCAAGGCAGCGAAGAATCAGAATAGTAAAGTGGAAGTAAGTAGAAAAGAGACTGATTTTACTTAGAACAATTAGGCAGCTTGGAAAAGGGGTTATGATACTTTTAGCAGCATTGTTTTCTACAATCAGTCAGTTTGGGCAGGGGTCTACATTTTGGCCATTAGGAAGGAAACAAATAATAAAATTCCTGGCAGAAGGCTTTGAGGCGTGTTAAGATCTCTGAGATGTAGTTATATGAAAGAATGATAGCTAAGTGTTAAATGCCACTGTATACCAACCACTGTATGTCCTGCTGTTTTGTTAGTAACACTACGTAGGTGTGAGAGACTCAGACCTAAAAAAAATAAAGAACAAGTCAATCAAACAATAAAAAGCTCTGCATATTAAAACAGACTTTGTACCCATGTGAAGCTGCTTGATTGAGCAGTGCAGTGTCAACCATGTCTTTCTTCTAATGCTAAAAGTAATGCACATAGACAGAGTGACAATCAGAGTACAGCCTCCCATCAGCTGTAATTAATCTTTTAGTTAACAAAGACTAGAAAAGCCTCTCATCAGCCTCTTCTGAAGTCTGAGGGACCCTGTTTTTTGATGTTTGCATTCTGAGTAAAATTGTCCCCACCAGTTCTAACAAATTGAAACACCAGGCTAATTATGGCGGCTAATGAAGTGTGTGGAATGGTCACAGCTTGTCGTGAAACTGTTCCTTCAGCTCAGATTAGAGTTTCATCAATCACTTTTTTAAACTGATCCAGAATTGCTTCTGCCCAGTGCTTGGCATTTTTAATGCTGTTTCTGTAATTGGTTTTTTCCCCAAAGCTTAGGCTGTTTTTTGAAATATTACATTCTCAGGACAGGACTTACAAACTCTAGTTTATAAAAAAACATTTCATTATTGCCTCTATCAGCTGATCAAGTGGTAGAAAGCTAATAAAAGGAGCACAAATATAAAATTTGATATATTGCTTTTAATCCAGTTAAAGGTAGCAATAAAGCATATACATGTATATGTATATGAATCATTATTACTGTGGACTGACTGTATACTGCAATCACATGAGACATGGTTTGTGGGCTAGATGGTTCAAATCCCACCAAAGGACTTAAATGAAATGAATGTGTTGGTCTTAGCTTATTTCCTAGTGGATTACAGTCTTCCATATATCATTCAACATAGTTTGGCATGATTTGTAGTTTTTGCAGATGTCCAGGCCTTTGGCAGCAGGAAGACCAAAATGTCTTAGTATTTAAAGAATTTGAACACTCTAGTCAAAACTGATGTCTTCAGAGACATATGGGAAGCTTTACAATATAACTCATACAGCAACTAGCCTGTCAGTGAACAAAATAACATAACAATTTTTAAACATTCCCAGTTCCTGTTCATTTATAAATTTTGATTTACTACATTGGCATTCTACTATACAATATTTCTTTGGGAGTTCTGCGTAGATGTTAAAAAATACATAGGACTAAATTCTGTCCTCCAACATGCACATTGGAGGATATAATTTAGTCTGTGCATTATCCACCTTAAAAATGAAATAAACATTTGTGCGCTTGGTGCTATAGTTACTTGTGTTTGTATAAGAGGTTGTGGAGACTACTGCACACATGCACATCAAAATCACATCAGAAGGGAAAAGAATTTTAGCTTTATTAAAAGCTATTATTATTTATATTAAAAATCAGAAATTAAATTTGTGCTAACACATCTAGTATATTGCATTTTTCTGAACACTATAACATCACTATAATATTTGACTACAAGTATCAAGTGTTCTTCTTCAAGTAGTGTCTCTGTGGGTGCTCCACTTCAGGATACATCTGCACTCTGCCTTTGATCAGAGATTTTTGGTAGCAGTGTTCATTCGGCCCGTGCATGCGCCCCACACATCCTCATGCCCCATGCCAAGGCTATATGGGTTCACAGGCAAACCACCCCCAGTTCCTTCTCATCCGCATTTGGCCTGAGACAGAATCTACTGTGTGCCATTTCTCGAATATTCAGCTTTTTTCTCAGATAGTTACCTATATTTACTTACCTTATAGTTTTATAGCTGTGGGAACAACTGTTCCCTTTGTTTTTCTTTTCTTTCTTAAAAAAGTTATTCATATAGGTATATAGTTAGGAGATTTCCCCTTCTAAGGGTTAAATTTTCATTAGTTTTTCCTTGGGAATGGTAGACTCCCCAGCACTCAAGAGGTGCTTCTCCTGTCATGAGGCTATTCCAATAAGTGACAGATTCTCCCAGTGCCTTTACTATCTGAGTGATACTTGTATCTCCAGTGAGTGCAAGATCTCACTTCCTTCAAGGGTGGATCCCCCAAAATAGAGACATTAAGTTTAAACTCCTAATGATGGAGCAAGTTTTATGTCCAGCTTAGGATCCAGGAGCAGAGGACACTCTGTACATAGATCTCCCAGTACAGCTAGTCACCAGAGACCTGAAGCGAGGTAGGCGGCACCACGGCACCAAGTACATCTATGGTACCAAAGTCTTCATCTACGTCTGCTTCTAAGCAGATGGAGGTAAGAAGTAAATCTCCAAGAAGCTCCTAGTCACCATCTCAGAAGAAGGCTATGGAGTCCTTAGGTCCAAAGATGAGCTCTATGCGGGCTCCAAGTGAGGCCAGTACACAAATGTGAAAAGGAGTCAGTCATCTAAGAGAGACTTGGCACCAAGTTCAGATACCCATACCCAAAGCAACAGAGACAGGGTTGAAAAGACCAAGCCTGTCCCTGAGTAACACTCAGTACTGATAAAAATAAAATCAGTGGTACCAAAGACCGTTCATCTAGCTACAGTACCGAGGAAACCAGAGCCAACTCATTTCCATACCAAACACTCGGTACCAGCTATATCAGTACCGAAGCCATCCTTCAAAGGTTCCCACTCGGCTCAAACTTTGATACTATTAATACAGTGAGAGTTTAGGTACCCTGATAATCTGATAATATCTTCTGAGCTGGAGTCTCCTCTATTAACTGGGAGGTTTGTCAATATCAAGATTCTCTCAGTCACCAAGCCCTCTATCACCTAGAACAGTGTTTCTCAACCTTTTTGATTCCAGGGACCAGCTTGCTGCCTTCCTAATCTGTTGGGAGATCTCAGGGACCAGTGCTGGTCCACAGACCGATTGTTGAGAAACACTGACCAAGAGTACAACACTTGCCCTCATCTATTCTGCAAACCATACAGCTATCTCCCCCCTTACGGTATGTGGAAGAGGACTCTCAAATTTTGGTGCAGGTTCCTCTACCTAATCTAGGATCCTTCCCTCTCTCGCTCCTATATTGACATATTACAGGAGGATAGACTTCAAATGACACTCACATAGAAGGAAATAGATGGCTGCCTCCACCTATGCCATTTAAGCCCCCTCAGTGGCCTTGTTGGGAGCAGTGGGTGTTCTATCACCAACAATTTACATTGAGGTCCTTGCAACACTGGAGGGAATAGAGAAGAGCCCATTTTGCTCAACCCCTTTCCACCTATGCCAGAGAAGAGACCTTTGAGGAGCAAGAGGCATGGGCTAATAAAGACATGACACCTTTTACTAATACTTCTCCTCACCACTTGAAGCTGTTGTCCCCACCACCTTCTGTGGCAGATGGCTCCAGGCAGTTTCAGAAACTGATGAAGTGGATTGCTGACATGCTGCAGATTCCCTTAGAGGAGGTTCTGGAAGCCCACCATAAACTCCTAGATATTTTCCACATTTGGATATCTATAAAGATTGCCCTTCCAGTTAATGAAGCTTTTATGGATCCCACTAAGATGGTATGGCAAACTTCATTACCGTACCACTTACCTGCAAGAGGGTGGTATTATGTTCCTGCTAGGGAACTGGAGTTTCTATTTTTTCCATAATAGTGGAGGCCGTTAATGAACAAGGCAGACAGCATAACCCGTACAGTAAGGAACACAAGAAGCTTGATCTTTTTGGTCATAAATCCTATGCTGCAGCCACACTTCAGTTCAGAAGAGCAAACTATCAGGCGCTCATGATCAAATACGACTATTTAAATTATAACAAACTCAATTCTTGTATTGAGCATCTCCCAGAAGAATATTTGGACCAGTTTAGGTCCAATTTACAAAAGGATCAGCTCCTGGCAAAGACATCACACCAGGCCTCCTTGTATGTGGCAGATACTGCAACATAGCCTATTTCCAGTGTAGTCGTCATGAGAAGAGCACATTGGCTACAGGTGTTGGGCTTTCCATGAGAGCTTCAGAGTACTGTCGAAGACTTCCCTTTTGATGGTCACAAGCTTTTTGCAGACTTGACAGATATATCTTTCCACACGGCAGACTCGAGAGACATGCTGTGATCCCTAGGGATTACTCTCCTGTAAATAAAAGGAGATTTAGTAGGAATCAGACTCCTATTTGACAGACTGTACACCATCTGAAGCCCTGCCCAAGAGACCAAGATGCTCAAAAAAGAAACCCCCTTCAGCTACAACTACATCTTTGCAGCCATTCCTCCTACTGTAGTGATAATATCAGACACTTCGCTTTTGGGTTGTGGGGCACATCTGGGATCTCATAAGGTACAGGGAAAATGGTCATTTCAAGAGCAGCTTCTCAATTAATCTTTCGGAATTGAGAGCCATCAAAAATGTTTGCCTACACTTCTACCACTAATCAAATCTAAGTCAGTAAAGATGGACAGACAATGTGGCATGCATGTATTATATCAATCATCAGGGAGGCTCATGTTCCCCATCTCTCTGTTCCAAAGTGATAAACTCTGGAATCGGTGCATAGCCAACCACATAGTCATCTCAGCTTTTACACTCCCAGCTATTCAGAACACCATGGCAGATGACCTCAGCAGACATTTCTTTTTAAATTACAAACAGGAACTGAGCTGCAGAGTCCTCCACAATCTAGTCTTAGCTCAGGGGCTAGGGAAGGTTGATCTGTTTGCCACGGCAGCCAATGCAAAATTCATTAGGTATCACTCCAGAGGGGGTCTTGATCCCCAATCCAGATGTAAGCAGAGTCTGAATGAGTTTCAACCGGACATTTAGTGTGATCTGGAGGAAAAGACTTCAAGAACAGACTATATTTGCATAAACACACCTACCCTGCCTAGGAATTCAGCAGAAGGGACTTCTTTGCCAAAGTGATCAATTTTGGCTGGTGTTGGGTTACAAGTCACTTTAGTACTGAGTGTAGGGATAATAAAATGCTATCCTGATTGTATGAGTAAAGGAAAAGAGAACTATACTGTTCTTAGCCTTCCCTGACTGCTCGGGTCCTCGTCAACTGAACTTCACTTGCTAAGCAGGGGGTAGGGATGCCAAATCCCATTGAAAGAGAGAGAGGGTGGTGATAGGTGTTCCTGCCTGGTAGTGTGGGTTCTGCCTAAGGAGTCTTAGACACCATTTAGCCTCCCACACACTGCTTAATGACAGCACAAATTAGACTCTGACGAAGTGGGTATTCACCCATAAAAGCTTATGCTCCAATACATCTGTTAGTCTATAAGGTGCCACAGGACTCTTTGTTGCTGTTTACAGATCCAGACTAATACGGCTACCCCTCTGATATTAGACTCAATTGAGAGTCCTTGTTTTGTTTAGTGATTTCTAGAGCTAAAATCACTGATGACCAGCTCTAAGTGCTAAGCCTTAGACCTGGTGTGGGACAGCATTTCAGTGAAACAGACTGCACTATCTGCACCAGCAGGGAGGTTCCAACTAACTGGTGAAATCACTGAGAGCTGAGTTAAGTGGTGGGACCTCAAGATGCGGCATCACAGAGAGTGCAGTAGAGAGGCAAGTGGCAGCAGAGAAGCAATGGCACAGCGGATGACAGTGCAGCAGCCCACAGTGGATGACAGTGGTGGCAGCAGGCAGTGATGCAGAGTGAACTGCGGCAACTATGAGCCCATTGCAGTGGAGGGAGAGGGGAGTGATGTGTTAAAGGAACATTTGTTTGTCAGACTGTCACACTGCAAGGTGAGACACTGAGGCAAAGGGCACTGCCTAACATACTCTGGGGTGGACGTTTTGCTCATGGTCATATGCTTTTGAACCATGGTTGTGGTATTTTCCAAAATTAATGCTGGGTTCCTTTTCCCTTTTATTAAAAGTTTTCTTTGCTATACACAGACTCAGGGCTTGTGAGTGGGGAAGTATTGCCTCTTAGAGGCGCCTGGGGTGGTTTTAATTTTCCCATATTGGGTGGGGGCTTGAGACGGTTCTGTTTTGTACTGTTAAGAGGAACACCTAGATATTGAACCCGACCCTTTGTTGCTGCCAATTCCACCTGGCATAAAGAGTACATATCAGAGGCATGTTCCTCATCTCACAGACAAAAGGACTTCCCTGTTCATATCCACCAACACCATTACTGTTAAAGGTTGTCAGTAAGATCAAACAAGATCAAACCAGAGTCATATTGATTCCTCAAACAAGGCCAAGACAGGTCTAGTATCCTTATTTGATCAGACTCACCCTCTCTACCCTTTGTGAAGGCTTCCAATCAGTCCTTGCCTACTGACCCAGAATGCTGATCTAACACTTTACCCCAAGCTGCAGATTCTGAGGCTCCAAGCAGGTTCCTCAGAGGTTCACAGGAATAGAGATATCCCATTTTTCAGAAGTACAAGACATCTTATTAAATAGTAGACAAGAACTGACAAGAAATACCTTCAGAGATGGAAACAATATTATCTTTGGTGTAACAGCCAGATTTCACCAACTCACTCTCCTCTTCCCAGGAGAATTGTGTGTTAGAACTGAAAAATCATCTCTTTTCCTTGAATTCCATTATGATTCACTTAGCAGCAACAACAGCTTTTCATACACCCATAGGAGGGTTTTCACTTTTTGCTCATCCCACTATGGCAAGATTCCTAATAGGTTTATCGACTATTTCCCCACTAATCAGAGTTCCTACACTGAGCTGAGCTGAGCCTTGAACCTAGTACTTAATTGCATTATGAAACATGCTTTTCAGCCACTAGTTACATGTTCTTTATTAGATTTATCAGTGAAGACAGCCTTCCTGGTAGCAAAGGGTGGGAGAACTGGGGGCCTTAATGGCAGACCCTCCATTTATGATATTCACCAGAGAGAAATGCTACAGCCATATCCAAAAAAATTTCCCTAAGGTGTTTCATATTAATCCATTCATATTTCAAATGAATCAAACCATTCAACTCCCATTTTCCCCCCAAAACAGCACCAGACTAGTCAAGAAGCCATATTCCACATCCTAGTTGTCCAACTTAAACCTCCCTTGCTGAAATTTAAGCCCATTGCTGCTTGTCCTATCCTCAGAGGTTAAAAAAAAATGTTTCCTCCTTCTTTTAACAACCTTTTACATACTTGAAAACTGTTATCATGTCTCCTCTCAGTCTTTTCTTTTCCAGACTAAAGAAACCCAGTTGTTTCAATCTTCCCTCATAGGTCATATTTTCTAGACCTTTAATCATTTTTGTGGCTCATCTCTGGACTTTCTCCAATTTGTCCACATCCTTCCTGAAATGTGGTGCCCAGAACTGGACACAATACTCCAGTTCAGGCCTAATCAGAGCGGAGTAGAGCTGAAGAATTACTTCTCGTGTCTTGCTTACAATACTCCTGTTAATACACCCCAGAATGTTGTTAGCTTTTTTTGCAACAACATTACACTGTTGACTCATATTTAGCTTTTGTTCCACTACGTCCCCCAGATCCCTTTCCGCATTACTCCTTTCTAAGCACTCATTTCCCATTTTATATGTGTGCAACTGATTGTTCCTTCCTAAATGGAGTACTTTGCATTTGTCCTTATTGAATTTCATCCTATTTATTTCAGACCATTTCTCCAGTTGGTCCTGATCATTTTGAATTTTAATCCTATCCTCCAAACCACTTGCAACCCCTCCCAGCTTGGTATCATCCACAAACTTTATAAATGTACTCTGTATGCCATTATCTAAATCATTGATGAAGATATTGAACAGAACTGGACCCAGTACTGATCCCCCTGGGATCCCACTCATTATGCCCTTCCAGCATGACTGTGAACCACTGATAACTACTCTCTGGGAACAGTTTTTCAACCAGTTTTTCACCCACCTTATAGTAGCTCCATCTAGGTTGCATTTCCCTAGTTTATTTATGAGAAGGTCATGCGGGACAGTATCAAAAGATATACCACATCTACCGCTTCCCACCATCCACAAGGCTTGTTACCCTGTCAAAGACAGCTATCAGGTTGGTTTGACACGATTTGTTTTTGACAAATCCATGCTGGCTGTTACTTACCTCTTTATTTCTTCTAGATGTTTGCAAACTGATTGATTAATTATTTGCTCCATTATTTTTCCGGATACAGAAGTTAAGCTGACTGGTCTGTAATTCCCCGGGTTGTCCTTATTTTCCTTTTTATAGATGGGCACTGTATTTGCCCTTTCCCAGTCTTCTGGAATCTCTCCCATCTTCCATGACTTCTCAAAGATAATCGCTCATGGCTCAGATATCTCCTCAGTCAACTCCTTGAGAATTCTAGGATGCATTTCATCAGGCCCTGGTGATTTGAAGACATCTAATTTGTCCATCTAACTTGCTTTTTCCCTATTTTAGCCTCTTCTGATCCTACCTCATTTTCACTGGCATTCACTACGTTAGACGTCCAATAACCACCAACCTTCTTGGTGAAAACCAAAACAAAGAAGTCATTAAGCACCTCTGCCATTTCCACATTTTCTGTTATTATTCCCCCCCACACACACACTGAGTAATGGGCCTATCGTGTCTTTGGACTTTCTCCTGCTTCTAATGTATTTGTAGACTGTTTTCTTGTTAGCCTTTATGTCTCTAGGTAGTTTGATCTCATTTTGTGCCTTGGCCTTTCTAATTTTATCCCTACATACTTGTGTTATTTGTTTATATTCATCCTTTGTAATTTGACCTAGTTTCCACTTTTTGTAGGACTCTTTTCTGATTTTTAGATCATTGAAGATCTCCTGGTTAAGCCAGGGTGGTCTCTTGCCATATTTCCTATCTTTCCTACATAGTGGGATAGTTTCCTCTTGTGCCCTTAATAATGTCTCTGAAAAACTGCCAACTGTCTTCTATTGTTTTTCCCCTTAGACTTGCTTGGGATGGGATCTTATCTACCAACTCCTTGAGTTTGCTAAAGTCTGCCTTCTTGAAATCCATTTTCTTTATTTTGCTGTTCTCCCTCCTACCATTCCTTAGAATCATGAACTCTATCATTTCATGATCACTTTCACCCAAGCTGCCTTCCACTTTCAAATTCTCAACCAGTTCTTCCTTATTTGTCAAAATCAAATCTAGAACAGCCTCTCTCCTAGTAGCTTTCTCCACCTTCTGAAATAAAAGGTTGTCTCCAATACATTCCAAGAACTTATTGGATAATCTGTGCCCTGCTGTGTTATTTTCCAACAGATGTCTGTGTAGTTGAAGTCCCCCATCACCACCAAGTCCTGTGCTTTGGATGATTTTGTTAGCTGTTTAAAAAAAGCCTCATCCACTCTTCTTCCTGGTTAGGTGGTCTGTAGTAGACCCCTACCATGACATCACCCTTGTTTTTTACCCTTTTTATCCTTACCCAGAGACTTTCAACAAGTCTCTCTCCTATTTCCATCTCAACCTTAGTTCAAGTGTATACATTTTTAATACATAAGGCAACACCTCCTCCCTTTTTTCCCTGTCGCTCCTTCCTGAGCAAGCCATACTCTTCTATACCAATATTCCAGTCATGTGTATTGTTCCACCGGGTCTCTGTTATGCCAACTATATTATAGTTGTGTTTATTTACTAGCATTTCAGGTTCTTCCTGCTTAGAAACAAGAGTTTGGTAATTTTGAGATAGAGGTTATCAAAATGGATCTCCAGTTTATTAAGATAAATTATAACAGAACTCATATTGAATCCCCTTCGAGAGTGACAGCACATTCCACAAGAGCACTGTCTACGTCTATACTCTTACTTAACAATATACCAGTTGCAGACATCTGTAGAGTGGCAACGTGGTCATCTGATCCTATTTTTTCTAATCATTATGCCTTTGTACCTGCAGCAAGATCACATGCAGCTCTAGCCAATGCAGTTCTTTCTTCTATATTGGACTCTTCTCCGAACCTCCCATCTCTTTAATGGGGGTACTGTTTGAGAGTCACCTGAAGTGGAGCACCCAAAGAGACATTTCTCGAAGAAGGAGGAGAGGTTACTCACCTGGTGCAGTAACTGGAGGTTTTTAAGGTGTGTCCTCCTGTTGGTGCTCCACTACTGAACCTTTGTCCCCTGTGCTTCGGAGTCTCCCGTGTCTTTGCGGTGGAGAAGGCTCTAAGGGCAGTTCACCTGCGCAGCCCCACTTAGCCTCAGTGTAGAGCCTGAGGATGTGTGGGAGACATGCATGGGCCAAACAGGTACTGCTACCAAAAATCTCCAATCAAAGGTGCAGGGTGCATTCCGAAGCGGAGTCTCACAGGGATAGAAATCTCAAATAACTCTAGTTACAGCACCAGGTGAGTAACCTTTCCTTACTGTCTCTAAAATTGGGCCTATCAACCAATATAAAATAATTTGCAATTTGATAGAATTAGATTCATATCAACTGCCAAAATTAAATTATGCCAAATGGGTAAATGACCAGTGATGCTGATCTGTTATTCTTTGACATTTTTCTTTAGACATGATATTTGACATACAAGAAAAAGCTGCTGGATTTACATTTGGGAATGAATGAATAAATAATCACTAATGATAGGCAAAAGGAAATAGGACACCCATAAAGGAAATATAGTTTATAGTATGAAAATGAAAGAAAGGAAAAGGAATAACAGGTTTTTGGCCTAGAAGAAGTGGTTCCTGTTTTACTGACATGGGCAGATTACATGAGGAATCTGGGAGGGGACCAGGAATTGTTCCCAGTGGCAGCTGGTGTCCAAAATAACTGGTGGGTTTGCAGCTAATGGGGGCCACTTTTCTATGGATGCCTTTTATTCTCTTCTATAGGTTGATCATATTTTCAAAGTGGGAAAATTGGAACACCATTCAAGGATGTCACAGGGATCTCTTTTGATAGGGGATAAGGAAAGTTTGTATGGAAGTAAAAGAGAGGGACACCCCCTTACCTCTCCCAGTGCCTCCACCTTTCAGAATGAAAATCTGTGGTGCTTAATAGTACAGGGCAGTTAGGAGAAAAACCTACACTTATACTTTCATGTTCTCTCCTAGTCCCTACCTCTCCCTTTCAAATCTAGCTCTTACCCTACCATTTCCTTCAACTGTTTCCCCTCTGATACATACACACCCCAATTCACTCACACCTTCCTTCTCTAGATGACTCCATTCCCCTCTGCACTCTCTTCAAATCTCCTTAGCTCCCCACAGTCCCCACCTGCTCATAAACACATGCATGCACACAAACATCCCTATCTCCTAACACCGCCTCTTCCTACCTAATCTCTCCATAGTTCAGAACCACCTCTTTATCTCTGAATTCTTAACTACCCAACATACCCCTCCTGATACAGAAAAATCCATCCTCAGACCTTTGCCTTCTCTACTTAACACCCATCACCAGAATCAGAAACCATGTAAACCAAATCAGAACCGTCCCCAGCACTCTGGGTCAGAGGCTCCAGAGAACTCTGGCCGCCGGGAGCATGTGCAAGGAATCCTATATTCTGAATTAGCCCCACAGAAGTATGCATTCCCTGTTCTGTGCCTTTTCCCTCTGCTCCCTGTAGCCTGTGAGTTACACCTCCATCAGAAATCCCCTGGGGGCAGCAGATACTACTGTACAATGCAGTACTTCAGCCACACCGTTGTGTATTATTGATGAGATTTAGCCTCATTAGCCCCTAAATGCTACCTACTGTTGGTTCTTCCTAAACATACATATATATATAGAGAGAAGACAGGGTAAAAATAAAACAGTAAATACCCTGAAATGGCTGGAACCATGCCAACATGGCCTAAAAGATTTATGAGTAAGGGAAGACTGATACCAAATAAATAATAGCCAGCTGAGTTTGTTTATGTACCTTATGCACACAAATACTCAAGTATACCCAGTCTTTGTGCATGCAAATGGCCAGTTAGAGGTCTATCTGACCATATGCATGTGAAAATACCTGCTGTGATTGCCCCAGAGGGTATTTGTGTGTATCAATTGGGCACACACAAATGTATGCTTAAAACTATTATCATATTTAGACACTACACACACACACACCCAATATAAAATATATTTGTAGGATAGAGGTCCTGAGGACAAAATAGCTTGTTTAGGGTGTCTGATGAGTTTTCATCCAGCAAAAATATTTCAGGACTACTGTGGCGCACTATTCTAAAAGGCAGACAACTTGTATCATGGCTAGACCTAGTTGAAACCCAATATATCTGTTTCACTAGAATTTTTGAGATTTCAAATAAGAGCAAAAGCAAATATTTGATAAATTACTTGCAAAATGGAAATTCCAAAAAATGTCAGTTTCAGAAAATTTTCATGTTGGAATTTTGAAATTGTGTTGGAATTTTTATTCAAATTTTATTTTATATATTTTCCATATTATAGTATTTTTATATTTACATTATTTCATAACGTCAGTAGTAGTAGTGCATACTATGCATTATTACTACTAATATAATAATATGATATAATGGAATAGAGTATTTCAACTATTATTTTTATTTAAAAAATAAAAGGATGGAGTACTAAAGTAGTCACTTTGGAAATATATTAAATAACATGACGCTTTAGTCATATATGGGGGAAAATAGTAACTTCTCAGTGGCTGTGGATAGATCTCTTCTACCCCAACCCCCCCCTACCCACCTTCCCCCCCATCATACCCAATGGCCACTGCCCAACTGAGTGATTTAATCAGTTGCATCCATGATTTTGAAGAAGAGGAACAGGTTATGTGAACATTGTGGTAGAGAGAACTCCCCCATCCCGATACAGGAATAGATTATCTCATAAAGAGGAGAAAATTACTGACAGAAGAATTGAAGCACTGACTGAGGGCTGTGCCTAATATTCTTCTTTTCCCAGATGCAATGAAAGTCAGGTTAAGTGCCACTTCATGAGAAGGGTCATTGGGAAAGTGGGCAAGGAAGACGGGATTTGGTCATAGATTGAACATGACTTTTATATAAACCCCTTCGATAGAGCCGAAGTAAGAATCAATACCGATTGCTCCAACTCTTCCTTTTCATAGAGATAACAGAACAGAGACATCCTCGTATGTCTGAGCTAAATAGATCAATTTTTGCAAACACTTAGTCCAAATATATATGGACTAAAAGCAGGCATAGTGATTTATAAAATCCAGCTTTAGTCGGACAATAGCATGTTGATGACTGTACACCTGGATAACAATCCTGATGACTGAAGTCTCCCCATGTTATGCAGATTATCTTCATTTACAAGATGCATTTTGATTTCGGTGGCTAAACAACATTACATAAAATATCTAGGTGTCAATTTAACTCACAGTTGGATTAACTCTAGGAGTCAAACTATATTCTCTTGCTGAAAATACAACAAAAAACACTAAAAAAAAAAAGAGGTCTACTGAGTCAGCAAAAAGTAATAACATTGTGCATAGGAAAAATCACAGTGGCCAAATTGGCACTACTTTCATAAATTATTTTTGTGTTTCTAATCTTCCCCATAGAGATCCTTTTCAAAATTACTAGGAGAATTGCTATCTTCTACATCCTCATTTATTTAGATGAAATTAAGAGAGAGAGAGAAAGAGAGAGATACTTACGCCATAGTGCACCACCTAGTATCTTAGAGGATACTGCTGTGCAGACCCAATTAATAACACTAGTTTTGTAATAAAGTGGGGATAAACACAAGTATTGTAACAAAGGAGAACAAAAGGATTGTAAGAATATTAATTTTCCTTCCCAGGCAGCAAAAACTGCCTCAGAAAAGGTCTTATCTTGCAGTGAAACTACTACCTTTAAAATCTGGGATAAAACCAGAGTTATGGCCAGCCTTTCTCCTCCACTTTAAAACCAATTAGGTATACTTCAAATCTCCTTCCGGGAGACACTAATTCCATTTTTTGTGTATGCACAAGTGGGAAGGGAGAAGAGATAGGATTGCAGAGAATGGATTGGTCATTTAGAGATGAGATAAAATTGGACGTGGAGGAGTTATGGAAAAACATTTACTTTGCTCAGTGTTCCAGCCTTTAACTACCTACAGTTAAACACTTTGCCCTTAATCCATGCTCTTAATCCATAATCTCTGGCAGATTTCCAGAAACTTCTTGCAGACACTGAAAGAGTAACAATGGATTCAGGCTGAAAGGGTATCATCAGTTTTTTTTGTGTATAGAAAAATCATCAAACTAGAAATGGAAGATAAATGTAATTATATGAAAAGGAGAAAATCTCTCAAAAAGGACATTTTTATTTGAGTAGTGGTCGCTGCGCTAATGATGGCTGCCTCCTCTCCCATCTGTGTTACCATTACAAGATCTTGTTTCGGTTAGTTCAGGATAGCCTCTCAGCTGAAAAAGATTTTCAGACATATCAGATGCATGCTGTAGAGGATGAAATGTAATGCAACTCCCTGCCTTTATGGTGGGACTGTCCTAAAACACAAGAACAGTGATCCAATACTCTCTCTTTAATATAACAGAAAAGTTAAGATATACCCTTGACCACTTAGTGGTTGTATTGAGACAGCCAGTGAAGGATATTTATCCTTAGCAACATGCAAGGCTCATAACACCTCTCTAAGTTGTGACAAGAGGTGTACTGGCTGAGATTTTAAAAAGAAAAGATGCACCTGGTAATATTGTATGGCTCAGAATGTTCTAAAGCGTGCTTAAACTCACAAATTGTGACAAATAAGAAGATGAAAGATAATACTAAAACAGGCAGAAGACTTAAAATAATGTAATTGGTTCACTTTATTGCATGATAATTGCAAACATTTTAACTATTCTGAATAAAGAGTCATTACTAAGGCTGGAAAAGGAGTTAGAGTGCATCTTCTTACACCCCATCCCCCCTGTTCAGTAACTTTTTCAGTGCTCTCAGAAATATTGTACTGTGCATTGCTTTGTTCAGGTATTTGCATGAGCATTCACACATGCAAATTCTGCAAAATAAATACAAAATCTTTATTCTGTTACTGATTTAGGAATATTTCGTGTTTTTTCCAATTAATTTTGAAGTCTAATCAATCACACAGAACTAGAAATGTCTGTAACTATTTTTTCTTAACTCAGAGCTTTTCTAGACAAACAATTAGTGCACAACAAGCTGAGTTGTTAATCTACAGAAGGGGTTCTCAAACTGGGGGTTGGGATCCCTCAGGGGGTCACGAGGTTATTACATGGGGGGTTGCGAGGTTATTATATAGGGGTGTCCACAAGCTGTCAGCCTCCACCCCAAGACCCGCTTTGCCTCCAGCATTTATAATGGTGGTAAATATATAAAAAAGTGTTTTTAATTTATATGGGGGGAGGGTCGCACTCAGAGACTTGCTATGTGAAAGGGTCACCAGTAAAAAAGTTTGAGAGCCACTGATCTACAGATTAACCATCCACGTGGACCCTGCTCCTGCACACTAGAAGTTCTCTAGTGCACATTGTGTACTGCTGGTCAAATCACATTAGGAGACTTTAAGTGCACAGCAGCAGAGTCCACATGGACAGTTAGCGCATGGCACACTGGAGTGCTGTAGATTTACACTCCCCTTGCCATGCACTCAGTGTTTGTGTAGACATACCCTTACACTCATCTAAGCTGGACCAAGTCAAAACCACACTGCATCAAACCACCGCTATTTCTAACCTGAGGAAGCCAAGCCTGAACTACCCTTAACCATCTGAGTTGCTGAAAACAGTCAGCCTACTAGAATTAATTCAAAATGCCCTCTCACATGTCAAAAACAATTAAGAACAAACGAATTAGAACCACCTCCAACCCACTAGAATTAAGCCAGTTACTTACAACCTGTTGGATTCAAAACTAACTCTGATTTACCTTGAAAAAAAAAAATCACAGCTCACTTCCAGAAACCTGATCCAGAACAACGTAAAAAATGCCAAACTGGAATCACTTCTAAGGCTAGGTCTACACTGGGGGGGTGGATCGATTTAAGATACGCAAATTCAGCTACGCGAATAGCGTAGCTGAATTTGACGTATCCGAGCCGACTTACCCCGCTGTGAGGACGGTGGCAAATCGACTGCTGCGGCTCCCCCGTTGACAGCGCTTACTCCTACCTGTGCTGGTGGAGTACGCGCGTCGATTCATGGATCGATTGTCGCATCCCGACGAGATGTGATAATTCGATCCCCGAGAGATCGATTTCTACCCGCTGATCCAGGCAGGTAGTGAAGACAAGCCCTAAGCATCAGATACCACTTCAGATTAACCTGACCATCGTTTCATGTGGTTCTGACTTTTACTGGTAAAGTGAAAAGTGGTTTGGGATTGTCAATTCAGAATTTATTCCACCTTAGTTCCAGCTGGCATGATTCTGTCAATTTAAGATAGATGCAACTTGATTGGAGCAGGTTAAAAGTGTTTTTTGGCTTTAGTCCAGCAGGTTAAACATGGCGTTGGTCTGTTCTTGGCAGACCACAGTTGGCTCTGGAAAGAGAATGCTAGAGTTGAGCATATTAGACAATGAAAGAGCGGCATATAAATGTCATAAATCAAGATACTCATGCCTAAATGCATTATTTTCTAGCACATATCCTATTGCCAACAGTTGGAAAGTGAGCGATCATCAGGCCAAAGAATTAGTATAAGGATGGAAGGTCTCTGTTTACATTCCCACCCCCTCACTTTTCATCAAAAGCTTTTAAAGACAGTGTTTTTATATGTACACAGGATTGTAATGTTAAGCATAGTTCCACCTCACTTGGATTTAATAGCCTCATAAAAGGTTTATTTATTACTCATCAGTGTGTTTTCATTTTTGACAAATGTCATTTATACACCTTAGATAAATTAAGATGAAGCTACTAAATGTCTACTCCCCTTTTAAAAAATGCTTTTTGAAAGTGGCCTGCAATAAATCGAGATTTGAATGACAATAGCAAATAACTAACTCTTGGGATTCTGAATACCAATCAAACTATTTCACCTGCACATTTGTTTTTTAGCCCAGATTCAGTAAAGTTCAAGGGTATCCAAGTATGAAATAGCTTGTGAAGAAATTCACATTGCTTTCTTAATTTAATTTACTTGTAAAAAAGACCACATTGGTTCAGAAAATAGAATATCATCTTTGGCAATTTTGGTTCAAATATAGATATTGGGCCTGTTCAGACACAGGCAGAACAAAAATTTGGATAGTGCAGTTTCCACAGATTATTTTAATAATGTGTAAGAAAGTATAATACAGTATACACTGTAATGTTTGCTTTTGCAGACTAGTCTGTGAAGAATATTACACTTTTTAAAACTGAGGCTGGGATCGGAATTTGCCAAAAAGGGGAATCCCACCCTGAAAAATGACTATGTAAAAGTGCCAATTTCCTCTTCCATAGATCGGTTTCCTGTGTGTATTTAGAGTCACAGCTGCATAGAATTCATAAAAAATAAGGTTTTGTTTCTTTTTATAGCATTGCAGAGCCAATACAGATATGGGAGAAAGAGCTGGATTCTAACCTGGCTTCCACATCAGCAATAGACTTTTTAACCAAGTTCAAATTATAGGGCTGAATTCTGATCTTACTTTTACTTACACTTACTTGGGCAACTCCAATGAATGCAGTGGGGTTGCAGGTGTTATGAGGGCCGAATTTGGAGCACAGATCATTATTACTGCTGAGACTGCACAATCCAAAAAGAAAAGTACTCTACTGTTGTCATATCCCAGGCTAAATTTAGAGAGTCAGCATTTAAGGGGAAATAATCCCATTGATCCAAGTCTTGATGTCCTTATCCAGTTTCCACTCAGTCCTTTCTCAGGCAAAACTCCCATGGAAGCTGGCATCTGGTTTGCCTGAGGAAGGTTTAGTAAAAACTGAGTAAGAACATCCAGAATTGGCCCACTTAAAATGCTCACTGTGTACAATTACTGTAAAATACCCAGTTTTTATGAGAAGTGTTTGTTCATTACCAAAGAATTGGAAATTTTAAACAGTGACTTAAGCGGTCACATTACCTAAAACTTCATTCTCTTCTATCAAGCCATTGCTTGGCCCTTGCAGCTGTGCATGAGAGTAAGGGGATGTCGTTTTACTCCCCGGCCTGGACTACCTATACCATGACTAGCAGTGTGGGGAGGGAAGTAGGCTCCACAGAGCTGCTATGTCTCCCCTCCCATCCTGTGCAGATACATTGGACAGCATGGGGTGGGGGCTGGGCAAAGCCAAGGCTCCATCTTCAACACACCAGCCAGCATAGCTGTGCTGGGGGAAGAACAGTGTGCAGGTATAGCTCTGGCAGGGTACTTCCTCCCTAGAGCAGCAGGGAGAGCATGAGTCACAGTCTCCCCTGCAGGGCTGTTCCAGATGCTCTGCCTCCTCACACTAGGCAGAACATACAGTAAGGATCTAGACCTATGTAATTATCAGATTAGTCCTTTTTCAAATTCATCAGCAGTAATTACAAATCTTTCATAATTTTAGCAAGCCCTGCTTGCGTTTGGTTCTTTCATTTATAACTCCCAAGAGGAAATGGGTGTAAACCAGTGACAGTTTTAAGGCTTAGTAAAATTTAAATATAATTACAATGAAATATTTGTTGCATAAAGTAAACAGCAATTAATGTTTTCTTCCCCTGTTTGAAAGCTATTAAATAGTGTTGCTAGACTTCCTACTGTGAGAATAATTTCTTGATTTTTGTGCAACATATTATCATATGCTTCCTGTCAATAAAAGAGCAAACTAACAAGCAGAAAAAAGTTGCCTGATGAAAGTGTCATACAGAACAATATAAAATTGGCTTTTGTAATGGCTAGGCAATATTGCTTTTTATTTTAAGATCTAATGACAAGTTGATTCAAAGGGTAAGATTTTCACTTATAAAATCAATAAAGTAAGTTGAAAATTGCCCTCTACATTACTCAGTCAGGCTTTTTGAATCAGAGAGTTTATTGTTGTCAGTGTTGTTTGCATTTGCAAGTGGGATTTAACTAGACATCACATTTGGAGCTTGTCAAGAAGTTCCATTAAGTCCACATGCAGAAAAGCAGCCAGTTAAGGATGGACATTGCAAGGAATAGAGGGAAACAATATCACAACATTATGGGCTGGATTTTGATCGGCTGCTCTGCTGGTACACGATATGTGAAAGGTCCTTTCCTTACTTGAACTCCCTTGCAGAAGCTAGTTGTGATTGCATTCCTTGCACTCACCTGAGTGAACTGACTATAGAAGGATAAGAATTGTTAAGAGTATTAGCCATTCCAAAAGGGTGGGGTATGTCCATGGCCTGTTTCCCCTCTCCACTGCATCAGCTGGCTAACAAGGAGATCACACACTACACTGTTAAGTATTTCAGTGTTGTTCTCCCACTGCAGGGAGCTTCCAATAGGCACTATGCCTCCCTGAGAGTCAATACCCCCACACAGACACAATGAAGGCCGATGTCTAATACATACCTTTGTTAAAATAGCCTATTTTAAGGGGCTAAGTGACCCAATTGGTTAACACATTAGCTTTTCAACTTTATAGCCTTAAGTCACAGGAGACTTATCTCTGGTTTGTGTACATTACTCCACATCAGAAAACACAATTGGCAGTCTATGCCCACCAGCCACAAAAAAACACTGTTATGTCAGGCATTTGCATCCTGTACTTCCTGGCTAATTAATTGGAGGGGCTATCCACAAGAAATAGTTCCTGCTACCCAGGAGAAGTGGGTAGCCATTATTAATGTCCCAGCTCATATCTCTCAGTAGCTCTCATGAGCAATGCTGCTTAAGGTGTCTAAATGTACTGGTGGGAATTAAAAATTATAGTCCAGACCCCTTTCACTAGCTGAAATATTGTAAACTTGTATCACTGGGGCCAGGATTGGTGTCAATGTACTTTGTGTGAAAAGTGCAATAGAAGCATTAGTATTTGACAGCCCTGGTTGAAATAAGTGAAATTAATGGAGCTCTTTTCATATACGACAAGGCCATGGCACCCCTTTCATGCTGCTTACAGACAGAGAAAAGTCAATACTTTTTTATTACTTGACACTGACCTACATTCTGCACTACAAGTGCCAGGCCCACTAATTGGTTTCAGTTGTGAGAAAAGTTTGCCCCAAAGAAACATTGGAGCAGATAAATCAATCTTTTTTAGGGTAGCTTAGTGGGTTCTGAGCACTTGAAATGACATTTATGTTGTATTGACAGAATGGGTTGTTATACTCATTTTGTCATGTCACAAGCCCTTGTACTAGTTGGAAATGTTGTTAACCAGTACTGATAAATTTACAAAGCAAGAACTTGGCTAGATCAACATTTTACTTTTATAACAGATTCCCACTTCTGATCTGCTTTCTTTGTTAGAAATCTCTGTGGCTATTAAAAGGTCATGGGGCTTATGAGGACAGCTCAGTTTAAAGCTCTAATTTTACTATCACAGGCACTAACATCAAGGATATACTTACACATGGACACCTAGAGTTACATAGAAAGGATCATACTATATCAATGATTATTTTAAACAGTATCCCTGATTTAATCCTTCTTTAAAAATAAACGACATATGTCCCAGGATATTGACTCAAAATGGAAGTTAAGCAGAGATGAGTTGAAAATCCCTGCTAGCAGTACTCACTAATCCAAGGACAGAGTGAGGATTTTGGTAACTGTGTCCCTACATAGCATAACATTACATTTTTTTCATGACCGCATATATTGTTACTTCTGGTTGCCATTTTTTCCCCCAAATATGACTGTCATGACTGCATGTCTTGCATTGGATAGAACATGTTATCACAGCACTTACTTTGATGTCAGATTTTTTTTCTGAGACCCATATAGATTTGTTTACATTTTCTCAGAGCATATTGTCACAAATGACATTGTGCAGTGGTGGTGTATTGGGCTGTCTTGTAGATTGCCCAGGTTGGTTCAGAAGAAACCTTGGTCTGTGGATCACGAGTCTAGGGAGAATGTTGTTTATTGCAGAGGTTACACAATTAACCTTTGGAGCAGAAGTATGTGGAGCTGTTTCAGTCTGTCATGGCAATCTATATTTAGGTACCTCTTTAAAAATGGAACTTTATCACCATAGACAAAGGACATTCAAAGTTCACATCACGAACCATAACGTTCCAAGTTCAGCAACTGCCCATCAGCTTCATAGTTAATTACGGGCTTAACGCAGAATTATGGAGGGAAATTCTATGGTCTGTGTCATGCAGGAGGTCAGAGTAGATGATCATAATGGTCCCCTCTGGCCTTAGCATCCAAAAGTTTGGGAGATTGGAATATGCTGCTTTCTGCCTACTTTTGTTTTGGAGTGAAGTAATAGGCTTTCCTTTTTCAAGCTGATGCCTAACTATAGTTCCACATTGCTTGATAAGACCCCAGAAAGGCATTTTTTAGTTATGTGCATATTTATGCACTGTACTCTCCATGTTATTGTTGAAAGAAACTATTAATATAATTTTTTTTGCTGGAAACACGAGGGGCCATTTTCAAACAGCCTTCCAATAGGTACCCATTTGTGCACATAGAGCTTTGCAAATGTCCATATAGTTTGCACACACAAGTAATAAAATTTACACGTGCAAAGATGATTTCTGTTAAAAAAAGGGGGGCTGATTGCTTGTAAATTCTATTACTTGTGTGCAGTCAATTGTGTGTGCAAAATGGAGCATCTGTTTTGAATGTTGGATGTAATTAAAATCTTGAATTTTAATTTTGAAGCCATTTTATAAAGTGTTGCTGAATCAAAATTATCAGAGGTACCAATTGCCCTCAGTCAGATGTAAAATTTCTTTAGAATTGATTTTTATCAACAACATTCCCAATGTAAAAAGCAACGGAGGGTCCTGTGGCACCTTTAAGACTAACAGAAGTATTGGGAGCATAAGCTTTCATGGATAAGAACCTCACTTCTTCAGATGCAAGTAATGGAAATTTCCAGAGGCAGGTATAAATCAGTATGGAGATAACGAGGTTAGTTCAATCAGGGAGGGTGAAGTGCTCTGCTAGCAGTTGAAGTGTGAACACCGAGGGAGGAGAAACTGCTTCTGTAGTTGGATAGCCATTCACAGTCTTTGTTTAATCCTGATCTGATGGTGTCAAATTTGCAAATGAACTGGAGCTCAGCAGTTTCTCTTTGGAGTCTGGTCCTGAAGTTTTTTTGCTGTAAGATGGCTACCTTTACATCTGCTATTGTGTGGCCAGGGAGGTTGAAGTGTTCTCCTACGGGTTTTTGTATATTGCCATTCCTGATATCTGACTTGTGTCCATTTATCCTCTTGCGTAGTGACTGTCCAGTTTGGCCAATGTACATAGCAGAGGGGCATTGCTGGCACATGATGGCATATATAACATTGGTGGACGTGCAGGTGAATGAGTCGGTGATGTTGTAGCTGATCTGGTTAGGTCCTGTGATGGTGTTGCTGGTGTAGATATGTGGGCAGAGTTGGCATCGAGGTTTGTTGCATGGGTTGGTTCATGAGTTAGAGTTGTTATAGTGTGGACCATACCTCTTTTCCTCCATCCATGCCCCCTATATAGGCAGCTGGAAGGGGAGGTGGTGTAGGATTCTGTACACTATATTTGTGTCACTTAAGGATCCACTTGAACTCGGGTAATCATCTCAGGGATAGACACACCGACTCCATATGCAGAATCCACCAATAGTACGTTGCAAAGTGGCCACACTGGACTGGAGGATCTGGTCCTCTATTTCATTATCTTGTATTATACCTGTTATAGGAAATGCATAGGAAATGGCAAATGCAGCTGGAAAAATCAATCACAGGTATGCCATCTGGAAAATGGCCCTGCTTACATATTGCTATTGAATTTTTGTGGTGAGAGCCTTTTGACTGTGTTGATTAATTGTATAGCCAATGGATTGAATACACTTGTAGTTCATTTTAAAAAATGTTCAAGAGACCAAATAACCAAAATCAGACAAATTTATTGTCTAAAGACGAAACAGTACCATACGTAAAGGAAACATGCATGCCCTCCTTCTGGGAAGCAATTCTTATCTTACACAGAAGTATGCTTTGGAAATATGCCTTTAAACAAGCTATATTTATAGTAGGGTGACAGATGTCCCGATTTTATAGGGACAGTCCCGACTTTTATATAGGCTCCTATTACCCCTCACCCCCGTCCCGATTTTTCACACTTGCTGTCTGGTCACCCTAATTTATAATATAGTTTTACAAGGTACAAAACTCTCTATATGTCACTAAAATCCAACCCACCAGTTTGTAACAATTCCTTAACTTATTGTTTTGTTACATACTTTGTCTCTGTTTGGATACCATATTCCAAAACAGTTGCCCGTGGAAGTATCTGTACTAGGACATGGAATGTATGTATCTTGATTTTGACAGATTTTGTATTTGCTAGCACCAAAGCTGACTTCAGTGTGTTATGGGATACTTACCATGAGTGAACAAGAGTAAGCAGAATACCATTCAAATATAAAGTCTGTGCTAACATTTATATATAACACAATGTGTAATATATATGAATATGGTGTGCAATACATATAGCATATACCTGTTGGCTAACAACTAAATAAATTCACTAATGCATATAACAACTGATTTAAAGAGAAATATCTTTTCATGAGCACAGTTTGTGAATATGTAAAAGACATTTGCCCCCATGTTAGAATAAAAATGTATCTTTAAATTGGGACTTTACAGAGTAGCTTGAGTGTAATTTATAGTTTATAAATAAGATGCATTCACTTCACCTTCTCTGAGTTTTCATGAATTATTTTGCAATCATAGCTAAGTGCAGCTCCTTCCTCTTTGTGCTGCTCCAATGGCACAGGAGGATACAGAGGTGCTGTAACAGGAAAATCCCCACATCAGATAAAGTCATCTGTATGCTGCCCACCCTCTCAGCAGGTGTTGGGTGGGGACAGAAGGGGATTTGGCCAGCCATGTACTATGCTCCAGTGATCCCCTGTCAGAGGACCTTAGAGTCCTCTGCTCTAAGTAGCAGTAAAGAATAGGAAAGGAAGAGAAATGATGAGGCAATATAGAAACACCCTATATGAGGCAATAAGCATACACACCCAGAGCGAGAGCATGCCAGGATACTCTGGGGCACGGTTTCCTGTGCCTTCTTCCCTTTTAGTGCACCAGCAGAGCAGAGTCATAATTAAGCTCTATATATTTAAGTAAATAAATTACTAGGCTTTTTTGCTAAAAATATGTTCACATTTTTTCCTGTGTTGCAAACATGATGGGTCTATTTATTCAGTGTATTTTATATACATCTTTAATTGGTGTAACTGCAGTCATCAGTGAATTTATTTACCCTATCAAACTGTAAGGTCTTGCCTAGACGTGGTCAAACATAACTGCTGTCGCCACGATCAGAGCCAGTTGTTTAAATACTCAGTTGTGAGTATCCAGTGAAATAGCTTTAAATAACAAGATAAACAGTACAGCTGCCAACCCAAAGTAATCTTACACTGAGGGAGTAAGTAGCACAGAAAATTTCCTCTTTGTCATTTTGACTTGGGTTTGAAGCTAGACCTGGGCTTAGTTCCAGCTCAAAAAGCCGTTCACTTCAAAGGCTCCTAAATCGTCCCGAGGAGCTAATTTTGGCAGTCAATTGTTTTTGTTTGGCCAGGCATCTTAATAGCAAACGCCGTCTGCTCTGCCAAATGAAGACTTCTTCAATGTTCAGAACCACCATTCCCAATTTTTTCCTGATAAAAGGGGTGGGTGTTTGCTAGTAGCCTTCCCCCTCCAAAAAAAATTTAATCTTTTACAATTTATTAAAAATTAAAATGAAGAGTAATTGATTTTTCTACATGAACATTAAAAATATTTTTTCCTGATCAAAACTACAGAACAATTAACACCTTTCTTGAATTCTAGAATAATGTAGGTGCTAAATAAATGATAATGATACTATCAGTTTGGTCTCTATGAAACTAGAGCACCTTTCTGTGTTTGTCGTATGTTTTCTATCCACCTACACCAATGATATCAGCATGGTGAACTTAGCAAATCAAGTACAACTATTTTCGTCTCAGGAAAGGCAATCTGTTTGCAGTTACACTGGTAGTAATTGTAATAATTATTACCGTAATCACAAGAATAGTTTTTACAGACCCTCCTGTACCAACAAAATGCTTGGGGTACCAAAAATACAATGGAAATTAAAATATAATAATATAAAAAAGCATTAAAATAAACAAGTCTATTTTAGAAATACTTTGTTTCATAAATAAAAAAAGGTGAAGCATGGGGCGTTCTACACCTACACTGAAGATCTCTCTGGAAATAAATCTTACAAGATGTCAAGGGACAATGGTACCTTTAAAATCAGAAAGGGAACGTGTTTTCTTTTGACTTAAGAAGTGTAACTTGCTATTTTGTGAATTTTGCATCGGAGAGTTTGCAGGCACAGGAAGCTGCCAAGTGTCAGATGTTAGAAATTAAAAGTTATCTTTTGATTATTTGGTATGCAAATAAGGACCCTGATCCTGCACCAAGAACTATGGGCAGACACCTGTATTTGTATGGGGTGCCACTGAAATCAATGGGGTTCCACGTGAGCATAGGGATAGATCTGCATAGTACTCAGTGCCAGGTTGGAATCAAAAGTAGAGCGGGCCAGAGAACGACCATTCTGTTTCACAACAACTTTCTAAATATATTTTTGTTCTGCACTGTAAAGAAAACAAAACATTGAGAATGTTTTTGCGAAATGGAATTGTATTGAACAGCTCAATTTTTCTCTTTGAGTCTCTCTCTGGACTCCGCCCTGGATATACTTGCATCCAAAAAGAAGATTCCCCAGAGTGAAATGTTAATACAATGCAAAGCTTTAGTTTTGCTGATGATACTAGCATTTTTTTCAGGACCCATGAAAAAGAGGCCAACACACCTCTTGTTATGAGCACTTTAACCTATTGACTCCAACACTTGGGACTTTCTAGTGCAGTGGTTCCCAAACTTGTTCCACCGCTTGTGCAGGGAAAGCCCCTGGCGGGCCGGGCCGGTTTGTTTACCTGCCGCGTCAGCAGGTTTGACCGATCGCGGCTCCCAGTGGCCACGGTTCGCTGCTCCAGGCCAATGGGAGCTGCTGGAAGCAGCGCAGGCCAAGGGACATACTGGCCGCCGCTTCCAGCAGCTCCCATTGGCCTGGAGCAGCGAACCGTGGCCATTGGGAGCCGCGATTGGCCGAACCTGCGGACGTGGCAGGTAAACAAACCAGCCCGACCCGCCAGGGACTTTCCCTGCACAAGCAGCGGAACAAGTTTGGGAACCACTGTTCTAGTGCAATGGGTTAATTAGTCAGGTTAATTAGTGTGCACTGGGCAAAATAACTTAGAATCCTGAAGCCATTTGGCTTGGTTGCTTGTGGACTATATTTGCATTATACCACTACCATTACAGCACAAATTCACCGGTACTTTGTGTGCCAAATCTTGTTCGCTTTACTCATGCAAGTATCCCCCTAAAAGAAAATAGGACTGTTCATGTGAGTAAGGCAAGCAGTATTCAGTCCTGTATCTTTTCTGTCATATGTGAGTCCATGGCCAATTGATGTTGGTTTTTTAATTTCTTTTTCTTATTTCTATATTTGATCATTATTTTATACCAGTTCTCATCTACTTACTAATTGAACATCCCTATTTTACTTTTTGTAAATGGGGAACATTTTAAATATTTTAAGAAAATCCTACTGGATCTTATTTGAGACATTTTTTGCTTAACTGTTTTGCAGACAGGAGGATGTGTTTAGTGCATCGTGATTTGCAAAAGGCTATAACATTCCGTCTGTGTGGCAGAGAAATAAAATTTACAATACTTACAGTTATGTACAGTTTATAATACATATTTATTTTTAATTAAGTCTATTGATCCAGAATTTTCTCCCCAATCTATAATGTACATTTTGAAGTGTTTCACAATGTCATATGTAAGCTTCAGCATAGGTCCTAAATATTTTTGTGCATAACTTACATCCTAAATTTTACCTTGTGTAACAGGAAAATTAAAATGGAAGAAAGACCAATGGAACTGTACAATATCTACAGACCTATTAAGTATACTAAAAAATTAAAGTGAAAAAACAAACAAAAATACCCAAACTTAACTGTCTTTTTTCCTCTCTGTTTTTTCTAGAACTTCGAAACAGTGTTACCATCCATTGATCTCTTTGATAAGTTTGGACAAACATATTCCAAAGCTGGGCAAATAGTGTAAACATCTATCTATACTGTATCTATTCTATCCAGTATAAAAACTTCTGATAAGCTATAAAACTAGCAATAAAGATCTTTGAGAAAATGCAAAGCACAATGTTGATTAACTTTCCTCCAAGGAATGTAAATGTTTTCCATAAAATGTTGTATGCTACACCTATAATTAAGTAGTATTACACTACTTGATCTTTTAGAAATGCAGGTTTTTTTATTAAAAATCTTTATAGTTCTGGCAAATGTAATGTATTAGGAAATCCGTCTGACTCTTATAACTCTTTTATAAAATCCTTCATTTATTATATATATATATATATATATATATAGAGAGAGAGAGAGAGAGAGAGAGAGAGAGAGAGAGAGAGAGAGAGAGTAATGAATGGAAAAATCATGGATAAGATCCAGCAACTGTGTTTAATAGAATTATGTACATGTGTTAACTACAGTATAAACATTATTTTCTCTGAAACATGTAAACCTTGAAATCTAACTCATGGAAGAATCTACAAATGTTGAAATTTTCTCCTTTGGGGCCTGAACAACATCTTTTACAATCAATGGCTCCCCGGGGACCTGGATTGGGCCATTTATACAGATATTACTGCTTTAAATCCTTCAACTTTTCTGTGCTTGTTATAACTCTGCAGAGTTAAGAAAGAAAAACTGCAATTCTGTAACACTTTCACATATTAGCTTGTAGGCAAATCCATTTATACATATTTACAGTATTCCATGTATTGCATTTTACTCCTGGTCCAAAAAACCTCTTCTGATAAGAAGACTGGCACATGGGAGGATATGTTGCAAAACAACCACATTATAGATGGTTATGGATGAACACATTTTTGATCACACAAAATTCATTCAGGTCATCATATCCCACATACATTTTCACTAGAGTGTGCCCCTGCAAAGTTCTGAGCACCCTTGGTTCCCATTAACTGTAATGCGAATTGAGAGTGCTCAATCACCTCCTGGGAGGAGGAGTTCAATACCTTGCAGGACTGGGCTATAATTTATTTCTTCAAATAATGCTGGTGGATTCTGTTTTCATAGCACTTTGCTGTCTGAATGCTTGGAGAGATACTGTATTTTTCTCCTCATGTAATCTGGAATATTTACTTCTCAACTGAGAAAAAACTTTTTTTATGGATGATTTTTTATAATGTGGGACTATTGTCTTCTCCAAACGAGCACGCAACTCCCATTGTCTGGTGTTATGCACATGAAGGGGTGTCTCTATACTAGGAATTGAACCATTGCTGACAGAGGTTTGCAGCACCAAGTCTACCTGAACCAGTATTGAAAATAGTTTATGTACTAGTATAGACAGGGCCAAAATATTTTCAATCCCATTTCAGAAAGTCTGAGACTTGCGGGAACCAGAGGACAGGAGAATCCTCAGAGATGGGAGGAAAAACATATGCCACATTTTATAAATGACAGTGGTACAAAACAAAGAGGTCAGCATTTGAGACAAGAAAGAAGGACTGTATTTTTGTTCTTTTGTACTTTTTAATTTCTTAGCAAATTCCAACTTGTAAAAGTTAGTCTTTCTGAGTTGCCACAGGAAATGAATGTCCTTTAATTCTGGTAAGTGAGAAACAGCAACCTCAGACAAGTCCCTTCTGTTAGGATTTAATTTCACCAAATAAATCGGAGTGCTTCTGTGCTTTGTGGAGGGGGCTGAGCATGAGACACTTGCACAAAACTGTTGATGAATAAAGATGCCACAGTAATTTTTAGATGTGAGAGCTATCTATTTGATTGCTACAGCTTCAAGGTAGTTCATCACTTCACAATAACTCACCCTGTGTTGCCTCTTACCTCCATACCACATTTTCCCATCACTTCGATTAGAAATGGCAATACCTTTATCAGATTAATCTTTCTTTCTTTTAATATCTCTGACCCCAGGATAAACAAAACCTACCCATACAGACCATCATTGCAGATGCTAGAGTTTTCAACAGCTGACAGTTTTCAACATAGATTAAGGTTAAAAAGAGTACTTTCAATTCACTCTCACTGTTTGACTCAGCTCTCTCTCTCTCTCATTCTTTTAACCCTCATTCGTTTAATTTTTTTGAACACAACAGGCCACTTCCCATAAGCCTTCTTACATACAATGTATGTCTGTGGATTTTATTAGCATAAGAGACAGCTCCACGTATGCAGTGAAGTAATAACTTCATTACCTGTCACTTCTTTCTCCAAATGTATTTTTGTAGAGAAGACAGTGTTCTCCTTTTCAGCATGGGATGATATAGAACTTAGTTAATTCATAGTCATGTTTAGCCCCTAATATACTGTGCTGCCACTCCAGGGTCCAAGGTTCAATTCCTGAATCCTTTCTCTCACTTCTCATGCAAGCGTAGTATTCTGCTGAACAGTTAAAATGTCCTGTTAACTTTGATAGTGAATATACTTCTTTTTTCCCTAGAAAAATGATAAGTACATATTGGTACCTTACCTTGGGGATGGAGTTCAATCAGGAAAAAGGTCAAGGAACTCTGCAGGATCTCTTTTAGAGATGTGCTGGTGAAGTTAGGCTAAAAAAATTGATTTCACACAAGTATTCCAATGACTGCTCTACTGATTGTTTTTCTCCTCTCTTACACTAATTATGTAGACACATACAAACATACACCCCACTACCAGTTTATTAAGTTAAAGCTTTTTTTTAATATAAAGGCACAGTACAATAGTTTCCCCACTAGATACCCAAATTCCAGTCTATATTGGTTACTGAAACCAGAGTACAAAAAGTAGAAGAGGCTTAAGCCCAGACAACAATCCCACTGCTGAAGAGAAGAAAGAAGAAAAAATGCTCAGAACCCAATCCTGTGAGGGCCTGAGCAACCTAAATCCAGCTGGGCACTCAATACCTTGCAGGAGGCACCCAGCACCTTGCAGGAGTAGGCCCTTATTTTGAAATACCATGAATAATGTATCTGTAAAATAATGTATCGGTGAATGTTAACAGTTCTGTAGTATTTCAGAAAGGGAGAGATGGTGAGTAGCCTTTAGGCTTTGGGCCAGGCAAAAGCACAAGGAAAATGTGGTCATGTTCTCTTGTTTAAATCAAAGTGACTGCATGTGGCAAACCCATAGTTTTTATTTATTGACATTTAAATCTAGAATTTTATTTATATTCACTACAGTAATAATTATGTAATAGGGGTTTTGGCTACTTTGTATTACTAATGTTTGCAGAATCAGGCTGTCTATCAATAGAAAAAGAAATGATTTTGTACATGATTTACTTTACTATCGTAATCTCTCCTACCACAACTAAGTTTGCTATCTTACTTATAGTTATCAAATTACCATGTATACTGTGGATAAATGTTAGTTGTATTTTATTTTCTGTTTTCTTCACTGTACATTTCCCTTGTCAATAAACCTATTGCTTCAAACATATTAACATTGAATGTTATTTTGAGAAGCACTTGTCACAGTTCAGGGCCACCGCACCTGTATTTCCCCTTAGTGGTCCACCAAGAGCATCGATTCTTGGCTTTTTGCTCCCCAGCCATTGCCTTTTTGGATGGAGATCCATGTCTCTCTCCCTTCTCACTGTGGTATTCCCAGGCTGCACAGTTCCCTGCCTTCATGATGTATGTCCCAGCACAGACAGGCTGCCCTAGGCCACCTGCTTTCTTTCTCTTCAGAGACTTATAACAGAGTGATTGTCAACCACTGTAAGTTACCATGTAGCACTTCCTGTGCAAGCTTACTTTGTTCTTAAGGTAAAAAGCATCAGAGAAAACTTTGTAAAAACAATTCCACAATAACACATACATGGTTGCATTTTTAATACTATGAACTCCAAAAATGTTAAGCTTAATTCAGTAAGGTTTAACTTAATTCAATACGGTTTGTCCAGGATGTCACAGCACTCATTGACTATATTGACAGTTTCCAAAGGGATGTTACAGCCTATTTTCACTGTTCAAGATCTGAAGAATACCTTATTAAGATAGCTATGGATGAAGATACAGGTAAAGGAACACTTGGAAGTTTTGAAACTGACAGGACTAGAAGACGTATCCCTTTGGTGAAGGGACAACAAACTTATCAAACCACTGTCAATTATTTTTGAAAATTAATTGAGAAGTACGGTTGACCAGACAGCAAGTGTGAAAAATCAGGACGGGTAATGGGGGGTAATAAAAATCGGGACTGTCCATATAAAATCAGGACATCTGGTCACCCTATTGAGAAATGGGAAGGGGTCAGAAGACTGGTAAAAAAATTTAAAACGGTGTCAGTCTTTAAAAAAGAAAAAATTGTGATTGTGGCAATTGCCATCCATTAAGTGTAACTTCAATATATAGTAAAATAATGGAACAAACATGAAGAGAAAACAAATCATTGGACATCTACAGGAAAACAGAACTATGGGAAAAAACAAATTTAAGATGAGTTAAAAAATCATACTAGACAAACGCGACAGTAGCTTTGTATAACTGCAAAATGTGACCCTGATTCTGCAGTCAGATATGCAAGGGCAAATCCTTGTGCCTGCATAGAGCTTCAACAAAGTGTCTGAGGCACTAATGCTGTCAATATGTTTGCGAGTGGCTTATCCCTGGTCAAAGACACTATTACTGTTGGCATTTTGGTGCTGCTTTCCTTGGTGCATAACTAGAACAACACAGTGCGTGTCTCTGAGGAACTGTGCACGTCAAGAAGGAACTGGTGGTAGCACCTCAGGCAACCAGAACCTCCCTGGCATGTCAGTCAGATTTCTTCATTCAGCACTTCAGACACTTGGAACCTGTTTCAAGAATTTGTACCCGACGACGCTTGAGCACTTTAAGCTCTAGGGTCTGTCCTGAGAGATTCAAGTATTATGGCTTATGCCTGCACATCAGATGCAGTAGTGTATATGCCAGGTTCCCACAGTTTGAAATTTGCCTCTTTAGTTTCCATGATAATGTTATTGCCTTGATGATGCCAAGGTCTAGTCTAATCTTGGTGATGCCAAATAGGTATCCAGTTGGTGTGTTGTTAAATTGGCATACTTTTACAAGCTGAGACTTCCTCCTGGGATTTTAAAGCAGAAGATGCTTAGCTTTGGGGATGTTTTCTCTTAGAGAAAACCTATATTGGCGACCACCAGGTACCATCTCTTACCACCAATCACTTTCTGCCATTGGTCTGCGCTTGAAGATCTTGCAATACTGCTGCCCCCTTCAGTAGAGTGGACAGTGTGAGCATAGAAAATGTCTTTAAACAGAAGCAGCTGAACAGCCTCTGCTGTAACCCAAAATGGTCACCGCACTCATAGCTGGGAACAGTTGGCTTTTAATGTCCCCAAAGGCAGCGTTGCCATAGTATTGCTGGCCAATGTTTTTGATCTGCTCTCTACACTCTTGTGGCCTAGCTAATTTGTTGCTGCAGCCATTGCAGACAGCTGCTTTAGTGTCTTCAAAGGGTGGTTATTCAAGCTGAGAGAGCCATTTAAAATGTACCCAATGAGGCTCCACACATTAATGCTTAACAATTAAGACCTCTGCAAGCACCAGAATTTAGGAGTATTCTACATTTCAATCAGAGGTGGCTGGAGCTCTGAAGGTCTATCAGTGATATGTCTTTTAGAACTCAACAGTCCAGCATTTTCATCATCTCAGTAGCTCTGCATAGTACAGAACCCGAGAGCTCTCTTGCTATGGATATTAGAGGGATAAGGATCTTTTGAAGTCATGTGATGCTATGCTCTGGGATGACAGAAATTCCCCTCCAGAGAATGCGTGTAACACGTTATCACTAAAAGCTGGATTACTCTACACTGATGGATACCCCTGAAACCAAAAGGAGTTGCACCTAGGTAACAGAGTAGAATTTGGGCCTGTGTTTTGTTTATCCAAATTTATATTTCTTACAATAAAACATTACTTCTGAATTTTATCTTGCTCTAGTTTTTACAAGGATTTCTGGTAAGCAAGAATAGAAAAGGCTTACCCCTCTTCCCAGACCCACTGTTGGCAAACATGATCAGACAATGCAAAGCTAGCCAGTTTAGTATTCTTCCATTTCTTAACAACTCAGCTCATTAATGAGAAATCACCCCACTGCTGGCACAATCAGATACAGTCACTTATCAGTACATTGAGTTCAGTTTATAGTACTCAGATTCATATTCATGATCACAGAATGCAGTGGAGCAGTTCATTAGCACACTGCTGCATTAAGCAATCACTGCCAAAATGTGACATGTTGAGATTATGCATTAAACTGCATCCTTAAAGAATTTTTTGCTTAAGAAATTGCTAAACTGCTGAAACCTGTTGAAAGAAATCATTGAGGCACTTCCAGAGAAAACATTCAGTCTCTATGTACATACTGTTAAATTCAAAAAGCCTGGGCTGTTTTACAGATGAGATCATAAAATCTTTTAATGCAAGTTTAGCCAAAGTCCCTATTATGACACCTAATTGCAGTTAGGTGAGACCCATCCCATACTTAACCTTCTTCCCTACTTGCTGTTACTTTGTTCTGACTCTTTTCAGTTTCATTCAAGCTATTCAACAAAAATCTAGTTTCTGTACCTCAGAGGTATTTTTAAATACAGAGGAACAGTGTTTGTTTGTTTCCTTCATGACCATTTGCTGTCTTAAAAAGAGACAACTTAAATATACTTATGAATTGGAAAGGGATGGTTCAAAGGTGTTGATGCAAAAAAGTAAGCAAGCCCAGAGGTAGACGCCATTTTAAAATTTGGTCTTGAAGTTTGCAAAGGATGTCTGTCTCTTGCACAGCATTGTCTGCATTCTCCAGGCAGATGTTTCATTTGACTCAAGAATATCTCTAGCTACCAACACAACATTGTCCTTGCAATTTGTCATACAGTCCATGTGTGTGATCTATATAATGTCATAGATTCTGTGTGTGTGATCTACTCAGCCTGCTGCTACAGGCTATTAGCCTGGAAAAGAGCTTTCAAATATAAAGAAAAAGGGGGAAAGCAGAGTGTTAATGGCTTTTACTGTAACTAAAGCTCAGGGTCTTTATGTGTTATGGGGATACAGTCCATCAAAATATCACCTCCAGAAAATGAGTATCTGTTCAGTGGTGGTTGCCAGTTGGAAAAAAACAATACCATCAATGAACTCTCTCTCCCTCCATCATGCAAACATTCACAAGACTGAGTGATGTTGTACAGAGCAGGGTGAAGTGGTACAGATAAAACAGCAAGCAATCCAAACCTTCACCCAAAATATGACCTTTAATGAAGCCATTCAGAGATCTGAAAATGTTTGAACTTAATTTTGCCATTCCTTGCTCTTTTTTTCCTTTTCATGCGTTTATGAACTTTCTGGTTCAGGCCAAGAATGGAAGCAGAATTTTCAGAATTAAATAGAGAAAGGCTATTCTCCTGATATTATGGGCCCAGTTTTTCAGACCCAAGAAGTTCAGCTAACACAGAGAAGAATACAGAATTTTGGTATGTATCCAAAACAAACATTTGAACCTTTAGAGGTTGAGCCCCACATTGTACTGATATCAGGAATTAAGGTGATGAAGTAAGACCTTAGCCCAATGCATGATAACTTGCTCGTTTAATTGTTACCTCATTCTGTCCATTTCTCCCACCTCTGTTTATTAGGTGTCTCATTCACATCCTGCATCATAACTTAGACTGAGAGCTATCTGGGCCAGAGACTTTTCACATGTCTATAACTACACTTAGCACAATGGGACCCTGGTCCGTGATAGATGCCCCAGGCATCACAGCTATACAAATAACAATAACTAAAAGACATCCAGGAGATTTTAGTCATATATAGGCATGGAAGGATTAGTTTGTTATCTGTAAAATGTCAGTAAATATTGATTTCACCATATACATCCAAATTGAAAAATATATATATTTTCATTGATAATAATCAAAATTTACAGATAGGTAAAGTAAGAACAATGCTATTTGAGAACTTTAGAGTTTGTTTGAAGGATATTTACTTTGTATATTAAAACAACAAGGAGTCCGTTGGCACCTTAAAGATTAACAGATTTATTTGGGCATAAGCTTTCGTGGGTAAAAAACCTCACTTCTTCAGATGCATAGAGTGAAAGTTACAGATGCAGGCATTATATAATGACACATGAAGAGAAGGGAGTACCTCACAAGGGGAGAACCAGTGTCGATGTAGGGATATTAAAGAAGATACTAACAGTGATTCCCCCAAGTGACAGTGACACCCCCCCCCCATAATTTGTCCCCCACACTTTAAAATCCAACAGTTTCACCAAGTAAACTTGTAAGCTACTGTCTGTAGAAACCATTGATTGTATCTGTCCTGTGAAAGATACTTTATTACTATGTAAAACTTACAAACAAGTTAATTGACTTTGTTCTTCCAGTGAACACTATGTTACTACCCCTGATACAAAGTAAACAAACGCTATAAGCTGTTAAGTGACTTTCACTTCATTGTAACAGCAACGGCTCCTAGGAACAGACCCCCACCATCTGTGATTGAAGGGCCGGGAGTCTCAAATGAATTAGCCCACACCCCGAAAGTGGTGGAGACAGTAAATTAAAATATGATTAAGATATGGAATGTATGTTGATGAATGCTTGATGTACATGAATGCTTAGGGAGGTGTCAACTAGAAAGGGAGTATCCATCGGCCAAAGAATGTGTCAAGTAGACCACCAGACAACCCCGGAGGGTAAACTGGGATCCACCCCGTCACCTGGAAGGATGAGAAACACAAACTTTGGACAGTGTGGAGCCACCAGGAATGTGCCATCTGCTGATTGAGTCAGCAACAGCAGGATGAAACAGCTCCCATAGACTAACATAAGAATTAATTCCTATAAGAATGGACTCTAAAGACTGAAGACTTTGAGTCTCTGGTTCTGCTGCCAACCTCCAGGAGCATCAGGTGCACCTGACACGGACTTGGCTCCATCCTCATGACCAAGATACCTGGCCAGTAACTTGGCATGAGCAACTTCTAGGCTGGTAACTATAACACCTATACAGAACTTGAATGAATGATTGTGTGAATGAATATATGTGTGTGTGTGTGTGTGTGTGTGTGTGTGTGTGTGTGTGTGTGTGTGTGTGTGTGTGTGTGTGTGTGTGTAAGGAATAAGTAGTCAAACAACGTTGTTTACTTTTATCTTTTGCTTTATCATTATATTTACAATAAATGTGGCATCTTTGCCTTATCCCTCTTAATAAGATCCTGCTGGGTTTTATTCTATTGGTATAACATTGACAGGGCCAATTCAATCAGGGTGGATGTAGTCCTCTCCCAATAATAGATGAGGAGGTGTCAATTCCAGGAGAGGCAAAGCTGCTTTTGTAATGAGCCAGCCACTCCCAGTCCCTATTCAAGCCCAAATTAATGGTGTTAAATTTGCAAATGAATTTTAGTTCAGCTGTTTCTCTTTGAAGTCTGTTTCTGAAGTTTTTTTTGTTCAAGAATAGTTACTTTTAAATCTGTTATAGAAGGTCCAGGGAGATTGAAGTATTCACCTACTGGCTTTTTTATGTTATCATTCCTGATGACCGATTTGTGTCCATTTATTCTTTTATGTAGGGACTGTCCAGTTTGGCCAATGTACGTGGCAGAGGGGCATTGTTGGCACATGATGGCATATATAACATTAGTAGACGTGCAGGTGAATGAGCCCTTGATGTTATGGCTGATGTGGTTGGGTCCTCTGATGATGTCGCTAGAATAGATATGGGGACAGAGTAGGCAACGAGGTTTGCTACAGGGATTGGTTCCTGGGTTGGTGTTTCTGTGGTGTGGTGTGTATTCATGTGTCATTATATAATGCCTGCATCTGTAACTTTCACTCCATGCATCTGAAGAAGTGAGGTTTTTTTACCCACGAAAGCTTATGCCCAAATAAATCTGTTAGTCTTTAAGGTGCCACCGGACTCCTTGTTGTTTTTGTGGATACAGACTAACACGGCCACCCCCTGATAATTTGTATATTGTGACTTGTGATGTTGAGCTCATCCTCCCCCTCACCCCCCCCAATATTGTGCAACTTTGAAAATTTAAACAGATAAAAATTGGAAAAAATGGATAAACATCAATATTATCTGTCAAAATTATAACAAAATTAAAACTGAATTCTGCCAAGCCTACTCATATAACCCCTAAGGACTCTATTCCTACCAACCCAAAATACCACTCAGCAGTAGAGAAGGACAGAAAGAATTGGCCATAACCTGAAGTCTTACATACATACTTACATAAGAACATGACATAAGAATGGCCATACTGAGTCAGACCAAAAGTCCATCTAGCCCAGTATCCGGTCTTTCAACAGTGACCAATGCCAGGTGTCCCAGATGGAGTGAATAGAACACGTAATCATCAAGTGATCCATCCCCTGTCGCCCATTCCCAGCTTCTGGCAAGCAGAGGCTAGGGACACCATCCCTGACCATACCGGCTAATAGCCATTGATGGACCTATCCTCCATGAACTTATCCAGTTCTTTTTTGAACCCTGTTATAGTCTTGACCTTCACAACATCCTCTGGCAAGGAGTTCCACAGCTGACTGTGTGTTGTGTGAAGAAATACTTCCTTTTGTTTGTTTTAAACCTGCTGCCTATTAATTTTATTTGATGACCTTTAGTCCTTGTGTTATGAGGAGTAAATAACACTTCATTATTTACTTTCTCCACACCAGTCATGATTTTATAGATCTCTATCATATCCCCCCTTATTCATCTCTTTTCCAAGCTGAATATTCCCAGTCTTATTAATCTTTCCTCATACAGAAGCTGTTCCATATCCCTAATCATTCTTGCTGCCCTCTTCTGTACCTTTTCCAATTCCAATTCCATCTTTTTTGAAAGGGGATGACCACATCTGCACACAGTATTCAAGATACGGGTGTACCATGGATTTATATAGAGGCAATATGATATTTTCTATCTTATTATCTATCCCTTTCTTAATGATTCCCAATATTCTGTTCACTTTTTTGACACCAATGCACATTGAGTGGATGTTTTCAGAGAAATGATTCTAAGATCTCTTTCTTGAGTAGTAACAGCTAACTTAGATCCTATCATTTTATATGTATAGTTGAGATTACGTTTTCCAATGTGCATTTACTTTGCATTTATCAACACTGAATTTCATCTGCCATTTTCTTGCCCAGTCACCCAGTTTTGTGAGATCCTTTTGTAGCTCTTCACAGTCTGCTTGGAACTTAACTATCATGAGTAGTTTTGTATCATCTGCAAATTTGCCACCTCACTGTTTACCCCTTTTTCCAGATCATTCATGAATATGTTGAATAGAACTGGTCCCAGTACAGACCCTGGGGAACACCACTATTTATATATATCACATTCTGAAAACTAACCATTTATTCCTACCCTTTGTTTCCTGTCTTTTTTTAACCAGTAACTGATCCATGGGAGGACCTTTCCTCTTATCCCATGACAGCTTACTTTGTTTAAGAGCCTTTGGTGAGGGACCTTATCAAAGGCTTTCTGAAAATCTAAATACACTATATCCACTGGATCCCCTTTGTCCACATGCTTGTTGACCCCTCAAAGAACTCTAGTAGATTGGCGAGGCATAATTTCCCTTTACAAACACCATGTTGATTCTTCCCTAACGAATTATGTTTATCTATGTGTCTGACAATTTTGTTCTTTACTATGGTTTCAACCCGTTTGCCTGGTACTGAAGTCAGGTTTACCAGCCTGTAATTGCCGGGATCACCTCTGGGGCCCTTTTTAAAAGTGGCGTCACATTAACTATCCTCCAGTCATTTGGTACAGAAGCTGATTTAAATGATAGGTTACATACCACAGTGACTAGTTCTGCAATTTCACATTTGAGTTCCTTCAGAACTCTTGGGTGAATACCATCTGGTCCTGGTGACTTATTACTATTTAGTTATCAATTTGTTCCAAAACCTCCTCTAATGACACCTCAATCTGGGAAAGTTCCTCAGATGTGTAACCTAAAAAGAATGGCTCAGGTTTGGAAATCTCCCTCCCATCCTCAGCTGTGAAGACCGATGCAAGGTTTCTCCGCAATGGCCTTATTATCCTTGAGTGCTCCTTTAGCATCTCGATCGTCAGTGGCCCCACTGGTTGTTGAGCAGGCTTTCTGCTTCTGATGTACTTAAAAATGTTTTTGCTATTACTTTTTGAGTCTTTGACTAGCTGTTCTTCAAATTCTTTTTTGGCCTTCCTAATTCTATTTTTACACATTTGCCAGAGTTTATGCTCCTTTCTATTTTCCTCACTAGGATTTAACTTCCATTTTTTAAAGGATGCCTTTTTGTCTCTCCCTGATTCTTTTACTTTGTTGTTTAGCCACAGTGGCACTTTCTTGGTTCTCTTACTATTTTTTTTAAATTGGGGTATATATTTAAGTTGAGCCTCTATTATGATGTCTTTAAAAGTTTCCATGCAGCTTGCAGGGATTTTACTTTTGGCACTGTACCTATTAAATTCTGTTTAACTAATCTCTTCATTTTTGTGTAGTCCCCCTTTCTGAAATTAAATGCTACAGCATTGGGCTGCTGTGGTGTTTTCCCTGCCACAGGGATGTTACATTTAATTATATTATGGTCACTATTACCATGCGGTCCAGTTATACTCACAGCTTGGACCAGATCCTGTGCTCCACTTAGGACTAAATCAAGAATTGCCTCTCCTCTCGTGGGTTCCAGGACTAGCTACTCCAAGAAGCAGTCCAAGAAGGTGTCAAGACACTTTATCTCTGCATCCCTACCCCCAGTCAATATGGAGATAGTTGAAAATCCCCCATTATTATTGAGTTTTTTATTTTTATAGCATCTCTAATCTCCCTGAGATCTCTACTTAGCGCATGCTTAAGCAAAACTGCCATTTGGGCCAAATTCTGATCTCAGGTACCCTGGTGTAAATCTGAAGTAACTTCTCTATAATCAGTAGGATTAACTCTAGATTTTCACCAGTGCTACTGCGATCAGGATCTGTGCCAGTAACTCAGTGTCAGGGAGAAAATTTGAGTGTTTAGACTGTCAGCAATATGAAAAAAATGGTCTGCATTTTGTGCCCTGTATACTGGCTATGTGTAACAAATAATTATGAATAAAAATAAACAATCAATCATGTCTGAGGCACTATATCTCTAGGCTGACTTGTGCCTGTCATTACTTCAGAAGAAATCTGTCTGCTGCTTTCTATCTAGCAAATGCCAAAATACCACACCAGTTAGCTAAAATAGCTGTGTTCCTGCTGGTAATCATCCTTCTGCAGTACAGTGGGCAGAGTTCTAAAGTATTTTTTTAGCTTTTTAAGTGGAAGGTAACATATTGGCAGTATGAAGAGTTCTATGCTTATAATGGTGCTAGAACCAGTGCTGAGAACTAGTTAACGATGAGTTGGGAATAAAAAGTTAAAACCTACAGCCCCCTAAATCCATCGCCCCATAAATAAACAAAATTTTCCTCACCACTCTCCTTTAATCTCCCTCTGATTCATGTCTAAATTCATACCCACTCCCTTCAGCCTACAATAATTAGTGTTGCTAATACAAATAATAAATATCAATAATAAAACTTGCTGATAAGAAAAAGATTGGTCCACCGTAGAATCATAGGATTGGAAGAGACGTCAGGAGGTCATCTAGTCCAACCCCCTGCTCAAAGCAGGATCAACCTCAACTAAGTCATCCCAACCAGGGCAAACCATCTGTTTGTTCAGACAAAAAATGAAATTGGGTATCACACACATACACACACACACACACACACACACACACACACACACACACACACAGTCTCTCTCTCTCTCTCTCTGTGCAGGGTCAAACTGGCCCACATACCAGCCACCTGTGTGAGTGGGTAGCAGGTATGTGGGCCAGTTTGACCCTGCACAGATATAATAACGGCAAATCTCCAAATAGCTTATGTTTGATTAATACAGGCACACCACAGTCCAGATGATTATCCACCCTTCTAGGGTCTGTTTCCACTCCCATACTGGTGGTAGGAGGTATAACTCCAGTGAAGTGCACAGTGTTACCTCAGTGTGAAACTGATGTATGAGAGAGGTCGGAATTAGGTCCCATACATCTACATGTTTGGTCTGGCAAGACCTGTACCCATTATATTTTGTGTGGTTTCCATTTGTTTCCTTCCTCCTTGCAGGCTAGAAATCATTATTATTTATTTAATTCATATAGCCCAGTGCTGCTACTCTAGGTGCTGTACAAACCTATGGTGAAGGACAGTCTCTGCCCAGGAGATTTTACTATCTAATTAAATATGAGGCACAACTTGTGGGTGTAACAAACACAAGGTACAGGGGAAAAGTACAAGGGTGATAGGAAGTTCCATGAGAAGATTCTTTCTTGGGATATTTAGCAATTCCAGTCCAGGCTGGAATTCGGATGTGCATAGACATTAAAAACAATGGTTCATCCAAAACTTAAGAAAACAGAGGGGGAAAAGTGGAACTGTGAGGGTTATTATTTTGGTCAAAAGTCTGCATCAATTCTTGTTTTATCCAACCCATTTCTCCCATCTCTATTTTTAAAAAAATGTTTTGGTTTGTTTTGCATTTAGGGTCAAATTCTGCTGTCATTTACACATAGTAACTCAATTGCTGTCCCTGGAATCACTTCAGATTCACACTGGTGTAAATGAGAGCAGAATCCAGACTTTAGAGAACAAAATAAAATGCAAGTGTTGTTCCTGATAGTGCAGAGATTTCATCATTAAAACCATTTTCCATGTACTTTTTTTTTTCTCAGCAAGAATCCCTATGGCTTGTTAGTTTCTCACTTATAGGATACTGACAGTTGAAGAGGGTGACCATGACAGACTGAGCTGTATTTGTAAACATCAAGGCAGAGCTTATGTTTGACCTAGTTCTAGAAATGATTAACACATGATTTTGCTCTCATTCATTTCTATTCATGGTCATATATCTCACAGCTGTTACTAAAGACTCAGAATCAGGAAAGGTCTTTGATGACAGTAACTTATACCTTAGCAATGTCTGATCAAATGATGTGATGTGACTGTCCACAGAAACAAGTCATTTTTTAATGCATTAAAAGAAAAGAGTATTTTCTCCTGTTGCTATAAAGTTTTTGTTTCTCTTTATTCAGCAGCATATTTTAAGTACTGTAAAAACAGTAAGGATAATATTTTTTCATTTTATGAGAACATATCCATCTGCTTACTTCAATTCTTCAAAGCTAGTGTAGACTGACGTAAGATCATATATATTATACCAAGCTTTGAATCCATCCATCCATCCCTAAAAAAAACCCCTTTAAGATGTCTGAAATCTATTCAAATACAGTTATCCTCTATTTACTATAATATTTTATACTGAAGACTGCATTATTCTTCAAGTATAATATTAATTAAAATGACAGAGAACTTCTGCTGTATCTATATGTAACCCATTCCCATCTCTCTCGTCATAAAAACACATATTGTAATAAATCTGTGGCCAATTAGAAACATGCTGTTTGTCATAATGCTCCACATCACAGCCATTTGGAATTTCACAGCAGCAGCTGCAATAGGACTCACACCCTCCTGCTCCAGAAGCAAACTGTTAGGCTGCTACCACCTGAACTGAAAGAGGATCTCAGTTAGAGAGTTAGGCCTACAGAGCATTTTCTGATTTTATTATGTACACATTTTGCAATGCTTAGCCATTTTGCCAATTACTATGATCAGGTATGGGTAAGAACATAAGAACAATCATACTGAGTCAGACCAATGGTCCATCTAGCCCAGTATCCTGTCTTCCAACAGTGGCCAATGCCAGGTGCTTCTGGCAGTTGGAGGTTTAGTGACACCTGGAGCATCAACTATGGTCCCCTATTTATCTTTGTTAATAGCCATTGATGGACTTATCCTCCATGAACTTATCTAATTCTTTTTTTAACCCATTTATATTTTGGGCCTTCACAACGCCCCAAGGCAATGAGTTCCACAGGTTGACTGTGTACTGTGTGAAGACATATGTCCTTTTGTTTGTTTTGAACCTGCAACCTATTAACTTCATTAGGTGACCCCTAATTCTTGTCTTATGTATGGGGTAAATAACACTTCCCTATTCACTTTGTCCATACCAGTCATGATTTTTATAAGACCTCTATCATAACCCCCCTTAAGTGTCTCTTTTCTAAGCTGAATACTCCCAGTCTTTTTAATCTCTCCTTGTATGAAGCTGCTCCATACCCCTACTCATCTTCGTTGCCCTTCTCTGTACCTTTTCCAATTCCAATATATCTTTTTTGAGACCAGATGAGCTGAACTGCATCAAGTTGTGGGCGTATCATGGATTTATATAGTAGCATTATGATATTTTCCTAATGGTTCCTAACATTCTGTTCACTTTTCTTTGACTGCCACTGCACATGAAGCAGATGTTTTCAGAGAACTATCCACACTGACTCCAAGAACTCTTTCTTGAGTGGTAACAGCCAATTTAGACCCCATCATTTTATTTCATATTTTATATGTATAGTTGGGATAATTTTTTTCCAATGTGCATTACGTGGCACTTATCAACATTAAATTTCATGTCCCATTTTGTCACCCAGTTTTGTAAGATCACTTTGTAACTCTTTGCAGTCAGCTTTGGACTTAACTATGGCCTGGTCTACACTGGGGGGGGATCGATCTAAATGAATAACGTAGCTGAAGTCGACATACTTAGAGCTACTCACTGCGGTGTCTTCACTGCGGTAACTCGACTGCTGATGCTCTCACGTTGACTCCGCCTGTGCTTCTCGCTCCGGTGGAGTAATGGAGTCAACGGGAGAACACTCGATGGTCGATTTATTGCATCTTATCTAGATGTGATAAATCGACCCCCACTGGATCAATCCGGCAGGTAGTATAGACAAGCCCTATCTTGAATAATTTTGTATCATCTGAAAATTTTGCCACTTCACTGTTTATTCCCTTTTCCAGATTATTTATGAATATGTTGAACAGCACAGGTTCCAGTACAGATCCTTGGGGTACCCCGCTATTTGCCTCTTTCCATTGTGGAAACTAATCATTTATTCCTGCCCTTTGTTTCTTAGCTTGGAACCAGTTATTGATCCGTGAGAGGATCTTTCCTCTTATTCCATGACTGCTTTGTTTACTTAAAAGCCTCTAGTGTGGGACCTTGTCAAAGGCTTTCTGAAAGTCCACGTACACTATATCCCCTGGATTATCCCTTGTCCACATGCTTGTTGACTCCCTCAAAGAATTCTAATACATTGGTGAGGCATGATTTTCCCTTCCAAAAGTCATGTTGACTCTTCCCCAACATATTATGTTTATATGTCTGATAAGTGCAGCTGAGCTGGAAGATTTGTGAACCTCTCAGCTATTTCTTGCAGTTCACAGAATAGTATGAAATTTGTAAACTCTTTTTCCTGTAGTATTAAACCAAAGGATTTTCCCCAACCCCCAACAAAACAAATGCTGATTTTGCAGAAATTGGGAAGCCAGGGTTCATGAATAGGGATAGCACCATCCTCAAAGAACTAAGCCATCACATGAGGATGCCTTCTATGGTTGAAATTCTAACCCATAAAGGATCCCCACTGCAGATCAGAGCCTTATTGTGAATGCTTGTAGTATGGAGAGCAAGATTTGGCCCAATATGTCACATATACTGTATTTATTCCCAAACCTACCCTTAGATTTTTCTCCCTCCCCTTTGTAATGATTCTAGCTGTATTTTTTCTGTCTGCTCCAGACTTCACCTATTTCTTTGATTAGATGTGTTCAGCTTGTCTTCTCTCTGATATCGCTCCATATATATATATATATATATATATATATATATATATATATATATATATACACACACACACACATACACACATGCACACACACCCCTCTCTGAATGAAATATGAACTTGATGATGTTCAAATTCAAATTGAACTTTCAAACCTACAGTGTTTGAAAACGAGGCAAATACATTCACCCATCACTGAGTTGTACAGATATAGACGTATCTAGGAAAGTAAATAAATTAGGAAATCGAGACAGTAACTAACAGAGACAGTAATCAGTAAGGGAGAAGAAACTCCTTGTAACAAAATAAGAATACCCAAACTAACATGTTGTGAATTTTGAAAAAGTTTATTTTGCTTTAAGGTTTCTTTTTTCTATTTTTCTGAAATTGATAGGTTTGGCCAGGATCAAACCATGAATAAAAAATATTTACGGAGAAAGGTGTGTTCATATGCTATTTCCAGATAGGTTGAAAATAAGAAAGCCTTCTCAAGAAATTTCTGGTTAGTTATTGTGAGATCATCCACACAGATTCTTCCAGAAGGTAAACACTTGAACGTTTAGAGACTCACTCAGATCTTTCAAGATCTGTTCCTCACTGCTTAAATCTAAAGATGGGCTGAGCAACATAGTTTAGGTCCAAATCCAAACTATTCCAAAATTGGGGTATTTAGAGCCTCTGATTAGGTACATACCCACTTCTAAATAACGGCTTTACTTGCTCCAACAGCATAATCTAGGCTACAGCCTTCAACAGAGGAAAGTCCACCTTGAGCAAGGCACAGCAGGAAAGCCACCCACCACTACCTTCTCAGCCAGGGGATTTGGGAGCAGCTGGTGCAACCCACATGGGCAGGACCAGCTGGGGAAGAGGAGGGGCCAGGGATGTGCTGACTGAGCACATTTTCATGCATTCTCAGCTAGTGAGGCTTCTATGAAGCTGAGTTAGGAGATAAAGCTACTTCGCATGGTCGTGATCAGCAGTAATACCACTGCCTACCCTCCCTTGAGGGCATGAATCCTTCCTTAAGTTCAGATGCCCCTAGCAGGCCAGGGGAAGGGGAGAGGCAGGTGTCTATGATGGAGAGAAAAGAATCCACTTTCACTAAGGATATCTCTGAAGTTGTGATATTAAATACACAAATGTTCCAGTTGCAGTAAGTTTCTCTAAATCTACAATGCATGCCATTTATTTTTCCATAACTTTTTAATGCAATGTTTGATTCATGCAACCTGAAGTGAGGTGACCCAACATGTAACAAAAGGAAACCAATTAAAAAGAAATTCTTATATAAATATGACTGGATTTGTGTGATCTTTTTTTCAAAATTTGTTTATAAAATGGTGCTGCTCGGCCTGAATAATATAAGGTCATACATTTGTTACTTCAGTTGTTCCACAGAATTAGCAAATCGGTTTCAATATTAAATATTTTCTAACTATCTACAGGCAAGAGGCAAGTAGCGGGTAAAATAAGCTTTGGCACACTTCTGTGTAGACAACCAAAGAATAAGCTTAGAAACAAATGAATCATCTACCTCAGCATGGGCCATATGTTAAGTTCTGATAGAGCACCAAAGACAGTTCAAGAAACTGATCTTGTGTAGCAGTTTACAGATTTTTATATCTAAATAAATCTTCACCCACCAAGAAGAAATTTTCCAAATTTGTATTAAAGTGACCATAGAAACAGCTATAATAGAAAAAACGTGGGATATAACAGGAAAACAATTTGGGTTACCTAGAACAACTATAGTTATGAAAATACCTTTGTTAATAAAGTGCCTGTAAGAAGCATGTCATTGGCCTCATGAATAGGTAATGGTATGGTAATAAAATGCCCACCCTGAGCCAGGGCTGGTGGTAACTGAAACACAGTATGCACAAATCATTGGAAAACAAACAAAGTATGTCTGATTCAAAGGAGCTTGATCCACGGACAAAAACAGGAATCTGTACTTGCTTTAAACAAATGCCTCTTCATTTTTCCTTGACTTTTCTAAAATGCATGGTGAAAAAAAAAAAGGAATATTGGCTTCATACTAATCATGTGTCGTAAAATATCTAGAAATGGATGTCTAATGGTGAAATTAGAGTGGCCACGTATTTCAATATGCATCTGAAAGTAATCAGCAGGAGACCTTAATAGATTCAGTATCCACCCCGAACACATCAAGCAATCTGTTATCTACCATCAGGCACGTAGCTACCACAAAATATGCTCTCAGGAAAAAGTTCAGGATATACACCTTAACACACTTAAAACCACCTTCACCAAACAAGGACATTCCACCAGAGAAGTAGATTACATCATGGAATGGGACACCCAAATATCCCAAGACAACTTGCTTCAATACAGAAATAAAACCCCCTCCAACCACACACCCTTAGTTGTCACCTACCACCCCAGACTGTGACCCATACGGCGTATCATCAAACAACTACAGCCCCTACTCAATGGGAACCTCATCCTGAAAGAAATCTTTCCCGCTTCTGGCCTTCAAACAACCCCACCCAAACCTCATCATCAGAAGCAAGCTCTCAGCAGACCAGGACACACCAACTCAAAGCGGCATTAGACCCTGCCAGAACAACAGATGCAAAACTTGCAGACATATCTCCATTGCTACAGTTATCAACACCCCTTACAACACCCCTTTCAAGATCCAGGGGTCCTATACATGCCCATCACAACATATAGTGTACCACACCCCGTATACTATGTAGGTGAAACCAGACAATCACTACTCTCTCAAATGAACTCACACAGGAAAATGATAAGACAAAAACATCACAATGCGATCACTCTATATCTGACCTATCAGTCCTCATCCTCGAAGGAAACCTGCACAGCACTTGAAAAAAATGAGCCCGGGAGCTTAAATTCATGACTTTGCTAGACTAAAAATCATGCACTGAATAGAGATACTGGATTTATGGCTTATTATAATAATCTATAGTTCACAAACAACACCTCCCACCCTGATGCTTTACCCCTTTTCTTTCCTGCCTATGACTGGAGGGGTGTTAACGGGCCACTTCACCCTGAATGGTCCCTTGAAATATGTATTAACTACTTATGCTAAACAATCTGTTCCTTCTTGTATTTAGCTGTGACACTCTCAGTACCTTTCCCAGATCAGAAGAAGAGCTCTGTGTAAGCTCAAAAGCTCATCTCTCTCACTAATGGAAGTTGGTCCAATAAAAGATATTACCTCACCCACCTTGTCTCTCTAAAGAAAGAAAAAACATTGTGATAATCCCTCCAATATAGACTAGTTATTCTACAGCACTGGAGTCTTTAAGAGGCATCCTACAAAAAAAGATGCAAGCATGGAACAATGTTTTGTGTGGATCTCAGTTCTGTAATGGAAACTGTAATGAGAAAACTCAGCCATACATAGAGAATGGGATTGTTGCATTGGTCACAGTATATATAATTGCTAAAGAAAAGAATAGGCAGGAAAAGTAGAAATGCATGGTTGCTATTGATGGAAAACAAGTCTGTGCCTCAGACATTGGACACATTCAACAAGAACAGTACATTCTTAATTAACGATGATCATTTAAATCTACCAGCATCAATGAAAGTCTTTGTTATCTACTCTGTATATTCTAGATAGCTAGTCTAAATTTAAGCCAATGTTAATTTGGTTCATGAACCAAATTAATCTGCTTATTCAAAACTCTCTCCGCCTGCCTATCCCCACGTTCATCATGAAACCTCTTAGCCATTTATCTGACTTTTAACTAGACACAGACAAAATGGTATGTATTAAAAAAAATGAAGAAAGCTGGTTCTACTTGTAATTTTTTTTGGAGGGGAGGCAAGGGGTGGAAGAGATGTTGCCAGCCTGATCCCAGTGAGCGATCTGGAACTGCGTGGGTTATAAATCCCACCACTTCCCCAACACACACACCCTCCTCCAGTCACCTTGAAGGGCAGTGCCTCCCTACTTGGTCCAGCCACCTCCTGTACCTCCTGGCCCATCCAGATAAGCCTTCACTTCCTTCCCCATCTGCCACTAATTGCCCTTATAGAGGTCACAACCTCTTTTCTTCCGGCCAGCTAGATGAAAGACCCACCACATACAGCTGTGGTAAGCACATTGGCCAAGCTTTGGGATGGCTAATTGTGCCACAAAAAAATTCCAGGAATTCCCAGGAAATAGTTATTACAAATTCCCCAGTTCTACTCTCCCTGCCAATACCGACTTTACAGGTAAATGAGTTTAAATTACTTACAGAATGTTTAACTCGTACTCTGCATTTGTTTTACCATTTATCATCTTCTATATCATTTTTATTGCAAGATCTGTGGATTTTAGTTTATAAGCATAGTGTGATTGTTACTTTATGAGCATAGCGTGACTTCAGCTCTACTAAGTCTATAACTGAATTCATACATTTGAAAGTTACAAATCTCCCATTGCTGCTTGTAACAAATAGAATAAATCACACTGTAGAATTGGAATTTCAGGTAAGTTTCAGAATAAAGGAACACAAAGCAATTTCTATTAGTACAATCACTCTTACAATCATCAACCTCAAATGCGATGTCCCCCCACCCCCAATGGATAGATTCCAAGAGTTATGTCCATTAGAAACTTGTTTTTAATTAAATAAAAAAGAGGGTCCAATAATGTGATATTTGTTTCCTATTTAGAGTTAGGCTACAGTTCAGGGTTCAAGGCTGAATCAGGATTAGAATTCAGGTTTGATAGCAATGAAACCTTGTGAGCTGTTGTCTGATGATTTCAGATAAAAATGGTCGAAAAATCACAAGTACACCAAAGATTTCCACCACCTTGAAAGACAGAAATCTCACATGACTGGGCCAAAATCTCAGAGGAACAGTTATTAAAAGCAGAACTGAAAAACAGGTGCTTTGGATTGGACCTAAATTCATATTAGTGGTAGTTTCTGACTGAGAGGTTTGCATCTGTCCTTTCTCCCCTGCTTGTTCTCTCTTCCCTCACTCCATGAGACTTGAACAAAGTCACACAGAAAGTGTATGGTACAGCTTGGAGCAGAATTCTGAGTCCCAGCCCTATTCCTTAGCCACAAGACTATCTTGAATAATCCCTGTGGCTGTATGGACTACACAGTGCAGGGTTGGGAATCTAGTAATCTATTTTACCATTTTAAAAAGAAACCTTACAGCCATAGTAATAAAACTGACAAATATTTGCAAATAAAACAAATGTTTACTAGACATATCTGTACTTTGTTTAATATAGCACAGCGTTCAAGTTGCGTAATTTGAAAAGGAGAGAAAAGGAATAAAGACTCTGTGTGGGGGGAAGGCAGGATGGAGGCTGAGGGTATCCTCCCCAGGGAGCTCTCTTTAAAATACTTGGCATTTAGTGCAAACTTCAGAAGTATTTTTATTCCTCCCCTCATTTCACCTTTGATGATTTAGCAGCATCCAGGGAAGGGGGAACTCCATTACAAACAGGGAAATGAACCCAACCCTTCCTTCAGTTGGGTACCCAAATTTAAACAAGGTCCTCTCAGGAGCCCCCTTCTAGAATCACAGTACAAAATGGAGCTCACAATTTCAATAATTCAGGCTAAATCTACTCAGCATCATGGTTCATCCCAGTGAAAGATTCAGCACCACTTCATATACTGGGTAAACAAACTATGTTAAAATTCATAAACTCTCCTCTGAAGAGACACTAACAACATTTCTAAGAGGGAAAAAACTGGATTTTTATCAGTTGTAGGCGAGACCCAAGAGAGATCCAATTTTATTTCAACTACCTTGTCAATGAAATCCCTCTTCAATCTAACCACCAACATACATCCACATACATTCTGTACAAGAATCTCAGAAACAGATGGAGTACACTTTACCCGTAATCTAATCCTAGTGAAGTAGAGAGGCCAGATGGTCTAGCTTTCCAAATAAAAACTTTTAGAGAGTCTTTAAACAAAGCAAGAATGTTATTAATATTGATATCTGGACATAATGTAATACACAGAGAAGATTACTCAGAAACCCTAATTAAATGTAACAGTGTGGAAGAATCAGAACGCTTTTTGGCAACAAACCACATTTTTAGATTCTTGTTGAAACCTGGAGACTGCAGCATGAATGAGCTGTAAAATGAACAATGGAAAAGCAGAGACAGGGAGGTTTCCTAGAAGGTAACTTACACAATTCCATTTGTTATCTTTTACTTTTTTTTTATTTATAATTTAAAGTGCCTACTTCAAAATTTTAAAATGCACAGTACAAAATATAATCACAATGCACATACCAACACAGTATAATAGACTGCCTTTCCCAGAACAGACCTATAATAACCAACCTATAACATCTACCTAAAATGGCTGCCCTTTCTCCTACGGAGAGCCGAAGTAGGTCCTGTGTGGAATTTTGAGTTTTATATGCTGGTAGATGCATTTGAAGAGGAAAGAAAAGGATTATATATCTGATTCTCATTTACACTAAAGTCACTTTACATTTACTCCCAGTTAAAGGCCTCTTTCATAGTAGTGCAAAGCAGAGCCGTAACTAGGCATTCTAGCACCCAGGGTGAGCAAGCATACTTTCGCTACTATAGTTTTTTTTGTGGGGGGTGTCATTTTTCCACCCAGAGGCAAGAGCTGGGTGTGGAATGCAGGGACATGTGCCCCCCAGATTTTTTGGTTGCGCCTCCCCCAACCTAGACAGGCTGGGTGGCCTGCTGAGGTGAGTCAGGAAGTGGAGGTGGCACTCCCTTCCCAAGCCCTGCCATGTGGAACCAGTCCGAGTGAGCTCCACCATGTTGGGGTTTACGTGTTGCCTCTTTTTCTGCCCCTGTGGCTTTGCACCCTGGGCAGCTGCCCCGCTTGCCCTGCCCTGGTTATAGCCCTGGTGCAAAGGGTCATGGTACATATGAGAATCAGGCCCTTTGTGTTTTTAGTTTTGTGACAAGTTTACTCTCTACAGTTACCTTCTGCACTTTTCCTCAAAGTCTCTGTATACTAGCCAGGGAAACTAGCACCTACACAACAGTGACAGACACAGAAAAAGCTCAGTATAGATGCAGCTGCCTACACTTAGTTTGATTTCCTTGAGGTAAAGGTAAGTGCTTATATTTTTTTCTAATCAAAGCTGCCTGAATCTATTAACAAGCAGATTGCTTTGGTGTTTTCTGCAGCAGATCAGTAAAAACCTCTTATACGCATTAGGACATTACCCATATACAGATAGGCAACTTTGTTTAGTCGCTCAAGGAAACTTACCTGTAGACAACAATACTGCGGTTCATATGCATAAGGAATGGAGAACTAAGGGGCACGTATCAGACCTCATCATCTCAGACACAAAAGCAGGTGCCAGAAGTCAGGCTCCTCAACATCAGATTTTCTTCCAACCTACCTACACATAGCTGGGGTTTATGGGCAAGAGATTTCAATTGCCTGCCCAGTAACTAAATGGAAGGCTACCCCTCAGTCATAACGTCCCTGCTTCTAGGCTGCTGCCCTATTGCCTGGCTGGTAATCTTATATATCATGATGATGAATGTTTCATGTACTGGATGCTGGGTAATAACAAGAGTGGACTCTGTGTTTCTAACACTAAACTGGCTCTCTGTGAAGAGAACAACTTACAGACGTGATGCAACTACAGCTAGCATTTTAGCCATGTGCACAGAATAAGCTCCTGGTGCCTCCTCCACTCTTCCCTTCCTGCAACCTGTGTTTTTCCCTCCAAGTTCCGAGGATGTTGCATCGATGCAGAGCTGTGCACAAACACAAGAAAAAGGATTTGGATCCTCAGAGTGATCAATTTTCATTGCAACAGATGATTTTATAGTCAGTGTTCAGAAAAGGAAACTTGCCTTGGACACAGAGTACAGATTCAAAGTATTTTCTATTAAAAACTAAATTGCTGCAAAGGCAGCAGTAAGAGCAGATGCTACAATGGTAGCAGGAGTGGAGGCAGGAGCCTGTGTTACAGTGGCACTATGACCGTATGCCTTGTGAGTTATCATTTGAAAATTCACGACTTGCTGATTGGCAATATCACGGTAAAATCATGTAGCAACATTACGTGTAAAGTTATGAACAAAAATTGAAATCATGACTAAGTTTGTTTGCCAGATAAGTCTGGGGAGTGGCTAAACCAGTTTCTCAAAGACAAAGGGCAAGCTGATGCCCTAGCCAGGTGTCAACAAAGCCAATGGGTCATCACCTATCAAGTGACCATTCCTTGGCAAAAAAGGCGGGCGGGGACAAATAGATCTGCATCTTAGCAAAGAAAAAGCATGAGGTCTCCTCCCTCCCCCAGACCTCCAGTCTCTAGGTTCTCAACTGGAAATGCTTTTCAAAGAGGGACCGAAACTATAAACATGAGGGGCAAACACCCCCAGACACCCCTCCTCTCTCTCCCTGTCCAATTCACTCTTTGTACCTGAGACGACAGAAGCAGCTGTTGGACTTTGGGGGAGGGCTGCTGACCTGAAGAGATTGGTCAATAATGCTGTTGGAAGCATGTGGTGAGAAATTTTGCTTTAAATCTAAAATAGTTTGTTAAGTTATACACTAGAAATCATTTTATCTTTATTTTTCTTGTAACTGTTTCTTACTCCTATGCCATATTGCTAGTACTCACTTAAATCTCTCTCTTTGTAGCTAATATTGTTTTGTTTAATCCAATGTATGTAAGTTGAAGTGTTTGGGTAACTCCATTTAAGGTGGAAAATTATGTGTATATTATTCTTTTAAAGGAATAACAGACTTAATATATTTGGACTGTCCAGAAAAGGGCTGGGCAGTACAGCAACAAACATTTTGGGGGCGGGGGGACTCCAGAACTGGGAGTGTGTTGGGGTCACCTTGCAAAAGTAACCAAGGCTAGTAAAAGCCAGAGTGTAATCCAAGTGTGGCTGGCAGGTTCCAGTTACACTGACATATTCAGGGTGCGGCTTGCATGCTGGAAGGCTGTTTGTGAGTGGCCCAGGTGGGAGTTACTTCAACAAGGTATTGTAAGGTATCCAAGATTGCAGGGCAAGGGTGACACAGCACCCCACTGCTCTGGCTTGTACCACAGTATGTCACAGGACCAATAACAGAAACAGAGGAGATCTTATATTGGAAGCAAGGATAACAGAACTACTGAGGGCACGACTACATGACAAAATTAAGTCAACCTAACTTACATCGGCATACAGCCGTCGCAGTAATTACCTCGCTTGTGCATGTCTATACTTTGATCCTTGTGTTGGGAATGCATGTCCTCACAAGCAGCACTTGCACGGATTGAACTGTAAGCGTGGGGGGTTATGGGATGGCTTCTGAAAACCAGCAACAGTCGATGTAAGCAATGCAGTGTCTACACCAGAGGTCAGCAACCTTTGAGAAGTGGTGTGCCGAGTCTTGATTTATTCACTCTAATTTAAGGTTTCGCATGCCAGCAATACATTAACGTTTTTAGAAGGTCTCTTTCTATAAGTCTATAATATATAACTAAACCACTGTTGTATGTAAAGTAAATAAGGTTTATAAAATGTTTAAGAAGCTTCATTTAAAATTAAATTAAAATGCAGAGCCCCCCGGACCAGTGGCCAGGACCCAGGCAGTGTGAGTGCCACTGAAAATCAGCTCACGTGCCGCCTTCGGCATGTGTGCCATAGGTTGCCTACCCCTGGTCTAACTGACACTGATGTCTACACTGACGCGGTGTTGACCTACATCGATACTGACTCTATGCCTCTCTTGGAGGTGGAGTTATTAAGTTGGTGCAGTGGGAGAGTTACATCAGCAGGAGCAACATTTTAGTGTAGACACTTACACTAAAAGCTTTTTTATCCAGCATGTTGGAGGAATGGGGGGTGCCGGTAAGTGAAAAATTCTGGTTAACTAAGAGGGAGGGATTTTGGGTGCGGGAGGGGGTGCGAGGCTGGGGGTTGGGGCGCGGGTTCTGGGAGGGAGTTTGGGTGCAGGAGGGGACTCAGGGCTGGGGCACAGGCTCTGGGAGGGTGTTTGGGTGTGGTAAGGTGCTCGGGCAGGGGATTGGGGCACAGGAGAGGGTGCAGGGTGCCAAATCTGGGTGGTGCTCACCTCAGGCGGCTCCCTGGAAGCGGCGACCTGTCCCTGCTGCTCCTAGGCAGAGGCGCAGTTAGGCAGCTCTGTGCACTGCCTCCGCCCACAGGTGCCACCCCTGCAGCTCCCATTGGTGCGGTTCCTGGCCAATGGGAGCTGCGGAGCCAGCGCTTGGGATGGGGTAGGGGCAGCACGCTGCCTGCCACACCTCCACCTAGAAGCAGCAGGGACAGGTTGTCACTTGCGGGGAGCTGCCCAAGGTGAGTGCTGCCCAGATCCGGCACCTCACACCTCCTTCCGCGCCCCAACCCCCAGTCCCGAGCCCCCTCCCACACCCAAACTCCCTCCCAGAGCCCACGCCCCCTCCCGTGCCCCAACCACCAGTCCCGCACCCCGTCCCGCACTCCAAACCCCGCGTGGCCGTTCCTCCGCCTATGAGCAGCAGGGACACGTTGCTGCTTCCAGGGAGACACACAGCGTACATCTACACTTACCGGAGGGTCCGGCGGCAGGCAATTGATGTTCTGGGATCGATTTATCGCGTCTGGTTTAGACGCGATAAATCGATCCCGGAAGTGCTTGCCGTCGACACCGGTACTCCAGCTCAGCGAGAGGAGTACGCGGCATCGACGGGGGAGCCTCCCTGCCACGTCTGGACCCGCGGTAAGTTTGGACTAAGGTACTTCGAATTCAGCTACGTTAATAACGTAGCTGAATTTGCGTACCTTAGTCCGAAGTGGGGGGTTAGTGGGGACCAGGCCACAGAGCCAGGCAGGGAGTCTGCCAACCGGACTATAAACCGGACTTTCAACGAAGATCAGAAATGCCGGTTAATAGAGCTTTCCAGTTGTTAAAGTGCCAGATAACACAGCTTTTACTGCATATAGTTAAGTCGATGTAAGCTGCCTTGTGTCAACCCAACTCTGTAGTGTAGACCAGGGCTGACTCATCTTTCTACTCTCATTACTCAGGAACAGAAATGGCGGCACCCAAATCTCCTTTTTTAACAGGATTCCCACTCCAGTAGCTTACCAGCATCAGCTGTGTGCCACCCTTTTCTGCTACCAGTATGCAGCACATATGGCTGTGTTGCAAGAACCACACAAATCATCCAGTAAGTTCATTTTTATTAGTAGCTTCTGCTTAATTAAGGGATGCATCATGCTTCATCAATCAGCTTCTGTGCATTTGAGTCAGTCTCAGCCATTCTGCTGATTCAAACTACTAACAAATATAGTTCTTGTGCCACAGGCAAAAGGGCTGGCTTTAAGAAGCCAGGGGTAGATGCGGTACCTTTGCAGCGCCAGAAAGAAATGTCAAAACATAACTACAGTTATCCAGGGTGACTCATTACAACACTGCTCCTAATTTTTTTTAGGAAATGCTAGTATGGAATGATATGCTGGACAACACAGAGCATAAGCATAAATTGAAAATTGCTATTTATTTATGCCCTGTAAATTTTTATTACACTATTTGTTGAAGACCTTGGGTAAAATTATATAAACAAAACAAAACCAACAAGCAAAAACACATTAACTGACTCTTTTGTTTAATAATAAATTAATACAAATTATCGTGTTTTGTGGGGGGGCCGCATTACTGGCTCCTGATTAACAACCAGCTCTGCTAGTTTATCTCCTTCATGATCTGAGACACCCCTGAAATACTATTCCTGGGTCTTTCCTGAGCACAGAAGGTTAATCATGCTGAATTGTACAAAAATCTGTGGTAGTTTTGCAGTATTGACAGAGATTCATTAAGTAGTAAGTGGAACCCACCAAACCCATTTCACTTATGGCCAAAATCAAATTTGATTTCAGTCGTCCAGAGGTGAAAGATAGTGCATTAACCCACTATGTTATCTAACCCCTAAACACATCCCTTCAATAAATCGTTAAGTAAATCTAAGTAACACTGTAACATACATGTAAGCTACATCATCTAAAATACACAGGTCATCATTTTCCTCTGCAGTTTTCACAATAGCTTATCCTTTACACATTTTATTATTAATTTTTATGATGTCTATTAAAGGGTTTGAGATGCTCCCTGGATTGCTTGAGAAATAGTGTATGTACAGTATATATGGTTTTTAATAGTTCAATTAAAGGTAGCCCCAGCAGCTCTTCTATATTATTACATACATCACTGCAATTAATATGTTGTAAATGCTGAAAAGGCTACATCTGAATTTTACAACTGTGATGCATATATCAAGGCAAGCACATTTTATTGTGATATTTTTAATGCATTCTGCAGAAAGTAGGAAAAATTGATCTTTTGGATGCTTTTTGTCTATGTCCCAGGCACCTGCAAATTCATAAGTTTAGCCTAGCCTCAGAGAAAATGGGTGTTTGGTTACCAGCATCACTATGATGGGTGATGCTCTGTCCTGCATCACTTTGCAATGGAATACGAAGGGTTACTGGCTTTGGAAGGTAACACTGCAGAAAAACAGGTTTTAGTACCAGAAAAGCTGATTCACCTGTGCTCACAAGTCGTTTGGGGAAGAACCACATTCTGGGAACGATATCATGGTGCAGTAAGTGAGCAGACAACTGAGGGCCTGTCTACACAGAGACTTAGTGAGTGGCAAGCCAGGGTATGAATGTACAGTGCACTAAGTCACCCTGTAGACCCTGCTACCGTGCATTAAAACTTCCATAATGCATTTTGACTTATGGTAGCAGGGTCCACATGACGAGTTAGTACCTGGCTAGGTAGTGCGCTGTAGATTTATACCCTGGCTTCCAGAGCACTAAATCTTTGTATAGACAAGCCCAGAAATGGGGGAGAGCCATGTGGTATTTGTGGTCCCGTTTTTACACGTGCAACTCTAATTGCAGCTCGTTATTTCAGTGCCATTTATTTCTAAAAGAATGAACGTTGGGAACTAGCTGGTGTGCATAATGTGGCAGAGCTCCTTCTCCGCCTTGGTGGGTTCCATGCTTCCTCTTAGCGTCGGGCTGGAGGATTCCTCTCTCCCTGGGATTTTCCCCCATGCCCCTGGGTTTACTGTCCCCACCTTGTCTGAGCAGGGGTTTCTCCCAACCTCCCTGACAGCCCAGGATGTTGCCCAGAGGTGCAAGGAGCTGGGCATCACTGCTCTTCACATCAAGCTGCAAGCTACAAGTGGAAATAGGACCAAGACTCCTGGACCTGGTGCCCAGTCAGCCCTGGGAGCACTCGCAGAAAGGGTGGTCGCCGGGGTCGTTGTCTGTAAATAGTGGCTGGCTTTTGTTTCATCATTAAACTTCTCAAAGAAAAGAAGAAGAAAAAACACTCTCCTGTAGCTGTCTGGCCTGACCCCCTCACAATAAATATATCACTGCCCTCTACTGGACAGAATCAGGACTGCTCAAATGCCTGGCATTGGACTTATACTGCTAAAAGGTAACAGAAGTCCAAGAATGCAAACCTATCATGAATCCTATGCCTTAGTGACAAACCATGTATCCTCCTCCTACTTCTTCCACACCCGCCCCAAAATTATGAACATTTCCATTGCAAAATTTAAAATTTCACACTCTGGTTTTGGGCTTTTTAACAAACATATTCAGCAGGTTGACTAAAGTCTGTGACTCTTTTGAGGAGTAGCTCTGAGCCCAATATAGAGGCAAAGTGGGCCAACTGATATTTCTGCATCAAAATCAAAATTGTGAGAAACACACTATTTTTCTTGGGGTTCCTTTGAACCTGAAAATCAAAGTGAATCTCAATGGGCAGTGGAAAGTATTACACATTAAAATCCATATGAATCAAAGCAAAATGGAATGGCAAGGTTTCATGCACCTCTTATTCCTTCTTCAACCATCAGTCCCAAGTCTGGACTCCTAATCATTCTTATTGCTCTTCTCTGGATTTCCTCCACTTTGTCAATATGTTTCACAGCAAATATGAGCAGTATATTAAATGAAATCTCATCAGTGCTGTATGAAGAGAGACCATCATCTCTCGGGTGCAGGAAGTGAAGTCTCTGTACATATAGCTCAAAATGTAATGGAGTTATTTATTTATTGTTACTTCCATATTACATTGCAAGCACTTATCTAATTTGTTGGAACAACCTTCCTTTATCTCAGACTCTCTATCCATTTTTTAATTTTCTCTGAAACCAGCTCTTTATTCCCTGTCCACGAGCACTTAAAAATAACAATAACTCGAGAGCCTGTTTTCCAATTGCAATCCTAGTTTAAAATTTGAAACTGTTAGAAGCATTTAGGGGTGTAATCTGCATGGATGATGCTATACTAAATATGGGGCTAACCCAATAAAAACCTGTGCATGTGAGTAACTCCATTGATAGGGACATCCAATTGAAGTTATCCACATGCATAAGTGTTTTGCAAGATCATGCCCTATGGTGGTATTGAATTGATAACCACTATCATTGCTAGTTTTTGTCAGCCTACTGCTTTCCTAGTCTCTCACTCCAGCTGGATATCTATGGTTCAGATTATTTCCCCCCAAGAAGTATTAGCTGGCATGTTTCCAGACAGCATCCAGCGTTGTTTGTTCCTGCCAATGGGCCCAATCCTGGGCTCAAAGTTTCACTTGAATAAGGCTTGACCATGGACTACTGGATTGGCCTCCTTGGGACTTCAGTGCACTTTTGGCCAGGCTTCACATTTGTAATCTCTTTAGATCCCTGAGACGGTGTGGACTAGGCCCACAGGCTGCCTGCTAGAGGCTCAGGGTCCTGCTACACCCCATCCCAGGTAGAATCAGAAAAGAAGTCCTTCAAGTGGCCTAGAGTGGTTGCATGGAAGCAGCCAGTGAGAGAGGCTGCAAGGAGCAGCCAGTCAAGGCTCAGCAGGGCCATATAAAAGGAGCTGCAGAACAGAAAAGCAGGTAGTTGTTGTCTGGAGCTGGAAGGGAGAAGACTGGGTTACGGGCTGGCTGAAAGAGCAGCAGGACCATGGACAGCTCAGTGTGATCTGCAACCAGAGGAGCTAAGAAGCAGCTCCTGGCTGGATGATAGGACTGAGTAAGGACTGAGCCTGGGAAGGGCTGCAGGAAGACAGTGTCTCCAGGGAGGAAGGCCTGGGGCTATGGCCCCATACCAGGGCTGGGACTACTTTAAGACTAAGCCCAGGGAAGGCTAGAGAGGGACACCAACTGAGGGATACTGAGATAGGTTCCTGGTGGACTGTATAGCCCAGAAGGGGTCTGTTTTGATTCACATACAGACAGTGTGTGACTTGGTCGGAGGGCTGAGTCACTGAAAAACCACCCGAGAAACCACCGAGAAGGGTCATCAGAACTGAAAGGCTGCAGACACACCCGACAAGAAGGCAGCATTCACGAGAGACGGGTGCCAATGTCGTTACAATTCCTTTAGATTATTATTTATTTTTCCTATTGCTATTTGAAATACTTTTGCAATTTGTTATTGTAGGGTTGCTAATGAGGGAAGCTGGACTGGTGGCACCTTTTTTTTAAAGAAAAAATACTATTGGAAAATACTTGCTTTGACCAAGAATTATATCATGTATCCAAACACATTTAAAGGAAAAAGATTGCCCAAAATGTGACCTAAGGACATTTAAAGAGAAATACATTTCATGCCTGATCCTGTAATATGCTCAAAACCCTTTACAGGGAGATCACTACCTCAAGGAGTCAGACCCTTACTTCTTTGGGTGAGATTGTTTCCCTCAGATCTCTATTTGGAGAGGACCCTCCGTACATGTTCTCCCCACCTGTATGGAAACGGGGGCTCAACTTCCTCAGCAGCACCATTCCCCACTCCACCTGCCTTCCAGGTCCTGGGTTAGCACTAAGAGAGGATGAAGACTCGGCAGATTAGGGAATGGGGTAGGTGACCTGGAGGGACTGATATTATCACCTCTCCACCCATGCAGAGCCCTTACTTCAGGGGGTTCCGGTGAAAGCCGCAGCCACATGGACTCCTTGGTAACACAGCTCCATTGCAGCCATATTGCCAAGTTAACTACCAGCCAAAGGCAAAAGAGGGTCCTGTGGCACCTTTAAGACTAACAGAAGTATTGGGAGCATAAGCTTTCGTGGGTAAGAACCTCACTTCTTCAGATGCAAGTCAGATGCAAGAAGTGAGGTTCTTACCCACGAAAGCTTATGCTCCCAATACTTCTGTTAGTCTTAAAGGTGCCACAGGACCCTCTGTTGCTTTTTACAGATTCAGACTAACACGGCTACCCCTCTGATACTTGGTACCAGCCAAAGCTTTGTGAAGCCACAAGGCCTTCACACAGATGGTCCTGGCCTTGCACAGACTCCTGATGAGCCACAAGTTCTGGGGGCAGAGCCTGCAGCGTCTCCTCTAAAAAAAACAAACCAAACCACACAGGTGGGGCGAAGGTTATTCCCACACATAAGAATAAGGAAGGAACTCTGTGAGGGAATCCTCACAAAGAGGCTTCCTCAGCCCCCCGAGAAGCTGAACCAGCCCTCTTATTAAATGTTTGTACATTTCTGCACAGAAAAGCTCTCAATCAAAATAATAGGTCTGAAAACCACTACCCCCAAACATTGTGGGAGTTCTGGTTTTGATCCAGTTTTGGGTCTGAACTCTGCCACTTGAGCCCATCTCTTCATCAGATGGGTATGGATGATATTCGCACCTGAGAGCCTTCAAGAGACAGATACAAAATTACATCCTTTATATTCATTTTCTAGGGTAGCCACTGGAAGCTCAGCTTGCCACCCCTGTTGGGTTTGTAAAATTCTTCTGAAATTTGGATCCACTTCATTAAACTATCAAAGAACAAAAGATAAATTTAACAAGGAAATAACTCATAAATGTTTTTAGTTACATACATATGAAAGCATATGTTTTGACTAATTGTTTGATTTAATAGCTTGCCAATTTGGTCTTTCCTCCAAAATATGGTTGAATTAATCTGGAGCTTTGCACCACACAGAGGGAAAATGACCAAATCCATGCATCAAGATATGATACCAAGTGATTTTTTCTTGTGGCCGGAGTATCATGCACACTATACATGAAGGAAGGATGAGTTCCTCTAATCTATGATTTACTGCCTGTTTCTAAGTGATTCTGGCTGTGTCAATACATTTGTTCACATCTCTAATTGTGTTAATGAATTGAACATAATTAAACTTACAACATGTCATGAGCTTCCTCTGGCAAACCCACTAGGTTTCTTAAGTACGACCTCCATTGTGGGGGCAGGGGAGGGGGAACAACCATCAACGACATTTAAAACTCCACAAACCGCCTCTGGGAAAACCTAAAGGATTTGGAATTTACCTTGCAAAGTCTCAGCACTTTCCTGGTTACAATATACAATAAAAGGGAGGTGTGCTCAAAAATACACAAAGATTATTCCCTGAATATACCAACACAGAAATGGAGAGTTACACTATTTCCTCACCTTTGCTTACTTGGTACGACATATAACTTACCCCTCATGTACATAAAAGGGCCTGAAACTGCAAGGTTCCACATGCTGTCAGCACCCACTGAAGTCAGCAGCAGATGAGAGTGCAGCTTTGTAGGATTGCTCCCAAAGTTGCTGAAACATGCTTAATGATTGTCACATTGATATCCTTAGGGCTTTCCTACATGGGGACACTCAGGAAAGTTATACCAAATTAGCTAAAGGGCTGAAAGGAAAGCTCATTAGTTAAAACACATTACACCTCTGTGTGGACACTCTCATTCAGACATAAAGTGACCTTACTTCAGTTTAGCTTAATTCAGTGAATTAATATGCTTTAACTAAGGCCATGTCTACGCTGCAGGCGCTACTGAGGCATAGTTACAGTGCTGTAGCTATGCTGCTGTAACCCTGTAATGTAGATGCAGATTACAGCAACAGAAGAGATTTTTCTGTTGTAGGAACTCCACCTCCCCAAGCAACAGTACATAGGCTATTGGAAGTATTCTTCCATCAACTTAGCTGCACATCTACAATGGGGAATAGGCCGGCATAGCTGTGGTGCTCAGGAGTGTGGATTTTTCATTCTACTAAATGCTGAATCTATGCTGACTTAAATTTTAAGGGTAGACCAGGCCCAATGCACTTTAAACTCATACCTCTAATTAATTTGGCTTAACATTCCTGCTTGTCTCTAGGTAGATAAGCCATAAATCCCTGCCTATGCTTTTGGTCATAACTGCAATGAATGGTCTCCAATTGGCGTATCTATCTGAGGGTTTTCTACTTTGCCTAACACTGTAGTACAGCTCTCTGAAGAGGGCCAGCATGAAGCCAATGCATTCTTTAAGTCCCATTTATGTTTTATTTTAAGGATTTACGTGGGATTAAAGTGGTTCTTAGGCTTTATGCTGGCTCTCTCCACAAAAGAAAAACAATTCCTTTATGTGCTTTCATTACAAAACCATGGTATCTAATTACAGGTCTCTCATTACAGAACTCCAAGGCAACCTAGTATCTTACAGCATCAGTGGAAGGCTGGTGACATCCAAAGTGGTTAGGCAAACTCAACACAGTGAAACCTGTAGGATAAACACACTCACACAAAACCTATGGTTGGTGATATCTATGTGATAAATTAGAGCAGCCATGTGGTAAATGGCATTTATCATGCACTTTTGACTGTCTCCTCTACCCTCTGCTCACTAATCCGGCTCTGCTGGGACCACTTGCAACATTCAAAACATCTGAGCAACATCTAATAGTCACTTTAAAAATACATAAAGCAGGTTGATCTAACCATAGTAAATGCTGGATATGTCAGTAACTGTCAGCTAGCCCATCCAACGTTTTAAATTGTCATAAATGACAAAAATATTACCGCACTATGCAAAGGCCTTTCCATGGTTCTAAATAGGAAGATCCCCACTTCCCCAAAACTCTATATAATGGAACTGGTAGATGAAGTCACTCTTCCAGCCAGTGCCATCCCTAGGGAAGTGCGGGGCCCAGGATGGAAGTGATGGATTTGTCTCTTCCAGGACTGACCGCACTGGCCAACTGCACCAGTCCATGGGGCCCCCCAAAGTGTGGAGCCCAGAGTGGTCACTCCAATTTGCCCTACCGAAGGGATGGCTTCCAGCATACATCAAGAGATGGGTCCTGGAGTCTATTAGTAGCACCATAGGCACCAACTCCTAAGGGGCTGGAGCACTCATTGAAAAAAAATAGTGGGTGCCCCACAGATCGGCATCTCCCCTGCCCCCAGCGCTTCCCGCCCACCGTGGCCACACCTATCAGCTCCTCCCCCTTCCCCCAGCACTTCCCGCCCACCATGGATCAGCTGTTTAGCAGCTTGCAGGAGGAACTGGAGGGGGGAGAGGGAGGAGTGAGGGCGGGGCACACTCAGGAGAAGGGGATGGAACAGGGCAGAGTGGAGGTGGGAAGAGGTGGGATGGGGGTGGGGTGTAGGGCACCTCCCAGCAACTCATAACAATGGCGCCTATGAGCAAAGCACACACAAATGGAAATCCAACACATTCCTATTGTATTCAGAAGAGTTCAGTGAATTTGAAAAAGCAACTCTAATGGGGAAACTTGGTGACAAAATGAGAAAAATACAGTGAAGTTTCGTGTTGCATGGATGCATAATGCAGTTGTGATTAAATATAACTCCTATATGAAGTAAATACTTAAAAACAACATTTTACATATTACATTTGTAACTAATGTCTACAAATCTTGTGGTCATGGACTGGGTCTTCCAGTGAAAAAGAATAAAAACAAAATCCTAAAAGCATAAAAAGCAGTAGACTTGTATGTTTATATTCCTTTGCCCAGACGTTGATAATTATGATTGTTGTATTTAAATATATTGCTCATTTGTTGTGATTTTGTCTCCCCCCCCCCGCCACGCCAAAAATAATGGAAAAACAAAACCCCAATTTGCCATGTCTCTTCATTATATATGGACTTGCCCCTCAAAATTACACAGGCCCAATTCATTGATGTGGGTAAGGCCAGACAACCTTTTAACATAACAAATTGGAGTTTTGTCACTTTGGGAAGGGGAGATTTACAGCTTTCCAATGGAAACACTGAGGTTTGCTTCTAGACTGGGAAGGTCCTGAGAGAACAAACCTTATAATCATAACATTTTATATACAAAAAAGTTAATTTAGGCACAGTTAGACTCAACACTAAACATTTTAAAAACATTCACACAGGTCCTGATCCAAAGGCAACTGAAGTCAATGAGAATCTTTCTATTGACTTCAGCAGACTTGGGATTAGGCCCTAAATTGGTACATCCTACAACTGCTCTGCCCATGCTCTTCCTGAAGAACACCACACACTTTTTCTGCTGTGTTCCTTCTATCCCCACTATGTCGTGTAACCGAGGTTGGGGCCCACTTTGCACTGTCTCAACCTTTTGCTCCTGGATACTTTCTGTCAGTAGGGCATGTGTCAGGGTACACACCAGTTAATTCAGTATAGCCTGCACTGAATCTGGCCCATTGTGTGCAACCCCAAGCTAAAGCCAACTGAGTTGCACCTCTGTAAGCAAAAGAAGAATTTGACTCAATAGGTGCAATTACTATCTCTGGGATAAGCAACTACTTTGAGAAAACAAAAGGAATAAGACTCAAAAAGAGAGAGAGAGAGCAATCTACTCCTCTTGGCTCCTAATCAGCTGTGGTGTATAGACAATTGTATTAAAATTATAGAGTTATCACTTTAAATGCTTTGGGGTTTCTTGGTCCTACTTGCGAACCAGGGGACCCTGTAGGAAAGCTTGAACTTGCAGTCAGTCAGCAGACAAATAGCCCAGAGTAAGGTGGAGTGAATTGTGTCTCTGTTTTAAAGAGAAGCCGCCTTTGCTTTTCTGCTTTGGGTTCTTGTGTGTTATCATTCTGAATTCTAAACAAATAAAATAGTGTTACACTGCAACTGTCCTGCAAGCACATTCTAGGTTTTTATCTGCAGTGAAACATAACACTCCCACCCTCCCACTTGTTGCCTTTTAGAGATCATTTTGTGATAGCTTTCAGAGTGGTAGCCGTGTTAGTCTGTATCAGCAAAAACAATGAGGAGTCCTTGTGGCACCTTAGAGGCTAACAAATTTATTTGGGCATAAGCTTTCGTGGGCTAGAACCCACTTCATGTACTGTGTATATATATACCTGCTACTGTATTTTCCACTCCATGCATCTACATTAATTTTTAATAGGTTGCCAAAGAAGGTGCAGCTGAGGGATGGGGGGTTGCCAGCAGTGTATTGTCCTGCAGACTATTGACATCCATACATAAAGGAAGCTGCAGCCATACAAACTAGGCAGAGACCTCTGTGGTCTAAGAGAGACTAGAAGGATTAGACCATAAACATATAACTGAGGGGAGATCTGATGGCAAAACAGCGCAGTTTGTCTGGGGAGACCTGGAGAAGTGATACAGATTAGACAAGTAATCAATAGCATTCAGACGTCTAAGTGAATGGCATAGAATAGAAACCTCAAGCTCATTTAATTGTGTCTCTGGAAAGTTTCCCTCTGTTGTGAGCTACAATACTGCTTGTACAGTTTTATAAGAGATAGTCCCAATTTGGTTGTGACCGGTTTTCTAAAGAAGGAGAGAGAGCCGTTCTGTTAATTTTTCAAGCAGATTATTATGTATGAGGTATGTTATTATAAAAGAACTGAGATATTTCAGGAGTCAATACTTCATTGAGAATCTGGTTAATAACACTTCACTGAACCAAAGATTACAAGGACTAAAGATACATAGAAGAAGGTTGGCTAAACAACCAATAAGGGAGAACAGGCTAATGGTTTACAATCACCTGAAAGGAGTACAAACCAACAGGAGAGAAGAAAAGCTTCATGTCATCCAGTAGGGTACAACGAGAGCTATTGGGATGAAAACTGGCTAAGTAATTAGGAAATATTTCCTGAAGGTGAGATCTATTAGATTATGGGACTGGCACAGAAACAAGGCATCTAACCCCACACACCTCCCTTCTTCTTACTTGTTTTTAATTCAGATGTACTGCCCTTCATACTCCTCAGAAAAGAGTAAAGAATGCTGTTGCAAGTCTCTAACCCACCTGTCAGATTTGGACTTCCAAAGGTTAAAAGTTCAACCCCTTACAATTTCTTACCAGATCACAGTAAGCTCCTATTCTCAAACCATCAACTTGGATATCTGTCTGCCTACCTTAGATTTCTGACAAAGAGTCACACTCACCTTTATTGAAGGTCCACATGAACAATAGCTTGGGTGTGAGGTAATGAGATTGCCTAACATTTTCACATCTTTGTATGCAACATCCAGAAAAAATTGGTTTGGTCTTTTCACTATGTGCACACAGCCTGATGACTCTCTGTCATCAAGCCTTCACTCACTTGGTATCCAGATATGGGAATCATACGTTAATTCTGGTGCCTAGTTTCACCATTCAAAATCACATTCTAAGGAACACGGGATGCATTGTGAATACTCATATACTGGTAAATTGGACAGCATTACCTATTAGTGGCAGGTGACTATGGGCTCAGATATGCAGCAGTGTCTGATACGGTTGACTGCTGAATTATGCTGAGGTGACAATTACCATGGTACTGATTTAAAGAACTGAGCCTGCATTAAGACTGTCATAAGGGTAAGGACTAAGCAGATGAGGGAGGAAAGCATGTACCCTAACAGATGGTTACTTAGCTCCCTAGTGGCTTCACACATGATAAGGTGCAGGTGCAAACTTATTCCTCCAGTAAATGGTGAAAAGAAGGCTACATCAGATTAAAAACTGTGGATTCTGCCAGCAGGGACTAACACTGAAGATACACACCAAAGGCAGATACATATTTATATATATGCCACGGGGGGAGGGGGGGAGAGAGAGAGAGAGAGAATCATAGAAATAGTCATCGAGAAGTCACCAAGTCCAGCCCCCAGGACTGAGGCGGGACCTTGTTTACTTAGACCATCCCTGACAGGTATTTGTCCAACCTGTTCTTAAAAACCTCCAGTGATGGGGATTCCATAACCTCCCTTGAAGCATATTCCAGAACTTAACTACCCTTATAGTTAGAAAGTTTTTACTAATGTCTAACCTAAATCTCCCTTGCTTCAGATTAAGCCCATTAGTGCTTGTCCTACCATCAGTGGACATGTGAACAATTGATCAACTTCATTTTTATAACAGCCATTAGCATATCTGCAGAGAGGAAGAAAGATGTCAGTGGACATTTCAGAAAGGCACCTTTCTGAGCATTTGTGAGACCACTCAGGAGTACCAGCACCGCCAAGCTTCCGAAAGTGGGTTAACATGACAACTGAAAAATCCAAGACTTAATTGTCTATGTGGACAGAGAATAAAAACTATATTATATTATGTATATAACAACTATTGTAAACCAGAAGTTATTTATCCTTTATAAGGGAAATAGCCCCATTAATAAAGGATCTCCTCCCAGTCATTGTTAATTATACATCGACTTAAGAATTATTATCCCTTACCTTTATGGAACCCAATGCACATCAGGAATGAACCTGACACGACTCTGCTCCTCAATGATCTTCCTGAATCATTTTAAGAACGAAGACTACCACTAGAAAAATAATAAATGACGGGATTTTTCCCCACTCAAGTTTACTTTGATTCTGTGCAAATTTGCAAGTATGAAAAGATTACGTCTTTACAGGAATCAGGTAAAAAAAAGTACACTGAGGTTTTTGAAATTAAAATATTTCTTTTGATGAAAGGGATTAGTCTAAGTTTGCACACTCAATGTAATTAGTGCATATGGTCCAGCTGTGAAGAAATAGCTGAGGACTTCTAACTTATTATTAATTAGGCTCATTAAAATGCAAGTAAGAGAACGATGCCTAGGTAAACAATACCTTATGTCATAAAGTCATTACTTGACAAGAGCTAGCCTTCCTAACAGAAGTCATTACTGATATTTTGTGGAGGTTTTTTTTAGGCTCCATGGGTGCCAGTTAACTACTTTTGACTGACATCAAGGACAGACATGCAAAGCTGGAAGGAGTCAGCAGTACTGCACAGCAATTCTGTTCACATCATTTCAAAATATGTCTGGTTGGGGTCAAAGGTTGACAGCCAAATGACAGGCCTTCTTCAACTGCTGTGGTGTCACAGCAGGAGCATGTCAGGGAAATTTTCCTGGGCCCCTCGGTGAATTTTTTACATGCTCACATTTCTTTCCTTGTCTTATCAGTGGGGCAGGATTGGCAGATTTGTGATTAACACCTCTGAAGGAAAAGTGTGGAGACCATCCCATGTTAGGATCTAGTGTTAACCGCAGCTACTACTCCTAAGGTTCTCATCAGACATTTAACAGAGTACAACAGAACCCAGCATTTTATTATTCACTGATATTAGAAGTGGGATGGGAGATTAGCTGGGGTTTTGGCTGTTACTGTTAACTGGAGTTGTTACATTCCCCATCAAGAAAAGAGACTGTAATTACTAAGTACTAGTGTCATGAGTAATGCCTCCCAAACAAATAAGAAAGGAAGATACTTTTTTCTTAAATGTCAACACACTCAACAGCAAGCTGTTTTTCAGAGTTTTAGAAATGTTTCCCGTTCTTTAGAGTCCATGCACGCTCACTTATAAATCACTCCAGTGATGCAGCCTCCAGTATAAATGGATCAAAAGATGCTATTGACAGATGCTGAAATGAGTGTCTACCTTTAACACAGGGTCAATTGATAAGTGTCTGACCTAGACTTTTGACTGACATGAAGAGCTGTCAGGACTCTTAGTTACAAGTGGTGACTAGGCACTGAGAAAAAGTCTGCCTCAGTGGTATGTTTGGTACAATAACCTGTGATAAGGAGAAAGGTTGGGGACCAGATTATAAGAAAATCTGAGACCAATGAATTTAATAGGACTGGGATTTGGAAGATTAAAGCATGATCTAATAAAGCTTCCCTAGTGTCTCTTTATCACTATCACTCCCTTTAATCATCCCGTCTAAAAGTGGATATAGGAAATTCTTTATCATTTATGGTGAAAACTACCCATGGCTGGATCGGAGAGCCGCTGCAGGAGCAGAAATGGCATCTCATCTTGGTTCCACTGCGGATGCTCCTTCTCTGGAAGCCTGCATGCTCCAAAAAAAGTTTTGCACCAGCTGTGCTCCACAGCCTCAGCAGGCGTCACGCTTCTGAAAAACATGCCATGGTGCAGTGAGAGTGTTTTTGCCTCCATGTACTTCTATTCCATATCCTACTGTCTCAAACGTGGCAGGATGAAAGGGAAATTATTTCACCTCTAAAAGTGAATAACTGACATGCAGCTGTTAAACCCAGATACAAAACCACTTAGAGGAAGCATGGACACTTACCTATAAGTACCTAGACAGACAGACAGACCTCTCCAGATATGTCTGCAACGCCACAAATGCTGTCCTGAGGATGCCTGTTTTGCTTTCAGAAGAAATAGGAGGACCTTGCAAGTAGCTAAGGCCTTTATGGCACATCCCTCCTATATTTTCTCTCTAAACTCAGAGGAATATGGTGGAACCAGCACAGCAAAGCAAGCCTACCCGATGAAAGTTTATCATGTTAGAACATGGTAGGGAAGAATTGAGTTAGCAGACACACCATAACACAATGCTGCCAGGACTTCGCAGTCAGTGTAGACCAGGACAAATTATGTTCAGCATCATGTTGCACAAGTGTAATTAAACCCTGAGGGTCTGAGACTAGATGAAAGAGTCAAAAGGCTTGATCTATTTCCCTGTTTGCATGCATATACACACACACATATTAATACACACACACATCTCAATTCCCACTCCAAATTTATAAAAATGCTCCCATTGTAGCCTGTAGGTACAGACAGAAAAAAAAATATTATTAAACCAAATACAAAAATATGAAATCATTAGATAATAATGATAGAGGTCTCCCCACCAACCACAAGAGCCTCAAGATTATTTGAGGAAACCAACATAAGCACAGGTGAAGCTAAATCACATTTTTATAAGAGCAACTACTGAATGAACATTTTAAAAAGGTATTCACCCAGTTGCAGTAGTTACTTCCAATTTTCTAAGTCCTTCTGTGGCATCTTAGAAACCCTTTAGCCAACCTGTTCTGCTAAAGACTTTGCCTTCACACAATGAGTGAGACATGAACTTCTTAAAGGGAAGAGCCAACTGCCACCACCACCACATCAACATGCACGGACAACACCCCACATAAGGATAATATAAGAGAAAAGGAAAAAATATATTGTGCCGAGTGTGATGACAGTTTGCAATGTTTAAATTCCAGAGTGTATTTGTGCAGCTGCTGTGGATATCAATACTGTTGACTAGCACGCAATGTTTTAGGGATATTTAGCAGGTGTCTGACTCTCTACTTTAAATACCCTAAAAAGGGAAAAGGAAACAAGGAACTATGAGGTTGTGTAACAAGTGTGGCAAGCACTTGTGAGCAAACATTGGTGGCAAGCACTTGTGAGCAAACATTGACATCACTAAAAATAAAAGTGGTAAGCCTTATACTGGAGGAGATATATTTTGGGAACTGGGGAAGAAGCCTTTTTAAAGACTAAGGTAGTACTCTGCAAATGACGGTAGTTGCCTGTCCAGATTTTTGTAGGTAGAATTATCTGCTGGTATTTGAGTATTACCTACAGGTAGCCAAATGGCTTTGGTATTTTATCTCTCTAGTTACCATGGTTTTAGTTTCTGAACTACATCAAGATAAATATATAAAAGATAGTGGTGGGGGGGAGGGGAGCTAGGGGAAAGGTGTTTGTTGAAAGTTATCTTTTCAACTCTCTCATCAGTTAAAGGGCTTTTAAACTGTGCCTCTAACGGTACATGGAGGATTTCTTATCCTCAATTTTAATGCTGTGAGTGTTCTCAAAATGCCTCCATGACCTTCCCTCTCCCTTCCCATCACACATTGACACATCTAGCCTAAATTTGCGTCTTGCATCACCTCAGGATACTCATGGCTAATTTCATTATTTTGGAGAGAAAATGCAAATGAAGCCAGACAGCTGGTGCTTTCCTTGTGGCTAGGAGTGATGGAGGGGCCTGAGGCCTACCTCATCAGAGGCTCTAATACCCTTTTGCTTAGACAGGCCCTGGCGGGAAGAGAGCAGGGAGGCTGCTAGAGCAGCAGGAACAGATGGCAAGAAAGGTACAAGGATGGAGAAGCAAGGCTAGCTTTAGTTATTCAGAAGAAGTTGTAGTGTCAGTTACCTAGGTAGATTGATATGGTGTTGCAGGATGATACTGTATCTTTCAGATTCCCTTACTTTTCAGGTTCTTAACTCATTGGAGATTTGAAACTCAGTCACTTATTTAAGGTTGTACAGAGTTCTTAAATCCAGTTTATTTGACACAATTTGTCAATACTAATTAGAGCCAGCAAAGACCTTGGTTATCTATTAACTCCGGCCTATTGAATGTTAACTCTTAATTCTTCTACAATAGTCATCCTAGCCCTGACAGCTGTTCAAATGTTACCTTTCGAGAAGTAAAGTCTTTTTATAAAAAAGTTTATGCTTCCTTTACACGAGACAGATATTTTAAACCAATTTCACCCTTGATTCATGAAAGGAGGAAAGGAAAACAATAACATGCCTGTAAAAACCTGTCAAAACATCATCTGATAAAGCACCCTTACAAGAGGTCCGTAAAAGAGTAATGCCATTCAACACAAAACACTGAGCATTTCAGAGCAATTTAGAACAGCTTGTAAGAACACGTTTCATGGAAATGTTTTCTGACATCTAAAAAGGTAATAAGACCAGGGGCATCTTGATTGGTAGGATTTTATATGTATTAGTGTTGTTATTGTTATGATTTCTAGTGAAGTTGTTGTACTTGGCAAAGTCTAAAATCTTCTTTCACACAGCATACCTGCAGGCAAATAGCAAATGCAGAGGAGAGATTTTTCCAATACATTAATTGAAGAGGCAGGTATTTTCAAAGAATCATATATATAAAATCTTTTTTAAATGAGAAAAATAAATGTTAAGATTCAAAGTGAATGAGTAGTCTTAAGCATCAAGGGGTGTGTGTGTGGAATATAATACTTTACTCTTATGTAGCACCTTTCATCCAGAGATCCCTAAGTGTTTTACAAAAATTAACTGAGCTTCACAATACCCTTGTGAAAAATGCTACCAAACAGCTTTTGTGCACTCTCCAGTGCTTTCCTAGGCCACATTACACAATAATTAGTAAGATGCTTTCCTCGTTAGATATTGTCATAAAACACACCATTGTACCCATTTCACACATGAGCTAGCAGAAGGACAAAGATACCACTGACACAAATTCCATAGATTTCAGTAGAAATGGACCACCAAAGCCAAAAGTGAGTTTGGCCCAGAGAAATCAAGTGACCTTCCCAATGTCATACACAGAATCAGCAGCAAAGCAAGGAATATAGATAGAATCCAGGAAACTTGACTACCAATCCAGCACGGGACCTTTCCCTGGCAGCAAGGATTTGGAGAATACCTTCAGTTCCTTCCATGGCGTTTTTTGTTTTGTCTGGTTTTTTTTATTGTAATCTTGTCCATCTGCCATTCATCCATGGCTCTCACCATGCCCCTCTTTTGCATCACAATATTCATCCCATCCTCCCCCTTTCTGCTTCTCCTTTCCCTTTTCCACCTTCCCTTTCCCCCTCCCCGGCTCCATCTCCCCTTCCTGGTTACCCTCAGCCCTCTCAATTTCCCACCAGTTCTGTGTACACCTCTTTCCTCCTCCACCCTGATCGCCTTGATCCTCCCACCAGTACAAATATAGGTCCCCCATCTGCATCCTCTTCCTCATCTCTGGTGACATTTGCCTCAACCCTGGCCCTCATTCTATCACCACCCTCTCCACCTCCCAGACCATCCCCACCATCACCTCTGCTCCTCTCATGCCCTCATTCCCAACCTCATGCCCCTCCTCGTCCCCTCCCCTTCTCTTGCGGTCTCAGTCATCCACAATCTCTTCATGTCCTGGCCCCTCCAGCTCCTGGCTCTTACACAGAGCTGGATGTCTTCATCTGACACTGCCTCTGCAGCTGCCTTCGCTGATAGAGACCTCTGCTTCTCTCACACTCCCTGCCCTGGAACAGACCCTGGTGGGATTACTAGGCTTCTTTTCTCACATTCCTGCTGCTTTCAAGCCCCACTCCTCCTCCTTCCCACTCTTTCCTCTCTTTTGAGCAACAGTGTATCTAGTTTTTCTCTCCTCTCCCTCTCCATGTTGCTTTGATTTACCATCCACCCAGCTCCTCCCCATCAGACTTCCTCTCTGATTTCAGCTCCTGGCTCTCTCCCCCACAATCTCCCACACCCATCCTCACTGACTTCAGTTTCCAAGATGATGACTCAGCCAACCCCTTAACTGCTTTCTTCCTTACTCTCACCTCTCCATTTAACCTTCAGCCCTGGTTCAACTTTCCACTCACTAAAAGAGCCACTCACTTGACTTGGTCTTTACTAAGCATGGCTCTCCCTCTGATTGTGATCCCCTTCTTTTCTCCCTCTATACCTCATCTCTGGATAATCTCATCCACAAACACAAATATAGCTACCATCTCTACTGACCAGTCACAGACCTACCTCTCTGCTCCGGACCAGTCTCCCCTGTCCAAACTAAAATCTCTGCCCATCTTTCTGACACCTCTGTATGGATTTCTAGCCATCAAACAAAGCCCTTAATCTTCCCCCCTCCATGCCCTTCCCCTCACTTCCTTTTTCAATCACTGTGGACAACATCTATCCTGCCTGTAACCTGGACCTCTTTTTACATCCTCACACTCCAAGCAGTATCTATATCTCAAGGATTCTTTCTGAGTGACATTTCTAAGATACGGCCTTTCCTGTTCATCCACAGCTAAAAGTCTCACCCAAGCTTTCACCCTCCTGAGTCTCAGTTACTGCAACGTCCTTATCTCTGGTCTTGAAAAATAAGATTTTGCCCTACTCATATCCATGCCGCTAGCTCCTGCAAGGATAGTTTTGCTAGCCCTTTACTTTGGCCATGTCACCACTGCCTTTGCATCCTTCCACTAGTGCATCAAATTATACTGCTCTACAGCCAAAATGCTTCTGAAATAAATGTAGTCAAACGTTACTAATTCGGGGCCACTGAGAACGAAAATGATGCTTCAAATTGTTGATTGGCTCCAGTTTTCAAGTTATGCTATTGGGTCAGTATATACGACCCTTGACTTGGGAATGGCAGAGGATAAGTGAGTTATAAAGGGAAGGGATCTCAATTTAAACCAGAAATGACTAAAATACATCTTTGACTGGATCTATGAATAAATCTATGGCTGGGTTTGGACAGTACTTGCTTTTTAGGCAAAACAATGAATGATGCAATCTGAAGCTGGTATTGTGTCATACATGAGATGAATTGCATCATGTTATTCCTAGAAGTCATGGATGATGCAATCATAATGAAGCTTACATCACTCTGCTGAACAAATTGCCCTATATCAGCTCTAGAAATCATACAGTGTCGTGCTCTCTTATTTGTCCGTGTTTGATTTTGCAAAGGTTCACATTTCTGTTTAGCCAAAGTGAGCAGAGATGCCTCGTACTTGTGTGAACAGTGCAGATAACTTCTGCTATGTTTGTGGTGAAGTGACTTTTGCATCACAAAAGCGCAGTATAACCACTATGGTTAAGAAAGCCTATCACCTTTATTTTGGCTGCAAAATTGGAGATCAGGACAAGAGGTGGGCCCCACACATATGCTTCAATACTTGTGCAACAAATCTTCACCAGTGGTTGAACAGGAAAAGGAAATCTATGCCTTTTGCAGTGCCAATGATTTGGAGAGAGCCAACAGATCATACCAGCAATTGTTACTTTTGCATGGTGCCTCCAGTTGGGAAAGGTGTGTCAAAGAAGAAAAAGTGGACTATGCATTTTCCAAACATTCCATCAGCTATACGCCCAGTACCCCACGGAGATGGACTGCCAATTCCTGATGCACCAGAATCATTCTCACTTGAGGCAGACGAGGAAGAGGAAGAGGATGAAACTTCTGGTCCTGAACCATCAATGTCACAGGACCCACATTTTCTCCCATCCTCCTCCTCTGAACCACACCTCATAACACAAGGTGAACTGAATGACCTTGTCAGGGATTTGGAACTACCCAAGAGTAAGGCAGAGCTGTTGGGCTCCAGACTACAGCAGTGGAATCTCCTGGCAGGTGATGTTAGGGTTTCCATGGTCCGTGACCGTCAAAAGGATCTTGTCCCATTCTTCTTCATGGAAGGTGATCTTGTAGCCTGCAGCAACATCGATGGTGTGATGGCAGCCCTCAACATCGTTCACGATCCAGATGAGTGGTGACTATTCATTGATTCATCGAAGACGAGTCTTAAAGCTGTTTTACTGCGTAATGGCAATGTTTTGCCATCAATTCCAGTTGGTCATGCAGTCCATATAAGGAAACCTATGACAACATGAAACAATTTTTGAGGTGCATAAACTATGACCAACATCAGTGGCAGCTTTGTGGCCATTTGAAGGTTGTTGCTCTCTTGCTTGGTCTGCAGACCGGATACACAAAGTACTGCTGTTTTCTATGGGATAGTCGTGCAAGAGATTCCCACTACATCAAGAAAGATTGGCCACTCCGACAGTCATTGGAGCCTGGGAGGAAAAGTGTTCAGCATCCACCACTTGTTGAATCACAAGGAAGAATTTGTTACCACCCTTACACATCAAGCTGGGTCTGATGAAGAACTTTGTCAAGGCCATTGACAAAACACAAGCAGCTTTCAAGTACCTCCGTGGAATATTTCCAAGGTTAAGTCAAGCTAAGATAAAGGAAGGTGTCTTTGTTGGTCCTCAGATTCGTGAACTTCTTCGAGATGATGCATTTGACCATGCACTGCGTGGCAAGGAAAAGATGGCATGGAAAGCCTTCCAGTTAGTGGCAATAAATTTTCTCGGAAACAACCACGCAGACAACTACAGGTTGTTGGTGGAAAACCTCCTCAAGGCATACAAAAGCCTTGGTTGCAACATGTCACTAAAGATACATTTTTTGCACAGTCATCTAGATTTTTTTCCACCGAACTGTGGAGCAGTGAGCGATGAGCACGGCGAGCGATTTCACCAGGACATTGCAACAATGGAGAAACGCTATCAGGGCAAATGGAGCCCATCAATGCTTGCAGACTATTGCTGGACAGTGACAAGAGATGCTCCATTTAATGAATACAAGAGACAAGCCAAGAAGCGCCGAGTAGACACTGAATAGGATTAAACTATGTACATAATAGTTTTTTGCCTTTTGTTTCATAATAAATTTTATTTATATAACCCCTTTGCTGATTTTTAAAGTGTTACATAAACAGGACAGGTGAAATATTATCATGTAAAGCAACCATAAACACATGAAAAGACCTAGGTTTACAATTTATGATTAAAACTCTACTAGCTACACAATATACATAGACATAAAATGTAAAAACTTAAATATCTTAGAAACAGTAGCCAATCAGTTGTTTTAATTGTCATATTTGAATTCAGCACATCAAAATACATAATAAATAGCACATTTTATCTCTGAAGCAGATGACTTCTCAAAAATTGTAGACCAGTGTTATTTGTCTTCAATTTTAAAGCCCTTCATGACCCCACCCGGCCATCTCTCATTCACTATCGAAATGTTGACTCTCACTTCCGATAAACCAGCGAAGCCAGCCTCTATTGTCCACTCTTTAAATTTTCAAACAAGGACCTTCATGCTTTCCCATGCTGTCTACAAAGTTACTTCATTTCCACCTTTGCATCCCCGCCTTAAAATTCTCCTTTGCCATGACGCCTACAAAAATCCTGTCAACAGTTGGGTCACTGATATGCAGAAGCCAGTGCCTACCATGCTGACCAATGTTGTGTCATTGTTTATGTGTACCCCCCATTTTTTTGTCTGTATCCATCTGTTGTCTCTAGTCTTATACTTAGATTGTACACTCTTTAGGGCAAGGGTAATTTTTTTCTGTGTTTGTACAATACCTAACATGATGGTGTCCTTGTTCCTAACTAGGGATTGTAGGTATTACAATAATATAAACAATTAAATAATAGTAATAACTGGGATCCAGAAAGGCTCTAAAGCATAAAGGCTAATTATCCAAAACTTCTTGAAGATGAATATAGTCACATGAGCCATCAGTGCACCTTAAGCAGCATTTTTGCAGTTCTCAAACAGCACTGACAGAATATTTACACAGTATTTGGAACCACACCAGAGGATGAGCTCTAAAGGAATTTGAGTCCAACCCTTAATGACCAGAAGAACAGTCAGCCTAATCTAGAGAGAATTGACAGAAGAAAACTGGTGTGTGTGTATTGGAAAGGAGGGGGAAGTGTCAGAAAACTTCCTAGAAAAAAACAGCATTAAAGAAACTTTTGTCTGGAATTAGGCATTATCTTTCCATTCACTAATTGATTTATTGACTGTTCAAAAGAAGAAATCTTTACCGCATGTTTATTTCTGTAGCTCAGTTTCAAGGTAAAAGGAGAAATATATAGTCAGTTTGGCAAGGGACATATTCTGCTTGTGTAACACTAAGTGCTTTTTAGCAGCACACTGACTAATGACAATCAGCTTAAAAAAAACTCCAGCACAAACACATAAAAGCAATCGCCATGGATTTATGATTTGATCTCCCTGCCTGCCTGAATTATCATATGTGATTATTATTTGCATCTCTTTTGGTTACCAATTCTTACACACCACAGCTTCTCCATCTACGTCTGCTTCTAGCTAAGGGAAAAGTAAACACTTAAACCTCATTTGGAGAGACCTTGGTAACTGACCTGAAATCACACAACTGAAGAGATAAAGTGCCAGTATTGGAAGATCTTGGATTGCAAGTAGTGGTGTAATAAGGAGAAGATCCAGAGAACAGGGATGTGTTTAGGTGTTTTAGTCCCAGGAACAAGAGAATGTACTAAGCCGTAGATACTATAGACATATGTTATTAGAGTAAAATCTTCCAAGTTTTATCCTTCTTCCTAAATTTCTAACAAGCTACATAAAGAAAAAAAGATATTCCAATGGGTTACATTTTCCTCCTATTTAAATGCCCTAATTCCCAAAGATGGATATGGTAACCCACGATGATCAGTAAACCCTTAAGAGGTAACTAGTTTTCCCTGAATTTATTTAGCCTATCAGATTACCCTATTATCTCTAACTAAGATTCAAAGTCACTTTCCTTCTTTCTGAAGAGACATTTTGCTTAGCCATCAATGTAGCCAGATCTGAAGAAGAGCTCTGTGTGGTTCGAAAGCTTGTCTCTCTCACCAACAGATGTTGGTCCAATAAAAGTTATTATCTCACCCACCTTGTCTCTCTGATATCCTGGGACTGACATAGCTACAGCAACACTGCATACAAGGTAGATCATTTTCTTCAATTGAGATGGCTGTTGTATTAAGACTTCTTTGTTTATTTGTTTTGAAGGGTAGGAGGGCTCAACCTTTCGAGCCACATAGAGCTCTGACCCAAAAGGTTTCTGAGCTCAGGGGCAATGTACTTACTGTATGTATTATAGCTAAGTCTAGGTAAAGTGTTGGGGAGTGTCTAGTTGTTACACTCACCTCAAAAATCCTCTGGAAAAATATCTGAATCACAGTTAGCTTAAACGTGAATTAGCATCGGACTTGCTGTATTAATGAACAATAATAAATTCATCCTTAGCTTACATGAAAATGAAGACTTCAATGTGTCTGGGAATTTCTGGTGTACATGAAAGGTGATGGCTCAACAGCCCTGGACTCGGACGTTCACTGTTCTTAGACAAAACTGGCCAGCAGAGATAGTAGCAGTGCAATCTTACCCTCACTGTCCTACCAATGTGCCTCTTCCCTGTCCTGGAGGAAACACTTCTAGAGGTTAGAAGACAGTTCAGTCTCTGTACGCATTCATTCTTTAGCCTCTCTCTGCTGAGACTGTCACGGAGGTTGCTAAGTGTGGCCATTTCTTCTGCATCTGATCTGGACATGACAAGTGTAATATTTTATAACTGGAGTCCTCCTGACCACACTGTATTTACTTTAGGCATGGCCAGTGAAACCCTGGCCTACCACGGAGGTCAGTGGTGAAACTCCCATTAACTTAAATAGAGACAGGATTTCACGTTGCTACTTTATAAGCTGCCTCTCTCTCCAGGCACTGAATTATGCACTTGCAATCAACAGGGTTGTTGAAACTGATGGAACCCAAGGCATGCCTGGTACATGCTGAGGAAAAAAAGATTTCTAGTTATAGGGCTTGCAACCATGGAGCCTGCTCAAGTCTTATGACCTTGGGAGAGAACTTGTGGTATCCCTGTTTACAGGAAGTTCTTTAAAAAATACTCAGAAAACTCTTTAAATACATTATTGAAAAATATACTCCAATATCAATAATTAGTACAATTAATTCTACCTGAGGGAGTCATTAACCTTATAGGTAATTAACCAAATTTTCTCCATGTAGTTAACCATATTACACATATATACTTAAAGGAAAACATAGACAGTTTACTATCAATTTGATCTGAAGGGATCTTTAAATTGTTGTAGATAGGCTTTTTACATTATAATCTTTTATAGATTTCATATTATTTATACATCAGATAGGGTAATTTTTAAAAAAATACATGATTCCCTTCTGTGTTTCATTAAAGGAATAGATTTAATACTAGTTTTTGTTATAAAGTTTTCTTTTATACTCCCTTGGATGTCTTCCATGATAGTGTGCTGTAGTACAATGGTTTTGTGATGTCCATGGTACTCACAAGAAAAGTCATACTGAATTAGATGCTAATAAAGCCTCTATATAGCATCCCACATCATGTATTCGATACAGGCCACATACCCTACAACAAAACTAACTAAGAAAAGTTTGAGCGATTTTTAAAAAAAAATATTGGAACTATTTTTGTATCCCTCCACCTATAAACCAAGTGTTTTAGGCACCAATTCTGTAAGGCATTTAAACACATCTTTCTGTCAGCATGTGAATAGTCCCATTGAAGTTGATGGGACTACTCACATGCTTATATAATTAAGCAGGTGCTTAAATATGTTGCTGAGTCAGGAAGTCTGGTACCAATTACAGAGAAATATTAAAATTAAATGTAAGACCCCCTCCAAATATGATATAAAATAGCTTTCCTTTACCTAAAACGTTCATGATTTTAATGTTTAAGAATCAAGTGCATCCATTGGGAAGGTGGGAACACAGGATAAAGTTCCTGTTTCTAGTTCTGCAGTGTCCCAAGACGTCAGAATTTAAAGCTGTGACACTGACATTTTTATTCACTGAGAAGTGATAATTGACCCTGGACTGAATTTTGCCTGTCCTGGACCCTGAAACTACCTAGTTTTGGTAGAAAATTCCACATTTGGGGGAGTAGGAAGAAGAAAAATGTTCAGATAGGTGGTGGTGGTTGTTTTGTTTTTTAGTGGCAACTACTGAAGTTGCTAAAAGGTTCCAAATATTATAATAAGCCTCGGGAAGGTGGATTAATGGGCAAGTAATGTGGCCATGGGCATGTGGGTTAAATGTATTGTACCTGTATAACTGTACACATATTATACCTGTGTAATTTATCAAAGGTCGTTCCAAGTTATATGGATATCACCTCGACATATATGTGTGTGTGCATTCACATATATATGTAGTAATTAAAGGACAGTCCGGGAAATAATCCAGGCCCATGTGAGTAGTCTTTTGTCATGCAATTAGTAACAGTACCTTCATCTTACTAGGACTAGTTGCATGAGAGATGACTATTCACGTGAGTAATTGTTCGCAGGATTCTATCCACTCAGGACTGTTCTACTCACAGTTTTTGTACCAATTTAACTATTTTGACTAGGAGTATTTTTTTTAAACCAAAATAGTTAACTTCAACAGAACCCTCAGTGTGGGTAAATTTCCCATGTGTGAATAAGCTTTACCAGTATACGGGTCCTTTATACTGGTATAACGTTGTCCACACTATAGGATTAACTATACTTGTTTCAAACCGATATAGTAACACGCACAAACACTGCCATTAATGTCTGATTCTGGAAGGTGCTGAGTGCTCTCTACTCCCACTGAAATCAATGGGAATAGAGGATGCTCTGCTACTTTCAGGAGTGGACCTTTACAATTCTTTATCTACTAATCTACAGTACATGAACATTTAAAAATTAAAATAAAATAGCTGGAGAAAAATAGAAAGGTAAACTATAAAATGTGTCCTATTATAATTCAAAGCTTTCCTTAGAATCTTCCTTGATTTAGGGGCAAGATACAATAACTGACAACAGTAAATACTGATGCCAGTTTTAAAACATTTTTTTAAATCTAAAAATAAACCATTTCATCAAGAAAATATGCAAGTGACCAAACAGTCTTCTATACTCATTTAACAGTTTTTGTGAGGTACAATAAAAGTAATTTGTCACTGAAATTAACTTTCAATTGTTTTCACCACTAATCTCTGACCACTATATTCTGCATTCTTTTGTGACCGCTAAACTGCAACTGTGATCTCATATCTCATTCGTAGCCCAGCTGTGTATGTGCAAAGCTCTGCAAAAAAAAAAAATCTCTTATTTGACCATGAACTTTAGATGATCTAGTTAGCGTTACTGTCAAGCATCCCGCGGTCTTTTTGAAAAGCAGGACTTGTCCATGCTGCCCTCTGGCCAACTTCAGTGGGACTAAACCACTAGCGAGAGCCATCAAACTGCCTGACAGCTTGTCACCAGTGAGGCTCCATTAATTTACACACATTTTCCACTGTTTGGCATTTACCATGATAACTCTTTTCTTTCCAAGCAGCTCCTGTTTGCATTTAACACTTGGGTTAATTTTCATCAGAGTTTAAATTTAGCCATCAGTATTTCAGGGGAGCTGTCAGCCAACATATGGAGGGGAAAACATCCTTCTGAATTTATAATAAAGTGGAATCTGTTGAATGTGAAACAAAAACCAACTGCTATATACTGCAAGGCCCCGATGGGGGGAGCAGGGTCAGCAAAGAATAGCAGAGTGGATTAGTTGTTCTATTCACCAGAGTGGCATCTGAGCACCTCAGGAGCTTCTTGATATATCAAAAAATGATGGAAAGACACAGTTCAATTTGTCCCCCTTTTATAAAGGATAATTAACCTGTCAGTCTTGCTACTTTAACAACTTCATTATATTGGAGCAGAACTGGGTGCAGGGAGCCCATGTCTTTTTCTGAAAGGAACACAGGGCACTTGTTTAAATGGTTGAGTAAAAAGGTAGAACCCTCCCCCCTCCCCCCCGCATCCCTATATTGTTCTGTGGTTTCTGAAAAAAATGGAACATGCTTCCTTAAATTATGTAATCAAACTGACTTTAATGTGACACACTACCAATAATTTTAACTCAGAAAAGTGAAAATAATGTATCGGGCAAAGTAGGAAATAAAATCATAACGTTTAAAGATTGAGGTTACAGGGTTGCAGATGATGATGGACTGTTTGAAAACTATTGTGATGCTTCCTAAAGGGACACTGCCTTTCATAAGTAATGAAGAACAAATCTTAAAAAAAGGATTTTAAAATATATTTTGATTTATTTAAGGAACCAGGTTAATAAATGCTGTTGATAAACTGGACAGCCCCCATACAATTATATTTAGAAAAAAAACCTATGAGTTGAAGCATAAACCTTTTAAATGTACAAATGTTAACATTTTTAAAGTATTTTTTGTTTCTTAACTTGACATTGACTAACTTTATCACACAGTCCAGATAGCTTCATCTGGTATCTTAGAGTACAATTTTGCTACTTACAGTACCTTATACATATTATTATAATTGCCTTTTTACAGATATATTTTAGGCACAAATATGTAAAGGGCACATGAAGGAAATGGTTTTCTAAAATATCAGTTCTCACAATTAAAAAAGTTCATGTAATAATGTTTGATGACAACATTAAACCCTTTCATTTTAATAATTCAACTCTTCCTTGGTGATTATTTTTAATATAGTTCTTATATTATCACAAACATTAAAATAAAATAATTTAAACCCTTCTACATGCTTATATGTAAAATCTCAATAGCCGTCTCAGGAACTAAATTGTGGAGGATTATTCTTTTTTTTTTTTAAATAAAGCTTTATACTGAATGGGTTAGATCTTCAACTGATGTCAATGGGTCTGTACCAATTTATATCAGCTGAGGATCTGGCCTAAGATGACTGAAGAATATGATTGGTTCAAATTAAATTAAATGTCCTGGTTTTTATGTTGTACCATATTCAAGTTTGTCAGTAAAATCCTGAAATCAGTAAGGTCTGCATTTCAACATAAATCTTAACACATAAGGATAAATATAAATAGAGATTAATGCAGTCAGAAAGCTCTGTAGCTAAGGAAAACACAATTTACTTTTACTTAATTAATGTTTGTGAAGTATTTGTAAAAATGAAAAAAAATATTTATTATTATTATATACCACTGGAAATAAGGCGTCACAACTGCAGACCTCATTTTCAGATCTATTTTGATTCCTGATTCTTAACACCACACACAGATTAGTGGTAGCATTTGATGTCACTTCATTTTCAAAGTTTTAAGTAATATTTAAGCAAAGAGTTGGGGTGACACATTATGTCAGATCAGTTTATTATAAACGTTTGTAGATGCATGTTCATTAGATAAATAAGAGGGGCTGACAGTGACCTACACACTAGCACAAATGTAAAAATAAATACTGACAGGTCCAATTCTGCAAGGTGCCAAGCACCATGAATTCATATCAGTTTGAAGTCATCGAAGGTGCTCAATACATCACAGAAGTAGGCTCCATCTTTGTACCCCAAGCAATGGAGAGCTTTAACATTTTAAAGTGTAAATCATATTCTTTTTTGCAAAATCAGTGAAAAAACTGTTAAAACCAACTCTACAAAGCCTGAAATTAAATAATGCAGCATCAAGAAATTCTTGCAATAAAGCATATGATTTCATTTATTTTTAAATTTTAATTAATTACTTTATCCATTTTATAGGCAGACTAAGGGTTTTCCTTATCTGTTTCATACCTTTTTGGATTTTTTTATTATTATTACATTTGTATTAAAGAATAGCCAATATCTGGCAGACTTTCAGCCTACTCTATTTATCTAACAAATGTATAGCTCTGAACGTATACAATAATTGATTTGGCTTGGCATATTTTGCATCATTTCGGTTTGAACTACTGTCTGACTGCATCTGTAAATATAAATTAAAAGCTTGATTATCTTTTCCGCAATGTTATTGTGAAAGTAGAAACAAAATTCAAAATGGCAACTGTTCTTGCCACTGGTGGTTTTCCAACTTGTACGCTGCCTCAAAAATTTGGGTTGTAGACATGGAATGTCAGTGTTTCACCACAGCACTGACATCCAACTTTTTTATATAACTCGGCGTGTGTGCTAGCTATTTCTTTTAAAGAAAGGCCCAAGGGCCACTGAGAGAGGAAGAATCCTGTGCTGCTAAACTCTCAAGCAAGACTAGCATTAGCGGCATTGTAGGTGGGAAAATACGTGACTCAAATTCCTTGTGAACTAACATTAGGGGATTGGAAATGTTATGAAGGCAACAGAAGGGGAAAGCTATCAGTCAAGGCCTATTGGACATCTGCAAAATATAAATGAAGCTGAGCTGGTGTAAAGGAGAGTATCCATTAAGTAGATCTTGCCCTGTATTTGAGAAGTACTACAGCGCCTTTTGGTGAGGTTTCTGCAATTAAGATATATAAATTCCTTGGGCCTAATTAGTTAAAATAAGTAAATGAAAATATAAATACAATACATATAATCACTAAATAGTTAAGTATGATGTGTAATAACCTTACAACCCCTAGTATTTCCCCCTCTTTTTAAGCATTGTTAATATTTGATATTTTTGTGATGTTTTGTAACATTTTCTTGATTTTATATACTACCACTTTATACTTCTGTTGAGCAAGGAGTAAAAATTTAAATAAAAAATTGTATCAAAAAATCCAGCTGCCAATGTATTTTAGGGATGCAAGGTACATTTTAGAAGCTCTTACATGCCTGAAACGGAGAAATAAGAACTACCACAGTTAATAAAATGGCAAAGCAAGAAAGATCAGCTAATCACAATTGGAACACATACACAAACATCAGTAGGGCCCTTTATGTTTAACAAAATGCTTAAACTCACTTAATCACTATGATTTACACATTTTTGAATCATGAATCAACTCTGCAATGGCTACAGTACGTCTCTAAAGAACGGAAATAGTTTTTTTCTGTAATGACTGCAAGTCTTTTGATTTGCAGTTGTTTTGTTCCAGTACTGAAATGAGAAATGAAATTAAAGTGTATAACAAAATGTCACATTGCTGCCCCATGTTGTGAATGGCTATTAAGGTCCCCAGGCTATGATGATCCACTACACCAAAATGATACCATATTAACATTCGGATGATCCACCTGCCTTCCTTCACCCATTTTGCTTTACATTAACACATCACTACCATGACATAGTGCTCATTTTGGGACAAAACAGCATTTTTAATGCACAAAATTAAATATTTGTCAAAATAGTGATCAAAATCACAGCTGATGATATTTGGTACCACCATGTCCCATGGCCTCTCACCACATTCCAGCAGGATGAAATATTTGAGGAGGGCTGCCCAAAAACAATTTGAAACAAGCCGGGATTGAGGAGCAAGGTTTGAAATCACATCCCCAAATGTTCATCCTCTGGCTATGGCTTTTGTTCTGGATAAAACTGGAAACCAGATGGGCCCCATTTTCTGGTTTTGATTTGGAAGCAGCCAAAATCTTGCAGTAGTGACTATTCTTACAAGATTTCAGTCCAAGATAGCATCATTCATTCAAAATGACAGAAAATCCATGAGATTAGAAGACATGGTGCACTCACTACCTTTTTGTCTTAAATCTCTGAGGAGTTTGGCACAGCAATGAATCTGAACCCAAACCCAAAAAGCCTGATCTGGCCTGGTATGTGAACCTAATGAAGTGCCAGACCCAAACACTGCCTCTTTCTGCTCTGAACACCACTCTTTAAGGCCTCTGCTTTTCTCATGTTATAGGTTTCCAAACTTCACTATAGCTTACCTATGTGACTTGCAACTGGTGAGCTACCAAGCAGAGAACTACTGCGTCTCAAGGAAGTATGATTCCTATCACAAATCAATATATTCAATTAGCAGAAGTTAGAGATGTTAAAGATCAAAAAGGCCATCCAAATCCTTCTCTCCACCAATGTAGAATTGTTCCCTAATGTACATTTTCTAGTGCTTTGCCCAGTCTAGTTTAAAAAACAAAACAAAAAACAAAAAACCAGCTACAGGATTTTCACCTTTTCAATTCCTTTTAATCAGCCTATACTTTCCCTCTCCTAATTCCATCATATGATTCCTAGTTAAACACTCTTTTGCCACACTAACTCATTCCTCTCCCTTTTTAGCATTTATGCCCTTAAAGAATCTGCAGATGTAGATGGTGAACTTACATATATATATAAACCACACTCTTAGTTGTCGCTTAGGCAAGATATACCTATTCAGTGCTTTTAATCTTTCCCCATAAGTCGGCTCATCCAACTCTTCCCTGAACTACTTCCATTTTGTAAATAAGTTTCCTGTAGTGTGATGCCCATTTTTCCCCAGGGCAGTATCCCTCTTCATACTTCTAAGGATTTCTTAAGTGAATTAGTGCTGACTAGTGCTGGCCCCCCACTCCAAATTCTCAAACAATCTCTGGCCAGGAGGGATTTTATAGTACTGTACACAGGACAGCTGTTACCCTTCCCTTCATAGTTATGACAGAGGGTTTGGCTGAGACACAGATGAAGAAGTAATAGGAGCATGGTTTTAGAGAGCCATACTGTCATGAGGAACGGGAGGGATAAGGAAGCAATGTGGAGGCAGTTGTCCTCTACAAAAAGATACCCTCCCTCTCTGAATTCCCTGTGATCCATAGGTTTTCCCACACAGGAGGAATAATTCACAGAAAAAAAATTCATGGCTTCAAGACCACAGAGATTTCAACTTAGCTTTGGCCTTTTTGTAGATTTTCATACGAGGTGATTGGAACCTTCATGATGTTCTCCACACATTTCAGCAGATTATGATCCCGGACCAAGCCTGACAGGAATTATAAATACTTTGCTTTTCTATAACACCCTGCTGAAATCTCAACTTATTCTGCAAACAATAACAAATGACGCCTCACAGCAGCCCTGTGAGGTAGGGAGGTATAATTAAATCCAGTTTACAGATGGAAATAAGTCGCATATAGACCAACTCTGGTCACAAAGGAAATCTGTGGCAAAGCCAGTCTGAACCCTGTGTTTGAATCACAAGGTCATCCTTCCCCTCTAACATCTAACCAAGAAAGCCTGGTGAGTGTGTGCGCCAAACCTAGAAAGCACGGGATGTTTACTCAGCAGCCTTTTATAGCTCCCAAGATGCACACTTTTTCCACACAATTAGGAACACAGGAATTGCCAAACGGGATCAGACCAGAGGTCCATTCATTACACCATTCATTATTTTGTATACTTGTATCACGTTGCCTCTCATTTGTGTTCTTTCTAAGGTAAAAAAAAACTATTTTTTAAATCTTTCTTCATACGAGAGTTTTTCCATGCCTTTAACAGATTTACCTGAAAATACACAAAGAAAAAATAAGTTGTTACTCATAGACTATGTGCTATAAATGTGGAGAAGATTCTTCTGACAAAAACAGAAGTGTGTATCCAATTTTAAGTGAAAATCTTAACTACAGAGCCATTGCTGGTATCTCCATACAACATTATGAAAGTCACATTTAGAGCAATAGCTAAGTACCAGAAGCAGGGCAAGTGTTCTGCAAGCACCACAGTTTGCCTTTCTCTGGGCACACTTAATTAATTGCATAGTGTATTGTTCCTCTGCAGAAGGGCAAACTTGGTATCAAATCAAGAACTTTCCAGAAGCAAAGTATTCACTTTGATCTGTTTTGGGGATATGCTTATGTATGTTCATAGAAAGGGCCAAATTCTGCACTCAGATACAGGCAAACAGCTCCAATTTGTTTAAGTGGGAGTTCTATGTGCATGCATTTGACGACAGAATTTGACACATTTTGTGGATGAAAAAATCCAAAATTCCATTCAGACCATCCCCCACTACATGGCAGTTTCTCATGTGCTGTAATCAGTTATGTTTGTTCTTGTGGTTAACCTGACAGATCTATATCCTTTTGCCGCATGAACCTGGGGCTACTTTGAGCATGGAATCCTAAAACGACTGACCACATGGTTGACTGACCAAAAATAAAAATCTCATCTAATATCCAACCTTAAGGTTGCAGCTGCAAACCCAGAGATCCAGAGTCGTGTTTTCTGATTAATTTCCTCCTTTCGGGAGGAAAGACTACGAGGGTCATTAAGGTCTTGCAGGATCAGGCCCTTTATCACTCCTTTTCACATTAGCATTATTTCAGCAATATTCTGAAGTAGCAAGATGCAGCAGATGATCTGGAAAGGAATGACCAACTCAGGCCTCTCTGGCATCCCTTAATTCCAAAGGCTGGGCTCAAGTCAGCTCTCATACCAGTCCCATTTTTTGCACAGAGCTAGGTCCTGGCTTTCACTGTTTGGGTGGATGTATCCACCATATAACATTTTAGCAAGCTGCAAGCTTTGTACAAAAATCTGCCTTCTCTTTTTTAAAACTATCATGTTTTTCCTTCAAATGCACTTATCATTTGTAATGTGGAACCTTTTACTCTATCTATCCATCATCTGTCTGCCTGACTACCTATCTATCCAGATGTAAATTGCTGGGTTACTATATGCAAACCCTATAAAGCAGGTACAGTCTATTTGGAGTGGTTAAGGTAAAGCCATTTTTTTATTGACACATTAACTCTTGAGTACAGTGCAAATAAAACTTTGCATGGAATAATTTTATATGACAGAATATTTTATTGTATGAGCTGTTTGCAGCCATGATTCATTGTACATGGGAAAATGAAGAAAAAAATGAAACTATATATGTATGCAGAGAAAAGAGCCTATAACAAAAACTGCTGTAGGACTTCATTCAATATTAAAGTGAGTGGCTGGTATAACTTGTGTGTATATAGCATGGATGTATGGGAGGCAGGATGCAGTCTGGATTCCCATGGTGGATCTCTTATGGGTGGGGGTGAAGCTTTCTCTGGGAGGAGGCTAGCTCCCTGTCCCACCTCTTCCACCTGCGGCCCCACCCACACTCCACTCCTGCTCTGTCCCAGGCCCTGCTCCCTCCGCACACAGCCCCTTTGCCGTGTCACTCCTCACCCTGCTGCTCGTTGTGTCCCTCTTCACCTCTCCTCCCACTGCTCGACTCTTCACCCTCCCACCTACCACTCACCTCCTCACCACCCGCCCGCCGCATCCCTCCTCATTCCTGCCACTTCTGCAGAGGAGGAGAGGACAGGAGGGATGAGGCAAGCTGTGGGGACCTCCGGATGGAAGGTGTAGTGAGGCAGAGTGGCCGCCCTCCGCACTGGAGGGCGAGGGAGCACTACACTCCCCTTGGTGGGTGGAGCCAGACCTGCCCAACCCCCCTTGCCGGAAGTACCAGGGCGGGGCAGGAAGTATAAAAGAAAGGTGCTGTAGCTCAGTTGGGCTGGAGCCAGCAGAGGAGATGGCCGCCTCTGCCCTGCGGCGACACCTGGGAGCTGAACCGGTGCTTGGCTGCACCCTGTCCCTGAAGGAGATGGACCCAGATGAAGAGTTGCCAGGACTACTGTTGGCTGTATACCCCGAGGAGCCAGAGGACCAGTGAATGCCAGAGGTATCAAACCCTGGGGAGGTAGGAAGTAGTCCAGGGACAGCCGACGACTAGCCAGCTACAGGTCTGACTGCTTCTAAGCCAGCATGTTGCGGCTGGATCCCTGCTGACCCAGTGGCAGACCTCTCTGCCACTGTTAGGGCCCTGGGCTGGGACACGGTGGAGTAGGGTGGGACCGTGTCCCCCCTGCCACCGAACCCCATGATGGCCAACTCCCCACCTTAGGCCCGGAAGTCTGTGGTCCATGAACACCCCTGCTAGCACCCTAGATTGCCTGCTGGGTGCTCAACCCTTGTTGGAGCCCCTAAACTGTGTGGGTGCTCACCCCTACCTGAACCCCAAGACTGTGTGCGTTTGCTGGCTGCCTGAGCCCCAAGCTTAGGCTAAAGTCTGCTCCCTGCTCTGCCCCACCCGGGGGCTAGAGCATGTTGACTGTGTGCATTTTCTGGCTGCCTGAGCACACAAGCCCAGGCTAAAGCCTGCTCCCCACTTTGCCCTGCCCAGAGGGCTAGAGCTTATTGACTCAGTGTATTTGCTGGCTGCCTGGGCCGGGAGGCTTAGGCTACAGCCTGCTACCAGCCCAACTCCACCCGAGGGCTGGGTGTCTAGACTATTAACTGCTGTCAGCCCCATTGAGGGGCTGAAAGCTAGAGACTGCGCAGGGCAGTGCCCTGCCAAGGGGCGGGGACAAGAGCCCCAGACTATTCTTGTTTATTTGCCTCTGTCAGATGGGGCCAGGAACTCTAGACTGCTTACGTCTTGGCCCCACCAGTGCGACCCAAGCCCAAGGACTAAACCCCACTACAAGGAGGCAGAGTGGCCTCCCTCCCCACTGGAAAGCAAGGGAGAACTACAGGGGGGTGGAGTGAAGGAGAGGAAGAAGCAGCAGCAGTAGCTGGTGGTGGGGGCCTCTGGGAAGGGACGGAGCCACCACAGCTCAGGTGTCTGGCGGCGGATTGGCAGCGGCTGCGCCGGGGGAGGATAAGCCTCCCCTGACCTATTATATCTGCCGCACGTGTGATTCAGGGAGTTCTTTCCCTGGCTTCTCCAGTACACCCGCACAGAGAACAGGCACAACTGGGCTTCCAGCACTGGGTGGTTTAATAGTGGTGATGGTTAACAACCCCAGAGAAGGTGAGGTAAAGGTGTAGTTATGGCCCCACTCCCGTTCACACTGGGGTGTGTGTGGTTGGGGGGGGGGGGAAGTGAGGACTGGCTAAACTTGATGCATAGGTTAAGCAAGGGTCTCTTGCTAGTTTGCACACTCAGTAGACATTATGTACCACCTGATAGGTGAGTGTACCCTCTCACAAGAGACATAATTAAGCACATAATTTGGTTGTCTAGTAGAAACCCATCCCCAGGTCTCACAGCTTCCCAACACAGTAATCTGTTTATAACATAGAGGATTCCTCTCTACTGGCATGAAACAGAATAAATAGTAACTGTATTTCTAAAGACCCCCTCCCCCCATTGCTAATACAGGAAGAACATCCCATTGATTCCTCTAGAATCATGGACTTTTCTCAACATACATTTTATCATAAATATGATATAATATTTTACAGTTACACAGCTTCTTTCACTCAAGGATCTTAAGGCATTTTGCAAATAATAACTTTAAATACATATCTCTATTATTTCAAGCAGTACCCTCAATGTGCTAGGCACTGTACATACACAAAAGAAGGCAGGGTTCCTCCAGCAAAGAGTTCACATTCTACGTTTCATCTATCAGTACATAAAGTGCCCATCACTCGGTTATGAATTTTACTACTTTATATGAATGCCATGCAGTATTATACCCATTTTTCATTAACACTATCCCTTTTGTGCCTCTGCAGCACATCTACATGAAGGATAACATTACACGGATTTAGTTACACAAGAGCATATTTACTTAATATTTCCAGGTCCTGAGTAAATATTGCTATTCACTCGGGATCAAACAGGGATCATATCAAATATTCTGGAGTGTGAAAGTTCCTCATCGATAAAGATCATCCCTGCCTTTTTGGACTTCTGATGGAAATTTAAAAACAATAGCAAATTAAGGGCTAATCATGCAGACTTTCCAGAAACAAAACTCTCATTCACTTCAATGGGGATTCCACAAACACCTGAATTCTGTACCATTCTCAGGAGCATCTAGGAACCCCAGTCATAGACCAGGGCCCCACTGTGATTGGCACTGTACAAGCCGAACAAAGACTAACTGCTCAACAGATTGTACAACATTACATCTGTTCTATGACAATGAATCTCTTCACCACATTGAGTCATGCGCCATCTTGGTTAAGAATTGCACTGAGTAGGTTGTTTTCAAATAACCAATTCAAATTCCATAAAGATTTTAAATAACACGGGTCTCCCAAGGAACAGGAGCTTGCAGTTGTGATTCGGACGCCTTACCAGAGTCAGGGCAATAGTTGGGTTCGCTATTGACTCACTGTAAGTTACTGCATTTCTCTGCACCTCTGCTTGTGTGTTGGATCAAATAGAAATAGTGGAATCATCTAAGAGGACCAAGTAATCAGTGCACAACCCTTAGCCCAATTAGCTGGGTTGCACACAGAATATGGCAAGGAAGGAATCCTTCCTCCCAGGTCACGGAGCACCTTCAGCACTGCTCCATAGAGGTCACTTCAGCCCTATGGCTGAAGTAGTTCTCCATGATGCCAGTGTGACAGTGAGCATACTGTGCAAAGGCAGATCCTCTGGATTTCTTGCATCTGTGTAGCAAACCCTCCCCTCAGAAGGAAGGTCCCCCACTACAAAGGGGTGTGCATTCTTGTGCAGGGTAATCTCACTAATTATCCTGCCAAAGGGCCCTCTGTAGTTGTGGAGAGGTGGGGGCAGGATCTGCCCATAATAGATTGGAATGAAAGCTCTAAATTGTACTAATGGATTTTGAGGGAAGAACTTTCACTCCACTTAAAGGAAATCTTCACGTCTCTATAAAATAATATGGTTCCACTGCGAAATTCTCTTTGGAATCAGAGTTGAACCTGGACCAGAACCCCATTTACAACATCCCTACTCCACATCCCTGTGAATTTCAGGAAGAATTGAGATCCAAATGACCATATTTGAACCCAAATCTGTAATACTGCTTCAGGAAGGGCCCCATTTTCCAGATCCTGTTCAGAAATCTTATGAGAACAGATGTTACTGCAAGATTTCTGCCTTCTGGAACTGAAGTCTCACAAGAACATTTCCCACGTTTGGGCTCATACCAAATTCTGAACAACAGGCTAAACCTAATAATCTGGATCCGGATTTCAATACTGCCTCCCTGCTCATCTCAGCTTGGAAGGCAGACCTTTACATCCTCCCTTGTGAAATGCTGCATTCCAAAAAGATTATCACCTCCCTCTGACTGAACAGAGAGAGGATGGCAGGAAGGCCTGGGTTGCAGGGTTTTAAAAGAAGCCAGCTTTGTTTAGTCCATGCTAGTTAAATTAACCCAGTGACAGCCAGACGCTGGTGCTCATAAGATAATGAATTGGCTCATGTGTAAATTATCTGTACAACCATCATCTATTGAATGGAATCAGAACTGTTCAGCAGAACTAGCTACCAGTAAACTGAAGTTTTTCTTTAGCTTAAGTAGTTTGCTTTCAGTCACTTCCTCTTAGTTCTATATCCAATGCCACCTGGAGTGTCCATGTTGTGTCCCAAAGCAAAAACCAGGAAGATCCCAATGGTCACAGATATGTTACAACACGCATGATCAATCACTCTCTAGAAGGTCTGTAACAGAGAAGCTTATGAACTGTAGTGCTCAGGTACAATAGCACTGGCTAAGTCTTACCATCTGACTTGCTGTTACTGAAGGTTTAAATCAAACCTATAACATTATCTTAAAATAGTAATCTCTCTCGCTAGGACCAGCCTTGCAAATTTACTCACATAAGTACCTACTACAAAAGCAGCTACAGGCTCCAAGCCAGCGTGCGGGCCCCCATTGTGCTAGTGATGTACATGCATATAATAAGAGACGGTCCCTGCCTCAGAAATCTTACAATCCAATCAGACAAAAGAATTATTATATCCCCATTTTACTAATATGGGAGATGAAGTGACTTGCCCAAGGTCACACTAGAAGTCTACGGCAAAGCCAGCAATTGAACCCAGATCTTCAGGCGCCCAGTCCGGCATCTTGACCACAGCACCATCCATCCACTTATGTAAGTAAGAACTTCTTACTCACACAAGGCACTCAGTTGAAGTCAATGAGCCTATGTACACTTCAACGTTGGAGAGAAAAAGCCACAGATATGCCTCTGAGATGGACAGGGCTCAAACTGCAAAATCTGAAACCAGCATTGGACATTCCTCAATTTTGGAGATGTTCTCAGTGAGGTTTGGGTCTAAGTTCATATATATTTAAAACTGACAAAACCACAGTCTTTTATGGAAGACAAAGAAATGCAGGGACTCAGCTGTAAGAGAGTGGAATGCTTGGTCCTTTCTTGTGCGTGTCACACAGTAGTATCAGCAGTTCTGCTAGACTGAAGGAGCGCAGACCTGCAGATAGCCTTCTACTCGGTTCTGCGGCACAGCAACAGTTGGGTCATTATGTGTCTAGGTTGACAAATGCGTGATAAAATGACATGTCTCCAATCAGTCAATAGCTAAAATGTGTTTATATAGTTCACTGAGTAAAATCTATGATCCCCAATGTCTGATTTGGGGATAATATACTCACCTCAAAGAGTTAATTACTTGGTATGGCTTTTTATTTTACACCTCCTTCTGAATCTCTTCACTGTGTTTCTTATACAGCGTCCCTGATGTTAGCCCCTAATTTACAGATTTTTCTAATGATATAACCCTTATCCAATCTTTATTACCCTTTTTCCTATTGGTGATGTAAGGAAATATAGGTTTGACTCAGTAATAATCTCACCTCGCCATAGGGATTTCTCTATTCAGCGGCATGACACGTGGATATTTAAATCTTTTTGCTATATAAAAACGAAGTATTTTTTCCCCTTTACCAAAAATATTTAGCTCTTCTCAGTTAGCTGCAAGTCTTGGTAAAAATATATCATTGATAGAACATTGTTTATACTCAAAATAACACAGCCCTTCACCCATTTCCGAAACATTATAGCTCCACCCATTCGCCTGCTGAAATAATCTATATTACAGTAGATTAAGTCACATCTTTCAAAAAGCATCCGATACAGCCCCACCTCTGCCTGTACGAGAATGTGACCCATTATTCCTGTAGGGTGGGATCCAGAAAAGGCACCTGTGGTGAAGAATGAATATTCTAATGTTTCTGAACCTTTTGGTGAAGGTGAAGGGGGCTTGTTGAAAACATTGCTGTGAGCAGATGGACCCCTGAAACCATCTGCTATCGAAGCAACTAAATGTTCAATGATGCATTACGAAATTATTTAGCTCTCAAAGAGCCTGAAAGTAGTTAGTAATGATGGCATCTGTACTGAGAGCAAACAACCTATTTATATATGATCTATCACTTCATAAACTGTTTGGAGACCATCTTTTCTTAAAGAAGCAGTAGCCTTGTTGATTCCTAGTGTAAAGTTCCACAGAATTATGTATGATACCTGTAAAATCCTAGCTATCTCATGTTATTTTCTTCATGGATGAATATACTTTTTTCTTGATTAATAGTTATTTACACCAGGGGTTTGTCTGTGTGTATGCACAAGCCCCATATATTAACACATAAATGAAACATGTTTACTGGGTTCACACTGAAATTAGGAAAACCTACTTTCTTTTTTCCTCTTCAGAATATTATCCCATCTCCCGAGGTCAGGAATATAAAGGATAATAATGAATCAAGGCTTCCAAATGTGAATTCCACTTTGATCTAATAAGACAATTCTTCTGTATTATATAATTACTGAGGGAATAATTAAAAACATACTGTGGATTCACAGTTATGTTTTAGAAAGGAATATATATGCAGTATATAAAGTCTTTATGATACACTGGATATATAGACATCACATATAATGAATATTTTACATACCATATTCACTTATTTATTAAACCTAAATAAGCATAATTTAAATATAATATGGTATTTTAACACAATGTATCTAAATTGCATTCATTTTTGGAGCCCTTGCATAAATCATTGCAAGTTTTAATTATAATTCCTGAAATCCTCATGCTACCACACTGATTTTCATGAAGAAGCAACTTAGTGTATATTTATTCATCACAAAAAAGTATAAGGGAACAAAAGTCCAATGTCTCTTTATCTTATAAGTTTCCATCTGAGATAATTATAACAAAATGAAAATGCTATTTCTTTAAATGTTGCCATTTAGCTAGATGTATTTCCAAAAGTTTAACTCTGTTAATACCTTCCAGAATTAAAGCTTTTTAGTTTTTTGGCAGCAATAATGCTAGGAAAATGCCTTTATGATAATCGAGGTATATATAGGACTATCCATTTTTTAAGCAGAAATCCCCATTGTTTGTAGTGGGGATTTCAGCTTCACAACTGATGGCATGATCTGTATTTTTATTGAGCATGCAGTGTTTAGTTTAAATTTTCATCTCTAAGGACTAAATCCTGCAGTATTTACTCAGGCAATGCTTCAGTTGGAGAGGTCATTGGGAGCATTGCCTAAGTAAAGACCATGGGCCTAACTCTGCAAGCCATACTCAAACAAGTAGACCTATTGGATCCGATCTTGCAAACGTGTATGTGAGTTACTTTACACATAAGTAATCCCATTGGCTTCCATGAAACTATTCAGGTGAGTATAGCTACTGAAATGCCTAAGAGTTGCAGGATCAGGCCCAGTGGGGCTACTCACTCAAGTAGGGACTACTCAAATAAGTAAGAATTTGCACAACTAGACCCTCAGTTTTGAGGGTCCGTCCAGAGCCCTGTTAATAGTAGAACTCTCATTGGCTTCAACAGCATCAGGAGCAGGCTCAATGTCAGTAAAGCAATTGATCCTGCAAATCCTTACTCGTATGGGTACTCCTTACTCATGAGTGAAATTCATGCTTGTGCACAGGACCAACACAAGGCCCATGCACCAATCAAAACTCACATGAACCCTCACAAAACATCTTAAACTGGTTTTTAGTGGGTGCCTAGGCCTCATTCTGATCCTCTACACCAGGTGAGCAAGTTTTGTAGGACCATGTCCTCAGGGTACTCAACACCTCTCAGGATGGGGTACTATATCAAGTGTTCTTTCCTTCAACATTTTTAGGGGCCAAATGCTGCAAGCCTTTAGGGCTTGTCTACCCAAAGAATTTATATCAGTCTAACTTAAATTGGTTTAAACACCAGTTTAATTAAACAAGTAAAAATTCCTGTGTAGATACTCTATGTCCATTTAGAACTGGCTTACGTCAGTTTAGCTTGCACCGTCTGCAACGGATATCGGCTAAGTTTAAACAGATGTAAATGTGTCTGCATGCCAAGTTTAACTAAGGGCTTGTCTACATTTAAAATGTGGTCATGGCGCAGCTGTAGTGCTTCAGTGAAAACGCTACCTGCACCGACGGGAGGGGTTCAAATCATACCTTTAGTTACACCAGTGGAGCTTTGTGTACAGGCCTGGCCTTGCAAGGTGCTAAGCACGTCCCGATTGGTGATAAGCTCCCTCCACTTCCACTGAATGTGATGGGAATAGAAGGTGCTCAGCACCTTGTAGGATGAAGCCTTATGTGCATATGTTTTTGCAGGACTGGATTCTACTTTACCCAATACACTGTGAAGGAATGAAGCCTGGTTCAGGATGGTATTACTTATTATTATTATTATTAATAATAATAATAATTTTGTATTATAGCACCTCAGAACCCCAGTCATGGACCCCCATTGTGCTAAGTACAGCTCAAAAAAATAGTCCCTCCCTAACAGGGGCAGCTCTATGTTTTTTGCCGCCCCAAGCACGGCAGTCAGGCAGCCTTCGGCAGTGTGCCTGCAGGCGGTCCGCTTCTCACACCGATTCGGCAGCGTTTCTGAGGGTGATCTGCTGGCCCCACACCTTCGACGTATCCGCTGCCGAATTGCTGCCAAAGCCGCAGGACTGGCGGACCTCCTGCAGGCATGCCGCCGAAGGCGGCCTCACTACCGCTCTCACGACAACCGGCACGCGGCACGCCGCACCCCGCGGCTTGCCGCTCCAGGCACGCGCTTGCTGTGCTGGTGCCTGGAGCCACCCCTGCTCCATAAAGATCTTACAATCTTAAGGCAGGTCTACACCTAAAACACTGCATCGGCGCAGCTGCACTGATGCAGATGTCTCGCTGTAGCACTTTAATGAAGACGCTCTAGTCCAAAGGGAGAGAGCTCTCCCGTTGGCGTAGTTAATCCACCTCACAAGAGGCGGTAGTTATGGCAGCAGGAGAAGCTCTCCTGTTGAAACAGCACTGTCTACACTGGTGCTTAGGTTGGTATAGCTACATTGCTCAACTGTGTGGGTTATTCACACTCCTGAGCAACATAGTTATACTGAAGTAATTCTGTACTGTAGACCAGGGCTTAGTAAGCTTGCAATTTAACTAGGCAACATGCCCCTTTAATTTTCATCCTGAAGTTTTAGAAAGTCTTTTATAGTGCAAAATATATTTCTTTCAAGCACAGCAATTTGAATCCTCAAACTAAGCACCCATGTTTTACCCATGATATTTTAGTTTTGCATGTATAAGGAAAGCAGGATTGGAAAACATTCTGTATCTTTGACTAAGTTCATTTCTCTTTGGTTCTAGAATTAAACTGTGAAGATTCGCAAAAGATCAAATTAATATTTGGCCAAACCCTCTACTTCCTTTTACATTCTTCTGCACAGGCTTCAAATTTATATGAAATGCAGTGCAAATGGAATTAAAAGGAAAAAATTGCCCCCATGATAACTACCCACACCACAAATATTAAAACCTTGAAATAAGAGGCTCACCTGTCTGGCTGACACATGCTATATCCCTTTCCTCTCTTTACTACCTGTCAATCAATCACCAGTCAATCACAGAAAGGCACAATCAGCCACTTAATGACAGCCAGATGGCATTTACTTCTCATGAACTGTACTCCTGAAGTCATATTCACTGCCTGTAACTAGCAGCATTTCCTATCCAGTGTAATAATGAGATGTTTTTTGTATTCAGACTAAGTTGTAATGCCTCACACCTCTGACAGGACAACCCTGTGCACAGAATATATGTTCTTACTGTGGGTAGCTTTGTTATGCTTTAATAAGACAATCAGTGGTACTTTAAAAATATTGACACACAAAGCTTCCCTTCCCCCTCCTTACCACCACCAACTTGATCAGAGGGAAAGACTCACTGCCTTGTGAATAAGAATTGTAAACAACATGGTAATTTGAGCGTTCACACTAATGTGCCCTGTTTCTCTGCAGTCTGGACACAGTGTATCTACACAGCGACAGATGTGATCTTCCTCACACTGGTTTACCAGTGATGTCAACCTTGACCCACAGAGAAAACCTTTCCTGTAAGTGACAGGCAATTTAGTTTTCTTGCTTAGTTCTGGGGCTCTCCTGTGGTGAATTATGTATGGTGCTTCTGTGATATGGACCTTTGTCCACTGAGGACCGAGCTGAGGCTGTTAAACTTCTTTTAAAGACCTTAAAAACTATTTCCCCAGCATTTTATCCATAAATACGAGTCACCCACGTGGTTTATTTCAAACAAAGACTCTATGCTAAGGCCAAATCCTTGTCCCATGGAACTCAATGGCAAAACGCTATTTGGTGTTTTAAAAGACCAAGATTTGGCACTAGAAGTATAATAAACTGGTCACAAACCTCTCTCATTTGGAAGGCATTTCAAAAACATTTACCCAGCTGATAGTTGGAGGTTTCCCTCTGCTACATACTACTATTGCTTTATAGTGCTTGTACTTGTTGAGTGACTGACTTCAAACTTTGGGTTTTTCGCAATAAAGCAAAATGGGTGTTGTGTTTGCCACAGATTCATTCTATAGTCTGAGTTATGTTTAATTTAGTTTGCTAGAAAGTGCCATATCTTTAGGACCAGACCTTAGTCAGTCCCTGCACGGCTATGTAAGAGAGGGAGCTGCAGGGGGGAACTACTACTGGCCAGATTTTCAGCACCCAATGGCTCCCATTCTTCTCAACAGGACCTTGTAGCTGGAGAATGTAGGACTTGTTTCCTCCTAGCACCCTATGTGAATTACCTGCTGGAAAGAGGGGTGGATGACCCCCAGGCAGTGGGTTCACCTCTTCCACATGGGACCTCTGAACTGTGTGGGCATGGTACTCCCACCCCAAGGGTGGTGCACATGACGTATCAGCATGTGCTGCTCAGGAGCACGAGGAAGGAATTCTAGCTAAGTTAGGCCAAATTCCTCTTGGAGGCTCCAAGGGAAGCACATCCCTTCCACACCCCCTCCAATGCACCTGACTGCACTATCTCAGCCCTGCGGGTGTAAGGCACAGCACACATGCAGAGGAGAAGGATGCCTCAACACTACCACTCCTACGTTTACATTTGTTGCCCATCACAGATACCCCCATTTTATAGTTTATATATTTTCTTCTTACAACTTATAAACAAGAAAGAAGCTCCTCCCCCAAGGCACACTTTTGGAAAGGGAAACAGATGCCTTACAACTCAAGGGCAGGCAGGTTTGTATCTATTAAAGATGGGATGTAAATGGAGGCAATCTCCTGTGTAAAAAGCTACCCACCCTCCCCCCACACACACACTCAGTCCTGTTGCTGGAGTGCAGATGGAGAATCTCATTAGGAATCTAATACAATAAGGGCATGTAGATCTTGGGGTTGGGGGTGGAAATCAGATTAGCTTCATTACTTTATTCTGCACCTCACAGCGCTTCTGCCAGTGGACAATTGCATTAGATCAGAGAGGAGATCAAAAGGCAAAAACTCCCCAGAAATGCTGCTACTCATTGTCTGAACCGAGGGGGGTGGGAGGGACGTGCATCGGTGGAGGACACAGACCCATCATAGCTACCCAACACTTTTGGGCAGTTCAAGAACTTGTTTTCATAATAATACTGGGTACATTTTTTCCTCTATAGCTCTTAAAGTGCTTTACAAAGGTGGAGAGATACTATCCCATTTTTAGAGGTGGAGAGACGGAGGCACAGAGAAGTTATGTGACTTGCCCAGTGTCATACAGCAAGTCAATAGAAGAGCCAGGAAAAGAACACCGGGTTACTGATTTCCAGTGAGGGCTCTTTCTGCTGGACTTACAGGATATGTTTACGTTGCATATTAAGCCCAAGCTCTGACTTAGGTTTGAGCCCAAGCCCCTCTTCCTTCCACACACAAATCAGTGTATCTTGGTTCCACAAACACTCAGGACCCAGGTCGTGGAACCTGCTGGCAGCATGGGTGAGGGCCCAAGTCCCATTGCAACTCAGGTCCAAGCCCTGTCATTTTGCAGAGGGAGTGAAGGTCAAGCCACAGACCCGAGCAGCAGGTCTGCATAATGCAGTATGGATCCATTAACATGGCTGTGATCCAGGTCCAGCAATTGTAAGCCCAGGTTTACGATACAGTGTGGACACTCAAGGGCTTGGAAACACTGAATCCACAAGCAATGCAATGTAGACATCCCCATGCTGCCTACCTCACGCTTATCTCTTTCACATACAAATAAAAAAAAGAGTGTTTAAGAAAGTGTAAGATGAAGCAATAATCTCAGTCTCAAGATCTGCTTCAATATTTCCATTCTGACTATGAAACATAACTGGTCAAGTAAAATGTTCTAATTCTGGGCCAGAACATGCTCCGCCTGCTGCAGCCACTTTCTGCCAGCTCTTTGGCACAAAGTGCCCACAAAGCCAGTTTACCTGGCTACCCAAAGATATCCTCGGTATGAGAAAATTCACAGATGGTGTAGCATCTCCCACTCCCACCTCATCCTTCATCACAGGCAGCGTGGCTCGGAAGCCATTTCATTCAGCCAGTTCTGAACTGCCATTTTCAAATGGAGCACCTGAGGCACACCTTCGTTACACCTAGGGACCGGACCCGTGTGCAATATCCCCATGATCAGGCATACAAAGTGGCAGTAAGGCTTCCCTACATCTCCTACATCTGCACAAACTACATGAGGTACAGAGGGGACAGGGGCGGCTCTATGTATTTTACTGCCCCAAGCACGGCAGTCAGGCAGCCTTTGGCGGCGCGCCTGCGGGAGGTCTGCTGGTAACGTAGATTCAGCGGCATGCCAGCGGGAGGTCCGCCGGTCCCGCGCCTTTGGCGTACCCACTGCCGAATAGCCACCAAAACCGCGGGACTGGCGGACCTCCTGTAGGCATGCCGCCGAAGGCTGCCTGACTGCCGTCCTCACGGCGACCGGCAGGCCGCCCCCCATGGCTTGCCACCCCAGGCACACGCTTAGAGCGCTGGTGCCTGGAGCCACCCTCGGGACCTCTCACTGTATGCAGAGAGGGAAGAATTACTGATGCTCTATGAGACTATTAAAGACTAAGCAGTTTTTCCCAGAGGGCCTAGGCCGTATACAATTGAATAGTTCTGATTTCAGCCAGTGGAGAGCAGCTATATTCAACCCCAATCATAATTTTATTACAATATTTTTTACTGAGTATCTCATTTCAATCCCAGATAGAAAACATACTACTGTAATTTCACACACAATTGGTTCCCCTTTTCTTCATCACAATTTTACTTCAATCTCCCATTGTCCTGGTTTTTATGGAAATCCTGTGATTTAGCAAAGAAAATTGACAAGTGGCTCTTTCTTCAGCAAGCTCCCATGACTGATGGCCCATGCTGTAACACAAACAGATCGGCATTTACCCAAGGGTGAGAAAGGCCAACACAGAGACTTAAAGGGTATGTCTACACAGGGATAAAAGGCCTGCACGACAGCCACAGCTGGCCCAAGTCTGCTGACTCAGGCTCACGCTGTGGGGCTAAAAGTCACTATGTAGATGTTCGAGCTGTTGGATCCTCCATTCAGGGTCCCACTGGTTGGGCTCCAGCTTGAGGGGTGTACAAGTGATTTTTCAGTCCCAGAGCTCAAGTCCCATGATCCCAAGACAGCTGACCTGGGTCAGCCCTGGGTTTTTTATCCCTGTGGAGACATAGCCAAAGAGAGCTGAATCACACAGGACTGAACTGAGCAATGGAAAGGAACATGTGACTTTGTTAGGATAGATACTTGTTGTGCAATCAATGCATAGCAATTGAAGCAGCTGTTGCTTGCATAATAATCACATGGCCTTAATTACTGGAAGCAAGTCTTACTGAAAAAAAGGGAATATCAGTCGGGACATGAACGCTGTCCCTTACTCCTCCTGAAAATGGTGACAGAATCATTAACTTCCACTGAAGATGAGAGGCAGTAAGTCTGATTTAACATCTCCGCCTTGGTGTTACCTTAAGATATCCGAGTTAGGTAGTGGTGGTGTGGGATTTGTATTCAACCTAATGGATTAAAGGTTGCAACTAACAGAACCAAGTTACTATTACAACACAACTGAAGTCTCAAGAAAACGACTACTTGGTACATAACTGTACGACTTGCATAAATAAAGTGTGCAGGATCAGGATCATTTTGTGTTTTGCTCAGTTAAAAGTGAACAACTGTAACTGAGAGTGTGAGGGATGGAAATCAGAGCTATGAAGTTCCTTAAAGCCTTAAGTAGCATACACCAGTAGCTTTGATGAATGAAACATTTGGATGTGTATTTGTGTTCTGATCCTACAGGATCATTAAGGAAACTCACCTCCTCTCTTTTTAAGCTGCCAGGTGCTTGCTATTTTGCTGTTATGGTTGCATGGGTGACGTGTCATCTCTTCTGACTTTTAAACAACACACTTTTTTTTATTAATATATTTCAATAGTGGTTTAAATACGTTATAGCCACTGTGTTGGCCTCGTTTACATTGAATTCCTCCATTCCTTCCCCTCCTTCCCTTTGTATTAGAAACCCTTGATATTTTTTTTACCTCTTTTCCAATGCCCCAAGCTACTTTGCAGGAGGGCTCTTAATAATAAATAAATAAATAAATAACTATTTATTATTGCTCTGCCAAGCACAGAGAAAGTGAGTAAACAAAGCTAAAATGAAACAGGAAACTTCTGGCAACTAAGGCCCTGATCCAGCAATAGATCCTTGCAGGTGAATTTCTGTGGCCTCACGGAGGAGCCCTATTAAAGTCAAAATGGGTCTCTGTGCAGGCACAGAGATTCACTTACGTGGTGCCCAGAGCAGGATCAGGGCATTAGGCTGTGTCTACACTGCAATCAGAGGTATGAGTGCAGCACATGCAGACATACCTGAGCTAGCTTTGATCTAGCTAACTTGAGTAACAAGAGCAGGGAAGCCATGGCAGCATGGGCAGCAGCTCCAGCTGTGTTCCTGGGACCCTGGGCGTGAACTTAAGCAGCTAGCCGAAGCTGCTCTTATTGTGATTCGACTTAGCAAACTCAGCATGTCTATGCATGCTCCACTGACACCTCCTGATTGCAGTGTAGAAATACTCTAAGAGCTGTACCCTGCCAGAGCCTGTTGAGCAGGGGGGAAAAAAAATGTTTTGTTGGGTAATTTTTGAACACAAATAAATGCAGGGACTTTGTGAGATTTATTCACTACTGTTTGTAAATTGCTTTGATAGGCTCCAAAAGAAGGTGCTATATACACAAAATATTATCTCAGTAACTGACAATCTAATTGTTCTATTATATATATAAATAATCTATTAGCTCAATAACCAAGATAACTGTATTTAAGATCCAGCAAACCCTAAGGACAAGTTATAAGGTAAGGTGTGTGTTGAAATTGCTACAGTTATACCGTATCATTCCCTATGAGGACACTTTTATTCCAATACAAAAGTGCCTTTTTCTGGGTTAACCATTGTTGCTTTGGAAGCAATTTAAACAATGCTGAATAAGAGTGTCCAAATTGCTACCAGTATAACTATAGCAGTCTAACTATCCTGGTATATAACTGGAAAAATATCCTGTGTAGGCAATTCCCTACTCCCACTAGTAGTCCCATTGAATTCTTCTTCGACTGACAAGCAGAATAATAACGCTGTTAAAGAAATGCATGTTAAGATTTTATTGCCATAGGTCAAATACAGATGCCAATTCAATGAATGCCAAAGAAACAGCCAGTATCAGAAAGAAAGAAAAAAAACATGACAAGAAAAAAAATTAGCATGGAAGGGGAAGAAGAGACAAAACAAAGACGTGGCAGCTTGAGGCAATCCATAACACAAATAAGCCAAATAGACTGTAAAACAAACATTCTTGTCTGTAATATTTCATTCTGTGGATTCGTGTGTGTGTGTGTCTATGGAGAAGAAACTTTAAACTTTTATTAAAATTATTATATCAATAATTCTTTTTTAAGGTTTGTAAATGTAAAGATCATCCTAGCAGTTTACACAGACATCAACACCTGCATATTTTATCCCATCTCTGACAAAGTTAGTCAGAAATAAAGCATTATATTGTTTCCTCCGGAATCTCCTCACAGCTCCTCTCTCTTTCTTATTTCAAGTTGGGGCACATTACGAATACCCTCCATTTTCCTGCCTGTTAACTTCTGAACTGCCAGAATATGGAAAGGGTTTAAAGGCTAGATGTACTGACAAGGAGAATTCCTTGTTTAAAAGCTCTAGTCATCGGGCACCCTTAATTAAAAATTGTATTGATTTTTTCCTTGCTCTTAATGACAGGCACTAGTCTGCAACTCCCATTGTTAGCCGCTGACAGTTTAAGTAGTGAAACAAAGGGCACTTATACAGCACTTAGTGCAAAATTATGACTGATTAAAAAGTGATTTATCATGATAACGGCATCTGCTTAGGCTTTGGAAATTTTTAAAATGCATTCGTTGTACACAGTATTTTGGGAGGTGCGGCACATGTAAGTTTCTCCATAGTCATGGACCTCAGCAGTTTACTTGACTATATATTATTGGGGTGATATTTGGAACTTTATTTAAGCAGCTGCCAGCATTTCCATAAGAAAAACTCTAATTTTCTAATTTGCTTGAAAAAATTTCTCTTTACAGCAACTTTATATATATATATGAAATCAACCCAGATGCTTTTTTGGGGGGGCGGGGGAGAGGGAGATAAAGGACGGTGTATAATGGATTTCTGGAGACCTGAGTTCACATACTCTAAGGGGAATCACTTTTTGGTGACTAAAGCAGAAGACAGAGATTCAGGAGACCTGGGTTCTAATCCCGGTTTACTGTGTGACATTGGGAAAACCACAACCTCTCAATGCCTGTTTTCCCACCTTTCCCAATTGTGAATGAGGCCCAGTGTCCACGTTTGTGTTTGCAAAGCATCTGGCACACCATGGGCCAAATCCTCAGCTGATGTAAATCAGTGTAGCACCACTGAAGTCAATGGAACTAAGCTGAGGATTTGATCCAATATGGATACTAGCAGAATCTTAAAAACTCCACCACCACAAATCACACCAAAAATCCATTGGCTGAAACAAACAAACAATATATTCAGTAAATGTTCATGAATACTTCCTAAAAATAAGGATGGGCTTAAATCATCTTTTTTAGAGACTGCAGACAATTGTGAGTGTAGCAAAACCCTCAGAACGCCATGAGGATTCTTGTGTTCTTTGCACCTGCGATTTTCAGTTCAGTGCAGTACCTCCTTGTTTCCAGTTCATTTGAAACTAGATTGTAAATTTTACAAATCTACCTTGAGTAAGGGACAGCGTAAAACAGCACTTTCCGAGGAGCAAACCAGAGAATGAATTGGGTCTTAGAGTCACAGTTCCCCCTCCCTTGCTCAGGGAAGAGGGGTGTAAGTTACTTCATTTCATTGCTTTTTCCTGGAGCAGTTTGCACCCCCACCCTCCCACATGCACTCTGCTAGTACTCGGGATGCCAGACAGAGCTCCTCTCACTCCCATCTCTCTCCTCCTGTTCCTCTCTGCCCCCAATGCGGAATATCAACTAGTAGCCCCCGCTGTCCTCCCCAGGGCCAGAGTCATACTCTATGCAGAGACAAGCAGGTACTGTATGCTGGGGGCCTTATTCCCCTGCATGGCCAAGTAAGGGCTAGGACACTGTAGCCCTTTGGTTCAGAATAAATAAAAGACGCTTGGATCACATGGTCTAAAGTGTTGTCTTTTTCGCTTGTATGTGGGCAGGGATGATCTGTAAGAAGTTAGAACATTTCCTGGAGGAGTCCTCTCTTGCAGAAAGTTGAGCCTGAAAACTGATTCCAAATTACTTCCGTAGTCACGAGAGACGGTTTGTGGTTTCTGGACTTTACTCAAATAATTGTTGGGAGTCCCCTTAAGAACCAGGGCACAGACAGGAGGTGCGTGTAATCCCAAGCAGCGTTCATTGCTACCTGTGCATCTCAAAATTATTTTGGCAACCTAAAAGTGGCAGTCACGATGGGCCTGATCCAAAGCCCATTGAAGTCAAGGGGAATTTTTCTACCGATTTCAATGGACTTCGGATCAGGCCTTAAGAGAGGGACATTGCTAGAATGGAAACATTTTCTTTTAATAAGAACAGATCAGTGGATTAGCCCTGAGCTGGTAAAACTGTCCTCCTACTCCTGGGCTCTCACTGCCTTCTGCTTCAAAACCTCATCATCCCATTGCAGTTTGCTTCCCCACTACTCAGATACAGACCCTGCTAGCAAAATGCAACCAAAATGCTTAACTTTGTAAGTTCCTGCACTAGGTAAATGTGGTGGAGATACCCTTTGCTCAATAAAGAAGCATGCCTCCATGAAGCTGCCTGTCAGGTTAGCATTTCATGCCAGCCAGTCTATTCAGACTAAAACCTGTACAATTAACAGTTACATAAATTTGTGCATACCGTCCTGTGATTAAAGCACTTGCTGGGGCTGGGGCTTCCAGCACTTGGTGTAGAAGGGAGGGAGAGGCTTTTTTTCTCTCTTCTTCCCTGTTCAAGTCTCTCTCCCATTCTCCAGTCTCTTCCTCCTCTCTCTCTACCCTATGCGGCCTTGGGCCTGGTCTACACTGGGGGGGGGGGAGGGGAAGGGGAATCGATCTAAGATACGCAACTTCAGCTACGAGAATAGCGTAGCTGAAGTCGACGTATCTTAGATCGACTTAGAGTCACTTACTTCGCGTCCTCGCAGCACGGGATCAATGGCCGCCACTCCCCCGTTGACTTTGCTTCCACCTCTCGCTGAGCTGGAGTTCAGCAGTCGACGGGAGAGTGATCGGGGATCGATTTATCACGTCTACACTACATGCGATAAATCGATCCCTGATATACCAATAGCTACCCGCCGATTTCCTTTTTTTCCTACTTCCCCTCCTTTTTCTCTCACCTACGGTGCCTCACACAATCCAGTTTCTGGCACCCCAAGACTGTTCCCCTGCTTCCTGCACTCCCTCCCCAAAGTCATGCATGACCCTCCTCTTCCACACATTCATCAATTGTAGCATAGCTAACCCTGCAAACTCCTCACTCCCATGCCCGACTCCTCCGATTCATCGGTTCTCAGCCCCCCAGTTAGTTCAGTTCTGGCTTCCTATCCCACAATTCATAAACTGCCACTCCCCTCTCCTATTGTGCTAGTCAATTCAGTTTTCACCTTTCCCTCTCTTTGGAGCATTTAACCTGTTCCCACCCCAGTATTTTATCCCCTGCACCTACCTAACCCCTATCATTCTCTGGCCTTCTCCCCTTCCCAGCATCTCACTCTCTTCCCATTCACCTTTCCAGGCCTCCACGCTGGCCTGAGTGTGGAGAAGGGAAGGGGCAGGTCCTGGTGGATCTTCACATTATGCAGGATGATGACAGGGTGCTCTTGTCACTGCTCCCATGTAGAGCCAGGAGGACTAGAAAACTCCCCTTGCTAGCCCAGCTCCTGCACAGCAGAGGAAGGCATCTGGGATCTTCATCCCACTTGCAATCCCGAGAGATAGGGCAGAGCCAGGAAGGTTTTCACCCCCAGAAGGGAAGAAGGAGCTGATGCAGAGTCAGCAAGAAGCAACTGGTCCCAGTGCACAGGGCTGAGTGTTCCAGGGATGCTCCCAGCCCTTTGCTTACACACCAGGGCAAGGAGGGAGGAGCCCTGACTGCTACCTGTGCTGAGGTAGGAGGCAGCACCTCAGCAGGCGCTGAACCTTTGACTGGTTGCAGTTTCCCAGCTAATCAGAAGGGGATTTCTCAGGAGGAGGGTAGGGTGTGCAAACAGGTAGCATTGTCATTCTCTTTGAGCTGGGTGAAATTTGACCCATTGCCGGAATATTCCAGGAGAAAGTATACCAAGCTGCTATGGCAAAGGTAAGGAATCTCAGAAAGCGCCACTTTCTTCTAACAGTGAATGTGAAACTTTATTAGTATTATCCCTAAAGTTACTCTCTTAATCTCTCTCTGCTTCACTGCAGAGCTTATGCCTAGAACGTTCTTCAACTCCCTCCTGACTTAGTTCCTAATATAGTTTTAAAGAAACAGTACACATAATTAGAGCCACATTTTCATCAGGCTTCTACCTGGAATTTGTGCACATACTCGTATGTGCCCAGTCCTCTACTACACAACACACACACACACACACACACACACACACACAAACCCATGTTAAAAGAACACTATTAAGTTTGCAAAATCAAGTACTCAAAAGTTAGAAATGCCAGAATTCGGGTTGCCTCTGTAGACTTAATCCATCCCCTGTGTGCATACACATTATGACACACTCCCTAATTAAATGATCACATATTTTTCCATAGAACTCAAACCTGTAACTAATCACTATAGCAGGTAACTGATAGCAGGAGGAGGTTGTCATCTTCTAGATCAGGGGTTCTCAAATTGGGGGGTGGGACCCTTCAGGGGGTCATGAGATTATTACATGGGGGGTTGCGAGGTTATTATATGGGGGATCGCAAGCTGTCAGCCTCCACCCCAAACCCCGCTTTGCCTCCAGCATTTATAATGGTGATAAATATATAAAAAAGTGTTTTTAATTTATAAGGGGGTTCACACTCAGAGGCTTGCTATGTGAAAGGGGCAGGGCTGGCTCCAGGCACCAGCTCAGCAAGCAGGTGCTTGGGGCGGCCAAGGGGAAGGGGCGGTATGTTGGGCTCTTCGGCGGCGGGTCCCTCTTGGAGGGAAGGACCGGCCGCTGAAGTGCCGCCGAAGAAGAAAGCGGCGCGGTGGAGCTGCCGCTGATCGCGATCGTGGCTTTTCTTTTTTTTCCCGCCACTTGGGGTGGCAAAAAACCTGGAGCCGTCCCTGGAAAGGGGTCACCAGTACAAAAGTTCGAGAACCACTGATCTAGATGGACCAGCTCTGGAGGAGGATGCAACACTTTGCCAGTGGATTTCACAGATATTTGCTGTCACTCAGGAATCTTGGGGTCCTTTCGAGGCTCTGGGGGGCAGTGGTCTTTAGTGGTCACAGACTTGTCAGCCTGTTTCTCTCAAACCTAATCCCTTTTGCCCCATCTCCTCCATCCTGTCCCTGTCCCTTCTCTTCTCCAATCCTCACTCCTCATCCCACTCCCATTTTCCTTGTCTAACCAGTCATGGTCTCCACTCCTTGGGGCTTCTCATCCCCATCCCAGTTTCCTTATCCAGCGAGTCCCAGTTACCTCCTACCCCAGTCTCCTTGCACACCCAATCCCAATTCCCCCCTCCTGGCTCCTTGTATAATATGTTTCTTCCCCACAGCCTCCAGTCATCTCCCCAATCCCCTCCCTACTGGCTCCCAGGACCAGTCTTCCACTGTTTCCCTCCCCCCTTCTGACTACTGACCCCCTCCTACTTTGACTCCCGCAACTCCCTTTCTTCACATCTCCCCCCCTCCCCATCCCAAAACCCCTCTGAATTCTCAGCCAGGCTGCTTCCTCCTTCTCTTCACTGCCTGGGCACCAGCAAGCGGAGCATGGAGAGCACAGAAGAGACAGTCTCCCTGTTCTCAGTTCCAGTGCCTGGCCCCTCCCTAGACCGGAGCTGTATTTGCAGGGAAAGTGTCCTGCTGAGCTCTCTTAGCCCTGAGCATGCATGCGCAGTCACTCTGTGGGATGAAGCATGAACAGGAGATGTGCGGGGCTGGAGTATGCTCAATACAAGTCTCTACTGAGCATGTACAAACAGATTTTTTTCAAGGGCTTATAACTTGGCCAAGTGTGGTCAGATTTTCACGGGGACAGCAAAGGCAAATCCCTGACAAGAAGGCTGTGCCCTGCTGAATTTCAATTCCCTGCTTCAAAACCTTGGGGCCCTAGAGCTTCTCAATGAAATGATTGTTATATTTTTCCAACATGGCAAAACAAACCCTAGCATCATCCTTGGAAACAGGTTCGCTGTTTTGACTGACGCTTTCCAAACAAATTCAGCATGAGGTAGGCACCAGACATGAAAAATTTCACCTTGAACAGTTACAGTTTAGCAAAGTTAAAAGCAACTGAAAATAGGGTTTTATAATGGCAAGTGTTGGGCTAACTTAATAATAGGCAACGCTGCCATTTCTGCCCATAATATGTAAACAAATGCTGCTCGTGCACCCATTGGAGAGCTCCTGGAAATTTTGGCACTGAGTTCAATTTCATGGTAACTCACCTACATACCATGTGCACTGAGAAGACAGAGATACAGCATGAATAGACACAGTAAATGAATCCTTTGTTAGTGAACTGTAATTATGTATATTTGGTATGTGGTGAAGAAACCAGTCATGTAAATGATGACAGATAATTATATACAACTCTCCTGAGTATTAATATCACTCTCCCTGACAGGATAGTTGTCTTTAAGGCTTTTTCCTCTCTATACATAGGCTAATATTGCTCCACTACATTCCTCAAAGGAATTATACTGTTTAAATTAAAACCATATTTTTATCACAGAAATCCTCTGTGTAATATCACTAACTTCCCCGTTATTGTGCTAATAAGTCAAATTCTGCTTTCATTCTTCCCAGTGTCAAGCCAGACTAATTCCATTGATTTCAGTGAAGTTACTCTGGATTTACCCATGTGTAGCTAACAGCAGATATCGGGTGGGTGGTTTTGCTCCCCTGGGAGAGCTGGAGATTACAGCATGCAAAAAGTACAGTGAATAACATTGGATGAGATCATGCCCTCTGCTGGATAAAACATATCAGAGGGACTTGAGGGGAAGCAAAACTCTGTGAGGTTCCCCTTGTGGAATTTTTTTTCAAGTTCTTCCATTGCAGGATGAAGACGATGCAGAAGATGCAGTGGGTCTACTCTCCACAAACACCAGACATTTTCCAGGTTATGCTTGAGGGAATCGTTGGAGATAGTGGGCCATCCCATGCCTCTACCGAAGCTCCAGGTTCTTCTGCTTTCTGCCCATTGTTTTCCAAGGCTGACTTCCATCTTTCACAGGCAACTTTCTCTAGAACTTCCTTTTAAGACATGGAGGGGTCCAAACTGCAGAGAGACTCTCTACCAAAGGTAATCCTGGCTTGGCTATACACCATGCACCTGGCCATAGATTTCCACTCCCGAGGTGCTGATTTCTGAACCTCTGGAGACAGTATTGTAGAGATGCCTGAGCACCCTTATATGGAGCGGTGGATGGAGGAGGGTCTCTTTGCATGGAGGCTTCCTTTTTATGCAGATCATGGGAGACAATTCCCGCCCACCATTATTTCTGCAATCCCCCAGGAGATGGAGTCAGTCAAACCATAAAAATAGCAGTTAAGGAGTCCAAACAGGAAATGCCCAGAGATATAGTGGTAGTTCTTCACTTTATGTGGTGATCATAAGGAACATTGTAAAGAACCTTAGGGATCCAAGATGTGATTCTGAACACCAAGGGATTGCTACCAAAATCATGTAATTGATACATGTATGTCCTAACATCACATGACTGCTGTACACATATTTCAAAGCTTTAACGTAGCAGGCTAGATTTGCATAGTAAAAGGCCGTGTATGACTATACTGTAACAAACTGTACAACTGGGGCGGCTCCAGGCACCAGCGCACCAAGCGCATGCCTGGGACGGCAAGCCGCGGGGGGTGGCCTGCTGGTCGCCGTGAGGGCGGCAGTCAGGCTGCCTTCGGTGGCATGCCTGTGGGAGGTCCGCCGGTCCTGCGGTTTCGGCAGTGGGGATGTCGAAGGCACGGGACCGGCGGAGCTCCCACAGGCATGCCGCCGAATCTGTGTTACCAGCGGACCTCCTGCAGGCATGCCGCCGAAGGCTGCCTCACTGCCGTGCTTGGGGCAGCAAAATACATAGAGCCGCCTCTGAGTACAACTACCCTATTACAGCACATCTGAACTGCTCAGCTGTTTGTCAGAGACTGATATAGCTAACAGATTTTCCTTTAGCTCAAGTGGAGAAATTCTATGTTTTGGAACAAAAGTAGCTGATTCTGTCTCATTGCTTTTGTGAAATTCCACATGCATAGTGAGTAAAAGTGAAGTCCTGACTTGCTATAGATTTGTTATGTTTACGTTATTTCACAGTGCGCTGGAATTAACTATATACCTGCCCTGCAAAAAACAAACAAACAAACAAACAAAAAACCCCAAAGGTCCCAGAAATATTAACTATGAAAATCTGTGACATTTTGTGCATATGTTTCTATGTATCTGGCCATACACCTAGACATCAGAGGTTGGTCACCCAAAAACTGAAAAACATGGTTTGAACCTTTTTCAACCTCAATTTCCCCATCTGTAAAACACGGATAATAGTACCTCACTGTGGTGTTGGGATGCTATATTCTATAATGCTTTCAAACTTTGGTTGGAAGGTGCAGTAAAACCTGTAAATGTAAAACCATTCAAAATGTCCTCACTACACTTCTCAACCTTTCTTAGAAGACTGTTAAGCAGCCATCAGTTCCATGAGTCTTAAGACATTGACCAAGGTCACGCAAAAAATCTTCACTAGAGTCAGGAACAGATCCCTGGTCACAATTCCCAGCCCTATATTCTGACTACAATTTCACTTGTATAACAACGTGTATATAAACTAAATACCTTTAAAATGAATACAGTTTTGCTCCATGACAGGACATACCCTGTAAAGTACTGTAAGCATAATACAACATTTCCCCCTGTACACGGAGAAGCCTCACATAATGGGCGACAGTAAATGAACAGACATACAACACATTCACTCATGTGGGCATTCATATAAGTAACCTATTAACAGCAACAGGAGTAAGGTGTAAGGTGAGCAGGATTTAATCCTGAGTTATTAATAACATTACGAGTAAGGATACCTATTTTTGTTTACATATATTAGTACCAGATTCTAAACTGGTATAAATCAGCAGAGCTGCACTGACATCAATGGAGCTACACCAGTTTATATGAGCTGAGGATCCGGCCCATGACTTTTAACTTGGCAGTGTTTCTTTAAAATTCTAAACACAAAACCAAAACCAAAAGGCAGGTATCTTAGGACAGTGACATAAAGCTACCCAGACATTAATCCTTGGGTTCAAGATAAAATAAACATAAAAACACAATTAAAATTAACCAAACTTTACAGTGACAAGCACTGAAATGCTTCTAGATAGTTAAAATAGGGTGAGGAACAGACTGTTTTTATAGTGAATGCTCTGCTTTCTGTATAGTGATATCTCAGATCCATTTTCTTTGATGTGTGCATCTTCCCCACCCCACCCCCCACTCGCTGATAGAATATGTGTTGGCTACATGGCATTCGCTGTAAACACAGGTGTCCTGGAGGAGATGCAGGTGTTCACCCTTCTTGTCTTACTCTAATCCCTGTGGGGATTTTAAAAAATGCTTCCCCACAGAAAAAATTATCTGCATGCCCTTGAAAATAATCTCTGAAACTCATGATTATGCACTGGCATGGGACCAGGATTTGGCCAACATATCACCTGAGTGTGGATTTCAAGTATGGGCACTGGGATTCCCCTTTGGTGTTTCATTTTGTTTTTACAGTAACAAAAGGATTTCCACAAGTCTTAGTGGTCACTGATCTCTCAGCCACACCATCACTTTACCTGTTCAACCCTTGGCTACTATGGAAAAGCCTAATATAGACAGAGACAGAGGCCTAGTGCCAGCCTTGTCCCTGATCCAGCTCCTGTGCATTGCTCCTGCATGTCCCCATGGTGTTTTGGTGCCATTGCATACATTTAGAAGTAGCTCAGTTCTGTCAAAGAGAAGAATCCATCCTTCCACCTCTTCCCCATATATTACTTTAGTAACTAAACAACCTAGATTTGATTCCTTTAACATATGAAGCCAGGACCATTTCAGAGTAAATTTCTCTCCCTTATTTTCTTCCCATATGCTAGTTCTTTCTTTGAACTCTATTTCCTTTGAATGGAGACCTAGATGCCGGGGTCTGATGGGAAGAAATAGAGGGCAATCCAGACTGGGGAACTTATGGAATATAGAAGCTAAAGCTAAAGTTGCCCATTCTGGAGGCAGAAGAAGGAAGACTGGTTTCAGAGTGTTGCTAATGACCTGCGGAGGAGCTGCACAGCAGTCATTTCACAGATACGATGGCAGGTCACTGCGACAGATGTTCCCAACATATGTGGAGAATTAATTACCCACTAGTAAACAAAATCTGTGATGCGGAGAGTCATTTTGTCCAAATTTCTTTCGATTTTGCTGTTATTAGGAGCTTAATTTTTCTTGATCAGCTAGACCCTCTTGAATTAAAGTGTTCCTTAATGGGCTGCAGTGAACATTTTCTGAAGTGAAGTGCTGAGGGAAAGTGGCAAGGCGGGGGTCGGGGGAGATGAGTTTAACTGGAAGAGTTGATTGTGAAGCTGTAACACAGTGAGTGATTAGTAAATTATTTGATTAAAAGGTTGGATGCCAGTCATATGGTTTTCTTTGGATTTTTTTTTTTAATTCTAATGGTTAACTTGTGTTCAGTGGCATTTACACTTAATTTAACTACTTACTGAGGAACAGCTGGAGTTTCTGGGAAAAATTATAACGTTTTGAGAGAAAGACTGGAAATAAAAAGGTTTTATTTTCTTGTGCTGTCAATATTCTGAATGTGTTAATGTCCAGGGGCCATATTGTGCCATTGATTTTTAAACAGAACTCCCCCATTTAAATCAATGATGAAATCTGCTTAAAATAAAAAAAAAAAAATCGATGGCATGATATGGCTTTAGGACATTAGAATGAAATTCTTATATTCATGACCCAGATAGCAAAGCACAGGCCCAGGAGCTCCATGTTGTTTCTCACATTTCCATCATTGCATCAATACTTGTAAGCGAAAGAGTGTGTGGAAATGGACATTATTTACTAAAAGGATATTAAAGAGCCGAATATTTATCCCTCCCTAGGTTGACTGAAGTTTTACAGGTTTCAGAGCGGTAGCAGTGTTAGTCTGTATCAGCAAAAACAATGAGGAGTCCTTGTGGCACCTTAGAGACTAACAAATTTATTTGGGCATAAGCTTTCATGGGCTAGAACCCACTTCATTAGATGCATGCAGTGAAAAATACAGGAGCAGGTATAAATACATGAAAGGATGGGGGTTGCTTTACCAAGTGTGAGGTCAGCCTAGAGTGTCCAGACAGCAAGTGTGAAAATATCGGGACAGGGGGTGGGGAGTAATAGGAGCCTATATAAGAAAAAGACCCAAAAATTGGGACAGTGCCTATAAAATCGGGACATCTGGTCACCCTAGGTCAGTCTAACGAGATAAATCAATTAACAGCAGGATACCAACGGAGGAAAAATAACTTTTGAAGTGGTAAGAGAGTGGCCCATAACAGACAGTTGACAAGAAGGTGTGAGTAACAGTAGGGAGAAATTAGTATTGTGGAAATTAAGTTTAGGTTTTGTAATGACCCAACCACTCCCAGTCTTTATTCAGGCCTAATCTGATGGTATCCAGTTTGCAAATTAATTCCAGTTCTGCAGCTTCACATAGGAGTCTGTTTTTGAAGTTTTTTGTTGTTGAAGAATTGCCACTTTTAGGTCGGTTATTGAGTGACCAGAGAGATTGAAGTGTTCTCCTACTGGTTTTTGAATGTTATGATTCCTGATGTCAGATTTGTGTCCATTTATTCTTTTGCATAGAGACTGTCTGGTTTGGCCAATGTACATGGCAGAGGGGCATTGCTGGCACATGATGACATTTATCACATTGGTAGATGTGTAGGTGAACAAGCCCCTGATGGCATGGCTGATGTGGTTAGGTCCTATGATGGTGTCCCTTGAATAGATATGGGGACAGAGTTGGCACAGGGGTTTGTAGCAGGGTTTGGTTCCTGGGTTGGTGTTTTTGTTGTGTGGTGTGTAGTTGCTGGTGAGTATTTGCTTCAGGTTGGGGGGCTGTCTGTAGGCGAGGACTGGCCTGTCTCTCAAGGTCTGTGAGAGTGAGGGATCGTCCTTCAGGATAGGTTGTAGATCCTTGATGATGCATTGGAAAGGTTTTAGTTGGGGGCTGTAGGTGATGGCTAGTGGCATTCTGTTACTTTCTTTGTTGGGCCTATCTTGTAGTAGGTGACTTCTCGGTACCCTTCTGGCTCTGTCAATCTGTTTCTTCACTTCACCAGGTAGGTATTGCAGTTTTAAGAAAGCTTGATAGAGATTCTGTAGGTGGTTGTCTCTGTCTGAGGGATCGGAGCAAATGCGGTTGTATCTTAGAGCTTGGCTGTAGACAATGGATCGTGTGATGTGGTCTGACTGAAAGCTGGAGGCATGTAGGTAAGTATAGCGGTCAGTAGGTTTCCGGTAGGGAGGTGTTTATGTGACCATCTCTTATTAGCACTGTAGTGTCTAGGAAGTGGACCTCTTGTGTGGACTGGTCCAGGCTGAGGTTGATGGTAGGGTGGAAATCATTGAAATCTTGGTGGAATTCCTCAAGGGCCTCCTTCCCATGGGTCCAGATGATGAAGATGTCATCAATGTAGCGCAAGTAGAGTAGGGGCGTAAGGGGGCGAGAGCTGAGGAAGCGCTGTTCTAAGACAGCCATAAAAATGTTGGCATACTGTGGGGCCATGTGTGTACCCATAGCAGTCCCGCTGATTTGAAGGTATAAAGTGTTCCCAAATCAGAAATAGTTGTGGGTGAGGACAAAGTCACAAAGTTCAGACACCAGGTTTGCCATGATGGTATCGGGGATGCCATCTTTGTAGTCCATCTTTGTCTGGAATTTTTGTATAGAGAGCTTTTACATCCAGAGTGGCTAGGATGGTGTTTTCTGGAAGATCACCAAAGGCTTGTAGTTTCCTCAGGAAGTCAGTGGTGTCTTGAAGATAGCTGGGAGTGCTGGTAGCACAGGGCCTGAGGAGAGAGTCTACATAGCCAGACAATCCTGCTGTCAGAGTGCCAATGCCTGAGATGATGGGGCATCCAGGATTCCCAGGTTTATGGATTTGGGGTAGCAGGTAGAATACCCCTGGTTGGGGATCTAGGGGTGTGTCTGTGTAGATTTGTTCCTGTGCTTCTTTAGGGAGTTTCTTGAGCAGAAGATGTAGTTTCTTTTGGTAATCCTCAGTGGGATCAGAGAGTAACGGCCTGTAGAGTGTGGTGTCAAAGAGTTGTCTAGCAGCCTCTTGTTCATATTCCAACCTATTCATGATGACTACAGCACCTCCTTTGTCAGCCTTTTTTATTATGATGTCAGAGTTGTTTCGGAGGCTGTGGATGGTGTGTTCTCCACGGCTGAGGTTACGGGGCAAGTGATGCTGTTTTTCCACAATTTCAGCTCGTGCACGTTGATGGAAGCACTCTATGTAGAAGTCCAGTCTGTTGTTTTGACCTTCAGGAGGAGTCCACGCAGAATCCTTCTTTTTGCAGTGTTGGTAGGAAGCTTCCTGTGTGTTAGCGTGCTGTTCAGTGGTGTGTTGGAAATATTCCTTGAATCGGAGATGTCGAAAGTAGGATTCTAGTTCACCGCAGAACTGTATCACGTTTGTGGGGGCGGTGGGGCAGAAGGAGAGATCCCGAGATAGGACAGACTCTTCTGTCAGACTAAGAGTATAGCTGGATAGATTAACAATATTGTTAGGTGAGTTAAGGGAACCACTGTTGTGGCCCCTTGTAGCATGTAGGAGTTTAGATAGTTTAGTGTCCTTTTTCCTCTGTAAAGATGCAAAGTGTGTGTTGTGAATGGCTTGTCTAGTTTTTGTAAAGTCCAGCCACAAGGGAGTTTATGTGGAAGACTAACAAATTTATTTAGTCTCTAAGGTGCCACTAGGACTCATGCATCCGAAGAAGTGGATATTCACCCACGAAAGCTCATGCTCCTATACGTCTGTTAGTCTCTAAGGTGCCACAGGACTCTTTGCTGCTTTTAAGGACTCCTCGTTGTTTTTGCTGATACAGACTAACACAGCTACCACTCTGAAACCTGTCACCATGCAAGGCACTGAATTTAGCCATATGAAGTGTAAATCCATCAACTTCATGAAAAAACTCATGCAGATTCAGACAGACATCATCTCCTTTCCAAATGCAAACAAATGGACATCATACCAAAAGGACTGAAGGTAAAAAATCCATTACAATCAACATACCACACAGACTATAGTGAGAAATTGTGCCACACACTCTCAAAGAAACTGTGGAACCACCTGATTAACATCCTATACAGAAAACAAGAGAAGATCACAAATGAACTCTCAAAACTAGAAACTCTCTTAAAACACCAACCTTCCACAACCTAAACTTAATTTCCCCAATACTAATTTCTTCCTACTGTTACTGACACCTTCTTGTCAACTGTCTGTAATGGGCCACTCTCTTACCACTGCAAAAGTTATTTTTCCTCCCTTGGTATCCTGCTGTTAATTGATTTATCTCATTAGACTGACCTCACACTTGGTAAAGCAACCCCCATCCTTTCATGTATTTATACCTGCTCCTGTATTTTTCACTTCATGCATCTGATGAAGTGGGTTCTAGCCCACGAAAGCTTATGCCCAAATAAATGTGTTAGTCGCTAAGGTTCCACAAGGACTCCTCGTTGTTTTTGCTGAATTTTTACAGATGCTCCCCAGTGTTTTTGATTCTCATTATCTTTCTTAAGATCAGATTCTGCCCTCTCCATTTTGATTCCATTTACAAATTTGCACAGAAGACAAGCTGCAATTTCTCCCCTTCTAAATATCTCAATCTACATAATATTACGCCATCCTCCACAGTACAAAATGTACACCTTCAGGTGCTAGAATTGGTAGCATAGGGTCTCCAAAATGAGAGGTATCCAAAAACCAAAACCTTTGGATCTGAACACACCTGAATTTTTTGGAAGTTTGGACCCAGAACTGCAATTAGCCATTTGGGTTCATCTCTAATTTTGATTTGAAAAAGAAAAAGAATGGTCTTCATTTACTATCATCTTTTTGGACATGCAAGTTACAAATGACTTTTTATGAGGATTGTATGGTCCTCTTCCTCTACGCAGAAGATGCATCTGGCTTAGTTACATGGTCCGTCAACACTAAACAGCCTCTCTGCTTCGCTTCCAAGGTATTGGTAAATGTTGTCACCCTTCGGTTCACCCATAAAAGAAATGCAGTGCGCTTACTCGTGAGCATAACTAAAGGAGAAGCCCCAGAGTACTCAAATCTGATGTGAGCAACAGCCAAGGACTTAGCAAGTACCACAAGGTGCCAGAACTTTTTGGTTTCATCACCAGATCTTCAGAAGTAGAAAAGAGCTGGGGTTGCAAGGCCGCTGGGCATTGCAAAGGGGGCTGGTGGAACTGTGCTAAATCTGAAAAAAAAGGCTTAGGTTAAGTTAGGGGATGGGTATTTCACCTCAAACTTTCACAGTCATCACTAGTGAGAGGAAAGGATGACTGAAATGCAGTGGTGGCTGAAATGCAGTGATTTGGGCTCTACTCCTGACTCTGCTACGGACTTCATTTGTAACCTTGGGCAAGCCATTTAACCTCTTTTTGCTCTTCTGTAAAATGAAGATAATAATACTTTTCTACCCTGACCGGAATTTAACTCATTACAAACAAGAAAGTACTTTGACAGCCTATGATAGATGGCACTGTAAGTATAAATTATTATAAATATTTAAAACTGATCACCTTAATTGCACACACAATTTGCATTTACAGAATGCTAACTGCATATATAAATATCCATTTGCATCCACAAATGTTTGCCTTTGCCTTTGAGTTCAAACCGATACCAATGCAAATTCTGAGAATGCAGCTTAGGAAGGCAGTTTTGAATAGCTTGACTTCACTGCAGTATTAATTGAAGATATAACGTGAGTAAAGCCCCTAACCTGACCCCTGTCCACAAAGACAGGTCTCCAGCTTGAGTTAAGTAGTTCCTTAAGCGCGAGCCAGCTGGCCCATCAGATGGCACAGGCTGAAGCTCGAGTGCTGCTGATGCTTCAGCCAGTAACTCAGTAGGGGTGCAGCTACAGGCTACAGCTCGGGTTAGCAAAACTCCACAACTGCTATTCCAGTCATTCTGTGTAGCAGGAGTGTGGGTTTGCACACTCCCTTGAGCTAGGCTAACTGAAGTGGAGTAACCACTGTATTCACTTGAGCTAACCCTTGCAGAGAAAACAAGCCCTTAGTGGATGAAATTCAGCCCTATGCAAAATGCCACCCACTTGCCCCATTGGATGAGGGGAACTTGATAGGGCCAGTGGTGAAAGGGGGACAGTCCCAGAAGTGAAGGATGACGACACACGCTGAGGGACACCAGGTAATTCCGCCCCCCCGTCCGCGGAGTCTCTTGAACCAATTGGGCAGCTGATGGGGAGGGGTACTAATTGACCAGCATTCCCCAGCTCCCAGAATTTAACCTGGAGTAGGGGACATATGGAGTCTCTTTTGGCTCTGTTCCATCAGCCCTGTATGAGGAATGGGAATCCGGCCTGACAGATGCTGCAGGTCTAGCCAATCACCCATCTGGGGGTTAGGAAGGAACTTTTTCTCCCATGGGCCAAATGGCAGAGGAGCCGCCTTCCTCACAGCACCTTCAACCCACAGTGGGTTAAGTACGAATGCGATTAGTACCTAACTGAGGTACCTGGTTGAGCTGTTAATTCATCACAACTTGCGTACAGTTTCCAGTGTGGTTAAAAGGATAAAATGAATGGGCCCAGAGGTAGAAGACCTGGGATTTGGGCTGAGGGGATAGGGTGGGACCTTGTGGCCTTCACAGGCAGAGATCAGATCTTGTGGCCCTCATGGGCCAACTCCCCATCCTTCTGCACCCTCTATCCCCCTAGTGCGGGGTGGAGGGGGATGGTGCTAGGATGCAGAGTGAGCTGAATACTGGGATACAGGCTGAGGAGAATCTACCCTGAGTTACAGATTATGGTAAGAAGCCCTGTAACCCCTGCACGGTATCCCATTAAATCCATGGTATAGGAGAATATGGGTGATGGGTAGGTAGCACCCCTCCCCTGTGTGAAAGTTTAATAAAAGTTGCAGCCTGCTGCTTAATTCCATGCACGTCAGCTCTCGTTTTGCCAGTGTGTCTACATCAGTGTACATGGCCTTTCTATCATTTCAGTATGACTTGCCCACAAAACACAGTAAAAGTGAGGGGCAAACGGTGGATAGGTAGGGTTGCCAACCCTCCCGGATTGGCCGGGAGTCTCCCGGAATTGGCCTCAATCTCTGGGTTGCTATTGAAAGCAATCCGAGAGATTTTAATAGGCCAAAAGTCTGGTTGGCAGGGGCAATGCAGTGGGGCTAAGGCAGGCTCCCTACCTGCCCTGGCTCCACGTGACTCCCGGAAGTAGCGGTAAGTCCCTGTGGCTTCTAGATGCAGGCAGGGGTAGCCAGGGGGGTCTCTGCATGCTGCCTCTGCCCCGAGCACTGACTCCCAGGTCCCATTGGCCAGGAACCATGGCCAATGGGGGCTGTGCTTGCAGGCAGGGGCAGCGCACAGTCTCCTGGCTGCCTCTGCCTGCACCTAGGAGCCACAGGGACATGCCGCCACTTTTGGAAGCTGCCAGAGGTAAGTGCTGCCTGGAGCCTGCACCCCATACCCTCTTCCATGTTCCAACCTCCTGCCCCATCCCTGAGCCCCCTCCTGCCCGCAAACTCCACACCTCCTCCTGCATTCCAACCACCTGTCCCAGACTGGAGCCCTCTCCCATACTCCAAACCCATTGGCCTCACCCCCAGCCCAGAGCCAGCATCCCCTCTTGCACCCCAACCCCTGCCCCAGCCCGGTGAAAGTAAGTGAGGTGGGGGAGAGCGAGTGACGGAGGGTAGGGGGATGGAGTAAGCGGGGGACAGGGCCTCAGAGAAGGGACGTGGCAGGGGTGTGGCCTCGGGGCAGGGCAAGGGTGTTTGGGTTTGTATGATTAGACAGTTGGCAACCCTATGGATAGGTCATATACTGGCCCCCTGCACAGTGGTGAATTTCACTAAGACGATGACCCATCTCAGTACCAAGCTGTTGTGATCCCATTATTTTAAGTCATAACTACATTTTAAATGAACAGATCTTTTTCATCTCGCAGGTGATGTACTGGTGAAAGATTATCAATTTAAAACTATGTGACAGAGGGTTCCATTCTCGCCTCTGGGTTAAAGATCTTTGTGCAACATGCAGAAAACAAATTCAGCAACAGGCAGATGGGTACAAATCATTGGAAGCTTAGTTATGGCAGTGATAAAGATGGGAAACAGCACACTTAAAACAGAGACTACTTTTTATTTCATTTCTTACTCTACTTATTGATTTCCTGTCCTTTTTTTCCACAGACTTGACTCATCACAGGAAACAGAGAGCTCTTTGAATAAAGGTATAGTGATATATAACAGCAGTTGGTATATAGTTTTCTAGTGCCAGTATCCACATATTGACAGTTGACATTTATCCTTACATGTTCCCCATTCCCTACTACGTTGCCTTTACAAGATAGCAAAAAAAGCCTGCTATGAACAGAAAAGCTCAAAAAGCAATTTAGAAATCTATTTTCAAACTGTAATTTTTATTGATAATTAAATGATTAGTTGAATGATGAAATAAAAAGAACATATTTATATATACATTTCTATATATAATGGGCCTCATCCTGCAATTTATATTCACATGAGTAAATGGGACTGCTGAAGTGAGTAAGGATTACTCATATGATTAAGGGTTATAGGTGGGATCCAATAATAAACATGAGAGGAAATATAAAGAGGCCTAGGAAGAATTTACATTAACATGTAATTTGTGTGTATCTAGAACTGATGCTTCCTTTTCCATCATCCATATTTGTAACACATTATATATATATATATATATACACACACACACACACACACACACACACACAAACTATATTTAAAGTACATTATTAAGATTGCCAGGTCATGAACTAGGAAATGCCAAAATTAAGGCTGTCTATGCAATCTTAATTTGGCTCCTTTGTGCATTATGATACAGTCTTTAATTACATGATCATGTACTATTTTTTCCACAGGACCTTTGCCTCATTCAGTGCACAGGATGGACATGCTTTAGGGATGAATCAGGGCTGCTACTATGTCCACATCATACAGCAGTGGTATGTAACTGATATTTGATCAACCTATATTTTTAGAAGATTTCAGGTTGGAACACCAAATGTAACCTGATGATTTGGACACCCAGCACACAATATCAAAACACCCTTCCAAAATCAATTTTTCAAGGTTACTATTTCAAGGTAAAAGTTCTAAGATATCAAGATAAAGTTTGTCCACAAAATTACTTCTGTGGAGAGCATATATCCGCTGTAACATTTTATCATTACTTTATTATGCACAATGCCATAAAATAATAAAATAATTCTACTTCACTACATAAGTTCCTATAACATTTGCTTACTGTGTGAGAGGATATTCAGAATTAGCTCTGAGGCAGACACAATAGCGAGCTGGGCCTACTATCTAGAGGCAGTCCAATGTAGATTTAGGGCTCAATCCTAAAAATGCTTACAGACTAGTAAATTTAGTCACACAAGCAGTCCCAGTGAATTCTCTTCAATGTTTGCAGGTTCAGGTCTTTAGTTCAAGAGGCAGCTGTATGGACCTCATCTGCATTAATTTATTATTCCTAGCAACACATGATTAAACCAATTCTCTGATTAATCAAAACTCTACTTTGTAACCAGCCGTGTGAGACCAGAATTATAAATCACTCTACATGATATGTGGCAATACAAATAACAAGATTGAAAAATTAATTTTATAAGAAATATTTATCAAATAAAATCTAACCTTCATGCAGAGTTAGGATCGCAGTCAGATATCAGTTATTCCATAATTGCCCACTTCAGGGTTTCTTGCTACTTCCTCTGTAGAGCAGCTCAGTTGGCCACTGCCAGAGACAGAATTTTGGACTAGAATGACTATTGGTTTTATCTGGGGTGTTCTTATAGACGGATCATAGGAAGGACCAAACTGGAGCTGGAAGGGGGAGTTGGCGGAGAGCCATGCTGAGAGAGTCCAGGCTAGACTTCAAGTAGTAGTAGCAAACTTCCCCTTTCACTTAACCGGTAACTGAAGTAGGTGGCAAGAACATAAGAACATAAGAATGGCCATACTGGGTCAGACCAAAGATCCATCCAGCCCAGTATCCTGTCTACCGACAGTGGCCAATGCCAGGTGCCCCAGAGGAGTGAACCTAACAGGTAATGATCAAGTGATCTCTCTCCTCCCGTCCATCTCCACCCTCTGACAAACAGACGCTAGGGACACCATTCCTTACCCATCCTGGCTAACAGCCATTAATGGACTTAACCTCTACGAATTTATGCCAAAGAGCCACACAGGGGGAGAAGGTAGGGCCCCCTTACTCCATCTTGCTTACCCATGGCTGCATAGGACCAGAGCGCAGTCTTGTCTGATATAAGCAGGCTTCATCTTAGATTTTGTTCAGTGAAACAATATTTTGTCCAAACATACCCAACTTCCCTTTGATGGGTTTGGGCCCTTTGGGGTGTCACCTGATGTGCTGGGGTGCCACTGAATCAGCCGATTCTGCCAGCCTGGGTCCTCTTTACCTGGCCTTGCTAGGTTAGGCTCACAAACCTCTTCCAGCCATGCACACAGGCAGGGCCACACCCAGCTGCACAGAGAGACAGAGATCCACTCTGGAAAGATTCAGCCTTAGGGGCTTGCCCCAACACTCTGGTGCCCACTCCCTTTAAGGGGTACAAACCCAAAGGTTTTATGAAATTTGCCCCCTCCCTCAATGTGGAGAGAGATATGCACAATTTCTTGCTTCCCCCAGTTAGAAATTACATAAAGTGTTATATTATAAACAAGAAATAAGGTGACTTAAGTGAATATAAGAGATAACAGACAGAAGAAAGCAGATTACTGACCAAATAAAGCAAAATACGCAAGCTAAGCTCAATATACTTAAGAAACAGGTTACAAAATGTAAATTCTCACCCTAAATGTTATTTTAGGCAGGTTGCAAAGTTTCTGTGGTTCAGAGTTTCAGTTATATTCCTTTTCAGACTGGACCCCCATTGCCTTCCCTTCCGGTGGCTTTTGCAGTCTTTCTTCTTGGGCATACAGGCCATGGAGAGGAGGAGTCCCTTTTGCCTTCCTCCCAACCCTTAAATAGGATTTACACAAGGCAAGAATTCTTTGTTTCCTAAACCTGACCCCCATTCCCTTTCAGTGGAAAGTTACAAGAAGTGCCAGGTAATGTTTAGTATCAGGTGACAAGACCACCTGACTGTAGTATCACAGCGTCCATGAGTCAGTGGCAGTATGGAGCGTCCACAGGAAGGCCAAGCCTTTTCACAGTCCATTGTCCTCGTTGATGGGCCATCTGCCCTGTCTGGGTTTTCCATTGTTGCACCTGAAGTGTTAGCAGTGCGCGTCACCCAAAGTAGCATAGTTGAAATACAGATACATAGTCAACATCCCTAACTTCAGATACAGAAATGATACATGCATACAAATGGGATAATCACATTCAGTAAATTATAACCTTTCCAATGCTAGCTTACAAGACCCATCTTGCATAAAGTACACCTCAGTTATGTCATATTTATATCATACGCATATTTTCATAAATAATATGGAGTGAAATGTCACATTCCCATCCCCTGCTCCATCAGAAAAAAAAACCATTGCATGAGCATCTGACACAAAGGGTACCATTCACTGCCTTTCTGGAATGTTTGTTACTCTTGTGTTCCTGAGCCACTAAATTTATTAAAAACGCATGAAACTCAGAATTAGCTTGCCAAATAGGATAATGATGACTGGCCCAATTTATGCTGCCAAGTGAAATACAGGAGTTCAGAAATACTAAACTCTAGACCAGTGGCGGGCAACCTGCAGCCCACGGGCTGCACGCGGCTCATCAGGGTAAACTGCTGGCGGGCTGCCAGACAGTTTGTTTACATTTGCACGGCCGCCCGCAGCTCCCAGCGGACACGGTTCACTATTCCCGGCCAATGGGAGCTGCGGGAAGCGGCGCGGGTTGGAGGGACATGCTGGCCTCTGCTTCCCGCAGCTCCCAGTGGCTGGGAACAGTGAACCGCTGCCACTGGGAGCTGCGGATGCCGTGCAAATGTAAACAAACTGTCTGGCAGCCCGCCAGCGGTTTACTCTGACGAGCCGCGTGCAGCCCACAGGCTGCAGGTTGCCCAACACTGCTCTAGACCAATTGTGGTGATGGTTGGAAGATGAGGCACCCAGCACATGTGCAAGAATGCCAACCTCACTGCTTACCAGACTGACTGAGCCATCACCACACAATATTTTAGCATTCAGTGAACAAAATGCTAAGGCTGCATCTACATCAGACATTTTTGCGTGAATATTTCCACCGTTGCTATCATTTGTGCAGCTCCAACTGAGGTAGCAGTGGTGAGAGCCCTAGCAGAGCACAGATCTGGGGATGGTAGGACAATCCCACCCATGAGTGTTTATCCATTGATCCACAAGAAGAGCTGTCATCGCTTAGCTAATGATATTTACGTTGATCATTTTGACAATTCCAAGCAGCCATAAACCCAGCCTAATCAGCCACTTGTACAGCAGAATTCCAGAACAGCACAGAGCCAGGAAACATCACCTACATCACCCCTTTCCAGACCACAGTGACGGGGGCATGGCTGGGGGAAAAATAGCCAGATGCGGGGATAGCCAGGTCACACTGAGACCCAGCTGCCATAATGGCCCCAGGGACTGTGGACAGCCATTGTAAAATGGAGCATCTACATAAGCATGCTTGCTTTGGGTAGTGGACTGGCATGGGGAATATGTGCATGTATTTGTGTTAGGAGAGAGAATTTTAGTGGTCAGGAGGAGTTGTATTTGGGAAAGAATATATTAGACTCAAAAGTAGGACATGAGATATCTTACACAAAAGGACAATGATCCCTATACTCCATCAGCTGAAAATTAGTGTATAAGGTATTTTTCAGTTAGGTACTGTACAATATAATTAATTCTCATAACAATGCAACAGTGTTCTACAGTTATTATTCAAACCAAATCAGTATCACTGAAGGATGTAGCATTTGAGACCATTACTGCTGAATACTGTAATATTCCTTTTTAAAGGTAAGCCATTAAACTGTGATCTCAATTCCAGCTCATACTGCAGCACTATTGCATGAATCATGGAAATTAGAGATGGAAAAGACCTATTAGGCCTTTTAGTTCATCTTCCAGCTAGGGTGGGATTGTTCCTGGCAGTACGTGACTCAAAGCAGGACTCCCCAGTCCAGAAGAGGATAGTCAATCACATACTAAATTTTGCTGTCAGAAAGTTTCCCTTATATTCAGTCTAAAATTTCCCTTCTAAATGTCTTCTCAGCGTGCCTAAATCATTTCCCCAAGCACCACCCTAAATAATTTTCCTCCATTCTTAGCATTTAAAACCTGCAAATACATGTAGATGGTTATTACTTTCCACTCTTAGTCCTCTTCTTAACCAAGCTATACATACATAGTTCTTTTCTCTCTCCTTGCTGTCATTCATAGACCCTACCAAAAAAACTTGACTAGAAACTATTTTAGTAACTCAGCAGGAATAGCAATATTTTCTGTTAATAATAAAAAGAGTGTTGGGTTATTTAAAGGATGAAATCATTTACAGTAACAAGTTACCTAACGGTACTACAATTTTCTAATTAGTCACAGGTTAAAATGACACCAGTATTGGTTTATGCTTCAGGGCATGAACAGCATTGAATTAACTGAATAAACTTATTATAAACTGGAAATTAATGACAATTATAAAGTGGGCAGAAGAAATCAAGTGATGTGATTGGGTAATAAGAACACAATGGTGAAATTAATACAACATCATTTCCAGTTCAGAACATGTTAGATTTGTAACTACATTTACATATGTTACATATGTAATTTTCAAAGCATTTTATAAGAAAACTTTATAATTGCAATGAGACATCATCGTTCATGCCTAGGTGCATTGATAGTAATCAGCTAGCATTAGTTTATGCTTGATGTTTAGCTGATTATCAATACAACTAGATATGAATTAACACACCGTAATTCACTTCCTGACATATTCTGGGCTTAATTACTCTATTTCATATTCTGCACATTTGTTTATACTCACTGTCACCATGCTGTCCTACCCAGAAATCAGAGACAGTAGGTCAGTGGTAAAATGATGAAAGCTATTTGCTAAGTGCCACAGCTTCACTAACCAACACTAAGATAGAAGAACTAGTGAAGGAGGTTGTGTTTTATGTTGGGTTGATCAAGCTAGCATACTGCAGATAGAGTATAACTGAGGCAGTGCAAGCAGTGGGAGGAGGTAGCCACCCTGACTATGTGCCCATGGTCTCGGATGGGATCGTACTCAGGGAGGCTAGCCCCTACCGCCAATTGTGCCACTGCGGCTACTCTCTATTTTTAGCACACTAGCTCAATTACAGTTAGTGCGAGTGTGTCTCCTTGAGCTGGGAATCACTTGCCTAGCTCAAAGTGTAGCTATATCCTTAGAGAGTCCCAAGGTACCTCCCAGTTCCTGCTCTGCTCCGGGAGGAGAGTATTGTTCTGGATCCACAACTGGCACAAAGTACATTCCCTGGTGAGTTGGTGCCACTGTGCTGAACATGCTGTTGGTGGGGATGAGCCAAGAGTCCACCCAGTCCCGGCCCCATTCTGTCCTCTCCTAGCAGCTCAGCGAAGCTTGCTTCCCCTTCCATGCTGCTATCTGTGATGCAGATGACCAGCGCTGGAGTGCAAGGAGGAACCTTGTGCCCCCTTACACCTCTGTGGCACCATGCTAGAGGGGCTACAATCTGGCCCCAAGTGCAGACAATCCTCCTTATTTTTGTATGAATTTAGTGAGAAATTAAACAACACCAGCTTGAGCCAAGCCTAGCACAGCCAGGCAGTTTGCAAGCATCCCCCCATGCTGTGCAGCTGAAGAACATGACCTGCACTTGAAGACAAGCCTCTAATCAATAACAACAATAGTGATACCCTATTCGGTTAGCCAATGCACCAGTCTTTAGAAATGTTTATCAGTTTGTGAATTTGTCAAAATATTACAACTGTGGGCTCAGCAACCCTTATTTACACAAGCAGCCTCACTGATATCTACTGTAGCTACTCCTATGAGTAAAGACTGTTTGCATGGCTAGGTTTGCAGGATCAGTCCATGTGTACAATATACTCCTGATTATCTGAACAGCATGGGGGGCAGGGATTTTATTTGTGTAATCAGAAGTTCAGAAAATAGAGAGGATAGGAGCCATTCAGCAGTGAGTTTTCCTGCCCCCACAGCCAGGGGCTCTTTCTCCTCCTCACAATCCTGGCTGATCCCTGCAAGAGCAAGGTGATGGGGGGAGGCTGCGGTCCTGGCCATTCCACATCTACTGCCCAGGAAACAGCCCCTCTTTTTTGGAAAGGCATTTCATCTGTATGGTCTGTCTACCAGGGTTATCTCAGACAGAGGACAGCTATTTACCTCCCGGTTTTGGGGAGCCCTTCTCGGGCTTCTTGGCCTAGAGCCTCTCATCTCCTCTGCCTACCACCCATAGACCAAAAGGACAATCAGAGTCAAACAGGTCCTGAGCAATATCTCTGTAACTGAATCCATTATCATCAGGACAACTGGGTCCCCCCACTTGAGGGTTTGTATACAACAATGCTACTCACGCTTCACTGCAGCAAAGCCCTTTTTTGCCAAATACTCTGCTTCCATCCAGACCTCCCTGTGGATTCTCCAGTGCCTGCAGCCACTGATTGGGTTAAATGCCTACTGCAGGTACAACACAAACTCAGAAGGCACCTGAAAACATTAAGGAGCCATACAAGCATCAGGCCGATAAGAAGCGGCAGGACACACCCAACTTTGCCACTGGGGACAAAGTCTGGGTGTTGACCTGAAATTTAAAATCCAACTCCCTGTCAGCAAAGCTGGATCACCAGTATATTATTCCTTTCCCAATCATTAAGCAAATCAAACCTGTGACCTTTAAGTTACAGCTTCAAGAGTTTGTGAAAATCCACCCCACCGCCCATGCGTCTCTCCTGACACCACACACTGAAAATCCATTTCTGGATCACGCCAACCCATCGCCCCCACCAGTAACTATCCATGGCTAGGAAGAATATAATCAGGCAGAGGACAGATTCCAAGCAGGTGTGGGGCTATTCCACCTGGTGACTGGGAAGAGTACGGTCCAGGTGAACAATCTTGGGACCTTAGGAGAACATTCATGCCCCAAACCTACTATGGGATTTCTACCAGGCCCACCCCGGGGGGCCCACATGGAGCACAGATCCAGCTCATTGCCCTCAGCTGATTCAGATTGGCTGAAGACTCTAGCAGTCGCATTCTCAAACCAGGCAGCAGCCTTGGGTCCCCAGCTGGTCAATAGCATTCCACGCCTGCAGCTATGTTTCTGGTCCTGCTTCCTGCTCCTGCTCTCAGCTCCTTTCTTGCTCCAGGCCCCCAGTCCTGCCTCCTTCTCCCTGTTCTGGTCTCCCACTCTTGGTTTCCTGCCCCTGATCTCGCTGATACTCTGACTCCAATGCTCTGCTCCTGATTCCTGGCTCTCAGCTCTGGCTCACTTGGGATTCAGTTTCTGACCATAGCTCTGACCCTGGGCGCCTGATTCCTGGCTTTTGGCTCCAGTTCACTCCCTGGACTTGGTAACTCAGCTCTTGATTCAGGCACTGGCTACTAGGCCTGATCACCTCTGCTCCAATCACTAGGCTAGCCTCCTGCCCAGACCATTAGGCAAAACCACCCATGTCCCGGTTCTTAACATCATGGGCACTGAATAAACCAAGGGTCCTGTGGAAAAAATTTTATTTGATCATGTAATTAAGACTACACAGCCATCCTTAATCTGGCATTTCCTTACTCAAGTGCTTTCCATTGCAATGTGTAGCAACTTCAAAGTTCTTTCAATTTAGTATTTTTATGTTTTTATATATATATATAATAGTAAAGAGATCTCTCTCATTCATATAGATATAGAGATCTCTTTACAACATATATACTAAATCTCCTCTCTCTAATGGACAAATGTCCAAATCAAGCTTCCTATATTGGGCCCACAATTATGTGCATGAATGAAGGAGTTAGCCCAATAACTATCCAACGTGAACATCCAAATACCAGGAAGCAGGGCTCGCACAGGTAATTCCTCGTGGGTGTGCAGAACTTGCACATGCTGCCTCTGAGGTTGTCTGAGAATATGGCCAATAGTTTGTCACTGATTTATCTCCTTGGGGACTAACTCTGAGGAATAAAAAAAGATTGTGATCTGAGAGATTTTTCTGTAAATAAATACATAATTTGGACACATGGTCATCATGTTGTTCAATTTTCTTTGAAATCTGTGGCAGAAAGAAAGGCACTTTGGGGTTGAGATGAGAAAAAAAGCAGGATTGAGGATATAGGTCAAGGCATTAATATAAATTTGATCACTTCTTTTTTATTCTTCAACATTCCCCACAATAAATCAGATCACCTCCTCACCCCCATCCTCCCACACACTTCACCCTTCCCGTCCTGATTTTGGATCACTGAATGTAAATCTGTGACAAGGGTATCTATATATAATATTAATGGTGCTGAGGACGGTAGGTGTGAAGTGTGAGTGCTTGCCAAGTAAGAAGTGATCGGAGCAGAGCCGTTCATCCTCTGCAGTGTGCTCTACATCATCTGCAGGACAAATGTAACATCATTAGGCAAAAAAAGCCAGCCATTCTGCAAGGAAATGGCTAAGTTGGAGGTACCAATCAATCTAGCCAAGCCGGGTTCCCTGTGATACTGTCAGAGACAACAGACAAAACAGATTACAGTATAGATCACAGGGTGGTTTAAAGAAACAAAACAACCACCTCTCCCTCCCCCACTCCGCTGTTATCTAAGATTTACTCATGTAACCAGTTGTTGCTGTTCTGAATCCATTTACAAGACAGTCCAGACTTGACTGCTTTATCCTAAAACGCACAGGAACAAGCTGTGAAGTTTGGCTTCTAATTGAGTAAAGAATCCTGTATCTGCTATATGCAGGATCCATCAGTACTGTAGGGTGCTTTATTAAATAGTCGATAAACATGAATTGTGAGCTCAAAAAGATTCATTAACTGGCTCTTGGGAGTGAGTTATTAAAAAAAAAAGTAAACGAAAGCATTTCAAGCTACCATCATTATTTAAACCTAAATTGCAATTAAATTATTTTCTCAGATATTTACAGCTCTTATTGACTTTTTATCTTGATAAATGTCTGCTTTCAAGTTACATCTTTCACTACACATAGGACCTAATCCAGCGCCTATTAAAGTCACTGGGAGTATTCCGTTGACTGCAACGGGCATTGGATCAGACCCAGAGTGGCTGAAATCAAGGACCAATAATCCTTAGTGTATGATGCATATGGAGCTTTCCTTACTGGCATATGAACAGTAAATTTAATTATACAGTGTGTTTAAACAAAATGTGTATTCTTTAGCATTTTAGATTAGTTAGTAAAGAATCAGCTGAATGTAATGTTATATTTTGATTCTCAGTGAACAGACTATTTTTTTTTTAATTTGCAATAACATACACAGCCTCAAAATTCTGCTCTTTAACTACAACCTGATACGGCTCTTTTAGCCACAATTTATTTTTAGAATCAAGAAGGGGTTAAACCTACCGTACACGATTTCTGTTCCTCTATCAAGGTCAGAGTGAGTAGGTTGCCCAGTTCAGTTTGCAGGACTAATAAATCTCTCCAAAGGTCAGCATCTGCAGTCATTATCAACCAATCAGTTTTAATTCTGTTTTTAATACATAAACACTTGTAATCATGTAGAAAACATCATGCAGATTGTTCAATTCTGATTTTATTTAAAAAAATAGCTTGTTCTGGTCAGTTCATTAATATTTTAAATAAAGGAAATCAATAGGTGCAGTAAAGGTGCTTCCCTTCAAAAGCTTTCTTGTTTCCAATATATATTAAAGATAACAAATAGGAGAATATCTTTCTCTAGCCAGGGTTTTTCTTATAGTTCTCTTATAAGACATGGGCCAGATCCACAGCTGGTGTAAGTCAGGGTAGCTTCATTGGTTTCAGAGTAACTATGCTGATTTACATCAGCTGAGGATCAGCCCTTACAAATTTAGAATTTACTACTTAGACTAATTTGCATCCATAGAAGTAAGAAGGAGAAATCGAAAAATCACAGTGCAACACTTCAAATAATCAAAATACAATGTTAAAGACCTTTTGAGAAATATGGTTTTAAATAGCAGTAACTATAGCGATGATGTACAGACCTGTAACTCATTTTCTGATGAAAGAACATTTTACTTTTCTTTCTGCTTTTCCAACTGAAAAATGTTGTTAAAACATTTTGAACAAGACATCAGATGGAAAAATGAGGGCCCGATGCTTTAAACAACTTATTAAGGGGTTACTGGATCACAGTAGACATTCCACTGTTAGATATTCGAGGAGAAATCTTCCAAGAATGTAGCAGGGTTTTACCTGAGCAACTTATTACAGTCAATGGGATGGCTAAAGTAAAGTCCTACTTAACACTCTGAGAATTGTAGACAGATGTATAACACACTGGCTTTATGTTGGCTGAATTGGGGGTGTGTACTGGGGAGGCACAGACCACTTCTCAACTCAGGATCAAGATGTGGAGCTGCAATACTGCAGCGCAAGGCTACAGGCTGGTGGACTGTCTCACCAGTCCAGGAAGGATCAACACCATGCCACAACACCACAACCCCCTACTATGGGTAAAAATATCAAAATAAGGTAGTCCCTCTGCCCAACACAGGTTACAGTTCACAGAGCCCCCCCCCCCAACATTTCTCTCAGCCCCTCCAGCCCTTGTCTTGACCTAAAGACTCCTGCAGGAGGCAGTTCTCACCAGGTGGGCAGATTTCAAAGGGAGTTAGGCACCCAAATACCTTTGAGGATCTGAGTTCAGGTACTCTTCAATCACCAGACCCCTAGTTACACAGTCCCATCTGGGAGGCAGCTGATTAGTTACAATTGGGGATGGGCTCATCTCTCCTTAAAGGAGACAGTGACAAGGGCCCACTGGCTAGAAGAGCAGATTCAGCCCCAGACACCACTTCTGTAGCATGTTGGGACTGCAGGGTCTACAAAGTGGTAGATTCCACGATCTCTCTCCCACTACACCCTGAACATCCCCTCTGAAAGCCTGGTGTGATATCCCTCTCACTGTACTCATGGAGTGTGGAGGCCTTATTATGCAAGAATTCTGCCAGTGACTTACTCACAATGTGGTATTTAAGTGGTGTGGAGAACTTTGTGTGTGGGACTGCCATTTCAGATAAGGACTGAGACCTTGAACTTGATATTCTATGGGAAGCCAGGTAGGGAGCAGAGGTGTCCGTGATCACATATGTTACGGAGGAGGCATGCTGTAATGTTCTGTACTAGATGGAGTTTCCTGAGCACTGAAGGGTTCATCATATTGCTCTAGTCCAGCCATAAGATGAGCAAGGCATGAATAACTAAGGCCAGGTCATAGTTCGTCAGGATGGAACAGTCTCTTAGACAATCAGAGATGGTGTAAAGCATTACTTGTAGCACTACTATGTGAGTGCTTAGCATCGGCAAGGAATACAAGAGCACTCCTATACTATGAACTGAATTGACCAATTGTGGGTGTGTGCCTTTAATCAAAAGGAGACTACGCCAGGACCACAAACTCTTAAAAATGTGTTCCTCCGCTTACCAGCATAACCTTTAACCAGCTGCTTTTCATCCATGAGATGATCTTGTCTCACCACTGGGCCTTCTTGTAATGGTATGGTTGTATGTGGTGAAGAATAAGTAGATTGGTATATCATGGGTATTGTCAAGCCCAAAGGTTCAAAAAAACATGAGTCATCCCCACCCCCAAATCATGTTTTTTTTTTTTTAAAGAATACATTGTGGGAATGGAACTTCTCACATCACCACAAGACTATCTCCAGCCCCAGTTGAAGTCTCATGACTTGCAAAGAAACCATAAGAGTTGGTGTGTCAACTGCACTCTGCTGGCACTTGAGTCCATGTCATCTGACCTGATCACCTAGTGACTGCATATGAATGTTGAATAGGAAGAGAGAGAACTGATCCTTGTTGAACTCCACAAATCAGGGGTTTAGTGGACTCCATCACTACTCATTGGGTGCTTTCCTTCAGGAAAGATTCAGATTTTAGTGCATTACCTTTCAGCCCCATCACCTCCTCTGGTAAGACAGCAGCATCTAATGGTTGACAATGTTGAATACTGCAGAGAAGTTCAGAAGGATGACAATGGATATCTGCCTTTTATCCATTGACAGCAGGAGATCCATCCATGCTACTAAAGTGGTTTCAATTCCATATCCTGGCTTGATTCCAAATTGTGCCTGGTCTAGAATATTAGCTTCAGTTAGATGAGCTTGAAGTCAGTCTTTGGCCAGCTTCCCTCTGGGCAGGAGGTTTGACATTGTGTGGTAGTTGGCTAGAAGCGATATGTCCTGGGTGGTTTTCTTCATTTTTGGATGGACTATTATGTGCTCAAAGGAGGAAAGGAAGATTTCTTGTCTGAATGAGGTATTGGCTATTTCTGTCAGGGCTGGGACCAGTTGCTCATTATTCTTTTACAGGCCATGAAGGGCATGGGTTGGATTTACAGGTCTTGGGTTGAAAAATTATTTTAGAGTGTCTAGAAGTCTTGATGAGTGAACTCTGGAAATGCAGGTGGGTACACGTGGACCAGATCTGTGTTGTTTGAGAAACCTTCCCGAATGTGTGTGATGTTTTCAATGATGTAGGATGATAGTTCTTTGGAACACTTGGTGCTCAGTTCTGATGCAGGTTGAAAGTGCTTAGGAGAGATGAAGCATTTACCACGCTGGATAGCTCCTTGGGAGTGGGATTTGGCAGCCTTTAACAGCCTGGCAGCTTTAACAGCCTGGTTCTCTTGGCCTATAATACAACCTCAGCAGAGACTTGGAGGAATTAAGTTATGTTTCATTCCGTCTTTGTCTGCCTTTGACCAAGTCTACACTTAGAGGTTAGGTTGATATAGCTACATTGGGCAGGGATATGAAAAATATACACCACTGAGCACTGGAGTTATGCTGACCTAACCCCTGGTGTAGACACAGCTATATTTACCGAAGAATGCTTCTGTAGATGTAGCTACCGTCACTTGTGGAGCTGGTGTTTCTACACCAATAGAAAAACCCTTTCCATCAGTGTAGGCTGTCTCTTCTGAGGGTATATAGACTATGGGTTACACCATAGCTACGAAGACCTAGCTAAGCTGATATAGTCTCCATAGTGCAGACGTACCCTTCATTTTCCACCATCAGTGCTTGAGTTTCCACCCCTCTCTTTTTATTTGGCATGGGGCATCAGAAAAACAAGATGTGTGTGGGTGATGGGGAGGAAGGGGCCATTAATAATGATTCATCAGATCCTTAACTCCTCGTTCTGTGGGTGGAGTGCTGTTGTTCCTTCAGCATGGTTTGGAATTTGGTGGATTGCAAGGGTGTTCATAATCTAATTACGTTCATGGATCTTTCTTGATGCCTGGGAGATGGAAGTAATGGTCTGTCCAAGACAGAGGCTAGGTTGCGATGTCCTCTTCCACATCTAGGCCTAAGAGCAGATCCAGGGTGTGACTAGCTGTGTGGGTTGTACAGAGATGACCCATGAATTTCCTAGGGAAGCAAGTGAAATGAGGTGGGTTTTTTTGTAGCCTTGTCAACACAATGTTGAAATCTCCTGGGACAAGAAGTCTGGGATATTTCTGCACCATTGCTGACATGGTATTAGTGAGTTCCTATAGACTTTAGACTGTGGTGGTCTGTAAACAGACATAAATCTCTGTTAGTTTTGGCTCTGGTTTGTATTGTCAGATGAATGAATTCAAATGACTGTGTTTTATGTGAGGCACCTCTTTTGGACTTGATGTTAGCACAGAAGATGAATGCAGTGCCACCTACCTTCTTGTCCTATCTGGGTCTGGGATGTACCGAGTATCCTGGAGAGATGAGGTGGGCTAGCACAGGGCTCACACTGTCATCTAGCCAGGTATTGGTGATGCAGGTGTGCTTCATCACTGATGAGGGCGTGTATTGTTTGTTGTTAGCAGAACTTGCATTGATCAACATCAGTTTTAGTTCATATTGCTTTGTGCTGTCTGCAGCCAACTCATGCCTAGCTAATGGTTCGGTCCAGTAACTGTCTGGAGTCTGGTTTCTTATTTCTGCTTTGCTGTTTCCTTGGACAGTTTGGACCATGCTAGTGTAGTGAGGCGGAGTTGCCTCCCACTGAGCCAAAGTGAGAGGGACCACTCTCTGAACCCAAGTGGTTGGAGCCAAGCCATGCTTGCCCCTCCCATTAGAAGTCAGGGGGCGGAACAAGAATGATAAAGGACAGGTCCTGGAGCTCAGTTGGGCTGCAGACGCCTAAGGAGACAGACACTGTCTGCCTGCTCCTGAGCTTGGAGACGACAGCGAACCCCTGCCAAGCCATGGACTGGCCAGAGCTGCTAGAGCCGCCCATTGACTAAGGCACTGAGGAATTGCTGGGACTGCCACTGGCCTTCTACCCTGACAAACCAGAGGAACCCCCACAGATCCAAGTACTCCGATAGGAGGGTAAGAAGTGGCCTAGGGGCAGCTAACACTAGTCTCGCTGCGTTGCTGCCAGAGACCCGGTCAGCGTGTTGCAACTGGATTCCCCGCTAACCCAGTGGCAGAATACTCTGCCTCTGTTAGGGCCCTGGGCTGGGACGCGGTGGAGTCAGGTGGGCCTGCATCCCCCTACTTCCTGCCACCCAACCCCTGGGGTGGCAGCCTTCCCTCTCTAGGCCCAGAGGCCTGCCTGTGTCAGCTGTCCGCCAGAGCTAGGATACCCAACCCTCTTGCTGCCCTGCCCTGAGTACAGGCCAGAGCCATAGACTCTTTGCTGCCCCACCCTGACTGAGGGCTTGGGCTCATAAATGTTTTCTGCTGTACCCTGCTTGCAGGCTAGAGACCCTAACAGATTATGGCTCTGGCCACAGTCAGGGCAGAGCAGCAGAGTCTGTGTAGTGCTCAGCTAATTCCCTGACTGTGGGTGATGCCCCATGACATAGTGAGGCAGAGTGGCCTCCCCATGACCCAGAGCGGGAGGGACCATTGCTAACCCACTACATAGGAAAAGTAGTTGTGCAACAGGATGACTTAAATGGAGGAATGGTTGGCATTTGGTGACCTAGACATAGTAAAGGCAGGTCTGTTAGGTACTCTTTTTGAAATGTATCCTGGTTGAGTCTGAGGGTATGTCTATACTTCCCTCTGGGTCCGGCGGTAAGCAATCGATCTTCTGGGATCGATTTATCGTGTCTTGTCTAGACGCGATAAATCGATCCCGGAAGTGCTCGCCGTCGATGCTGGTACTCCTGTTCGGTGAGAGGAGTACATGGAGTCGACAGGGGAGCCTGCCTGCCGCGTGTGGACCCGTGATAAGTTCGAACTAAGATAGTTCGACTTCAGCTACGTGAATAACTACGTGAATAACGTAGCTGAAGTTGCGTATCTTAGTTTGAAGTAGGGGGTTAGTGTGGACCAGCCCTGAGGAACAGACAAAAGAGAAGAGGTGTGTTCCTGGAGTAGGAGTGTGTATGTTGGAAGCACAGTAGCATGTGATGATGTGGTGGTTTCATATACCACACATTACATTTTGACAGTTATCACTGCAAATGCACATTATTAATCTATTTATGAATTTTAAAAAGTGGAATGTTATTAAAAACACTATACTTTTTACTTATTTGAGATATCCATTCCACCATCTGCAAATCTATATATTTTAATACACCTCTACCCTGATATAACGCTGTCCTTGGGAGCCAAAAAATCTTACCGCATTATAGGTGAAACCGCATTATATGGAACTTGCTTTGATCTGCCGGAGCACGCAGCTCCGCCCCCCCGGAGCGCTGCTTTACTGCATTATAGCCGAATTCGTGTTATATCAGGTCGCGTTATATTAGGGTAGAGGTGTACAAGCATTAGTCTTTCAGAATAAAGTTTATAAATACTTTTATAGCACTCCACAAATATTTCAAATCGTTTTTTCTTAGTCTCTACTTTTAAAATAGTTGTTTATTGTAATATAAAATAAACTGGATGAGTTCACCTAAACAATAATTTTTAATATTTAGATATCTGTTTGCATCCCAAAGCACTTCACAAAACATGGGAAAAACACTGTCATCATCACATTTGGCAGCAGGATCACATTGCACTGAAAAAGCAGCAGTTTTGCCAGTGTATTTTGGTTTGCACAGCCCCTTGTGAGGTTTGTTTCTGTTGGGAGCTCGGATAATTTTTGGGGTGGTAGGGGGAATGTATTGCTGCTTGGGTGCATGTAGGACCTGATCCAGCTCCCATTTGAAATCAATTGGGCTATTTCCACTGATTTAAATGGGAATTGGATTATACTGTAGACCACAGGCTTCTCCAAATGGCCCATATTGCAATAGGTGTGTGCAGAGGACTCCCTGGGGATTTTAGGGGAAGAGAAATTTGACCCTATATGTTCAAGACTTGCTGTATTTCACCCACCACTGCAGAGCAGCAGCCTGTGTTACTAGAACACAGAGAATGTTATACATCAGACAGCAGACAATTTAGGAAAGGAAGAAAGAAGAACACTACATCCAGCTTAAATTGTTCTTGGAAATATAATTTACCAAAAAGATATGATCAGGATAGTGGGGCTAACTCCCCTAGACTTGCGAAAAGTACTATGGGATCTTTAATGACCATAAGTCATCAGAACTTTGATTGTTTGTCCACATTGAAGAAATAGCAATTCCAGCATCATAATGTCATTCTGACACCATGCTGGGGTATCAGAGGTGACTCAGAAGCGAGTCAGAAGGAAAAGTACCACCATTTCCTGCACCACACTGGGATTCTCTTAGAAGTCACCTGTACAAATTCTGCTCAAGTCAGATCCAACTTGTCTTGTAAAATCTGACAAGGTATCAGAATGAATTGCTATGGCCTTAAGTTAGATAGGCTACACACTTTCCTAATTTGCATTATTCACAGACTGTGACATGGTGAAATATTTTATGTAAGGTATTTATACAGTATGTTACATGGATATTGTTTCCTTATCATTGGTATTCTGAAGGATATTTTGAATTTATGGTCATTTTTTACAAATTAAATTAAAAAAATATTAAATTTGTTTTCTATCAAACACTGGAAATCTATCTGTCTAGGTACTTGTATGGCTCTCATCACCATCCTATCTAAAAGAGGAAGTTGAGCATTTGGACCAGAGCAGTCTGTTTGCCTTCCATCCAAACGATTCCATTAGATGTGCTCATGGAGTACGTTTGAAATGTTCAAAATTAAAAAATGTAAGTGCCCTTGGCTGTACGTGTGTAGCTTCCACAAAGAGTAAGTTTTTGCCAAATAAAGAATGATTAAAGGCAATGATCAGAGTTGGAGTGCTTGATTCCAGAAACTGAAGTCAACTACACAAATTCAGGTGTAGACTTCAGCACTAGATGTTTGATTCGGCAAGGTGCTGAGACCACTATACTCTACTTCATTGTAACCAATGGGGCAGCATCAGTGGGAATAGGGCACTCAGACAAAATTTGTCTAGCTTCAACTTCCAGTCATTGGATTGTACTATACATTTCTCTGCTAGATTGAAGAGTCCATTATCAAATATTTGTTCTCCATGTTGCTACTTATAGACTGTAATCAAGTCACCCCTTAATCTACTCGTTGTTAAACAAAATAGACTCAAGGAGCTCAGTCTATCACTATGAGGTATGTTTTCTAAACCTTCAATCATTTCATGGCTCTTCTCTGAACACTCTCCAGTTTATCAACATCCTTCTTAAACTGTGGACCTCAGAACTGGACACACTATTCCAGTAGCAGTCACACCAGTGCCAAATACAGAGGTAAAATAATGTTTCTACTTCTACTCAAGATTCCCGTTTATGCATCCAGGGATCACATTAGTCCTTTTGGCCACAGCATGGCACTGGGAGCTCATGTTCAGCTGATTATCCAGCCCACGCTCTTTTCAGAGTTATTGGTTCCCAGGACAGAGTCCCCCTTCCAATAAGTATGCTCCACAGTCTTTGTTCCTAGATGTACACATTTACATTTAAATGCATATTGTTTGCTTGCAGATCGCTCTGTATCAGTGACCTGAACCTCACCTAGGGTTGCCAATTTTCTAATCGCACAAAACCAACGCTGTAGCCCCACCCCTTCCCGAGGACCTGCCCTGCACCTTCCCTGAGGACCTGCCCCCTGCTCACTACTTTCCCCCTCCCTCAGTGGCTTGCTCTCACTTTCACTGGGCAAGGGCAGGGGCTTGGGGTGCAGGAGGGGATGAGGGCTCCAGCTGGGGGTGAGGGCTTTGGGGTACAGGAGGGACTGGGGATGAGGGCTTTGGGGTACAGGAGGGAGCTCTGGGTTTGGGGGGCTCCGGGCTGGGGCAGGGGTTGGGGTTTGGGGTTTGGACTTAACTCGGGTGGCTTCCCGTCAGCGGCGCAGCAGGGCTAAGGCAGGCTGCCTGCCTGTCCTGACACCGCATTGTGTGCGCCCCGGAAGCAGCCAGCAGGTCCGGCACTAGTAGGAGGGGGAGAGAGGGAGGAGGCTCCAGGCATTGCTCTTGTCTGCAGGCACCGCCCCTCCAGGTGTCTGGAGTCAGTGCAGAGTGTGGAATCGGTGCTCAGGGCAGGGGCAGCGCGCAGAGCCCTGTGCCCTCCCCCCCAGCCTAGGAGCCAGACCTGCTGGCCACTTCCAGGACACAGCACAGTGCCAGGACAGGGAGGGACTAGCCTACCTTAGCGCCACAGCACCACTGACCAGACCTTTAACAGCCCGGTCAGCAGTGCTGAACGGAGCATCCAGGGTCCCTTTTTGACTGGGTGTACCAATCGAAAACGGGACACCTGGTCACCCTAACACCAACAGAGAAGTAGATTGCATCATAGATTGGGCCACCCAAATACCCCCGCAAAACCCTGCTTCAATACAGGGGGAATAAACCTCCAATTGCACATCCCTAGTTGTCACCTACCACCCCATACTGGAACCCATAAGGAGTATCATTAAACAATTACAACCCATGCTTGATAGGGACCATATCCTGAAAGAAATAGTTCCCAACCCACCTCTTCTGGACTTTAAACCCCCCACCTCACCAAGATCATCATCAGAAATAAGCTCCCCACAGGACACACTAACTCAAAGCAGCATCAGACCCTGTCAGAACATCAGATGCAAAAACTGCAGCCATGTCTCCACTGCTACAATGATCTATACCCCACACAACACACCTTTCAAGATCCATGGATTTTACACATGCCTATCACAACACGTGGTGTACTAGGGTTACCATATTTCAACAATCAAAAAAGAGGACAAAGGGTGCCGCCCTAGTCCCGCCCTCTCCCACTTCCCACCCCCCTCAGAATTCCCTACCCCCTACCCGTCCCCTGACTGCCCTCTCCTGAGACACCCCCCACCCTAACTGCCCCCAGGACCCCACCCCCTATCTAAGTCTCCCTGCTCCCTGTCCCTTGCCTGCCCTAACCACTCTCTACACCCCCTTCTCCTGACAGCCCCCCCCAGAACCCCTGACCAATCTAACCCCCCCTGTTCCCTGTCCCTTGCCTGCCCCCCCACCAGACTGAGGGAGAGCTGCGGGCTCCACGTGCAGCCAAACACTGGCGCTGCTCTGCAGGGGAGGAGGTAGCAGGGGAGGGGGAGGGACTCTGGCTGCTAGAGGCCCTAGTGGCTGCGAGCGGCTTTCAATCAGGCCAGGTGTCCAATCAGCCGCGCCGCACTCCGCATGAGGGGAAGGGGGAAATCCCGGACATTTCTATTTTATTAGAAATCCCCCTGGATGGCCATTTAAAGCTTAAAAATCCGGACATGTCCGGGGAAACCTGGACGGATGGTAACCCTAGGTGTACTTCATCCAGTGCACTAAATGCACCAATAGCAGCTATGTGGGTGAAACCAGACAATGATTACACTCTCAAATAAACTCATACAGAAAAAATGGTAAAAGAAAAATATATCACATCACCTGTGGGTGAACACTTTTCACAAAATGATCACTCCATATCTGACCTCTCAGTTTCTCAAAGAGAGCCTGCACAATACCTTCAAAAGATGAACCTGGGAGCTTAAATTCATAATTTTGCTAGACACTAAAAATCATGGCCTTAATAAAGACACTGGATTTATGGCTGATTACAACAATCTGTACCCCATTAACCTCCCTTTTTTGTCCTATGACTGGAGAGGTGTTAATAAGTCACATCACTTTGAATGGTCCCTAAGGATGTGTGTTAACTGCTTATGCTAAACCATGTGTTCCATCTTGTATTTATCTGTGACATTAAGTACCTTTCCCAGACCTGAAGAAGAGCTCTGTATAGATCAAAATCTTGTCTCTTTCACCAAAAGAAGTTGGTCCCATAAAAGATATTATCTCACCCACCTCGTCTCTCTAATATCATCAGATCAACAGATCTACAACAACACTGCAAATATTTTGAGATCTATCAGTTAGCCAGCTTTTAATCCATTTATGTGTGCCATATTAATTTTGTACAGCTCTAGTTTTGTATAGCTCTAGTTAGTTTGACAGGCCCTATTTTCCATGTAACAATGTTGATTGGCATTAATTATATTATCGTCCTTTAATTCTTCTATTCGAGTCCCATATCTTACCGAGTCCCGATGTGCAGAAAGAATAGCAAATAAGGCAGGTGACCAGCTTGGCTTAACAGAGAAATCTTCGATGAGCTTAAACACAAAAAGGAAGCTTACAAGAAATGGAAACTTGGACAGATGACTAGGGAGGAGTATAAAAATATTGCTCGAACATGCAGGGGTGTAATCAGGAAGGCCAAAGCACAATTGGAATTGCAGCTAGCAAGGGATGTGAAGGGTAACAAGAAGGGTTTCTACAGGTATGTTAGCAACAAGAAGGTGGTCAGGGAAAGTGTGGGACCCTTACTGAATGGGGGAAGGCAACCTATTGACAGATTATGTGGGAAAAGCTGAAGTACTCAATGCTTTTTTTGCCTCGGTCTTCACAGACAAGGTCAGCTCCCCGACTGCTGCACTGGGCAGCACAGTATGGGGAGGAGGTGAGCAGCCCTCAGTGGTGAAAGAACAAGTTAAGGATTATTTAGAAAAGCTGGACATGCACAAGTCCATGGGGCCAGATCTAATGAATACGAGGGTGCTGAGGGAGTTGGCTGATGTGATTGCAGAGCCATTGGCCATTATCTTTGAAAACTCGTGGCGATCGGGAGAGGTCCGGGATGATTTAAAAAAGGCAAATATAGTGCCCATCTTTAAAAAAAGGGAAGGAGGAGAATCTGGGGAACTACAGACCAGTCAGCCTCACCTCAGTCCCTGGAAAAATCCTGGAGCAGTTCCTCAAGGAATCCATTTTGAAGCACTTGGAGGAGAGGAAGGTGATCAGAACAGTCAACATGGATTCACCAAGGGCAAGTCATGCCTGACCAACCTGATTGCCTTCTATGATGAGACGACTGGCTCTGTGGACATGGGGAAAGTGGTGGGTGTAATATATCTTGACTTGAGCAAAGCTTTTGATACCGTCTCCCACAGTACTCTTGCCAGCAAGTTAAAAAAGTATGGATTGCATGAATGGACTATAAGGTGGATAGAAAGCTGGCTAGATCATCGGGCTCAACGGGTAGTGATCAATGGCTAATACCAGTTGGCAGCCAGTATCAAGCAGAGTGCCCCAAGGGTCCGTCTTGTGTTCGATTTTGTTCAACATCTTCATTAATGATCTGGATGCTGGGATGGATTGCACCGTCAGCAAGTTCACAGATGACACTAAGCTGGGTGGGCATGAAAGATGGATATGCTGGAGGATAGGGATAGGGTCCAGAGTGACCTAGACAAATTGGAGGATTGGGCCAAAAGAAATCTGATGAGGTTCAACAAGGACAAGTGCAAAGTCCTGCACTTAGGACAGAAGAATACCATGCACTGCTACAGGCTGGGGATCAACTGGCTAAATGGCAGTTCTGCAGAAAAGGACCTGGGGATTACAGTGGACAAGAAGCTGGATACAAGTCAACAGTGTGCCCTTGTTATCAAGAAGGCTAACGGCATATTGGGCTATTGGCATATTAGTAGGAGCGTTGCCAGCAGATCGAGGGAAGTGATTATTCCCCTCTATTTGGCACTGGTGAGGCCGCATCTGGAGTATTGCATCCAGTTTTGGGGCCCCCACTACAGAAAGGATGTGGACAAATTGGAGAAAGTCCAGCAGAGAGCAACAAAAATGATTAGGGGGCTGGGGCACATAACGTATGAGGAGAGGCTCAGGGAACTGGGATTATTTAGTTTACAGAAGAGAAGCGTGATAGGGTTTTGATAGCAGCCTTCAACTACCTGAAGGGGTGTTCCAATGAGGATGGAGCTAGGCTGTTCTCTGTGGTGGCAGATGACAGAACAAGGAGCAATGTTCTCTAGTTGCAGTGGGGGAGGTGTAGATTGGATTTTAGAAAAAACTATTTCACTAGGAGGGTGGTGAAGCACTAGAATGGGTTACCAAGGGAGGTGGTGGAATCTCCATCCTTAGAGGTTTTTCAGGCCTGGCTTGACAAAGTCCTGGCCGGGATGATTTAGTTGGGTTGGTTCTGCTTTGAGCAGGGGGTTGGACTAGATGACCTCCAGAGGTCTCTTCCAACCCTAATCTTCTATGATTCTATGATCAGCCACTCCAGTATCTTGCCTGGGATTGATGTAATACTGGCAGATCTACAGGCATCCAGTTTACCCTTTTAAAATATTGGCGTAACATTAGCTTTCTTCCAGTCTTCTGGAACTTCCCCACTGTACCAATACTTATTGAAAATCAACATTAATGGCCCAGTGAGCTTCTCAGCCATTTCTTTTACATTTCTTGGATGCAAGATATCTGGATATGCTCATTTTAAAAATGTCTAACTTTAGTAGCTGTTGTTCAACAATCCCCTGAGATACCTGAGGAATAGAAAGAGTTTCATCATACGATAGGATTACCTCATCTGTTTTTTCCAACTACAAAAGAGAAACATATATTGAACGCTTCTGCCTTTTCTGCATTGTTATTGATAATTCTACCATTTCCATCTAGTAATGGACAAATACCATTATTAAGATTCTTTTTGTTCCTAGTATACTTAGAAAACTCCTTCTTATTGTCCTTAACTCTGCTAGCCACAGATTTTTCCTTGTGCTGCTTCCTTTATCAATTTTCTACTTCAGTGGGCTTTGGAATACCCCACTACTTCCTTCCTGTTGTTTGACACCATCTGTAAAACTAATGTGAGGACATGGAATTACAACTCATATAATTTGGGGGGCTGCTTCTTGTCATTCTTATTTACGGAAACTGTGTGCTGGAGCTAGTTGGAGTCTTGCACACATTAAGGCCAAAATAGTAAGACTGGGCTCCTGGATAGTAGGGACCAAAGAAGATCACTTGGCAGGTCACGTTTGCCTCTCCAGGCTCCACTTTCTTTACAGGCCTACCTTTTGTCATACACAGTAATGGATCCTATCTAACCCAGTCTACCCACAGTCTTTAACTGTGTTAATAAAGAGAATGTCTTTCCACGTTGTGGTTATTTTGATTGAGTAGAAACTTTTTGATTGTTCTATATGACATTACAAGTCCCAGTTGTACTAAAACCATAAAACCATACAAATCCTTGGCAATGAATGCTACACAGTATACAGGGGTTATCTTGTCACTTACTGTATGGTTTGAAGGAGAGAAAATCTAATTGATTCTCCCACATGTTATCTTAACAATAGAGTCCAACACAAACTGTACAGCAATATTTAAATTACCACAACACAAAGTCAACATGATGCCAAGGAAAAGAATAGAGCAATATTCTTAATTCTGAAAAACTGTATTGGTAATCAATTGAAATGCAGGAGCAATTGAAGAGCTGTCCAATTTTCAATTGCAGTATAAGTTGGGAAACAATTTGAAAATAATGGCTCATACAAAGAGTTTTTGAAGCAGTCAATATGGACTTCATGTGAAGGACAAATAAGAATTTGGCAGTCTACCTATTGTTCAGCCTTTGTGCTTTAGACATTATCTGCTGCACACGCCAAAGTGGCCCAACTCATATCAGAGTGTAGAATCTCTTAGCGTGACTCTATTGAAACTGTATTTAATGGGATATTCACTCGGAGCATTTTCAATGAATGTGTATTAACATTACTGTAAGCATTATTAACATACACAGACTGAAAATGTATTTTGCCAACTCACTCCACATATGTGGTTTACTGAACTGATTCACATTTCAAATGTTTATTTACCTTGTAATACCTTTTATATTGCTATGTTACATAATATTAAAGATAAAATTTTTCACAGACTTCAGTTCATGGCTGCAAAAATAATTTTCTTGCCCACTAGACAATATAGATTCAGAGAAAAATTTATTTATGCACCTTCCTTTTCATGGAAATGAGTCTTCCCACTCAGGTTTGGTTCTCCCCCTGATTTAGAAAGCAAAATCTATCCTTCTGAAGCTGTGCAGGGAATCTATACACACAAAGCTCTAGGTTGGATTAATTTCCATGGAGGCCTCAGGTTACCAGCTGAGTGTACACATCTACATGGCCAAAATCATTTTGTTCTGGCATTCAGAAAATGGTCTTCTGCCATGTGACTGAGAGCAACACTGCAGATCCTCAATCCATTTTTTTCTTTCTTAACAGACAGTTAATGTCAATCAACCTATGAGAGCGCTAGAATCATAGAATATCAGGGTAGGAGGTCATCTAGTCCAACCCCCTGCTCAAAGCAGGACCAATCCCCAGACAGATTTTTACCCCAGTTCCCTAAATGGCCCCCTTAAGGATTGAACTCACAACCCTGGGTTTAGCAGGCCAATGCTCAAACCACTGAGCTATCCCTCCCCTACCCTACAAGGAAGATCCCAATGGATATTGCAAAGAAGGGTACATTGTATAAATGGCTGTGTCAGTAGGGCTAAAATCCGTGCATTCTATAATACTGTGCTTGACCTCATTCTGAGTTCCATTGGGCCTGTGTTGTGGAACACAGAAGACCTTAAAAACAACAATTAGGTGCTGAGCTCCTGCAGCTGGCATTTGAGAAGCCAGGAATTTCATCAGAATGGGACCTTAAACATATGAATGTTATAATGGATGGAAAACCTTAGAAAGTGCTGTCCGTTGTACTTTCCATTAAAAAAATTACAACGGATAAAGAGATAAGATAAAGAGAAAAGCTGTTAAACTGAAAACAAAGAGTAAAATGCTACACTTCACCAATACCAATGGAGTTACTTGGAAGTAACAACAAATATGTGTAACTGAGAGCTTTGAAGTCGGCGGCCTACCCAGCTAATAAGGGCCGCCTCAATGGAAGAAAGGGTGGCAGAATCAGGCCATGAATTCTACTGTGCTGCATGGGATGGGCTAAATTTAGTCTTCCGCTCTGTAACAACAGAAGGTCCTGCCCGCAGAGGAACCAACATACTTCTGCTTCGCAGGAGGAAGAGGTAGACAACTGGGAGACTGTGCAGGGGTGCACACGCCTTTTACACTATGGATCCAGCTCAACCAATGCTGCTGCAGTGCTGCTCAAGCCATAGGAGGAAGGAGTTGGAGGCACTAAATCTAATACCCCTTGGATCCTCCAGGCTTTCCCTCCCTCTACTGAGCTGGTGAATGGGGGAACATGATTGTAGGTACGACAGTCATGATGCTACAGTAGTGACTGCAGAACAGCTGAGCCAGGGGAGGTAACAGCTCTTCTCCAACCCTTGGTTGCCAAAGCCCTATACCTAAGCATGGTGCAGAAGATCAGGTTTGTCACTGTGATCTTGTTCCAGTAAAATATGGACACAACTCAAAACCGAAAAGTAGTACCACTGACTTCATTTAAATTGTTCACATAACAGTCTGCATGCATTTACGTACTATGCTAGATTGGATCTTTTATACACATCCATTATGGAAAAGCTTAGACCTACAGCCATTTATATATATGCATATTCATCAATATATCCAATACATGCTGTAATTGAAATGATAGTTTCATTCACATTCCATCGTAAAGCTATCTTACTTGATGCATTTCTGGAAGGAAAGCAGTTGCCTTAGTCTAGCTTTAAAACCACACTCATTTTCCAGGGAAGGGCTGAATGTACTTTGTTAGTTGATTGCTTATGACATAATTGGCTGGCAATCTGGCATCGAGCTATGATGTGTAAGTATTACACTAATGCAATACATTGTAGAAAGGTTAACCAAATGAGATTTGGACCTCTGAAATCTTTACAGTGGTGAGAGTAAGCCTTTAAAAAAAAAAAGATCATATTGTAATGCTAATCTTTTAAGCTAAATCAATTTAATTTATTCCACACACTACAAAATATTAACAATTTAATGGCTGCCTGATTTAAAAAAAAATGTTCTGCAAGAAATATAAAAACAACTGCAGTTTGACACAGACAGTATTTCTTCTATTGTACGAGCACAGGAGAGACCTATAGGATCATAAGCCAATGACGTGTAAAATTAGAAGAATTGGTACTTAAAATTCCTCACACAGATAATTGTGTCATGTCTAAAAGAGACAAGCAATGTCCAAGAACCTTTTAGAGTATTTTTAGCCTGTTATTCTATCTTCACGCAAGCCAAAAAGTATTGTAATATCAGATCAATATTAATAGTGAGGGGACAAGATGGGGAAGAGATACAGTGATAATTAAACATTGTGGCACTGTTGTTATACTGAGAGAAACAACTTAATCATTACTCCCAGAAATAAATTTTAGCCTAAGATGACTGTCCTTTGTGAGCTGATTGTAACATTTCAAGTGAAGTCACAGTCTTTTATTTTTAAAAGACTAAATACACTGCTCAATTGCTGCCATCTCATGTCCCATCCTGCAGTTTGCTATACTCTTTTCCCCTTTTTTTGACTGTAGCATTTCTAAGGGGAGCTGGAGGGAGAGAGCTGGAAAACGTGTTAGTCCACAGCTGCCTATCTATCGAGGACAGTGCATTTGATTAAAGGGGAGCTCCCTCCTGGATTTCACACATCACATCAATCACATTGATCAGCCCCCAGAAAGGCAACATATTGTCTGGGAATAAGCCAAGGAGGGATATCAATTTCACAATAGCACTTATGTCTTTCAGCCAAGAACCTGTTTATTTTTGGCTACTGAAGGCTGAGACTCACTTTGGAGCTACATTTATGTCCAAAGATTTGCATTCAGTGATAACTTTTTGACTTAAATTTGTACTTTTGTATGTGATTTTCATGCAGAAAATCAGCTCTCGTGTCTCTGCTGTCTAATTCTGGGATTGATATGTTTGGGTCTGTTCTTTTTCTTTCTTCTATTTGTTACTTCTAAATATAACGAACCTTTTGGTGTTTTCTGTATGAAAGCAGCTCTCTCCCTCAATCCTCTTCCAGAGAATAAGAGATCAATCCCTTTGCAAAAATTATTTCTAAACACATACTGTATTCTATTGACATTTCTAAAAGATGCATGAAAAAAAATGTTACATCAAAAAAAGGAATGTATTACTAACATATATATAAATATATGGAAAGAGCTCATTTTACAGTAAATACATCTACACTTCTTGGCCCAAATACTCTATTTTATGGATATTTTGCTTTTCTCAGATAGTTTTATGATTTTTTGTGCCTGTCACTTTAAAGACATCATTTATACATATTCTTTTATGTTACACTGCTAACAAGGTTTCATTTTGTTTTGTTCACACAGTGAATCTTCCATTCCATGATTAATTTTGTTGTATTATTTTATTATATCCACCTGCTTTACCCTGGTTAGTTTCTTCATAATTGCTGCTCATTCAGAGTATTTGGAAGAGTATGTATCTATATGCATGAGATACACAGTGATTTGGGCTCAAGTTAAGCTGCAAACTGATGCAGAGAATGAGCATGGAAATTAAAAAGTGATCCTTTAAATCATTAAAAATAAGGATTTGGCACAGAATGAAAATTTACAATACAACTTTTTTTTTAGTTAAACCTCAGGTAATTTATTGCTTTTGTATGATAACATATCTTGCAAATGATTTTTTTTCAAAAGCCATTCATTATTAAGCTGCTCAAAAGATTATTTACCCATCACTACTTATTGAATTATTTAGTTAATTACACTACCACACTCAACGATTTTTAAAAAGACGTTGTAGTTTGGCTGTTTCAGTGGCATGTTGAAAGATCTGAAGCAAAAAGAGGTAACTTAACATCAACACTGACACAATGCCTACTAACTTGAGAACACAGAGTTCATTCCTCCTTTCATGTATGTATACAGCCATATATTATCTAGATCTAATAAAGCCATTTAGCTAATTTTATTTTTCAGCTAGGGGAACGTAAGAGGAACATAGCAATATAGTCAGCTAACACTTGGTACACTAGAGCTTGCAAAACAACATTATGTGGCTTTTTCACCCTATGGATGTTATCTTATCACAAGCTGCTTTACTTGTAATTTCTATAAAGCCATGATAGGAAGGAACTAGTGTTGAGATAACTGTACCTTTTAGTTATGTTTTGCAAAGGATGAGGTGAGAGTACTGGCTTCCAAAGCTATCTAAACTAAAAACTCAAAGTTGAACCTTAGAATAGTTGTTCAAATGCTATTTAATCATAATGTTTTCTTCAGAACATTCAGAAGTAGGGGAACACTGAATTCAATTCTTTGTGAAGAGAGTGAACTATAAAAAGAAATCATTGCTTTCCAGAAAATTAAATGCTAGGCATACTTTTTCCCTTTCAGTGTTGTTACATTTTAGATGTTCTGAGCAATAATAATTGCTGAAACCTTATTGGTTTTAAATTAGACAAAATGAGTTATGGAACATCAGAATAGCTACCTTTCCTATGCAGTGATCCTTAATTATTTTTAAAGTGTTTTGCTCAAGTTATTTTTAAGGGACTTTTTGGTGTCTATATCTGCCTAATATACTTATAATACTGGTGTTTACATTTTCAAATGAAAAACTCACAAATGATTTAATTTTTATGGCCTTTTTTGGATAAATATTATGTTATATATTATCAGTATTACTGTTAGTTACCAACATTTGGCTGGTACTGGTACTTGCACTACATAACAAATAATGTAATTATTCTTATAATTTCTCCCAAGCAAATCTGAGTATCTAGTATTATTCACCTATCAAAACAAAACTGGGCACTGACTTCTCACTTTACAAGTGCAATTGTTTCATATTTTTTTAAAATTAATTTCTTCTTTCAAGCCCTTAAAACCTCATTTTGAGGGTGACTGGCATTATCTTTCATAAAGTCTATTCTAATAAGATTAATAGTCCACTGCAGAATATTGGTATTATTTGGCATTGTTAAACTGGCTTTCAAGTGCAGAGTTTTACTAGTCTTGATAAGATCCATATAAAAAAAATACAGTCTGTATAGCAATCTAAATTAATCACATTTACAGAGCTAAAACATATTTTTGCAACATTCAGTAAACTCTGAATGTTTTTTTCAAACACCAAATCATATACTGAATCTTAAAAAAAAATAAGGCATGGTAACATTAAATGTGAAGGAAAGCTATTATTTGCCTAAATGAGTTTCACAGCCTTTGATAATTTATCATAAATTTCACCGAGTTCCTTGACTTTCCTCATCTTGATCTATCTTGTTATACATCTACCATTTCAATATGTAGCCAATATTATCATACACTGAACTAAGTCAGCAGTTTTGACATCTTCATTTCAATGTCCTTTTCTGTACCTTCAGCAATGTTAATGTTACAAATTATAGGAGGGTATATTAATAGCCATACCCAAGAAGCAGAAAGAAAAGTGCATTTTTTTAAACTAAGTACTAACTTGGGATTTCCTGGGCCCATTGTCAAGTCAGCCGAACCCACAGCTCCTCCATTGTGATGATAATGGATTCCGTGTTGTTGGCTCAAAGGTCACAGGGTCACCGTAAGCTCCTTAATGGACTGTGAAATAACTTTAACTGCATTAACCTCTCTGGATCACATGGGTGGCACCAACATCCACTCCTGAAATTCTCATTCGCTTATAGAGACAATACCATTAGATTATTATATTTTCCTTTTGGAATAGCAATAGGCTCAAAGCAATTATGCAGCTAAGCGTTTCCATTAAGCGAATAGGGCCTTAAAGAAGATTAACTGGAGCTTCTCCTGCATTCAATATAAAGGTGGAATAAGTCTGCAGATTTCAACAGAACTCAAGTCTTAAAACTCTAGGGGTGATATTATCGTGCTTTTAAATATGAAGTCATGAGATGAAATACAAATGTTGTATCACAGGCAGAATGAACTAAAGTGGGTGGATGCCCAAACTGAATACATGTGTTTATAATGGCTTTCCTGAATGCTGGTTCTTAAGAAGGCTGTGAAAGTATTGGCACAGGAGACTGCAGTCCCCTATTTATCCAGAATAAAACCAGACAGCCGTGGAGGGAATCTGTTTTCCCACAACAGCCTGCCAATGACCTTGTAACAGGGTAGCTGGCCCCTTAAATGAAATTGGGCTCAGCTCTTCTGCTGCAGTCCAGGTGTGCCCTAGTTTGGTGTTATGCGGAGGGTGGGGGCTGCCCCTCAGAGTTATAAATGAGAATTCAGAATAATGAGAGGGGAGTTTAGAACCCAGAGACCAGAATCCTGAGATTGAGAGAGAGCACGTACTTAAAGGAAGAGTTCAGAGCCCAGAGTTTAGAAAGGAAGAGAGTCCTGAGAGTAAAGAGAGCTCAGAGGAAGACCAGAACTGGGATGAGAACTTCATGGAGGAGATGCCCCAGGAGGATGGAATGGTGAGACTTCCCTGGGGGAGCAGTGCAGCCAGATCAGGCTGGTGAAAGCAGAAGGCAGTCAGATGGTCACGTACAAACATCCCCAGTCCATACAGCCACGGCCAGAGAGGGCTGACAGCAGCAGAGGGAGATGCTTTCTGGCTCTCTGAGGCAAAGAGCTGAGGCCCAGAGGGCCAAAGAGGGCTGAAGGCTGGGGAATGATAGAGTGGGGGGCCCACTGATGTCTCCAGGCAAGAGCCGAAACCCTACATGGGAAGGACACAGGGTGGAGAAACACCCTATCTAGAGAGGCGTGGGTGTGGCATGGAGAGAGACACCATAGCTGTACTTTACTGTTGGACTGTTGGGATGACTGAAGGCTGTACTGACTTCATCTGAGGAATCAAGAGGGAAACTGAAGCAAGGGGCCACTTGAAGGGCTGCCATTAAGCCAAGAGGGAGGGCTTTGGAGGAGACCACACATTTACAAACCTTAACCTGATTTCACAGGGCCACCCAATCAAGGGGTCAAACAGTAGTCTCTAAAGTAGGTTAATACACAGCCTCACCAGAGCCTAGGTTTGGTGGCACAGATTAGTATCCATTAAGCTGAGATGCCCACACTCATTTCATTCATTTCAGCAAAGCACATGTTTAACTTTTGTGGTCAATGGAACTTAAGCATATGCTACAAGTTAAACATGTACTTAAGTGCTTCGCTGAATAGAGATGGTCTTGAGCACACGCTTAAGTGCTTTGCAGAAGTGGGGTCTGAAGTTATAAACTAAGTTTGCACTGTTGAAGCCCATTTTTCTTATGGGCAAGTATAATAAATACTGATGGACATATCTTCAAAGATTTAAAAATTATACACACCCACCCACCCACCCACACTACCATAATTGTTTATTTTGATGTATATTAAAAAAAAAACTAGGCACCTATCCCAGAATCTAGGTATTTTAACAGAATAAAAAATAAACATCCCAGTATCCACAATAGAAATTAATTAGCAAAAATTGTACATGGTACTATTGTTCTTTTATCTTCTTGTGGAGCCTTATGATTTGCAAAATAAAATACCCAGGAGGTATCAGAATTTGTATTTAAATGGCTAAATAAAACCCTAATTTTGAGTTGTAGTTTATTTCACAGTAGAAATTTGGCTATAATAATTAGACATTTCATTAAATACTTACGAAGTTGTGAAACCTTTCGAGAAGATTGTAAAACAGACAAGTTGTTCTATTAAAACTTTTTTGATAGAAAATTGGGTTTTTGACTAATTTTTTTTATTTTATTTATTTATTTATTTGTGAAAAGTGTCTGCTTTCTGAAGAAAATTTTATTTTGTTAGCAAAAACCTGACCGACTATTAAAGATGGTCATGGTGCACTGCCTCCCCTCACCCAGAAACCATGTTGCATTGTGGGAGATGAGAATGGGTACATGGGAGCACTGGAGCTACAGCTCCCATTAGGCACTACAGCAGCATTTCAGACTGGAAATATTTCAGTTTTCAAACTTAATTCAAATATTCTAGCTGAAATATTACAGGGTTAGACCAAAATATTTCAGTTTTCAATTTTTCACTGAAAACTCAAGATTTTCTGTGGAGAAGAAACCCCACCTCTTTCCCCTCCCTGACCAGCTCTAGTATGTGACTTTTTATGCTTTCTGTTGTCTTTGACTTTTTATTTTCTTGCCAACTAGTAGAAATTACATGAACAGAATTCAGAATACACATTTTACAAATAATGATATTTTACATTTATATTCTGTCTTTCGTCTCCCAAAATGCTTTACATATCATACACATACAGAATGACTAAAATGCAGCCAATTCTGGAGTGGAGAGCAGCAGCCAAGCCAAGTGCCAAATTATAACATGGTACACAATAAAGAAAAAAGAGAAGATAAAAGGCCTACTTGTGCATGAAAAAGTATGTGTGCTATTACCATGTGTGCCATTGCCATCACACAATTTTTTAAAAAAATACAAATTACTTAAGCTGTTTCATTTTCAGAGTGGGAATGAAGAAAGATTCCTATTGTTATTTCAGCTTTAAATATTTGTGAGGTGCTGAGATTAATATAGGGATGGAGGCCTTACAGTGGGTTCAAGGAGGCTAAAATAAGATAGGGATTTAGCCCATAATTTTTCTTTTTTGGTGTATGATTTTCAAGATTTGTCACCATTTGGGTCGAGGCCAAAGCCTAACAATGCAATTTGCCTGCTACGTCTTTCCTACATGTTTGACAGCTGGATTGTGTGATTTGCAGGATAAGGACCTGATCTGGAGAGATAGTGAGCACCTGCAAACCCCACTGAAGTCACAGAAGTATCTCTCAGGATCAGGTCTTGAGGGAGGAAGCTGTAAGAACTGTTCTGTTGATTAATCTCACCTTCCCTGGTGTAGACCAGGCCTCAGCAACATTAAAGGCACATTTAAAAGTAACACAAAAAGCTTCGGTCTGTCTGAATTTGTCAGCGAACTGAAGAGGTCAGTGCAAAACTAAATATATTCACTTTCAACTTTTTTTTTTATCATTTTATTCTTTTAAATGAAACCAAAGTAAACTTCAAAACAAGAAAGTCATTTGAAATCTAAAAATTTAAACATAATTTTTCTGATTTATTTCCCCAAACAGAAACAATTTGGTGAACTCTACATTAATTTGCAAAATGTTTCAGTCAAATAAAGTTTCATCCGAAAAATTTCACCTCATTCTACTAAGATTTAGGTGCGTGCCAGTAAGTGAGTCACATACAGAAAGAGAAAATGAGACCGTTAAGGTATTAACTGACATGCAGCAAGTCAAGGGAAGAGTTAGGTGTAGGACACAATTCATGGGTCCCAGCCCTCTGCTTAATCCACTAGAGCACATTTCTTTTCTAAATGCTCTAGTCACTTTGCTACTATCTCTAATTATATCAAGGTAGCCACTTACATTCATTTCATCTTTTAGATAAGTGGGTGTTTTAGATATTAGAGGACCAAAACCTGAGAAATTCTGAGCACCCATAAATCAAAGAAAATTGCAGGAGTAATCACAGTCAAGTAGGTGGCTCATTATCTCTCAGGATTTGGCCTACAATGAGGACAATTAATGCAAAATAAGGCATCACATCAAAATGACATGGTTTTTTAATGAAATTCTGGAGTCATCTCTGCATGATTTTTTTTTCTTTTTTCCAACTATGACTTTGCTTAACTCATGTCCACCTACGTGTCTTGTCCGCAAAACTATTTTCCTATTAATATTACTCAAACTTAAAGAGGCCATGCAAAATAATGATGCTAAATGCAATAAAATCCATAACAGCATAACACAAGGAGGAGGTCTCTTATCTGACGCAAGATATCATCAGAAAAACCCAAAAGGGCATGAAAATCAGGCCATTTACTTAGGTACCTAAATGTGGATTTAGATATCAAACATTAAGCTCCCAAGTTTGGAGCTATTGACAACAACAACAACAATAAAATAAATATTCTATTAACACTATATAAAGCACAGATAGCTTTTCAAATGCATGTCCCACTGGGTAACAGAATTGCCAAAGCCAACTTTTCTTTCTTTTTTTTTTTTTTTTTTAAAGAGGAAAAACTTCCTTCTTGTTTGGCTACCTGTTCTGTAATTGCTTCAGATACCAACACTATATATAGTCCCATCAATGGCACTTGACTGTAATAACTTTAAAAAAATTAAAGCCAAACTTCAGATAAAAATGAATGTGGTTATCTTTCAGTGTCTGCACACATAGGAGGTTCATGCAGAGACACAGAAATTGATTTATCGCCCTGGAAAAAAATTATTCAGTGAACTTTGTCCCCATGTAACTGTTCTATATAAAGTTTATATATTTAGTTCTTAAAATATAATATTTTCACATGCAGTGCATTTATTTTCATAAGTCATTGCAACCTTGTATCAACCCCATCCAAGATCACTTGCAATGGACGCTTTACCACCATGGGTCCTGCTCCCATTAGTTTTGCAATGGATGATGGATTTTTAATATGCACAGACATTTTTCATATATTGGAAGACAATTAAAAAAGGAAAACTTTGCAAGCCCAGAGTTACCTATGTTCCCTTCCTGCTATTCAAGGACAACACCAAGTCCCATGGGAGCTTGCCTCCATTTTCCATCCAATGTAGAAATGAAGTCTCTAGCAAAACAAAGAGCTGTACTGGTATCTTTAATTGAGGAATGAAGCAGCCAGATATACCAACCCAAGACTCAAAAAAAAATTGGGATGGATTAGACCAGCCATGCTAAATTATAGTACTCACTATCCCAGCATTATTAAGCTAAAAAAGTGCAATACACAGCTTAATTCTGCAGGAACTACTCGAAGTCCCCGTTGCCCGCCAGATCTGGCTTTTGGGGATTAGCACATTGGGTAAAATCTTTAGGATTTAGAAGATCAGTTTAAATCACCAAACAAACAAACATTGTCTGATTTACCAATTGTAACAACTCATGTCTTCCCATCAGTTACCAGGGCTCCAAGGTTATGTTTGCTGGACACTTTTGAATAAACTTTTAACCAAGTCTAAGGGTTCACTGGCAATATTAACACAGGCTGCATGTTCCTTGCACGTTGACTTCATCACCTGCTTGAAGTGCAATAGCAAGTTGATACTGGTCTATCTGCCTTCAGAATTTGTTGTTTGGCAATGCCCAGTCTTGTCTCTTAATTTCATATCATGTTTTAATGGTAAGTACCTTATCCTGTGGATAGGCTCTCTGAACTTGTAAGCAGCGTGTTGCTTATTTTTGACTATTATTTACTCCTTACAAAAAGTATTCATTTAAGCTTGCCTACGCTTTACATGCACTTAAGAGCAACCCCTCAGTATTCTGCAATGTTAAGTTTTGCCCCATCGAAATTCTATTTCTAGTGCTATTATTCTTAGCACTGCAAAGATCAAAACAATCTTTCTACTGGCTGTCATGTTTCTTTCTGCCATGGAGGCCTTCTTTATGATGAGCAAGGTAGTCATTACCATGCAAGTTAGACATCAGTGTATTGCTGTACTTGCTGCAGCACTGAAATGTTCTGTTGTAACACAGCACCCATCTACTCAAGTCAGATGCTCTGTGAAGGGAACCTGAGAAACGATGTTGCTTATTTTGTTTTTTTAAAAAGTTGAAATATATATGGCCATATTTTAAGAATTCAGTGCATGCGTGGTACCACCGAAATACACATACACAAACAAATATGAAGCCATATGCACTAAACACGTATTCTTACATGAAAAATTGGAACATGTGAACAGAAGAATCCATTTTTAAGCCCAAGTATCCATTCTGCATGTGTAAATGTGAATTTTGCCCATGCATTTAAGTGTCTGTATGTGCATACACACCTGTTATAGGAACAAATATAGGGTGTCAGATTGGGAAACTGTATTAACGGAAAACAAAAGGGCAAAAAAGAACCTAACGCCCATAATCCCTACAGAACCTTTTCTTTTTGAAACCCAAAATATACCTGGCTTTGATTTAGTTTGAACTGGTTGAAGCAGCTGCTAAGAATTTTACAACCAGTTTACCATTTAGAAGTTCTATAGGAAAGGCTGGGAGCTGATTAAGGTCTGCAACTTCTGTATTTCCCTGCCTGGCACAGTGTATGTCATGCTCAAACCTTGTAAAAAAAAAATCAGCATCAAACAAGGCCCTTAACCAAAACAGCCTCCACCTGAAGTCAAGCAGGTGATGATCATACAGTGCATCTTTTTTTTTTCTGTGCCCTTGTGAACATCAGATTATAGTCAAGGAATTAAATGTAATTAATAACTTTATGAAATTGCTGAGATTCTTATATCTATGATAAAAGTATGTTTTGTGAGATTGAATAAAGCTAATTTACTCATTGAAAGCTTTTATTTGCTAAACTGCGTCAAGAAGGTGTGACAAGTTACAGCAGCAGCCTGGCAAGAGAATCCTTTGTATCCAGGGAATCCACATTTACCATAAAGGAATTATCATCAATGTCTTTTTTTTTTTAATGTGATTTTAACATTTTGGGAATAGTAAGTAATCTAAATCAAATGTAAATAAATAATGTTAGAAATCTAAAATGCTCTACTAGAAAAATAAAGTAAAAAATCTCCCACCAACAAAGGTTTCCAAGGTTGAGCTTTTGCAAATTGGTGACAGAGATTTCCAATACGATGATTCCACTCTTGAGTGATCCTTGTCGCAGACCGGCCTCTCTTGATTCTGCAACAATTATTCATGTAAAATATGGGATTTCCCCTGCATTTTAAGGCACCATGATTTTTCCATTGCAAAGCTCATGGTCAGGTCAGGTCTGGTAGTAAATTTTAGTCAAGAGTTCCAAGACTATCTCTGGGAATAATCTGGTATCAATTATTATTATTATTATTATTAATAATAACAATAATAATAGGAACCTTCAATAGCTGCTTCCTGCTTTAGCCAACTCAGAACAACTGAATCTTTTGAGTACTCTTAAATAATCCTGATGAAGTCTACAGCAATCACTCAGGATGGATCAGTAACACTATAGTAAACTGCAGTGTTTGGGATCATTATTGTAGAGTAATGTAGTAATGTATCGAAAGGAGTGGACCAGGGCCGCCCAGAGGATTCAGGGGGCCTGGGGCAAAGCAATTTCGGGGGCCCCTTCCATAAAAAAAGTTGCAATACTATAGAATACTATATTCTCGTGGGGGCCCCTGTGGGGCCCGGGGCAAATTGTCCCACTTGTCTGGGCAGCCCTGGAGTGGACAAAGGAAAACCATGAAAAGTGACTCCAGTGAGGGGTGGACATAGACTATATGAGGCGTAGCTCCACTAAATCCCTGGGCCTTTCCCTTCATGTTTCTTCTTCTTTCTTCCATCGGCATTTTTCCCCAGACAACCTCTTCATTCTTGTCCTGTGTCCTTCAATGGACTCCTGCTAAATCCCTCATCCAGAAAGACTGGGATTTTTAATTGCTCCCTTCTTCTTCAAGCACATCACACAACCCGCCATAAACTGCCCCTACATTCACAAACAACTGCCTGTCTCTAGTATCTTGTCTACACTAGAGAACTCTGGCATTACAATTACCTGCCAGGTAACCATTTCAGTCACCACGTAGGGTAGGGTGACCAGATAGCAAGTGTGAATAATCGGGACAGGAGGTGGGGGGTAATAAAAGCCTATATAAGAAAAAGGCCCAAATATCGGGACTGTCGCTATAAAATCGGGCCATTTGGTCACCCTAATGTAGGGCTTCCTGATTTGCATTGCACTGAGTATTCTCAGACACTTACAGTCCGATTCTGATCTCACCACACGGATGTAAATCAGGAGTGACTCTATTTAACACAATGGGCTAGATCCTGGAATCTGCTAAAGCTGATTTGCACCATTCTGGCCATGACCTCTATTATAGGGGGCAGTGAAGAAGGCTAAGAGCAGGTGATGTAGAGCTGGCTATAACCCTGCCTAAACCCTCCACATAGTTGATGTAACCAGGGAAAAGGGGGTAAAGGGGTTATTGTTGTCGGTGAGGCTGCTCTAAGCTGTCCTTGCACATACCCAGAAGCCTGACGATCCACCCACAGCTGGGGTAAGGTCGGTGTTGGAGGAGCCCCGAAAGGCACGTCCCGAGGATCAGGTCCACTGGGGTTATTCAGATGTAAAGCTGTATATGGGAATCAGAATCAACCCACTCTTTGGGGTCAGTCATAGCTTTGCCACAAATAGTGGGTAGTGCAGGAGGGAGACTGTGACTCAAATCTTCCCACTTCCTTTTATGCCCCTGTGTCACATTAACCTGGCCACGGTTTGGCTCTCTACGAGGACATCAGCCTGAAAACGGAAAGGTATTTCCTACGCTGACCCCATTTCTCAACAGTTTAACTCCTGGAAAATGGACAGACTGGTTTACAGCTGATTCTGGAGCTTCCCACTGCACCACAGCAGGGAACAATTTTCCAGATATAATGTACACAGACTGTATGCAGCACATTTCTTTTAAGGCTTAGGAAATTAGTTGCTATGGCTCTCAAAGTGCTATATTAATTAACCCCTCTTGCTGCCTCCTCCCCCAGACTCCCATGCGGTAGGTATTATTGTACTCTTTATAGATTGGTAAGCAGAGGTGAAGTGACTTGCCCAGCTGATGCATAAGTGTCTGATTCTACACTGCCTTGGACCATGTATAGTCATTGCCACTTGTGCAAAGTGGGTATAAAGTGCTACCACATCAGAATGGTAGGGCCACATTCTCTCTTGGTGTAATCTGGCATAGCTCCACAAAATCAATGGCGCTCTGCCAATTTACACCAGAAGATAATTTGCCCTATGGTGTTTTATACCCATTTTGTACTCGCTTTGTATGGGTGCAAATGACTCCACAGGTGCAAGGTAATGGAAAATCAGGCCCTCAAATTCCTAGCCAAACCAGAAATAGAGTCTAGGAGTTACTCACGGGCCCTTGCTCTATCTAGAACATAGAAAAGGCCAGAGGGAATGTCACCAAACCTTCCGGATCCACACATTACACACAAATCCCAGAGGATCCATTGGGAGGCCAGGGTCATCCACATGGAAGTCCTGTGTCTCCCTGCTCGCTGGTCACCTGACTGCACTTGAGCGACACTACCAGGAACTCCCTGGGACTGGGACCCCAAGGAGAAGATAATACAGCCCCATGCTAGATCGCCTTTTCTGACCAAATGAGGCAGGAGGGCATGATGTATGCAGAGGAGATCTGCATAAGGAGGGTCCCCGTACATGCACACTTACAGGGGATGACCTAGGTCTGAGCCTCCAGACAAAGCAGCAACAGAGGAGAAAAGGCAACAGCTAGAAGCATTGAAACCATTTGCATTCCCCAAGTAATTTCTCCCATGAACATCTGGCATTGCCCTTGCAAATCTAAAGGCTAGTGATAGTTGATTTTTGGTGTGACCTTTTCCCCCCACAGGATTCCCACCTTCAAATTAATCTACTTATAATTCCCAAATAACTAGCACCTATGGAAATATTTTTCAGATAGAAACCCCTCCCTCCCCCCAACTCCCAGTCATCTCCCAAGACCTGTGACATCAGAGTGTATTCACTATCAATTATGAAATTTAGGTGGAAAGCACTATGGTCAGCAAGGCCAAAGAGGATTCAATTATTGGGATAGCTGCATTAAAGGCCCACCTATAAATTACTTAAGTGGACTCTGATAATTATGAAAACTAATGAGAATAATCTTAAATGGCTAAGAACAATCTTATATCATTTTAACATTTTAATCATAAAAATAATATATAAAAAAAGCTTTTTACTACTAAAAAAATTCTGGATCCTCAGCTAGCTTCAACTTTGTCAAATTTAATGACATAGCTGAAAAGCTGGCAAAGTCGAAGTAAAGTTAAACAGATCTGTTGTTTGCCATATTTCTTAGGCTTAAAGTTACAGCGCTCTGAATGACAGCACAGTCAGTGAACCACATTGTTGCTTGGCAAGAGAAAGCCATTGCTACAAGAACTCTCCTCATAGGCCAGTGCTGAAAACTAATGTAATGGCTATTGAGTGGGGAAAGAACATACCTTTAGCCTTCTTGAAATTCATTGTACTTGACAGGACAGAATAAACTAATGGCAGCATTTCTGCTACAAAGTCACGATTGGCTGGGATATGGACGGTCAGGTCTAATGGTCAAGCCATGGGGGTGGCTAGATTGGGAGGTTAGAGCAGAGCCAAGCTGAAGTCAAGAATCAAGGCCACAGGACACCCAGGGTATGTCTTTTTACACTGCAATTAGACACCTGTGGCTGGTCCGTGCCAGCTGACTTGGGCTTGTGAAGCTTGGGCCCAGGGGCAGTGTAACTGCAGTGTAGGTAGGGTGACCAGATGTCCCGATTTTACAGGGACAGTCCCGATTTTGGGGTCTTTTTCTTATATAGGCTCCTATTACCCCCCACTCCCTGTCCAATTTTTCACATTTGCTCTCTGGTCACCCTAGGTGTAGATGTTTGGGCTGGGGCTCAGGTTCTAAGATCCTGCAAAGTAGGAGGGTCCCAGCGAGCCCAAATGTCTACATCACAATTAAACAGCCCCTTAGTCCGAGCCCCATGAGCACGAGTCAGCTGGCACGGGTAAGCCGCGGGTGCCTAACTGCAGTGTAGAAATACCCCCAGGAGCAGAGCCATGGGACAGAGCCAGGGATCAGAAGCCAAAAGCCAGAGCCAATAGATGAGCTGGAGACATGGTTGGGAAGTGGAGCCGGGAGTCACAGCCGAGGATGTCCAGGATGGATAAGGACAGGAATTGAAGCAAGCGCAAAAGCCAGGCTGAGCAAGAGCGGGCCCAGGAATCAGGACCAAGCACAGCTGCAGATGTGGAATGCATTGAGCAGCCAGGAAGCTCTGGCTCCAGTTAGCTCAAATAGTAGCTTATCTCCACCCTTTCACCAGTCAGGAAGTGCAGCCTTAGGCAGACCCTGCCAGGAGCAGCTGTGCCCAGGGTGTTTCTAGGAGACTGACCCTGCTGCAGTCCTGACAAAAAGGACTCACCTTTTGTAAATAGGGACAACTACAAAGTGATGGGTACTTGAGATACCGAAAGACTCCGCGTTTTGAAACACTCAGCTTTGCTATATGAAAATCATTAGAACTAGAGATAGGCCTTAGCTTCAAGATGTGGATGTGCATTTGATGCCAGATTTGTAAACATCCTTCCACTGTTTTTGGGGTGCTCAGATTCAGGGCTCTAGTTTAGCTCATGATAACTATAGGTCAAATTTTAGGCACTCTTGTTTGGACATTTTGCCCATAGAGCAAAGTGTAGGGGAAAATTCAGCTTCAGAGTTAAAGCCCGTCTTTAATTAGAAAAAAAAAATGTATTGCAGTAGGTCAAGTTTACCTGTAATGCACAATCAACAGCCATAGGGCATAACAGTGCTCATGTTGAAATCAATGGCAAAACTCCCATTGACTCCACTGGAAACAGGATCAAGTCCACAGCTGAAATTAGCAACAGGATGTAAAAAACTACAGGTGCAAACCAGTAATCAGACAGAACTCTGGTAGAATGTTTCCAGAATAGAGAACATCAGTCAACAAGCCCCCTTAAAGCGCTTCAACTTTCAAGCTCTTTGCCATTTTCATAGTAGGTTTGCTTTTCTTGGTGGAGGTGAATATGACCATCAGATTGGCAATAATGAGGAATACGCCCAGCCCATGGCCCCATCTCTCATTTGGCAGTAATTACTATTGCAAGGAGTGCCAGGCAGCAGAAATCCCTGTAATCAAGAGAGTGTAGAGAGAGCAATTGTGACTGGCTCCTGTGTGAGGCAGTGCAATTTGGTGTGGAGGGAGGAGGGAGATTCCTTGTGACATATTTTCATAAGATGGTAGGATTTTAAATGTAGAATTAATCAAAAAAACAAATTTCTATCCCAGGGGAATTCCAATATTTCAGTATTTGTTTTCATCCTGAATCAGGACAAAATATACAAATATAGAAACTTTCTGTGGAGTAGAAAGTTCTGAATAATTTTAATTCAGAGATGTCAAAACATTTCATTTTAGGTCAACATTAATTGGCATTTGCCTGAGCTGCTGTGGGAGTTATAGTTCAAGTGACTCATGCCCCCATTTCCTCCCCTGCATAAGCTGGATGCCCTGGGTGAACTATATCTCCCATGATGCACCATGGTTTCTCCCTCTGCCTGAGCCACTGCAGTGCATCATTGGAGGTGTAGTCTGGTCAGGAAGACTGGGAGCATGAGACACAGTGGTGGCTCGGGCAGACAAAAGATTAATATTGAACTGACCTGAAACAAAATGATGAACTCAGGCAAAATGAAATGTTTTGTTTCAATTTTTCTGATGGAAAATAAAATTCATGTAGGTGGAGGGTGCAAAAAAAAAATCAATCAATATTTTTCCCATGGAAAATGACAATTTTGCAGAAACCACATTTTCCATTAAAACCCTCAAACTCCATTTTGACAAAAAATTCCCAACCACTTCTATTTAAATGATTTTAGAAATGCCTCTTGTTCTTATCTTTTGGCCTTAGTCTAGAGATACGAGTCACCTCAGTCACTGTCCCATGGTAGTTCAATGAGGTTTGGGGGATGCACATCTACAATGCAAACACCTAATTTGAAAGGGGAAGGATCCCCTGTTAGGAATTTCTTGGCCACTACCCTCACAGGGGTAAAGTCTGTGCATTTATATGGTGGAAGTGACATTAGGGGAGTTAGTAAACGACAATGTGAGTTCCTCTGCTAACCTTACATGAGGGGGGATCTTTCCTGGGTGACTAATATCAAATCAACTTGGTAAAAACTAGTGCAGCCCAAAAAGCCATGCTAGTTGGGAACCCTGTTTTGTAGCTCCATTGGGGAGAGGAAGTAAAGGGCCATGAACACAAACTTTATCATACTTTGTCACTATTGGTGTTAGAAGAAATGAGCCCGCACATCTGCCAGCAGAGCAACAGTGGAGGACAGACGGTCCCTTTGCCTCACCATGGGCTATACAAGGTGAGTTATTCCTGTCACAGGAAGGGAGGAATTTCTGCAGGGTATGTGGCCCCAGGAGATAGCCAGCTCCTGGGAACCGGGAGTGGCAAGCCTCCAGGAGGTATGGGGTCATTTATTTCATTCATAAAAGCTCTATTCCTCCATCACCATGAGAAGGTCCACCACTCCTTGCCACAGAACGTGATTAATCTGCTGCAGAGTCAACATTCTAAGCCTTCCCAGGTTTGTGCAGCAAACAAGTCCCTGGATATCTCCAGCTAGATCAGTCCCCAAAGTTATTGGAACCCCCTCCTCATCTATTAAATAGAATAATAATTTGTAAATTATTTATGCTTCTTTTTAAACTGCAAAGTGATCCTTATATTCCCTTAATGTCTGTTGTCATATATTGATGGAGGCAGAACTGTTGAGCAGCAGATTAATCTGCTGATTAACTGAGCCATTTTTACTGCCTTAACACCAACAGCAGATTCTCTGAAGTATATGCCAGATTCATGCCTTCTGTCTGAGAAGTGAATCCAGAATGAGTCAGATCTGAAAATTCATTACTAGACTTCCAACTGTGAGACAAATTCATTGTCCCAGCACTTTTTAATTTGGTAATATACAGCCCTGATCCTAAACCCATGGAAGTCAATGGAAAAACTCCCATTGACTTCCAGTGGATTTTGGATCAGGCCCCTGATGATTTTCCCGGTAAGTCTTAGAGAGCCCAGCGTCCTTTCTCATAACATTAATGAAAAAGAGATAATAGAAATATCTCCTATAATTAATCACTAAGGCCCTGATTTAGGAAATCATCTCTATTCAGGAAGGATACTTAAATGCATACTTTAAACTTGTATTTAAATCTAGGGGAGCAGTGTTTCTTCTGAACAAGGATGGATTTAAGCATGTGCTGAAGAATTTTCTGAAGTTGGGGCTAACCCAGGGGGTCTTTCAGTACAGCACTTTGCAATCCATATTGCTGCTTCTTGCTAGTTTCTTAAACCTCATGTTTTAGGGCTCAAGTCCATCTCTAGCTATTAGAAATCAGGATGAAATCTAATATGGTGGCAAGATTACCCCACAGCTGCCTACTGCAGGGTTTTTACACCTGTCTCTGAAGCATCTGGTACTGGCCACTGCTGGAGACAGGATACTAGGCAAATAGGCCATGGGTCTGATCCAGTATGACATTTCTATGTTCCTATGTTCTCTTTATTCCTGCTTTTTTATCACTACGTGAAATGTTTTATTTAGCATTATTATTTCTGATATTCTAACCTAGAAACTTCTAATGAGATCAAACATCTCATTTCCAAGGGCATTCCGGGCCAGGAAAAAAAAACCCAGAAGAAAAGCAGGCATTTGACTCTCCTCCTGGCTGTAGGACAATCAGTGCTGTTGCGATGGTTGTACCATCTAGGAAAGGAGCAGGGAAAGGCTCCCGTCTGCAGTGCAGGTTGCCAGCATCAATTGGTCCCCTTAGGCAGAGTTAGATAAGATGCAGCTGTAGTTGTCCCAGCTGCATAGTTCCCTTTTGGCATAAAATGCACAGGCAGCCGGTACAATGAACCCACCAGGCTGGAAGGTGGATACAATGAGGACAAAACATAAGGAGAAAAAGGATAAATAAAAACATTGCTCAGCTATAAAGCATTCCAAGCGCACTGCTCACTTCATAACAGAGAGGCATCCTCTTTAGGGAATCAAGGAATCAGCTGCCTTAAATGTCCAGCTCATAGTTTTTGCAATGAAGAGATGCTAGTCCCTTCTCTGTCCATCTTTATGGGCAGTCTTATTTTTTTAAATAGAAAAAAAAGTTTACATGCTGCAGAAGAGAAAGTGTGGGTCTTTCTTATTAATGTTGTAGAAATACAAATATGTCCACCTAAGAAAGGAGTCTTCATTAACTCCCACAGCCCAGAAAATTAAGGCACGGCTCATCAGGATCCGTGCTTGCTGTCGGGTAAATTGCAAGGGACTAGTCGAGTTGCTGGGGTTCATAATGCTGATAGAGCGGTTTCCACGTGAATGAAGGATAAACAGCGATTAATTTCAGCCAATAAATAATGGTTTGAGGCCCACATTGAAAGAGGAACAATTACTTTTCCATTTTTCCTGCCAAATGAGCTGATAAGAGAAAACAGGGGAGTTGGCCACGTAAATCAGTCTTAATTTTATCTTCCCCATTAAAAAGCAGCCATTAAGACCATCTTCGGCTCATTTCATCCTCTTCTTGTTTCACTTTTTCAATTTGCACAAAAGGGGGGAGTTTGCTCGTCATAAAATTTCACTTTGGCCAGCCTATCATTTGCATCTGAGCCAATAAATAGCAATTAGCATAAACATTTAAATCAGGAACTGGAACAAATTCTTGTTCCCCCAGCAAGCTGTTAAATTACAGTATTTCACTATATATAAGAAGCGTTAAAAACAAGATCTGCTGGGCACAATTATCCCTTTCAAACAAGACATGCTTGAAATAGAAAAAAAGATAACTTGCTGGACAAACTTCTCGCTTGTAGCCAATGAGTATATCCGCATGGAAAGAACTTGTGCTATTAATACTGTTCAGTAGATCCCTATTTAAAACATCCCATCTAAGGGGATTTATTTTATCTTTATCCAAAATATATTCCTCTGGAATGAGTTTTAATTTGGGCCGATGTAAAAATCATTAAGTTTCTTTCTTTTTACTTTGTTAATATCTGGTATTTATTGTTATAGGGCTAGAATCAGACGCAGGGCCGGATTTCCAATTAGGCATAGTAGGCATGTGCCGACGTTCTAAATGTTAAAAGTGGGTTAAAAGTTTCATTTTTTATGGAAAACACGAAGGTCAACTGTAGGCAGGGAGGGGGGCGCTGAAGACGCTGTGCCTAGGGGCGTGTAAGGTGTAAATCCAGCCCTGTTCAGAGGTGAGTCTGAATTTACACCTTCTATTTGCCTATAATATGTTAGTTAACACTAACTTACACCCAGTGAGCCTGACTCTGAAAACAGTTACCCTAGTGTAAACCAGGAGTAAGTTCTCTGAAATCAATGGAGTTATTTTGGAGTTAAACTGGTTTAAGTAAGGCAAGAATCAGGCCCAGTTAGACTCCTTTACAGTCAATTACAATCACACACAGTTATGGATGTGTAACAACTATACTTCTTCACTCTTATATTCCACTTTTCATCCATAGATTTAAAAAGAAGGTAAGTACTGTATCATTATACCCATTTTACAGGTGGGGAAACTGAGGCAAAAGGAGATTAAGTGACTGGCCCAAGGTCACCTAGCAAATCAGCAGCACAGCCAGGAATAGAAATTGTATTCCTTTACAAAAGCTTCTTAATATGGCCCTCATATAAGTGAATATAAATCAGGGCTGGCTCCAGCTTTTTTGCCGCCCCAAGCAGCAAAGAAAAAAAAAAAAGAAAAACCCGATTGAGAGCTGCTGCCGAAGTGCTGCCGAAGAGGAAGAGAGGGAGTGAAGGTCTCACCGCCGAATTGCCGCTGAAGACTGAAGGGGAGTGATTGAGCTGCCGCCGAAGTGCCAGCGAAGAGTAAGAGAGGGACTGAAGCACCCGCCGCCAAATTGACGCCTTGAATTGGCTCAGGACATGCCGCCCCTTTCTATTGGCCGCCCCAGACACCTGCTTCCTTCGCTGGTGCCTGGAGCCGGCCCTGGTCTAAGTAAGTTTAAATTCATGCAACTAACATACTCAGGAAGCCAGAAGATATAAATTAATAACCCCTTCAATCCACTTAGGCTTGCCTCTGATTATGGTCAATACGCTTTAACTTCTGAACTGGAGACAATTTAAAGACAAATAAGCAAGACTGATATAACTTTTTGGCCTGTGTATTTTATAACCCTAAACTTAGGGGGTTTGTCCACACACAGAGTTGCACTGGTTTAATTTAAGATGTGAATGTAAACACCGTTAATTAAATTGGAGCAAAAGGCTGGGTGAATATTTCATTTTAAACCTGACTGATTTTGATTTAGCTTAAATCGAATAGGGACATGTTTAAGCTAAACCAAAATGAGCCACTCTTAAACAAAAGCTCAGTGTTTGCATGCCAGCTAATGGTGAGCCAATTCATGGGGAAAAGATAAAGTCAGTGTAATGTTCAATCCAACTTAGGTATGCCACATAGAAAGACTTGCATTAGTGTATTTTACCTACTGATGAAGATAACTTTCAATGCCTTTCTCTGATTGAAACAGGGACTGGGGAAAGCAGTGGGGGGAGGAAAATATGATTATATTGGTGCAGACGAATGGACTTTACTGGGACAGTGTCTCTCAACCTTTCCAGACTACTGTGCCCCTTTCAAGAATCTGATTCGTCTTGTGTACCCCGAAGTTTCACCTCACTTAAAAACGACTTGCTTACTAAATCAGACAAACATACAGAAGTGTCACAGCACACTATTACTGAAACATTTTCATTTTTTACCATATAATTATAAAATAAATCAATTGGAATATAAAGATTGTACTTACGTTTCAGTGTATAGTATACAGAACAGTATAAACAAATCATTGTCTATGTAATTTTAGTTTGTACTGACTTTGCTAGGGCTGTTTATGTAGCCTATTGTAAAACTAGGCAAATATCTAGATGAGTTGATGTACCCCCTGGAAGACCTCTGTGTACCCCTGGTTGAGAAACACTGTACTGGGAGACTTGAGAGCTGCAAAGCCCTGCCTAGGAGGCAAACACAAAGTCCAAACCAGTAAGTTCATGCAGGCATTTTCCACTCTTGCTCTGCCCAAAATTCCCTTCCACATCAGTGGAAGTTCTATGCAAAGGCGAATACAAGCAAGTGGCAGGAATTGGAGCTCACACTGGCTGAATGTGTCGTTTGGTCATCTCTCCCCTCCTAAAGTTTAAAACAGGGCAATTAAAAATAGCATCAGAAGCATAAGGAGCAGGGAAAGGTTCAAAGAACTTCTTTCTATTGGTGCTCCATCCCCTGCATAGGCTGGCCCTTCCACTTACCCTGCCACAAAGACTCCTTCTTAGGGCTGGTCTATGCAGAAACTTGTACCAAAATAACAAAGCTGATTTTAATTTACACCTAAATTCAGTGCAAAATCTGTACAAGGAATTAATTAAAAGTGCCCTGTTTTGAGGTCTGAAATAAAAGCCATTTAATTATTTCAGCACAAGTTTGGATGTAGACCAGCCCGCAGTGCCCTCCCAGGCCCTAGCCAGTAAGAATACTTAGCATTTCTGTAGCAGTCTTCCTCCAAAGATCTCAAAGCATTCTATAAAGGCAAATAAATATCCTGCTCCCCAGTTTATAGATGTGGAAACGGAGGCCTGGTCTGCACACAAAATTGCACAATTTTAACTAAAGCTGCACCTTTAAACGGATATTAGTTAACTGATGCAAAAACCTATATAGATCATCTAACTTCTTTGGTTTGAGAGTGGCTAAGCCTGATACTAGTGACCTATAAAACTAAATAAGAACCTACACAGGGTATTTCACTGTTCTAATTAATTTAGTTTAAAAACTAAGATGTTAAACCAGGGCCATTTGTGCATGTAAACAACACCTGAGAGACAGAGAGGTTAAATGAATTGCCCACAGTCACATTGTGGCAGAATCAGAACGAGGACCCATATCTAAAAGTTTTGCTGATATAACACTCGCCTATACATATGACATTTCCTGGAAGAGCATAGAAACAGATACATGACACAGCCCTCAAACTCTTCAACTTCCATTTCCACATGAAGATCATTATGGAAAAATCTACTTGTCTGACCTTTAATGTAGCGAGTCAGAAGAAAACAAAAAGCATTAGATTTAACTTAAAGATTATGAAACTATTATTTGCTCTAGGAAAAAGTATAAAGCTAAAAGATGCAGTCTAATAAAAAGGATGGTCCAATCCTTCATAAGTGGTTAGTCATTTTGGGTGGTTCTGTTATTAGGTGGCCAGGCCCAAATTTCAGAGAAAGACTGCTCAACACTTTCTGAAAATCAGGCCCTTTTAAAGCATCTCTACTAGGACGCCCAAAACCAGAGGCATCCAAAATCAGAATCTGCTTCTGAAAATCTACATTAGTATGATTTGTGCTCGCACATCTTGAAACATTTCAGATTTGCACCCCTCCAGCTGCACTTCATTGGAGTGGTATATCGTGCTAGTGACAATAGCTAATTTTATGATATAATGACAATGTTCAGTCTTCAAGCTGTGATCTTTCCTGCCAGTTGTAGCCAAGACCAGGACTATCTTAAGGTTTTGAGAGGTCTTTTTTGATTGATTGATTGATTAATTAATTAAACTAAAAAAATTCCTAAAGCAAGCTCCATTGTGCATAGCAACTCTATAAATGTCTTTTTAGGTGTTTCTTTGGTATAAAGTTAATCACAATCACATGCCAAAATTAGCTTAGCCAACATCTACTAGAACAGAGGTCAGCTACAATATGTAGTAGGGGACACAGGTAACAAGAGGAGATTTGGTTCTAGTAAAGCTGTATACACCCCAAGCGAGGAAACAAATGGATTCAGAATGAGGAGAAATAACCCACCAATCATACTCAGTGCATTAAAGTGAACTGATTTCCATCTGGCTGCCTTAATAATATGTTTTTACATATAACCAAGCTCAGAGGGATGGGGTCAGATCAGGAGTGCAAAACTGGAAGAAGAGGTGACCAAAAGAGACATCTGGAATTTAAGAAGCCACAATTTGAGAAAGTTTGAGAAACATTGCACAGAATTTTGCTTTGAGTTTAACACCCATCCAGAGGTGTGGAATGGAGACTGCAAATCATGCTTCACAATCATGCTTTGCAATAAGTCAATGAAGAGGTTACACAGAATGAATAAAATGAATTCATCCATGAATAAATTAAGACTTGCCAATTTAGTTAAATCAATTTCTGTGAAACCGTTGAAATTCTTTTGACAATTGCAAAAAATATTAAATAAGCAGGCTCTTAGCAGAGTCCATGGATTCATTAAATCAACAGATTGGTATCAGATTCATGAATTTGCTAACATACCTCTAATAAAGAACTGACACGTAAATCTGAGTTTAGCCCTGTTGTTCTTTTACACTGCAGAGTGTTTGTAATAATTAAACTGAAAATGAAAAATATGGGCCTGGAATATGCTGTGCTTTATCCTGCCAGGCTGAGGGTTCACCGTGATAGCCAGACATATGTCTTTCTTTCTCCTACAGATGCTACTGTGTTTCCAGTTAGGAGGAGGTGGACTGTACTAGAATGGTAGTATAAATGGCTTCAGAGAACTCTACTGCATAAGGAAATTTTGTCCTTTTTAATTTGGGGAGCAAAGGGGCTGTTGCGAACTGCGATATTCTTGAATCAAATCTCTGAGAATGAACAAAGTAGTAAATGCCCATGGGCTTTGTGATCAAATCAAATTCACACAGCACAGATTCAAATCCCAGAGTTCCGTCCCAATATGTACCAGGCTTAGTGTAAAATTTGGGACGGATTTTCTAGGAGATGGTTTCTTCTTCAGTTGTTTCAAAGTCCCGACAAGGAATTCCTTCAGGATATTACAGGAATCTTGGTTGAATTCCAGTCTGTTGTTGACTTTCTGAGTGGCCTTGGGCAAATCAGTCAAAGCTAAATAGTTAAGTGCCTGCAAAACAACAGCTGCATACAGGCATATCAAAAATTTGCATCTGTACATATGTTTGCTTAATGTTACCCTGACCTGCAGTGAGTATTCTGTGTGCACAACTCTGACCCATACAAAGTTGTGCATGCACACTTTTAAAAGTGTTGATCTTCTCTGTGGATCAATTTCCCCATCTGTAAAATGGGGCAATTCATGATGCTTTCCGAACTTTCTAATCCATTTTGAGACACACAGATTAAAAAACACTATCAGTGATAAGCAGTAGTACAACTGTTGGTAATAACAACAAACTTTCATTAGATTTTTCCCTTTCTAAAATTTGCCGCACTTGTTATTTAACTGAGGGGTGAAAACATTATCCACTTATACACGGCATTTCATAGCAGAGATTAACCCAAGTCAAAAAAAGACAGCTCCAGCGCCAAATATCCCCACCATTTTACAGAGTTCAGAACCAGTGTTTTGGCTTCATCCATTACAGAGCAAGGGGGTATGAAGCACAGATTTGAATGTGAATATCCACAAAGTGTGAGTGTGTTCAAAGCCAGGGTTTTAGTTTAGGTCCATATTTACCTGACAACAGCAAAAATGCACATAACAAATCAAAGTTCCTTCACCAAAGATTTTCTGATCTACAAGGCACAAACAGGAATAGTACAATTAACATAAGTAGGGGTCAGTGAGGTAGCGCAGAGTCATGAGTCCACATTCACCTCACAAATGAAGTGGATCTTTAGCAGTGATCTCTAGGCACGTAACAATCATGGGTAAGTATTATCTCTGTTTTTCAGATTGCCACACAGTGAGTCAGTGGCTAAAACCCACAACTCCCAATCGCTAGACCTATGCACAAGCTATTGTCTAATGCTTCTCAGATTGGGAAATTGAGGCAGAGAGAGGTTAGAGACTACAGTGATGGTATAGAACATAGATAGATAGAACGAACATTTTCAAAAGTCCCCAAGTGATTTAGGGGCCTAAATCACATT